>NC_090449.1:622255473-624655473 GCF_031143425.1 Pleurodeles waltl
GGGAAGTGTCTAGAAGAAAGTGATTTGCCAGGTGTTCTGTGAGATGTTGGTTGATGGCCTTCTTGAGGATTATGGCGGGGAAGGGGAGCAAAGCGATAAGGCAGTAGTTCTTGAGTTTGTTGGGGGTCGGTGGATGGTTTCTTGAATAAGGGCTTGACTTCTGTGAGATTCCATTCTTCGGGGAATGTGGCTGTGGTAATCAACGTGTTGAGTATGGTGAAGAGCTCGCTGCTGATCGTCTTGCTCCCTAGGTTGAAAGTTTAGTGAGGACATGGGTCTGTGGGTGTTTCAGAGTGGACTGAGATCATTATGGCTGAGTTGTCTTGCGTGATGAGCTGGTCTGTTGTGGTGAAGGGGGTGTTCATGTTCCTCGTCCGTGGGGTCGAGATGGCTGAAGAGGTCAGTGGATTGGGATTTGAACTTTCTATAGCTTGTTGTGGAAGAGATCTGCTGGGGAGTCCCAGAGTTCCTGTGTGGGGGTGATGACATTTATGGTGTCAGAGGGGCTGGAGAACTCTGATGACCTTAATTGGAAATAATGTCCAATAATAACAGTTTAAAAAACAGTAAAAAAAATATTTTAAAAAATGTGAGAGGATTTTCTGTCGTAGTAACTGGATGAGGTGACCCCGATCTTCAAACACGTTGAAAAAGACTGCAACCAACCCAGTACCAGTTCCACCTGTCAACAATCTAAAAGTCTTGGAAAACTCAGGATATTGTAAGACAGGATTTACAGAAAAGGAGGACTGTAGACAGATAAACGCTACCCTTTATTCCAAACTCCAAGATACTTTATTAGATACAATTATCTGTAGTAGGAAAGTGACAGGATTTGCTTTTCAGGAAAGGTCTGAAATAAGCCAACAATAATAGGCCACAAACACTAAAAACAAAAACAAAAATAGCAAACTATACTCATCCCACCTGATTGATCAATGTTCAGAGAAATTCATCAATCCTAACAACAAAGACCTAGACTTATCAAAGGATTGGATTGCCCTTGCATCACACAGAATGACGCAAGGGAAACACAAGGTCAATCCTTAAATCATATTTACCAGGCCACCTTGTGTGCTCCTGTGTGGCTTGGAAAATTAAGAGTAACATAAGGCTGTGCAAGTCACTACCTTGTGTTACCCTGAGTCAGAAACAAGTTACATGGGTGGAGAGTGGGTGTTCCAATATATCCACTCATGCTTTTTGTCACATTCCCAGATTTACCAAAAGTAGTAAACCAGGAAATGTGTCAAAATTGTATGCCTTCCCAATAGAGATTGAACAAGGAGAAAAATGTTTATTTCTCCTTGTTGGTTCCCCCTTCTAAGTGTGCCACATGGTGCAACACACTTAGAAATAGGAAAAATATCTAAGGATTGTTTTTGTGCAAGAAGGTGTTCATGCCTGCACAATAAAACCCCACCATGGTGATAGGATTTCTGTGTTGGTGGTAGGCAGCACATAGTGTGGCAGTGCAGTTAGAGAGCAGAAACGCACCATATGTTAGTAAATATGGTGCATTCCTGCCCTCTCCATTTGAGGCAGTACAGCAAGTTGCCTTGCTGCATTGCACTGTGCCAAATATTGATAAATCTGACCCAAAGTCACTCTGAAAGATCAGATAGACCATGAAGCAAGTAAATTGAATTTAATACTCCGGATGGTCTTCTCCTACAGATCACCTTCAAGTCAGGGGGGATAATTACTAACGGATGAATATATTCTACTCAACCATCAGGAACAGCATGACTGTCCAATTGGTTTTGGGTCTATGTGTTGCATTCCATGAGCTGCATTTTCAACATCAACAATGCCTTTCAACTGTGCAAGTAATAGAAGGTAATTGAAATTTTGCATTGGCAATATTTACCCTATCACACTCATATGACTAAAACGTTTGTTGGAACAAGACTTGTCAGCAGCAGTGTGTTTGCAATTGGAAGTCTACGGAAAACATAGCTCATTTTCTTTTTGAGTGCAAATTGTAATTCAAGAACAGAAACATCTTCCTCAAGGACAGCTGAATATGGTGACCATTCCATTATCCCTCTTCTTCCTGGGAGACCAGTGTCTAGGAATGACACAGAAAGTTGTAGGTAAAGAACTTGCCTATTCAGTTGAAGCACTCATTCAGAAAAGGGCAATGAGCGATGCTACAAAACTGAGCATGTTTCAATGGTGTGCCAACTCCTACCTCCACCTTTTGTTTCCCCTTCCTTTGTGCTGTTCATGTTGGGGCTTCAGGTGTTCTCTATTAATCATTGGATCACTGATAAAAGAAATGATCCATACATACCTAGAAAGGTCTGGAATGTTGACAGGGACTTAAATAGAAATGTTTGAACTATAATAATATTTTACCATTCTTAGGTGGAAGATTTAAACATTTTTTAAGCTGCCTTTCACCCTCCTCACATTCCAGATTCCTTGGTACTAGGTTGCTTCTACATGTTCACTCGTTTCTGCTTACTCTGTGTTGATAGTGTTTTATTAAGTGTTTTAACATATTAAAATTTTGTACCTAAACAACCTACAGTTTGGCGTATGGGATGCTACATCCCAAACGTGACGGATACCTAATCTACCGTATTACCAGTGCCATATTATACAATGCACTTATATTACAGCAGATGGGATATTTGTCATGTTTGTGATCGAGTACCCCATTTGTCAAACTCTAAATCATGCCCACAGTTCTAAATGACTGATTGCCTAATGAAAACAAAAAATGACACTGGAGCTCAGTAATATCAAACAGGGTGTGTCTTATCAGCCTAAAGATTGCCTGTTGTCATCTGTATACGCAGGAGAATGCAGCCCAAGATACATAAGCATTTCAAATAGAAGTTGAATGTATATATTCAATAAGGTAGGCGAAAGGGAAGAGGCCCTCAAGACACCAAGTTGTATTTATGACCACCGAGAATTAAATCTGTTCTTGACCACACAACTGTTCCTGTCTTCCAGAAATGACCTTTCCACCATTTACAGCCCTTTCATCAACTCCAGTGGTTCTAAGAGAACCCTATGGTCGAGGGCATCAAATATAAGAGAAAGAACCTATAATTAGTTTGCAGCTTTGCTCATGTCCTCTTCCAAATCATGATTGTACATTTAAATAGTAGACACTGGATGTGAGTTGTCATGTTGGTTTCCCTTTGGAAATTCTCATCTTTAAACATAGATTTTAAATTTAAAATCAATAGCTTGGAGGAAGTCCCACAAATACTTCTCCAAACTTATGATTACACAAAAGAAAGGTAATTCTGGCATATTTTAGACTTGATTTGCCATTCTCCAAGTGTTTAGGACTACATTTCATGGAAAAAACATTTCACAGTAACAGCTCAATTGCTCTTAAAAACATGCATTAGCAAAACCAACAGGTCTCGAATACTTTGTTGTATATGACTGTGGCCCCTGGTGAGCATGGCTGAAAGGTAATGGCATAGAGAAGAGTGGCATAGAGTGGAGTGTCATAGTGTACAGTAGTGAAGAGTGGAGTAGAGTGTCATAGAGTAAAGTAGAGTGTTGGAGAGTGGAGAACCGTGTAGTGGAGTGTTCTGTAGTAGAGTGGACTATCATGGAGTAGAGTGGAGTGTCAGAGAGTGGGGTGTCATAGAGTGTTGCAGAGTATATTGGCATAGTGACATACAGTAGAGTGCTGCAGAGGAAAGTAGAGTGGGAAAGAGTGTTGTACAGTAAAGCGGAGTGGAGTAGAGTGAAGTGGAGTGGCATGAAATGGAGTAAAGTGGCATGGCGAGAGTTGTCTAAAGTGGAGAAGAATATCTGTAGAGTGGAATGGTGTAGTTAGGAATAGAGTGTCACAGGGTAGAGTGGTATTTAGTGGAATGGCATTAGTGGAGTAAAGTGTCATAGACTGGAATGGTTTAGAGTAGAGTGGAGTGGCATAGAGTGTTGTGTAGTGGAGTGGAATAGTGCAGAGTAGAGTGGTGTAGAGTGTCGTGTAGTTTCTCATTATCCTAAAGAGACTACTGGATTTTGGCGGCAGAATCACCTGAAGTGTAGGGTGCTGAGTACAATCCCACACCATGTGACACCTGTCAGCCTAACCCAGGTTTTCCGGCCAACTGGCAGTGCCTCATCCCCACCCAAGAGTGGGGATGATTGTGGCAACAGGGCGCATGACAGTGAGGACTCCTCAGGGGAATCGTGGTCGATCAGATCTCATCCCTTTCTCTCAGATACATTAGTCTCACACATGCAAAGACAAACAGAAGCAGAGTATAGTCCAATACGGTTTATTGAAGTAACTGCATCTTAGATAAAATGGCATGTATTGAAATAACAAGGATGATAAAAGATCCTAAAAGCTAAATTGTGACAAGGAGAGTGTAACACAAAAAAGGCCTACCATACTCTCACTAGGAATTATATATGGATCCTACCTAGGCTATGTTAGAGCCTAGCCTGATAAGCCCTAATCCTCCCTTCAGGTTTACCCCTGGGAAGACATCAACACTCATACCTGAGCAAAGAAGCCTGTTGTCTAAAAAGTCACTCTCCCCATGTAGACCAGGGACTCGGCAGTCTAAGCAAGCAGCTGTAGCGAAGGTGTTCAGCAATCAGCATGCAGTCATGGGCATCTGGCTGGAATCTCCCTCTAACATGTATGGGACAGAGAAGAAAACAACTGATGTTCTAAGAAAAGGTCCCCACGTGAGGATACGTATGTTTCTGTGAATGACGGAGGCACAGCGTACCACTTTTGCCGGCAATCCTATCTGACTGCAGCCTTGGGGAAACCACAAAGTGAAATGAATGCAGTGCTAAGAACGTGATGCTTTCCTAGGCAAAAGAACAAACAGATAGAGAAAATAAAACAACACCACAAATGTAGATAATGCTAGAAAAATAAAGCAATGCTGAATAAAACGTAACTGGGGCTAACGTGCCCAATGGCTGGCCTAATTTGCTAAAATAATATGCCTAAAACATGGCTAAAATAGCTATACAACAAGTGGAGTAGCATACAATGGAGTGGCAGAGAGTGCAGTGGCATAGAGTGCAGTGGCGTACAAGGCTGTGGCAAAGATTAGAGTGGTGCAGAGTAGAGTGGCCTAGAGCACAGTGGCATAGAGTGCAGTGACATAGAGTGAGATGGTGCAGAGTGCAGTGATGTAGAATGGCATTGAGTGCAATGGCACAGAGTGGTGCCGAGTAAGGTGGAACCGAATTCAGTGTCAAAGGGGGCAGTGGCATAGAGTAGAGTGGTGCAGCCTAGAATAGGCTGGAATGGAGTGTAGTGACAGAGTAGAGTGGTGCAGAGTAGAGCAGAGTGCAGTGGTGAGGAGTGGAGTGCTGTGGAGTACAGTGGCATAGAGTGGACTGATGCAGAGTAGAGTGGCATAGAGTGCATTGGCATAGTTTGCAGTAGAGTGGTGCAGAGTAGAGTGCAGTGGCGTAGAATGAAGTGGCATAGAGTGCAGTGGCACACAGTAATGAATCAGAGAGTTCAGTGGTGGAGAGTGCAATGCTGTAGAGTGTCGTAGAGTACAGTGGGGTAGAATGGTTTAGAGTGCACTGGCATAGAGTGCAGTGACATGGAATAGAGGGGCGTAGAGAGTAGTAACATAGAGAGCAGTGGTGCAGAGTAGAATAGAGTGGCATTGAGTACTGTGGTGTAGAGTAGAGTGTTGCAGAATTGAGTATAGTGCATAGAGTGCAGTGTTGATTGGCAGAGTACAGTAGAGAGGCAGTACAGTAGAGAGGCACACAGTGCATTTGTTTAGAGTGGAATGGGTGCAGTTGTTTAGAGTGGAGTGGTACAGAGTGAAGTACAGGGGAATAGAGTGTAGTGGCATAGATTATATTGTTTTCAGAGAAGAGTGAAGTGATGTTGAGTAACGTAGAGTGCATTGGCATAGAGTGCATTCTTACAGAGTAGATTAGAGTGGTGTAGACTTGACTGGCATTGAGTGAAGTGGTGGAGAGTGGATAGGTACAGAGTGTTGCAGCGTAGAGTGGTGTAGAGTGGTTCATAGTGGGATAGAGTGGCTGGAGTGGAGTTTTGCATTGTACAGTGGGTGGCGCAGAGCGGACTGACGTAAGTGGAGTGGGGGCAGAGTGGATACGAGTGGAGTAGAGTACAGTGACATAGAGTCGATGGTTTCAGAGTAGAGGGAAGTGGAATAGAGTGGAGAAGTGCATGGTACATTGGAGTGGTGCAGGGTAGAGTGCAGCGGCCTGCAGTAGCATCGAGTGCAGTGGCATACAGTGGCATAGAGTGCTGTGGCATATAGGGCAGTAGTGCAGAGTAGATTAGAGTGGCGTAAACTGGACTTCCATAGGGTTGAGTGGTACAGAGCAGAGTGCATTGGCGTACAGTGTATTGGCATAGAATACAGTGGCATAGAGTACAACTGCATAGAGTGCAGTGGTGCAGAGTACATTGGCATACAGTGCATTGGTATAAAAGAGAGTGGTGCAGAAGTAAAGTAGAGAGGCATAACTGAAGTGGTGTAGAGTGCAGTGACAGAGTGGAGTGGTGCAGAGTGGAGTACAGTTGTGTGGAGTGGTGCAGAGCACCGTGGAGTGGCACAAAATGGAGCATGCATGGTGTGGTAGTGCACTGGAATTATACAACACATTTGCAATGAAATACCCATTACATTTGGACAGACATACAGTTTTACTGATAAAAGTATACAGCCCACAAACAATAATGTGTGGAAATGTCATCACCTAGTGCACTGATTTGTTTTGATCGTATTTAAATATTTGTTTCCATTACACTTCAGAATTACAAAAACATGTGCTACATTTGTGGTTTCCTAATTCTGATTTTTTCTGAAAAATCTGCCCAGTTCCTTTACAGACATTTACATTTTGAGGTGTGCTAGAATAAAGAGTTTCCTTTCACAGCAAGATTGCCACATATCCTTTCACAGCATGAGTAACAGTGACAGTAAGTCATTTCACTTTGAAGAGAAAGAAACACCAAAAGAGCGATTCGCAGAGAGCCTCCTCACTTGTGGTAGAAGCTCTGCTGTTCTGGTGGAGTCTTCAGTTTTGGTATGCAGCATACACAACACACAGCAAACCTCATGATGCTCATCATGCATAACTCCTGAACAATATATATTGTAAGACCTGACATCCTTAGGGTGGTCTTCCACCAACTTTTTGCCTGCCTTCCTCCATTTTTCAGATCTTGTTTTGCTGGTTTTAGGACTCTGCACACTTTGCCACTGCTGACCAGTGCTAAAGTGCTTGTGCCCTCTCCCCTAAACAAGGCAGTATTGGCTCCAACTCAATTAGCATATTTAATTTACCTATAAGTCCTTAGTAAAGTGCACTACATGTGCCTGGGGCCTGTAGATTAAATGCTACGAGTGGGCCTACAGCACTGATTGTGCTACCCACATAAGTAGCCGCTTAGCCATGTCTCAGGCAGGATATGTACTTGTATGTTTTACATGTCCTGGTAGTTTAAAAACTCCCAAAGTCATTTTTTACTATTGTGAGGCCTGCTTCTCTCTTAGGCCAGCACTAGGAATTCCTTAATATACTTTTAAGCTGTAATTCCTGATCAGAAAGAAGTAACTACATCATGCTTCATATCTTTGGAACGGTAATGATAAATCCTCCTTACTAGTAAAAGTCGGATTTAACATTACTATTTTAGAAATGTCACTTTTAGAAATCAGGCATTTCTCTGCTCTTATTGCTCAGTGAGCCTTACAGCCTGTTTCCAATACATGTCTTGAGTGGGCTGGGTGACACCTGCATGTGTGCATTCCCTCTAGACAGCCACAAACACAGGACACTCAAATGCACCAGCATTCATCTGTATACTGATGGGTCTTCCTCAGCAGGAAGGGCGGAGGGACTCACACTTGCATTTCAAAGGGAACTGATCTGACCCCACACAAAGGACTGATAACACTCCCCCATCCCACCAGATAGCCTGGCAGACAGGGCTGGTTTGAAAGGGGAACTGGTGAGCTTCAAAGCCACTCTTTGAAGTCTCCCCCACTTCAAAGGCAGTTTTGGGTATAAGTACTGGGTCTCTGACCCCATACAATCAGACACTTCTGGAGCTGGAACTGAACCTCTGTCAGAAGAACTGCTTTACTGCTCAAAGGACTCAACTGGACAGCTTTTCTGAAAGGACTGCTTTTATGCTTGTTGCTCTGCTGCCTGCTGCTTTCTTACCCTGTTAGAAGGACTCTGCTGTTCAACCAGAGTGATCCCCAAGGGCTTGATGGCTTGCCTCCTGTCCTTTTACAGTCTTTCAGGTACATCGAAGTCTGCCTACAACTCTCCTGGTGCTACTGGGGTCTGTGAGTCACACCCTTGTCTAAGGTGCCCCCTCCAAGCTCTGAGCCTCAGAAGTGAAAATTAGAAATTTAGATTTTTTTGCTGAATAGCCTAAACATCATTTTGAGTTGCAGAGATAGAATATAAATGATGTATGTGCCTATTCAGCATCTTCAGTAACTTGCATAGGAGACGTTGGCCAGGAGGAGGCAAAGCAGCTGGCCACTGTGTATCAGGTAGAGGACATCAGGAACCAATGGACATAGTGGCATGGAGTATAAGGAGACTGGAACAGAGGCCACCAGCTAAATATCTTCTTCACAGACCTCCACATACGACCAGTTCAAAGTGGTGGCGGACCCAACAGGACTTATTCCATCTGCATCCTTGTCCTCCACCCAGAATTCCATCTCCACGCACCCTCTTGCTCCCCTCCTAATTGTTTAACCCCCATGAATGATACAGGTTGTATGTTTTGAATAATGAACTCATGTCACAAAAATAAATATCTAGCAGGAAACCTTCGTACCATGTACATTGTCCATCTGCAAAAGTCCCTATCAATAACTCATTTGCTTCAACATTGATTTATCACCTGGACATAACAAAGAACATAAACATGTTGTTTGGGATGTGTGTAACTCTATCACTAATGTGTACCCATTCCTGTCTGTTTCAATAAAAAATGATTGCCTACTATATTCATGTTTGGTGAAACAGACTCGCTTGCTTGCACATTTGTGAAAGAGTAAGATGTCAAGCCAAGTGAAACTGTTAACATGAACTGACTTGCATTTTGCAGTGAAAACATGTATATGATTTTTTTTTGTTGAGAAATGTTGTCTTTGTCCTATGTTTTTAGTCATTTTGGATCAGATGTTCATTATTGTTTAGCCATTATATCAACACACCAGTGTGAAGTAAGAAACATCCACTGTATCATAAGTGCATTGTGTGCTATGCTACCTGTAATAGGGGCCAATATAACCTCCTCACAAATGTGATGGAGCATCACGCCTGACAGACTCATCAATTGTGGTATGTTTTGTACAGCTGTCCCTCATAACAGAGAAAATCCAGGTACCTCTTTTTTCTTAGGCAGGCATGTGCCTGCTCAAAACAGTCCTTTGGAAGTGATAGATCTTGTGGCAACATTTAACACAAGCCAATACACAAAACACAACATCGTACACCTTGTGCAAACCTTACTTATGCCACCCAAAGCATTAAAATCTCCCTCACACTTGCAAAATCCTCACTTCGTGGAAACTTGATGAAGTTGTTGATGTCTCCCATCATTGAAGAAAGGACTTCTTGTAACACACCATGACATGCCACCAGATACTGCCATAGTAGATTGGAAGGATCCTGTGTTCACAAAATGATGTACTGCCATAAATTTTACTATTGATGTTATTAATGGGGGATACCTATTTTGAGGCATGAGGTCTAGCTCCATCTGATGACATGAATCAAAAATAGTTTGCCTATTGAATCTATATGATTACATCCCGTTCTTCCATGGTTTTAAGTTCTGGAAAAAATAATGACACAGACTATTTGTTTCTGCATGTGCTCTAATTATTCTTTTAAATTTGCCAAGCTATTCTTACTCACTTATGTATGAGAATAATATATTAATATTGTGGTGTTTGTTATGTTAAGTTTTTTAACATGGGAGATACTTTACTCAATATAGCTTTTTTAGGTAAAAACATTTTGATTATTTGCATTTAAAAAAGTAATGATGGAAGGAAGAAAGGAAGAAATAAAAAAGTGGAAACCAGAACAAATACAGTACAACACCAGTCCTTGACTTTGTGTTTTCAGATTTTATTTTACAAACACAAATAAACTGATATATGATGGGTGATCCAAATAACAAAGTGGAAAACCAAAAAAAGAGTCAATTATGGTGATTAAAACAATTATTTTAAAGGCAAAATAGTTGAAGTCCAATGTGAAAAATACAACTGGCATGTAAAAGGTAAATGTGTCCAAATCTAGTCCACAGAGTGAATGGTAGTCACACACTGGGGGAGATTAGGTTTGTCATATCTTGCTGGTGGTGATGTTGCCATACACTCCTGATGGTATGGATGACCATTCCCTCCTATGAGGGGGTCCACCGTTGCAGGGTGGTAAATGGTAACAGCACCCCAGTCAGGAAGTTCAAATAAGTGTTTAGAGTCTACATCTCTACGTTGTGCTCCCTCTGCAACTACTTAATATCCTAGAGCTCTGAGAGGGCCTGGCCCACCATGATTTGGGACTTTTGTAGGGATCCCAAGACTTGCTCAATGGTGGTATGGGTGACAGTGAACTCAGTAGCCTCACATTGCTGGCCCACAGATTCCCTCCAACATACCCTACACCCACTACCCTGTGCCCCTGAGCCAGTGTGCCCCATTCCACTGGATAATGTCTGAACTGGAGGTAGTGGTGGTGGTGGTGGCTCAAAAGCAGCCAGGACTGGTGACACAGCTTGGGGTAAAGGATGTGTCCATTGGTGGAGGTATTGTTACAGTTGGAGTGGGAGGTATAGGTGTGGGCTGAGTGAGGCTCCCTGGAGCTTCTGCCCAAACAGACCAGATGGACCAGGCTACTCCACATCATCCAGCCCTGCAGGAAGGAGTGCTCACTGAAGGCTTGGTCCTGGTCTGGAGTGAAGGTATCCTCGGTGACAGATGGTCATCCACACACTCTGAGTTTAGGACCTAACTTGAATTACAAGGAAATACATTGTAAAAGTCTGGATTGTGCATCAAATGTGTTTTGTGCTACAAGTGAAGCAAACTAAAATTAATAAATTGTTATTTATAGTATATCAAGACCTTTCAGTGGTTATTTTGCTTATTACTCATACATTACAGAATACACACAGGCAAACTTTAAAAAAAAGCATGTTAAGAGCTTACTCAGGAAGTGTACACAAAGGATACCACATATTTAACCTCAGTATAGAGGATAAATGAGAAGTTAATTATTCCAAAGCCAACAGGCTAAAATTCAGACTATTTTACAACTTAGTAGGATTAATGGCATTGTTCATCATATGACCTTTGCTAAGTAAAGTTGTTATCATTACTACTTATATTCTGCATACAACTTGACACAATATAAAATCAAGTCAACATACTTTGAATTGTGAAAGCAAATATATCACTTCAATGAAATGACAAGAAAGTGACAACATACGAAATTACATGAAATAATCCACTTTTTATTAATTGCATAAAATGTGGTTTGAGAAATGCTTGACGTTTTGACATGTGTGCATAGGTGGAACAAAAGAGAGAATGACCAAGGTCACATTGCAAACATATCTTCCATGTACAAAAACAAGGTATCATGTTAGTTGTATTCCTTTCAATTTGACATTTCCAACTCATGGAAAATTGTAAGTTGAACATTCCTAGTAAAATATATGCAGTGAAGATGTGCACATATATAAAAAATTGTGACAGACTTCAAATGTGTTAAATGTAAAAAAATACTTAAAATCACCATACCTTCATGGTATAATGGATGGAGTTTTGAACTCATTATGTTAACTACAACAAAATACATTCAAACATACAAACAATCAAATACAAGAAATGATAAACAAAGAAAACATACAATAACCACCCATATTGCACAGTAGTAAAAAGAGTGTTGGCACCCTAATGCTAGTAATCTGATGATGACAATAGATTTGTGATTTTTCAATCTGTTCTTAAGTTTTACAAAGGTGGAAAACACATTACGTTCAGCTGACTTAAGAGCAAAAAATACATTTATGTTTAGTGGGACATGCATAAGTCTAACTTATCTGTTTCTACTCCACCAGGGATTCCTTTCAAGCCTTCAGGATGTAGGATCTGAAAGACCTTCTCCTCCCAAGGAAAATGTTGTAAGGGAGACTGGGGAAAACACAATCAGTCCTCTGGGCCTCCAGATGATGCTTGGAGGCCAGTGAATGCACTCTACCCCACAGGTCGTTCCATCTCTTCCTAATTTCCTCCTGTGTGTGCAGGTTGTTTGCTACAGCATTCACTCTGTCAACTAGTCTGGATCACATTTGCCTTTTCTGAGATATGGGTGTATTTTGCAATTGGGCTCCAAACAATTGTGGCTCTACTCTAATGATTTCCTCAACCATGACTGACAATTCTCACTCTGTTAAACGTGGATTTATCCTCTCTGCCATTATGACTGAAAATACATTAGTGTCCCACAAGTAAATGAGAATATTAAAAAATTGAATAAATAAAAAATTAACAAGGGAGTGAAAAAAATAAAACAACCTGACTTCTGAGTGGCAAGTTCAGCAGCAAAATTGGGTTCTGCAGTGGAATAGCAAAGGATCAAGGTCTCAAATGGAGTGTTTTATAGTGTGGTATGTAGTTGTTCACAATTGGCCAATATACATCAGGTGTGTGCTGCTGGCATTCATCCAACAGCCACTGTACAATGTTGAGCGGGTCCTGCAATTGACTCCTGCCGTCAGGAATCTGCCACCAGAAGAATGCCAGCATGACTGTGGAATCTAAATGTGCTTGGCGCAAAACCGCCACCCTAATGGCGGAGGAGTACTGTTAGTAGGTACTGGAGTCCGCCGCATTAGCAGCGGCAGACTGCTCCCACAGCAGACGCTACTCTGTTGAGGCAGACAGAGGTTCAGCCACCATCATATAAACACAGCGGTACGGAGATTGTGCTTTTTGTGATTTGGTGTAAATCCGTTCAGTAGTTTTTGAGAAAGAAAGGGTAACAAATAATTGTAGACTTGGTCACAAGAGTCCCATGTGCCTCCCACAAGAGTGCAAATTAAAAAAAGGAGCCCTGTGATTTGTCAAGAGGCCTGCTTTTGCCATTAGCATTCACGTTCTCATGGAAGCGAGGGGCTCCCGCAAGTCTTGCGAGCGCTCTGATTGGCTGGCTGTTGGAACGTTAGAAATTAACTGTATATTGTGAGAAATTCAAGGTGTTGTGGAAATGAAGTAAAAAAGCTATATAATGGGGCAACAGAAAGGCATGCTGCCCCCCTAGATTTTGAGAGAAGGTGTTTAAATGATAACTACTGTGATAAAAATAAATGTATATCGTCTTTCACTAATTTTTACGATCTCAGAGGGCTCTCACTGGATTGTGAATAGTAAAAAGGAGTAGATGAGTTCTAAATACACTCTATTAGTAGGAATTTATATTGTGGTCATTGTTTTTAAGAGGAAGTTTGTAAGTGATAAATACTGTGGTGAGTACATTGTTAACTCCTACTTTCCAAAAAAGTTTAAATCTTGCAGGACACTCGCGGGATCATGATCAATAGAAAGGAGTATGTGATCTTTGAATACACTCTAGTATGCACACTTTGTAGGAGTAGGAGACATACTCTCTTCCCACACCCTACTATGCACATCCAATAACAAAGAGAGGGGTGTTAACAGGGAGAACAGTCCTTGGACAAAGCATACTAGAGAGCGTACTATGCACACCTGTCATCCAAGAGAGCGGTCCCTCAGGAGAGGCCAGTCTCTCTCCACACACCCTACTACACACATCCATCATCTGAGACAGAGTTGTGACAGAAGAGGCCAGTTGATGTACACAACCTAATATGCATGCCTGTCATCTGAGAGTCAGGTCCGACAGGGGAGGCTAGTCCATGTACATGCCCTAATATGCACAGCCATCATCTGAGATGGAGGTCTGACAGAAGAGGCTAGTCTGTGTATACACACTACTACGTACATCTGTCATCTGAGCTAGAGGTCTCACTGGATAGGCAAGTCTTTCTCCAAGCACCCTACTACGTACACCCACCGTCTGAGAGAGAGGCCTAGAAGGAGAAGGTATTCCATGTACACACCCTACTGCACACACCCATCATCTGGGACAGAGGTCTGGCAGAAGAGGCCAGTTTATGTATACACTCTCATACATCCAGCCATCATCTGAGAGAAAGGGCTTAGTGGAGAGGCAGTCTCTCTCCATGCACCCTGTATGCAAACCTGTCTTCTGAGAGAGAGAAGTTGGGAAGGAGAGGGCAGTCCATGTACATACCTTGCTACAAACTCGCAATATCTGAGAAAGAGGTATATAAAGAGAGGGTAGTCCATGCAGACACCCTACTACAAACAGGGAGAAGTTTGAGGGAAGAGGCCACTCTCCTCATACCCTACTAGCCACACCCATCATCAAAGAGAGTGGTCTCACTGGTGAGGCCAGTCCCTCCATATACACTACTACATACACCTGTCATCTGAGACACAGGTCTGTGTGGAGAGGCTAGTCTATCCCCACACCCAACTGCGCACACCAGTCATGTAGTAGATAGGTCTCAGTGGAGGGGATACTCCATCCACAAACTATTTACCTACAATTTTGTTGCAATTCTGCAAGACTCCCGCAAGAGTAGCACAAAAACTTCAGGAATGAAGTTTGCTGTTTGGACACATGTGATCTCACAAGGGGCTCGCAAGACCTGAGGAGAAAATACTGAGCCTGCCACAATGCATTTTGACAATCCTGTGAGCCTCTCACGAGACATGCATAGAAAATTACTGGGCTTGCCACTGGATTTTTTAAGATCCTGCAAGAGTCTTGCGTGATCATATTGGGAGAAGTGAAACAAAAAGGGCCAAGGCTCAACCAATAGCAACCATTTTTATTGCGTGGTACAAGAAATGTTGTGATGTGATTCTTTGCGGAACCAGGGATAGCTCACATTATTCTTAGTGATTTGGAGGAGAAGAAAGCCTGATGGAGTTCTGCTCAGCAGAAGTTACTGAATATAGAACTGAGACAGACTGGTGTCTTCAGCTGTAAATAAGAAACAGCTCCAAGTTTCGGTAATTAGAAATAAACTTTATGATCTTTGTTGAGGAGTGGCAGTAAGTCCACTACTCTTGGTAAATGCATTTCATATAAGGTTTAGTGAGTCAAAGGCTATTTGTAGAGGTGCATATTTATCAATTTAGTTTTCGAAAGATACACTTTAGAATGTGGAGAGATATCACCAAGTATTGAATATTGTGTTAAAAACTGTTATGTTCAATCTGTATGTCATTGTAAGTAAAAGAGGGAGTGTTTCTGAAATTATAAAACAAAGCATCTGCAATTTGTTTATACAAGACCTAGGGGGTCATTACAACATTGGCGGTAAAAGGCGCTTACCGCCTTGCAGAAGACTGCGAATACACAGCCGCGGTCACGGAATCCCGCCACAGCTATTATGACCACATCTCGGAATCCGCCAAAATTCAGACACCCACACAAGTCCGCCACACCAAAGGTCAGTGATAAACTGGCGAAAACAAAACCTCCACCTCCACGCCAACGGAAACACGCCCATGCTATTACGACCCACGAATCCACGCGGCGGTCTTTCAACCGCGGTATTCCATTGGCGGTACACACCGTCGCACTCAAAATACACCCACATCTCCAAAACACCGCCACATTGGACAATTCCAAATACACACACCTGACACACATACAAACACCACTCCCACACACCCAACACAATATAAAACACACACCCACATCACCCACAAACCCCTACGACCACAAATTAGAGACGAAGGCCAGAGAGACTGCACAGCCAAGACAACACCACCATACAGAGGCACACAACACCATCACCCAACCCACATCCACAAACAAAACACCACACACCACTACACATCACCACACACATCAACACTCACACTGCCCCACACATCACACACACCACCCCATGTCACGCCAAAGACACCCCCGCTTCTCCGAGGAGGAGCTCAGGGTCATGGTGGAGGAAATCGTACGGGTAGAGCCACAGCTATTTGGCTCACTGGTACAGCACACATCAATAGCCAGGAAGATGGAGCTATGGCGAACAATAGTGGACAGGGTCAACACAGTGGGACAGCACCCAAGAAATAGGGAGGACATCAGGAAGAGGTGGAACGACCTACGGGGGAAGGTGCGTTCAACGGTCTCCAGACACAACATCGCGGTTCAGCGGACTGGCGGCGGACCCCCACCTCCTCCTCCACAACTAACAACATGGGAGGAGCAAGTCTTGACCATCATGCATCCTGAGGGCCTAGCAGGAGTCGGTGGAGGATGGGACACTGGTAAGTCAAATCTTAACTATCATATCCCCTACCCTACCTGCATGCTATCACACACCCCCACCCTCACACCCTCCTCTATCACTCCAACTCCTCACTAATGTACTAATAACACAAACCACACATCCCAACACCAAGCCCTGCATGACAGAACTAAGCATGGACACCCAGCACTAAAGCATGCCCACGGCACACACCTATACAACTACCTAAACCACCATCACACAAGCTCCCACACAGGAATGCTTGCACTGGGGTACACGCTCACCCACCCATTGCACACCATTACACACACACATGCAATAATCATGCTCTTATGCCCCTGCAGGAACCCGAAGGACCGTCACCACACCAGAGGGTCCAGACAACACCACTCCAACCCCAGAAGAGGCCCACAGTGACAATAGCAGCTCTGCCCTACTGGATCCTGATGACCAGCCCGGACCATTGTGGGCCTCGGGACAGTCGGTTCCCCTTGCAAAGGCACAGCCCAACACCGACCTTCCACCCTCTGGTAACACCAGCACAGCACCCACCCAGCGGGCCCAAACCTCCCTACCCAGGACAGGTCAATCAGCGGTGTGTCCACCACTACAGGGAACCCAGGCTAACCCACCATCCCAATGTAGAGAAAACTACTATAAGAGCTACTCGAATGAACATGAAGATACCATCATCTTCAAGAAAACAACACTATAGTTTTAAATAATAATAACTATATATTACAGACCAATTATACACTCTTGATATCAGGCTGCTGTACTCAAGCAATTAGTCACAGATAAAATAATCCTATTACATGATTTTATATGAATTTTTTTTTTTTATTATTATTATTCAATGATAATACAATCATAAAAAGATGTACATTATTTCATGAAAGACAGACAAAGTACCTAAATCAAACATACCACATGCACACTAAACTAAACGAATAAAAAGAGGTGTCTTATCTACAAGAGGAACATAACATCAGTGAAGCTAATCCTAATAACATAATAAGGCTAAAACAATTCTAAATGATAAAGATATATAAATATAAATTGTTCTAATACATTAATATTGATAATCTAGTACACAAAAAGAAGGATAATGCTGACGTGGTTCTATCGAAGTGGTACCGTAGGGACCAAAGGCCTACGCGCGTTTCGGTGTTTTATGATATTATGGGCCACCTTCCTCAGGGCCGTTCCCAGTGGTACTGTTCAATAGTGGTCTAGTCTTAGCAGCCAAATCTTCTTGTCAAATTAATTTTGAGTTTGTAATGTATTTTTTGATAATGCAGTCAAGAAATTTGAGGAGTCTTTTCTAGCATTTTTATAGAGCAATGATTTTTCCGTCCGTTTCTATCTCACTGCGGAGCGTGATGATACCAATTGTTATACAAGGAAATAAGCTGAATATTAGCTGGTAGTTGCTGTTGAAATTAAGTCCATATAGTCGGTTTTTGTGGGTCCTCAAAATCGTGCCCATACACAAAGTAGATCCAGAGTATGTATGTCTGAGTACGATAAACAAAATTTAAGTGAATACCGATCGCGACGTTCATCGTCCCGCGTCTGCTGACTAGAGGCCACCACCCCAACAACAACAGGGACCTGGGGGCAGTGATAGTAGGCACACGGTCCAGGGGACGGAGGCACAGGAACACAGGGGAACTGGGAGTGCTGCTGTGCGACAGGGGGCGGACAGGCCTAGGGAACCCACTCTCCACGAGGCCCTATCCTCCATCATGGGAGCATACCACCACTCCCAGGAGACGATGGCGACGGTCCTGGACAATTTGCAGGAGACCCTGCGCCTGCAGGAGGAACAGTATTTGGGGTTCAGGGAGGAGCTCAGGACCATCAGCTCAGCCCTGGGCACCATCGTAGGGGTGCTGAAGGACATACAGAAGACCTTGAGGGACACCGTGGCACTCCAATGGGCCACTGACACTAGCCAGGACGATGAACTGCCCACCACCTCCGCCGGCGCTAGTGGACAGGACGCCCCGCTACAGGACCACCACACCAGCACCCCACCCCCTGCAGACAGACAACCACCACGCAAGCGGTCCCTGAGATCCAGGAACAGGACAGAGCAAGATAGCAAGACCCCCGCCAGGAAATGAGACCACCCTGATTGTCCACCCACTGTCCCACCTTGTTACCCTGTCCATACTTAAACAGCCCCAGCTCCACTCCCTATGCCCAGATGGGCAGTGCTCCTGTGAGACTAATAGACTGGACTCTGCCATGGACATTCCTCCACCATCACCATTTTACCACCCCCTCCAATAATTAGCACTTCAATAAACACCCTTGAAACACAAAACAATCTGGAGTCAGTCTGTGATTTTGAAAATGTGTATTATAAATGACAGTGTGATAATGCATTTCCCATTGTAAAGCTAACATACCTATGTCACACATCACAAGTACTTGAAGGATGCAAGCAGATGACACGTTGGTAACCACACCTGTGAAACAGTAATCGAAAGGTACAACTCAGTTACCAAATAGTGGTTGAAACCGACAGACAGGATAGAGGTAGACCTGTGAAAGTTAATGTAATGTCAAACATGAAAATGTTCTCACCTGAGTGTCACTGGAAATATTGCTGTATGACTGACTCCCTGTTGTCGTTGTCTTCTTCCTGAGCTTCCTCCTCATCACTGTCCAAAGGCTCCACAGCTGCTACAACACCGTCATCTGGATCATCCTCCTGCAGAAAAGGCACATGGCGTCGCAAAGCCAGATTATGAAGCATGGAGCAGGCGATGATGATGTCGCACACCTTCTTCGGTGAGTAGAATAGGGATCCACCTGTCATATGGAGGAACCTGAACCTGCCCTTCAGGAGGCCGAAAGTGCGTTCGATCACCCTCCAAGTTCACCCATAGGCCTTATTGTACCGTTCCTCTGCCCTGGTCCTGGGATTCCTTACTGGGGTCAATAGCCAGGACAGGTTGGGGTAACCAGAGTCTCCTAATAGCCATACATGGTGCCTCTGGAGTTGACCCCTCATATCAGGGATGCTGCTATTCTGCAGGATGTAGGCGTCATGCACTGAGCCAGGGAACATAGCATTTACCTGCGAGATGTACTGGTCTGCCAAACACACCATCTGGACATTCATTGAATGATAACTCTTCCTGTTCCTGTACACCTGTTCACTCCTGTGGGGGGGACCAGAGCTACATGGGTCCCATCAATGGCACCTATGACGTTGGTGATATGTCCAAGGGCATAGAAGTCACCTTTCACTGTAGGCAAATCTGCCACGTCAGGGAAAATGATGTATCTCCTTACGTGTTTCAGCAGGGCAGACAGCACTCTGGACAACACGTTGGAAAACATAGGCTGGGACATCCCTGATGCCATGGCCAATGTTGTCTGAAAAGACCCACTAGCAAAGAAATGGAGCACTGACAGCACCTGCACGTCAGGGGGGATTCAAGTCGGATGGCGGATTGGTGACATCAGGTCTGGCTCCAACTGGGTACATAGTTCCTGGATTGTGGCACGGTCAAACCGGTAAGTGACGATGACATGTCGCTCTTCCATTGTCAACAGGTCCACCAGCGGTCGATACACCAGAGGATTCCGCCATCTTCTCAACTGTCCCAGCTGACAGTGCCTACGAAGGACAACAGCGACGAATCAGTCATAATTCCTCCAGGTATGTACCCACAGTTACACAAAAGACTACACCACTCACAAAACCCTTCCTGTATGTGTGTTGAGTGTAGGCCTAGGTATGTGTGACGCAGAGGTAAATTAAGCCATGTGGGCCCCTGAAATGGCAGCTGCCTGACCTATAAACTGGGACAATGGGATTGTGGGGTAACTGCGCTGGCGTTGCACACCGTCGCGGTAGGCGGTCGTAGACCGCGGCACAATGCTGCATTGGTTAACATTGGACCCTATGGGTCCCAGGAGCCAAAGAACAGGTGCGCCGGCGGTGATGATGCGCACCGCCGCGGACGTCACTGTCATTTTCTATCCGTTCAATCACTAGATACCTGACCTTCGACAGGAGAGGACCTACACTGCAAGTGCTGCTGTGACCTCGGCCTGAAGCGAGGATGGCTGCTGCGTCTGGGGAAAGGACCCCTGCCTTCACTGCACAGGAGTTGGAGAAACTGGTAGACGGGGTCCTCCCCCAGTACACGCTACTCTGCGGTCCTCCAGACCAACAGGTTAGTACACAGGGAGCACGTTGTATGGGCTAGGCCTGGGTGGAGAGGGCTGGTTGGAAGAGGGAAGGGGGCAGAGTTCATAGAACATTAATGCATGGGAATGAATGGGCAACATGGCCAGAGTAGGGAGGGGGCCACTCACAACGACGGTGCAGTTGGTAATGACTGTTCCTCTTTCCTTGTGCATGTAATGTAGGTCAGCGCCCACCAGAAGAGGGACATTTGGCGTGCCATCGCCAAGGAGGTCCGGACCCTGGGGGCCCACCAGGGACGGGGCACCCACTGCCATAAGAGATGGGAGGACATTCGCCGCTGCAGCAAGAAGACGGCGGAGGCTCAGCTGGGGATGGCCTCCCAACGTGGGAGGGGTGCCCGTCACACCATGACCCCCCTGATGTTCCGGATCCTGGCGGTGGCCTACCCGGAGTTGGATGGGTGCTTGAGGGCATCACAGCAGACACAAGGGGGTGAGTACACTCTCATTCTGCGGACTTTGCGTGCAGTGGAGGGCTCTGGGTGGGGGAGGTGGGCTGTGGGCTGTGGGTGTTCCTAGGCCAGGGCGAGTTCAGTAGGCAAGGCCCCTCCATAATGTAGCCCATGTGGCACTCTACCCCACCTCAGCAGAGTGCCAAGTAGAGGTATAGTTGCCCCTGTGGCATCCATGAGCGCAGATGTCCACCATTGCCATGTAGGCCATATCCCAGAAATTGCATGTGCAGAGGGCAGGAGCACGGCGTAATGCAGGGGGCTGCTGTGTCTGTCTTGTCCGCCAACGGTAGCGGTATGCCATGCACTAAAACTCTCTTTCTACTGTCTCCCCCCCTTTTTCTGCTCTCCCTGTCCTTTTGTACATCAGCATCATCAGGCGGAGGTACAGCGGCACCGAAGCACGAGGGAGCTGCATCCCACATGGCCATGGAGGGCCACACCACGGACTCAGAATGCACCAGTGGGACGGAGGGCGAGGGGAGCTTCACGTCGGCCACCGGTTCACCAAGCAGCGACACGGACTCGTCCGCTGATGGGGGCTCCCCTACCAGCACCGCCCTCCCAGCAGCCCCTCAGCGTTCGCCCCGTGCCCGCTCACCCAGGAGGGTGGGCATCACCTTCACCCCAGGCACCTCAGGCCCTGCCCCAGTCACCCCTGTTGCCCTCAGTCAGGAGGCCATTGACCTCCTCAGGTCACTCACTGTTGGGCAGTCTACCATTGTGAATGCCATCCAGGGTGTAGAACGAGAGTTGCAACACGGTAATGCATTCCTGGAGGGCATTCATTCTGGTCAGGCTGTCCTTCAGCGAACCCTGCAATCTCTGGCCTTAGCACTGATGGCAGCCATTGTCCCTGTGTCTAGCCTCCCCCCTCCAACCTCCTCCACCCAGACCCAATCTCCTGTACCCCAGCCCATCCCAAGCACACTTACAGACCAGCATGCACACAAGTCAGCAAACACAGGTAGCTCAAGCAAACATAGGCACCACACAACCCACAGGCACTCACGCAAGCCTCACCCACGTACAGACACAGCAACATCCACTGCCTCCACTGTGTCCCCCTCCTCCTCTTCTCCCTCCTCCCTCCCAGTCTCGTCTACACACACACCTGCATGCACCACATCTACAGGCACAATGAATCGCACAAGGACACCCAGTACCACAAGCCGCTCACCTGCACTCACCACCTCCACTGCCATTTACACGTCCCCTGTGTCCTCTCCCAGTGTGTCTGTGACGCCCCCTCCCAAAGTACACAAACGCCGGCAATCACTCACCCAACATCCATCCACCTCACGACAGCCTCCAGTACCTGCACCTGCACCCAAAACACCTAAAGTGACAACTCCGACAACCACCTCCTCTTCCTCCACTCCCAGGCTTCCTCCAACTACCCATCCCAGTGTTCGTCAGAAACTGTCCCTCTGTAAAGTTGACCTTTTTGCCCGCACCCCCCCTCCAATTCATCAGTCCCGTCGTAGCGCCTCAGCCAAAAAGCCTCCAATACCAGTGGTGCCTGTTCAAGGTTTGTGGAGTGCACCGGCCCCCAGGGCAGGCAGTGTGACCCGGAGCCAAGGCACTGGCATCTCACCCCCTGTAAAGGCTCTAAAATTGGAGAGTGGACGACGGGACCGTGTGAAGACTGCTGGTGGGAAAAGAACTCACATGGGTTCCAAGGGGATTGGAGAGTCAGCTGTGACTCCCCCAAAGGTGGTGAAGGGCCAGAGGAAGTCTGCCCAGCCTGTTGTGTGTGTCACGGCGGAGAAGTGCGCCATCATTTCCGCCGGTCGAGACACAACCGCCAGCACCGCCGTCACTGGTCCAGAGACCACCGCCAGAGTCACAGCCCAGGAGGGCCCAAGTATCGTCACTGGTCAGGAGACCACCGCCAGAGTCATTGCCCAGGAGGGCACAAGTATTGTCACTGGTCAGGAGACCACCGCCAGAGTCATTGCCCAGGAGGGCCCAAGTATCATCACTGGTCAGGAGACCACTGCCGGAGTCATTGCCCAGGAGGGCCCAAGTATCGTCACTGGTCCAGAGACCACCGCCAGAGTCATTGCCCAGGAGGGCCCAAGTATCGTCACTGGTCCAGAGACCACCGCCGGAGTCATTGCCCAGGAGGGCCCAAGTATCGTCACTGGTCCAGAGACCACCGCCAGAGTCATTGCCCAGGAGGGCCCAAGTATCGTCACTGGTCCAGAGACCACCGCCAGAGTCATTGCCCAGGGGGGCCCAAGTATCGTCAATGGTCCAGAGACCACCGCCAGAGTCAAAGCCAAGGACGGTCCAAGTATCGTCACTGGTCAGGAGACCACCGCCGGAGTCATTGCCCAGGAGGGCACAAGTATCGTCACTGGTCAGGAGACCACCGCCACCGCCGGACTCAGTGCCCAGGAGGGCCCCGGCTGCCACAGCCCAGGTGGGCTATGATGGAACGTCATGCCACACACCAATGCCCAGTGTAGGGAACGTCATGCCACACACCAATGTCCGTACCAGAACCGCCATGTCAAAGCACCGCTGAACAGTCCAGAACCGCCATGTGAAAGCACTGCTGAACGGGGCAACGACCGCCATGGCAAAGCACCGCTGAGCAGTGCAACGACCGCCATGGCAAAGCACCGCTAAACAGTCCAGAACTGCCATGGCAAAGCACTGCTGAACAGTCCAGAACCGCCATGGCAAAGCACCGCTGAAAAGTCCAGAACCGCCATGGCAAAGCACCGCTGAACAGGGCAACGACCGCCATGGCAAAGCACCGCTGAACAGGGCAACGACTGCCATGGCAAAGCACCGCTGAACAGTCCAGAACCGCCATGGCAAAGCACCGCTGAACAGGGCAACGACCGCCATGGCAAAGCACCGCTGAACAATCCAGAACCGCCATGGCAAAGCACCGCTGAACAGTCCAGAACCGCCATGGCAAAGCACCGCTGAACAGTCCAGAACCATCCTGGCAAAGCATCGCTGAACAGGGCAACGACCGCCATGGCAAAGCACCGCTGAACAGTCCAGAACCGACAAGGCAAAGCACCGCTGAACAGGGCAACGACGGTCATGGCAAAGCACCGCTGAACAGTCCAGAACCGCCATGGCAAAGCACTGCTGAACAGGGCAAAGACCGCCATGGCAAAGCACCGCTGAACAGGGCAAAGACCGCCATGGCAAAGCACCGCTGAACAGGGCAAAGACCACCATGGTGAAGACCGCTGAACAGGGCAGGCACCGGGTAGGAATGAATAGACCACCACATCAGGCATCCTTATCCCATGTGCAGCTTGGACAGTGACAGGACAGGTACTTTCACGGGGAGACTCACCCAGTCTGGGCACCAAGCCCCCTCCAGAACCAGTGGAGACCTGCATCTACTTGCGAGACTGTGGCTTTACACTCCCCAGGATGGCACAGTGGGCACCCCACCCACTGTAGAGACTTGAAAGACTGTGGCTTTGCACTCCCCAGGATGGCACAGTGGGCAACCCACTCACTGTAGAGACTTGAGAGACTGTGGCTTTACACTCCCCAGGATGGCACAGTGGGCAAGCCACCCACTGTAGAGACTTGAGAGACTATGGCTTTGCACTCCCCAGGATGGCACGGTGGGCACCCCACCCACTGTAGAGACTTGAAAGACTGTGGCTTTGCACTCCCCAGGATGGCATAGTGGGCAACCCACCTACTGTAGAGACTTGAGAGACTGTGGCTTTGAACTCCCGAGGATGGCACAGTGGGCAACCCACCCACTGTAGAGACTTGAGAGACTGTGGCTTTGCACTCCCCAGGATACATCAATGGGCATGGTGCCCAGTCATGGATCTGGCTTTGCAGTCATCCGGCTGAGGTGCCCCCCCTTCCCTTCCCCCTGAGGTGCCTGTAGTATTTCTATCTGATGCCCCGGCAGTGTTCTCTCCGATTGTGGTCAGGTATCCTTTGTGGGCCTCGCCCATGCATTTTTGGACTGTTGGTGCACGGACACTGTTATGTACAGATCTGCACTACTTCTCGTAATGTATATATTTATGACTGATTTTCATATATATCTCTGTATATTTTTGTATGACATGTATATTGCCACATTACAATGTTTGACCGAATTTCGCTTTGTCTTTTCAATCTTCCGGGGGGGTTGTGGGTTGTTACTGTGATTTTTGTGAATGCATTGGTGTGTATGTTGTATTATGCGAGGTTGGGGGTGGGGGTGTTTGGTGGGTGTCCCCCTAACTTTTGCCTCCCCCATGTCGTAGGTGCAGTACTCACCGTTGTCTTCGGCGCCTAAGTAGATGTTGGTCATAGAGGAGCAGAAAGACAAGCGCAGGGAGTATTTGTAGTTCCGGGTCCATGGAGTTCTCGTTCCTCGTGGGATGTGTTCAGGTGAGCGTTTTCCCATTGCAAAAGCTGTTTCCGCCGTGTTTTTATCCACGGTGAATCCGCCCCGGAAAAGGTGGCGGATTGGCGGGTTGTAATACTATGGGCGGTACATTGGGTTCTGCCTGTCTGTTGGCGGTGACCGCCACGCTGCTTGTCTGTACCGCCGTGGCGGGCGGTGTGTTAAAGTGGCTGTCTTTTTTAGTGGTTTCCGCCAGGGTCATGATTCCATTTTTTTATCCGCCGCACTGTTTGTGGTATTACCGCAGCTTTAACACCGTCCGCCAGGGTTGTAATGACCCCCCTAGTGTTTTCATGAACCTTACTGTGCACATATTTCAGCCTTATGAGAGGGTGAGTGGAGATACTTCATTTCTAGAACAAAACACTGTGCTGTTAGGAAAGGATTGTAAATAGTAATGTATTACTTTACAAATTGTTATGGAACCATGTTAGAAGTCATGATATTATTTAATTGTGGACAAAAAATACAGTGTTTGAGGGGGTGGAATTTGTTAACAGAAAGGGACAGAAAGAAACATGAAGCTGGTGGTGCAGTACATACAAATATGTGAATGTGTGTGAAAAATGTAACAATCTTCAGAGAATATAGTGATGTATCATTGTTATCAATTACTGATCAGTATGCAACTTTATCTTTTTTAATTGGTTTGACTTTCTTAGACAGAAAATGGAAAACAGAAGCTCTGAAAAACAGAAGTACCATGTCACACAATGTATGGAAGATCAGAACAAAAATTGTTTAGTTTTGAAGAAAGATGGAACAGTAACAGTGTAGAAAGTCAGGAAAAAAATATTTTCACTAATGATGAGCCTTCAGCAATATTTATACCCTTGGAGGAGCTTGTTCTGTGTAGTTTTACTTGTTTTGGATAACAAAATTATCTGTTTACTGAAGCAGTAAAAAAGTGCTTTATTTATATAAGGAGGGCTGTTATCTGCTTGAGCAGTGAGTACCTGGGCAGGCAGTGTCACCAGGTTCAAAAGATATGGAAGCCCCTGAGGAGTTCCCAGGATCTGCAGCATGGTTAATGCAGCCCAAGAAAGGTGTTGAGGGTGCAAGGCCCTCAAATGTTGCCAGACCCCTGTGGTACTCATGCTGTATTGCTTGTTCCTGCTGCCCCTGCTGATCTCCTTTTTGCATATCACATATTTAGCAGATACTTTTTGCCCACCTGGCCTCATTAAAAAAATTGCCACACCAAGGATGCTTTGGGAGGTTGAGGTGGCTGGGTTGTAGGAACAGCACTAGGCTGTTCATCTGAATCTGATGATGACATTTTGGTGACATTTATAGCTTATTATTGATGTAATTGTTTGTTTTGTTGTTAATTTTTTTTTAAATAAAATGTTTGAAGTTACTACTGATTGCTTTCCCTACTAGTTTTAAAGATTTGAAAATTATTACATTCTATTAATGTTGACAAAGTGACAGTTCATTCTTCAGGAACTGTAACTGTTCTGCTATACATATATGTTTGTTTAGGGTACTACAGAGAGATTAGTGCCTATTCCCACTGTAGAAAAAAAAGTTATACACAAGAGGCAAGTTTTGGCACAGATGTCTGCTGGTAGAAAGGACAGTTCTTTTGCACATCTTAGTATATGTGCTTGTCACTCTGGAGAGACGTTTCAGCGCAGAGCTCAGTCTTTGTATACACTGTACTACACATGCATGTCTGAGAGAGAGGTAAGGGTACCCTTACATTCAAATGTGCACACTGGTTATCCAAGAATACTCAATTTTATACCCTGCTATTGACATTCATTATCATGAAGAGAGGTATTAGCAGAGACAGTCTCTACCCACAGCAAAATTTGCACTTATTACTCTGGGGAGTTGTCCCAGCTGAGAGGGCATTGTGTTTTCATATCATAGCCTCTATAGTTGTTATGCAAGATATAATTATGAGCATAAAGTTAATTTCAACTCCGTACTTTAATTGTACTTCTTTAATGATGGGGAGAGCTATGACCACAAAGGTAATCCACTTTTCACACCCTAATTTGCACAAGCATTATCCAAGACACACATCACAAGTGACAGGCCAGTCACTCTACACACTATACTACATAGAGGTATCAAGCAAGAAACTTGACTCACAAAACATGGCAGTTTCTCCCCAAAGCCTACTATGCATACCTGTCAGCATGAGAAGAGTTATGGGTAGAGAGATACGTTCCTCTCAAACTCTAGTAGAGGCACCTGTTAGCAGAGAAATTACTCCATTTCCAGACAGCACTACATATTGCTGTTGTTCCAAGGAAAGGGATGAGACCAGATGCACCTGGTTCACTCCACCGTACTGTATATCCAAGTTGTCCTGGAGATACGTAATAGTGCAGAAGACAAACTTTCCCTAAATACTACTGTATATATATGTCATGCTGGGGAGAGCTGTGAGTGGACAGGGAAATCCATTCCCACACACTATTGAATATAGTTATTTCCCTGGGGAGAGGACTCAGGGGAAGGCTAGTACCGACATCAGTGATGTCCTAAATTATGTCATAGAACATGTCATGAGTGATGTCATATGTAAGGTTATAAGCAGTGTATGATGGGGTGTAGGTTATATTTAGCGCTGCTAATATTCCCTGGTGAATTTCTGTGGGTTTTTTTCAGGTAAAAATGTTAACGTTGTCACTGAGAAATTCATCTAACTATGATGTTACCTTAACCTTTGTTTTTTTCAGTGAATATAGAAAAATAAATATAATGATCTAAAATATTTGAATATCTGGACTGATGGGTTTGAGGGACTCTAACAAGAGTCCCTCAAACCCAATTTAAAAAACAGAGAATTTTAATTGGAGTAGGGTCTTTTTTTCCTTCGGTCAGCTTGGTCCCACAGGAGTAAGATTCGTGCAGGAGCGAGCGTTCCGAATGGCTGCCTGCACCATGAGGTAAAATGTTGCAGGCAGCGATTACAGGACCCTGGGACATAGTTCCCTGTCCTGAGTTAGTTAATAAAAAAAGATGTAAGAGACAGTGTAGGGATTGAGAAAGAGAATGGCAGCTTACAAGTACGCTCCCAGTGATGCCTTAAAACTGAACAGGGCATAGCAGTGATTATGAAATGAGTGGTGTAGTCACTCATTTCATATTCACTGCTTCTTCCAGGGAGCACCCCTTATTGTCCTGCGAGGGCTTTATGTAAGTAATTTTAGTTCCCGATGGTGCCCAAAAAAGGACTTTGACAACACCAATTATTCTTGTAAATGTTGTGGAGGGTGCAGGAAGTGCAGCAGCACCATCATTATAAATACTGTAAGTCTCCTTGGTGATTAAATCCATGACCCGAGGAGAACTTACCATACTTTTATAAAGCTTTCTTAGCAGGAGATCTGTGCTTTCAGCTGGAATGCAAGGCCCTCTTATGGTTGTTTTTGTGATTCCATTTTGTAGTCTGAAAAATGTTGAAACTGAGACTTGAAGGCATGTTGATTGTATTAAAAAAGCAATATGCCTCTGAGTCTTTCTTTTAACATTTTTCAGCCCACAAAAGCTAAGTTAAAAGAAAGACTCACAAACAATGTTTGAAAATACAACTTTATTAAATGTTTTATAATATTCGCTGTTATTAAACATGCATTATGTGAATTACCAATATACACATTTTATTCAAAATATTGGTAATTGTTGGAGAAAGATGATAAATCTGCTTTATATATATTGATATACTCACCTCTAAAAGCCAATGATCACATTTTTTATATAAAGGTGTAGTGAGTCTTTGACAAAGTCAGTAAGTCTGCCTTTGCGCACTCAGGACCCATGAGACCAACCACACACTATGAATGTTAGAAGGCCATATGATACAGGAGGTACGGCAATTATAGGGGTCTGGGCGCAGGTCCGCACCACAGAACAGGCCTTGCATCCAGCTACTCACTGAGCTCGGCTAAATGTTGAGTGCAGTGGGAGGTAGGGCCCTTGCAGGGGGTTTGTCGAAGGGTCTGGCCACAGCTGCCAACCCCACACCTCGAACGGCCAGAGGCTGTGCGCAATGTGGGATTGGCTTTACATATAGTATTAAAATATTATTTTACATTAAAAAAACTTAGGAATTCACTGGAAAAAACAAATGTTAAAATGGGGTTTTAGTTAGGAATTGTTATTGTATCTTACCTTCCTTTAAAAGCAAAAACCTTAGAACTTCACCAAAAAAAACAAATGTTATGAAAATTTCAGGGACAACTTAATTTTTTAAACTAAAAAAAAAGAATCACCTGTTATAGTTATCTCTAGTAACTATAACCTGTGCCCTAAAGTAACTAAAATTTGCCCCCTGACATACACTGCTAAATACCTCACATATTACATCACTTATGACATGGTCTATGACATCATTGATAAAATCACTGCAACATCTGAAATGCTATAATTGATGACAATACCGGGCATGACTGATGACGACACTGGGCATGACGTAGGTTGCAACTGGACGACAACAAACTCGTTTTAACAACCACCTCTAAAACTATTAGCGCTGGTCTAGCCCTAGTGTTGTAATGATATAATAATACATAAACCTCAAACTAAGTATAAAATATGAATAAAATCCCATCTCTAATTTCTTTATTACAGGCAACTTGTGACGTGCCTAGTCACCTATAAAAAAGAAATTACACAGCCGCACTGCTGTAGTAACTTATTACAGTTGGGTTCTAACATTACAATGCATGGTGCCAAAGCCAGCAGTGGCAACGAAAGGGAGTGCAGGGGGTAAAATTGAAGGTACAGTTTAAAAAACGTAAATGAAACCTGGCTTTACCTCCTGTGCTCTGTGTTTTTTTAGATGAACAGTGAAAGCAGAAAGGAAATAGTCATGGCAACACGTTTATTTTCCATGTTTTAAGTACTTATAAGATAATAGATTCCCTCATTATGTTTCTGAACTCCAAAGTGTTTTTTTTTTTTAATCTGAGGTGTATTAAACTAAGCAACCCAGCAAGAATGAAAGGCAAATTCGACCTTGTTGGGATCCAAGCTAGCAACCTGCTGGGATTCAAGCTTCTGGCCATCAGGTAGTATGAGTTCAACCCAAAGAATTGTACCTGCTTGAATATGAGCCCTAATAATTGACAGACATAACAACGTAAGTCTGTTGTACACCCATATGGCAATAAACCATTGGCCCCGTTTCACACTGGTTGGTACTCACTCGTGTGAAATTTGATATGATAATGAATACAAAATTGGAAGGGTTTAATAACTTCTCTAAATTCATGGAAAATTGGATGGTTTTGAATGTATTGGATACCAAAGTGAAAGGTGGTAATTTAAAATGTCATGTCTGAAGCGAACTGCATTAGGTTTGCACCGGAAAGGAGTAATATCATAGTATGTGTTCCTTTGCTTTTATGACATCGAGCTAGATACGTATGAGATTTAAAACACAAATTGCAATTGTGAGCCCTGTATTTTCAAATAAAGTGTGTTCTAAGAAAGAAAACAACTTGCATTCCGAATAGGAAGAAACAATGCTGGTTAAAAGGTAGAGCTATCTTGTCAGAAGAGGCCAAGTACAATGGCGGCAGGAGAAACTAACATCGGCTTAAAAGCTGGTCACTTTTTAAACATTTAAGTGCATATTACTTGTTAAATATTTATGTTAAACGGCCCCAAAATTAATAATTATGTTGGGAGATTATTAATCTATAGAAAATATTTTCTTAGCACATTTTTTTCATGATATATTTTTTGGGCCAATTTACCTTAGAGTGTACAGGATGACCCGCCCTCTCCCTCTCCCCCCTTTCTCTGCCCCCCTCGTATATGGCTGCCCATCATATTCAAAGATCGTCGGCTGCCTGACAGGGATCTCTTTGAACGCAGAGAACCCACCAGTGCGTTAGAGCATCCTCTAAAGGTAAATAAACAAAAGTCAGCCCGCCGAGAAGAGCCTCCAATAATTCAGTGAACGTTTCTGTTTTTAACTCTGTCGTCTAAGCCTCCTCCAATTTCTTCTCTTCATTAAGAAGAGTAAGAGCTGAAATCAAAGTTCTGAAAAGGGAAAAGAAAAGAACTTCTCAGGGGAGATTATTAGGCAGCTCGCATTTGGTAAATCCAAGTGTAGGCTAGTATTTACATTGATTTGATGTACAGAACAATGTGTTCTCTGTGAGCTATAATCTGTATCCGGAACATCAACATATTTATGAAAGGATGGGCCCAATGAGTTTGATTATTAGGTATACATTCCTGTTCGGTCTCGCTATAAAAAGGGCAGCACTGAAGGGATGTGGTACAGGCCAACCCAGCAAAGCACACACAGCTTCTCCTCACAGCTCTTCAGCTCTTCTCCTTAGAAGAGTCTCCTCTTGATCCAGAAGTGTTCTAAAGTTGTGGGGTCAGCAGTCCAATACTTATACTAATTTCTGTCTTTGAAGTAGGCAGACTCTGCCGTTCCTGCCCTGGCCTCAGACACACGCTAGGGGGTTGGAGACTGCATTATGTAAGGGCACGCACAGCCGTATTCACCCAGGTCAAACAGGATTACTTTAGAAGCCATCCCAGAGTCATTGGATGATCATCCAACTACTCCAGAAGTCATTTTCATGTCATCAGACATCATCCAGCTCTTGAAGTCATCAGCAAAACTGTAGAAACTAGGCTTGATGATTTGAGGATGATTTGCAAATGACTACCTGATTACCTCACAAGGTGGGATTGTTCTTGAGGCCTTGATGATGATTTGAAAATGACTTTCTGATTACTTCACAACACAAGATTGTTCCCGATGATTTGAGGATAAGTATCTGATTACACAAGTTTGCTAATGCATGCAAATAGGAATGAGTAGTTATTTTGCAGTGCTCTACATCTGGGGCCATTACACTGAGGTGAGTACATTGGGAGTAACTTTACATCACAGTTTGTTATATTGAGAGTGCTTTTATTTTGCATCTCTAAGGGTAAACATTTAGAAAATTGTTTATATATGTGTAAATTATTATTTTGCATATAATTCCATCTACTGCCTAGTATGTGTGTGTATATACATATATATATCTGTGTTGTGTTTACACACATACACATGTGTATATATTTTCATTACTACGTTATTAGAATGATTTAAATTATTGGACCCTTACATTTATTGATAATCCCAAAAATATGTAACTTCTAAATAGTAATAAAGTAGCAGAACTTTACAAACTTTTTGTGTTTCTTTTTTAAAAACTAATCATTTTAGGTACTCTTAAAAAATCCTAATACAGCTGTTATAGCAAAGGAATACACAGTTCCACAACGATTTGTATGGCAGTTATATTAAAAGAATATGGTTCCAAGTGAAGCATTGCATCAACTTTATGGTTCAAATCCCAATCTCTACTCAACATTGTGTGAGTAAATCACGTAACTTCCCTGTTCCCCCAAAAAATTGTAACGCCTGGTTCCCAGATGTCAAAATATCTTGTTCTCACGTAAAGCGCGTTTACGTTTTTCGGTCAAGTATTTGCTATATAAAACTGCTGTACTTTCAACACAAATAGTAATTTGTTTAGTGTCTCGCCTGCTTCCACAATAGTTTGCACAAACAAGAAAAATAAAGGCTACTAAAGATGGTGTGCACATCTGCAAAGATGTTGTAGGTATAAGCTCGGAACAGGTTGTCTGTGCCAATGCTTGATGGCCGACAGTTTAATTATTGCACCGCACATTTGTTGTCGCCCCTTTTCTGTTTCTCCTATCTACCTGTTTTGCATCAGAACGGAAGTGGAAGTGTAGCTCGATTGTGACCGAGGGTGAGGGGAGAGAGAAAGTGGTGAAGTGTCGAGCTGTGCCAGTCTGTGAATCCGGTGTCCTCCTCACTAGAGATGGGAAGGAGAAGGCATTGTTCCATTTTGTTCGGTATTTTTTTTAGGGAGGTGGAAACCGGGGAGAGGCGGGTGTGATTTCCCACCTCTTTTCCACCCTCTGGGGTTTTTGGCAAGCACGGCTCTTTGTTTGAAAGGCGGGAACCACCATTTAAATGCAGCCATTGAATGTATTGTTTTATTTGGAAGAGGTGGACGCAGGGTGTAAAATGTTCAGGCCCATCTCTTCGTAGTGATCTTCAACAAGCATGTTTTCAAGTACTTTTAAGACATGGGGGTAGGCCCCCAAAACCCGTGGGCTTGCATGACTGTGACTTTGTTTGGAGCCCCGCACGGACTTTTGAACGAGGCACTTCCGTGGGGGGATTAAACTCGGGGAAGCTAACAAAGGGAGAACCGAGGCTGAGAGAAACGAGTGGCTGGCTGTTAGAACTCACACAGGAGCCGAGTACTGAAAAAAGGTGTATGTAAATCATGCAGCAATTTTGCTGCAGTGGGATAACGTTTTTATACCAAGATAAGTATATTTAACATGCAAAAGTGTTTCCCACTAGAACATCGTTTTATACCGCTGCATTCATGAGTATGTAAAGTGACATGGACTGAGAAACATACAGTACTGCCCCTGCTCTGATACAATGCTAGTTAGTGAGGTGAGGCAAGTCCGTTGTCATGTGTACCCTATATGTGGCATTGATTCTTATAATACATAGGGCAACATTATAGTTATTTTAATCAAACAGGAGAGGTTTTTGTGCAGCGCAGATCCAGTATTTGAAGCTGCTTTCTCACATACTGATAATGCATAACACGTATTTTCAAAGGATCACAGTTTGGTCACAGTTAAGGAACTGGGATTAATCCTAGTTACATGATTTCACACAGAGCAATTCGGCCACTAGATGGGTATATCTTTTCCCATCAAAAGTAATACCTTGACTTTAACTGTTGCCATATGTGAACAGAGCGTTGGTGACTGCCAGAAACCACTTTTTTCATATAGCGCGAATCATGGGCAACAACACAGACTGTTAAACTTTTTTTTGTCAGCACAGGGACAGTAGGCTGTATACACAAAATGTAATGCCAAGGCTCAGATCAGGACCTTGTCACAAAGGGCGTCTCTTTAGTTGTTGCAGCAGGTACAGTGGTACCAAGGGGCCCACTGACCCTTGATTATTGTTGTATTTTCCAATTCAAACAGCAGCCACAGGGGCACTTCCTTCCTTGCACTCAGGCTTCCCTACATACCAGAGTTGGCATTTTAGCCACCAGACCACATCTCCTGGTGTGAAAAATCAGTTCCTTTTTGGCTCATGGTTTCACGAGGACTTTGATCTGAGCCAGAGCAGGCATCTAACATGAGCCCGCCTTGAGCTGTCAGTGGCTCTCCCACCACTATTAAGGGCGCGAATGAGCTCGCCTCTGAACACCAGTTTGCAGACTTAGTTAAATTTCATGCTTTGCTCATGCAAAAGTATGCATGTGTGGGAGTCTATCTGAAAGTAGGACTTCATTTCGAAAGACGTAGCAGTGGGATTTGGTATCTGAAAGCATCGTCGTAATTCTCCACCAAAAAATTCTGATGGGAACACTGACACTTTTATCAGAATACCTATACTAATGCCAGGAAAACATCCTTTGATGACAAAAAACCCTAGCAGTCTGGGAATCACCTAAGAATCACTATTGCGTGCCTTGTAAAGCAGAGCTACACATTAGGCGAGGAAGGCCCGGGAATGATACAGCCCTGTCATTCTTCAGCTTTACATATTTTATTACTGTATGTATTATGAAGGAGCGATATACACACTTTCTCGCTTTTTCCTCACTATCACCTTTTTTTTTTCCTCCGCTTCTCACCTCACCCCTTTACTACTATCCATTCTCCTTTCAAGCTCTGCTTTTACACTCCCCTCACTAACTGCTTTTCACTTTTCAGTCTTTCCCTTCCATTCTCCTTTCTGTCCCCATTAATGCTCTCTTTTCTAGGTCCTCTTTTCTTCCTTTCCCTTACCCCCTCTCCTTTCCCCTCTTTTCATTCTCATCATGTTCCTTTCTTCCACTCCAGGCTCTGCTTTCCCCAGTTCGCTCTCCTCTTGTCATTTTCTCTGGCTCACCCTCCAATCTCTTCCCCTTCCTCACTCTCTCTTTTTATCAGTCTTTCCTTCTCACCTATACTTAATGGTTTCCATCTCTTTCTGTTTCCTTCCTTCCTTATTCACAGTTCTTTCATACTCCTTCACCTGAATCGTGTTTGCACATTGTAATCCAGGCCTGATCTATGAGTGCAATGATCATAGGATAAAGCTATTGCTTTACAATGGTCACAGCTGGGCCACGAAGTGATAGGTCGGGCGGAATCTCATGTGGTCTTGCCCTGTCCTGAAATTTATAAAAATCCTGTAGGAGACCTATCTCTGCCCAGCTTAGCCTTAACCCTGTGACCTAGTGACAGTGTTTGTAGTATCACCCTCATTTTAATTGTTAAATATTAACGTATATCTAACTTTTTGAGTGAATTTTGTGTTCCTGACTGGGTTTGGATGTTCTAAAATATGAAACAGCAACAGTAAGGCATGACTGCCATCCCTTTGATTTTGTCATTGTTTTCATTTTGTCTTGTTTTTTGCAAAAAACCCGCTAGACACGCATCAATCTAAAAATTAATCGGCTAAAAACAAAAGTATTTTTGGTTTCAAAAAGCACAATTTGCCATCCATGGTAGTCGTTAGCTCTTAAGGAACTACTTTGGTTATGTGTTTCTAGTGAAAAGGAAGAATGCTGTCATTCACAGTGAAATTAGCTAATGGCTGCAGTAGGTTCACCTACTCCCTGTGCTTTGTGCTACAGTGAGTGGGTGAAAAATATTAATGACGCAACAACAGAACAGCTGAAAGCCTCTATAAGTAGGTATAATATACATAGAAATTTAGCAAAATCAACAGGTTGGAGTACTTTCGGGTAGGTGACTGTGTATTAAGGTTTTCCAAAGCCTTTTCCTTAAATATATGAGCCATTTTCTGAGGGAGTGTAGGTTTTCAAACCCTTTAAATAGCATTCTGTTTACATAATTTGAAACAATGGCTTTGGTCCCACAATAACTTAACAAGAAATCACAAAGTGGGATTGAGATGAAAAATGATAGTGTGGATCTTGATCCAGATAACACTATGTGTTGAGGCAAGTGCTATGATTGAGTAACATTTGATTACTGTGGGTGATGATGGGGGCCAGAATTAGCACATTAAAGTGACTGAAGACCTCAGGTGGTGACGGGGAAGCAGGCGATGGCATTTTTTTTAAATGCAATTCTACTTTATCTTTTAAATACTGTTACTAATACACTGTTGCATCTTAATCCATTTACCAATCTCAGAAGAATGAGTTTGCGATGAAGGGCTTTGAATTCAGACAGCAGTAATTGATGGTGGGATGGCTAAAAGGTATGGTAAACAGGCATTGGGGTTGGTTGAAAAAGGGGTGTTTGGCATGAATCCATAAGTGAAGTCATGACAACTTTAGGAGGGTCTTCTGTTAATTTGCAGGAAAATAAGTCCAGTTTCCATCTCTAATCAAACTATTTTCCACCTTCCACACTTTTCAATACAAAGTTGAAGCAGCATTGCAAGATCAATGGATCCTTCTTTTGCAACATTCAAAGACCAAGAGCTGAGGTGTGTTACTAAAGAGTCTGGGAGTTGGTGGCTATCAAAGAGTGCAAGTTAACAGGTAGCTACTGGACATACCAGTCCCTTATCATTAACATAGTATGTGGTAAGTGAACCCTTAGCTGGGACTTGTGTGAGAACAAACACTGCAGAGTGCCACCATACTTTGTTCTGTAGCCTTAAGACATGCATTGTTATTGACTTTCCTTGTGATAACCTCTGTATGCTTCCACCACACATGAAGAAGCTCCCTTGCAAAGTATTTATTGCATGGGTTCACTCGCCAGTCGCAGTAGCCAGATCTCTTGTCTATCTCAGGACTCAGGAGAAGGTGGTGACGGTTGCCAACTCTTCCCTGGCTGGACACACTGATTTAGTAGCTGAATGGATAATAAGATGTACTATTTGCTGCTCGTTGAATGCTGGTTGCAAATTTCAGCTAGTATTTTTGCGACCAGTAAATAATTCTTGGAACTGATCTATGCACAAATAAGTTGGTTTACATTTTTTAATTCAGAGTGGGACGCAATCTGATCTGTTAGTTCAATATTCATGAGGTTGCAAATTGTGGCTTACTCCGATTAGAGACCCTCACTGGGATGGTGGCCTACTGCATTCAGGAGGCTACCATGTCTGTGACTGCCTTTTTGAAGCAAGCATTGGCAAAAAACAATAGGTCTTGCCTTTGCAAGAGCTATTGGTGTTGCTAATGTGTTTGAGCCATGTTCTAGGTTTTGCAAGTATGCACGTAGGTAGATCATGTGGTGATTTGTTGCAGAGGCATGTGGTGTCCACCCCCACCTATTGTTCTAAAGTCTAGTTTAAATTGCTTTGAACCACTGTACGGTCCAGTGATGGAAAAACAGTTTTTCTTTTCCAAAAAAGGTATTGCATCAGCAGTGTATCAATCCTGCAACATCCTTGGTGTATGCACCTTGCTCTATACACCTCCATCACTCATACCTACACAAAGCAATACATTGTCCTTTCGTAGCAAGCCCTTATCCTCTTACCACACTCCTCTATCTCCCTTGTTCTCTTCCAGCCTACTCCCTGCATCTTTTGCACATCATTTACACTCCACAGCCAATTTTATTTCTCACTCACAAGTCAACTTTCACAACACAAAATTAGAAGCGTCCATTGCAGGAAGAGTATGAAACGGCATATCATAATTCACAGCCTCTCACTCACTACCTCATTTATCCACACACATTCCCAGTAGTTACAACACCCCTCACAGACTGAAGCGCAACCACACAATCAAAATGCTATAACTAACCATGCAGTGCTTACCATGTCATGTGATGAACCACAGCCTTTTAACCTACTCAATCCACAGTTCACTTAGTACATGCTCACAATCTTACACAACACCCCTGTTCACCCACATTCACTTGAAACATTACTTACCAAAAGTCACCCACTTACATGATCCCTCACTCACCATCACTGAAGCTATTAGACTTCACATGCGCACACTACTAACTCGATATTTGTTCACCCTCGACACTGCTCACTGTTCCCACACAACTGTCAGCGCCCCCCTCTTTTTTTTCTTTTCTTTTTTTAAATTTATTTAGAACACACAGCGGGTTACATGTTTGCAATATAAAAGACGAGAAACAAAAATAATAATAAAAAAGTCGTAAGTACATCAATGTTGTCATACAGGGGAAACATGCATTCTATTCTAAATCTATAGTCATAGTTTCTGCTTTTAAAGATCTCATATAAGATTACTTATTTAATTAACATATTCTCGAGGCCCCGAGAGCCATGCAGAAAAGGGTGCCCAAACTCTAGTGAGTCTTTTACCGGCCGCTGCTCCTTTTAGTTCATACAGGCTATTCTCCAAGTGATACATAGATAAAAGTCGTGAAAACCATTGATTAAATCGTGGGGGTTCTACATCACGCCACAGAGATGCTATCCAGCTGCGAAATACCGACAGTGCTATGAACAGGAAATATCTATCTCGACTATTACAGACTGCATGATCAACTCCCAGCAAAACCATTTGAGGTGTCAGATAGATAGTCTGCTTCAAGATTTTCTTCAATATATCGGATATCCCGGTAATCAGACTTTCCAGTTTTACACATTGAAAAAACATATGACAGAGATCTGCATTCGGGCAACCACATCGTGGACACATGATTCCCATCGTTTTACCCCAGCTCGCAATCTTAGCAGGTGTATAATATAAATTATACAATACCATAAAATGTTGAGCTTGCGGGCTCGCAGACAATAAAACAGTCCGTGCCATTTCCATAGATTCACAAACATCTATCTCTTTAGCTCCAACCCGTCCTTCCCATTTTTTAACAAGTAAAACCTGGTCATCCAATATAGCATTTAGAAGCAACGGATACAGGTTTTTAATGCCGCAGCTAGTGGGGTGTTGTGAAACTTCCATTAGTTTAATCTTGTCTATGTGCCAACCTTGGGTCATACTAGTTAGTAGAAAAGCTCTAATCTGTAAGAATTTAAAAAAGTCAGTTTTTTCCAACGCAAATTCCACACTCAGTTCCTCAAATGATTTGAAGTGGCTGCCAGAATGAAAAAGGTCCCCGACTTTATGAATGCCCCGGTTACTCCACCTCAAACAATAGTGGTCTTTAAATATCGCCGGAAACGTGGGAGTAATCCACAAGGGAGTGTAGTAGCAGATTCGTCCTATACCTATCTTGCGCTTAACCTGGGTCCATGCCTTAAATGCAGCATAGATTACCTTAAATTTAACCCCCCTCTTGCAAAATTAATTTCTTACAAAATTAATTCATCAGTCGTCTACAACAACCCCCCATAACTGTACATGCAACCACCTGTTCAAAGCATTCACCCCCTAATGTAATTTAGCCATGTGCAGCAAAGCTCAGTCATCCACATGCTAACAGCATATTCCACTCACTTATAACACTACTTATATAACTGTCTCCCAACACTAATCGCTCATCTCACCATAACATCCTCACAAAGCATCATTCAATCACTCTGAATACTACACAGCAACATCAGCAAAACTGATAACCCACTCACTGCACTGATTTACACCATTGACTCCCCATCATCTACTTACACAAGTTTGAGACACTAAATACATACAAGAAGCAAAAGCACCTTCCTCCATCACCCTTTCACTGACCCCTCACAACACACATTCTGTTGCACCTAACACCATTTATCCTTTCAGAACACCACTGACACATGATTCCGGCACCGCTTCCTACACCAGTCACTCACTCCGTTCACTTCCCTTTAGGCAGTTGCAACAGCACTTTCTTTCAGCCCCAATCAGTTAGACTATCATCCAAACACAGAGTAATGACCCCAACAACTATCTCATCTCCGCCACTAACTTTAACCACTCACCATACTATGATGTTCGTATCCCTTGACAAAACCACTTTCACTACACACTTCTACAGTAACCAGTCACCGCTGCCATGAAGCAGATACTTGCATTCTTTGTGGCCATGATCCGCTTTGCAGGCAAAATTATTTAACATATGGAATTCTTAACTTCCACAGTATGTCAGACAAGGTTTACCCATTAATATTCAGGATCATCTGAGGGCAGTGGTTCTTAACCTTTGGTCGAGGTGCGGACTTGCTCAGGAGGACTGCGACTACTTAATTTTTTTTAAATATTAACAGACTAATAAAACTTATTAAAATAAAGAAGCAAAATGTACAACTGTAAATCCTCTGATTTATTTTTGGCAGCATTGCTGCATCAAATAGAATATAGTATCATATGGACGATGAGTGACCTAAATTAATTTGGAAAAGCACCAACATTCCTATTAAAAGGTTGATTTTGTTTATTTGTGAATGAATAAAACATTTTATAATTTGTGTGTTTTTTGATAAATGCCTGTTTCTGTATTTTCTGTGCATTGTTTTGCAGCTCAAATCGTAAATGCTTAGCTGGGGACCCTGGTTTCCAGCAATGGCTCATCGGGGAGCCCCCCAGATTCCAGCAATAACGCAGTGGGTTACCCGAGTTCCAGTAATGATGAAAAGGGGGTCTACAAAAGTCAAAAGGTTGAGAACCACTGTTGTAGAGTAATACATCCCCATCTTGAAATCATCATGGAGTAATAAAGCCAGATGCTATCTTGGGGTAATACATCTCCATCATTAAGTCCTCATATGGCCTCATTCTAAAGTTATCCTGGTGCCATCCTTGAGTAGTGCAGCCTCATTTTTATGTCATCACAACATCATTCTGTAATAATACAGCCCCATCCTGGAATACTCCTAGGATCATCCTGGACTAATCCAGCCTAATCCTGAAATCATCCTTCAGTAGTAAATGATCTTCACATGTTTTCCACTGAAGTAATCAGGAGCCCATCCTTGAGTAATCCGGCCTAATTCAGAAATCATCCTGGGGTCATCCTGCAGTAGTAAATGATCATCACATTTTTTTTACTGAAGTAATCGGGAATCCATCCTGGAGTAGTTTCTGTGATGACTCTAGAGTCATCTCATTTAAATATTTTGCCCTATAGGCATACTTCAGGATGGCTTGGGATGACTTCCCCAGATAATTACAGGAATAGCCCAGCTGAAGTCATCAGATGACTTCAGAATGACTCCAGGATGATCTTCCTTTTTGACTTGGGCAGGTGCGAGTGTCGGCGTTCCTCGTCCCACTGAGCTCACTCTGCTGTGTTGGGGAGAGGTTCACACCATTCACAGACCCATCTTGCTCTTAGACAGACAGGAGGTCAGGAAGAGGTTCACTCTCTTCCTGCATTCCATCATCTGTTGTCAAGAGCATGGTGAATTCAGACCTCTCAAAGTGTGGTTTAAAGCGGTTCACATGAGGACCCTCAAAGGGTTCCTTGGAGACTGCAAGTTCACCAGGTTACTCTTGTGCGCCACCACCTCAAAAGGCCCAGTCCACTTATCCTGGAGAGCGCAAGGCTCCACTGGGACCATGACCCATACTTTCTGGCCAGGCTGAAACTCAACCAGAGTGGCATTCTGGTCATACCATTGTTTCATATCTTCCTGCCTTGCTGCCCAGGCTCGCCTGAGCAAGTTTCCTCAAATGCGCAGTCTGGTTTCTGAAGGCCAGCACATACCTAAATATGTCCTGGGGTGGCCTACTGGGAGCTTTCTCCCAGCTCTCTTTCACCAAACTATGAGGTCTTCTCACAGGGTGCCCGTACAGCAACTCAAAGAGGCTTAAGCCATGTCCTTTCTACGGTACCTCCCTGTATGCAAAGAGAAGGCAGTGCAACAGGACGTCCCACTTACGCCTCGTGGGTTCTGACAGACCCATAATCATGCCCTTGAATGTATGATTGAACCTTTCAACTGACCCATTTCCTTGGCAGTGGTAAGGAGTGGTGTACTTGTAGGACACACCACACTCCTTCCGCAGAGACTTCATTTTGGTAGACATGAAGCTGGTACCCCGGTCAGATACCACCTCCTCAGACAACTAGATGCAGGAAAAGTTGCCCATCAATGCCCGGCTTACCATAGTTGTCATCACTGACCTCAGAGGGATAGCCTCCAGGTACCTGGTGGCATGGTCTGCCAAGACCAGGATGTACCTGTTGCCTTTGGCTGTCTTGGGGTCCAGAGGCCACACAATGTCCATCCTCACCGGCTCAAAAGGGGTGTTCACGACAGGGAAAGGCTGGAGAGGAGCCTTGCATCTCCCCCCACTCTTGCCACTTGCCTGGCAATTCCGGCAAGACCTACAATGTGCATCAGAGTGCCTGCACAATTGGGGCCAGTAATAGTGTGTGACAATCCTCTCAAAAGTTTTGTCCTGCCTCAAATGTCCTGCCAAATACACATCCTGAGCCAGACCCAGTAGGAAGGTTCTGAAGCGCTTGTGTACCGTCAGCACTTGTGCTGCCCCAGGCTCAGCAACCTCAGGCTCATTATACAGGAGTCCATTCTCCCAGTAGATCCAATGTGATCCAGACTCCTAGCCAGCTGCCTCGTCTGCAGCCTATCGCTGCAGACCTTCAAAAGAAGGGCATGTATTCTGCGCCACGCAGAACTCCTTTCTGGTGGGAACCTCAACTTGCTGCCAATTGTACATCTCAGGCATACCCCCCAGTTCGGCCACCTGCTCCCCTGTAGGTTCCAGGGCGCCCCACTCAGGTTTCACCTCCTCCTGGACTGTGGAAACTTCTGGGGAAGGATTCTCATGCATCTTGCACCTCCTCTTCCTGGCAGGAACCTGGGCCACTCTTTCATGCTCCAGGTCCTCCTGATCACCCTTACTGGCTACCATTGACCAAGTGGTCACGCATGCAACAGGCATTGTTGGACTCACAGCTACCCTGAAGGAACCTGAGACCCCCCTCCATTCAAAGGGAAACTGTGCCAACTTGTACTGGCGCTCAGAGTTGTCAACAGCAACTACTTAGTGAAACACATTGGGGACCACTTGCTCTTCATAACCAGGTGACACCTGACAGTTGTCACACCGGCTCCTGTGTCTCTCAGAGCCTCCACCATCTGTCCATTTACGGTCACCCACGTGCATGTACTTCTCAGGCACAAGGGTCCTCTGGGCCATCTCACTGTGCCCTAGTGAGACAAGGGTAATCTCAGCTGACTTCCACCCTTCTCCTGGAACCAGCTCCTCCCCAAGTGCTACACTGGTCAACCCCTGTGACTGTGCACCAGTGGGTGCCAGTGTCCACTGGGGCCACTTGGAGTCATCCTTCACGCGACCCTCCTGATCAAATGCATAACACTTGCGGGGACCCTTCTCTGCCGGCTTCCCTGTAGAGATCAAAGGCTTCTTCTTCACTCCTGGTCAAATGGAATCCTTACCCTGGGAACAAGGTTGGGGCCCTTTAGAGAACTCCCCTTGTTTACCCTTGTACCTCTACTTCTTCTGATGGGGACCCTGCCCACCCTTGGCTGAGTCACCCCCATGCCTCTTGTGGACCCTGGTACTCTCCTAGCAGTCTGCGTCCTGGGCAAGCTTCCTGGGGAAGGTCAGCTTGCTGTCAAGCAGATACTGATGCAGCTCTGGAAAACAAAGACTATACAAGTACTCCCATCAACCAAACTGTACAGCCCCTCATAATCTGTTACCCTGCTACCCTTTAACCAACCACCCAGTGCTCTGCAAAAATAATCAACACATTCTAGCCAAGTTTGGGAATTCACCTTCTTGTAGGACCTAAACGTTTCCTTGTACTGCTCTGGGGTGAGACCATACCTAGTGAGTAGGGCGTCCTTCATGCTAGAGTAGGTGAGTCCCTGTGGATCCCCTAGGGCTGTCACGGTGTTCCCACCCTCCACGTTAAAGTGCTTCCACAGACCTGCCCCCAGTGTACCTCAGGGACCCCGTTCACATGGTGAACTGGATCATCCCTTAAACCACAAGTGTATGTCATCCTCCCTTTTGTAATCCTTCACTAAATCTTTAGGAATGTGCACCCTCCCCTCAGACTGCACTGGAAGTATACTGCCACCATTTGTGCTGGGTTTGGCCTGCTTGGCCTTGAGGTCTAGCTCCCTTATACTCAACTTGTGAGCCAAAAATAATTTATTTTCCTCCAGAGCAAGAGCTCTTGCCCTCTCTTGTTGCTCCATTTCATTTTTGTTTGCTTTCTGCTTCCAACCTGAGTGTCTCAAGCTCCAAATGATGTCCCCTCTCTGCTTGTCTGTCCCTCAGTTCCTCTGGGGTCATCCCCTTGGAAGAAACACTGTTGCCTGCCCTCGAGGATGCCCTCCCCCAGGTAGATCCTTGTTATCCACCAAGTCACCATGTATGCTTTGCTCCTCTCCATTCACAACATTCTCCTCCTCTGTTGGCCTATCAGCCTCCTTTGCTGCCAACCAGGCTCTCAGCATCTTTTGCTGCTGCTCCTTCCTATTGATGCCTTTATCAGGACAATTGAACTCCTTATAGAACTTTTTGAGCTGAGGTACAGTGCAGGTTTCCAACCTCTCCTGCTCAAACACTATTTCTGCAGCTCCAAATAATGGCTCACCAGACTGAGACATGATTGTGGATAAGATTCAAAAAGTTGCAACATTTCAGATAGGCAAAGAAAAGCCAAAATGAAAAAGCAGTATGTGGTCACGTAATGGTCTGCTCTAAGACAGTAGTGTACACCAATCACCGTATGTCAGGTGCAAGCACAAGTCCTATCCTCACCGCTTATCATCATTGTTAGAAATGGGGTCTCTAGTTGGCAGTCAGTTTATACCCTGTCCAAGTAGGGACCCTCACTCTAGTCAGTGTAAGGGAGTCACACTCCTAAGATGACCCCTGCTCACCCCCTTGGTAGCTTGGCACGAGCAGTAAGGGTTATGTCAGAGCCAATGTGTTATGCATTTGTACCCACACACACAGTAACACAGTGAAAACACTACAAATGGACACCACACCGTTTTAGAAAAATAGCCAATCTTCTAAGTAAAACAATACCAAAATGACAAAAGTCCAACATACACAAGCAATAATATCAATGTTTGCAGATTAAATCCCAATAAAGAGCTTAGAAACACAATAGTTCCTGTGGGGCAATCATGACGTCGTTGACGGAGTAATTCCCAACAGTCTGACGCCACTCGCGAGGGAATGTGGTGCTGGTCACAGAATCGCACGGACCCTAGGTACAGTACCTTAGAAACGAGAAAACAAAGATGTTGCAGGGAGTCGGGGAGGTGAGGCATCGCTGGAGCAGGTGCAGCATTGGTTCCTTTCTGCTACTGGAGAGGGAAGGCGTTGGTTCCTTACTGCGAGGCAGGGGAGGTGAGGCGCCGGTTCCTTAAGGTTGCAAGGGAGGTGATGCGACGCCCGTGGTGAGGCATAGGTTCCTTACGATCCGGTGGGTTCGATGAGTGGGCACCACCTGGCGAGTCAAAGTCCCCAGCAAGCGAACACAGAGGCTGGCAGGTGAAGTCTTTGATGTCCCTGGGACTTCTTAACAGGAGGCAAGCTCTTGGAGACAATTCACAAGCAGGATACACAGCAAAGTCCAGTCTTTGTCCTCTCCAAAGCAGAAGCAGCAACTTCAGGCCAACCCAGCAAAGCACACACAGCAAAGGGGCAGTACTCACAACTCTTCAGCTCTTCTCCTTGGTATAATCACCTCTTGATCCAGAAGTGTTTTGAAGTTGTGGGGTCAGCAGCCCAATACTCTTTTCTGCCTTTGAAGTAGGCAAACTTAAAAGGAAAGTCTTTGTAGTGCATACGCCCTGCCTTTCCTGCCCTGGTCACAGACACTAGGGGTTGGAGACTATATTGTGTAAGGACAGGCACAGCCCGATTCAGGTGCAAGTGTCAGCTCCTCCCACCACTCTAGCCCTGAAAGACCCATCAGGATATGCGGATTCACCTCAGCTCCCTTTGTGTGACTGTCTAGAGTGAATTCACAAACAGCCCAACTGTCAGTCTCACCCAGACCTTCATTCATCAGCCAGGCAGAGGCACAGAATGGTTCAGCAAGAAAATGGCCACTTTTTAAAACTTACAATCTAAAAAACAACTTTACCAAACAAGGTATTTTTAAATTGTGAGTTCATATCTCTACATATCTACTTGCTCTCAACGGAAAATTACACTTAAAAGATATTTCAAGGCAATCCCAATGTTAACTTATGGAAGAGATAGGCCTTGCAATAGGGGGAAACAAATTTAGCAGTATTTCACTATCAGGACATGTAAACCACACCCGTACATGTTCTACCTTGGACCTACGTTAGGGGTGCCTTAAATGTACTAAAAGGAAAGGTTTTGGGTCTGGCAAGTGGGTGCACTTGCCAGGTCAAAATGGAAGTTTAAAACTGCACACACAGACACTACAATGGCAGGTCAGAGACATATTTACAGGGCTACTCATGTGGGTGGCACAATCAGTGCTGCAGGCCCACTAGCAGCAATTGCTTTACAAGCCCTGGATACACATGGTGCACTATACTAGAGACTTACCAGTAAATCAAATATGCCAATCATGGATAACAAATCATAATCACAATTTACACATGGAGCATGTAGGAAAGTCACTCTTTTTGTCATATTTACCCCAACTTTTTGCCTGTTTATCAGTGTGTTTAGACTGTCTTCACTGGGATCCTGCTAACCAGGACCCCAGTGATTATGCTCTCTCCTCCAAATTTGGTTGCTTTGGTACCTTTTACACCGCACAACTGGCATACTGGTGTACCCATGCAAGTCTCTAGTATTTATTGTACTTAGGTGCCCATAGCATTGGTACACCAGGGGTCCCCCATGTGCTGCAGTATGTATTATGCCACCCATGGGAGCCCATGCAAACTAAGGGGGTTATTCCAACTTTGGAGGAGTGTTAATCTGTCCCAAAAGTGACGGTAAAGTGACGGATATACCACCAGCCGTATTACGAGTTCCATAGGATATAATGGACTCGTAATACGGCTGGTGGTAAATCTGTCACTTTTCCGACACTTTTGGGACGGATTAACACCTCCTCCAAAGTTGGAATAACCCCCTAAGTCTGCAGGCCTGACATTGGAGCCTGCGTGAAAAGGTGTGTGCACACTTTCACTGCTTGTCACTGTACCAGGACATTGTAAGTCACCTCTATGGTAGGCCCTCCTAGCTCAGAGGGTAGGGTGCAGGTGACTGTTTGTGTGAGGGCACCGCTGCGTGAGCAGAGATGCCCCTACGAACTCCAGTTCCAATGTACTGGACTTCGTAAGTATGGGGAAGCCATTTTACCTGTGTACTGGTCACAGGTCATACATGTGGTCCACCTACATAATGGTAACGCCGAACCTAGGCATGTTTGGTATCAAACATGTCAGAACTACTAATGCCAGTATTATTCCTCAGGGGACCCCCCAGTATTGCTCCTGCCAGTCTTACAGGGTTTGCGGGTAGCTCACGTTGCTGTAGCCCCTCAGACAGGTTTCTGCCCTCCTGCTGCTTGACTAGCTCAAGCAGGGGAAGGCAGAACAAAGGATTTCCTTTGGGAGAGAGAGAGGCAACACCCTCTCATTGGAAGTAGGTGTTACAAAACTGGGGAGGGGTAGCCACCGCACACCACTGACTTGATTTGAAGGGCACATTTGGTGCCCTCCTTGCATAATCTGGTTTGCACCAGTCCAGGAACCCAGGGTCCTTACACCAGCACACAAAGGAAAGCGAATGACTACTCCCCTGTCCATCACCACCCCAATGGTGGTTCCCAGAGCTCCTCTAGGTGGCCACTTGATTTGCCATCTTGAAAACAAGATTTGTAGAGGTCCCTTGAAGAATCTGGTTGGTCAGAATGAGTAACTGACATCAGTGACCCCCTGTGATAGATGGTCACCCTGCAGAGTGACCAATTCCCCAGGATAGGACTATTTACGGACTCCCTTGTGGGAGAGTCTCCAGATTTGGCATGCAAGACTCCACCATGACTCCTCTGAAATGACCTTTCTGCTCCTGGCCACCAGAACCATAACTAGACTCTTCAGGAACCAAACAAGCCTACAACTCCAGAGACGACCTCGTCTTGCAACATTGTTTCTCCGTCTCCTTCCAGCAACTGCAACATTTCCATGGCTGTACATCCTCTGGGGTCAGCAGGGCTTCTGCTGCACCAAATAAGCAAGAAGGAATCTCCCTTGGAGTGAAGGAGTCAATCACCTGCATAAGACAACTGGTTGCTGGGATCTTCTGCCAACCAGCTCCAGGAAGAATCTCTAACACAGGTTGTAGGTCTGAGTGGTCCCCTTGGTCCTTTCTATTTGCTGTCAAACTTGGGAGACGGTTAACCCTTGCCTTTACTTGCAGAACAGTACACCCGTGCACTGTGTCTCTTGCAGCAACCAAGGCTTGTTGACTCTTGCTACAAGGGATCTTCAGGCTCCAAGCAGCCCCAGCCTCCAGCACTTCATCCTTGCAAGGACAGTCTCTTCTCTGCTGCTCCAGCGACGTGGGACACCTCTCCAGGGGCAATGTACTGTGCCTGCTGCCAGTAGGTTGCCTGTGGGGGCTGTGACTGCTTCTGCTGGTGACCCAGACTGCTAAGGGCCCATCTGGACTCCCCTCCAAGGGTTGAGTCCCCTGGACCTTCCTCGTCCCCTTAAGCTCAGCAACTCTTCTTTTGCTCCAACTTGCATTTGCCAAGGCTTGTTGGTGGTTCTCCTGACCATTGACTGTCTGCGACCCAGCGACCAGCATGGGACATCATCTGCACAACTCCAAGGACTTCTCTGCAGCTCCTGTGCTCCACAGCTCATCTTCAATCTCCCTTGTTGACCCAGATCTTCAACCACAGAAGAGAGGATAGTGGCTCCTGTTCTCCTGGACAATCCTGAGTTGACCAGATTCTGTCCCCTCCTTTTTCAGGTCCTCCTCTCCTGGAATCCACAGTTCAGTTCCAACAGATTGATCCTGGTCTTGCAATCTTCCTCTCTCTAAGTCCTCTTGTTAGTCCTTGGGAAGACCAGGTACTTACCTCTGCTCTCCTGGTCACTGGGGGTATCACTTCACATTTCACTATTTTAGCATATGGTTTGCCCCCATAGGGCCCTAACTATTTTTCAATTTTTTTGCCAATGCTTGTTGTTTCTATATGCTAATTCGTAATAATTACTGTGTGTGTATATATATATATATATATATATATATATATATAGTGTGTACTTACCTCCAGTTGGGGGACTGCCTATAAGTAATCTACTTCAGTGTTACTATAATAAAGTACCTTTATTTATACCACACTACGTGGTTCCTTTCAGGTGTGATAAGTTTCTGTGTGACTGCTGTGGTACTGCAAGTGCATTAGACTTCTCCTAGATAAGTCTTGGCTGTGCCCCACAGCTACCACTAGAGAGCTCTGACACACATAAAGCTGGTCATCTGCTAGATACTTTGCTATCCTCTTTATTAGCCACTGACCTTCATTCTCCCCAGTGGTCTGATCATTTCCTGGTAATTTGTGACAATAATGAAATTGACAAAAGAGATGCCAAGCGGCATCAGGTCAGTACCACTTGATGTAATTAAAACACCATTTTGACTAAACATATTAATAACCCCCACATGAATACATTGAAAACTATAGAAATGCTAGAAAACTACCAAGCTTTAGAAAGATATGAGAAGCATTTCAAAAGAATTTGACAGACTCCGTGCTGTGACCCTCAACCAAATAGGTCCTATAGAAACTAAGCTTAGGAAAACTAAATATCTTACCAGCACCCGATATACAGAGGCCCTCAAAGAAGAAAAAATACAAAAAAAATAAGACTTTGGTGAAAAAGAATAAGAGACATCTTGTTGGGTAACTCTCTTTCTGGTGGATCCAGAATCTATCTAACTATAGATTTCTCACCTTTTGAATACCCTCAGGCACCACATAGGATCTGGACATTTTTCATAATATTGCTCCCAAATGCTGAGAGGTGCCATTGTGTGGCTCCATGTCAGTTTCATCTCTCCCCGCAGGTGATATCAGAGTGGCTTACAAGTGCCACCCATTTGCACTGAGGTCAGTTCTCTCCTGACTATGTCCGCACCTTCAGATGCAGCACTCAATAACTGATCTGTTATTTGTGCCAGTGTGTCAATCTTAGATTAGAACATTTTCATGTGTAGAAAAGTAGCCATTCCACAGAAAGAGTAGGTAGGAGGGTGTGAGCAATCTGAGGTTAGATGGAGCATCCACCAGAAAGAGTGAGACGGAAGACATGTAACTTATTCTTCTGATGGATACTTCTAAACTCAGGTTCATTGCCTTATTAATAGATGCAGCATCAGTACCCCCCAACATGGTGGGTCTGTGGAATAGCTCATACCAAAAAATCCTGCAGGAATGAACAGAAGAAATACCCATCCCAGCTGACCGGTCTGTCAAGGAACTAATTCTTTCGGAATGTGTGCAGTGCTAGCAGCCTTGCTTTGGTGGAATGAGCCCTCAGACTACAGGAGGTCTGCTTCTTAGCCAGTGTGTAGCGGATATTAATACAGAGGAGTATCCACTATGATATGTCTGTTTCTGCACAGTCTTGCCTTTCACTGCCCCAGAGAACAGTACAAAGGGCTGATCTTTCACCTGGTGGTCCTTTGCATAATAGATTCAAAAGCTCAAAGCTCTTTTTGGGTCAAAGGATGTCAGAAGAGTAATGTATTGTCTGATATGAAAGGGAGTCATGACCTCCCACAGAAACACTGCCCTGGTTCATAACACCAGTTTGTCAAAAAAGGGTGGTATAGGGCAGTTGGATTGAAAGGGCTTGAAGCTCACTCAAGTCACGAGCTGGAGTTATTGCAATGAGAAAGACTGGTTTGAGAGTCAGATGACAAAAAGGACAGTTGTGCAGGAGCTCAAATGGGGTACACATGGAATGTGAGAAATAAATTCAGACCCCACTCAGGCATTGCAAAGGGTTTAGGTGAAACATATGTACTAAATGTTTATGAAACACATCACAAAAAGGTGACTTTAACAAGGATGTCTGCTTCGGTAAACACCAAAAATCAGAAGGAGCCAACAAATACCTGTTAATAGTGCCCACCACAAGTCATTGCAGGGCTAAATACAGAATACAAAGCAAGATATGCATCAGCCTTGCCAGTAGTAGGTCTATAATGTGGGAGCCAAACCAAACCACAAATCTATTCTAGCACCCAGAGTAGACAGATTATGTAGATGGGTGCCTGGCTGGCACAACTACATTCACAACTTTGGGAGGAAGGCTGAATGTCATCAACTGCTGCCACACAATGTGTATGCATGGAGGTGTAGATTGCACAGACCCTTCCCTGCCACTGCAACCGAAGAGGCAGCCACCGCCATCACTTTCATGAACACATGAGGCACACTGGTGAGGCGGAAAGGGAACAGAGAAAATGCTCCTTGGCTCACCTAGCTCTGATGTAGGTGAAATATGCAGTGGGTCAGACAGGAATGAAAGGGTATAAACCATTTGGACTCTCTGGGGGTCCCACTTGTCAGATATAATGCTCTGTCACCCGTGGTTAATAACTTATAATACCTCCTACAGGGTCCCCATGTACCGCCAAGGGCAAACTAAATTGGTTTGGAAGCTGAAGTGGAAGGGATGCAGGACTGGACAGCACGTTGTCACTGCTGGCCTGAGAATTGTATCTGGATCCCAGACCCTGGACTCATAAAGAATGTAGACCTGTTGGGGTGGCCAGCCTTGACGTTACCTGTAAGCCATAACCCCTCCCTTGCCTTAAAAGGGGTGTAATTGTTGGGGATACTGTTGCACTTCGATTTGGAGAGGAACATACACATCTTGTGCTGGTGTTCTATGACGCAGAGTTGTGTTTCCCAATTTGGATTGCCTTGGGGTTCAACTGGGCACAGTTCTCACAAGCCTTCAAAATGTGCAATGATCTTACACAGCAAAGGCTTACCTTGTAGGGATCTGTCATAGACATCTGTTTTTGAAAGTCCCTACAAGGTTGAAATCCCGTGGTTTTACATGGGGACATGTTCCCTGGCACACAGTAAAGAAACTGTAGCAAAAAATCTTGTAAAAGATGAAGAGAGAGTTTGTGAGTGAGCTTCAGATCCATGTCTGAATTTGCAGAAAGGCACTTCAATGCTACTTACGTGACTGGACAGAGCCAACACAGAGTGGCACAATGCCACTTTGCTGGTGCACATAGCAATGATATGAAAATTATTCATGTCCAGTCTGGCGCCTGGGGTATTCACAAAGTGAGGAATATGCAGTGAAAAGTATGAATCAGAATGTATATTTCTTAAAGAGATGCAGAAACATAATTACTTCATAAGGAAAGCTAAGAAACATATTCAAATATTCTATGCACATATTCTACATGCTAAAACATTTTTTTAACTATTCAAAATTGTTGAGTTGCTCTATTATACAGCAGTCACTAACATGGATTGATTGCCAATGCAAGAGCTGGTAGGCTCATTATCCAAAAACTTCAATGAAAACATTAGGAAAATAAGAGAGTCCTTTAACCCTCACCCTCTTCACAGAGTTGACAGGCACAACAACAATCGTAACTCTTTAGATTAGGTGATAGTCCTATATAAACTCAGACCTGTTTCTGAAGAAGAATGCCCGAAAACATTCTGGTTCTCCAATGGACATTTGTTCAGCCTCTTATCCTCAAACCTTCAACGCCGAAGTCACATCTATGACCAGGCAAGTTGTAAATGCATCTCTTAGTGACGACAAGATCCCATGATCCCATCAATTCTAGAGAAAAACTGTTATAAGACCTGCTCTAAAGTTATTCAACCGTAATCCAGATAACCCGCTACAAGTGCTTATATTTATCACAAAATTCAAGGATGAGAAAATCAGTTTACTCAAGCATAAATGATGAGTCCACAAATCAGCATCTTCATCCCCTTAACGGATTTTTCTTAGACATTTTCTCCACTTCTGCTTCAAGTATACCATACACAAAACAGCACATTAACAACAGCACAAACACACACACAGGCACATCTTAACATGGGTGCATACCATATACTTACAGGCACTGCCTGTGAGAAGGTGGTTTTGACCTTCTAAACCACCTGGATTTGTCATGTTTTGATCGCCTGGTTTTAAGACCTTTTAGTGGGGCGGAGCCTCATAACCTTGAACTCACCCACAGTGAAGACATGGCAAATGAACTGTGCATGTCTACTGCCAGTGCCTGCCTTTTAAGATAAGGCTGAAGTGGAGCAGCAAAGGGTAAGGGGCACTTGGGTGGGGACATGTGAGCACATATGCACATGTGTGTGCACATGTGTGAGGACTGTGCATGGGAGACTCCTGTCGTTCATAGCCCTGAAACTGCGCACAGGAGCCTAGCGCAGAAGGGACTATGCAGGGTTGGGAACTGACCTTGAATAGGCCTTATAATGTGGGTGTACACAGATAGGGAAAGTCAGTGTGGTTTACTGTTTTGTGGCAGTGACACTCCATTATACACTTATGGGTAGGGCTGCCATAGGTGCATCTCTGCACCCCTTTGGTCTACAGATGCCAGAGTTGCACTGATGTACAGTATAACCTGTTTGAAAAGAACAATTCTATAAAGTCCAAAAACATATCTGTACAGCATATGGATCATCCAGGAATGCCATATTTCCCTTTCTCAGCTCAGGATCAGAGCCCAGGCCTTTTATAACCCTGCTGGCCTGGGTTTGAGACTTTCTCTCCAGCTGCAGGAACAAAGGCCTCCCCACACAAAAGGAGCACTTAACAGGGCTTAACTCAGCCCCGGAAAAGGAAAGGGGTGGGGAAGACTTCTCTGCATCAATTAGCCAGCTGTCATCCTATGCCAGGAAGAGGGCCTGCCCCAGGCCACTAAACAAAGGAGGGAGTCCAGACATCTGCGGCCAAACCAGGAGGAGAGATCTACTGAAGATTTGCTGGGGAAGGCCCTGGCAGTGATGTCAGCGAGGGGTGGATTGAGACCCCCAGAGCACATATGGCAAGTGACTCCTGGGTGACGCCATTTTGAGCTATCCCAGAAAACTGAGCAGGGAGGTTGGGACAGGGGTGGAGACATGATATAGCAACTCAGGATACACCGGAGGTGTAGCCCTGCAACAGGAGAGTAGAGCCTCACCCCAAAAGGATTACCAGAGTCCCCACCCTAAGTTGGATGAGACTCTGAAATCATAACCCATCAAGGGTTTAAGCACTCCCCTGCCTGGAACATGTGCTCTGCAGCTGGAAATGCTATACTTTCTAGGTGCCAATCTATGGCTCTAGTATCTGGGGTCTGATGCTGGTCAACAGACGGTTTTCATGTTGTGCAAACACCCTCTAGGAGGTGAAAGGCTGTAATTACACGTGTGGTTATTATAACTGTGGTGCTCTTCAGGAGCTATGTTGACTTGCAATGTATTATGCTAAAGGTTGTTTAAAGTGTTTTTGCAAACCCCCCCCTTATGGGTGAAGGGACAGAATTGCTTTGATTATAAGTCTGATGCCCTATGGGGACTATGATTAAAGAGCAATACCCTCTAGTGGTGCAAGTCTATAATTGAAGTGCTGCAATTATAAATGTGATGCCCTTTGAGGGCTATGCTTAATTTGGGTTATTCACACTAAAAGTCATGCTGAGTATGCAAATCACCCAGACACGTATATATATTGACACTAGTGAATGCTTTAATAACATAATGACGCTGATAGCCACTCATGTTCGAAAGTGGATATGCTTTATTGACCATCTGAAGGTTGTTCATTGAAAGTTATATTCAATCATTGCATTTTCATACAAGTGAATATTTTGACATGTGATTTTCTGATCTAGACCTCATTTTGGGCTGGATAAGAGTATTACGTAATGACACCAAGAAGCATTTCCATCTGCTTAAGTATATTTGTAAATTGCTGCCTAGTACTGAGTGGAGTGTGTGTAATAAATTGACTTTTTTTCCTGTTTCAAAAGAAAAAGCACAGACTGGGCAATCATTTATTGAGTTTTATTACTGTGTATGTGTGAATGGGGATTGCTAGCCCATACCACCACCTTGAGTAGGCCTTGGAATGCTCTGATTCACTACTCTGTGAGAGTCAAGAGCTACAATGGGGTGTTTGGTTCCCACTGAAGGATAAATGTAGACCCATTACTTGTGCCGGCCACAAAACTAATGACTAATTTTCTAACAGTGCCTAACTGGTAATTTCTGGTTAAAGAAGAAAGCCTGGGGCATTACCTGAGAAAGGTATTAAGTGAAGAAGAAGCAGCATAAACAGGGACCAGTTTGTAACATTGGTGGCAGCTGAAGGGCTGAGTAAGCTAAACGGGCAACTATAGTCCAAATTTAGGGCCTTGTTATGAGTCTCGTGGTCCAATGACCACCAGACTCGCAGTAGCGGTCAGACCGCCGCACTCCAGCGGCAGTTTGAGCACCACATTGTGACCGTGGCGGTCAGACCGCCAGGTGACGACCGTCACTGCCGGGAACATGGTTCCTGACGGGCCAAAGGCGTTCGGATTCGCGGTCAGCCATGGCGGTGCTGAACTCAGAGCCGCCATGCTATTCACAACTCCTGTTTCTGGCAAGGGCAGTGCAGGGGACCCCATGCCCAGCACCCTCGGAATGCACACTGTCTGCTTTGCTTTGCAGACAGTGTGCATTCCGAGGGTCCTGGTGTGCTACAGTACTGGCCTTGGCTCCTTTAAGGGAGCAGAAATCAATATCATTGCCCTGTTCCCACCAGGCTGACCGGAGGCAACGTCATAATACGATGTTCCCGCCGGTCGGCCCAATCCAATGGGAACATCACAAAAACGGCGGAGGGTGGGGCAGCCCAGTTGACAGCCGCCTCATTTTGGCGTTTGGCTCGTTCCACTCCCAAACTCGTAATGAGCCCCTTACTAACTTTTCACAGAACGCATACCAATATCAAAAATTGCATTGCACTGTTCAAAGTGAAGAAAACACAATGCAGAGCCATATCTACTAAGACTGGCCTGCTGCTAGAGTCATCCCCTACGCTGGTGCAGAAACGTGTGAACCTGTGTGATGCACCTTGGTGGAAAAGTAAGTGTGAACTGTCTAGGACAGGATTTGTACTGAAAGCATACTATTGCAGCATGAATTCTAATACATAGAGAAACTGAGAAGGATCCCAAACGTTAGAAGTAGGCAGTGTACTGCATCCCACATGCAATGCTTTAGTTTTTTGTTTTTTACGGAATTCATACATTTCCCCTTGATTGCACAGGTTTCAAGTAGGAATTAGTTTTTGATATAAAGCCAAGTTTGGCTTTCTTAGTAGAACTAAATTGGTTCAATGATAACTTCCGCCTAAAAGCAGGATCTAACCAGAGTGCTAAAGTCTCAACGTGCAAGTCTCACTGGAGAGCAAATCCTTAAACTTTGAAGGAAAGGCTACAAGAATATCATAAAATATAAGAAGTGATTTGAATCGGAGCCTGGGAGGCCATAAACACTGCACTTTATGGCATGGACAGCAGGAGAATCTTGAAACTTGCCTGCTAGGGATGTAAGAATAGTCTCTTGGGTTTAGAACAAGAAAATGGAGCCAATGAGTGTGTTGGACCTGGCCTTTTTTACAGGGTCATCCCCAAACATATTGCCTTCTCCTATTTTTTTTGACGTTAGGACTCTGGGCACTTTACCACGGCTGATCAGTGCTAAAGTGCATGTGCTCTCCCTTCCAAACTTGGTATGATTGGCTTACACCTGACTGGAACATTTCAATTACCTATAAGTCCTTTGTACAGTGGTATCCCTATACCCATGCCCTGTAAATTAAATGCTATTAGTGGGCCTGCAGCGCAGCTTGCGCTACCCACAGAAGTAGCCTTTCAAACCTGTCTCAGGCCTGCTACCGCAGGGCTTGCATGCACAGATTCCTGCCACAGGGACCTGGCAACTAAATGTACTTGCCAGGCCTGGAACTTCTCTTATACTACACATACATCACCCCTAAGGAAGGCCCTACCTAGCCCTATGGGCAGAGTGCTGTGTGGGTAAAAGGCAGGACCTGTGCCTGGTTGTGTGGCCTGCTCTGGTAGTGACAAACAGCCTATCTGGCTCCTCCCTACTGTGAGTGCTGCCTTTCATATAGGATTACATTAGAAATGCCCTAACATATGTCTAAATGTTATTATCTGGTCTATGAGGGGTAGCGTAGGCATGTTTTGGTTGTAATAGTGGTGAGAGATGCTGCTTACTGGTATAGGTGGATTTTTTATTACCATTATAAAAATGCCACTTTTAGAAAGTGGGCATTTATCTGTGCTTATGACTCTGGTGTTTTGCAGCTTGACCCCAATCCATGTCTGGGGCAGAGTGACAACTGGGCTTTGTGCATATGTTTCAGACTGCCTTTACACAGGGAGGATGGAGGTGTCACAGAGGTGCACCTGCATACTGAATGGTCTTCCTGGGCTAAGAGAGGGAGAGGCGGGACACACCTACACTTGTAAAGGCTATGCACTGGGGTTGTTTACCCCCCGCTGATGTCTGGAGCCTGTGTTGGAGGAGAAAGGGGACACTCCTGGAACCAGTCAGTATTGGTTGGAACCCCTCCTTCCCCTTTTTTGGAGACTGCGCAAAATGAGTATAAGTACAGGGGGTCTTTCCCCACATTTAGAGCACTTTTGGAACTGCGCTTTTCTCCAATGTGATCATTCCCAAATATAAGCCATAGGGGGAGCGTCTCACGGTTCCACTATAAGTTTTATAGCGCGTGAAGAGTGCTACAGTGCTCAACTGACTGGGCACCACCACCCCTCCCCCGAAGCAAGGCAGGCTCAAAGAAGCCCCCCGGCAACGTGTAGCAAGGATGAGGAGCTCTCTCTCTGGTGCCCCTTAGGCTCCGGCAGGCACTTACTTGTGAGCAGAGTCACCTCCGCAGCCCAAATTGAACAACCAAGACGTGGGGTCCTGAGCCTGGAGGCTCATCCCACCTGGCCGCATATTTGTGAAGCAAGGCGTGCGGTCTCCAAGGATGCAGGAAGATGCGCGTACTCCTGTGCCTCTCCAGACGAGAAGGAAATCTCAATAGAGTCCCCACCCGGCTGATGGTTGCTTCTTGGAGGTGGCCCCTGTGTGAGGAGAGGGATCACCTTCTACCTAGGAAGGCTGTCCTCCTTATCACTACCACCAGCCCCCTGCAGTGGAAGTACCGGTGGTCGCCTGGGCTGTGGTTGCTGAGGGTAAATCCCTCTACTCATTTTCAGCAGCAGAATCATTGGGTTCTCAGGGCAGAGAGGAAACTTCGACAGAGGTCCCGTCTCTGCTGAGTCCCCTTCTTTCTTTTTCTGCATTTATGGTAATAGGAGTGCAGAAGCTCCTCTTGTTGGGCAGGGTGGGCTTCTACTACTATATTTAGTCGAAAAGGTGCGCCTAGGCACTACACCCCACTGTAGCCCTCAATATATTACTGCACTGTTTTTCCTGACCTGCATTAGATGCCCTATGGGAATGTTTTCCTAATAGGTTCAGTTATGACCTGGGCGGAATGCTTTCAGTTTGGGAGCATTCATGATAATGTTTTAGCATTCATGATAGTATGTTCATTCTGACATGTGAATTTGTTTTTGTGACAATAACAACCTGACTACTGCTTGTGTTGTGAATACCAGGAACCTATCTGTTTACCTGACTACTGCTTATTTTTGCAAAGTATTAGTAACCTGTGTAATGTTCTGACACCGGCTTGGGTAGCAGGGTAATACAGATACATGTTGTGTTTGGTTTAATTATGTTTTATGCAATACAGTTTATTTTTATATAACTGGGTGTTGTATTTCGTTTGTGGTGTACTTATTGTTTAACATGTGTTGTGTGTGTTGTGCAATCACTTTACACATTGCTTCTGGGATAAGCCTGACTTCTCCTGCAGGTTACCAAGGGGGAGAGCAGGGGTTATCTTGGGTGTGTAACTCCCTCACCCAAACTAGAGTGGGTGGGTTCTGCCTAGCTTAGGTGCATACCTTAGCCAACCAGAAACTCAGTTTCTAACAGAGTGGCTGCGGCATTTCAGAGTTATTTGCACGAGTGTTGGTGTTCTGATACACAGGAACTAACAGTGTCATAGGAGACAATGTTTTGACAGATGAGAAAGCTTTTATCAGTCATGGAACCAGGAGTGAAGAAGTTGAGGCCTGGGGCTTTCAGTTCACATTCAATGATGTCATTGCTGCAGCTCACAAACAAAAGCCAAACAAGGCCACCGATAAACAGAATCCTAGCTGTCCGCTACCAATGCTGGGTACATTTATAAGCACTGTTGTAAGTAAGGAGGAGCAATAAAGGTATGACTCTTTGTTACCCCTCTGTCATGTGGGTGCAACATTTTGACGCAAACCAAGTTGTACTGCCTTTAGTAAATCTGGGGTTGTGTGTCAAAACACATGGCTGGATGCATAGGAAAGTCCTTGCTTCACCCATGAAACACCTATCTGAAGCAGAGTAATGCAAGGAGGTGCAAAACCAGCATTGCGTTATTCTCCACCTGAAAACATGACACACAACCACACCAATCTCGATTGGCAGGGCTTCATAAATGTCACTTCAGCACCTGCATTGCCTCGGGTCCACTGGCGTGAGGCAAGGATAATGCAAGTGAACAGTAAATCTTAGCCTTAACTGTCTTAACTTATATCTTAACTGCCAGATGTTTCATAAACAAGGTGCCCTCCCCAGCACTAATGATGATTTGTGCTTGCTTTGACTGGCAGTATCAGACATTGATATCTATGCCAGTTGATGCACCCATTTTGTTAGGACTCCCCCAGAGGTCACGATTTTGTCCACATGCCATTGCCAATGGCTCGTTTCAAAATCAAATATACCAATGAAGTCTAAGTACAGGTTGGTAGAAGAAGTCTTGTGTAGTCTGATCCAGAGTGAGATCAGAAAAAGCTGGATCATGTCTTATATGCATGTCAGACAAATTTTAAGTCTGAAGACTGTTAGTGGACTTTGCAGGCCCAGACACAATATGTAGGAGGCTGGCCCTCTATGTAGTGTACAACGCTAGGCACACTGTGTAGGGAGTCCAGGCAACCACACGGTTTACAAAGGTAAAAACAAGACCACCTAATGCTCTAATTTTTACGGTAGCTTGGCCGAGCACTTAGGCCAATCTTGAAAAAGTGCAAAGCATTTGTTGCACTCACAGCATCAATCTTGCAACTCATACACTCAAAGGAATACCTTGAGACCAATTTATAAACATACTTCAGATTGTTATGAAATTTTTAAGACTAAGATCATCAAAATTGGTTAAGTATTTTTTGAGATATGAATTTTTGTAGATTAATAAAAATAGTCTTTTTGTGTGTAATTATGCACCATAGGAATCAATGGAGGATAACCTTTAAAAATCCATATAAAATCATACAGTAGGTTTACCAACTTTTTTTTGTAGGTTGGTCGAGGCTGTGGGTGGGCACACTGTGCCAGCTGGAGAAGTTCAGGTGGCTCCCAGTTGCAGCGGGAGCAGCAGAAAAAGGTCTCTGGAGCTGGTGCAGGGCCACTGCGGGGGTCACCTGTAAAAGCACTGCACAGGTAAATATAACAGTGAATCCTGGGGGTCCCCCTGGAGTGCTGAGGTTGCAAGGGGTGGGGGACCCTTAGAACACAGCTGGATCCTCAGTGCAGGGCACAGGGCGGCTGGGTGCAGAGCAAATCGGTGAGCCATGAACTGTGCGTAAGGATGCCCTCAGAAGCAGGAAGTAGGTTGGTTCAAGGTTGATTGCAAGACAACGGGGGCACTATGGCAGGAGGTCCACATTGTTTCTGAAGTGCCTCAACTGGGGCTTCCTCCTGGTCCTTTTACAGTCTGTTTTTCAGGTTGTCCAAAGTCAGGTGACCAACACACAGGGTATTAGAACAGTTCAACCACTGGAGGGCACAGTGCCACCAATCTGGCACACTGGCAGGGTTTGTCCTAGCAGTCTTTGGTGTGAAGTTTGGTCTGGCTGTAGCATCCAGTTCTGAAGTTAGCATCCAGTCAGTGAAGTGGACTTCACTGGCTTGTTGGTTCCTTGTGGAGTTAGAGTGGTACCTCCACTCTGGAGGGAGTTCTCTGGAACTTTGTGAAGCCTGGATGTCCTCTGGGGTTATTTAGAGTTTGTCCAGTTTTCCAGCAGCTCTTCAGCGGTGATGGTCAGGTCCTGGGTGCAGCAGGCAGGGGTTGGCACCTTTTCTTGGTGCAGCAGGTCCACAGTTTTCGTGCCTTGGATCTCCTTGGTGCTGGTCTTCTTTTGTCCGTCAAATCTGAGTTCTTGGTCTAGGGATGCTTACTAAATACTGTATTTAGTGGGTGTTTTAGGGGGAACCTGGTAGTGCCCAATGGCCCATCTACTTTAGGGTGGCTACACCAACTAAGTGACCACTTCAGGTGTGTAGAGGTCACTTCCCTATACCTGATTGGCTATTTTCCTTCCATCTAAGATGGAGGAAAATGAAATGGAGAGGTCACCTCGCATGCAACACCTTGGGGGTGGTGCATACTAGGTGGGGCCGCTCTTCCTGTCCTTTGTTTAGTTTTCCCACCATTGCTCCCACCAAAAGTGGGGGTTTCCAACCGGGCAGCCATCTGCTGCTAGCAGCAGGCCTGGGGGTTGAGTTTCAAGAGTGACGAGCCTTTTGAAGCTCACTGGCAGGAAGATGCACATTCCTGAGGAAGGGGAAGTTGGCACCTCCACCCAGGAAGGGCTTTGTTCTGAAACCCAGAGGGCAGAGGCCCTCACCCCTGGGATGCAGACTTGTGTCTGGAGGTGGCAGGCTAGATGTGACCAGCCAGAAACCATGACATGGTAGTTAGCTTTTGCAGGAGGCACCTCTAAGGTGACCCCTGGGTACATTTTATAATAAATCCAACACTGGTAACGGTTTGGATTTATCATTATGAGTTGTTTGATACCAAACAACCCAGGGTTCAAAGTAGCCATCGTGTAGCTGTAAAACTCTTATTGAGCAGTGTCCAGCACATGTATTTAAAATGGCTGCTCTGTTCACTCATGATGTCCCAGGACACAGTGGGAGCATATTGCTCATGCAGCTATGCCCTCACATACAGAATAATGCACCCTGCCTTAGGGCTGGAAGGCCTGCCAGAGGGGTGACTTACCTAAATTGCATGCAGTGTGTAGTGGACAGGATACACAGGTAGTGTGCCATGTCGTGTTTACCTTTTAGGATTGCACTAGAACACTCTGCAGTGGCAGAGCTGGGAGTATCTGGATGCATGGCCCTTGAGGGTGGCACAATCTGTGCTGCTGCCCTCAGGGGCCTACCCATAGTACCCCTTGCCCTGGGTGCCTAAGTATCATTTACTAGGGACTTATAGTGGCAGTTGAAGGTGTTGTCAATTGTGCCAATGCATCACAACAGTTTTGAGAAAGAGATCTAGCCCAGGGAACCAGGTTAGCAGGGGCCCTGGGCACTAACACCTTCTAGACCACATCATTTACCAGGCACAAAGTGTGGGATAACCATGTCACAAGAGGCCTTTTCTCACACAATAGGATTCTAAAAGCTGGGTCTCTATCTATGTACCTTGGTCATTTTGTGCCAACCACACAAGTCTGCACCATTAGTGTCCGCCGCACTGTTTTCATCCTATAGACTTTCATACTTGTCTTCAGTGTGCCTTTACCAATATTTTGTGTGCCGAATGGATGGCTCCCACATTTTGGCTTATAATGCAAGCTATTTTGTCTTTTTTGTAGGCCTGTGATTTATGGTCGAACCTTATACCTAAATTGTGAACGGTTAATACTGTTTAAAAGGGAATACCTTTTATAGTGTATGGTGACTTCAGGTATACTTTTTGATTCACGTTCACAGTTTTTACATGCATTAATGGTGAGCCTCTTTCATTATCAACGAGTTGCAAACTCTTCATTACCCTTCCTTTCTATACGTAGCCCTGGCAGAGATTGGGTGACTTAGGTTACTGGTTGAATGTTCTCCACCTTGGGCACAGTATCGGGCACTTCATGTTTAAAAATGCTGATTTGATAGTACATTATTTATCAGGACTGTAAAATACATATAATAGCCAGAGTTAACATAAACAATAATCTAAAGTTCTATCTGATTAATTGTGTAATGTTTGGAACTACTTGGTGGATATCTGAAGGGCAATATCATACAACGAATTGCGGACATAACTCAAACCATGTTTGCCGTCATCGAGAATAAATAGTCCTCCTGTGAAGCACCAATATGTACAATTCTATGAAGCGACTGGTGGATGAGGCTGCTTCTAGATGTTGTCCTTGAGGAGAGCAAGTGGCAGAAACATAGAGAAGGGGAGTGGGGAGCAGAGCATGTGTGCAGCACAACTGCTAAAAAAAGAGGATTATTCTGATGGCTCAAGAAGGCTTCAAATTCCAGCTCTGCATTAAGTGAGCATTTATCAGAGTTATGTAAAGCCTACTTAAAGACTGAGCTTTCAGGAAAATGCATAAATATTTAGAAAGATATAAAAAATGCGGAATGTCAGCAAATGAGTCAACTACAGCCTTGAACCTATTTAGACCTTAATTGGCCACACTACATTTCAAGTGCTTAGAGAATTAGAGTGAATTGGAAAAAAATACAATAAATGTAATGATTTAACTAGAAATAAATTATTAAAAGCCATGCAATTTACAAGCATGTAAATAACATGAGCGGTAGGTCAATTAAATGTATACACTTTTGTGACTGCTGTAAAAAAAGTCTCCTTTTTGATGATCACCCTATTCTTTTAGGACGTGATGCTGCTGTTTTGTTTTTTGTTTTTGCACTGGGACTCTACTAACTAGGCCCCAGTGCATGTGCTTTGACCCATTAAACATGTCGAAAAGGACTACACTCCTAATTGGCACATTTAACTTAACTACAATTCCCTAATGTATGGTACAAGGTGCACCCAAGGCCTCTAAGTTAAATGTCACTAGGGAACTACAGCACATGTTGTTTTACTACTAAAGTGGCAATACAAAATATGAATGCGGGGCTGCCACCATGAAACTAGCTATGCAGGTTTAAACTGTAAATTCAACCTCTCAAAGAAACCTCTAAGCCATCCTTTTAAAAATTAACAAGTAACGCCTGATTAGGCCGGAAATGCCCATAAGGCAGGGTGCATGGCATCTGAAAGTAGGACATGTAAAAATATAATGTTAAACACGTCCTTAGTGTAAAAAAGCCTAAAAAGCTATTTTTATTGTAGCAGGGTTAGCTGGTCCATATGAAAGCACTTGGTATTAATATTAACATTAAATAATGTTAGCTCCATCTATGAACCAGATAAAAAAATAATTATTGTACTTTTTAAGTTATTTTTTACAAATTGGACTCATTGATAAGGTATGATTTATAACAAATATTTTATAAGAGTACTTTTAAAAAGTGGCATTTACCTGCCAAAAGCCTCTAAAGGTCCATTTGTATGAGCTACTAACTGTCATCCAGGAGCTGAATAGCTTGTGGTTGAGGTGTGAATTGACTCCTAGAGCTGAGAAAAGGACTTGGGTGTGGGAAAGTGTTCCTCTGACAGGATGACCAGCTGAATATTGCCCATGTACTTAATTATCTTGAAATATGCCTGCCCTGTTACAGGCAGATGTAGCTCACTCCAGTACCTGTCCTCTCCATTGCCCTTCTAGCTGGCCAGCTACCAGTCCCAATGGGAGAGGGGTTGCCCCCAAAGCCAGTTTTGAGTGACCAAAGGGGAGGGTTTGCTAATTTCCAAGCTACACCTCTAGAGTGGACACAGTGCTCTGCACAAGGCAGGATAGGTTCTGCCATGCTGGATTAGGTAGAGAGAGGTGCTGTGGGATTGCTTGCAGTAGGTTACACAGAAACTGCTGCAAAAGTGGGTAGGGTTACCCTTGGGAACTCTTTCCCAATTGGTTAAGCTGGGGCCAGGAGTCATCCCCAGCCACAGGCGTGTGTCAGGCAATAATATGGCACAGCTGGATACCCCTTTCAGACCATTACTGAACCTAGAAATTACATTCAACCCAACTAATATTCCAGTTTCTCACAGCCGCCTCATCAGGTATTAAATTTAGCAACAAAGCTCTCATTAAGAATATTCAAGTGGTTTGTATCTATTCTCTCAGAGGCCCCACTTTGACTCTTTAAATGTTCCTTATTGGAAGATCTTTTAAATAAGCTAATTTGTACAACTTCATTTGTTATTGGCTTACTGCAGTACCAGCAATCTATGTTCTGTGTAGAGGATGCACCCTTTTGGGTGCATCCTCACACAAAGATAGACAATTCACAAGCAGCATGTGATTTAAATAGACAGGCATTTTGAAAGTAGTATTTCTTTTGGTGCATTGTACTGTGAGGAGGAACAGCATACCCAGAAGGGAAGGGAAGCAGGGCTGTTTGGAGCCGGTATAGGGAGAGCTTGAGAGACCTGGAGTACTCCTCAGTGCCATCAGTTGCATGGTGTGCCTTGAGGGAGTTCGGGGCCATACGGTAGGGTGGGGGTGAGGGCTAAAGCAGCCCGCCCTTGATAATGCTACCTGCTCCTTAATGATGGTTTGGAGACATCCTGGATTTTAGACCATAAGTGTGGAATCTCCCTCTCTTTAAAGGACTTCATGATATATCAGACCTGCAAACTAACACGGTGCCACTGTGTCAGGAGTTTGTACTCCAGAATATGGACTACAACAAGATCGACCTTCAGTAATAGCAGGGTCAAAACACTGATTACCTAAACATTGAGAACCCTATACATTTGATTAGAATAGCATAAACATCAATTATAAATATTGTGCTAGAAAAATACTGTGGGTTTAGAAATAAATACTACTAACATTTAAATTATATTTATATTTTCTTTTCAAATTAAGTTTGGAAATTACAAAACGTTAAAAATAAAAATTTAGTGTAAAAATATTGATAATTGAACGTAAAGATATTAGATATATCTAATCCATTTTAATTCTCAAAACATTGTAAGAATGGATGAAAATATAATTAACATAATCAAAAATAAATGTAATTAGAAATATATGTCTTATTTTACAAATAATGAGAAAATAATATAATTTTTACCTTTTCAAAAATTTTGTCTCATAACTTTGATGAAATATAAAAAATGAAATACTTTTGACAATGTTTTTCTTAAAATAAAAATATAAATTAAATGTCTCCACATATAAATAATTTTGAATTCTTAAAAATATGAAATCGTTTTTGAAAGTCTATGAAAATGTGAAACAATACATTTAAATGAAACTAACAAAGATCAATACATTATATTTAAAAAAAAATCATAATTAACTAATAAAACTGTCAAACTCAAACAACAACATACATAAAAACATAAAACAATAAATCATTCATATCATTCAATAAAAATATAAAACACACATATAGAGAAACGCAGGTGTTTTGGAAGTTCAACATGCTATTATAACTGCAGTCAAACTAACATCAGGCAAGAGCATATCTTTATGGGTGTCAGATTTACTATTTTAACATCGGTCTATGTAACATTAGAGAAAGTGCATATATTGAGGGGGTTTTTATTTGCTATTCTTACTACTCCAGTCCAGCTAAAACAGGGGAAAGTGTATATATTTAGAGGAGGCAGACTTACAATTCTAACTCCAATCCAACCAATGTTTGAGAAAGTGCATATATTTAAAGAGGTCAGGCTTACTTTTCTAACTCCAGTCAGTCTAATGCTGGGAAAGCGCATATACTTGGGGAAGTCAGATTTACTATTCCACCTCTAATCCAACTAATATTAGGGAAAGTGCATGCATTTGTGGGGCTGGAGTTACTATTCTTACTGCAATTCAACAAAAACTGGGGATCGAATTTACTAGTCAAACTTCTATCCAACTAACATAGTGAAAGTGCTTGTATTTTGGTGGGGGTTAGATTTAGAGTTTTAACTCCATTTCACATTAAACAAAGTGCACATATTTAGGTGGGTTCAGATGTATTATTCTACTTCCAAATAAAATGACTTGGAAAAAGTGCATGTATTTGAGGAGTCACAACTACTATTCTAACTTCAGTCCTAATACAATTTTAAAAGTGTATCAATAAAGCGGGTCTAATTTACTATTCTAACTTTAATTCAACTAACATTGGAGAAATTGCAAATATTTAAGGGGTCAGAAATATTATTCAAACTCCAATCCAACTAACAACAGGGAATGTACATTTGTCTGACATTTTTAATTATTACAATTATTTTGAAAGATTATAATTCGTTAATAAACTATTTAAAAAAAAATAATAATAATTATCAACAGTTAACTATTTTTAGTTTACAAAGCTTCCCACCCTGTACTCCAATGAAATCCGCAACCCTGTAAAAAAGTCTAAACATCAAGAAATTAATACAATGATTAAATATATTAATTAAAAAAAGATTAAAACACAGAAAAATAACAAAAACATCTTTTATAAACCACTATCCACCTAATCACCAAATAAAACAAAACAGCTCAAACAAAATAAACATTTTAAAGTTAAAATATTTATAATATATTTTACATTATTGTGAGAAATGTGTTTTTTGTTTGACTGGGGTGTGAGCCGTGGTCAAATAACAGCTGCAATTCCTTGCAGGGTGAACCACAAAAAGTCCCTAACTTAACCTGTGCGCAACCCTAATTAAGATGGCACAAAAAGCAGTCACCTTTTGCTCAGACGCAATGTGTAAAGTATTTATGCACCACACAAACATTAATAAAGTGAAAACACAACACAAGAAAAATCCCAAACTGATTTAGAAAAAAAGAATAATTTTTATGCAATTATTTGACACTAAAACCACAAAAATCCAATCATAAGAACAGGAGTAGTTAATTTTGTAAAGTTTAAGGTTCAAATTAGCACCTAAAAGATAAAAGCGCCAACTGCAGATATCTGGTTGCGCTAGACCAGGAAAAAGCCAAAAGTTAAGGCCAACCGCAATGGAGCGAGGTTCAGGCCGTTCAGCGCTTACCTTCAAACTTAGAAAAACTTTGAAGAGAAAATATCTGAAAGGCAGAATTCCCTGCGGCTCTGAACCAGAGGCTACCAAACCCGACCCCGGAGCCACTTCCAGAAGTCCTGGGTGCAGGTGAAGTTGCAGGGCTCAACAGTAGGGATGGCTTCTGAGGGTTCAAGGCAGGTTCCAGGCAGTGAAGTGATCATTCCAGTTACAGCAGCACAGCAGGTAACAGCAGCAGCAGAAGAATATTATGGAAAGGCTCTTTGAAGCTCTTGGAATTTCCTTACACCCTTGCCATGGCTTTAAGCTGGCTGCACTGGCAATACAGCGTCATTAGCCCTATTGTGAGGAGCCGGACACAGCCCATTCAGGTGCAGGTCGTGCTGTGCTGAGCTCAGCCACCCTATCAAGCCAGCTAATTGGACCATTGAGGCACAGCTAATTCCACTGTTGTGCGACCTCCTTGGACGAATTCACAAATTTCAACTGTCAGCTACACCCAGTCATGCAACCCAAGATAGGTTGCAGGTGCAAAGAGGGAAAGAAAATGTAAACTTTCTAAAAGTGGCATTTTCAAAATTGTAATGAAAAATTTGACTTTACCAATAGAGAGGGTTTATCATTACAGTTCCATAAGTCCCAAACACCACATTGCATAACCCCCTGAAATCCTCCATATACCCAGCCCAGACACCATCACATCCACCAGTAGCGCAACAATATTAAGTTAAATGAGCTTCCCCCAACAGTGACCCCCTGGAGTTATCATATGGACTTGACCCCACCACTTTTAGTGCTGCGCGTACCCCGACTCAGCCTTAGCTCCTGTTCCACAGTTCACATATACAACAGATGTGCCACCCCCACCCCACAGGAAAGCGTTGTCCGCACCACATCAGATGCCCGCTCATATATTCTCTGAACTCAAATGTGACCTTAATCACAAGTTATACAGTTATATGTTGCACTACAGTACGTCACAATATAAACCGCATTGTACAAGACAACATATGCGTGTAAAATGAGCATAAAATCTTTAATAGAGAAATGTACTGCCGTTTGTTTATCATGTTTAATAAACAGATAAAAAATAAAAAGATCCCCAATGTTATCCAGTGGGAGGGGTAGGTCTCACAGTAGTAAAAAACAAATTTGCGTGTTTTTCCTACTAGGACATGAAAAACTTAAAAGTACATGCACTACCTTTTATTTACACAGCAGCCTGCCCTGTGGATTATTTAGGGCCAACCATAGGGGTTACTTACATGTAATATAATTGAATTTTAAGGCTTGGCAAGTGGGTTTAAATGCCAAGTCGGCATGGAAGTGTGACATTGCATTCAGGCTACAATGACAGGCCTGTGGCACGTTTTACTTTGGTGGGTGGCACAACACATGCTGCAGGCCCAATGGTAGCATTTAATTTACCGGTCCTGGGTGTATGGTATACCACTCTACAAAGGACTTACAAGTAAGTGAAATGTGGCAACTGGGTATAAGCCAACCTGAACATGTTTTAGGGAGAGAGCACAAGCACTTTACCACTGGTTAGCAATGATAATGCTCACAGAGTCCTAAGGCTAATAAAAATTAATTCAGCAAAAAAGTATGAGGAGGAAGGCAAAAGTTTTGGGGGTGACCTTGTAGAGAGGGCCATTTCCAACAATTATTAATAACAACCTAACTTTAAAAACAAAATAATTAATTATTATACAAAAAAAAAGTGAATGCCACAATATTGAAGTAATCATTATTTTAAATGTGGATAGTGATGTAGAGAAAATAAAGAATGTACTTACCTTCAATATTACCATCCTTGATATATTATTTTTTTATATTTTGAATCTACATTTATTACCATCAATATGTTGGAATTAATATCCAGAATCTGCTCCCTCACGCAATATTAGCGCATTTCACACTGTCACCCAGTGGCAGACAGTGAGCACAAGGTTTGATGAAAACCACTACACAGAGTATGCTTCTGGATCGCATTCTGAGGCTTTGAGAAATTAAAATCCAGTATTAATTTTGAATGCCTCCTAAGAAAAGGAAGGCAACTTTAGATGCCTATTGTCTGTTGTTCTGGGGGGGTTTGGAATGGCAAAGCCAAGCATAAAATCCAGTCCGCTCAAACATCCCTCCATGATTGTTTGGGTCTACAAATCCAACATCTACTCTATACACCCCCTCTCCACCCTCCTAGATCCCATATCCACTTCAATGTGGTGAAAATCTTAATTAAAGTTGGCAGGTCTGATATTTTTAGCCATGGTAATCCTGTAACTCCTGTCAATTATCTTCCCAATTGCCGGTCCATCAGAAGTAAGCTAAGCCTTGATGCAGGTCTGCAGGTGTTGCTCAGAGGATGTAGAACAAAAAAAAATCATATCTTTATTGTAGAAGACAATTTTGTATGCCAGTTAACTCCCATCAAAGTTTTTGCCACTCTAATGGCAAACTGTTTTTCAGTTAAATCACATGAGAAAAACGTTTTAGTAACAGCTGCAAAAGTACCTTTTGAGCTTTCTTTGCAACTGCCTGTTGGGTTGACTGGCAGACTGGATTAGGTAGCGGTTGATTCTACACTTTCAGAGCTGAAAGGGTAATGTGTTCAGCTTTAGAAATACTGTGTAAAGGATCATTGGGAATGCAGGATGGCATACAGTAAAGAGATAGTATGGCTGTATGGCAGTGAAGGTTGTGAGGACAGGGCGGTTATTGGGTAGGTTTTGGTGTAATGGCATGGTTGATGTGGCACAAAATAGACACTGGTCTCTGTGGACAATGTAGATGGAGGCTGGCAAGCAATTGGGACCAGACTAGATTGTGGGCAGTACACGGGGAGAGCCAGAGTGGATGGTTTTCTCTGAGGGGGTCTGAAAAGCATAGATTCGGAGCCACAAAGTCTGCAGTGTCTGGGGGGACATTGAACCCCCAGAAAGGAATCAGAGGCATGTCAGATGCAGGACAGAAAGTGGTGTGAGAACATGGAGGATGCGGGGCACAGAAACACTAAAATGGGGTGGACGAAAGTGGACGGCAAGGATTACAATCACTTCTCAGATGCAGCACTACAAGGAATCAGAGATTGGTTGGTGTCGGCCAGAGTGAGTGGTTGAGAACTGTGCATGCAAGTTAACTGTAGAATTTAACCACTATAGAATTTACCCCTATTGAAGAACCATTCGCTCCGCTCTCTGAAATTTGAGACATGTATTACACCCCACCACTTTCAAAGACCACCAGTGCGGAGTGTGATCTGGCAATGAGTGAAGATGTTTGCTTGCTGATCGAGCTCCGTGCGCCGGAGTGTTCCAAGGGATGGCAGCAGGGCACTCGGAGCTGCTGGGGTGCCAGCATACATTATCCCATTTGCCCGTGAGCTTGCGGCGGGGTCCCTAACTCCCGATGCAGCCCTCCCGCAATGTTGTGATTGAGGACACGGCTGCTCCGACCTGAGCTGCGAACTTGGGCCTGATGAGCTGAGGGATGCAGCAGCCTGAATTTACAGCATCAGCCACCCGATCAGTGTTTGACTTACGTGAGGTGCCTCCAACTTCTCCTGGCACTTAAAGCCTCGGCAATGCTCGTGAGTGGCTCCTGGAGGACCTCTGGCTTTCTCCGACAGCACCTTTTAGTACCTATGAATGGCCACTCACTCAATGAACATGCGGGCCAGCCCGAAGCCTCTGCATACTGCCATTTTGAACCATGCTGCACAGCCCTTCCATTGCCTGCCTGGACACACTCCCACTGTCCACATAATACACTGCACATCTTGGTGAGTGCCTTGGCCCCAGGGCCCCTCTCTTCCCCTGCAGTCCTTGATACCGTGCATACCAATTTACTTCCAAACTGACAGGGCCCAACTGCTTTTCCTGCACCGCGGCGCATGATCAGCACCTGGCCATCATGCTATTCCTTCCTTCTGGGCCTCGTGTCTTGCGCAGACCTTCTCCGCCTCCCGAGCAGGGTGTATTCCCCTCAATGGGACCTGTGCCCCATGACCAGGGGTGCTGCTGCAATGGGGGCTTGCTACAGAATCAACCAGCACCGAAAGAGGCCGTCCTGGCCCCTCATCATGGCCCTACCTGGGACCGTGCAGCCACCCCTCTTGATTTGCATGCTACTACACTGTCACATCCCACACTGCAGTGCACGGCTGGCCTATTACAACTGTGACCTCCCCAGAGCTGCATTGCTCACATGGACTCTACCCGGACCGGCACTGGACCCACCCTTGCTGACTGTGGTGTTCCTCACACCCCACAACACTCCTGTAGCCCATGCTGACTCTCAGAAGGTAGGACCGTTGAACAAGCCCTCAAATTATACAGCTAGAATCACCTCTGGGTCTGGAGCTCCCTTTTTGATGTATGGCCTCATTCCCCCCCCCTACATACCCCAAGCAGTCAGAGTGATCCCTACAGGTGGGCTACAGACAGAAGCAGTGCAGCAGAGGGCAGACAAAGACGTGCTGAGATCACGTGCAACTATTTCCGATGTAAGTGATGAAAATACCACATCTATTTTATGTATTGCTGGAGGTAGCATCTTTATTGCCTTGACTTCAGGTAATGTATGGGTGATTAAGACATAGCTATGCACCATACACAAACATGTGCGAGTAGTATAACTGCTTTACTACATGTTATGCAAGTCCCCTGTACCCCTCAACATTACTTGAGTGCTCAGTGGCCTCAGTGGCACCTATTGTAGCAGGTTCAAAGACAGTACTGTGTCTGGTACTGCAACACCTAGGATCCATCTCAGGGCTGTGAGACTGCTGAGGCTAGAGAGCTCCTCACTATCCCCACCACCAAGTTCGCTATTTGTAGCACTCCGTGCTGTCTGCATTGTCTCCAAAACATCGGTTATTTGCACCAATCCTCATGCAACGTCCCGACTGCAATGTGCCATCTCCACTTGTATGCCCACAGCACGTTGTGATACCAAGGCAGTTGTGGTAGTGAGCCAATTGGCAGATGTGCAGAACCCATCCAACCTGCCCATCAATTGGGGATGGGGCCTCCGTTGGCTGACATGCTCCTGCTGCATCACAGTGCAGAGTTCCCTAATGGCTTTTGTCATCTCCTTTGCGTATTCTGCTGCTGTTTGCTGTTCCTCATGCAGCTTGCACATGTTTTCATTAAGAGACTCGAACTGCTTGTGCATTGATCCCATGTTTTCATTGAAAGACTCAAACTGCTTGTGCATTGATCCCATGTTTTCATTGAGTGCATCCACCTGCTTGTCCATTGATCCCATGTTGTCATTGTGAGACTCAATCTGCCTGTGCATTGCTGCCATGTTATGATTGATTGACATCAACTGCCTGTGCATTGACCTCATGTGTTTACATTGCAGGCACTGCGCTTTCAGCATGGAAGCCTCAATGCCACCAAAGAGTGATGGGCCCTCACCTTCCTCTGTGCATTGTCTGCCTGCTTTGCGACACCTCCAGAGGGGACTGGACTGATGCTGGGACAGGGACTGCTGTCTGTCAGTGCTTCTAGCCTCTGGGGGTGGTGTGGGTTCTTCATCCGGCATTTCATCAGAGTCCAGGTTATACTCAGGGAGATGTAGCACTCTTTTCCTGCGGCTGGTTGGTGCATGTATGAGGGACTCATTGGCGTTTGAGTCGGACTGTGGCTGAGTTTCGCTATCCCCCACATTTCCAGCTTCTGCTGTGTCAGGGCCCGGAACAACTGCAACAACAATGTGCAGCATGTCATTTTTTAATAGTATTCAAATAGTTGCGTAATAGTATTAAATGTACACTGGCATAGTATCAATTAGAGTCTTTTGTGTTGTTTTTCTATTTGTTTTAAAACTATCTTGCTATTTATGTGGTTTTTGCACTTTAGGGGTGTGGACCACCACTCCCATAAGGCATTGTTGTGTTGTATGTAAGATGTGGCATGGCCAACTTATCACACTGCATAGTGCCAATAGCCATTTTCTAAGGGGCAATTGTACATGCACATATGTGGAAACAAATCATTACTGGCCTTACCTTTGCTGGTGCTGGGTGTGTCTGAGGTATCAATGTCAGTGACACCACTGACAGCTTCAGGAAGCAGTGTGGACTCCACCATGTATTCCATTGGTGTGGACAGTGTCTGGGTGAGTGGTCCTCCTCTGGTGCTCCTTGCCTCCTTTAGCCTGCTGGCTACCCTCTCTTTGGCACATGAACGCAAGTTGTGCCATTGCATGCGTATCTCCTCGACGGAGCGCTGCGCAACACCCACTGCTCATATTTTGGTCTGGATGTCTGACCACAGTTTCCTCTTCTCACTCTCTGGTACCTGTAGTGAGTTTTTTCCAAAGAGTTAGTCGTGGTTCCTGACCACCTCCTCGGTGAGCACCTCCAATTCCTGCTCACTGAATTTGAGCTTGCGCTTCCTGTCTCCTTTCTCCTTCACATTCCCATCAGTAGCCATAATCCTGTTTGGTTCTGGCTGGCTCTCAAGGCTGCCTCTCTGGTGCTTGGCTGGGTCTCTCTGCCTGCTCCTGTGGGTGGGACTTCTGAAAACAGCATGGGCTGACTCACTTCCTGGTTGTGATGTCATCAGGATGTTCCAGGTTGCCATTTTTTCAATTTGCGATTTGCAAATACCGGTTCGCTATTTTTTGCGATTCGGTATTTGCAACTCGCAAATAGCAAACAAATTTTAAGAAATCGCTATTACCGACTCGCAATTTTCATACATCCCATTTTACATTTCTGAAATAGCAATTTCTTATAATTGGATATTTAAGAAATGCAAACCGGGAGCTTGATACATCTGGCCCTAAGTCCATCTGAGCCAGGACAGGATGGCGCACTGTCTTGTGGCCGTGGAGGACTGGCTTAACACCATACCGGACAGGGACCAGGAACTCTTATACCTATGGAACAAGCTCATGGGCCTGGAAGACAGAAGCCGTAGAGACAACATACACTTTTTTGGATTCCTGGAATGTGCAGAGGGCACAGATGTCAAGAAGTTCCCCAAAGGCCTCCTCCCCTCACTTATGGGGCTCACCGTCTCTCCTCTCCCTGGGGACACAGTGGGCTCATTGCATAGGCCCTCCCTTGCCAGGGCTCATTGGGAAAGGCGGGCCCAGTCATAGCCTGCTTCCTTTGAAATGAGGAGGTGCATCAACTCCTGACTACTACCTGCTCCCATGGCCCATATGACTTTGAGGGACAGGAGATCTGCATAGACGCTGACTTTTTCTCAGTAGACCAACGACAAGAGGAAGGAGTTCTTGGCTCTTTAGTCTCAGTTGTGAAAACTGGACATCAGGTTCAAATCTGCTTGTATGTGGACCACAAAAGATGGCAGGTCTAAGGATTTCTTTGAACTGGATGCACTATGCCTCTTACTGGAAGGTCTCTCTGACCAAACTATGGACCATGCCCCCTTGGACTACCCCCCTCCCCGGACCCAAAAGCATGACCCCTCCTCCTATCACCTCCAACAGCTGCTGGAGCTCTGGTGGGAAGAGACCCTTCTGGCAGTGGTAGACCTTACACAGGACCAGGACCGCAACAAATCTTGGTACCTGCTGAAACTCTTCCACCCTGAAAGCTGAGACTTGTTTGTTACTGCCATGGTCACTGCTTCCCTGCACATCAAGGTCATTGGCATCCTCCACTGTTTACCTCTTCCACTACCCATATGGCTGCTCTGGCCCCCTGCAGCTTCCTTTTCCCTGTGAACCACTGCCTGGAACATTAATGGCCTGACACACTATAGTAAGTCAAAGAAGGTGGTGTTCTATCAGTACTCTAAAATCGTAGACGTGGCCCTCTAACAGGAGACTCACACCTGGAGTCCGAAAAACTGCATCAGGACTGGGTGGGATGAGTGTTTCACAGTAGGTGCATGGCAACACCAGCAGCAGACACTGGAACCTCCTGGAAGTGCATAGTGGGCAACCGCAAAGGTGACTACCCGTGGCCTACTCATGAGGGATGCGGCCCTAGCCAACACCCAGAGACTGATCCAACAGAAAAACCTGGAGAGTGAGATTGGGACTATTACACAACTATATATCATGGACCCCATAGAACCTACATGCCACTGCCTGGAGTGGGCCCCCATGGACAAAAACACCCTGTTCACTTCCAAGGCTGAGTACACACCCCTACTGGCTCAAGGGTCAGCATCACGAGCAGGGCAAGAATGTGGGTTGTCTGTTGGAGGCCCAACTGCAACAGCAGGAAGCAGCGCTTGCAATAATAGCTATTGAATCTGCAGGCGGTGCTATTCTCCCCCACCCACAAGACATTGTCAATGAATCTGCAGATTTCTATTGGGCTCTTTACATTCTGGAAACGATGGCAGAGCCTGCCCATTTAGATGCCTTCTTTGGTATCATGCACCTCCCTAAACTGAACGAGCCAGTAGGGACTTACTTGATGGGGAAATCAGCACAATTGAAATAGTGCAGACCATTTCTAGGCTTCCAGCCTATCATAAGGCACCCAGAGAAATTGGCTTCCTGCAGAGTTCTATAAGTGGGCGGGCGAAGACGTAGTAGATTCCCTCTATGATACCTTCAGCGAGGCTGAGCGTATGGGCTCCCTAGGCTCTATTTCTAATAGAGCAGTGCTTACAATCCTGCCAAAGTAGGGAAAGGACCCCCATACTCTGTGGGAACTACAGGCCCATCTCCCTGCTCAACAGGGTTATCAAAATCCTTGCTGGAGCTTGGTGGTCTCCCTCTGGAAAGTAATTCTTTCCCTGATTCACCATACACAGGTGGGGTTCATCCCCAGCAGCTCTTTCGGGAACCACCTCTGCACCCACACCCTGTGGTCGGCCAGAGAACTGCAGGATAAAGCCCTTGCCCTCTCCCTAGATGCCAAGAAGGCACTCAACAGAATCAAGTGGGAGTACCTCTTTGTTACCCTGCGACATTTGGTCTAGGGAAGAGATTTATAGCCAAGATATGCTAGTTTTAAGACACCTACTGCACAGGTAAACTGTGGTGGCTTTCTTTCTGACCCCTTCCTGGTCCAAAGAGGGACCTAGCAGGGCTGCCCATTGTTGTCTCTGTTGTTCCTTCTGCCCATGGAACCTCTCACAGTCTCCATCCGCCAATCCCCACTCATCTCAGGCGCCCCCATACCAGAATGGGAAGTCCACAGTATAGCTCCATGCCAAGGATGCACTGCTTACCCTATGCACCTTCCTAACTCTCTTCCGGCCATGTTGGATATTGTCACTAAACTTGCAGTGCTCTCTGGCTACTGAGTGAACTTGGAAAAAAGCGAGGCATTGCCCTTGTTGTGCGTGATTACATGTGCGGAGATATCCGACTATAAACTCCGTTGGAAATCATCACACCTCAAGTACTCAGACTGCAGTTGAACTACTAAGCAGAAAGACTGGGCTGAACTCCTAGAGGCACTTGGCCATGGGTGACGGAGGCATGCTTGAAATTCTACCTTTTTAAAATACTGCATTACTGGCACTGGACCCCCGTGAACCTGACAGGAGTGGCCCTATGGGAACTGTGGCCCATTGTGACCCATTACACATCCTCTGAGACGCCCTTCGATACAATGTTTTTGGTATGCAGTTGGGAACACACTGAGTGAGGCCCTACCAGTCGTGACTCCTCTCCCCCTGATCTTTTTAAACAACCCTACAAACTCACCGGACCGCTCGCGTCCACTGAGTCACCTCTTAAACACGACACTAGCTACAGCCAAGATATGTATACTACATCACTGGCGTTCCACCACGCCCCCTTCCCATGATGAATGGCACTCGGCAATGTACCAAGCGGCCTCCCATGAGCCAGTCATCTACAAACTTTAGGACAGATCTGAGACCTTCCTTAAAATTTGGGTGCCCTTCCTCCATGATGCCACACAGTTATCCTTGGTCCACTTCCCTCCATCAGTACGCCTGGTGGATGCACTGCCTCATGTCCCATGGTACCCACTGTACGGACCCAAGCAGGCACCCCCCGCTCACACGTTACCACACCCATCCCCCTTTCTCTCCTTCCCACTCACGCTCTTCTCCCCTCCCCAGACGCACAACCACAAACACGTATACAGGTACCTCACCCTGCCCATCACATAATCCACCTCCCCAGTAACTATGTACCTGCATGTCCTAACATGATATACTTCCCAATATAGATCCCTGCGTTTTTGGGGTTCCCTTCAGGGGCTCTAGCCTTAACGTCCGACAGGTGATTTGTATCTCTGTTCCCTTCAGGACTGTATTCATTGTGGATGTGTAATGGTTTCACTACCGTCATCCTGACGTCTCCTCTTCCCTCCACATTTTCTTCTCATTTGTATTGTTCTGTTTTGTTCCCTTCAATCAAAATTTGTGAAACAAAGACCACCAGTGCAAAATAGGGACCTGTAGGGTGCACACAATACTTCCGCATAAAGTGCAATAATATCCCATCTTTTTGAGTGTCTCTCCAGAAGTCAGCACGGGGTTGTGCTGAGGACAGTGCTTAATTTGTAATTAATAACGTGCTGGTGCTCAAAGCCCTCCTCTTAACCACGCCGCTGCTGCAATTAAATGTGTAAACACGAAATACTGAGACAGCGTAAGCCTGAAGCCATCTCTGGCCTCTTTAATCCATTCAAAGCCAGCCCTGCCCCTTCAGTTCACTCTTGCAGCTTTCTGCTTTCTCCCATTGTGACGCTTTTTCATTTTTCTTTTCCTCCGTCTTTCCCATATGTGTCTTTTGCTCGCAGTAAATGCTTGAGGCAGAAAAATAAGCGCCGGCCCTCAGAAATAAGCGCCGGTGCACCGGGAACAACAAGCACAAACTAAGCACTGGCTGAGGACACTCCTCCGCCAACACATACACGCACAATTCATGTCACCATGGGGGACTGGTTGGCCATTTTCGGGTGTTACACAGTTGCATCACAAAAATGTTGCAAAGGTAACCAGTCAAAGAGCGTTTTTTGCATTTATATCAAACAAATCTTTTGAATGGCAAACATCACAGATTTTGTAGGTCACAGGCTGCATGTGCTTGCATTGTGGGTTACCGCATGACCTCCCCGCACGCAACAATGGGTGCAGTGCACAGGAAATAACGAGAAGGAACATTCTCAGCAACAAAGGACACCAGTTAAGTAAAAATGTGCCCATCTTAAACAATTGACAAAATACCAACATCAGGACAATGACATTTTCCTCCTTCTTACGTGTTATTCACTACCTTCAAGGTCATTCAGTACAGCCGAATATATTTGTACATAAAATCCTCTACAATATCACAGCGTACAGCTTAACAGGAATGGTGCTATCGTCCGGTAATAGGTACCACCCAAGAATCTACAGTACATTCAGAGCAAATCTTTACATAGTTTTCAAAAGGAAGCAATGTTCCAAAAACACAGTGATTTACAACTACAATTATTTTTTACTTTCATGTCCGAAAAAAATCCCTCTACGAAATGAAATAATTTTTCGCCTTAAAACATAATGTTCATCATTCTGCTAGCTTTCTATTTTCGCAATTAACGCACGAGCCACTTATCGGAAAGGAGAGATGAATCTGCCTAAAGTGCCACTCAATAATTCATAAAATTTTATGAAGAATAATGTTTCCCTGGAAAGGAATGTTACAGGTACATTTCTAGAAAAATAAGTGCAGTACGCTGTTACATATTCACATGTTCACACTTTCAATCCAAATCAAATTCAACATTTCTGACCTATTAAAAAAATGGTGATGGTTCTTAATAATGAGTATTTACATTTACTAATGGATGGAAAACTGTCCAACATGCTAACAGAAGTTTTAAAGTACTCTGGTTTACAAAATGCTATCTATCTATCTATCTATCTATCTATCTATCTATCTATCTATCTATCTATCTATCTATCTATCTATCTATCTAGCATTTATTGAACACAGCATTCACCTCAAAGGGTCTCCTGATGTCGAAGAAATATGCTGGTATTCCAGCACAGGGGCAGTGATTCTATTTGACAAAGAGTCAGGTCTTAATTTTCTTTCTAAACAGCAGATGGTTCTTGGTTAGTTTTAATGATAAGTGAATGTTTTTCCAACAGCTTGAGTCCACAGACTATAAAAGCCACCCACCTATCATCCACCGTCTCGCATTAGGCACCGGAAATAGGAGATCAGAGACAAACGAAACCTTGAGGCATATTTATGGTAAAGACACCCAGTGCAGGGCAGCAAGTCACCTTGCTACACTGCTCTGCATGACAGGGTAACGGCGGGAATGTGCCATATTTACGTCAATATGGTGCATTCCTGCCTTTTTCCCTACACTGGTGTCCTTTTAGCTGCCTAGTGCCAATGCAACCACCTTTGCAGCATGTCGCAAGGCTGCCTTCCTTGCATGCATTATTGTTTTTGCGCAGAAAGGGGTACTTTCCTGAGCAAAAACAATAGCATGAGGCATATTCCTCTATGTATGCAGCACACATAGAAAGAGGAAGTAACCAGGGGAAAACATATATTTATCCTTGTTACGCCCACGCTGGTACGGAGTAGAATTTTGGCACATTTCCAAGTTTAACAGTTCTGGTGAATCTGGCAAAGCATCAAAATTCATGGGAGCTGCATGGGGACACCCATGCAATACCCATTGAACGCCTTCCCAGGGCAAAGTAAGGCAATGCAGCAATTTGTGCTGTCATGCTTTACTCCAGATTTGTGAAGCTATTCAGGGCCACACAAAATGACCTTTACTGGCTCCATGAATCGCATTTGGGGCTTGCTTCGTGCATGTATCATGTTGCCTTGTACAAAAGCAACACAAACTCCCCGATATAAATACCCCCTTGTGTGAGGGATGATTTCAGTGCATTGTATGTGTCAGGAAAAAGGGATGCACCCAAAAGAAGTCTGTGCGTGATACATTGAGATTTGAAGGAATTTTTGCAGACCAACAGTCACACTTCTTCAGATCAAACAATATACGATCTGAAGCTGCATTCTTGATCTGTTGTGGTTTTTGGGAAAGCCTAGATAGGCAGAGTTTCAGAAATGTAGCTGAAGTTGTACAAAAACACTGAAAAATAGAATCTTATAGAGGGAGAACAAAAAGTCTACCTCTTCGAAAAAGTCTTAAAGGAAAACAACAAGATCACCCAAGTGCCATACATTTAAAACTAGCCAAAGTGTGGGGCCCACACTACTCAGCCATAGCTTTAAGTCCTAAAAGTTAGACTTATTTGAGGAAATAAGATCTTTGTTTTTGTGAATTTACTTTAAGACAATTCTTATGCATCCAACTACTAGTGGCTTCTACAGACAAATAAAGGACCTCATTATAATTATCATGTCAAAACTGGTGATTTGCGGCTGGGGCTTCTCCTTCTTTGCCTGTTTCTGTGTCTGAGGGGGATGGGGAGCACTGCCACTACACTCGCCCCACAGGAGCTGGAAGTATTGTTGCACAGCAGGGAGTATGCTACTTTTCTGCCTGGCACTAGGGACTAGGCATCAGGAGCAAGTCATCTGGGAGGCAGGAAGGAAGCTGAAAGGAGGGACAGTGCATTCAGAACATTTTTGGAGGAGGTCAGTTGGAGGTTTCTCTGTGCCCACAACTTGGCTTTCCACAGATGTTCGACTGATCTCCACAATCATCTGCAGCCTTAAATGTTGCAAACTTCAGGTTCCAAACAGGTATCAAGCTTTAGCCTCAAGCTCAGGCTTGCAGGGGGGATGGTGGAGAACAGGTGCAGGGGGCCAAAGGGGACCGCAGGGGGGCTCCTGCACTGCCCATGCACTTGCCATGGACAGTGCAGGGGTCCCACTGCCCAGCACTGTTGCAATGTTCACTGTCTGCTGTGTAGAAAGTGTACATTGAGAGGGTGCTGGTGCACCCTGTGGGCTACAGCATTGCTGCTGGCTTGATTACGAGCTGGAGACAATGCTGTAGCCTGTTTTCCTCTAGGCTGGCGGGTGGGAACCGAGGTTTTCGGAAACTCCTAATAGGTCCGGCGAGGTGGTCACCACCATGGCGGCGGCCACCCTGCTGGGAGTTTGGCGGATGGGCTTTCCTGTCCACCAAAGTGATAATGAGGGCCATAGTTTAAAATACTAAGATGCATATTAATGTTTTTTGATGCAAAACTGCACTAACGCAGTTTTGCATCAAAAAGTTTAGCACTGGCTTGCGCCATTCTACAGCACCAGCTGGGCGCCATATTTAAGGAATGTCGCAAGCCAGCGCTAAACTTGGGCTAGCATAAAAAAAAGACACTAGCCGGGTGGGGTTTGCGGTATGGGAAAAGGAGGTTGTGTGACAGAAAATTACGCTAGGCTGGTTAGCGGCAAAACAAATGCCACTAACCAGCCTTGGGTCATTTCCAGACGCACAACCATCCAAAAACATGACTCCGGTCTTAGAAAAGACAGAAGTTATGGCCCCCACACCAATGGCCAGCACAGGGGACCAGTGTCCCCTGGGAATGGCCATTACACCGAGTTCCATGCAGGGGGCCCTATGTCAGGGCCCCCCAATAGCTCTAAGACATTTATTTTTTAAATACCTACCTATACTTACCCACTTACCTGGAATGGGGTCCCCCTTCATGTTGTTTCACTCTGGTGCGGGTAGGGGTGTTCCTGGGGCTTGTGGTGGGCACCTGTGGAGCCATTTTATGCTGTTTGACCATGGAAATGGGTCCGCAGGTCCTCTGAAGCCTGGTCTGACCCAGGCATTAAATAATGGCGCTAATAAAGCTCAGCACTATTATTTGGGTCCAACTCCCTCCCGTGAGTCATTTTAGCATGGGGGATAAATATGGCACCATGGAGAAGCGTACTTTTTTGGATGGGAAGGCCTACCTTGCATCTCATTGACGCAAGATGGGTTCATGCATCCAGAAAATGATGCAAACTCCAATATTTTGATGCTAGACGGGTCTAGCGTCAAAATATAAATATGGAGTTAAGTTTGCACCGCATTTGCATAAGAAGCATAATGCCAATGCGGCGCAAACAGAGTATAAATATGCCCCTAAATTTTAAATATTTTAACATATAACATTAAAATAATGTAAGTTAAATAATTTCAAATAGTATCTGATACTATACATAAATATACACTTGTATAAAGAAACATACATATATATGTATGAATGAGTCTGTGCTTTTTCTTTCAAATTTTTCCATAATCGCAAATACTTTGCGAATAATTTGCAACTTTTTGTGCGCACTGTGATGCAAAATTATATTAAACCTATAATTTTCCCCAAAACACACCTATATCAAACCCGGGGGGTCAGGGTACTTTCACCCTGACCCCTTATACCACATTCAATTCGAATTTTCACCCCAGGGACTGGGGAAACAAAATAGCAGTTGTAACTTTCTAGTCAGGTTGCGGTCAGTCACTTACAATGCTTCTTTTCGCACAAGTATTTGCTAACATTCGCACATTTTGCAAAATATTCGCGGCCAGAGATATACAACTGTATTTGCCCTTAAATATCTGCTAAATCACTGAACGGGATCACACCAAATAACAAAAAGCACAATCTGCATACCAGCAGCTAGCACAAATTTAATGTAATTCTGCCCAGTGGTACGGGCTGTAGGATGTTGACAGGTCCTATGGGATTTACCATGGGAAATGCAATGTTTTTGAGCCCCCTTTTTCTTGGCCCCTACTTGACGGATCACCCCGAAACTTTCTGCGCGCAACAAGAATCACAGGCCCACTTTTTTTGGGAAAAGTTTGTGAAGATTCGTCAAATGGTGCCCAAGATATCGGCAAGTCAAAAATAGTTTTTGCTATGTAAAACATGGTCCTAACTATAACTACCTAGTGGTGACTGCCAGTAGGTTATTTTTATATGTATGTATATATATCTATATATATATATATCTATATATATATATATATAGTCCCAAAACCGGTGAAAAGCAAAAACACCGGACGGCTGCACAATGTCCCAAGGATCCAATATAGCTGAGAAATAGACCATCCACGAAATCTCTGGAAAGGTTCATCCGCTGTATTTTAATAGAAATAATGCTAAAAAATGATACAATCACGCTGTCCCGGCCAAATGTCTACGCGTTTCGGCAAACGCCCTCAACTGGACATTGGCAGACATTTTTACACACATCTATTTATAAAACACAGTCCATTATTTGTTTCAGTGACACTGTGTATATGCTGAAAACGGCGGACATCTTTCAACATGTTAGATATATATAAAACTATATTGGAGAAAAACATCATCATATTGATTATATAGTTATTGGTGATTAAAAATTGTTCCAACATAGATAATTATTAATTCCCGGGAAATCAATTGGCAAGATATATCATATAATTATAAGTATATAAATATATAAATATACATAAATATATATATATATATAAATAAATATAATATTGGCATTAATGCATGATTTGACCCAAACAACAACCCCAATTTGAAATTCCAATTTAAAATCAATAAATAGCTATCATATATAAGCAAAGACAATTAAATATGCCAAATGCAAATAATAATGACTATAACCAGCTCAGGTTCAAGATAATAGCCTAAACTGGCATATATAAATTATGGAAATCAAAATAATGGCCTTCGCAATATGTCTATCATCCATAGAACAGTCTCATAATAATTCCAACCAATTAGATAATAAATAAAGTTAACCTCATGTATAAATGATGAATAAATATATATATATCAATGTAAAAGAAAACGATTTACAGTCGAACCGCCAATGTTGGTAAAGTGCTTTGTGTTAAAGTGCAATCAATTCTAATCTATAATATAATAGACACAGTGTGTAAAAATGAATAAATACATAAAAAATGTAATTCTTCAATTTTAAGTCTGGCTCTACTGGTTCCAGCACCAATTAAGAGCAAATCCTCATTAGAAACACATCTTCATTTAACATCATCAACATAATACTGAGAATTAAAAGTCTCCTAGAGATCCCATAGATATGTATATGTATATATAACCATATGTGTATATTTATATACAGATCTACATGACCAAATCAACTGCAAAATACTAAATAAATTACCAAATTCATTAAATATAAAACACTATCAAATCCAAAAACATTTACTAAAAATATTATAGTTTTTTTTTAAAAACAATATATTTACAAATAATATAACACTGAACAAACAAACAAGTAATACTAATATATACTTTTTTTTTTTTTTTTAATATATTGAAGTCTGGGAATATACTATTCCCACTCCAGGTTATGCAACAGTAGTGAAGGTGTAGGCTTTCAGAAAGGTCATATTTACTACTCCCACTCCAGCGTGTTCCAGGGTAGGGGAAGCAGTAGACTTCTGAGGGGTAAGATTTACATTTCCCACTCAAGTCTTTGGAACAGTAAGGAAACCATTCGAATTCAGAGAGGTGGAATTTACTATTCCAACTTCAGTCTGAGAACCGGTAGGGAAAGTGTTGGACTTCAGAGTGGTAAGATGTATTATACCCACTCCAGTCTGTGCAACAGTAGAGAAAGTGTTGGACTTTGGAGGGGTAAAATTTACTATTCACACTCAAGTCTGTGCAACAGTAAAGAAAAGGTTGGACTTTAGAGAGGTAAAATGTACTACTCCAACTCAAGTCTGTGCAACAGTAAAGAAAAGTTTGGACTTTGGATGGATTAAATTTACTATTCCCACTCCAGTCTGCGCAGCAGAAGGGAAAGCTTTGCACTTTGGAGAGGTAACATTTACTACTTTAACTCAAGTCTGTATAACAGTAAAGAAAACGTTGGGCTACAGAGGGGTTAAATTTACTATTCCCACGTCAGTCTATTTACATCTCCCGTTCCATCCTGTGCAACGGTAGGGAAACCATTTGAATTCAGAGAGGTGACATTTACTATTCCCACTCCATTCTGGGGAACGGTAGGGAAAGTTTTGGACTTCACAGTGCTACTCCAGTCTGTGCAACAGTAGAGAAAGCATTGGACTTTGGAGGGGTAAAAAGTACTACCCCTATTCCAGTCTGTGCAACAGTAAGAAAATCATTGAACTTCAATGGGATTAAATTTACTGTTCCTATTCCAGTCTGTGCAACAGTTGGGAAAGCGTTGGAGTTCGGAGCGGCTAAATTTACTATTCCCACTCCAGGTTATGCAACAATAGGGAAAGTATTTCACTTCAAACACACAACATGTTAATTTACAACAAAATTAAAGCTCTCAATATGAACATTATTAATTAACCAAAACAATTATAAATATAAAACTAAAAAACAATTTGAAAATGTACATGATTGTTAAACAATTTAATAGTTATCAATTAAAAATGATTGTTATTTAATTATTACTTAATTAACTGCCCACAAACTTAGCAACCCACATTTAAAATATACCTAAAATAAATAAGTATACCAGAATTAACATAAGAGTAAATAAAATACTTATTAACAAATTAATCATCCATTGTTAATTAATTACGACTTAATTAACTTCCCCCATGCCCCTGCTATCCCAGCAGCCTGCATTTGATATATCGCTTAAAAATATAATTAGCACACAATTCACATAATTAATAACAAATTAAATAACCATGAATGAATTTATAAATAATTATTGCTTAATTTACTTCTGGCCCGATGCACCTAAAACCCCAACAGTCTGCACCTAATATATTATTTACAAAATATAAATATTACACAATTTACAGAATTATCAATTAAATAGTTAATAATACTTTAATAATTGTTCGGTGTTACCTAATTAACTTCCCACTCTCTACCCCTACAACCCACCAGCCTACACCAAATATATAACTTACAAAACAAAATGAATACACTATTTACATATTTATTATCAATTAAGTAATTATAAATTACTAATTAATTGTTAAATAATAACTTAATTTGACTTCCAACCAATACCCCTACAGACCTAGCAGCCCACTGCAACACTATAAATTACTATTAGCAATTAAAGTAAAAATTATAAATCACTTAAAATTACAAATTATATTTAAAAATATTATTAATAATTATACAAGTAGTAATAACACATAATATTAATTTATGAACTACAGCATATAAATATAATCAAAACCCAATATTTTACAACTAAATAATTGAAATTATATTAACAACAAAATTAATGAACCCACTACTACTTACCGGAAAAACTGCTGTCCTTGACAACAATATTTCTGCATCACAACATTTTTGTATCACAATGATGTTTTTCCGATATTTCTGTAATTTGAAATTTAAAACTCAATACTTTGTTCAAACAGCACTAAAGGTCATTGAGGTCAGGTTGGAAAATTTGATCAGGCTGATGTTGAATTAGCCTATTGACTAGCACTGGCAGTTGCCCACAGCATTCTAAAAACAACACTAAAACCATGCCCAGCCCCTTGCTTACTAAGCCAGTGTGTCAATGTGAAAGACCATAAGGAGATTGCAGTATTCTGGTGGGGCATATTGCCTCGGCGGGGAGGGTGAGCACGGATGAGATGGCAGTGCCCACTAATCGGTTGAGGGTGAGCCAGAAGCTCAGGAAGAGGGGCTTCACATTATGAATTTTAAATACTGAGTAACTCTTGAGCTCCCCCTTGAATGTACCCCCTATGTTATCAACCTCGAATCTGTCATTTTGTTTTCCCACTCAAAAAAAAGAGGAAACCATACATTTGTGCATAGGTTGAAATCTGATTTGTTTGGGGAGATTATTCATCTGTGAAAGGTTAACTGAGTAGGTTATGGTTGTAAACGTTCAAAAGAAAACTGTATGGTGATCAATTTAAAAACAAACTGAGGTTGTGAGAGGCCTGTTAAATTGTCTCACTGTTTGACCACGATGACTGGGAGAATTCAAGCCCATCCCTTGGGTTTTCTTTATTGTCCAAAACTCCTGACCCCAAATTTCACCACCACCCGTCCTCAAAAGAAGGGTCTTATATTCAATGTCCAGGTAGCAAACTACTTTGCTGCCCTGGCTACTATTACCAATATTCATTGAGTTCTGTGTAATCCCGGTGCTGTTACCTTATTCATCAATCAATCAATCAGGACTTATAAAGCGCAGCTAAACACCTGATAGGATATCCAGGCACTTGCAGGTCCCAGAGGCCCATTAGAACAGCCAGGTCTTGAGTGCCATTCGGAATTTTGGAAGAGAAGTCAAGAGTTGGTGGTCAGGGGGTGCATGGGGAGGCTGTCCCAGGTTTTTGCTGCAATGAGAGAGAAGGAGGTTCCTCTACTTCTGCTTAGGTAGATGCAGTGAGTATGGACAAGTGAAGGGGAGGCAGATCATAGCCTTCTCGACGGTTGGTGGAAGTTCAGGTGGTGGTTATTGTATGTGGGTCCTTAGTTGTGTAAGGCCTTGTGTACATGGGTCAGCAGATTAAATTGACATCTCTTCTGTACGGGGAGCCACTGGAATTGCCTGTGGTGGGGGGGTGATGTGGATTCATTAGGGAAGGTGGGGATGAGTTTGGCCTCAGAGTTCTGTATAGTCTGAAGTCTCTGTAGGAGGTGTGTGGTGATTCCTACTTAGAGGGTGTTGCTGTGGTCCAGTCACCTGGTGATAAGGACCTGCATCATGGTGCGTCTCATGTGTAGGGGTAGCCACTTGAAGGTCCTATGTAGTACGCACCAAGTGAGGAAGCAGCCGTAGGATACGTAGTTGATCTGTGATTTCATGGTGACTTTATTATCAGTGATGATTCTGAAGTTTCTGGCATGGTTGGAGAGTGTGGGTGCATGTCCTAGGTCTGATGGCCATAAGGAGTTGTTCTATGTGTTGCTGCTGTTGCCAAAGATAAGTACTTATGTTTTGTCTGTGTTCGGCTTCAGGCAGTTGTTCTTCATCCAGACAGTGACGCTTGTCATGCATCTGTGGAAGTTGGTTCTGGTGATGGAGGGGTCGTCGGTGAATGGGAGGATGAGCTGAGTGTTGTCTGTGTAAGATACCGTACTCCTCCCAACTCCTCCCAGAGATGACACCCCATCTCTCTCAAATATCCTTAGAGATGACGTATCGTTGATGGCTCCACCCCCTCTTGTACGTCCTGTTTCACTCCCTTCCATTGTGACAGGCGGGCTTAAAAAGCTTGACATGCAATATTTCTGGAGCACGTTCTGAGTTTACTAATTCTGACTTGGTAAATTTAATCTCTGAATATGGCTTAGTTTGTTGTCAGGAAACCTGGATTGTGGAGAACTTTGAAGTTGATGGTCTCGCCTCCTTTTGCTCACTGGCAATTCTATTTACTTACAGGTGGGGAAAAGGTAGCCTGGCATTACTCATATTGGTAAAAGTTTTACATGCCAAGATACAAGTTATTAACACTACAACTTGGTATCAAAGTTTCCTCTTTTCTTGTAGAAGTTCAGTTCATTTTATGTGAATTCATTTCTAGTATGAAACTTTTTATAATAGGAACATGGAATTGGTGGTGCACCTTAAGGATTTTGTTACAAATTTTAGTGAAAATCTAAAATGTAATCTGTTTATCACTTGGGCAGGTGACTTCAATATTTCGTTATGCAAACTTAGGGCCTGATTACGACCTTGGCAGAGGGGATCACTCTGTCCCAAATGTGACGGATAACGCACCCGCCATATTACAAGTTGCATTATATCATATGGAACCTGTAACACGGCAGATTAAATATCTGTCACATTTGGGAAAGAGTAATCCCCTCTGCCAAGGTCGTAATCAGGCCCTTAGTGGCCAGCGGGCATGTGGTTTGTAAATGGCTTATGAGGATATTACGCATTTAGGTCACTCCCCTTGTGGGGATACGTTGAATAACCTGATTTCAAAAAATAATTTGGTTTTCACTTGGGACATAGACCCATTTTTTAGTCTCAATATACCTAATTTTAATGGTAATGGATCAGTTAACACAATAGATTTTATTTTGTTTTCAACAGATTTAGGACCTAATTATTGAATTAGGCGGACAGGAAGACCTGTCTGCCAACCTCCAGTCAGCGGGGTCGCTGCTGTATCGGCGACCACCCTGCCAGACCTATTAGGAGGTTTCAAGCTGGGCTGACAGCAGAGACCGAGGTCTCCACCCATCAGCCTAGCGGGAAACTGGCGGCAGCATTGTCTCCAGCTCAGAATCAAGCCGGCTGCCATGCTGTTGCATGCAGGGTGCATCAGCACCTTCACAATGTTCACTGTCTGCACAGCTGACAATGAAAAATTCAATGGTGATGGGCAGGGGGACTCCTGCACTGCCCATGCCAAGTGCATGGGCAGTGCATGGGTCCCTCTGTGGCCCCCTGCACCTGTTCTCCGCCAGCCTTTTCAAGGTGGTTTAATCCACCATGAAAAGGCTGGTGGAGAACAAAGTCGTAATCAGGTGCATGAAGTGCTGCCCTAAATGACTGCAACCTCCATCCGCCGTCAATCCGTCAGGATCACCAATGCTGGCATAGACTGCGGAACCATGGGGGAATGACCACCAGGGTCTTAATATGGAGGTCAGACTGCCACAGGAGCGGTGTTTCTGACCGCCACCGGGCAGGCAGACTCAAGTTTGCATTACATATTATTTGTATTAGCAATCATAATCCTCTTGTGCTAACCCTGAATCTGGATTCGTGCAAGGCCTCTAAGAGGATAGATGTGAGCCCAGTTCATTTTAGCAACACTAAAGGACTACATGTCAAATGGGCCCATCTCGACCCCGGTCCCGTTCTCCAGTGTTCAGTTAAATCTTTCAAGCCTGCTTTCAGTGCATGTTTGGCCCTAAATGAGGATCTGTGTTTTATCCTCAAAGGCTTTAGCTCTTTGTGCCAGACCGTCTCAGGCAGACTTTTAGTGAAAAGGTATTCAACAGCCATCCACCAGTGGAGGTGGTTCAACAAAGCTTGTTCAGCTGCATATAGATCCCTTAAAATGCACTAAAGGCACATCCTAGGTGCAGTGAAGATGTAAATGAAGTCTGCCCATATACTTATAAATTATATATATAAGCTGCTGGGCCTACATGGAATAGTAGGAGCTTCTGGACTATACTAAACAGACCCCCTTTGTCAAATCATGAGGTGTTGAAATTTGTGTCACACATTCAGAGCCGAAAGATGGGAGGACCATTTCAAAAAAGATCTATGACTCTGGTAGGCAGGTTAAGGCAGGCAAGGGGGACAGGGGTTTTGCTCCAGCCTTCAGGGCAGTACTTGCTTTGAGTCACTCTGTCGGTACTGATGGTGTTGTTTTAGCAGTCAATAATACTACTTCTGGAAGGCCCCTGGCCCGATTATGTCCCTATTGATATTTTTAAATCTAATACTGATCTTTAGGGAATCCTTACAATAAATGTATTATGAACGGTTATTAGGTGGTTGTTACCGGAATCCTGGAAAGAGGTCTTTATTGTCCCAATGTTTAAAAAAGAAGATAAACAGCAACCCTCCTGCTATCGCCTAATTTCAATACTTGATTCAACATCGAAAATTGTGGGACAGGTTTTATTGATTAGGCTGGAGTCATGGGCCAATGAAAATAATATTCTCTCAGACGATCAGTTTGGTGTTCACCATGGTGTAGGGGACAGTTGAGCAGTGCCTCAATCTTGCCCTTACCGTAGGGAAGTATGCGAAAGCAAGGCAAGGTGTCTTTCATATGGGTGTTATGGACCAACGGCTTTTGACACACTCAGCCGTGTCAAAACGTGGGCGAGGATTGAGGCGCCTCGGGGTTGAACATGCTCTGGTAGACCTCCTCTATCTTCTACATCGAAAACCTTCTGAATTAAAATAAATAAGGGAGTTTGTCTGGGGTGCATTTTGGCCCCTTTCCTCTTCAAATTTTAAATCAATGGTTTACAGACTTTCTTAGCCAGCAACACAAAGGATATGCTGCAAATAGCAAAGTGCACAATCCCGGTCATCTTGCTCAATGCTGCTCTCCTTGCGTGAACAGTAAATGGGTTACAAACCCTGTTGTACTCTTTTGTCCATTTTATGAATGATCTGGCCTTAAATGTTAACATGTCAAAAACGTTTACTAAGGTTTGTGGTCCACCAAAAACTAAGGTTAAAATACATAAGATTGGGGTGTTCAAGATCGACAGGGTCAAACATTTCAATTATTTAGGTATTCCATTTGATGCGGAATTACAGTGGGGATATTCAACTGAGCTGAGACAGATGCAGTTTGTGAGATCAATAGAAGTAGTGTTCAGGTTTGCAGTCAGGCTGCCCCATGAATCAGTGAGAGAACTTAATCATAATTATAAATCTAAATGTATGCTGGTTGCCTTATATGGGACTGGGGTCTGAAGTAGTCACAACACTTCAGCTCTTCAAAGAGCTGACAATATCTATATGCACACCCTTCTCCCAGTACCCAAGAGAAGGGCAAATGCTGTTTGTCATGACAAAATTGAGTTAAATTATCTTGAGGACCAAGCAGGTGTGACCCACGTGTGTCTGTAACACAAAATGGGGCACCCCAGATTTCCAAGAACAAGGGAATTCGATGGGTGTTCTCCTAGGAATTGTTCAAACAATGTTTTTGACCTTGGGTTCAATAAAGACAACAATGTAAAAAGAACATATACCAACATAAAAGATTATAAGAAATGTATATTCAAACAAACGTAGATAAGGTAATAAACTGAACATAATCAAAAGTATGTGCAGTGCAAGTGCAGTACAGTGAGCCATAGAACAAGACAAACATGCGCTCGACTTGCATGACAGTCTAATTGCAAGCCACACCGGCATTCTGGGTCATTGGCATCATCATGTTGTACTTTAAGAGGGTTCTGTGCTGTCCAGGCCTCTTTGTCCATTGTAACATGACACGCCATTTGTTGTTGCATGCCCCTAGACCTTATGTGAGCTTCATCACTGTTTGGTTTATGTTACTAGTATTAGGAAACATTTCTGATACTCACGAGTCATTTCATTTACAAATTTCTATACTCATTTTGTTTGTCAGTAGGATCCAGATTTTTCTGGCTAGGTAACACTATATATGTCTTCAGTCTTTTTTGGAAAGGTTTATAGAGTAGGGTATGAGTGACAGTCATTGTACTCTACCTTTTAGGTCGCTACGGTCCCTTGTCCTGATGAAGATCTCATATAATTCTTCATGAGGGGATCAAAACTTTGACTTTTTGTGAGTTTACCCATAACCTTCAGCGTTGGATGTTCAAACCCAAATGTCCATGTCAATGAGTTTTCCATTGATGTATTTATGTGTCCTATAGGTGGAGAACCAATGTATATATTCAAAACACATATTCCATGTTGTGGCATGTGTTTCTCTTGTTCTATGGTTCACTGCACAACACTTGCACTGTGCCGTCACTTGGAGCACCTACTTTTAATTATGTTGGATGATCAGTTTATTACCTTATATATATTTATTACGTATCATCATTTATGTTGGTATCTCTTCTTTTTCATTGTTGTCTGATCCATGGTAAAAAAAACTTTGTTTGAATCGATCCTTGTTTCTGTTGTATACAATCTGACTGTCTCCTGATGCTCGATTTTCAAGGTTATTGTTTATTGATGTGTTAGCAATTGATCACGTGGCCAAAACACCATGGTTTTCGCACCTGAAGCACACTTTTACCGAGATGGGTGCCCCCGATTATGATAATTCTCCTGTATTATTGAGACCTGTTTGCAAAGAGGCTTTGAAAAGACTTAATTTTAGTTATGAAGATGAATTACGGAAGCAGAAGGTGCAATCAGTGTAGGCTGTTTATTCTGCTCTTAGTACCACCAAAGAAACTGAACCCCATTGATGCTTATTCAAAGCTCAGAGCACACGTTTTATCTCACTAAATTAAGCATCCTGCATTATCTTGTTTGTTTTTACATGTCTCTGTGATAAGTGTCAGCACCAAAGCACTAGTCACTTTATGCCTGTGCATTCTCTATATTTATCCCCAGAAGTGCTTTCTAGCTCCGTGCTTATGTGCTGCTAAGACGAGACATCATCAACTTGCTCTACTGTTTTTACAACAATTAGCAACTACCAAGGTATGTTTTTCTGTTTCAAACTTTATTAGAGTTGCCCTAAGTATCCACAAGCAGTATGGTTCTTTCCTCCCCTTGTAAGCATCCATATTAGCTGCATTAATATTTTTTAGAATAATAATTTAATGAATTTGGGTAGCAACGTTTTGTATGATTTGTTTAGATTGCAATACTATTTTTTTTTCTTTTTCTAATCATGTTAATTGATGTTTTTTCCAGGCTTTCATGGCGATTGAGTTGAAAAAATTAATTATGACTGAGTGCTTCATGTCATCATTAACCTGTGTCCCTTGAAAATAAAAATCTGCATGTGCATTCAACAGGATCTGAGTGCCATCTGCATACATGAAAAAGGTAAAACCTGCTTCTTGCAACAAAGGAGCATGTGGTGTTGTAAACACAATAAACATCAAGAGACACCCTTGCCACTAACAAAGCAAGTGGGCTTTGGTGCAAGCTCGGTAAATGGCCTCTTTGACTAGTGTTGGGGTAGTAGAATACAGCATTTAACATGGTTCAATTGGCCCCTCAGAGCTCTGGGCCCCGGGTCCACTGCACCTGCTGCACCAATCATAGCTACGCTCAAGAACCTTGGCATGTGGTTCACATATGGCACTATCCGAGACGCAGGTGTTACAGCTCTAAGCTGATTCACCTGATCATGGTTTTACAGCACCATCTGCACAATTTAATATTACAATTCTGCTGGAAAAAGTGTAGTTCCTCTAGTCACTTGATGAAAAAGTAGTCGACGCTCTAGAAAGCAGCAGATAGGGCTAGTAAAACATTTTTTGACACCGCCCACGTCAGCCATCCTCCAAACCCATTAAGGGCTGACACCAATACTGACTAAAGATATACCCATCTCAGATGTACCCATCTCAGGATATAAAAACAAACTTGATAAGGATCTAAAAAGGAAATACCCTCGCTACAAACAGATGATCACAATTCTTCCATTCCTCAGGGACATTAACGCTAGACATTACCTTTCTTTTACAGGTTGAGCTAGCTATCGATTTCAACAGTAAGAGTATGACATAATTAGTTCCAATCAACATTCCTTTATATACTTTCACATCTTGCATACAACTTCTAAATCAAAATTATATAAATCCTACTACCGTACTTTCAGGCCAATAATGCATAAATAAACTACGTTTGGAATGTGCAGTTTATTAAACATTGTGCAATTAAGAGGTTAAGAGAACATAAACTTCCCTACATGCTAATGGACAATACTAAAGCCCTAATTACGAGTTGGTCAGAATTTTCTGACCCTTGCATAAATCCCTATTTACACAGGAATAGGAATTCCGAATTGGGTGGTACTTATCACATTAGGTAATTACCAGGTGAATAAAATATCTTCTGCTTCATTAAATTTTGAAAGGTTGAACCAGCCTGAATTTAATCAGGATAAGGTGCCTGGTATTTACCAGACCATGTAGATTTTAGTTCCGTAAGCACCAACATCTGTGTATTATTCCCAACAATCTTGTTATATGCGTTGTTTATTGCACTCTATGATTAATGAACCCCAAAATATTGTGCCTTATCAGGTGTCATACATAGCATTTTCACTAGGGTTCAAGGTATTAATCGGCTCTAATGCACTCATTCAAATAAAATAATGTTCATAAATAAGAAGGCACCCAACAGACACAGCCTAGTTCTAGCCAGAACTTTTAATTCCTTACCGATGGATTTCACCATAGGCACCACATGAGAAAGAGGTCACATGGTCTAAAGGGCAATTTCCAGTTTCCCTCAAATAAAACACTCAAGCCTTACCAACCTGAAGTGAAGCACTAGTGTGCTGTCTGGAAATGCTAAATTTTAAACAAGCTGCCCCTTTCTTATTAACTTTATTGAAAGCTTCTTTACACTAATCTCTGTAGTGGATGACATGGTTGTTCAACATGTGTGGAGTGGTGTTTTAATATTTTTATTATGGTTTTGCAAATTTCAAATAAGCAGGGTCAATATGGTACTGTCCCCTCTAGGTAACCATCTGGTGCACATCTGGAATTTTTTTTATTTTCTATAATGTCCACCACCACAGTGGAGGGATTTTGGTCAACAAATAGAAGCCCTGATAGGGGAGACAAGAGAAACTGTACAGGGTAGAAGGTGAAATGTTACGTGTATTTGTAAATCAACTATTTATGTGAGGGTTTTCTTGCTATAATTGAAAAGCCAGATCTTCAGCTTCTTGCAGAGATCAAGATGAGAGTAGAAGGCTCGGATGTGTAGTGGGAGGCCGTTCCACACTTTAAGAGGGATGTAAGAGAATGTTCATCTTCCTGGCATGGTTCTGTGTATACATGGGATGTTTGTGAGTTGGAGTCCTGTAGAGAGGAGGTGTCTGAGTGGTTGGTGGAAGGAGATGTGACTGTTCAGGTAGGAAGGGCCTTGGTTGTGTAGTATCTTGAAGGGGAGGTTCAGGAGCCTGAAATGAGAGCATTTGTGTGTGGGGAGCAGTGAAGCTCCCTGGGGTATGGTGTGATGTAAGTTATCTGTGGGAGGTTGAGGATGAGCCTTGCTGCTGAGTTCTAGATGGTTTGTGGTCTTATTGAGAGTTGCTTTGTGATCCTGGCACAGAGGTGTTCCCATAGTTCAATTTTCTGGTGACTATGGCATGAGTGCAGTTTTGTTAGTGCTGCATGGGAGCCATTTGTAGTTTTTCTCAACATATTCAGGGTGTGGAAGTAGTATACAGTGGCAGTGTTGTCTTGTGCCATCATGTCTGTTTTGCTGTTGATGATTATTCTGAGGCTCTTGCCATGGGTGTTGGGTGTGGGTACGATTTTGGCAGGTATCCGTTAAGAAGGAGCAGATCCAGCGGCTATCTGGTGTTTTGGTGCAAATCTCGTGCAGGCGCCTGATATGGATGGGATGTGAGATCATGTAACATGCTGCCGGGAGGTCAGCAAGAAAGAGGACTTCCATGTCTTATCTGTCGAGGATCATGTTATGTCGTCTGTGGCGGCAATAAGCACTGTTTCTGTGCTGTGGTTGAGCCTAAATCCAGATTGTGATGCGTCAAGGTGATCAGTCAGGTGTCAGTTGATTAGTTTCTTGGATTGGTAGCAAGGATATAGTTTTGCGGTTGATCTGTCCGGGTCAACAGATGGCTTCTTCAGCAGGGGCACGAGGTAGCATGTTTCCAGGTGTCCAGAAATGTGGCAAAGTCGATTGAGGCATAGAGGATGTGTGTTGGTGCTTTGCCTAGTGGTAGGAGTCCTTTGGGGAAGAGTGGTGGGGGCAAGGGTCAGATGGAGCCCCTGAGTGGATGGTCTTCATTGCATTAGAGATTTTGACTGTTGTGTTGGTTGGCCACAAAGTTCATTCTTCTGACATGGTGGGAAGTTGGGTTGCAACTGTGACAGGGTCTAGTTGAGGGTAAAACGTGCCGGAAATGAAGGTGACTTTATTACAGAAGAATTCTGAGAGCTTGTTGCAAAGGTCTTGTGAAAGAGTTGCTGGAGACAACAGGAGGCAATGTGAACTCTTCGATGATAGTGAACATTTGCCTGCTGCTGTTAGCACCAGTGATAATGTGATTTAAAAGAGCTCTATACTTAGTATTAGGTATCTGCTGATTGTAGTGTCGTAGAGCTGATTTAAAGATGTCTTTACCTGAGGTGTCTTGACTTGTTCTCATTTCTGGCTCTAGCTGCTTTCAGTGGTGTTTCATCAGCCTGAGTTCTTCTGTGTACCAACTAGCCTATGGTCGGTCTCTTGCAACTGGTTTGTGCCTGAGATGAGACAGGGTGTGTGTACATGCAGTGATCCAGTATTAAGTTCCTCCACAAGCGCCTTGAGACCCTCATGGGTGAATAGCCACGTTCTACAAATCCCGGATTGATTGATTGAAGTGTATTAATGGCTTTCAGCAAGTTGCTGGTGTGTTTGAGCCTGTACATAGATGTAGTGATGCGAGATGGGTGTGCTGAAACTGACAAGCTACCGATTGCTCATAGCACACAGGCTGTAGATTCCTGCTATTCTACTTTTTCCTTGTAAAACATGAAACTGCCTCCACTTACCTCACTGTCCACTACTTCAATTCAGAAAAGGCTGGTGGGGGGGTCAAAGTCTCCCTCCGGAAGCCGATGCTCTCACCACTGTTCCTACAAGGGCCACCGCTGTCCATGGCCTCATACCTGCTGTAGTTGAAGCCTGGCCATTCATTGGTGAGCAGTGGCATGGCCTCATTGATATTGTTTTTTTGCCAAACACAAGGGTTTTCGGATGGCACCTGGGTCGGTGAATCCCATACACAACAGGCTCATGGCATGCTGCTCCTCTTCGCTCTCCATGTCACCCGCATGCACAATTTCCTGAGCACTCACTTAGCTCCAGGTCTGCACCTGACACTTAAGCCCCTGCGCGCCGCCATCCTCCCGGCCCTCCCACTTCCTCCTACCACCTACCTTTTGATGAACAGATCAAAGCCACTCTGGGGCAGATATTCTCATGTCATGTAACCCGACAAAAACCGAGGGCGCGCAGAGAGTAACAAACACATTCAGTGCACTAAGGACTCTGTTACCACAGCAGGGGACAGCGAAAGCCATAAAGAGTCAGTAGAAATATGCACTACTGTGCATGTCCACTGTTCACCACAGATAGGCCATAGTGAGAAGGGGTGGGTGGCAAACTCCGACACGCGGTGATAGCGGATATTTTGCCTCACAGAGTGGGCAAAAGTCCACAAGCTCTGCTGGCGGAGTTTACTGCTCACCACTAGTGGAAAACACGGGGACTACAAGTAATTAGGGTAATGAGTGTAGCTGCAGCACTCAGCTGTTGAAATATCTGGGTAAAATACAATTTATAATCCTGAAGCGCCCCATCTTGATTACTGGGGATACTCATAAGTCCCATGACGAGTAAAAGGGGTGAGGTGACTGAAGGACAGGGGTTAATGAGATTAGACAAAGGCACAGACTTTCAGTGTTTTCCTCCATGTTATTTTGTAGCATTAGGCGGTGCTGAAAACAATAAAATAAACAGAACATCTGCTACAGAACTTACTTTCACAGTAGTGCTGGAGAAGGGAGGGGGTAGCTGGGGTGCCGATGGAGGGGCGCAGGTTACAAGCAGCTAGTAGGTTGTCGATGTACAAAATATTTCAGCAACACCATGTTTATAATCAACTGATAGTGGCACATTTTAAACGGTCGGCATATTTATATTGCAACATGACCAAGACTTAACGGCAGAGCTGCTATACAATCTATTGGGCAGTACCAGAACTTACCCACGCGGCTGCATTGCCATTAATTGGCACCAGCAGCACCTTTTAGAAGAGCTATCAAATTCACTGAAAGACAGTACCATCACTTCTCAGCAAGACAGGTGTACATTTAAAGCAACAGTGCAGACAATTTGCATGGAACCTGCTATACTTTTATTTGCTGCATCGGAGGAGGAAAGCAGGAAGCAGACTTTGTAAATGAGCAATTGCATCTGTCCCCCGAGACCTCCCACTTTTAAGCACATAAAATGACGAATCATATATATTACAAATGTTGTTGAGAACGTGGACCATTTTCAAAACGAAAATGCTTATCTTTAAAAGATATTGCTTACCCTCATCCCCATGCACTGAATTTTAGTGCCACTGAAAAACTGGCTTTTCATACTTAAAAATGAAATAATTCCATCAGTGCAACAAAAAGCCCCTAGGTCCCAGTCTCAGTTGGCGTAAGAGACAATATCTACCTAGCAAGGGACACCATTATATATCTGTGTCAAAGACCAAGTACAATGGGCTAATCAGTATCTCTACATTACAAAGGCTTTTCGCGCTTGCCTCTGCTTAGCGTTCACTGTTCGCCTGAGCACATCATGCTCTGCTAGTTGCTGAGTAAAATGAGAATGCTCTAGAGACTTCTAGGATTGCTTTTCAAATTAAACTTTGCCTTCAATGCAGTTCCAAACAGATAATTACTGCTGCAACAGTGCACTGGTACATTATCAGCCATTACCAGTGTTGTGTTTTTTCAATTGTTATTATTATTATTTGATTTTAGTTTCTCTAAGGTTTGTTTTAAAATAGAAAAAACCCAATGCATTCACATTACAGGCTATGGCATTTCTTGGTATTTTGGTCCGAGCAACATGCAAGCATTTAGAAATACAATAGGTTTCACCTAGCCCAACGAGGTTTAGTAATGTAACAGGTGGAGGCACCACTATGCTGCAGATGTCCACAGAATGTCAAGTACTACCACTTCAGTGAAAAGAATGTCCGCAGTATGGCAGTTATGTTACCATACTACCAGAGCTACCATTGAACCATGGCCATGAATTACAGCCATTGTGCCAGGGCCAATAAATATGTCAATGATGGGAATTGCTGTGCATGGATTTCCACAATATGCCAGGAATTGCAGCCGTGCCCATAACATGTCATAAACTACCACCATAATACTAGAGCCAGTATTCCAAATGGTGTGGCAATATTGTGCTAAGAATCACAGACATTAAGAAATGGATGCTTTTAGTATGTATTGACAGAACCCCCGTTGTGCCATGGAGGCACACACTGTACAAGAAATTACCATTATTTTGCCAAGGTTAACATTTGTGCAATAGTTGACCAAAATATTCCAGGCACCTTTCTTCCAGGAACAGTATAGGTGCCCAAACGTTGCTCATTAATATTATCTCTATGCAAAGGCCAACATATTACCAGAGGTGGTAGTGGGCATCCTGCCAAGGATGCCCACAACTTACTGAGAAATACTACAATTATGTGAAGACAGTATTTTACCAGGTTGGGGAGATGGTATGCACACACACCAGTTCACATACACACATACATGCATCATTCAAGATTTTCTTCCGCCTACCTTCGACTACCATTCTAACTCATGTTTGTGTCCAGACTCCTGCTTTAAGCTCCCGATCCTCTTCTGCGTATGGCTAGGCTGATGCTGCAGAGGGGCACGATTTCCATTTGGCCTCCCAGGACGAAGAAAGGGGGGAACCGGAATGCTTATAAAGCAAGGGAAGGGATGTGAGGAACACCATGGGTGGTATACCATTTGCGGCTGGGGGGGTGGGGGCTAAGGAGACAGTGTGTGTGTCTTGTGTGGCCAGTGAAACAGTGTAGACACGTTTGCCTCTCTGGGGCCTGGAATAGGGAGCTGACAAGTTTGGTGTCTCTGCTGACGGTATTTTTTTCGTATTTTTTACTTCCTGTGCTAAAGAGTCCATTATTTACCCTTGCCATGCCGGAAGTTTTTTTCCCTACATGGTAATGGAACCTCGCTTTGACATATGATGGCTTGCCGAAGTACTTGCTTTCTGGGATAACAACTGCATGTTTTGCTTCAAGACAGTGGTACATGGCGCCATGAGATAAAACTTAAAACGAAACTCAGCTCTCGAATATGCAGGGAATACATAGGCATGGCCTTGTACAAAGCAGCATGTTTGTTTCATTCTATTTTCAAACAGGAGGATCAGAAAAGCCAGCCTGTCTGTGAATACAATATATGACAAAGAGGCTGATGTGGAGAGAGGTGATAATGGTAAATCCTCTAAATAGTGAGGAAATATACATCTGGGCAAGAATCTGCCCTCATAATTCCCTGAACCAATCCATCCATATGATGAAGGATATTTTATCCATAGCCTTTAGGTAACTAGAGTGTTACATAAAGAGTTATAAAGATTTTTAGCGTGTTGTTTAAAAGTAACAACGGATCCTTATCATTACCCCTAGTAGCACTCTAACAAGATATTTGAAAGTCTGTAAAGTCTGAGGAAGTCCTGTTCTCCCCCCCTCCATCCTTCCCAAACCCCGCCTATGGAGAACTGCCATACTTAGAGATCCTTCCTTGCTTGACTGGGATTTCTGTATGAAGTGCATCCTCCGGTGTGGCAGGTTACACTTTCATTACTGCTAACTGCCAAGCGGCGGGATGTCATGTTGAAGTGGCCTCCTTGGCACCCTATTGTGCTATGTAGCATCAAACCCTCTGCCTACAAAGGACAAAAGTCCCAGCCCCTTGTATTTAACGAGATTTTAACATGTTCCTTCTAGAAGTTGCTAATGGAAAAATCGTTGACAGATGTGCAGCCCTATATAAAGGTGGGGGTAAGGGGGCGCACCACTGTGACTTGGCAGTCCAGTAGTGGATAGACGGTCAGGCCAAAGGCTGGCACTGGCATTACTGGATGAGGCTCCACCAATGGAAACTTAGTGTGATATCCTTAAGGTGGTTTCTCCTACTTGTCATTGCCCCCCTGCCCCTCAGTGTTCTTGGCACAATAGAATGTTCTATGCTGACATGACATTCCATCACCTGTATTCGAGGACTGTGAGCTCTCGTGAAGGAGAAAGGTTGGACTGTGCTGTGGTGTTGTTAATACACCTCTCTTTGACCCTACACCCCTTATGGTCATTTCTACTACCAACCTGTCACAATTAGCAATTCCCTCACCTCTAAAGGAGGAGACCAGAAGTTTGGCAGGGCAGGCTCGCTGGCGATTTATAGTGGCAATCTTGCTCCATCAAATTAAAAATGACCATCATTAGCCACTTTCTTTGCCATTTTACAAGAAAGTCTTTCAGTTTATTCTCACTTCTGAAGGTATTCCACTACAAAAGGAGAGTACTCTCTCCTTGCAGATCTTCTTTTTCTTTCAAGAGTGCACTGGTCTTACGTCATTTTGCGGTCAACAGCCATAATGTACAGTTTGCAGAATATGTTTCTATGTTATAAACATTACATCTTTAACACAAGAAAAGTTGATTCACCACCTCTTCTATAAGTACTTACCTGATCCGCTTCACGATTTGGTGACGCTGCTAGTTTAGGTTCAGGTGCTAATTTCACAACATCCGAAAATGACAGGCCAGTGTCTGCAACAAGACCTGAAATAACAATTGCAATTTGATCAATGATTGAAAAACCCAGTAGAGAAAGTGACACGAGTAGCTGGAGCACTAATATATTATTCTGATGCTTCTCTGTTCTAGACATCGACGGAAAACGTGAATGGTCCGTTCTAGCTTTTAGCAATTTTATAGTTGTTACAGTCAATCGGTCTATTACATTTTGCTACAGGCATTCTATATGAGATAGTTGTCAATCAGCCCACTTATGCTCTCAAGAGAAGGCTTTTCGTGGACAGGCCTATTCGAAAAAAACATTAACGATTATAAATTATCACGACAATGTCACAGAGAGAAAACTGTCTATACATATACATAAAGCACAATTCTTTATCTCTACTGTGTCTGAAGTTCAGGACGCAACTACATTGCTGTTAAACTGCAAAACTGCCTTTTCTCCCCCCCCCCCCCTTAATCAATGTCTTCAGATTCATTTGGCTTGCCAGATCACTGTCGTTTCCCTAGGATCCCATCAGGTTGCTCACAGTAGACAGGCTACCCATCTTTGGTATACAGCTAATCTTAACATTTTCTGTCACTGCATTTTGAAGTTCCCTTCTTAGCATATCATAAAATGTCCCTTTTAAGCCATCGCTTAAACATGCACATATTACAATGGCTTTCTATTTAGAGTACCAACTTTCGTTATGGATCACTCCATTTTCAGATACATAATTCAGTATAACTTCATCCAAACATCTGTCTAGTCAGTTTAAATAAAGAGGTACAGCACAAAAGTCCATACCAATGGTGAACAATCTTCGATTTTAACAAAAGTTTACTATTACATTCCGAAAAAATGTTCATGGTTCTAGTGCCCTAGGGTATATTTCAAGCTGCCCTTAAGCTACTTTCAGTCACAGCTCCCATAGACAATTGACGTTTTAAAGTGCAGATACATGTATATATTTTATTATTATGATGTCAGGCATGTCTAGAATTCCCTTCTGCTCTCAGCTATGTTAGCTTTGATTTAACATCCACAGTGCCTAATCTGAGCAGGTTTTTGACTGGGCACAGCACTGGGACTCATTCTACTGCACTGGGATTTAACTGAGGTGAGGGTCATACATATCTTTTCATTTTTGGAATGACAATTCCTCCAGAGTGGCAATGGTGCAACTGCCAGGGAAAGCTTCGCTAAGACCCCACCAGGCCCTCAAACAAAGATAATCATTTGGTTGCTTACCATTGGTTGATTTTTAGTCAGAAAGGCCCAGACAAATGTCCCCTGTCCTGCACAGAGCCCAGTGAACCATTCAGTGATGGGGGGGTGACTGTCTGGGATAGGGCTGTGAGGCTTGCTTTATATTTAATAAACAGACTAAGTCCAACCCAATATAAATGTTTCTGGATGCCCCATGGCCATCAGATAACAAACCAACTCCTGTTTCTATTGAAAACTAGTACTTGTAGTTTATGTTTATTAGTGGGTTATAAGTTTATGAGCCACCCATCGCCGGACTCGAAGGTAGGGATGCCATATTGCCAGGGTATATTGGGTGGGCACTGAACAGGTAGTTGGGACCACTGCAGGCATATACATGTCACAGTTATATTTTTTAATCATTGAGACATCCATATGTTAAGGAGACAATTGTTTCACCCATGGCTGGGGACACACTTGCATAACACACGTCACTCACATATACACATCATTGTGGAGTCAGTATTAATTGCCAAATGAAGGCTGGCACCACAGTGTTACATTTACACTTGTTAACAGTGTTCATGTGTGCGCATTGCAAGGGGACCTGTGCTAGTAGGTTTGTACCATCTGTTGTGTATGTGAGTCAGTACGTGCATGTGTGGGTGTGTGTGTGTGTGGATTGACTTGTTGAGGAAGCTGGAGTGGTTGGTTTGGTTGTGTCTGTATGTGTGTCACTTGCATGTGAGAGCAATATTGTAGTGTATGTTGTGTTGCCATGTGACACATTCAGGCCAGTGTTGTTATGTGGTAGGTGCTGTTGTGATGTGTGTAGTTGTGCTTGTATGTGGGTGTGTTTGTGTAGCTCAGTGTGTAGTTGTGTTGGTTGCTGTGGTTGTGGCATGTGAGGGTTCAGTGTCAATGGTTGTGTCATGGGTATATGTCATGGATATATGTATGTCAATGGTTGTGTCATAGATGTATGTCAATGTGTGTTTTCGGCATGTGTTGTGTTGGACTATTAATGAATGATGGTGTATTTGGTGTGTTGTGTAGTGTGTACTGCAGGGGGACACCTATGGCTAAGGTACAGCGGGTACCTCTATTCTACAGCCCCTGCCATTGTACAAAGTCCATTGGGTCCCACTGCCTTCTCCCTCTGTCAGCAATCCATCACCAGTCAACCTCTTGCCGAGCTGTAACATCTAAATACTGCAGGCGGAACACCGATGACTTGATGGTCTTTTCGAGTCCACAGTTGACCCACCTTTGTGGAAACACTGTCAAGATATATCTCAGGCCCTATGTCAGGTAAAGCTAAGGAATAAAATACATGGCACTGGAGGTAGCAATCTGTAGCATTATTAGTAACACATATTAGCAGTTAACTCCTAAGAAAATATATGGGCAGCTGCACTTTCCTATCAGCTTATTTTATTAAGCACTGGTGTTCACATATCTGTAGTTTTTTTTAGTTCAGCAACGGGTACGAGTTTATAAGGAAGCAAGTGAGTTAATTCTTATTTACTGAAAGAACAAGATATTGCTCACATGAGCATTCTGAGGGATATATTTCACAAAAAAGTGTGAGAATGGCGAAAGCTAGGCCACCTGAGCTTTGCTTCTTGAATGGCAGATTGACAGGCTCATTCTGTTGTGCTGTTTAATTTTTTAGTATAGTGACGTAGCAGCAGTTTGGATTTTAAAGTGTCTTTGGCCATATTACTGGGCTCTCGTTTTGGGAAGAGGATTATTCCATGAACCCCAATCATATAAAACTGGGACCTATACTATCTAGCAGTGATATTCTCAGGATTTTAAGAATGCAGACATTTAAAAGAATTTAATACATTTTAGAGTCCCCCCAACTTTTTGAGATCAATCATTCCAAATTCCAAATTCTGAGCACAAGAAGAGAAGCGCCACAAATGCAGTGTGAATCACACTAATATATAAGTAAGGTATATCTAGAAACATTCATATAATTTAACTGGCTAACAAAATGATGTGTCTCTCCTTTCTCTTTTCTTCTTTCTTCCCACACACCAACCACTTAAACCATTTTCTAGCCTAAAGTCCCAGGTGCAACAAAGGTATGTAGTGTTAGGTAACCATCATCTCCCTGCCTTTTTGATAGGCATTAATTCCTACTCTTGAATGTAGTGAAGAGACTGTCGCGTAGGCTCTCATTATTCTAAAGAGACTACTGGATTTTGAGTGGCAGAACGCCCGCGGTTTGGGTGACTGAGTCGGACCCACTGCAGGTGACACCTGTCACTCCAATCCGGGTTTTGCTCCGACCAACTAGCAGGACCTCATCCCCACCCAAGGGTTGGGATGACTGGGCAGCCGGGCGCATGACATAATTGTTTTTTCAGGGAAGCCATGGTCACTCAGGTCTCATCCGTTTCACTCAGTTACATTTAGTCTCATATATACAATGACAAACAGAGGCAGTATATGTTTCAATAACAAGTTTAATAAAACAACTGCATCTTAGATAGCAAAGAATGAGCTGCAATAACCAGGAAGACACAGCATGACAGTATTAAAACGGTGACGAGAAAAGCGAAGCATAAAAATAATGCTATCATATTGTCACTACAGTTGACAGACTATCTCCTAACTAGACAATGATAGAGCACAACATGTTAAGCTCTAATTCTGCCCTTCAGGTTCCCCTGGGAAGACATCATCCCCCATACCTGAGCAAAGGCCTGCAGCCTGCGTTAGCATCTATAGCGAAGCATTTGGCAATCAGCATACAGTAGTGGTTCTCTGGCTGGAATCTCCCTCTAACGCAGTGGTTCCCAACCTTTTGACTTCTGTGGACCCCCACTTTATCACTACTGGAACCAGGGGACCCCCAATGAACCATTATTGGAATGGGGGGACCCCCCACTGAGTCATTACCTAAAGTCGGGGACCTAATCTGTTAATATTATTTAATTTTCTAAGCAGTCACGGCCCCCCTGAAGAGGCTTTGCGGACCCCCAGGGGTCCCCCAGACCACAGGTTGGGAACCACTGCTCTAACGTGTATGGGACAGGGAAGTGTTTTATATTAAAACAACTGATCTTCTGAGAAAATGTCCCTATGTAAGGATGTGTGTTTTCTATGAATGTCGGAGACTAAACTTATACCACATTCACCAGCAATGTACCGTGCTGTAGCCTTGGAAGAAGCACAGAGTGAGCAACAATGTCATGTTTGAGAATAGAGTGCTGGCCTAGGCAAAAACAATTAGATAAACAGCAAATAAAACAAGACCGTAAAAGTGGCTACTGTAACAATAAAATGAAGCCGAATAAAATATATCTAATTTAGAGTGCACAGCAGCTTGGCCTAGTGTGTTAAAATAACCGGCATGGAGCTACAGCTAAAATGGCTACACAACAAGACAAGTTCAGTTAACTTGTAGAGGTTTATGTGCAGTAACATGACAAGTGTCTGCAATCAGTATCGTCCCAGCATCAACTGACTCCTAACCGCTTACCATTCTAGAATGCCCCTACTGTCAACAAGGAGACAAAAAGGAACATGGATGCAAGCAACACAACACTTTTCAATAATTGCTATATTAAAAATAAGGAAACATATAACTATAACTCAATGAAAATTGCTACAATGTATTAGAACCAACAAGGCAATTACCACAACTACTAAACATAAAGGACAGGTTTAAATACCCTGGAGCAATAACTACAGAAGGAGCAGTCTGCATCACCCATGACAAAATCCTTAAATCTTCCAGGTGTAACAATAACTACAGAAGGAGCAGTCTGCATTACCCATGATAAAATCCATAAATCTTCCAGGTTGTACAACTTCCCTTCCAAGTCTCATAGTGCGATTAGATTGCATGGGAGCATAATAACAATTCCCAGAGTTTACACTGTGATTAGATTGTATTGCAGATTCATGATGAGTGCCTGTATCTACCACCTTCCTTCATTCACTGGGTACACCTTCATAGTTCACATCAGCTTCATCCCACAGCCATGTTTAACCCCCAGCATTGGTACAGTGCACAGGATTCTTACATGTGTCCTTCCCTAAACGAATCTTGTTGCATTTGGCCAGTTTACTAAAACGCCAGATCTTGTCATGGCTTAACATGGCTGAACTGGAAAATATCTGGGTCACTTGCAAAGACTTGCTGAACTTACTCTGAGTCTTCTTGTTTTTTTCTGCCAACGTGACACGCCTCTAATCCCACTGTTCCAACATTACCTTGTTCACACTGTGCTTTTGATCATGCTACTCTTTGTACACTTATTGGGCTTTCTTCATGTTATCTACAGCAACAGAAGAGGACTATTCGTTCTGCTGGTTTCTGGATAACCAAGCAGCATTATGCTTCATGAATTACTCTTTACTTCTCAATACTCTAAAGAGGCTATAACCAGCCAATGCTTATGTGATCCTGTCAGACCAAATCAATCTATTGGGTTCATTCTCCCAATGCTTGCCACTATGTATAGCAATTTGCACACTTCCCATTATCACCTACTGAAGCAGTCAACTGAACCGTTGCTAGCAGACTGATACTGTGAAATATGTTTATGTTTTACTCAATTCTCGGACCCAAATTGCTTAAAACATTCAGACACAAATTGTAGTATGTGGTAAAGTGATTTGGAAATACACTCCTGGGAAAGTATTTTCAATGACAGAAGCAATCTTCGGGAAGGTACTCTGGCTAATACATTTATCTCTGGCCACATGGAAAATAAATCCAGAATGACCATAACATATTTGGGGACTCCATCACAATTAAGAATGGACCCCAGAATGTCAATGGCCAAAGCTTCCCATGAACCTTCTGGATTGTCCGTAGCCCCAAGTGGTGAGCTGAAAACATCGTGGGATTTATCAGCATTAGGAAAGGACTTACAATTGCTGACATACCTTTCTAATTCCAAATCAATTCCTGTCCACCAATAAAAGACTTTGGGCCTGATTTAGATCTTGCGATGGCATATATACCATCCAACGAAATATAAATCTCATTATATCTAATGGAGTTTGTATTCTGTGGAAGGGAAATCCATCACCGTTGTGATGGAGTAACTTGTCAACTAATATCTAAATCAGGCCCTGTGATTCTTACCTTACACTTTATGCCCCAAGGTGACTTTCACGCATGATACGGAAATCCTAGAACTTATGTAGATTGGTGGAATTACCCCTATTCCCTCTTATCAAGTACACTTGGGCATTGGTGGAAAGTGTATTTCTTATCTCTCAAAAACATTTGCAATTCTCATCCAGAGAGCTCTTCCTTGGCCACCTCGTCACTATGCGTATGCATCAGTGAAAAAGAAAATTGGCCAATGTTTTAGATGTGAAAGTCAAGATAATCTTGCTTCTAGTAAAACTTGTCCTGCAAGTAAATTGAAATGTTTATTGGGTGGGATTGTAGGACATTTTATTAAAGTTTGAAATGTGTAGCTGAAATATCTGGTACAGACTCTTCTAGTAAGTAAGATTTCAATAATGGAAAAGGTGTTTAAGCATAGTTTACTACATGGCGAACTAGGTCACCAATTCAAGGAAAAAAATTGTCACATGAGAATCGGAGGGGAAAAACGTTAAATTTTTGAGGATTCTGGATCTCCCTTCACTATTGTTGACCAATTGGTTTGGGAATGAAAGTTTGTTAACTTGTTACGCAGAGAAATGCTACCTCCTGATGTTCATCTTGAAAGCTTCACTGCTGAAAGTGTACCAGTGGTGGGGTATAGGACTTTGAAGTTTTAGTTTAAGAACAGGGAAGCTTTAGGGAAACTATATGTAGCTGTAAAAAAGCTTTCAGTTCTTGAGTGGATGGACAAAAGAGCTTTAGGAAGTACCTTAAACCCTAATAGTATAGAGCAGGTTTTGTGAGCAGAGAGTATAGAAGAGGGGGTTGGTTCTCACACGCAAAAACAGTTTTCACAAGCCTTTTCAGGAAAGATTGAAGAGTTAATTAGGTTGACACATAAGATCATCCTAAAAAAGATGCCAAACCTATTTGTCACAAGATGAGAAGTATACAATTTATCCTAAGAGATGACGTTAGTGCTGAGTTAAACAATCTAGTCACTAATGTTATCATTGACCAGGTCGAGTCCCCTGAGTGGTTGGCCCCATCAATAGTAGCACAGAAAGGCAGTGGGGAAATTATATTATACATAGACTTGAGAGATCTCAACAAGGGCATTGTGGTTGATAAATTGCCCTTGCCCAAGATAAATGAATAACTTGCTCAGACCAAGGGAATTAAGTGGTTTTCATCCATAGATCTCACCTTGGCCTATCATCAACTTCCGCTACACTCCGACTGCAGAAACTCCTTTTGGTTGCTACAGATTTGTGAGAATGCTGTTTGGTTTGGCATTAGCTGCTGCGGTTTTCCAGTGGTTGATGCATCAGCTATTTGAAGGAAACAAGGGGACAGTATGCTTTCAAGATGACATACTAGTGATGGGCAAGGACAAAGGTAAACATGATGCAAAGCTAAACATTGTACTAAATATTCTAAAAAGTAATGGGAACGGAGTTTAGGAACTGTCAATTTGCTATAATGTTACAAGATTTTTCATTTTCATAAAATGGCCAAATGCAACAAGATTCTTTTTAGAAGGACGAAGGTAAAAATCCTGAGCTTTGTACCATGCTGGGGATAAAACAGGGTTACAGGATGAAGCTGATGTGAACCATACAATCACCCCCTCGCACCTCACCCTCTCACACCAGGATAATTGTGTGTGAGTAGTCAGCACACACTACCACTGGAAAGTGCCAAATCTACAAAGCTACTTCCAAAATGAAAGGAGGCAGAATACAACACCACCACCGCAGGTCCACAGGTACACACAGAGCTCACTGAGCAGCAGTCAGCAGTACACAGCAGGCCAGGAAAAAGACACAGCCAGGCAAGAGACAAGGTGAGCAGGAGGCAAGCAGAGTTGTTCTCCCAGATGGTGGGTAGACACTTGCCGCCAAATTGTAGAGAAAAGACAAGTGTCAGCAATTAGTACCATCCCAGCTTCAACTGACTCACAACCACTTAGCATTTCAGAATATCCCTTCTGTCACCAATGAGACAAGGCATGTGGATGCAAGCATGACACCATTGGTCTCCACCTACCCTTCTCTCAAGCTAAATATTTGAAGTGTTGTATTCTGCATAGAACTGCAAGCAGCAAATGCAACTAGTGATCGTTATTCATCTAAAAGTAATTCAAGACCCTCTCTCTAGAAGAGATGTTTCCTTCTAAGCATATATGTTTAGCAATATCATTGTTTTGCACTATTATCAAGGGTACAACCTACATGCTTCCTAATGACTATGTTTAACCCCCTAAAATGCCATATTTTATGACTATGCATAATCTTTACAAAAAACCTTTGTAAACAATTTCCTTTTTGATCTGTGTTGTCCAGAAATGGCTGCTATTATCCTGCTCCTGTTCAGTCTGTAAATGTGTTTTCTTCCCAGTCTAACCCCTCACGCAGGGGCTCAATGTCTCATTTATGTGGATGACACACAACTCATGTTTGGTCTTTCTAACCGCGCTTGCTCAGGATTCCTCAGTAAGGATCTTGTGGTAGAGCGATAGTGAGGGAACAAACATAGAGGAGACGATCATGGGTTTATTTGTAGAAAACAATTCACAACAACTGAGATATGGAGAGTACTGTTCACATGAGCAGTCAGCAGCAGTAATGGCTACTGTTAGAAATGGTAGAATGACCAGAGCACTCCATATTCCCAAATAATTAAGCAACATTGAAGAAATAAGTGAACCACAACTAACGCCTTACAAATAAGATACTGTATTACATTTACAGTATCCCTCTCCCCTCACAAACAAAGAAGAATTAAGACAAATCATAATCAAACAACTTGTCAGGTAATTTGACAGTTCAAGTGCTACGTGAACAAGAGAGTTGGATACTAGTTTTATTACCAATATCGGAAAATTTGAATGATGTCGTGGACCGACATGGACATCATTTAGGGGTCTCCTGGGGTTGTAGTTGCGACCCCTGGCCATGCCCTTGCAACCGCTGCCTTCAGGGATTGCAAAAGCAGTACCAGGAATTTAAGTTAAACAGGGCTTCCATGAACCTTGCCCACTTTCTTCAGCTCAGTGCGAAAACTGAGGCATGTTCCTGCCAGCTTTATTAGGGGCACACTGGATACAATGGTGCAATATTCTTGCATTGTTTTGTGTTCACTGGTGCCTCATTGCCCAGGCCCAAGAAAGCATACTGGGGATGTGAACATCCCTTCTGGGAGAGGAAGGGGCTAATTTAAGGAGATCATAATTTAACATCGTGATCTGTTAAAACAGCTTGAGCTGGCAACTACCTCACTGTGCTTAAAATAGGTTGCGTGCTCTTACGGTGCTGTGGTCTCTTTTATTATAAGTGTGCTATACAAATACAATGGAGCAAAAGAGAATCTGCCTTAGTTTGTCAGTGATGATAACACAGAAAATGTTGAAAGGCACAACTGCGAAAGGGGTTTGTTTATGCAGGTTCAGTCTGTCCAAGCAGAGTAGGTCATGGACATAGGGCTAGACATCCTTCTACTTGTTTTTTAATAATGTGGTTTTATATAGTGCCTCATGCCTCATTTCTGTTTCTAAGCACTATAACTAATATTTGTGGTAAGGATGTCATTAAGTAAAGGTGCAGTTGTACTTGTATAACTAGGAGAACAGAGTAAGTTCTAATAACATTTTCACCAGTGAATACAATTAGGCAAACCTTGTTAAATCCCTTTACCTCGTGGGTAGGCATCATTTGCTTTATTTGCAATAAAGCAAACTATTCGGAAAAACATTGAAAGTGTATGATATTCATACTGTGGTGTGTGGCTACGGTGCCATGCAGGACAGGGACTACAGTCCCTCTGGGCCCAGCTAATAAGTAACTGTTGGGTACTGCATTTTTATCATCTTTTCTAAGAGCATTTAAGATAGTTAGTTCCTAGAGATTGGAATGGCACTGACAGTTGAGGAAGGAGATTGGTTCCAGTTTAACTAAGTAACTGTTTACCATAGAATAGGAAGCAGGAGGCTATTATCGTGGCCTGATCTCTTAACGCAATTGTGTGATTTTGGGGAATCTGCTTTAAATTTTTACCTGTTTCTCACTTTGTTTACCTGAAAAAGTATGACAATTTAAAAAAAAGGCTGACCACCTACAGGTAATTCTGCCTGTACTTTGGTTTTGGTACATAGTAGGCCAAAACTGGGCCATGGCCTTGCTGAGAAGAGAAGTGGTTGTGGGTGCTGGGGTCCATGGGACACGGTATATACTAGCCTACATGCCTTGTATTGTTTTATGACTTGAGGTAGAAGAGGACTGCTCACTGTTGCTCTGTCAGGTGAGCCTTGAGGGTTTATAAATACCAGTGGCTGAGATTAATTCAAGCATTCCATTATCACGTTTTTCATATTCCTAGAGGTATTACGATACGTTGGCCTCCTGAGAAGTTGCCTCCCAACAAGTCTTAGCAGCTGTACATGCCTTCGTGCTGGTTTTCCTATAGCTGCACACCACTTTTCATTAATCCAACCTTAATTCTTCAGATAAGGCCAAGCTAATTAGATGAGTGGAAGCAGCATGCCATTCAGAGTCCACCTGACTCCCCTTCTCTGTTAGGCCTGGGACCTAAAGGTAAAAGTCTGAGAGAGAAACATAAATGAAAGGTAAACATTGCTTCAACTACCAGTAGGAGCTGAATCATTTTCAGGATCCTTGTTCTTCATCTTTTTTACCTTTTTTTTAATGTGGGATTAATGAAGAAAGTTGAATGGTACAATGGCTTACCGTTTCTGTATGCTTAATTTCATGGAAGACATATCAATGATGAACACATGCAGTGTGCTTTTAAAAAAGGGTATTGTCTGCTTAAATACTTTAAATTGAAACATACATTTTTCAAAATGTGTAAAACAAGTGTACGTTTCAATGCTCCATATGCTACGAATGCCATATACGAACATCTAAGGACTAGAGGCCAGATGTACCAAGCAATTTTGCGGCCATACACCCTGTGATTCGCAAAATCACAGGACTTAAAACAGAAAATGGCTTTGTGGTAGGTGCTAAACCCATCCGACGAAGGGATACCGAATTGCAAAATGAGTTTAGAAATAGATACTGATCAAACTTCGAAAGGGGCCTGTTTAAGGCATCCCTTCCAAACTGCAATCCAGCCAGCACTGTATCAATGGTTTGCAACCGCAAATATAGTTGTTAACTATTGAAAAGTTACCAACCCTGCAAAGGAGGTGCTAACCCATTCATTAAGGGAATCCAGTTGACCTCTCTAGCCTTTGTGAATGATAAAAAAAGGTTTCTGGGGGAGTGGTACTGTAGGCTGAGACAGCACATGTGGAGATTGTACTGGATATTAGAAGCTGGGGATAAACTTGGGGATGTTACCAAGAGGGAAGTGGATTTTGAGAATATGCATTTCAAGTTTCTGCCACATGCATCATTACCATGAAATAGCATGTAGCAGATTATGGGGGTCATTCCTACCCTGGCGGTCATGGTGATGGAGGAAGCACCGCCAACAGGCTGGCGGTGCTTCCGGGGGCATTCTGACCGCGGCGTTAAAGCCGCGGTCAGAAAAGGGAAGCCGGCGGTTTCCCGCCGGCTTCCCGCTGCCCCAGGGAATCCTCCACGGCGACGCTGCAAGCAGCGCTGCCATGGGGATTCCGACCCCATTCCCGCCAGCCTGTTCTGGCGGTTTTCACCGCCAGAACCTGGCTGGCGGGAACGGGTGTCGTGGGGCCCCTGGGGGCCCCTGCAGTGCCCATGCCACCGGCATGGGCACTGCAGGGGCCCCCTAACAGGGCCCCACATAGATTTTCAGAGTCTGCGTGGCAGACACTGAAAATCGCGACGGGTGCAACTGCACCCGTCGCACCCCTTCCACTCCGCCGGCTCCATTCGGAGCCGGCATCCTCGTGGAAGGGGGTTTCCCGCTGGGCGGGCGGGCGGCCTTCTGGCGGTCGCCCGCCAGCCCAGCGGGAAACTCAGAATGACCGCCGCGGTCTTTTGACCGCGGTACGGTCTTCTGGCGGTTCCCGCTTGGCGGGCGGCGACCGCCGCCCGCCAATCTAGGAATTACCCCCTATGTTGTTATAAGGTCTCAATACCATTATTTATTTCCTTAATCAAATGATAAATAACATACAGTTATTTTATTCTTATCAAATCTGAAAGATAGCAGATAGATTAGGGTTTACATTTTAGAATATTTGCATATATTGAAGCAAAATGCTGGTATGGGAAGAGGGCAATGTTGACGAATGCATTAGCATACAATGTATATGCCCAGGCATTTTGGGCTATAATTGCACATGACAGTAGTACCCCTGGCATATATTGGTGGAACTCTGCTTAAAATATCTATGGTTGATAAAGGAAACTGTTATCTGTTTAACAGCTGTTTTTTTTTATTTCCCTTGAAGTTAACAGTCAATCTTTAACATCAATGAAGTCACTACTTTAATGCCATCAGTCATGTGACATCAGTTTCCGTTACATCACTGGGTGAAGGGTAGTATTATGTCACTTCCTGTGCTGTATTTGGGGTAAATGGTTATGTAATTTAATTTCCGCTATGCCTGGCATTTTGGGGAATCAAGGCCAATGTCTGTTGATCCAATGCTAGGTGTCCGTTATGCATAACAATTTTCTCACCAGATTTCAAGCTTAGACCAACATGAGATGCAAAAGCCCCTTCTACATTACGTGGTTAGTGGAGGAAATAATATTGCAACCAAAAATCCGAACTTCACTTGTCAACATAGAATCTGTGGAATCTAAAAAGGAATCCACACCACCCAAGCAAGTACTTCTATATATTTCAGCCTGTGTATGAGTGATAGGAACCAAAACGTTTTTATTCCTCCACCCTTTTCCAGATAACAGTCAGAACTTTTACTCACCCTTACTACTCTAGCAGGAAGAAAACATCTGTAATTCCCCTTTTTTGAAAGGTTTCTTGAGCAAACCCCAGCTGCCGAAAGAAAAATCAACTTTTTTCACATGTTTTCTGGAAAGCAAAATCCCTTAATTGTAAACTTTGGTTGAGAAGAACCGTTTCACGTACTTTACCGACTAACTTCTCCCAATTCCCATTCTGTGACTAATTCAAATTGAACCAATTAAGAACAATGCCTAAATCAGGGTCTGTCCCTGCTGACAACTGGAATGGTGAAAGACTTGTAGTTGCTTGAAGAGTGGAAAGATAAGCCCACACGTTCTGTTTTAAAAAGTTTGAGACCTTAAGACCAGCTGTAAAAGCAGACTGCACACTCTCCTTCAAGAAACAGCCCGTTCAACCAGACCCTTAGCAAAATGACTGTAAATAGTCACCTGAATATGCTTCATATTTTCAAACTTCAAGAATTGTTACACTTCATGGGAGACAAAATGAGTTTCATTGTCTGTATTTATCTCCCTGGGGGAGGAGAAACACACTTTCTAAGAAGCTTATCACATTCTTTGTATTGGGAGACTCAAAAAATGAAAAATAACTATTTTGAAATTTAAAACCCCTTTTTTAGAACAAAGTAACTGGAAGGGGTAGGAAAACCCCAAAATCATCTTACCCCAATGTCCATTAAGTAATAGAACAAGAAACAGAGGTCTTTCATTAGTTTTCCAAATCTTGCCAGAAACAATATATCAGGACAAACACCAGTAATGCTTCCAACTGGATTGTCCATCCCTAGCCAAAATAAGAATTAAGTAGTGGGAATACCTAGATGCCCCTCACGAGCTATCTTGATAATGCGTTCACGCAGAGTTAACTGTTGGTGCAAATAAACTAGTCAACAGAAATAATTTTTACCTGCAAATTCAGACAAAATTTGTCCAAAGCTTTGAAGCTCCCTCGTGAGCCTTTTAAGTTGTGGTCAACCTCCTGTGATATATGTAAAAACATTCTGCAAAAAAAGATCCTGAGAGGTAGTCAACTCTAAGTCAGTCTTAGAGATATAACCCTTTTTGCCCCATAGACCCCTCAACCACTGCAAAAACACACTCAAACTCATCTTTATCATCCTAGCCTTGCTCAGAAACAGGTAATTGGAGATAAGATAAGCAGTCTACACGAAACAGTTTCCCACCTTGGATATATTTCTAATGCATGTAAAATTCTTGCAATTTAGAAAGAAGACAGACTAACCTAACAGACTAGCAATAGTGCATTTGCGACATATTTACAGATAGAGCTTGCCGGATCTTTAGCATATCCATGGGAGCTAATTGTGGGGATAGGTTCACATCTTGGTTCACATTTCAGACACCACGCCTAAAAAGCCTCTACTAATTATGATAGCAGCATGTTAAAAACATGAAGTCCACCTCAGTGTAGCAATGCCAAACACACGGCATGGCTACATCCAGACGAAAAGACATAAATTCAACAGGAATGTAACATAGCCTATGTAAAAATGTATAATGTAATACATTTGTTTTAGCGCAATGTTTCTCCAGTTTGCATACAATAATGTTACTATTTAGAATGTCCCTCAAAAAGACATGGAAATAACCAATAAGGGCTAGTGTTTATGACCAGTTGCTTGTCTGTCTTGATTTGCTGTAGCTCCACAAGCTATATGGGAAGAGGATGTGTTCCTCAACACTTTGAAGTATGTAATGGATATGAATGTATTCTTTGGATAGATATCTTTCATACATGTGAGCCCTAGACCAATCAGCTGACACCAGTGCTTAATTTGTGCTTGTTGTTTCCGGTGCTGAGCACCGGCACTTATTTTTGAGGGCCGGCGCTTAGTCTTCTGCCTCAAGCAATTGCTGGGAGCAAAAGACTCATATGGGAAAGACGGAGCAAAAAAAAAAACGAAAAAGCGTCACAATGAAAGAAAGCAGAAAGCTGCAGGAGTGAGCTGACGGGGCAGGGAGTGGCTTTATATGGATTAAAGAGGCCCAGATGGCTTAAGGATTAAGCTGCCTCATTATTCAGAGCTCTCACATTTAATTGCGGCAGCCGCGTGTTTAAGAAGAGGGCTTTGGGCACCTGCACCTTTTTATTTACAAAGTAAGCACTGGCTGAAACTTAGTATTGGGTTCCAATGCCCATGTCAACAGCACTGACCGGTCGATGCCATGCCCGATTCATGCACTCAACTACATTTACAAAGGCAATGGCATAGAGCCTTTTAGGTCTGACAGCCTTAGGGTGGTCCTCCTTCAAACGTTTTGCCTACCTTCTCCACTTTTCTGACCTTGTTTTGCTAGCTTTATGACTGTACACTTTATAACTCTAACCAATGATAAAGTGCTTGTGCTTTCTCCTTAAAATTTGGTAATATTGGCTTATCCCTAGTTGGCATATTTAATTTACCTATAGGTCCCTAGTAGAGTACACTACATGTGCCCGGGTCCTGTAAATTGTACGTGTAGGCCTACAGCACTGACTGTGCCAACCACTTAAGTAGCCCTATAACCATGTCTCCGGTCAGCAATTGCAGAGCATGTGTGCAGTTTTCATTGCCATGTCGACCTGGCAAAATAACCCTTTTGCCAGGTCTAAACCTTTCCGTTTTATACATATCAGTCACGGAAAACAACCTAAACCACAACTCCTAAACAATGAGATGCATTGCCCACGAAAGTGGAACAACACTTTCGTGAACAACAACTCTGTTTTTCTCTGCCTTAACCACGCATGTCCTTAACAACGAACATGTGTGGCTAAGGCAGAGGAAAACAGACTCAGGATCGGGAGAAGAGGCGGTCAGGTAAGAGGGGCTGGGGTAGGGATGGGGGTAGTTTTTGGGGGTGGGGTGGGGGTAGTTTTAGTTTTTAAGGGCGGGTCAGGGTAGTTTTAGTTTTTTAGCGGTGGGGTGGGGGATCAGGGTAATTTTAGTTTTTAGGGGCAGGGGCGGTGGGTCAGGATAGTTTTAGGGGTGGGGGTTGGGGTAGTTTTAGGGTCGGGTAATTTAAGTTTTAGAGGTGGGGTGGGGGATGGGGTAGTTTTAGGGGCGGGATGGGGGTCAGAGTAGTTTTAGATTTCAGGGGTGGGGTTGCGGTAGTTTTAGGGGTGGGAAGGAGGGGTAGGGATAATTTCTGCTTTTAGGGGTGAGGTTGGGGGGTTGGGGTAGTTTAAGTTTTAGGGGCTGGGTGGGAGGGTTGCGGTAGTTTTAGTGGCGGGGTGGGCAGTTGGGTAACTTTACTTTTTAGGGGCGTGGTGGGGGTTGGGTAGTTTTAGGTTTTAGGGGTGGGGTCGGGGTAGTCTTAGGTTTTAGGGATGGTGTGGGCGTGGAGGCAGTTTTAGTTTATAGGGGCTGGGGGTCAGGTTAGGATTGTTTTAGGGGCGGGTGAGGGTAGGATTGGTTTTAGAGGTGAGGTAGGGAGTCGAGGTAGGATTGTTTTAGGGGTGGGTGGGGGGTAGGGGTAGGATTGTTTTATGGGAATGGGTGAGTGGTCAGGGGGGTCGAATGTTGGAACTATGCATGCCGTTCCACACATGCCTTTACCAGGCATGCCTTTGCAACAAAAAAATCAATGTTAAGGCGTTCATGGGAAAGGCATTAGTGGTAACAACGCAGTTGTTGTTCTGATCACTTTGTTCAGGCATGCGTGGTTCCCCTAAGGTAGTCCCTGGACAACCCAGAGGGCAGGATGCAATGCATTTAAAAGGCAGGACATGTATTTTTAAGTTTTATTTATCCTGGTAGTGAAAAACTCCCAAAGTCATTTTTCACTACTGTATGGCCTACATCTCCCATAGGATAACATTGGGTCTACTTTATTACATCTTACATGTGTAATTCACAATCTGGAAAAAGATAAGCATTTTGAGTTTGGAATCACAATTTTATTAGTGGAATCACAATTTTATCACAACTTATGTGAAGCTGGATTTTACACTGAAATACTGAAAATAACACTTTTAGAAAGTCGTCATTTTCTTACTTTAGCTGTTAGGTCCCTGCTGCCTGTCTCTGATCACTTGGCTGGGATGGTTGACAATTAGACTTTGTGTATTCCCCTGGACAACCACGCACAATGGGAGCTTAGGGGCGACTTGATGGGCCATCCTGGTAGATATTGATGGAGGAGCTGGCCACAGCCTCACTTAAGCCTAAATAGGCTGTGTCCTGTCCACAACACAAAGGGCTGCATATCCCCCTGTGAGTGTGGATCCAGGGCAGGAAAGGAAGGACCTCTGTGCACTTCAAAGGCCTGCCTTTGAAGTCTCCCTCACTTCAAAGGCCCAACTGGGTATAAGTACTGGACCTCTGACCCCACCAACTCAGTACACTTCTGGACCTGTGAACACTTTGCCAGGAAGAAGGACTGCTGTATTGCTCAAGGACTGCCACTCTGCTGAACTTTTGCTTTGCGGGACACATTACTTGCTGTGCTGCCCTGCTGCTTCCCTGCCTGGGTCAGAAGGGCTGGACCTGCATCACTTGAACCCAGAGTGACTCCAAGGGCTAGCTGCCTGGCTTCCTGATCTGAAGTCTAGAGACATAAAAGACTTCCAACCACCATGCTCCTGCACCTGGACTCTGCCATCTGCGAGTCTGCCCTGCCAAGTGGTGCCACCCCAGTCCGGAAACCTTGGAAGTAGGCCTGAGATGTTTGCTTAAGCGGAACAAACACATCCTATGCAGTGGCAGCAGAATCTCTGCATTGCTACTGTTGTGTGGAACAGAACCAGCATATCGCTTTTGGAACTGCCACTGCAATGCGTATCCTGGTGCAAGGTCCTCGCATCCCTGTCAACGGCAGCTTCAACGACACCAAATCTCTGCATCACAGCCTCTGTGCTCAGCAGAACCGATGCATTGCCTCAAATGCACAGTGCATCCTCAACACAGGTCTTCAAATAACAAGCAGAGGCACTTGGGTCCTCAATGTCAACGCAGCAGGAACTGGCACCCTAACTGTGCCGCATCTCTGGAAGCACTGCATCAACACTGTTGCATGGAAAAAAAATATGCATCCCCTCTACTGCATGGTTTGGAACTGACACAATGCTCCGCAACCAGGATTTAAGGTACTTTCACTTCATCAGGTCCAACTGGATCCCTGAAGCCGACCTGTGATCCATTGAGATCGACCTGAACTTCTGACTTTGTCCCAGTCCAGCACTACCAGTTGGCTCTTCTTGCTTCTAAGTGCAATTTTACATTTTATTCTTTAAAAAAATTATAACTCAATTTCTACTTAATGGGTTATTGTCATTTTGGTCTTCCTTAATTTGTTAAATTCAGATCTCTTTTTCTAACCTGCTGTGGAAGCCAATTGAGTGGTATTTTCACAGTTTTACTGTTTGAAGTGTTGCACAAATACTTTACATGCTGCATCTAGATTAAGCCTGACTGCTCTGTGCCAAGCTTCCAGAACTTGAGTAAAGGTTAATTAAGGGTTTGCCTGACACTTACCCTGACTAGGATTCTGGGTTGCTGCTTGACTAAGGTTCACACACCAATCAACCAATAACCCAATTTGCAACAGAGCCTGGCAGGATTCTCCTCAGTGGGGCTGGTGCCAAAATCTCCCTCTCAACCTCCAAGTGTAGTAAAGGAGGCACTAGAGGGAGACAGTAAAACGCAAGTTGTGCCTCAGCAGAGCAATGATCAATCTCAAAGCTAAACATGGAGAAGCCTCCCCCAGGTCATATGGCATTGTTAGCACTTCTCATGGTAATCTGGGCTGCCTTTCCGCTCATAACAAACTAATCACCAGAGGTCACAGTACAAAAAAACTTCTTGAATGGGTACAAGTACACTAAGAAAATATATTGTATGCACTACTACTCAATAACCTCCATCTACGACACTGCAGCCTCTTGATCTACCTTACATGATGATGTTCCAGTATCTACATGCAATTATAGAAATGTTTCGTCAGCCCAACCTGAACTGTCATCATAAGGTTGGGGAAGAAGGAAGTGTGCAAATATGGGCTGCGACAGAGACCTGAAGCAGGCCATGGTGCCAGTGGACAAAAAGCCCTTTCAACAGTAAACCTTACCAAACATTGCATCTTATAATAGACTGTGAGTAGTAGATTCTCCATACACAAATCTAGCTTGCCAGTTTTTGATGTTTCTGGGACCCAAGGAGCCCCTAGTTGCTATGTTGACATCTGGCTTCCAAATTTTTATTTTTAGCCCAAGTCTCCTAAAGGACCTTCTCTAATTTGAGAAGCCTTTCATTGCACACAGTTGCGTTACTCACTCCATCCAAGATGCAAGATTCCTATTTATCTATGTGGCTCAGCTGTATATTTAGCTGCTCCTTCATATGGTGCATTCTGATAGGAAGGGTGTATTTTCTTATCAAATATTGTGAGTAAACGTTTGCCAACTCTGCATTGAACAGCAATTTGGATAGCCATATGTCACCTTTACAGACTGTGTAAAGAGCAAATCAGCCAGGTCAGCAATGGCTACACAAAAGCTGCACTAGGAGTGTGAACATGTGTTTAGGGCACCAGTTCAGAAAGTTCTATATTCTCATGCCATGTCATCAATTCTACAATGAATACTGAACTGGAAAATGTCAAGCACAACTTCATACTATGTCACTGGTCGTATGTTTGCAGCCACATGTTCAGAGGCACGTTCACTGTAAGTATGAGGGAGACCGTTACTGGCCTAACTAGCTCTGATTGCCTACCAGCACAATGGGGGTGGAGCAGTTGCACCACCCAAAGAAGTTCCCAGAGGATCTTTCATGCTCTCAGTGCCCACCTAGGAAGTGGCATACTTCATCACCCTCACCAGGTCATGCCAGCCAGATCATCTCACTTTCCTCAGTTCCATTTCACCAGCAGTAATCATGGGCAATACTGGGCTAACAGACCTCACAGCACATAACTACCCAGTCTCACCACTAGTTCGGGGCATGGCAATCTGCCAGAAGGAGCCAATGTCTAAGTCATTTTCCTCACATGACCACGTAGCCCGTGTGCCACTGGATTTTTTCCTGGCACTCGTTCCATACATAACCTCACTTACTCTCTACCTTAGGGCCCAGGCTGCTACCAATATCACTGCACCCGGGCTCCTCCCCAAGTGCCCAGACAAGAAATGGTTGTGTCTTGTACGCCTCCATTGAGGAGAAGAGAAGTGGGACTCCTCATCAGCATTGGTCGCACACCTGCAGAACCATCACCAGTTGTTTCTGTGTGATCATAATTGCCACAGCATACTATCTTTTGCTTTTATGAGGATGAATGGTGGATAGGTATTGCAGATTGTGTGATGTGCCGGCAGATCCCGTTTTCTAAACAGCCATCTTGGTAACTGGCTCGGTGGCGCCCTACATTTCTTTATACTGGATTCCTTCTGTTTGAGCATAAACAACATTAAAACGCATATTTTAAAATATTCAAGATAACTGCAAAATGTAACTGTCCAACACTTAATATAAATGTCTAAACCAACTATAGGTATCTCCTGAAAAATCACCTCAGTTTACACAATTTGAAATTTAAATGTCAAAGGTCTCTTGATTTTATGTACACAAAGTTTCTTAATGTTTACTACTACGTTTATCAAAGTTAGCATTTGCTCATCGAGTGAATGTGAGCTCCCATGTTCCCTCGGAAGATAATATAATTAGATCAGCTTCTCTGTCAGCAAGGGCCCTTGCAGTATTCTGCCACCTGGCCTTGCTCTTTTCCCACTACAGAATAAGATGAAACAAATTATCCACTTACATATTTTGGACAGACACTTTCCAGGAGGGGAGTTTTCAACTTACATCAAACTACTTTCTGAACCTATAGCAAGTTAACGTGTTTTTCTTCATTAATTTTCTATGGCTACAGTTAGTACACGTACCTAATAGATGGGCTTATTTGCAATACAAATTTAAGGATAATGTGTTGCTTATCTATTGTTCCTGATACTTAGGCCATCCCTTCCCTTCTGTAAAAGGACTATCAACCCATTAACATTCGCTGCTGCTACCCTAAGGACAAAATTACTAGGATTTAGACTCATGTTTTGCAGGTTAATCTCACAAAGTTCCAGCTCAACTCAATGTAGCATACCTTCTAGATCCGGCTTCATGCCATACCACTGTCAAGTTGATAAGTGCGTTCCATGAGATGAAGCATGTTAGACTTGGCATCCTTGGTGTGGCGGCATCCCCTAACTTTTTGCCTCTGTGTCCCAGGTTGTTGATGTGTGCTGGACTCTATTGTTGCTGTTTTTAATTACTCTAGGCACTTTACCACTGCTATCCAATGCCAAGGTGCAAGTGCTCCTATGTAAAATGTATGTGTAATTGGATTTCCAAGATTGGCATATTTGATTTACTGGTAAGTCCCTAGTACAGTTGTGCAACCCACCTTAGTAGCCCTGTAAACATGGCTCAGAACTGCCACTGCAGTGTCTGTGTGTGCAGATTTTAACTGCCAATTCGACTTGGCAAGTGTACCGACTTGCCAGGCATAAACCTTCCCTTTTCTTACACGTAAGACACCCCTAAGGGAGGGTGCAGTGTATGTTTAAGGTATGACATCATCTAATGTGTTATATATGTCCTGACAGTAAAATACTGCCAAATTCGGATTTCACTGTTGCAAGGTTTACATGGGGGCTTCCTTCAAATATGATTAAAGCGTAGATTTCCTTTGGGAGCAGATAGACATGTGGAGTTTGGGGTCTCTGAGCTCACAATTTAAAAATACATCTTTTAGTAAAGTTGGTTTTAAGATTGTGTGTTTGAAAATGCCACTTTTAGAAAGTGGGCATTTTCTTGCTTAAACCATTAGGTGACTCTGCCTATTTGTGGATTCCCTGTCTGGGTCAGGTTGACAGTTGGGCTGTTTGCACCTCTCTCTAGACAGTGACACAAAGGGAGCTGGGGTGTAGCCTGCATGTCCTGATGAGCCACCTGTGCTAGGAGGGAGGGCAGGAGTGGTCACTTACACCTGAAAAGGCTGTGCCTGCCCTCACACAATGCAGTCTCCAACCCCCTGGTGTGTGTCTGGGGCCTGGCCTGGGCAAGGCAGGATTTCACAAACAAGAGAGACTTTCCTTTGAAGTAAGCCTACTTCAAAGGCCAACATGGGTATAAGATAGGTACCCCAAACCACAGACTTTAGATCACTTCTGGACATTAAGAGGAATCTCTGCCTGGAGAAGATCTGAAGAGCTGAGGAGAAGTGCTGCCCTGCCTGTGACTATGCTTTGTGGAGCTATCCTGCAGTTGCTGCTTCTGCCTGTGCAAGGGGACAAAGACTGGACTTTGTTGTGCATTCCTGCTTGTGAAGAAATATCCAAGGGCTTGTCCTGAGCTTGCCTCCAGTTGTTGAAGTCTCAGGGCCATCAAAGACTTCTCCTGCCAGGAACCTGGACTCTCTGCTGAGACTCCTGACCTGCCAAGTGGTGCCCTATCCAGTTCCTGGAGCCTTGACAGGTGAAGCTGGCAGACCAAAATTGAAAATCCATGCACACACCGCCGTGCGGGGAAAATATCGACGTACCCTCCTAGACACGGCTGAAAAACGATGCCCTGCCGGCTTTGCGGCAGAAATCGGCACTCCACCGGCATCACGGCTGGAAGATCAACGCACGCAGCTGGAGAAATGACGTGCAACACCCGCTGATGGAGGCTGATAATATCGCAACCCACTTAACGTGGTTTTGTTGATACCGTGCGGCAGGATTTTCGACGCAAACCTTGCTGGGCGCGGGAAAATGACGCAAAGCCTGCCCGGACCTGAGTTCTTGCCCGGATCGACGCATCGCTCTCCTGCGGAGAGGAAAAACGACGCACGCCGGCCCGACCGGAGGAGGAGAAATGGCGCACGGTCTCGCTTGCGGGTGAGAAATCTAGCTATGCTAACCTTTTTCGACGCACACTCGCCCGTGCGTGTCATTTTGGCGCTACCCAGGTACTTTTCAAAGCTAACAGCGTTCTTACTGTTTACAAAATGATTTAAGACTCTTTTGCTTTTAAAATTAATAACTTGATTTGTGTATGTTGGATTTTTGTCGTTTTGGTCTTGTTTTGTTTAGATAAATATTATCTTATTTTCTAAACCTGTGTTGTGTCATTTTGTAGTGTTTTCACTGAGTTACTGTGTGTTTTGGTACAAATACATTACACTTAGACTCTGTGCCAAGCTACCAAGGGGGTGAGCAGTAGTTAACTAAGGGTGATTCTCCTTTACTCTGACTAGAGTTAGGGTCCTTGCTTGGACAGGGGGAAGACCCCATTTCTATCAAAGCCTTTGATACATTCATGAGTTTTAAAAAATGCCCTTAGGTGAAGCTTCCCGCATCAGATAAGTAAGTGAAAGCAGTCTCAGTTTCTACCTAACCACACTGGCAGCCCTGACTCATGCCTTTTGATGAAAGGATCAGCTCAAGGCAGTGCTTAATTTGAGCTGGTGGTTTCCAGTGCTCGGTACCAGCACTTAATTCTCAACACAGCACTGTAACTCTGTTTGTCTTATTTATTTATGAGCATGACAATAATTGTTTATTAATAAAATATGCATTGAAAATGGCTTAATACCTGCATCCCAAGTGATTATGATAGGGTTTAGGGCCTGGAATAGTCTGGATTGTCACACTTGTAGGAGTGTGACGGTTACTAGTTGTGTTGGTACTGCCATTGGCAGCAATGTCAGGGGCAACAGGTGGTGCAGGCTGCCGTGGCCTCCTGAAGAAAGCCCTGACACTTATTATTATTTTTATTTCATTTTTTACAAATTAAACACTGCTCAATGCATACTAATACTAACTTGAGTATCCCTGTGTATTGGAGAGATGTTATCTTGGATTTAGGAAGGTTTGCTTCCATGACAGAGGATGGGAAAGACCTCTAAGTTTGGAAAGGGTGTCTTCCACCTTAGCTGTCAGACCTGTACTGTCTACACACATCAGGCAGCAAAGCAGAGCCAACAATTAAGACATCGCCCCCACACTTTTTAAATAGGCATCAAGGTCACTGATAGGTAAAACAGACAAAGACTCAAAACACATCCTTGCATGCCCCCATTGTGTTCAGTGATGGCCTATATTACTGTCCAATCTGCACATGGTGTAGCCTATTTATATTATCAAAGGTGGCTGGGAAAAACACTTTCTTTTATGACCATGTACCACTGGATTATCAAGTCCAAAAAAACGACTGGTCAACAGTGGATTTTTCACGTTGGCAGCCTGCCTCTGCCCTTGTGATCTTGCTTGCATTGAGAAAATATTCTAAGTACCTCTGTAACATTTTGTTAAACAAATTTAAAAGCACATTTATCAAAAAGTAATGCAGCACAGCAACTCATCTTGCTGTGCTGCGTAACAGGGAAAGGGCAGGAATGTGTTGTATCTAACATTACACAGTGCATTCCTGCCTTTTGCTACCACTGGTGCACAATGTGCTGCCTTGCACCAATGCAGGCACTCTTGCACCCACAGAATTGCCAGTGTTGTTAGAAACGGGGTCGCTAGTTGGCAGAGGTTTGCACTCTGTTCAAATAGGGATCACAATCTTAGTAATGTCAAGTAAGATACACACTAACCTATGCTCCTCCTCTGGTAATTTGGCACAGAGCAGTCAGCTAAACTAAAGAGTCAATGTGTAAAGTATTTGTGGGCACACACAGTAACACAGTGAAAACACCACAAAAGGATTCCACACCAGTTTAGAAAACACAAGTCATTATGAATCCTCAAAGAAGTCAATGGCTCCAACCAGAACAATCTGGTAGCGCTGGACCAGTGCAAATCCAAATGTGCAGTCCAACCGCAATGGAGCATGGACTGGGTACAGGAGCCACGCAGACCCGCTGACAGTACCTTTGTTGCGTCGATGCTTGGTGACGATGCATTGATTCAGAGGAGCGGATGCGTCGCACTTGCAGGCGATGCATAGTTTTTCTGATCGGGCAACGTCAAAGTCCAGAGGAGAGGAGTACTGGTTCCGATGCATCGGTGGAGCATCGGCTAAGCCAGGGTTAGGTTGTAAGTCGGGGTTGTTGCATCACACTGTCGGCGAGCGGTGTCTGGGGCTTTGGTGCAGGCCGTGGCAAAGTGGCATTTCTGCATCTAGATATGCAGGTTCCAAGTGACGCTACAGTGTCATTGCATCCTGTCTTGTGTGGCAGCACCACACACTTTCAAGGGCCCATGACTGGATTTGGCACCAGTTGACAGAGCAGGACTCGCATTAGAGCAGTCCAGGTGCTGGTGGCAAGATGCAGGTGAAGTCTTTCATGTCCCTGAGACTTCAGAAACAGGAGGCAATTCAGTCAGGCCCTTGGAGAAACTATAGATTTCAGGATGCAGAGAGTTTGATCCAGTCCTCTCACTCCGAGGGAAGAAGCAGCAGAGAGAAGGCCTACATAGCAGACAAAACAGCCCAGCAGTCCTTCTTACTGGTAGAATGTGCTCAGACTAAAAGTGTTCCTTGCATATGGTGTCATAAGCTCAGTACTTACACCCAAATGTGCCTTTGAAGTGGGGGAGTCTTCAAAAAGTGGTTTTGAAGTGCCCCAGTTCCCTTTCAACCCAATCTTGTCTGCCAGGAGGTCTGTGGGGGGTTATTAGCTCTTTGAAGTGTCAGTGAGAGCCCCTCCACCCTTCCTGCCCAAGAAGACCCATTGGTATCCAGGGCAGTTGAGGATCCTGTGTTTATGGCTGTCTGTATGGAATGCACAAAGGGAGCTGTCACCTAATGTCACACAGACCAGACATGGAGTGGAGGCAGGCTAAGACACAGAATGGTTAAAGTAAGAAAATGCTGACTTTCTAAAAGTGGCATTTTCAGACTTGCCATTTAAAAACCACCTTTACAAAAATATGCCTTTTTAAATTGTGAGTCCGCAGGCACCAAATTCCATTTTTCTATCTTTTCACATTTAGAAATTACACTTAAAAGATGTTTTAAGGCAATCCCCAGACTAACATATGGGAGAGAGTGTCCCTGCAATAGTGAAATAACTAATTTAAGAGTTTTCACTACCTCGACATGATAAACTTAAAAGTACATGTCCAACTTTTTAAATACACTACACCCTACCCTTGGGGCTATCTAGGGGCTAACTTAGGGGTGTCTTGCATGTAAGAAAAAGGAAGGTTTGGGCTTTGCAAGTGGGCACACTTGCCAGGTCGAAATGTCAGTGTAACCTGCATGAACAGGCTCTGCAATGGCAGGCCTGAGGCATGTTTGAAAGGCTACTTCTGTCGGTGGTGCAATGTGCGCTGCAGGCCCACGAGTAGCATTTCATTTACAGGCCTTGGGTATATAGTATACCACTTTACAGGGGGCTTACAGGTAAATTAAATATGCCTGCCAAACATGTGTAAACCAATCATACCAAGTTTTAATGGAGAGCACATACACTTTAGTACTGATTAGTGGTGGTAAAGTGTCCACACAAGAACGTCAGAAAAATAGGAGGATAGAGGCAAAAGGTTTTGGAATAACCCTGTAGAAAGCTTAGTACTGTGCACAAACGGACCTGGCAACACAGAATAGGAAAATTGGTTCATCTTTATCCAGAAAACTGTGGTGTTCCATCCAAACAGTATAGTGATGCTAGGAGAGTGTGTGAAATTATTTTCTCTGATTCTGAAGTCACAAGAGTGCAATTCATTGGACAGCAGAGTATAGTTTCAGGAATTTGTTTCTACATTGTTACTGGGTCTTACCGTGAATTGCTCTGTAAGCACAACCCAAGGAAGCTGAATTTGCTGTGTCGATAGTATACACAGGTGCACCAAACACATCAGAGAGGACCTAAAAAAAAGTACAATATCAGAGAAAGTGAAAACCAACATTCATAAAAGCACAAAAATAAAGGTTTACAGCAGAGAAACTACTGGCTTCAGCAATGCCAATTATGTAGCACTGAGACAATAGGAGTTATGGTTGTATCTTCAATTTTGAATTTCACATCTTTTCGGTGTTGTGATGTACCAATTATTAAAAGGCCAATCCACCATAATTTACCCTAAACTTCATTTTTTTTCTGTAATGTCACTTTTTGGTCACTTTTTGTACTCTAGCATGAATGCACCCAGACATCACGAGGCAGAAACAGGTCTTGCCTCAGGTGGGATGTCTTTGGTAGCCACCAGCCATACACAAGGCTAGATTGGCTATCTGCTATACCTCTGCTTTGCCCAAACTAGGGCTTTATTTGTAAGCTTCCACTTTGCAAACAATGAGGGTGTATTCACTTGGCACCCCTGCTTTGTCCAGCATCGTATTTGGTAGCCCACTACCCATTTCCAAGGATGGCTAGGTGTTGTGGTCCCTGTCTTGCCTAAACATTGATGTTATTTACTGCACCCTGAGCTTGCTCAAAGGTGGTGGATTTTTAAAGTTCCCCACCATACCTAATGGAGTGGGATACCTTTCCCAGTTTACTGTAACAGTGCAAATGTCTTCAGGAGTTTGGCAGTGAGTGAGGCAGTGTTAAGGGATCACATCACATATATCAGGTCACTCTCAAATGTTTGGGCAAACAAGGGTTGTTAATCACAGGAACAAAGTACTTTCTCAAGGATTACACAATTTCATAGAGTGAAATATCGGTTGTTATATTAACATATTTCACTCAGTGTGTGAATAGCCTGAGGGAGCCACAGTAAAATCCACTAATCTATTCCATGGTTTGCACGATTTGAAAGTGATTAGCAGCCCAAACAATCATTAATGCTAAGTCAGCACATTTACCTTTAGGAGTCTATTGGGTGCAGGCGATGGCATTTTATGTCTCCGTACAGACCGCTTTCCCTGTCTCTTGCAAGAGCTCATAAAAAATATATAAATAAGTCAATAGAGAGAGTTGGTTTTGAGTTAGCTCTCTTCAGCCATTGGTTGTCATATGTTTTTCCTGCTGTACCATTGCTCCGGTAGGCTGTCTGTCAACATTTACAGGATGGTTGCATTTTCCCATCTGTGTCCCTGTCAGATTTATGTGATAGATTTATGTGATAGGATCAAATAGATCTTTTTTTAAACTGTAGATGCAACATGAGTGTAGCTTGCATTTTATAGCCAGCTTGTGTTGACTCTGATAGCACAAGAACATTGCAACTAAGCCTATCATAAAATAAAGGCACAGTCTCGGTTAATTATCACCTTTGAGTCAGATTTCCGGGCGCACACAGACGATGCGTCCATTCTTTTCCATGCAGCAAGGGCTTTGCGTCGAGTTCTGGATAGCAGGCTTAAATCCTGCTTGCGATGCGGGGTTTTTTGATGACCAGGTACGATGCAGAGAAAACCTGGACGTGCAGAACAAAGTCAGAGGGTTTGCATTGATCCGGTGGCCGATGTATCAGAGTTTCTGTTGCACGGCATGCACTGCATTGATTCTTCACGTTGGAAGTTTGGCTGCGTCGTTCGGTTCAGCGATGCGTCAATTCGGTGGGTTGTGCATTGAAGTTCCGGTCGCAGCGTTGGCACTGTGTCGATCTCCACTCGGAGAGCCGGGCTGCATCCTGCCAGGTCGGCGATGCAGTGATTCTTTCACCGTGTGGCAGGCTGTGTGTCGAGTCCGGCAGGCTGTGCATCGATTTTCGCCGCACAAGGAATTTCTTTGCAGAGATGAAGTCCTTTTGGCCCTGAGACTTCAGGAACAAGAGGCAGGCTCAATCCAAGCTCTTGGAGAGCACTTCTCAGCGGAGCCAGAGGCCATCAAGGCAGCAGGGCAACAGCAAGGCAGCAGTCCTTCTCAGAACAGCAGTCCAGGTGAGTCCTCTGGGCAGCCAGACAGTTCCTCTTGGCAGGTTGCAGGTTCTGGGGCAGTGTGTCTGTCCCAAGGAGTATCTTGAAGTATCTAGAAGTGTCTAAATTTGTAGGGTCAGGGACCCGGTTTATATACCTAAAAGTGCCTTTGAAGTCGGGGATACTGCGAAGAGTGGCTTAGAAGTGAACAAGGTCCCCTTTCAGTACAATCCTGTCTGCCAGGGTCCCAGTAGGGGGTTTGGCAGTCCATTGTGTGAGGGCAGGCCAATCTCCTTTGAAATGTAAGTGTCAGACCAGCCAGCCTTCCAGCCCAGGAAGACCCATTTAGTATGCAGATGTGTGCAGGTATGACTGAGCATCCTGTGTTTGTGATTGTCTGGGTGAAATGCACAAGGGAGCTGTCAACCAGCCCAGACGTGGATTGAAGACAGGCTTTAAGGCACAGAAGGATTTCAAGTGCAGAGAAATGCTCGCTTTCTAAAAGTGGCATTTCTAAAATAGTAATATCAAATCCAACCTCACCAGTCAGCAGTATTTTGAATTACCATTATGACCATACTAAATATGACCTGTTTACCCTTTCTAATCAGAATCTACCACTCAAACAGTTTAAGAGGGCAGCCCTAATGTTAGCCTATGGAAGAAGCAGGCCCCACAGCAGTGAAAAACAAATGTAGGAGTTTTCCACTACCAGGACATATAAAACACACAGATATATGTCCTGCCTTTTACCAACACAGCACCCTGCCCCCCTGGGTTACTTAGGGCCTATCTTAGGGGTGACGTATATGTAGAAAAGGGGGAGTTTAAGGCTTGGTACTTTTAAATGCCAAGTCGAAGTGGCAGTGAAACTGCATACCCAGGCCTTGCAATGGCAGGCCTGAAACATGGTTAAGGGGCTACTTATGTGGGTGGCACAATCAGTGCTGCAGGCCCACTAGTAGTATTTAATTTACAGGCCCTGGGCACATGCAGTGCCCTTTACTAGGGACTTACAAGTAAATTAAATATGCCAATTGGGTATGAGCCAATATTACCATGTTTTAAGGGAGAAAGCATATGCACTTTAGCACTGGTTAGCAGTGGTAAAGTGTGCAGAGTCCTAAAACCAGCAAAAACAGTGTCAAAAAGTGGAGCGAGGCGGGCTAACAGACATAATAAAGTTTCTGAGCATCAACTGGAGGGAAAACAATTGCAGATTGTTGCTGCGTTGATAAAAAAAAAAGCAGCGTCCTCATAGCCTAGACTAATGGCATCTTTGGATAGACACCAAGGTGGTCATTCTGACCTCGGCGGTAAAAGGCGCCTACCGCCGGTCAGAAATCCTCCATAATTCCGCCGCGGTCGCGGTAATCCGCCACGGTCATTCTGACCCGCAGCAGCCAAACCTCCGAAAATCCGACAGCCACAACAGACCGCCAGACCAGCGGTCGGTGGAAAAGTGGAGGTGACCAAACCTCCACCGTCACGCCAACAGAAATACGCCCATGCCATTACGACCCACGAATCCACGCGGCGGTCTTTCAAACGCGGTTTTCCATTGGCGGTACACACCGCCGCGGTCAGAATACACACAAACGAACAAAACTCAGCCACATTGGACGATTTGAATTCCACACACCTGATACACATACACACACCACTCCCACACACACAATACAATATAAAACACACACCCACATCACCCACAAACCCCTTCGACCAAAATCCAAAAAGAAGCACTGAGAGACACAGCAGCGATCACAGAACACCATCACACAGAGGCACACTACACCATCACCCACACAATATCCACACACAAAACAACACACACCACCACACTCAACACACTTAACTACACATACTCCACCCCACACATCATACACACCACTCCATGGCACCCCAAAGACACCCCCGCTTCTCAGACGAAGAACTCAGGGTCATGGTGGAGGAAATCGTTCGGGTAGAGCCCCAGCTCTTCGGCACACAGGTCCAATACACCAGCATTGCCCGGAGGACGGAGCTATGGCAGAGGATTGTCGACAGGGTCAACGCTGTGGGACAGCACCCCAGAAATCGGGAAGACATCAGGAAGCGATGGAACGACCTACGGGGGAAGGTGCGTTCCATGGTATCCAGGCACAACATCGCCGTGCAGAAGACTGGCGGAGGACCCCCACCTCAACCCCCACAATTTACAACATGGGAGGAGGAAGTCTTGAACATCCTGCATCCTGACGGCCTCGCAGGAGTCGGCGGAGGAATGGATTCTGGTAAGTTGAAGCTTCAATACTGCTTCCGCCCCACCTGCATGCCAAATCATACCCCAACCCTCACCCCCATCCTCGAACCCCACACTCACCCCCATCCTCACCCCCACCCTCACCCCCACCACCATCCTCACCCCCACCACCATCCTCACCCCCACCCCCAGCACACCTATTCCCTGCCAATGTCTCACCATCACAACCCACACATCCCAAAACCTAGGCCTGCATGCGTCCACTAAGCATGGACACCCATCACCAAAGCATGCCCAATGCATATACACATCCCCCCCACAAGCCACCCTCACCAAAGCCCCCACACACGAATGCCAGCACTTGGGGACACGGGAACCCACAGATACACCCATATGGCACACATTGAAACTATAACCATACCTCTATACCCCTGCAGGACCCGACCGCCAACACACCGCCACGGAGGGCCCAGAATTCTCCACACCCCCCACCCAAGAGGCCGTCAGCGATGACAGCAGCTCTGTCGACCTGGACACTGATGACCAGCCCGGACCATCGGGGACCTCTGGACAGTCGGTTCCCCTCAGACAGCCACAGCCCACTACTGACCCAAACCCCTCTGGGAACACCAGCACAGCTCCCACCCAGCGGGCCCATGCCTCTGTCTCCAGGGCGCGTCAATCTGCGGTGTGTCTACCACTACAGGGCACCCAGGATAACCCACCACCCCAACAACAACAGGGACCTGGGGGCAGTGGTAGTGGGCACACCGGCCAGGGGGCAGAGGCCCAGGGAAACAGGGCATCTCGGAGGGCAGCCGTGCGACAGGGGGGGACGGGCCCAGGGAACCCACTCTCCACGAGGCCCTCACCACCATCATGGGAGCATACAACCGCTCCCAGGAGACGATGGCGACGGTACTGGCCAGGTTCCAGGAGATCCAGGTACTGCAGGAGGAACACTATCGGGGGTACAGGGAGGACATCAGAGCCCTCACCTCCACCCTGGTTACCATGGTAGGGCTGCTGCAGGAACTCATCAACACCAGGACGGACACTCAACAACAACAAAGGGCCCCTGCCACTAGCCTGGACCAAGAACAGCCAACCACCTCCGCCGGCGCTAGTGGACAGGAGGCCCCCGCACAACAGCAGCCCACCAGACCCCCACCTCCTGCAGGAGAAGAACCACCCCGCAAGAGGTCCCTGAGATCTCGCAAGAAGACAGAGTAGGATGTCAAAACCCCCGCCAGCAAAGGATACCACCTGATGTCATCCCACTGTCCCACATTGTCACCCTGTCCATCCTTGAACTGCACATGCTCCATCTCTCCACAGGCCTATGGACAATGCACCTGTGTGACTGTTACTCTGGACTCTGCCATGGACATTCCTTCACCATAGCCCCCACCAACATGAAACCACCCATCCCATTTTGAGCACTGAAATAAACACCTATTTTGCACAAAACTATCTGGAGTCTGGCTGTGATTTCAAAATATTGTAATTGACATGACAGTGCAAATATGTCCTTGTACATAGTGAAGTCAACAAACAGCTGCCACAAAGCTGTAGTCCATGGGGAAACGAAGCACAGGACTCGTAGTGGGAACCCCAGATCTGAAATAGGGAGGGAAAAGCCACAACTCAGTCATCATACACTGGGGCAAATAGACAGGCAGCAGAGATGCAGGAGAGTAGTTTACATTTACTGAATTATGTTTGAATTGTTACCTGTGTCCTACTGGAAGTACTGTGCAATGATTCTGTCCCTGTTGTCTGTTTCATCCCCGTCGTCTTCCTCCTCTTCACTCTCCACAGGTTCCACAGCTGCCACAACACCACCATCTGGACCATCCTCCTGCAGGAAAGGCACCTGGCGGCGCAAAGCCAGGTTGTGAAGCATGCAGCAGGCCACGATGATGTGACACACCTTCTTAGGTGAGTACATTAGGGATCCACCTGTCATATGCAGGCACCGAAACCTGGCCTTTAGGAGGCCGAAGGTGCGTTCGATCACCCTCCTAGTACGCCCATGGGCCTCATTGTACCGTTCCTCTGCCCTGGTCCGGGGATTCCTTACTGGGGTCAGTAGCCACGACAGGTTGGGGTACCCAGAGTCCCCCAATAGCCATACACGGTGTCTCTCTAGCTGTTCCATCACGTAAGGGATGCTGCTATTCCTTAGGATGTAGGCGTCATGCACTGACCCAGGGAATGTGGCATTTACATGCGAGATGTACTGGTCAGCCAAACACACCACCTGGATGTTCATGGAATGGTAACTTTTTCTGTTCCTGTACACCTGCTCCCTGTCTCTTGGGGGAACCAAAGCCACATGGGTCCCATCAATGGCACCAATGACGTTGGGAATATGTCCAAGGGCATAGAAATCACCCTTCACTGTAGCCAATTCGCCCACCTCAGGGAAAAGGATGTAGCTCCTCATGTATTTCATCAGGGCAGACAACACTCTGGATAACACCTTCGAAAACATGGGCTGAGACATCCCAGAAGCAATTCCCACTGTTGTCTGAAATGACCCACTTGCCAAGAAATGGAGTACTGACAGGACCTGCACCAGAGGGGGAATCCCTGTGGGTTGGCGGATGGGGGACATCAGGTCGGGCTCCAGCTGGGCACACAGTTCATGTATAGTGGCACGGTCAAGCCGGTAGGTCAGGATAATGTGGCGTGCTTCCATTGTCGACAGGTCCACCAGCGGCCTGTACACGGGAGGATTCATCCGTCTCCTCGCCAAACCCAGCGGACGGTGCCTAGGAAGGACAACATGGAGCACACAGTCAAGCAACCCACAGGTACGTACTCACAGCTTGCACAGTAAACGATTCTCTATGCAGTGAATGGCGTGTCTGAGTGGCTATGCAAGGCCTAGGCCTGTGTGACGCAGTTGAAATTGAGCCATGTGGACCCTCGAAATGGCGGCTGCCTGACCTGTGAAGTGTGACAATGGGATGTGAGGTCAATGCGCTGGCGTGGCACACCGCGGCGGTCGGCGGTCGAAGACCGCGGCGCGAAGCCGCATTGGTTAACATTGAAGCCTATGGGTTTCAGGAGCCAATGGCGAAGGGCGCCGGCGGTGGCGGTACGAACCGCCGCGGGCGTGACCGCCATTTTCTATCTACTTATTCACTCGCAACTTGAACTTTCACAGGAGAGGACCTATACTGCAAGTGTTGCTGTGACCTCGGTCTGGAAGGGACAATGGCTGCTGCGCCTGGGGAAAGGGCCCCTGCATTCACTGGAGAAGAGTTGGAGAAACTTGTGGATGGGGTCCTCCCCCAGTATGCGCTACTCTACGGTCCTCCAGACCAACAAGTGAGTTTAATTCAATATGGATTTGGGGCCATTGGCTGGCTTGGGGGCCTGGCGGGGGGCCTGGCGGGGATGGGGGGCATGTTGGGCCTGGCGGGGGGGCCTGGCGGGGGGCCTGGCGGGGATGGGGGGCATGTTGGGCCTGGCGGGGGGGCCTGGCGGGGATGGGGGGCATGTTGGGCCTGGCGGGGGGCCTGGTGGGGATGGGGGGCATGTTGGGCCTGGCGGGGGGCATGGCGGGGGGCCTGGCGGGGATGGGGGGCATGTTGGGCCTGGCGGGGGGCATGGCGGGGGGCCTGGCGGGGATGGGGGGCATGTTCGGCCTGGCGGGGGGCATGGCGGGGGGCCTGGCGGGGATGGGGGGCATGTTGGGCCTGGCGGGGATGGGGGGCATGTTGGGCCTGGCGGGGGGGCCTGGCGGGGGGCCTGGCGGGGATGGGGGGCATGTTGGGCCTGGCGGGGGCATGGCGGGGGGCCTGGCGGGGATGGGGGGCATGTTGGGCCTGGCGGGGGGCATGGCGCGGGGCCTGGTGGGGATGGGGGGCATGTTGGGCCTGGCGGGGGGCATGGCGGGGGGCCTGGCGGGGATGGGGGGCATGTTGGGCCTGGCGGGGGGCATGGCGGGGGTCTGGCGGGGATGGGGGGCGTTGGGCCACTGGCAACGAAAATGCAGACAAACTTGAACGTGGTATTTCTCCCTCCCTGTACGTGTCACATAGGTCCGCGCCCATGAGAAGATCGGGATTTGGCGTGCCATCGCCAAGGAAGTCCGGACCCTGGGGGTCCACCATCGACGGGGCACACACTGCCGCAAGAGGTGGGAGGACATCCGCCGCGGGACCAAGAAGACCGCCGAGTCTCTGCTGGGGATGGCCTCCCAACGTAGGCGGGGTGCCTGCCGTCAACTGACCCCCCTGATGTTCCGGATCCTGGCGGTGGCCTACCCTGATTTGGATGGGCGCGTGAGGGCAGCACAGCAGACACAAGGGGGTGAGTACAAGCATAATCTACTCTGTTGTCGCGCAGTGGAGGTGTCTGGGTGGGGGAGGAGGGCTGTGGGTCCCCCTAGGCCAGGGCGATATCTGTAGGCTGGGCACCCCCGTAAGCCCCTGTGTCCCCAGCCACCACCCTCAGTAGTGTGCCAGTACAGCCATCCCTGGGCAGTGTCATCCATGGGTGCAGTTGTCAACTCTAGGCGTGTAGGGCATGTTCCACGGAATGCGTAGCGGACCCCAAGTGCGCAACTTAGTGCAGGGGGCATCTGTGTCTGTCATGTCCGCTAACTGTACCGGTGATCCATGTACTCAAAATCTCTTTATTTCTCTCTCCCCCCCCCTTTTTGTTTGTCTTTCTGTGCTTGTGTGCATCAGCATCATCAGGCGGAGGAGAAGTGGCATCGGGGCAGGAGGGAGCTGCATCTCACATGGCCCAGGAGGGCCATGCCACAGAGTCTGACTGGACCAGTGAGACGGAGGGCGAGGGGAGCTCCACAACGGGGACGACTGGACCCTGCAGCGACACGGACACGTCCTCGGAAGGGAGCTCCCTTGCGGGGGTGGCACCATCCGTGCGCCCCGCCATTACAGGTACAGCCGCCACCCAGCGCACCATCTCCGCCCTCCCAGCAGCCCCTCAGCGTTCGCCCCGTGCCCGCTCTGCCAGGAAGCCGGGCATCTCCTTCGCCCCAGGCACCTCAGGCCCTGCCCCTGTTACCCCCGCTGCCCTCAGTGAGGAGGTCATTGACCTCCTCTGAACGCTCATTGTTGGGCAGACTACCCTTTTGAATGCCATCCAGGGGGTGGAGAGGGAGGTTCATCGCAGCAATGCGTACCTGGAGGGCATTCATTCGGGTCAGGCTGCCCATCAGCGATCGTTCCAGGCTCTGGCCTCAGCACTGACGGCAGCCATTGTCCCTGTCTCCTGCCTCCCTCTACTAACTCCCTCCTCCCAGTCTCCTGTTCCTCTGCCTGTCCCACCCACACCATCAGACCAGCCTGCACACACCTCAACACCCAAGAGCAGCTCATCCAAACATAAGCACCACAGATCACGCAGACATTCACACAAGCAACATTCCGATGCAGACATGCCAACAGTCACTACCACCTCTGTGACCCCCACCTCCTCGTCTCCCTCCTCCCTCCCTGTGACGTCTACACTCACACCTTCATTCACCTCACCATCAGCCAGTGTTTCCATCACCAGCACACCCTCCAGTACAGTCCGCACATGTGCAGTCACCACCCCCACTGCCATTTACACGTCCCCTGTGTCCTCTCCCACTGTGTCTGTCACCCCCTCTTCCACACCACACAAACGCAGCCACCCAACAGCCATCCACCTCACGACAGCCTCCCGCTCCTGCACCTGCACCCAAAGACAGCAAACTTGTCTCGCCTACAACCACATCTTCTCCCTCCACTCCCATACCCACTGTACCTACCACTATCCATTGTCCCAAGAAAATCTATCTCTCTACTGCTACCTTCTTTCCTGACCCTGAGCCCCCCCCTCCTTCTCGTCGGGGTAAGAAGAGCACCTCAGCCACCACCAGCCCTGCAGCCCCCTTGACAAGGGTGCAGGGGTATTGGAGCCCACCAGCCCGCAGGTCTGGATCTTCGCCCAGCAGCAAGGGGACAGCCAGCCCACCCCCTGGGAAGAGGAGCAGAAGGCGGAAGGACCGCCGCAGGAGCCCGGGTTCTATATCCCCCCAGGACACTAGCCAGCCACCGTCAACAGCCACAGCTCCAAAGGGAGGAAAGGGCCACAGACTCCCGACTAAGGAGGGCAAGGGCAGCAAGGCGGAGAAGTCAGGCAGCAGGCCTGCTGCCCATGGAGGACTCGTCACAGCTGCCCAGGAGGAGCCCGCAACCCCCATAGCCGCTGCCCAGGGAGGTACCATCACAGCTGCCCAGGGAGAGCCCCCCACCCCCATAGCCGCTGCCCAGGGAGGACCCAGCCCAGCTGGCCAGGAGGGCCCCACCACCCACAGCCCAGGTGGGCATTGAAGGAGCACCATCCCCGCTGCCCAGGAGGGCACCACCAGGCAATGAGCAGTTGGCCATAGAATGGCCGCCGTCTCCAGCACCGCTCCGCTGGGGACCGCCGTCTCAAGAACCGCTGAACTGGGCCCTTCAAGGTAAGAACCGCTGAACTGGGCCCTTCAAGGCAAGAACCCTGAACTGGGCCCTTCAAGGCAAGAACCGCTGAACTGGGCCCCGCCGTCTCCAGCACCGCTCCGCTGGGGACCGCCGTCTCAAGAACTGCTGAACTGGGCCCTTCAAGGCAAGAACCGCTGAACTGGGCCCTTCAAGGCAAGAACCGCTGAACTGGGCCCTGCCGTCTCCAGCACCGCTCCGCTGGGGACCGCCGTCTCAAGAACCGCTGAACTGGGCCCTTCAAGGCAAGAACCGCTGAACTGGGCCCTTCAAGGCAAGAACCTCTGAACTGGGCCCTTCAAGGCAAGAACCGCTGAACTGGGCCCTTCAAGGCAAGAACCGCTGAACTGGGCCCTTCAAGGCAAGAACCGCTGAACTGGGCCCTTCAAGGCAAGAACCGCTGAACTGGGCCCCGCCGTCTCCAGCACCGCTCCGCTGGGGACCGCCGTCTCAAGAACCGCTGAACTGGGCCCTTCAAGGCAAGAACCGCTGAACTGGGCCCTTCAAGGCAAGAACCGCTGAACTGGGCCCTTCAAGGCAAGAACCGCTGAACTGGGCCCCGCCGTCTCCAGCACCGCTCCGCTGGGGACCGCCGTCTCAAGAACCGCTGAACTGGGCCCTTCAAGGCAAGAACCGCTGAACTGGGCCCCGCCGTCTCCAGCACCGCTCCGCTGGGGACCGCCGTCTCCAGAACCGCTGAACTGGGCCCTTCAAGGCAAGAACCGCTGAACTGGGCCCTTCAAGGCAAGAACCGCTGAACTGGGCCCCGCCGTCTCCAGCACCGCTCCGCTGGGGACCGCCGTCTCAAGAACCGCTGAACTGGGCCCTTCAAGGCAAGAACCGCTGAACTGGGCCCCGCCGTCTCCAGCACCGCTCCGCTGGGGACCACCGTCTCAAGAACCGCTGAACTGGGCCCTTCAAGGCAAGAACCGCTGAACTGGGCCCTTCAAGGCAAGAACCGCTGAACTGGGCCCTTCAAGGCAAGAACCGCTGAACTGGGCCCCGCCGTCTCCAGCACCGCTCCGCTGGGGACCGCCGTCTCAAGAACCGCTGAACTGGGCCCTTCAAGGCAAGAACCGCTGAACTGGGCCCCTCAAGGCAAGAACCTCTGAACTGGGCCCTTCAAGGCAAGAACCGCTGAACTGGGCCCCGCCGTCTCCAGCACCGCTCCGCTGGGGACCGCCGTCTCAAGAACTGCTGAACTGGGCCCTTCAAGGCAAGAACCGCTGAACTGGGCCCTTCAAGGCAAGAACCGCTGAACTGGGCCCTTCAAGGCAAGAACCGCTGAACTGGGCCCTTCCAGGCAAGAACCGCTGGCCCTTTGGCAGACGTGGCAGGGCAGGATCTGTCTCGGGCAGGGCTGCAGGATGTCCTCTGGCCAACATGCCTCCTCCAGTGGCAGTGGAGTCTGTTATGGACTGTTTGGACTGTGGCTTTGCATTCCCCAGGATGGCCCAGTGGGCAGGCCACCCACGGTATGGACTGTATGGACTGTGGCTTTGCATTCCCCAGGATGGCCCAGAGGGCAGGCCACCCACTGTATGGACTGTATGGACTGTGGCTTTGCACTCCCCAGGATGGCCCAGTGGGCAGGCCACCCACTGTATGGACTGTATGGACTGTGGCTTTGCACTCCCCAGGATGGCCCAGTGGGCAGGCCACCCACTGTATGGACTGTATGGACTGTGGCTTTGCACTCCCCAGGATGGCCCAGTGGGCAGGCCACCCACGGTATGGACTGTATGGACTGTGGCTTTGCATTCCCCAGGATGGCCCAGTGGGCAGGCCACCCACTGTATGGACTGTGGCTTTGCACTCCCCAGGATGGCCCAGTGGTCATGGAGTCCCCTCGTGGATCTGGCGTTGTGTACTCAAGTGGCTGAGGTGCCCCCCCTTCCCCCTGAGGTGCCTGTCCTTTTTTCTTTCTGATGCCCCTGCAGTGTTCTCTCCGTGGAGCTCTTGTCGTGGGACTGGGCCTTGCCCCTTTGCTCAGGACCCCTGTGGTCCACGGACAGTGGTTGGACTACATATAGTAGATGTATATATTTTGTACATAGTTTATTTATTTATTTGGATTACTGCTGTCCATTTTTCAATACATCTGCCCGTTTAAGATCTCTTCTTTTGGTCTTTGCATTATTTCGGAGGGGGGGGTTTGTGGGTTGTGACAGTGATCTGTGGGAATGCATTGATGTGTGTGTTGTAGTGGGTGTGGGTGGGTGGGTGTGTGCCGGTAATCTTTTCCCTCCCCTGTGTCGTAGGTGCAGTACTCACCGATGTCTTCCGCGCCGCCGGGCGTGCTCCTGGTACAGGAGTAGGTATAGGAGTGCGGGGATGACCTGTAACTCGGGTTCCATACTGCCGGAATCTCGCGTGGAGTATGTGGAGGTGAGCGTTTTCCCGTTCGTAGTCTGTTTCCGCCGTGTTTTTATCGGCGGGGCTCCCGCCCCGGAAAAGGTGGCGGATTGGTGGGTCGTGATAGGGTGGGCGGTACATTGTCTGCCGCCTGTCTGTTGGCGGTGACCGCCGCGCTGTTTGTTTGTTCCGCCGTGGCGGTCGGAGTGTTAATGCGGCGGGCTGTGTTGGCGGTTCCCGCCAGGGTCAGAATTGCATATTTTGGACCGCCGGCCTGTTGGCGGGTTGGCCGCCGCTTTATCACCGACCGCCAGGGTCAGAATGAGGGCCTAAGTTGGATGATGACGATCTCAGGATTTTATTCAGGAACATATAATGGGAAGTTTCTCTGAGCTTTCAATCATACTTTTTATAGTGTGCCTCAACAGCAGAGCTGTCACCAGACAATTATGAGAGAATCACCAGGAGAGGGGCTTTAGCTCAGTCCACAGGCTAGGAGCCAGGAGTACATTTTTGATAGAGTAAAAGCTGTGTGCTTACACAAAAAAGTTCTTGCCCTTCACAAATCTGTGATCATTTTGTTTATTTATCCAGCTGCATGAGCTTGAACTTTCAGGGGCACTCACAAGACATTGTAATGCAATTAAAAGTTTTAGCTAAATTAGATAATGTATGATGTTTTTCTCTGGCAGCAGCTCAAATTGAAAGAGAGCAGTCTTAACCAGCATGGATGTTTTGGTCTGAGTTGACAATGCAACTGTCACCTGGCCTTTTAACCTGCACCAACATTATTCTATAGTTGTATGCTTCCACACAAATAAATATCCATTCCCATGCTATCTACTCGAATTGCTTGACATTACCATACAACATTTCTTCAAAGCGGAACTATTGGCATTGCAAGTGCTTGTTTAAGATGTGCTGGGACACAGGCTTTGTCAAAGAGCAAAGTAAATACTAGCCCACTAAGAAAGTATCTGCTGTGCGATACTTAACTGCTTGCATTATAAGTGCACTACTATCAATACAAACGTCATCTTTAGTTTCAATTTCGTAACACTCGGCTTTAAGGGTACAACACAGACTTGCTAATTGCATTATTAATTCAGCAAAGGCACCCTTTGTAAACAATTAAGACTGAAAGTCAGACAAGCAATTGTGTTAATGAGCTATTATTTTTTGTACTACATGACTGGACGTGTTATAAATGACGTGCTATGAACTGTAAACAACAAGCATAACCAATGATAACGTCAATTTAAAATATATTTGATGTAATACATTGGAAATGCTTGTTGATTACAATGTTGTTATGTAATAAACCACTCTATAGGCAAAAATGTGTGCTTTAATAGTAACAGTAGGTGGTTGTGGGTCTCCTTAACAATGCTATCAATTGTAGCCAAGGCATCGGGAAAATGATGTTATGTCGAATTTAACATACTATACCATACCATACCTAACCTATGAACCCGTCCCTAATCTACCATACCTAGTAACTGTGTATACTGTAGCTAAACTGCCATATCTAACCGACCATGTTTAACCCATGAAATCTTCCTATCTCAAACAATCGTACCTACCTATCACGCCTAAACCTAAACCTACTATACCCACCACACTTAGCATACTTTACCTAACCTACCATACCTACTATAAATAGCCAACCATAAATTCCACACCCAACCTATCATACCTACCCAACCCACTTAAATACTCTAGCTACTTGCCTCCAATACATACCATACCTAACCTACTTTACCTAACATAACATGCTTACCATAGCTAGCTTGCGAAGTCTTCCATATCTATCTACGTAACCGACTGTCATACCTAATCTAACATACCTAACCTATCATACCAATCAAACCTATCTTCCAAGCATACTTACTTGTCATACAAACCTACAATACTTACCTACCATAACTACCACACCTATCTACCCACAATACCTTATCTACCATAACGTTCGAGTCTATTCGTCATACCTACTCTAAAATACCTACCTAACCACCATATCTAGCCCCCTAATCCTATCTATAATTTGATTCTATTCACCTGATTTCATATAGCACAAGTCTACCCAATGGGCTTCCCAGTGCTTCAAGTGCTGATTGGAGTACAGAAAGCAGAATCAAATAGCAGAAAACTTAAGAAAAGAGACAGGTTTTCAATTTCCTTTTAAACTCATGTAGTTATTGTCCCTTCCCAGCTCGATAGGTAAAGCATTCTAGAGTTTAGGTCCAAGATATGTGAATGAGCGACCTCCACTTCTTGTTCTCTTGACTCTGGGAACAACTAGAAGATCAAGATTGTTGGATCTAAGATCCCTATTGGTCCGATAAGGAGTGATAAGCTGGCAAGAATGAGTGGACCCGTGTTATGTTTTGCCTGGTGTACACTACAGAGAGGTACCTATAATACCTAACATACCTACTTTACCTAATACAACATGCATAGTTAGCGTGTCATACCCACCTACCAGACCTAATCTTTCAAACCCATCTGCCAAAACTATCAAACCTATTTATCATACCTACCTAGCTACTATACCTACCTACCATATACTACCATACCAACTATGCCTACTTTACCTACTGTACCTTCCCACATACCCACCCACCATACTTCACCTGTTATAACCTACCAGCTCACTTTCCATACTTAATACACCAAGCCACCCCACGATATCATAATACTTTCCATACCTATCCTACCACAACTAAACTATTTGTCATATCTAACCTACCTACCAAACCTAACCAACCTAACCTTCTATTCTTAATTAACCATACCTAATCTATCTAAATGACATGTTAGAAATTGGGAGGGAGGGAGGGCTATTTACAAGTCCTGTTCTCCACCGGTGCTCACTTTTTGTGATGCACCAGGCCACGTAAAGCCACTTTGCATAGCTTTTCAAGGCCTTGTATTTATGGTATAAAAAACCGCTGCACAGCAAGTCACTAAGTTGCCTTACACTGCATCTGGGAGGAGATCCATAGGCTTTTTGGTGGGTTTTCCCATGCAACACCCATAGGTTTTGACGCATTACCAGATTTACAAGAATCTGTAAACCAGGGAACATGTCAAAATATGTTTATTTCTCCTCGTTCTTTGCTCTTTCTATGTGTGCTGCATTCTGCATCACACATAGAAAGATGAAAACGCTTCCATAGATTATGTTTGTGCAGGAAGGTGTCCCTTTCTGAAAAGAAACAATCCTGTATGTGATGCAGGCATCCTTGCACCATGGTGCAAGGGTGCCTGCGTTAATGCTAAGGAGTCCATTGTGCACCAGCGCAGGGGAAAAGAACAGGTATTCGCTGTATCTTATAGACATGGCGCTTTTCTGCCCTTTCCCTGTGTAGCAAGGCAGCAATGTAATGTGCTGCGCTGCCCTGAGCCAGAGGCTTGTAAATTATCCCCTAGGTCTCTGGTTGGCAGAGGTATGCACCCTGTATAAGGAAGGACCACCATCCTAGTCAAGGTAAGTCAGGTACACACCTTAAATTAACCTGTGCTCCCCTGTTGGTAGCCTGGCACACAGCAGTCAGGCTTAACTTAAGAGGCAATGTATAAAGTATTTGTGCAACCCTTAATTGCAGAAACACAGTGAAAGATACAACAAAAAGTTTAGAACAATAGAGCATATTGACAAAAATCCATTCAGTAGAAGTCATGATATACATTTTTAAAGACTAAGGGCCAGATGTATGTATCATTTTTCTTGTCGCAAACGCCCGATTTTGACAGGAAAAAAACATTTTGGTATGTACTGACCCTATTTTGCTATTCGGTAATCTATTTACCGGATCGCAAAATAGGTTTGAAAGTCGCAATTAGGAAGGGGCATTCCCTTCCTAATGGTGAGTCGCAGTGCGATCTAGGATTGTTTTGTGGTCGTGAATGCGGTCAAAAAAATAATCGCAGTTAGCACGAGTTTCAAACTGGTGCTAACTCATTCTCAAACGGAAAGGGGTCCCAGGGGACCCCTTCCCCTTTGTGAATGGTAGCAAAAATACTTTTTCAGAGTAGGCAGTGGTTCCACGGACCACTGCCTGCTCTGAAAAAATGAAAAGAAAACTTTTCATTTTTGTTTTTGAAATGCATCCCATTTTCCTTTAAGGAAAACTGGCTGCATTTTTAAAAAAAATGCTTTATTTAAAAGCAGTCACAGACATGGTGATCTGCTGTCCCCAGCATGCCACCATCCCTGTGAGGGCAGCCATTCCCAATGGGGAATCGCAAACAACGTCAATGACACTGTTGTACATCAGGTTTTGCAAGTCGCAAAATGCAAGTTGCTAAGATTTGCAATTTGCGAGTCGCAAAACATAATATTCTTACATGTGGCGCTAAATGTGAAATGTGAAAACAATGCTTAGAAGTCACTAGCGGTCAAAGGGTAATCTGAGGCCATGAGGAACCAGTGCAAATCCAAAGTTCAGGCCGACCACAATGGAGGGTAGGCCAGCTAGAGAACCCAAGCAGGGTCTGCTGAAACAATACCTTTGATGAAGCAAAGCGTGGACGTTGAGGACATCATGTGTCAGTTTTTGCAGAAATCAGCTGTAGAGCCCACTTCTGAGGCCCAGGACTGGAGGGGTATCTCAGGCAAGGGTAGGATTCACAGATGGCAGAGTCCAGCAGCACCAGAAGAGTTGCAGGCAGTCTTGATGCCCCTGAGACTGCAGAGAACGAGTGGAAGCCAACAATTCCTTGGAGAAGCTTGGTTCAAGGATGTAGAGAACAGGTCCAGTCCTTCTCACTCCAGGCAAGAAGCAGCAGGCCGCAATTCAACACAGTAAAGCAAGTAGCAACATGGCAGTCCCTCCTACAGCACAGCATACAGCAAGCAGTAAGCCAACACAGCACTGCAGTTCCAAAGTGGGAGTCCCTCCTGGCAGCACAGCAGTCCTTTTTCCTGGCAGAATGTCTTCATTTCCAGTGCAGTTTTGATTAGGTGGGGTTAAGGGTCCAGCACTAATACCCAAATATGCCTCTGAAGTGGGGGAGACTTCAAATGAGGACTTTGAAGATTACAGGGTCCCTTCCCTTCATTTCCTGGTTCCAGGCATTCTACAGGGGGTTATGCAGCCCTTTGTGTGGGGAGAGGCACAGCCCTTTTCAGGTGTAAGTGAGAGAGGACTAAGCTCAGCCCCCCTCCTCCTCCATCAAGCCAGTTAATGGCCCATCAGCCTGGTGACGGGCCATCAGGATGCAAATGTCACACCCAAGCTCCCTTTGTGTGTGACTTCTCCATAAGTTGTGATTTTAAATTGTGAATCCAGAGACACCAAACTCCATATTTCTATATTTTCTCAATTGAAAGTTATTCCTAAAGGATGTTTCAGGGTAATCTCAATGTTAACCTATGGGATAGATAGGCCTTGCAGTAATGAAAAACAAATTTAGCAGTTTTTCACTACCTAGACATGTTAAATTTAGAAGCACATGCCCAACTGTTTAAATGCACAGCTCCCTGCCCTTGGGGCTAACCAAGGCCTTCCTTAGGGATGATTTGTATATAATAGAAAGGAAGGGCTGGGCCTGGCAGGTGGGTGAACTTGCAAGGTTAAAAATGGCAGTTCAAAACTGCACACACAGGCTCTGCAGTGGCAAGCCTGAGACATGTTTGAAAGACTACTGTAGTGGGTGACACAATCAGTGCTACAGACCCACTAGTATCATTCAATTTACAGGACGGGCCACATAGTGCACTTTACTAGGGACTAAAAAGTACATTTCATGTGCCATTTGTGGATAAGCCAATGTCACCATGCTTTAGAGTACACATCAACTGCACTTTAGCACTGGTCAGCAGTGGTAAAGCCCCTAGAATCCTAAAACCAACAAAAACAAGGTGAGAAAATGAGGAGGAGGAAGGAAAAAAGTCTGGGGATGACCCTGCAGAAAGGGCCATTTCCAACATCCCTGCAATGAAAATATCTTGGGCCTGCCTTGATGTGGTTTTCTGAAAAACAAACAAGCTATGGTAATTTGATCTCCAGTAAGGGTTCAAAGTGCTTCAACCTCCTATAGTAAGCACTGGTTTCTAACTTTAGGGGCCTCTAGCAATCACATGATACACTGCAGTCGGTATCAGAAAAGTGCTGATTGCAGCTTTTTGGAGGGCATTAAAATGTGAATGACATTTCTTCATTATAAACGGCAAGACCTAATGGTGTTATCAAGGTCTTGAAGTTAATCCCTGCAAGATCAGTGTAACCCAAAAGATGAAAATGATGCATAACATTTAATGCCAATAAGATTTGTGGAAATTAATTTTTATTAGCTCTGTTGGGGCTTGAGGATGTGGGCTCTTTGCCACCTCAGTTTCAATGTGCTGTGTGATTCCAATCTTGTTACACTATTCCAAGAATTTTTTGGCTGTCTGAAACTAAACACCTAGGGCCAGATGTAGCAAAGGGTTTGCGCCTCGCAAACGGCGAAAATCGCCGTTTGCGAGGCGCAAAAGCCTCTTTGCTATTCAGAAATGCATATTGCGAGTCGGGACCGACTCGCAATATGCATTTCAGAATCGCAAATAGGAAGGGGTGTTCCTTTCCTATTTGCGATTTGGAGTGGAATGCAATTCCATTTGCGACCGCAATGGAGTCGCAGTTACCATCCACTTGAAGTGGATGGTAACCCACTCGCAAATTGGAAGGGGTCCCCATGGGACCCCTTCCACTTTGTGAATGGACCACAAATATTTTTTCAGGGCTGGGAGTGGTCCAAGGGACCACTCCCTGTCCTGAAAAAATACCGAAACTAAAGGTTTCGTTTTTTTTTTTAAGTGCAGCTCGTTTTCCTTTAAGGAAAACGGGCTACACTTTAAAAAAAAAAAACTGCTTTATTTAAAGCAGTCACGGACATGGAGGTCTGCTGACGACAGCAGGCCTCCATGTTTGCGAGTGCCTTGACTCGCTATGGGGCCGCAATTAGCGACCCACCTCATGAATATTAATGAGGTGGGTCATTGCAACCCCATAGCGAGTCGCAGTCGGTGTCTGAGACACCGTACTGCATACCAATTTGCGAGTTGCAAATTGCGAGTCACAGGGACTCGCAATTTGCAAGTCGCAAATTGGCGTTTTGCTACATCTGGCCCCTATTGTTCTGTGTAACATACGTGACAGATTTGATATCTACTGTCTCAGGTTGCAAAATGTCTGACATACATAGATCCTGTGTTCACTGTGCCAAACAATTTATGCTGCACCTCAGTAATGAGGCCCACAAGGCCCAAATGAGTCTGTGGTTTTTTGTGTTGCTAACTTTAGGGGACCTGCGCTGACAGTTCAAGCTGGACTGTCCACATTACAGCTGGATCACGTTTGGCTTGCATGTGGCTGGTGTTGGTCTAGAGTGGCATGGTAGGCAAAAAAAGACAATGGACTTGAATGTGACCCAATTAATTACTAGTGGCTGAGGTTAATCCAAACATTCAATCTTCACCCTTTTTGTCTTTTTAAGTAAAGTCTCAGAGGATACGATCAAGCTTGCACCCTTTGTCCTCCTGGCACTTACAATAAACTCCATCTGGTCTCTTGTGTTCTTTGTCTTTACCCCATCTTGTAACTTGCTCATTTGAAACACTGGCCTCCTTCATCCAAGGACTTCCTCACCCACTACAGGTTATTTTTTGAGTACTGCTTGAAAAGTGTGTGAATTACTAACACAGCCATTGAAATAAATGTTCATGTGAGTCATCCGGGTAGCAGGGTCCTCTCCCTCTTCAAACATGAGTATCCAGTTACAATATCCTATGACTTGCGCCTGATGAGAAGAACTGTATATTTAATTATTCAAGATATTCAGCTCCATTGAGTTCTCAAAGTTGATGCATTTCATTGCTGCACATCTATTGTACTTTCTTTCAAGCAATCCAATTTTTCCATTTCCTGCATTGTGCCGTGCCTTACCTCATCTCAATGATTGTGTTTTTTCATCAACCCACAGTTATGCTGTCAATAGACCTGGCTGCATCCTTCTGTCTTTTTTATTGATGCTTATATGAGAACGCTTGAGGCTGCTGTGTTTGGTGTCAGGTCATTGTGATGTCTGACTCGTTTCGCCATCATCTGGTTTTTCCATGAGCATTGCACAAGTGGTATGCTAGTAGGGGATGTGTTTACACAAAGGGTCAAGCAATGCTTATTGTTACACAGCCATTAGTGCTGAAAGATGGTCTGTGCTCATCATAAGAATTCTAACTGCTTTGAGCTTTATGTAATGTTGGCTTGGCCTAGGGCACCCTAAAGTCACCAGGATCACTATGACAACTGACAAGATGTCAACTTACATTTGTGTGACATTCATTTTGAATACCATCATCGGTACCAGGAGGTTGGACTAGGCTATGTAAGTGAAGATACAACAAGTTACAACAAGAAATTCAGGGAACTGATCTGCACTCCACATGGAAAGGATCAGGAGCGTAAGATGGAGTTGTTAACCTGACCTCTTATTAGACTTCAGCAGAGATAGTCATCTGACCATACCCGTTATGTGCTACAAATGAGCAAGTAAACGTAAGTCAGTGAGTACGCTCGTTGACAGTGAGGTTGTGATAGAGGAGCCTTTAGAAGGGACAGCATGCACCATATTTATTCTGCAATAAAAATAACCCTCCCCCGGCCTCTCAAAATAGGAATATGTATTATTCCAACAGATAAACACTGAGACAGAATGAATTGGACCTCTCCAGCAGTAGTTCCCTACAGACACAACGCTTGGCAACATCATACATACAGCAAGACTCCAAGCCATATAGTTGACTAAACATTTACAACCTGTTAGACCTTTCAGCTCTTGGCATGGCTTTCCCTGTTTTTTTGGCTTCTGACCTTCTGTTATGATCCTGTGTTGAACTTCGTTTTTGCTGTTTTTAGCACTTCACCACTGCTGACCAGTGCTAAAGTGCAAATGCTCTCTGTATAAATTGGATTGGTAATCGGTTTATCTATGATTTGCATATCTGATTTACTAGAAAGTCCCTGGTAAAATGCACCAGAGGTGCTCAGGGCCTGTAAATCAAAAGCTACTAGTGGGCCTGCAGCACTGATTGTCCCACCCACATGAGTAGCTCTGTAAACATGTCTCAGACATGCCACTGCTGTATCTGTGTGGGCTGTTTTAAACTACCAGTTCTACCTGGCAAGTTCACCCACTTGCCGGGCCCAAACTGTCCCTTTTACTACATGTTAGTCACCCCTAAGGTAGGCCCAAGGTAGCCCGATGGGCAGGGTGCAGTGTATTTAAAAGGTAGAACATGTACTAGTGTGTTTTACATGTCCTGATAGTGAAATACTGCTAAATTCGTATTTTACTATATCAAGGCCTATCTCTTATATAGGATAACATGGGGATTGCCTTAAAATATTCTTTATGTGTAATTTCCCATTGGGAACAAATAGAGATATGGAGTTTGGGGTCTCTGAACTCACAATTTGAAAGTACATCTTTTGGTAGAGTTGGCTTCGAGACTGTAAGTTTGAAAATGCCACCTTTGGAAAGTGGGCATGTTCTTGCTTAAGAATTGTGAGCGCGTCTGACCTTATTTGTTCACTGGTAATTTATTTATAAGGGGATGTAATAGAGGTTCGATTGACCTTTTGACTAAGTTTAGAGTGATTGTACCATATACACAATCCCTACTCAAAATCTGGTTAGTGACAACATAACATGAACAACACATCAATTTTCATAGACTTGAGACAGTAATCTTTGCGCACCATGACACATGTGGCCATCGATAACCACGCCTTTTAGTAACATTTTGAAAGTTTATTTCCCTATAATAACAATACTAATATCACGTAGATTAGTCTCAAAACCAAATGGTAAGCATATACAAACAACACAGGCTGACCAAAGCGTTGAAAGAATCTCAATTTAACTAGTACATTGATAATTAAGCACTCAAGAGTTACCGCACAAAGTAATAGCATCAATAACTGAACAACAGAGATAGCATACATCTAGATTCAACAGGTGAACAAAATCAACTCTTTGTTAATTACATTTGTAAGCAAATGACACTCGAACTAACCCTCCAATTAGAAAATCATGTTTGGACTTCATGCAAAAGGGAATTTAGTCAAAAGTTAATTTGGAAAACATCTAACTAGGACTCTATCAAAATAGTTGTCGGTACTTAAGAGAAGAATAAACATTTAGCAAAAGCAATAGCATTTCATAATACCTCTCCTCAACAGATCAGCAAGATGGAATTTCTCTTTGTCATTTGGACATCCGTTTGGTCAGCTTTAGCAACGGGACAGTAAAAGGGAATGGCTTAGCCACGGTTGGGCTCTAAGTTAACTGAACCACATAAAAGGGCATCAAGCTAAGGAATCAGCATTAACACAATACCTCTTTGAGGGTGGATAAAAGGGGAAAAAGGCATCTGGAACTGCGGTGCTCCACGAACAGGACTCGGACAAGAATAGAAAAGAATGGCTAACAACTCTGCAAGGTATGGTCTGGATACACGAAGGGCCTCATTATGACATTGGCGGCAAATGCTGCCTACCACCACTGCGACAGCCACCAACATACCGTTGCCGTGGCTAATGACCGTCCATCGAATTATGACCATAGCCGGAATTCCGACAGAAGGCTGGTGGAATTCCGGCTACGGTGACGGCGGTGAGGTGGCACTGGTGTTCCATGATAAGGCTTGGCAGTGTTTTGCTGGCGGACGCTGCTGCTGGCAGCAGCCCCATGTCCTGTCTCCTGCCAGATGACCCCCTGCAAGCAGGTAAGTTGGGTTCTCCGACAGGAGAGGGGGTGTTGTGTTCATGTGTGGGGGTGTGTGTGACTGTGTTTGAATGCGTGCATGTGTGTGTAATGTGTGTGTGCATGAATGGGTGTGTGTGTACGTGCATGTTGTGTTTGTGTGATTGTGTGGGTGCCTGGATGTATGTTCGTGCGTGATGCTGTGAGTGTGTATGAATGTATGCATGCGTGGGTGAATGTGTGTATGGGTGTGTATGTATGTGCGTGTATGTGTGTATATGTGTGTATATGTGGTGGGGTCGGGAGAGGGAGGGTGGGGGAGGACTCTGCGGAGGGGGGTGGGGGAGACCCCTACCAGTGCCAGGGAAGAAATTCCCTGGCACTGATAGTGCCTACCGCCATGGTTTCCATGACGGTACAGAAACCACGGAAACCATAGCGGTGGGAGGGGTCAAAATGCAATGGGCGGCTGTAGTCTCTAGCCCGGCAGTCGTTACCGCTGTGGCGGGAGGTGTGTTAACTTGGCGGTTTGGCTTTTGCCAAACCGCCAATGTCATAATAGTGGAGGTATGTACCGCCAGCCTGTTGGCGGTACTCCCTCCACTATTGCACCGACCGCCAGGGTCATAATGACCCCCTAAATTCCCTAAAGCATTGTCTCATGCCCTCACTGGTCAGGAAATCATACGTTTTCAGTAGGACCAATAGTCCCTAAATCCTAAATCTAAAATATCCCTAGACAGTCTTTCACACGTCCATGATTGGCTCCTCTTCCCCGTTCCCATCGTCAGCTTTGTCAGGTTACTTTTGTTGCACATTACGGCTGAAGTCAGTGCGGCTATTGTCAGCTCCTGAGAACCTTAGCTTCTCACACATCGAAATAACAATGTATCAACATCTATTACAGAGAATTACAGTAAGCATTTCTCATGAGAAATTTTAAGACATTTACAAATCGCTTGGTCAGTGCTGTGTGAAAAATGGACAACATTAATTATTTGCTTTCACAAGACATTTGCAAACATTTATTTATGCCATGAAACTTAACATGAGTCTTGGTCAACTAGGCCCAGAACTCCTAAAGTTAATCAATCTCAACATTAGCTAAACAAATATAACATTAATATATTAGTATAACCCATAAAATACACTTTAATCTACATGTGCACATAATCTAACTATAAATGTGAATTCCTTATTAATTTTTATATGCCTCATGGTGGCCACTAAAGTGGGCACATTCTCCAAGGCACATTTTTCATGTAAATTCTTAACCATTAATCAGTATAAATTTATTAAAAATTAATTCAGCTTTCACAGTATACCTGTGCCGCTTCCTGGCTGATGAATACACACTGGGTCAGACTGACAGTTGGGCTGTTCATGAATTCTAGACAGTAACAGAAAGGGAGTTGGAGTATGTCCTGCATATCCTGATGGGTCTTCCTGGGCTAGAGTGGAGGAAGGAGCTGACACTTGCACCTGAACAGGGCTGTGCATGTCCTTCAACAATACAGTCTCCAACCCCCTGGAGTGTGTATGGGGCCAGAACAGGGAGAGGCACGGTCTTGTGCACTACAAAGACTTTCCTTTGACGTTTACCTACTTCAAAGGCAGAAATGAGCATAAGTATTGGAGTGCTGACCCCAAAACTTCAGAACTCTACCGGACTGAAGATATTCTGCCAGGGAGAAGAGCTGGATGTTTGAGGAGGACCTGCCACTCCACCTGTTGCTTTGCTGGCCTGGACTGCTGCTGCTACTTCTGTACTGGGAGTGAAAGGACTGAACTTTGCTTTCTATGTCCTGCTTTCCAAGATTCTCCAAGGGCTTGAGCTGAGCTTGCCTTCGGTTAGAAGTCTCAGGGACATCAAAGACTTCATCTGCCAGCAACTGGGCTTTCCTACTGAGAGTCCTGACTTGCCAAGTGGTGCTAAATCCAGTTTCTGGGCCCTTGGAAGTGAGTTCTGGTGAAAAACAAGAAGAACCAGGCTCATCTACTTCAGATGACTGCAGAACCGGTGCCGCTGTTCGGCTCTGCACCCCTAGCTGCATCTGAAGCTGTGGGCCTCGCTGAAGTGCAACGATGGTGACCTATGACGCAGATCTGGTGCCACTGGCCTGAAGCCGCCACAGGGCCTCTAAAGTGACATTCTGAGTACCGAGTGCTATGTCACCGACGTCCGTCACACCTGACGCTGCTGCTATGCCTGTGGCCCCATGGTGTGACCGCAACCCCAAGAGGTCACCCCCTTGCGTCTTGACCTGCCGAATTCATCGACCCTGACGGATCGCAGGAACCAATGCCGTGTCACCAATGCTACATCATCTCCCCTGCAACCACAAGGAACCAATGCCTCACCTTCCCTGCCTCGCAGTAAGGAACCGATGCCTTACCTCCCCAGTAGCAGTAAGGAATCAATGCCGCACTGGCTCTGGCTACGCCTCATCTACCCAACTCCATGCAAAGTCTTTGTTTCATCGTTTTCAAAGGCACTGTACCTGGGGGGTCCATGCAACTCTGTGAGTGGCGCAACACTCCCTCGCGAGTGGCGTCAGACTGTTGGGAATGACTCCATCAACGATGTTGTGATAGCCCCAGTTGGAGCTATTGTGTTTCTCAGTCGTTTATTGGGATTTAATCTTAAAAATGTGTATCTTTGTTTGTGTATGTTGGATTTTTGTCGTTTTGCTCTTGTTTTACTCAGATAAATATTAGCCATTTTTCTATACTCGTGCCGAGCACTTTTGTGGTGTTTTCAATGTGCTACTGTGTGTGTACAACTACTATACACATTGCCTCTCAAATAAGCCTGACTGCTCGTGCCAAGCTACAAGGGTTATCTTAAATGTGTGACGCCCATACCCTGACTAGAGTAAGGGTTCCTACTTGGAGAGGGTGCAAATAACTGCCAACTAGAGACCCCATTTTTAACATTGGTGATCAGCAGAGAGGATAAGACTTGTATTTCTACTTGACATACAGTGATTGGTGGACACTAAACTCATAGTGCAGACCATGTTTTTCCCCCTTCTTGGATTTTTTCTCTTTGCCTTCCTGATACTTTGCAACTTCTGAGTTACCCACAAACATGTCTCAGTCTGGTGAGCCAGCAGTTGGAGCTGCAGAAGTAGTGTTAGAGCAGAAGAGGTTGGAGACCTCAAATGTCCTATTAAAACCCTCACGAAAAAGAAGGAGCTGCAAAAGGCACTGAGGGCTTTATTGGCAGCAAAGAAGGCTGCTGGGCCGACAGAGGAGAAGAATGTTGTTGTGGATGTAGAGGAGCAAAGCATACATGGTGACATGGGGGATAACCAGGACCTGCTGGGGAAAGAGCATGCTCAAAGGCAGGCAGCAGTGTTTCTTCCAAGGGTCTGACCCAAGAAGAATTGAGGGACAGACAAGCAGAAAGGAGGCTTCATTTGGAGGTTGAAAAACTGATGCTTTAGATGGAAGCAAAGAAAATGGCAATGGCCATGGAGAATTATGTTAGGTCATTAGCTGAGCTTGAAGGAGCTGGATCTAAAAAATCAGGTCCCGCACAGATGGTGGCAGCATTTTGTTAGTGCAGCCTGAGAGAAGGGTGCACCTTCCCAAGAATTTAGGAAAGAGTATACTAAGGAGGATAGCATACACAGGTGGTTTCAGGGCTATGAGGCAGCACATCACATGCACGGGATCTCTGCGAGAGACTGGGGGTGGGCCTACTGAGAAGGGGAGGGGCAAGGGGCACGGCAGACCCTCTCCCGAGATTTCCACGGTCTGGGAGGAGGCTGAACCTGAATGGGACACCCCCGAACCTAAAGGGGAAGAAGTGGCCGAATGAGGGGACCTGTCTGAGCTGACTTATTAGCAGCAGGAAGGTGGCCCCACCAGGAACGAGTTCAGCAAAGCGCAGAAAGCATACCCTACCCTTGAGGGCCTTTGGAAACAGGGTGAGGCCCAGGTACCTGGTGACACCTCTGGATCTCACCTGATTTACTGGGAGGGGGATCTCCTGTATAGTGAGCCTAAGGTCACTGAACCTGGGGCAGTCCGTGTGCTGGTGGTACCCCAGTGTTTCAGAGCCTTACTACTGGGTCTGGCTCATGATGTGCCACTGAAAGGTCATTTGGGGCAGGACAAGACCCTTGACAGGCTTGTCACCCACTTATGTTGGCCCCACATGGGGGAGGCCTCAGATTCATTCTGCAGGACCTGCCAGACCTGCCAGGTGAGTGGGAAATCTGGGAAATGGTGCAGGACTCCCCTTCAAAGCTTTAATGTTGAGAGCACCCCTTTTGAATGGGTGGCCACTGACATTATGGGGCCTCTGAATTCCAAAACAGCCATGGGCAATAGGTTTATCCTGGTCTTGGTGGACCATGCCACTCGGTGCCCGGAAGCTATCCCCGTGAGGACAGTGACTGGGCCCACAGTAGTCATGGCACTGATGGGGATCTTTACCCGTGTGGGTTTCCCCAAGGAGTTGGTATCTGACCGGGGTACCAATTTCATGTCATTGTACATGAAGGCCATGTGGAAGGCGTGTGGTGTAGCATACAGGTTCATCACGCCTTACCATCCCCAAAGAAATGGGTTGGTTGAGAGATCCAACCGTACCCTGAAGTGCATTATTATGGGTCTCTCTGAACCAATGAGGTGTAAGTGGGACATCTTGTTACCATGTCTGTTGTTGCTTACATGGACGTACCACTGAAGGGGGTTGACTTCAGCCCTCTTGAACTTCTGTATGGGCAACCTGTGAGAAGGCCTCTAAGTTTGGTCAGGTAGGGCTGGGATCAAGCTCCCAAGAAGCCACCCCAGGATGTATTCAGTTACATGCTGGCCTTCTGGAACCAGACAGCCCGCTTCCGTAAACTCACTCAAGAGAAACTGGAAGTTAGCCAGGAAGACATGAAATGTTGATACGAACCGAATACCACTATGGTTGAGTTTCAGCCTGGCCAGAAGGTGTGGGTGATGGCCCCAGTACAGCCCTGCGCTCTCCAAGGCCATTGGTCTAGGCTATTTGTGGTGAAGTAGCGCAAAAGTGATGTGACCTACTAGGTGGACAAGCAGACTCCTAGGAACCCTTTGAAGGTCCTGCACATGAACCTCCTCAAACCACATTTCGAGAGGTCTGAGTTGACCATGCTCTTGGTCAAAGATGATAGGGTGGAAGAGGAGAGCGAACCTCTCCCTGACCTCCTCAGGATGGGTCAGTGGAGGGTATGAACCTCTCCCCTACTCTGACCCTAGATCAGCAGAGGGACTATCGCCAGATGCTGGGGCAGTTCGCCACCCTATTCTCACTTACCCCTGAGGTTACCCTCTGGTGCATCCATGACATTCATACTGTAGACAGACTGCCTGTTAAGCACAAGTCTCACAGGTTGACTGACAGAGTGAGAAACAGCATCAAGGAGGAAGTCTCTAAGATGCTGGAGTTAGGGGTGATTGAGCACTCCAGCAGTCCTAATCCCAGCCCAGTGGTTCTGGTCCCTAAGGCTACCCCACTCGAGTCACACCTTCAACTTCTGTGTTGACGACCGGGGGTTCAATGTCGTCACCAGGACTGATGCAAACCCCATCCACAGAGCTGATGAGCTCATTGACTGGATGGGAGCTGCCAAGTTCCTCAGCTCATATGATCTGACGTCTGGGTACTGGCAAATTGCCTTAAGTGAGGGGGCCAAAAAGAGGTCTGCGTTCTCAACACCAGAGGGGCACTACCAGTTCTGTGTCATGCCCTTTGGTTTGAATAACAACCCTGCCACATTCCAGAGCCTGGTCAACAAGATCCTGGCTGAGTTGGTGAACTTCAGTGTTACCTACATAAATGACATTGCTGTCTTTAGCTCCAGCTGGGAGGACCATTTGCACCACCTCCAGGAAATGTTGAGAAACCCTGCAGAGTGCAGGCCTCACTATTAAGGCCAGTAAGTGCCAGATAGGGCAGGGGTCTGTGGTGTACTTGGGACAGCATGTAGGTAGCGGCCAGGTGGCGCCCCCTGTAAGCCAAAACTGACACCATTTTGGCTTGGGCATCCCCGAGACCCAGACTGAGTTGAAGGACTTTGTAAGACTCACCAGTGATTACAGGAGATTTGTCAAGGGGTGTTGGAAATGGCCTTTTTTGCAGGGTCATCCCCAATCTTTTTGCCTCCTGTCTCCTATTTTTTCTGACCTGTTGCTGTTGGGTTTTGAACTCTGAGCACTTTACCACTGTTAACCAATGCTAAAGTGCATATGCTCTCTTTGTAAAATTGTATGTGATTGGTTTATCCATGATTGGCATATTTGATTTACTAGTAAGTCCCTAGTAATGTGCACTAGAGGTGCCAGGGCCTGTAAATCAAATGCTACTAGTGGGTCTGTAGCGCTGGTTGTGCCACCCACATAAGTAGCTCTGTAATCATGTCTCAGACCTGCCACTGCAGTGTCTCTGTGTGCAGTTTTAACTGTAAATTCGACTTGGCAAGAGTACCCACTTGCCAGGCCTAAACCTTCCCTTTTCTTACATGTAAGGCACCCCTAAGGTAGACCCTAGGTAGCCCAAAGGGCAGGGTGCAGTGTATGGTTAAATTAGGACATATAGTAATGTGCTTTTTATGTCCTGACAGTGAAATATTGCTAAATGTGTTTTTCACTGTTGCAAGGCCTGTCCCTCTCATAGGTTAACATGGGGACTACCTTTAAATCTGATTAAAGTGTAGATTCCCTTTGGGAGCGGATGGACATGTGGAGTTTGGGATCTCTGAGCTCACAATTTAAAAATACATTTTTTAGTAAAGTTGATTTTAAGATTGTGTGTTTGAAAATGCCACTTTTAGAGAGTGGGCATTTTCTTGCTTATACCATTTCTGTGACTCTGCCTGTTTGTGGATTCCCTGTCTGGGTCAGTTTGACAGTTGGGCTGGTTGCACCTCACACTAGACAGTGACACAAAGGGAGCTGGGGTGTAGCCTGCATATCCTGATGAGCCATCTGTGCTAGGAGGGAGGGGAGGAGTGGTCACTCACACCTGAAAGGGTTGTGCCTGCCCTCACACAATGCAGTCTCCAACTCCCTGGCGAGTGTCTGGGGCCTGGCCTGGGCAAGGCAGGATTTCACATTCAAAAGAGACTTTACTTTGAAGTAGGCCTACTTCAAAGGAGAAATTATGTATAAGAAGGACACCCAAAACCACAGACTTTAGAAACACTTCTGAAACCAAGAGGAACCTCTGCCTGGAGAAGAGCTGACTAGCTGAGGAAGAAGAGCTGCCCTGCCTGTGACTGTGCTTTGTGGAGCTATCCTGCAGTTGCTACTTCTGCCAGAGTAAGAGGGCAAAGACTGGACTTTGTGTGCCTTCCATCTTGAGAAGAAATCTCCAAGGGCTTGATCTAGAGCTTGCCTCCTGTTGTTTGAAGTCTCAGGGACAGTAAAGACTTCCCTCTGCCAGCACCTGGAGTCTCTGGAGAGACTCCTACTCTGCCCTGTGGTGCCCATCCAGTTCCTGGGACCCTGAAAGGAGAAGTTGGCAGCCTAAAGACAAGGAAATCCATGCACAGAGCGCTGTGCAGGGAAAAGATGGCCGCGACTCCGATCTGCGGCTAAAAAAACAACGTGCCGCCGGCTCCGCAGCTGAGAAAACAACGCTCGCAGGAAACGCGACCAAAGAATTGACGCACGGAGCAGGAGAAACAACGCGCAGCTTTGCTGACGGAGGCTGGGAGATCACAACCTGCGCTGCGGGGAATTCGGATCATCATGCGGCTGGATTTCAGACTCACGTACTGCCGTGCGGAGTTAGTTTTGACGCACACCCGCCCGTGCGGGGTTATTTTTGACGCAACCCGCCCGTGCGGGGCTATGTTTGACACGCACCAGGTACATTTTCACGCTAGCAGCGCTAGTGTGTGTTTAAAACTACTTAAAGACTCTTTTTGCATTTTTATTGATAACTTGACTTGTGTATGGTGGATTTTTGTCGTTTTTGTCTTGTTTTATTTAGATAAATATTTCCTATTTTTCTAAACCTGTGTTGTGTCATTTTGTAGTGTTTTCATTCAGTTACTGTGTGTGTTGGTACAAATACTTTACACCTAGCACTCTGAAGTTAAGCCTACTGCTCTGCCAAGCTACCAAGGGGGTAAGCAGGGGTTAGCTGAAGGTGATTCTCTTTTACCCTGACTAGAGTGAGGGTCCTTGTTTGAACAGGGGGTAATCTGACTGTCAACCAAGGACCCCATTTCTAACAAGGGGTATGGCACTATTGTTGCTCCCTTGACGGAGTTCACTTCCAAGAAGCAGCCACGTTAGATGATATGAACAGAGGTGTGCCAGTCTGCTTTTGACACACTGTAGGAGGCCATGTGCACAGCTCCTGTGCTCAAGGCCCCAAACTTTTCCAAAGAATTTGTGATGCAGACAGATGTTTCAGATCATGTTGTGGGAGTTGTGCTTTCACAGCTAAAGGAAGAGGGCCTACATCAACCTGTAGCCTTCATCAGTAGGAGGTTACTTCCCAGGGAACAGAAGTGGAGCACAATAGAAAGGGACACTTTTGCTGTGGTCTGGGGGCAGAAGAACCTAAGAAACTACTTGTTTTGGGCACACTTCCAGGTTGAGGCAGACCACAGGCCCCTCAGATGACTGATGCAGATGAGGGGTGAGAATCCTAGACTGTTGAGGTGGTACATCTCCCTACAGGGAATGGACTTTATGGTGGAACACCGCCCTGGCACAGAACACACCAATGCTGATGGTCTGTCCATGTTCTTCGGCCTTAGTGATGAGAACTCCCATGAGGTTGGGTAGTTCTCCCCACTTTCAGCAGGGGGGACACATGTTAGACCTGTCCACTCTTGGCGTGACTTCCCTTGTTATTTTTTGGCTTCTGACCTCGTGTTATGAACCTGTGCTGAACTTCATTTTTTCTGGGCACTTTACCACTGCCGAGCAGTGCTAAAGTGCAAGTGATCTCTGTCTAAATTGTTTTGATAATTGGTTTATCCATGATTGGCATATTTGATTTACTAGTAAGTCCCTAGTAAAGTGCACCAGAGGTGCCCAGGGCCTGAAAGTCATATGCTAATGGTTGGTGTGCATCACTGATTGACAAATAGCCCTGTAAACATGTCTCAGACTTTCCACTGCAGTATCTGTGTGGGCAGTTTTAAACTGCCTGTTCTACCTGGCAAGTGCACCCACTTGCCGGGCCCAAACCTCCCTTTTTACTACATGTAAGTTACCCCAAAGGGCCGGGTGCAGTGTATTTGAAAGGTAGGACATGTACTGGTGTCTTTTACATGTCCTGATAATGAAATACTGCTACATTTGTTTTTCACTATTGCAAGGCCTATCTCTCCCATAGGATAACCTGGGGATTGCCTTGAAATATCCTTTAAGTGTAATTTCCCATTAGGAGCAGATAGAGATAGGGAGTTTGGGGTCTCTGAACTCACAATTGAGAACTACATCTTTTGGTAAAGATGTTTTTAGATTGTAAGTTTGAAAATGCCACTTTTAGAAACTCACCATTTTCTTGCTTAACCATACGGTGCCTCTGCCTGGCTGCTGAATACACGTCTGGGTCAGACTGACAGGTGGGCTGTTTGCGAATTCACTCTAGACAGTACACAAAAGGAGCCGGGGTGTGTCCTGCTTATCCTGATGGGTCTTCCTGTGCTACAGTGGAGGGAGGAGCTGACACTTGCATCTGAATAGGACTGTGCCTGTCCTTACACAATAGTCTCCAACCCCCTGGAGTGTGTCTGGGACTAGAACAGGGAGAGGCAGGGTCTTGTGCTTACAAAGACTTTCCTTTGTCTACTTCAAAGGCAGAAATGAGTATAAGTATTGGACTGCTGACTCCACAACTTCAGAACACTGAGGACACTTTACCAGGGAGAAGAGCTAGACGCTTGTGGAGGACCTGCCACTGTGCCTGTTGCTTTGCTGTGCTGGCCTACTGCTGCTACTTCTGACCTGGGAGTGAAAGGACTGGCTTTGCTTTCTACATCATGCTTTCCAAGGTTCTCCAAGGGCTTGAACTGAGCTTGCCTCCTCTTGGAAGTCTCAGAGACTTCAAAGACTTCATCTGCCAGCATCTGGGTTTTCTTGCTGAGAGTAGTGACTTGCCAAGTGGAGCCAAATTCAGTTCTTTGTCCCTTGGAAATGAGTTCTGGTGAAAAACAAGAACCAGGCACAACGACTCCGGATGACTCCATAGCCGGCACCACTGCTTGATTCCGCACCGCTACCTGCATCCAAAGCTGTGGTCTCCAATGAAGTGCAATGACTGCGACTGGCAAAGCAGATCCGGCACCGCTGGCCCAAACCTGCAGCAGTGCCTCTGACATCGTGAGTCCCGAGTGCCGTGTCACCAACATCGGTCACACCGTAGCCTGTGAGATCGCCCCCGCTTGCATCTTGACCTGCTGGATTCATCAACCCTGGCGGATCATAAGAAACCGACACCTTGCAACCAACGCCTAATCACCTCCCCTGCAACCGAAGGAACCGATGCCTCACCTCCATGGTATCAGTAAGGAACCAATGCCTCACCTCCCTGACTCCATGCAACGTCTTTGTTTCATTGTTTTTAAAGATACTGTACCAGGGGGTCCGTGCGGCTCCGTGACCGGTGCCACACTTCCTTACGAGTGGTGTCAGACTGTTGGGAACGACTCAGTTAATGACATTGTGATAGCCCCAGTTGGAGCTATTGTGTTTTTCAGTACATTATTGGGATTTAATCTTTAAAAATGTGTATCTTTGCCTGTGTATGTTGGATTTTTGTCATTTTGGTCGTTTTACTCAGATAAATCTTGGCTATTTCTCTAAACTGGTGTGGAGTACGTTTGTAGTGTCTTCACTCTGGTACTGTGTGTATGTGTATACATACTTAACACATTGCCTCTGAGATAAGCCTGACTGCTAAGGTCAAGCTATCAAGGGGGTGAGCAGGGGTTATCTTAAGTGTGTGACTCCCTTACCCTGACTAGAGTGAGGGCACCTATTTGTGCCGGGTGCAAACCACTGGCATCTAGAAACCCCATTTCTAATACAACCCAATGGCACTTTCATCACGACATATTCATACTTCAGCATACTGAAATAGTACACATTAGACAGCCATTGACACCAATATGTATACCAGACAGCTCCAAGCCATGTAATTGGCGAAGCATTTGCCATCTCAAAAGCACATTTAAATCTTCTCATCAACCGCATATCAATATTTCAGCAGATGTAAATTAAATATAACAAACACATCCATAACACTACATCAAAATAAATGAACAACCAACTATACCTCCAAACACAACAGCCACGTCAAGTCAAGCAAAGGGCCACCGTGTACCCAAGCAAAATTAAAGAAGTGAAAAGGTCAATATACAATAGTAGCAAAGCCTCTCTCTACCAGATATACTCTATTAATACACTATTCCGTTGTGACAGCACCACTTAGCAATTCAAAACACAACTAAATACAAGGGCCACTGACAACTTTGACTACAGTCAGTGAGAATCGCAAAAGGGTAAAGCAGAAATCATATTCCAAAAATACTATGGAATCGTATAGTGGCACAAATGTGATAAATATATGCATATAGAACATGTATGTTCTTGCAGTAATTAAATAAACGAAAAACATAATATGAAAGCCTAGAGTAAAATTATTTTAGGGCCAAAACAAAAATTATTATCAACTGGCATATTTTACAGAACTTAAAGTATATTAGAACATGCTCTTCGGTGTAATCCTTGCTTTGTTTGTTGTAATTAGCTAATATAATTAGAAAATATAGCTCTGTTTCTGTAAGACCTCCGTAGCTCAGGCGGCAACGATCAGCGAGCGCCTCTCTGCGGCACGGTCCCACAGTTGCCAAATATCAGTGAAGCATAGCGTCGAAGTAATAGGGGTTTACTGTTACTGTCTTTCGTGGGGTTCGGTTCACAAAGATTTTCTGTAAGTAATATGTCTTATCTCATTCTTCAGTTAGGTATGACCTACGTCTGAATTTCAAGTCCTTGAAAAAAAACTTTGTGATTTCCTGCTATGCCTATGTTAGGAATATTTACCTAATTTTGGGAGGGAAGCAAGCGAATTCTCCCCTTGGTTGCAGCCGACATCTAAATGTTGTGCAACCAAATTCTACTTATTAAGTCAAGCAGAGAAACTTTCAGTCAAGTCTTTTGTATTCGAGACTCTCTCAATAACAGCTGGTCCTTACAGAAAACTATCTCACTCTCTGAAAGGTGTTTTTAGAGATCACTTATTTATTTGCATCTATTTTACCGATTTTTATAACGCAAGGTCACTCAAGGTACAGATGCGCTTTACAGGTTACTATGTAACAAAGTCTTACATAGTACTGGTTGGAGATCACCTCAAAAGTTGCAGTGACCTTTCTGAGAGTATGGACAACAGTCGCTCTCTGAAACATTTGCAAAGGTTTACTCTTTACAACTCACAGGTCGTGCTACTTCTCTGGCCGTTTTTAAAAAGCCTCCCGCTGTATGAGTTCCACTGTAGACTTTGGACAGCTGTACCTGCGAGATCTTAACATATTAAATCATTCAAGAACCGATCAAACGGCGACACACTGTCCCTTTGTAGTCAGATTTACACAAAAAGCTGAACAGAAAATGTGAAAGCCACGCATATTTTTTACCAAAAATTAGCCTTAAGCCTTTCTAAAACCCGAATGATAATACAAGAATTTCTGTGTCCAGTTCTGCACTACACCACTGAAAATGGGGCAGTAGTCTAGTCCACTGGCATCTGAACCCCAGACCTGATTTTACCAGCCAAACACTCCGGGCGACAAAACTGCAGTGGAAAAGGACTTTATTGCAGCCTGAACGTGTACTCTGTTTCCCCCTTACTGTCAGTCAAGCATGAGGGAGCGTGCACTTATCCACCCTGCCCAGCAACAGTTTCACCTAAACGGCCCTCCTTTGCTCCAACGCCCCGAGCAAGAGTCCTTGCAGACATATATCACCTGTTTGGAGCAGATGTGAATGTCTGTGTTAACCCCCTCCCTCCCACCACCCTTCATTCCAAAACCAAAATACAGTGAAGAATTATGCCTTTAAATGAGGGTTGCCATAGTTGTTTCCCATTCCAGGGGTTTTAACTGGTAATGGCAGGAATTCAATGTGAAGATTTCAGCCGAAAATATTGCTCAGAATTCACAACCAGGCCATATGTATTCCACTTATTTATATTATTTGACTTTTCTGGCATGTTATTTTCCATCCTTCTATAAGGCACTGCAAGTCACTAAGGAAAGAACGTGACAAATAGATGTTTACACAATAGGTGAAGTATTTAAACAATAAGGGGAGAGTATGGGGCCAGCACAAGAGAGAGAATTGTTGGTACTGCCCTATTAAATTTATGTAGCTCTGATGAAATCAGCTACAAATCTTCTGAAGCCTTGGTTCACCCACTCAGCTGCCGCTCCTACAGGTGTGGGTCTGGTTCGCTACTAATCTCTATAGGACCTGGCTCGCAAACCTGCTCCACGCGTGTATTAATAAAACCACATCCTGTCACATGATTAAACAATCATAGTGCTTCCAGCCTCGTTTGGGGGTCCAGGAAACCTCCCATCATTATTTTCTAAATAACGGATCACATGTACAAACATGAACATCGCTGGGTCACCCACACTGGGAGGCCTATTTACAAGACTATAATGTGGCAGGGCAGATGTCGAAATGAGCAGCCATGGCTCTCTTGCACACAAGAAATATAATAATGTATGTGGCACCTCACGCACCTAGGGACAGACACACACACACCCAAAGTCATACAGTGAACCTAAGTATATATGACAGTGCGTGCATTTTTTTTATACACTCGCTTGAAACTACTTAAACACATAAGGGAACAGCAGAGACTGTTTTGTCTGACTTAGTTAGCTTTTACGAACAATATGAGGGCTGGTCAAACACACACATACATACGCCCACAGAAGCATGCATGAATGCGTGTACATACACCTCCTTCATACCTCCCTTACAGAGTAATCTCTAGAGAGCCGTACGCCTATATTTGTTAGAAGGTGAGGAGGTAGCTACATCATGTGAGCAGGTCTGAGGCAATCTCTCCTCGCTGAAGTCTCTTCGCTTCAGTTAAGTGATGCAATATGACTGACGTAGCCCAGAAGGTGTAACACCTATAGAAATGTATTTCAGCCACAGTTTGTTATTGGGTACCAATCTTCTTCCATTGTGGAGAACTAAGGACCCAGATAGAGCCCTGAAATCACCGTTAGGGTGGGCAGCCATTAGTTGTGACTCGACCCATGACACGACACCCGCTTAGTGCCTACTGAAGGAAATGTTGGGTCCAAATCTAGCAACGTCTCTTCATCCTTTGAGCCTTGCTGTGCTTTGCAAGGGTTGGTATACAGCTTGAAGAGCTAGGGGGGATTGTTCCTGTGTGACTGAATAAAGCCTAGTGACTCACCATCCATCCCTTCATTCCTCCTGGATCTTTTCATTCGACTCATTTGGAGGCCATTGACTTCCAGGATCCCTCACATCCATGCTCGGCTTGCCACAGCAGGGCCATGCAGCACTGAAAGTGCACATATGAAGGTCCAAATGCCTTTCTTAATAACATTTCCTTCACCCCATACCCATGGCTACACACACAGGTAAACTAACAAACACACCAATCCCCAATGATCATTTTGAACCCAGGTGCAATATCATGGCTTGGACCATCCCTTCTTCCTGAAGAAAATACAAAGTCTCCAAACCCGCCAGACACATGACGTGCCATGATGTACAGATCCCGGGCCCTACAATCCATTAGAAGTATTGCAGCAATCGTGAGGAGTGCTGGTACTGTCCTTTAATAGGATGGAAACCTTGCAGAAAGGTGCTGGCATTGTCTATTAGAATAGCAGCAGCCCTAATGAGAAACGAGGGTACTCAAACATTGTACATATGTCGCCCTGTTCGAGTGTGCTAGTATGTCCTGATGACAAGATTGATTACTGAAGTACTGCCTTCGTAGGGAGGAGGTATGACGACCTATTAACCTCAAACCAAATTCACCCCTGCATCCTAAATGTGGGACAGCGAGTCCCAATGTTTTTTCTGGACACAGCACTGGTTGTACTTTTCTTTGCACACATCTAGAGTTTCTCGGGAGGAGGCAGTTGCTACGAGACATCAGCTGCGTCTCCCTACTATTTTAAATATCCGAATTTCTCAGACCTGCTACACTACTAAATAAATAAAAGGAAGCCGCTTTAGGGTCGAACTGGTCTATAGTGCAATCAGACAGTGCCAAATGGGCTGGTCGGACAGGTTAGTGTGTGGGGCACTTTTATGTATATTTGTGGGGCTGTTTTAGGGTCAGCTGGGACAGTTTTTAGTGTTTATTTCACTCATATTAAAATAAACTGCCTGCAAAAAAAGCTCAAATCCATGCAATCCTCCAAATCTTGCAAAACCCTTGTACGTGGTGTCTTTGCGATTCTAAAAGTTCATAACTGCCCCCATTTGCAAACATGGGCCCCTTTTTTTAGCTAATTCACGAATGAGGGGCACTTTTATTGTGGTGCCTGGATTATTTTCTGTCCAGTCCAACTTTGAGCAGCTTTTATGCAGGGCCAAACTGAGGAACCAGAACCAGCCTTGACAAAAACTCGCCGGATCCCTTTATCTGCTCGCTACTTGTCTCTCTTCCATCCACCACCCATTCTCTCTCTCCTTCTCAAACATGACCTTTGGCCCTCCCAGTCGGCAGAAAAGGCTTTGGAGAACCTGAGAATTGCTCCCTCCATTGACTGCCAAACCTTGTGATGGTTTTTCACGTTGCTTACATTATCAGTCAGGAGTAGGGTTGTCACTTTTCCAAAAGAAAGGTACTGGCCATTTGTTGTAGTTTTACAATGGTGCAAAGGCCTGGACATAATTCTAAATAGGACTATGAATACAATGGAATGTATTCATTTGCAACATGACTCTTCCGTCTGTACTTACTTTATTTATTGGTCAGAAATCTTTGCATCTCCAGAAAACTTTTTGAAGTGTTTTCTATTTATATTTGCTCTTTGAATTATGCACAGATAAAGGCCAAAAAAGCAGCTTTAGGTGATTTTGCATATTTTTGTACCTGTCAGGACATTCAAATATTGGTAGTGCCGGAAAGAACACCGGCTAGGTGGCAACCCTAGTCAGGGGTCATAAGGGGACCTCTAGAATACATTTTAAAATGCATTGTTTTTATAAGTAGTGTTTCAAGTATGCGCTGAAACGGGAGAAAATGCCACGTTTTGGTGATTTTCTCTTTTGGCTGAGACATTAAAATATTCATGCCGGACGAAAATGGCCCTGTGGCAATCCTAGCTCCTGTCTGAGGCAAGCTTCAGTTGGGCGGTATGTATTGGGGGATTGGGGACAGGGTGTTATCTGCCAATTATGCACCACGTGCAGTGGCACCACGGCTGTGAGCATCATTCTGGACCCCAATTATGTATGTTTCTGTATGGGGGTTCTGAGAGTGTTTATGTATTTTAGTATCAGTATGATGCCAGCAATAACATACTGTAAGATGAGGCATACATTATACTATTCAGCTAGTAGCAGTGCATTCCTCATAGGATGAGCAGCCGCAAGGGAATCATAAATGTCTGACCATTAGCTAAGAGTAAATGTGGAATTACAATGCCTACTAAAGTTTATTTTCTGTTCTCTTCCAGATGCTGTGGTAAACTAAATACCCACTTTATCTAATTTAAGATATGATGCTGGGTTCAATTTATTCTCAACAGTTCAGTAGGGTTACAAATGTGAGCATTTCAAATTCTAGTATCTCAATGCAGTAGACTGCACATTCCCAGATTGTAGACAGGGACATTGGAGTTATGTAATTTTGATGCTGTGGTGTTCTGCACATAATTATGGATTTGCCATATTTGTCCTATAATCCATCATCTACTGCATAATATGCAGATTTAAAAACATGTTTGTGGTTCAAACTGATCAAAAGTGATGAAAAGTGCTACAACTGGTGTTGTCACACAGTTGCAAAGGTTGACTTGTCAACTTTCAGCTGCTTATTGCTATTGCTGGGTGTTCAACTTGTACTAATGAGGTGCAACCAAAGATCAAACAGTATTAACAAGTGTAAAAAAAATCAAAATAATGAAGCAATACTATCACAAAATGTGGCACATTACGTCATATAATTTGCTTTTTCTTTCTCCACAATTTATTCGACCCTGCTGTATAATTTAATAGTCCTGTGCTGTATAATTTCAGAGGCCCTGGTTATAGTGATCTTACTCTTTGTCTTATCACAACTACTCGCAATGGGACTGATCATAATTCAGTTCAATAAACAGCTACCATGGGTTATGCAGTGTGGCAATATACACACACAGTGCATTAATGCTAATTATCCAAACTTACCTCAGAGCTATATAATTAATTCAATGTATAATATGGATATTCCTAAGATTTTGCCACAAACAAAATATTATTTTCAAATAAACAGATAGTATCTGAGTGCATCGCAACATATACTTTACACAGCTGTATTAAAACCAAACGCAAAATTTTACCTATTCTATTTGGTCACATTTCTTAAACAGTGTTTGTTTACTTTTTACATTTCACAGCACAAGACTAGCTTTGACAAGGTGTTATGTTACAATGAGAGGTCACATAGCTGAAAATCCATGCTCAGAAGAAGCAGTGTGTGTGGTCCTTCAACCCCCAGAGCCTAAAGCTGCATTACATACACATTTAGAAAATACATGCTGTCTGTTTTCTTCTGTTCTGCATTCATATAACGGGGCGGACACAGCGGTAAAGTGATTCTCTCATGTGCATGGGGCCATGCTCTTTCAAATAAGGGAATGCGCTCTGAAGATAAGGTTGGTTCTGCAGGTGCACCAGCATTATCAGCATTATCGAAGTGGCCGGATAAGTGTCTGCAGCCCCTTCTGGAATACCACAGTGCTACATATAGCACATATAGCTACATATGCACTATAAAGCACATATCCAATATGTGAAAAGTATGAAAGTTTGTCTAGGCACTGTATTTTGCACTTTGTAATAGAAGGTTAACTGTCAAGTACAAACCGTATGCTAGACAAAATGCACATACATTTGCACCATGGTGCAAAGGAATGCTGAAGGATAGAGTAGCAGTGATATATCTGAGTAGGTATGGCTTTATAATGCTGTCTTCCCCTGATGTAGTACAGTGTAGCAACTTTGGATGCTGTGCTGTATGTTGCTATTTTTTTAGTAATTGTGCCCCTAAATGTCAGTGCGTGAGAATGTGAGTGAGAAAAAGAGTGACTGCAAAAACATGAGATTATCTGGGTGAGAATGAATGAGTGAGCACAACTGTGAGAATACATGAGAGCAATTTGCTGAGAGTGAATGAGAGTGTGTTGTTAATGAGTGAATATAAGTGAGCATGAGTGAGAATGTGGTGTTATGCTTGTGTGTCCTGGAATACTGGGTTCTTCGTATGACAAGCACCAGTGACAAAAGGGTAGCAGACACGGGCACACTTATGCTTAGCATAAGAGGACACCTATGACAAAATGCTGGAATTGGCCTACTCGATGTAATTTGTGGTATAATGGCAAGTTTGGAAATTTGCCGGGGTACTGCAGAAAAGTCTTGGCACAGGGGCTAGCCCTGGTCAAAATGGAGGCACATTGAAGATCATTTTTGGCATAAAGGAGGCTAACAATAGCATACAGGAGGGGGGCAATTACGACAAAGTGCTGGCCACGTTACACAAGAGATAATTTTTGACATTAAGATCACCCATGATTATGGGTGGCACTAATGGCAAAATTCTGGCAGTGGCATATTGTATGTAGTTTTTGGACTTAAGGATCACAAAAAAGGCATATTTGGGCACTATGACAATGTGCAGTATCCAGCACAATAGAGGTAATTTTGGTGTATGGGAGCACCGCTAGCACATTTTTGGAAAAAAGGGGTGAACTCTTGGGAGCATCAGGTTAAATTGGCCTGGCACATCATGAAAGACTTTAATTTGTAATGAGAGCAGAACCTATAGCTTTTTAGCAAAAGCAAATCTATTTGTGAAACCTGCTTTAAAATGCACTTAGACCCATTATTTTCAAAATATTCATCAATAGAGACCCGGCAAAACCCTCTCTTGAAGATATCAGACTTGATCGCTTCATTCTCTACAATTCAGAGCAAGCATTATGGCCTACCACATTCAAAACTCACCAGCCACAACTCCAAGAAAAGCAGGCAAACAGTGTCTTTATGAACAGTGTTTACTTTTTGCAGCTTCTCCTGGGACTGGGATATTACACGGTAGATTTTATCAAATTAATAAATGAAGCAGTGCTATGTGCACTCTTCTGAGTTAATAAAAAATAAACTAAAAAACTAAAAAATTTCAAACAATTTGTTTCAATGTTTCATTATTGTGTATAAATTAAAAATGAAGGGTATGATTAAAACCTTCACCTCTATGCTTCACATGAGTGATATAGAACCTTGCAGGTGATCTTAAATCAAAATGTATTAACAGTAAAGAATATTTTATGCCAATAATATAGCTTCATTCTGTATATGGTCAACTTTACATTAAAACATGTAGACATAACTACTATTGTTTTATTTAAATCCCTTTTTTTCTCTCCCTATTATTTAGCAATAATTTTTCTCATTGCAGTATACGGTAGAAAAACTATTAAATAATGACCATTTGTGGTATAAAACATTTAGGTTCCCATTACTGTTATTTGTTTTGTGCTATGCTATCCTCTTCATATGAGCACATCATTTTTCATGTGATACTAAGAGAAGCGATGAGTTATCTCCTTGCATATCACATCAGCAACCTAATACAAGTGAATACTAAAACAGACATTTCTCTATGTTGTGTTATTATATTAGTCATGCTTTTATTAAGGTTTTTATAACTTCAGCAATGTCAATAATTGTGATGTCATCAGAGTTAAGGCCATGTGACACCACTTTGTAGGAAGATTGAGAGTCAAAGGTCATATGATGTCACTTCCTGTGATGTAATTAATGTCAAGGATGTGTGATGTCTTTTCCGCCACCCCTGGTATTGTGGTGAATCAACGTCCAAGTGTAAGTCTAGGACCCATAGGCTACCACCAGAATTGACCTAAATTTAGCCTGCATTGGCCCACCTGAATGCAACTTTGGCTCATCTAGATAGAAATTCCTGGAACCAGGCCTGTGTCCATCCGTCTCCGTACCTCCCTCCCTCCCTCTCAAAGTACTCTGTGTCTGCTGCCCTCCAGGAGCTCAGCCTCCAATGGCTCCAGCCCAACGAGGACATGCTTGATGGAATAAAAAGGTCAGTCTGGACTTTTTCTATGGTCAGTCCGGCCCTGTTTCTATGGCTTGCCAAGGTACAATACTGGCTACTCTAGAAAGATATGCCGCACCTTTCAGTTGTCTGAAAGAAGCTTATAGAACAGAACGGATGCTGTGAGAGCAGGCCCTTACTTTTTCAATTTTAAACATTGTGGAAGAAAATATCCCAATGGCAATCAAGCATTTACTGTTTAATCTCTACTGTTGATAATTTCATGGATACTGACTCAAACGGCTTTGCCTTCAGATAGCTTTCAATATGCTCCTGCAATTATTATTCGACAGAGCATGGAATGGAGCGCTGTAGCACCTTAATGTGTGATATGCATGCAGTTTCAACATTTCTTACCCAGCTGCACTGGCAGATGTTGTCATAACACGAATACAGCTTTTAAGATAATGCACATGCACCCGAATCCATCCCTTGCAAGCAGAATCCTTAACACTAACTTTATGTTGTTGGGTACAAAATAAGTCAAAGAGTACCTGAGTACCTTTGGTTTGTTGTTTCACGGGCATCAAACGAGAGGAAACTTTCAGCCAGACAGTAGTAAAGTGTGTTACAACGATCAAAAAGAGAATTCATACTGCGAAAGAATGTGATCCATTATGCAGCATAATTTAGTCAACCGTGCCTCATAATTCAGTCCTCCATTGCAACATAATTCCAACAGTCTTGGTCATAGGTTGTAAAGGCAGTGAAGATAAACTTGGGAAACGGCAACATACCTCAGGGTCTGGCAGTCTCAAAGAGTGCTCAGTGAATGTATATAGCAGGCTGCATTCCCGATGATAAACCTGAATAGCAAGTGTGATGTGGTGTTCAATATGCATGCTTATCTGTGATCATATGAAGAGGGGTGTGGCACCACTTAAACAAGGAGTAAGCTGAAGCCAATGCCTAACACCTGTTTTTCTCCATAAAAATAGACAATGTTTAAAACATTTATATTTGATGTGGTGTGATTTTGTTAGTGCAATTTTTCGATTAATGACTGCCTTTGTTTTAACCCCAAAGATCTCGTGTTTATACTTTATTGGTGCACTGACTCACATAGTGTGCTGAAGTGTGGGCAGTAAAGCGCGTCCTGCTCTATTGGGCCTGTTTCGCCGTCAGGTAGTTAGAATAGGACAACTTGGCCATAAAATGACCTCCCTAACACTAGCCCACCACTGCCTTTCCCTGTGCCCTGAAAGCCGACCCAGCATTTTAACTTAATAAAGCTCCTGACACAATCCCAATTAAATCCATCAAGTAACATATGAATTCGTTTCAAAATAATATCTGACAATTCCGAGGCCTGCACATACCTGCAATATTTCCTGATTGCAAGATGCTCCTCCAGTAGCTAAAATTCTTGTCCTTGGCACTAGGATGAAAAAGAAATCTATTTTTAAATACTTTCTGAAACATCGATTTAACAGCAATGTCTAAGCACAAACGTTCTGCTATTTTCACGCTGAGAACTAAATGCTTCCAGTGATGCTACTGCATACTTCCTATTTCTGTAAAATGAAGTAGCCTAGGTAAAAAACTGAAAGTCAATAAAAATTAAGAAAAAAGCTTACTAGTGCAACAACATTCATGTATCTACATATTTTCCTTGCCTCTCACTCACCTGTAACGAAACACATCATTTGCAGTCAAATAAACCAAATGATCTTATCCACATGCTTCCAAAGTTCAACATCTATTAAGAAACATACCTCAAAATGCACTGCACAACGGTGCATGAAAATTGGGTAATGAGACTGATCGGAAAAGTGGCCTGACTCAGAAAAGCAAGGGAATAGCTAGCAATTAGTTACCTACTCAACAGTCAAACCATTCATATTAAAATTCAGCGTTCAGTTTTTATAGAAGAAGCGCAAAAACGCAGGAAATGTAAGGGCCAGATTTAATCATTTTTCATCCAATTCAGTGAAGTAAAGACATTTCCTGCATTGCACAAAGGTGAAACTTATGCAGAGGACACATAGTAAGACTGGTTTGCCACTACCATCCCCTGGGTGGGGACTCCAACCGTGTAATCTTGCACAACGCACGTCCTCGCACACTGGTATGGAGGTGAGTGTGCTGATTTGTACTGAGGGCGTACCCTTCCAGTAAAAAGTTCCTATGTTAAGATAAACTCAGAAGGATCTAAGGCAGTGGTTCCCAATCTTTTGACTTCTGTGGACCCACGCTTTATCATTACCGAAACCCGGGGAACCCCACTGAATCATTATTGGAATCGGGGATGCAAGTGTAGATGTGAAATGCTTTCCCTGATATAGAACGAGAATAATAAATCTAAAATTCGGATCTAGTCAAAATGTTCATACATTTAAGAAGAACAGCAAAAAAACATCAAGTGAAGATGGATGTGTACCGAATCCTATATGATGACATCATGGACAATACATGGCAGAGATCTTCCCTGCTGGATAGGCAACATGGACACTTTCCTCCAGCCATTTAAAGGCAGGCACTGTGGGCATTATGGCAGGTGCGAGCAGCAAACATAACTGCAAACCAGAAGGACCAACCATGAAGGTGGGAGGGACACAAAAAGGACATGATCAGAAAGTCCCCAGTTATAGGAGGCAACCAGTGGGCACTGGAGAAATTGGAAAAAAACATCAAGAAGGGGGATGAAGGAATTTAATTAAGGTCAGAGTTGCAAGCAGGGTCTAGTTGAATGACACTTATGTAAAAATAAAAAACAGACCAATAAGGCGGAGAATTCAGGGCAGAAAGCTTACCATGAAATCAGTGTTAGAGTCAACAACCTGCCCCGAAACAACATACATTTTCAGTTATAAGCCAGACATATTAGCTTAGCCAAAGCTACACTTTTGTATTTTAGCAGCAAATAGGCAGCAGGAGCTGGGCAGCTGCCCAATCCACTAAATGGGGGTGGGAGTGTAGGGGGGAGGAGGGGGTCACTAGATGGCAGATATAGGCATTTAAAAAAAAGAACATGGGATGAGAACCAGCCTCTCTTGGCATTGTCTCAAACATAGAACACAAACAGTCTTTCTGCCCCTTTGTGAGGCTGATTGGGGGATTTAGCCCTATTCTAACCCCTGGTTGGGGGTGGGGGGAGGGTGGGGAGAACATGAAGCACTCTAAACACCAGATACTTAACTACAGAAATTGTTACATTACAGACACGACCACAGATGCAAAGAACTTGTTAGGAGGTTCACATATTGGGCATGACATGTAGGTGGCACCCAGTAAGAATGATCCCCGAAGTTGCCCCTAATGATGCAGGTGGGTACTGTAACACACTGCATCCACCTGCAGGGAAATGCCTTTCCCTCTCTTCATAGAGAGGTCCATCCAGCTCAATGTAAAGAGGGAGCTATGGTTTTAGGTTGAAGCCCTGTTGTTCAATAATGCACTGTCCTCAGCACAGGCATAAACTGTCACAGCACTTTTGTTTATAATCTGGTGCACTGTCCAAGTCTGTGCTGGTCAGTCCTAGTTTACAGTGCACCTCAGTACAAAGGGACAGTGTGACTGATGTGTAATTTTATCAAAGGTTTCTTTTAAATAACAATAAAGTATTTGGTGCCAGCCAATCCTGGCATCAGATACCACTAATATCTGGAACCCAGTTTCTCTACTCCTTTCCAAGGTCCCAGAGACTGAATTACGTAGCTACATCATGGAAGGTGAGAAAAACCGTGTGTTCCTTTGGCCACAGTTTCAACTTATGGGCCAGAAGAGAGGAGGTAAATCTCCCATTATAGTTCTCCTGGATGGAAAAGAGACTATTGGGTATCCATGGTTAGGAACTGATGCAATTACCGGCCAAAGCCCCCTAACATTTATTTTCTGGATGCCAATCCCTTGTGTCTAGAGGGCTTTTTGCCGCTTTGGAAAATTGGAAGGTGAACCCCTCAATCTGCCCCTATAGGGCAAAAAGGCTTGTGCCCAGGGCTGGAGGCTGCAGCCGGGCGCCAGGATAGGCAAGCACCACACTCAATGCTGTTACTTACTTTTTTCTCTTGTGGTCTTGTGGGCTTTTTGTCCCATATTGGGATGAACAGATAGGGATAAGCAGCCCAATCAGCCCACCAAGGGGCAGAAAGTAAACAAGGCCACCATGAGGGAAAAAATTGAAAAAGTTATGTGGTTGAGGTGATTCCATTCAGGCACATGCAGCCGACTAGGCCAAAGACCGTTTTTTTGCCTCCCTTTGAGGGCAGATTGGGGCATCAACCACTAATTTGCCCTCAACTAGGGACCAAAAATCTCAACAGACTCCAGGCTAAAAAATGAGAAAAGAAATAGGGACAGTATTTCTGCCCCAAAGGGGAGGTAAAAAGGTGGGGTTTATTCCCCCTGCCACTTCATATCACAAAACTACACCTAGTAAAATGCCAGTTTCCTCTCACTTGCCATAGCCAATGGATGCAGTATTTGGGCTTCAGTCACCCAGCACCCAGGGAACCCCACCAACACTGGGCATTTCTGAAACCTACAGAGGACTGGGAAGCCAGGGTGGTGTGGATCATGTGGATCCCGGCACATTTTCTGACCCAGAATGCCCTGCAAACATCAAAATATGGGTCAAAAACAAAACACCCAGCTTTTCTGCAACTTAGAGGCCAAGAGGACTCTAAGGTGGGGCAGCTTGCAGGGGGTCCCAGCATGTTTTCATATCCTGCATGCCCTACAAATGCCACATATGTGCCTTAAAAGATTGCTTTCCTGAGCTACCACTAGATTACTCAGACTGACGATCTTCCTCTGGTGCTGGAGTGTCCCATATAGCCAGTGCGGGACCTTTGAAGACCCCCGCTGAAAAAACTTCAGACAAGCCTGCAAAACCATGCATGGCTGAAGAACAGGGATTTCAGTGGTGGCGCCAAGATGCTGCAGTCTTTCAAAATGGCAGATAGTGGTGAAAGGAAAGCCTGGCCTGCCCCCACCGCATAACAGCTGCGGTGTGCCATGCTGCTGCGGCCCATCATATATCCTGACCCCCATTGGATTGGCCTGAGGAGACACTGGCCTGGCCCCAGGAGGTGTTCTGAATGGGTCCTCTATGGAGGGTGAGGGGCGCAGAAGGCAACAGTAGCAGGAACGGGCCTCCAAGATGACCTACTGGGCCCCCCAGGTAAAAGACCGCAGTGCTTGTGGTCATGGAGGTGGAGGCACCCGGAGTCCCTCCCTGGAAGTCAGTGGAGCTGGGGGCGGGGGCAACAACTGTCCCAGAGCCAGTGGGAAGAAGGGAGGCAGATACTACAGGCTAGACACTCTTTCGAATAAGAGGGCGATCCTGGCCCACAACACAGCTACAACCAATGCAGTGATGCTGAGGGAAAAGCTTCAGGCAAGCTTTTCAGTTATGGGGGCAATCCCAGGATTGCAGTGGAGATGAACCTTGCCTTTCTCCCCTACTCACTCCCTACATCTCTAAATGGTTGTCTCAGTGAAGTTCAGCCTTTGGGCGAAAGTTGGCCTGATCATCCTCCAAGCAGACTGTAGACTGTGATACCTTGCTTGTGACACCGGGGTCTGACTGCTTACGCTGCCCAGGTTGGCTCCCCTGGAGCAAGAGGGTTGGACCCCCCTTCCTCATCTGGACACCGCCATATATGCACAAAAGACAACAAGCCTGGGGACTAATCTGGCTGGGCATCAAACCCTGGGCATCCCTCTGCAACCAGATTGCTCAAAGGACTCAGAGAAATGGGCCGCAATCAGGCCTCGAAGGCCCAAAATAAGATGAACAAGTACACAGCACAGATGGGGGAGCAACAGGAGCCCACAGTGGTGGTCAGGAAACTGAAGCCCCACCTTCTGGTGACAACACAGCAGTGATACTACAAGCCATTCAAGACACAAAGGCAGCACTAGAGGCCAAAATATCGGAGGTAGGCATAGATGTGCTCCTGCTACGTCAAGATCTATGTCAAACTGTAGATCGCATGACTGAGGCAGAAGGGAGGATATCAGAGATGGAGGACACCATGCTAGACCTGGCCTCGGAGGTAGCCTGCCTCTCCCAGTCTACCAAATCTCTGCAAGAAAGCACAAAGGATGAAGAAAACAGGGCCTGCCGCAACAACCTTCACTTTAACGATTTCCCAGAAGGGGCCGAGGGCTCGCCACTGGAAATATTTTTGGAGCAATGGTTACGTTGGTGGATGGACACTAATGACCTCTACCCTGCTTCATCTTGAGCAGGCCCATTGATCCCTGACCCGGAAGCCTCCTCTGGGGACCCCCCCCCCCCATTTGATGATCACATGTTTTTTTAAATTATATGGACCGTGACCTCATCCTGAAGGGCGCCAGAGTGAAAGGATGATTGATGTTCCAAACAGGCTGCATACCGATCTTCCCTGCCTACACCTGCCTTGTTCAAACAAGACGCAAATCCTATGATCATGTGAAGCAAAAGCTACGGAGGCATGAAAATGCCATATATTCTTCTCTATCTGGCCCAGCTGGATGTAATCCACAACTACAAATCTGTGTTATTTGATGCCCCAGAGGAGGCATGGACCTGGCAACCTCCTCAAAAACCAAACACAATGAGCTGGCAGGGGCAAAGGACAAGTGGTGCCAGAAATGATCGCATCAAAGATGAGGAGGTCACATAGACAGAGGTGCATCTACAGGCTCTGTCAGGGAGCAGAAGGACCATCTAATGGCTGAGGGATCCGAGGAGGGTGAGGTGACCTGGCACAGATCGGCTGGCAGCCAAGGACAGGCCATCAACACTGAACCTTAATGATAACTGACATGTCATTATCGGAACCAGACACTAATTTATTGCACGTCAGCACCACAATATCCTTGCTCAAAGTTTAGTAGGCTTGGGCCATCAGGGGGAAGCTTATGTTGGGACTGAGTGACAGATGCTTCTTTGGGGTGGAAAGTACAGCATTAGGGGTCATGTCTTTTTTTTGGTCCTTTTTCGTTGTTTTTTCATACTGTTGCTCGATAGATTCAAATGCATCGACAGGTCCTTATGTGTTCATACGATATGATCTAGAGTCATTCCCTTCATTTCCTTACTATGGCCTCTCCAGGCAGGCCTGGAGGCCACCACACCACAAGATATACTTATGTAAACCACACTCACTCCTATGGGGGCTCTGTCCATTGTGGCAGGGAATGTCAACTGGCTTCTAGGTAGGATTAATAGGGGAGGGCATACTCCAATTCGCACATTGGCACAGCCCAACTGTCTTGTTCCTCCATGAAACCCATCTGCAGGGCCCAAGTGTCAATTCCTTCCCCACAGAGGGTAAGACAAAATGTTCTATGTCACTTACACTCAGGGATCACAGGGGTGGCTATTCTGCTACACAGAACCGTACAATTGGTGGCAACCAAGGTCACTAGAGATGCCCAAGGCAGATACTTGATTCTAGAGGGCTCAATGGAAAATACCCACTTCAATTTAATTAGTGTATATGCCCTGCTGCACACACATTAATCCTCACTGCAGAACCTTAGAAAGTTGTTCAGCACCTTGCCACCCAGGGTGACAGTAGTGGAGGGTGATTTTAACAACATCATGACAATCAGGACTGGTGCAGGTCGTCGGGTGGCCCATCGCGAAGGGGGGGGGTGTTAGCGGACTGGGCAACAAGGTAGGCCTCAGCGACTCATGGCGCATCAGGAACCCTGACCAATACAAATACACCCATGTCTCAGCAGCACATGGGTCACTGTCCAGCATGGACTATCTGTTTCTCCCTACCGCAGACCTTATGTACACAGCTAGGATGTGGATCCTCCCTTGGGAAATTTCAGACCACGCACTAGTGATGCTTCACATTAAGACACTAGGCACTGGGAAACGCCTGCTGTGTCAACTTAATGTCTGGCTCTTCACTGATGAACACTTCTCAGAATATTTGACTTTGGAACTGAAAGTATTCCTAGACCTTAACAAAGGCATCATGGACTCGACCGGGTGGGGAGGTGCAAGAACACAATGGGAGGAATAGTGTGTTCCCATACCAAGGGAAAGGACCGTGAGTGCAGGGCCCACATTCTGCATCTAGAACCCTCTGTTCTGGCATGGAGAAAGAACACCCAAACACCTGAACGGACCGGATGGCAATTGATATGTCATCCCTCTGGCAGTTGTTCCTACAGGAAGTGCAGAAATGCTGAAGAGCATCTGATCAGAGGTCATATGAATGAAGGGACAAGTCCGGTAAACTCCTGAACTGGTTAGCTACTAAGGAGGCTGAGTCAAGGGTGGTCCCCTGCATATTGGATGGACAGGGAGTATGGTAGAAAACTCCAAAGAGATCTCTGTGGTCTTCACGCAATATTACTAGGAGCTATACACAGAACAGGTACACCCAGACTGCAAATCAATTGCCCCTTTAGTCGCGAACATCACAATACCCTGTCTGACTGCAATGGAGAGGTCAGCACTGAAACATGCATTTACACTTAAGAATGTGGGTGGGGTTCTTTCGGACATCAATTCTGTCAAAATGCCCAGCCCAGATGGGTTCCCAGTGGAATACTACAGGCCTCTCTGGCTGGAAATCCTCCCCATCCTAAATTTATTTACAGAACTAACTGAGGCACCCCTTCCCACTCTGGTCATCCTGCCGAAACCCAGAAGGCTGCCGCACCATTGTGCCCCACACAGGCCCATCTCCCTCATTAATACAGAGGTCAAACTCTATGCCAAACCCCTGGATAGCCATCTTATATGGGTCATAAATTAACTGGTCCACCCAGATCAACGTAGGTTTATCCCTCTTCGGAGTACAAGGCACTGCATCCAAAGGATGCACCTGGCATTGGCCCGGATCAGATCACTTGCAGGGGGAGCAGCGATGCTGTTGATAGACTTTGAAAAGGAGTTTGAGTCAGCGCACTGGGCCTTCCTCAAAGAGGCTCTCACCAGTATGGGGTTTGGGGCCAAAGTCTGGGATTACATAGGGTCCTCTATGATTCTCCACAGCCTCATGAGTGCCTCAACGGCGTTCTATCTCCAAAATTCCTGGGTCGGCAGGGGATAAGGCAGGGTTGCACTTGTCCCCTTTACTGTCTGTGCTGGTGATTGAGCGTCTAGTAGGCTGAGTCTGCTGTGACGTCCAAGTGTGGGTCTCCAACTGGGATGGAAGATCGGATAACTTTATATGCAGACAACATCTTATTGTTTCTCTCACATCTGGCCAAGACAGGATCTTGCCTACTTTGTATCCTTCAGACCGCTGGAGAGGCATTTGGCCTGAAAGTAAAAAGATCGCTGGCACCCCATGATTCCCATGCGTAGACTGAGTTTTTAGTACCTCAGGGTTCATGTCTCTTGGGACCCATCTTTCAGCTGGAGCCTCAACCTATGCCCGTTAAAGCAGAGGGCCCTATAAGACCTGGTCTGATAGGACAAACTGCCCTAAATCGTATGGGTAGAATAGCCCTGTTTAAAATGATGATACTTCCGCATTTTCTGTACGCCTTACAAAATTACCCACTCCACATTCACAAACCTGGTTTATGTCTCTAGCAGCTATGGGCAGATGCTGTATATGGGCATGCAAACCCCCATAAGTAGCCTTTGGCAAATGCATTTGCACATTATATGAAAGGGGGCTGGGGATTGCTGACGTACGCCTGTATTACCGGGCTGCCTGGCTTCTGACCATCAACAACTAGATGCATGGGTGTTGGAAGGACCCGGTGTACCAAGGAGAACTGGCCCTACTAGACTTTGACAACATTACAGTTATTCTTTATGGGGCTCCCATACCATTTGTCATCCCAGAGCCGACCCAGGTGGTGTTCCGAGTATGGAGTGGGATCACAAAATTACTCTGGAGACTCCTGTGGGAGGGCAGGTGGCTCGCAGGTGGGGACACTGGAGGGCATCAGGGGCTGGGACCATATCGGCACTGGGGATGTCTGAAGCTGCATGTCTATTAAATCCTTTCAGGTCCTCCGTGAGGAATTTCATATGCCCAACTTCCAGTTCTACCACTACCTCCAACTTATATACACACTTCAAGTATATATGAGCGACCTGAATGACGTCCCAGAGTACAGCCCACTGGAGTTATGCTTGGTCATGGGTCATCTGGGATGGGGAGGGATTTCACATTCCTTCATACCAAACTCCTAACAGGAAACAACCCACCTCCAATTGAAAGCTCTCACACATGAACCCTAGACTAAAGTAAACTGTCAAATAAACTGATATAACAAAACATGTTGCTAATTTCTTTTGTTTACTCAAAGTTTCCTGATACATTTTTCAACATAGTTTTTATACTAACAAATATCAGGCAGCCCAATCCCTTAGGAGGACGTTTTAAAAGTCTGGACAGTGCTCATTGACATTGTGTTATCTTGTAAAGTCCGATATCTACAGTGGGAGCGTGTTTTCCTAGTAGCCAGAGATATTAAGGCATATACATATGGGATTCAGGTACCTGAGAATGTGTATATACACTACCACTGGTGTGATGGACACTCACGACATTAAACAAGGGAACTTGTGCACAGTAGTGCTGGATGGATGTTCAAATTTATGTCTATTGGTGATGTTATTTGACGGCATCATATCAGTGAGCTTTTGCATACTAGTGATGGTGGTGAATAATGGGAGTATACTTAAGTTTATGTTTTTTGGTGACAGTACTTGTTCTTTTTGTGTTTGGCTGTGTTTGTGTTAACCACTCAGACACGTAATTGTTGGGATGAACATTCAGGTTATAAGGTGATGGATATTCAGATGATCTGAGTGTGTCTGTGTTTATGTGCTGGTAAGTTGCCTCACTGTTTTCCCTCACACCTGAACTCGCACACCTGTGTGTCCAGGTAGCTACAAAGACTCGCAGATGTTTTCTTGTGATTTCAATTATGTATTTTTTGTTTCTTAGATCTTTGGTGTGGGTTGCTCCCTTGTCCCTGCAACTAGTGTTTTCATTCTATACCTGATGCATCTGTTTATGCCTTGAAGAAGTTGGGTGGTCTAATGATCACCAGACACTGAAACGCGTGTCAGCACTTGTTTCTCTGTCCTACGGTCACCGCACAGAGTTGTTGGCTGGACCTAAATTGATTCTATCCTATGGTTACATCATTTATTGTCCAAATAATCAATTATTGTAAAACTAGGACATTGAATTGTTTATCAATGTATTACATATCTGCTTTGAGAATTTCTGTTTCATAATACTATTATGTTTTAGTCCGATATAAAAAAATTGGACTGATTGTATCTATGTTTTAAACGGGTATGTAGTGGAGTGTGAGATGTTGAGTGTGAATGGTATGTACTGAGGTTGTAAGTGGTGTAAGATTTTTTTCTTAACTGTTTCTGAGGGGTTGGGCAGCCTGATATTTGTTAGTATACAAACCATGTTGAAAAATGTATCAGGAAACTTTGAATAATTAAACTAAATTAGAGTCATGTTTTGCTATATCAATATACTTGACCGTTTATTATCATCTAGTATTCTTGTGTGAGAGCGTTCAATTGGACGTGGGTTGTTTTCTGCTCTGGTATGTTTTGTTGTCTTTTTCCCCGCCCCGCTCCAATATCAGCTTGATTTGGGGGAACTTCTACGTATTTCTCTTCATATCAAACTCCCCAGACCTGATGAGTCCCGTATAAGTGAAATGGGAGATATGGGTGGGAAAACTGGATGAGGCAGTCTGGAGGGAGGCTTGTTTGGAGCCCCGTCTGCTGGCCTTTTTAGCGAGACCGACTTATACAATTCAAATACCTACAGCAGCCATGGCATATCTTACACCCCCTTGGTTGTGAAGGACCCAATTGCAGGCTTCCCCGTCCCGTGCCACATGCCATGACCCTTAAAGGATTTCTACTACATGGTATGGTCCTGTTATTTACAAGTACTGGGAGACAATCATAACCCCCATCCCACCTAGTTGGCACACATATTGACATACAACCCAGGATAGGTCTGCTGGGTGGCCCTCAGGGGGGTAAGGCCCTGGTGGGACTAGGCACACTTGTGGCAAAGAGAGACATAGCCAGGTAATGGACTTCTCTGGCTGCTCAATCTCTAACGACCTGGCCGAATGCTATGGCATGGACTGGTGCGCCAAGATGGAAGACACAGTGTACACAGCAGGGAGATGACCTCACAAATAACAGAAAGTGTGGAATAAATGACTGACATACCATGGCCTTGATGGATGACGCTGGAACACAGGCCTCGTCTTATGTATAGCCAGACAGGGCATAACTGCGTGGTGACATGGGATACATGGAAAGGACCCTATACTTATTGCTTCTTCTGAATGAGCAACAGATTGTAATGTTTGTATTGAAATTTGAAATAATAAAACGTTTCTATTACAAAAAAAACAGTTTCTTTTTGCTTTCCATAGGGTATCCGTGTCCCACCAGACATTTCCTACTACTGTGAGTTTCCTTTCCAGAGTCTGGCAAAAGAAGATCCTTCATTTCTTGGTATTGCAAACGTTTTTGCAAAGCAGCCACTCTCCTTAAATCAGTTCCCACCGGTCTGAAAAAATGAGTTTCACCAGGTTAATACCACCATCCTTTGAAGCAGTAGCGTAGGATGCAGTGGAGGGAAGGCAAAATGCTGGTATAATGAGCACATTGCTGGTATTTATCTTCACAGGAGGGAAAACCATAACGCTTAGTTCACGGTCCTCTGCATTCTATTCACGGAATCAACCTGTATTTGTATAAACCTGTATTCATGAGCTAATCTGTATACATTTTATGAATTGTATAATATTTTTTTACAAATGTAATTATATTGTTATTTCAAGTGACTGATTATACATATTTCAAATGATTATGTTTATCCGAAATAAACTTCTTTTAATCGTCATGGTTCAGTTCAGTTCTGGACTTCAAATGTTAACATGGCAGCATTCGCACACTCCGACAACTCCCTCATTTTACTACTCATGGCCGAAACTTGCCTCGCCATAGTACACTTCTCAGTGTCCAGCTTCGACACCGAAGTTTTGGAACTAATCGCCATTTATACATTGATTATTTAAGACTAGAAAGACAAACCTGTACAAAGCATTGTGTTGATAATGATGACACTTGGTCGTAAACTGTAGATTGGTGGAACTAAGAAACCTATGATGAAATCTGAACTTTCTTCACGTTTGATCATGCACTAATCTATCTGTTCCCCAGTTTACTTAACTGACAACATTAGGAGTAGAAGTGATTCAGTTCATAGACCAGGCGAATAAAGGCATGATTACAAACATCACAAAATGAATTGTTTCGAGTTTACAGAAACTTCACATGAAGTTGCACTGATTCAGATTAGATTTAAATGTGGCTACTAAGTTTGACTGACAGTTTAAAATATAACCATTTAATTAAACCTTTCTACCTCTTCCTTACAGGGAAAAGTAGCACATTCTTCACATGTGTGGCATAATATGGGGTTGGGGCATAAAATGTGGGGCCTGTTCACAAACTGCATTTCATAGTATGTGATGTATACTAAAGTATTATTACTAATGCACTACAAAATTATTTTCACAAACCTACAGACAGAGACCTCCATCTCTCCTTCTTCTAGCTTTTCTGTGCAGAGAGCTCCTCTACTTAGGGGGAGAAGACCTCTGAGTAAAAAGTTACTAATGTAAATCCTGTTGTAGGAGGCTCCTCCAGGGGGAGAAGACATGTAAGTCCACACTTAGGTGTAAATCTACACTTGGAAATGGTAACTGGCAAAAAATATAGATGGAGGCCTACGTTCAAAAGTAGATTCACACATGAATACATATACATATGTAATTTTAACTTTGTAATGAGGTCCAATATGTTTTGCCTATGTTGTCTAAATACTTTGAGGTGCTCCTAAGCTGAGTGACATTCACTCCTCTGGAATTCATTTTGCCCCCTTCAATATGTATTTTCGTTTAGCTGTTTAGTACCATAAATTTTCCGTGAGCTGTTTAGCACCATGAATTTTTCTTTATAATCGCCCAACAAATGACTAAAAATAAAATGTTACTTTTATTTTGTAAAGGGCAGCAGATAAAAGTCTGTTCAGTGAAAATGACCCAAGGTAGATATCACAAGATGTCAAGGTTCAGGCAGCGCCCAAAACCATGTCCGTGCATATGTTTTACTTCCAAAAAACAGACAATACGATGACGAATTTAGCTTATGCACACAATTAGCAAAGAAGTTCCTCTTGATTTTCAGTGGTGAATGCAAAACATGTTCCAATCTGGTGTACATCAGAAATTTAACACGGGCAAATTTAAAGACATACTGTTGCTTTTTCCATTATTTCTATGCCCTTAATAGTTTAACACGTTTACAATATATAACCATATTTCAAAAAGCTATTTTAAAAATTCAGTTTTAAAACTTTTGTCTTAGTTTTTAGGGTAGATTCTTTTTTATCTTTTAGATTTCAAATGATATAATTGCAAAATGAACCTGCAAATGATTCTGCAACTCTCGTGTTTTTCTGCAACAAACGCAATGTTCTATTGCACTACGAGCAAAACTGCAGATGGTGTAAAGTGGTCACGGAAATATTTGACTTGTACAAAAACTAGTATTCTGCCAGAATGCACACTCGAAAGTCCTAAGCATATATAGCTACGTGTGAAAATGAATTGATCTGCACTTGTGAATATGCATAGTGCCAGTGCAGTGTTTGTTCTTGTGGTACATTATAAATCTTTGATCCCTTTCTTCTGAGAACAGGTTAAAGAATGGAATGGCGGCTACTCCCGCCAGCAGCTGCAAACCTTTAACTACAAAATGATAATAAACTGAGTTTATTATCATTTTGTAGTTAAAGGGGCGGGGCATTGAGGATGACAGCCATGGAGGGGAGTGCACAGAGAACTCCCCTCAGTGCGCATGTATGTTTGGCCAGCCGTCTCGAGCCAGCCAAAAGCTCATGCACACTGTGCTCTCTTCAGCCCGGCACTGTATGGCCGGCCTGGAGAGAGCAGGCACAGGCTAAGAGCGAAGGTAAGTCTTTTTTTTTTTTTTTTTTTTATGTTTAGTAATATTCCCCCTCCTGCACGCCGCCCCACTCCCTGTAACCCTGGCGAACAGCGACTGCAAGAATGTGCTGCATTGAAACGATACGCGCTCAGCTGTGATTCAAAAGTTCCTTACTTAGTGCACAAATGCCTTCTATGGCCCTGATTACAAGTTTGGTGAAGCGGAATCCTCGGAAGGAACACTACTTTAGCAGATCACTACTAGCCTGGGGTTCCCACAACCAGTTCTCCTAGATGTGGGAAGGTTAGACCTGATTTTACCAGCCGGTATTCCAGGTCAGTAAAAAAGTATGATGATTTCGATGTAAAACAACACCCAAGACTCATTCCCCCAGTCACTGCCAAGCTTCTTCTCTAACAAGGTGGGAGCCTGTAACGCTCCCCCTGAAAACTATCCTGGTCTATCTCTCCCTCTCCCCTCCCTCTATCTCCACCCCGAACACAGTAGCACTTGCACACAATTATCACCTGTTCAGAGTATCTGGTAAATATGAGTATTACATCTTTTGGAGTAGGGAATATCATGCAGGTATTCCCCATTCGGAGGGGTTTAACCTGTAATTGTTGTAATTCAATGAGATGATACTGGGTGGTATCTGTAACTCCAGGAGACGGGATTCTCCGCATTGAATTCTGCCCAATTCATATTCAGAACCAATGGCCTATGTTGCCCCAATTTACTTCTAGAAAGGTTAAGAGCCTTACACACACTCATGCTATTAAATTATACCATCAAGTGCTTTGGATGGCCTTTAAAGTTAAAACTATGACATGTCTCACAGGTGCAGTCACTCATTATTGACTAGGTTCAGCAAATGTTTCTTTCTCACTCAGCAGGAAATTAATGCCAATCCTTGCATGAATTCACTATTTTATGATGCTTTTTCACCTTCCTGTGAGATGACTAGCGCAGGCACATAAAAGACGGTATGTCAAAAATATATTCAGACTAGGCCTCAGAAGAATTCCTATTTATCAGAAAACTGAAATACCTGCAATCTGAATGGCAATGTTTCGAACAATAGGACTAAGACCATCGCGATGGGCGTGGGTAACCTTGGGCTGTGTTTTAGAGCCCACAGTGACACAGGCAGCCTGAATACAGATGGGTTTTGTGCTCTCGTATGGCCACCAAATCTACCCCCTTTATTGGTTTCCAATGGAGCAGATTTTGAAATTTTTCCACAAATTCCACTGCATAGGTGGGACTAGGAAATGGCTGGATTTTGTAAGTTTTGCTTTTTGCCCACAATTTTACCCAGTTTCTCAACCATCCACCCAGCTACAGGTGCAAAATCTCAGATATTCTACCTTTGACTCTGTAATTCCTAAAAATAAAAATTCATTTTGTAGATTATGAAATCATGCTGATTTTGTTGCCACACTTTTTCTTTCCGGTTTTCTGTGTTTTGCATCTTGGATTGTCAAAAACTCCCAAGGTGTAGCACACAATTGGATGTCACAACCATCTGCTTGAAACATTTAACTGCCATAGGCCAGCTTGCTGGATCTCTTTTGCGGGGCTAGCTCTTAGCAAGGACTTAGCTGAGGACTACACGATGTACCCTGCCCACCAAAAGGATCACTTTACAACATAGTGACAGGAGATGCTGCCCTCTTAGCACCCCCACATGAATCCCTCTGTCCCATGGACAGATCATCAAGGCCCATTCACGTTTTAGAGGTAGTAGGAGAAGACACTCCAAAGTGGACTGTCCACCAGTGGCTCATTGTGCCTAATGCACTCCCACCCAACTCCTGGTTATCCATGCAGTCTCCCCAGATCCTGAGGTAAAGGATGCTTCCGGGTAAGAATACCATAGGGGTGGGGGCACATGATGTGGTGGGTGTGTAATCCCTGGTGTTTAATGAAGTTAAGTAGATGGCGGTGTGACAGACTCTTCATCTAGTGTGGAAAATAAAAATTAACTCCTGAGATTCTTTGGACTTATTAGAATATCACAGTTCAAGTCCAGTCACTTTCATGGACTTCCTGTGTCCTGTATCAAACGAATCAGTGTGTATTCTTATGAAGTGTCTGGAAAATGGTCCAAACCCTGCATTAAGAAGACTGAAAGCTTCTGTCAGAGTCGACCTTCCCAAAATCTGTGCTTCTCCCCTGCACATATTTTACTAACCCTTCCACTTCCTTCCCAACTTAAGGGCTAACCTCATACCAATCCAGAGACCTACTTGCCTGCAGGAGGAAGACTGAGAGCTTGTGTCAGGCTAGGTGTGCCCAATCCAGTGGGTCTCCATTGACCACTGTATTCTCCTGCACTTTTCAGCTCTTGGTAATTCCAAGTTCCCCCATCTTCCTTTGGACTCTGTTCTGAATTCCATTAACAGCCTTGTCTCCTTACCTTATTATTGCTGGTCATTAGGAGATTATGGAGGTCATTACAACCCTGGCGGTCAAAGACCACCAGGGCTGTTTTGGCGATTGCACCGCCAACAGGCTGGCGGTGCAATCTTGGGTATTTTGACCGCAGCGGAAGTGCCACGGTTGCACCGCCGGGGCCAGCGGTTTCCCGCCACATTTGCCCCAGCGGTGATAATCCGCCTGGGCATCGCTGCTTGCAGCTCTGCCCAGGGGATTACGAGTCCCCGACCGCCAGCCTTTTCCTGGCTTTTTGAACTGCCAGGAAAAGGCTGGCAGTACGGGGAGTTGCGGGGCCCCTGGGGGCCCCTGCACTGCCCATGCCACTGGCATGGGCAGTGCAGGGGCCCCCTGACATGGCCCCATGCAGCTTTTCACTGTCTGCTATGCAGACAGTGAAATGCGCGACGGGTGCAACTGCACCCGTCGCACGGCCGCAACACCGCCGGCTCCATTTGGAGCCAGCTCCTGTGTTGCGGCTGAGATCCCCGCTGGGCCGGCGGGCGGAAACCAGGTTTCCGCCGGCCGGACCAGCAGGGATCTCATAATGACCGTGGCAGGAGTGTGGCTGCATTGGCGGCCGCCCAGCGGTCAGATCTTGGCGGGCGGCTGAAGCCGCCCACCAAGGTCATAATGAGGGCCTATGTCTATTATCCCTGCCACCCTATAAAAGGTCTACCCAGCCCTGCTCCTGGAGTTTACTGAATGATGGCAGACTCAACATTGTTGCTAGCCCAAAGTCCTGCCTTTGGATGGCTCTCTGCCCAATCAATGGGCACTACTGCAACTGCTGCGGGAGCCAACCTGACTCCGTGGTGCTGACTCTCACTCCAACACTGTCGAGTCTTTTCCCTGGTGAAGGTGGTGAAAATGGCATAAAAAGAAGCCAACCAGATAAGTGCATCTGCGCGTTAGTATGGGCACCTTCTGTTAACTTCTAAAGAGACTCTTGTCCTAATGAGAACTCTTTCCACCCCTAAAGATGGTGAACTCATTAGAGGGAATAATGTGGCCTCTGACCAGCATATATGAGCTAACTCAACAAAGGTTGCTGCTACACATACACTCTCTGTAAGCACCCAAAGACCTCCATCTAACTCTTTTCGGCATACTTCAGCCAAATACCCTGATTCACCTGGCCAGTCACAATCACTGCTCAGTAACAAGGCCATCCAGGCTGGCACAAGCAGTCTCTTACTCCCAACTCCTATTGTCAGTGGATGTCTTATATCTATTCCGCTGGAAGCTATATGTAAACATACTTTGATAATAACAAAATATCAATATGCCTGAAGATATAAGATATACAAAGAAAAAAATCCTACAGAACAGTACTGGCAACTGTCAGCAGTAGGAGGAGAGAACAGAAATAAAATAAGGCATTCTCTTTCAGACCTAACACACAGTTTGTCATCCATCCAACACAAGTTCAATGAGTAAAACTTTTCAGAATTCCATAAGGATTACCTCGAAAGCATAATCCTCTGGGATCCTTGTGAAATATTTTAAGGACTTCAATATGTCCTATCAGCACCCTCCAATTCCAGACTAACATGGATCGAGGGAACTAACTACATGCTCTCCAGGAGAATACTTTATCTACTAGCTGCAGGACATGACAGTTGCTGTATTTTCCATGGCATCTCGCACCCTTGATAAATATTTTTAAGGAGTTGCTAAATTGATATGGACAAGGTGTTCCTGTGAATAACAAACGATGTTAAAGGGTTCCAAATGGCCAGTCATCTCCAGTAGTCAACTCCAAATTTCAACCAAGAAGCATGAACTTGAAAATAAGATTTAACCACATGCCACAGAGTGCCTCCTTACCATTTGCATTGCAAGAATTGATTATACTCAGGGCCACTTGACTTTGCGATAGTGTGGCCGTGGCAAATTTCACATAACTGGATTTGCCCCATTTGCCACATAACCCATCATCTGTTGCATAATCTGCAGATTTTTGACAAAAAATATTTCAATTCTTGCTCAAATGGTTCGAAAGTTATTAAAAACACAATGACATGTGCTGCTGTGGAGCGGAAGACCCTTTGCAAAGTTTGAATGGCCATCTTTTTGGAGCTTATTGCTATACTTGGGTGTCAAACTGGTAATAATAAGATACAACTAATGCCCAGACAGTGTTAATGAGTTTAAAAATGACTAAGTAATGGAGTAATATTGTCACAAAATGTGCCACATAATGCTGCATAATTTGCCTTTTCTTGCTGCATAATTTACATAACCCTGCCGCATACTGTGACCCACCCCCCATGCTGCATATTTCTGGTGATGCTGATTATAACAGGCCAGCCCAGACTGAATGGACCTTAGTGGAGTTGAACAGGCTTGCAACAATAAGAAAAGATGTGTGATGTTAATGGAGAGTGTATTTCAGTTTCACACATAAGCTTTATTCGGCCAACAGACCATCAAAGCAATACAATACAATATAAATATAAATAAACATCATAATGGCAAAATTTAAAAGAATAAAATCCATGTTTGTTTAACTTAGAAAAATGTCAAATCATTATAAATGAAAGATGCGTATGCGCCATGCCGTTACTAAAAACTTGCTTACTGCATAAATTGTCACATTTGAATTATGGCTTTTTAAAATCCTCAAAGCTAAAACATATTTCCTTAAATTCAATTCCCGACAGATTTTGCGAATCCATTTGAACCTTGGGGTTGAGTAAGCGAGACAAAAAAACATAAAATGTTCTACTGTTTCAGAAGAAGTGCCACATGCAGGACAAATGTCAGAGCTTAACTTGGGTCCCCATCTGCTCATCAAGGCCTTCAAAGGTAATGTTCCGAATCGAAATCTGGCATACAAACTTTTGCCTAGTAAATCAGGTATTATATCTAAATATAGTTCGAACTCTGGGTACCATTTGAAATCAATAAACAAATTAGTTAAATGACCATTCGATTTTTGGGAAATGTAATTATTACGTATGTGGGACCAGTAAGCTCCTTTCAGTGCTTTTACATGGGACTTCACAAGTTGCTGGGGATTCTCCCAAAAATTCCTCAATCCCAGCGTACAAAACCAACTGGATACGTGTTTGATCCATGGGATGGACATAGAGTTGGGGCTTTTTAACAGTTCTAATAAAGAGGACTTATATATGGCCAGTTCGGGGACTATCCAAAGCCTCACCCAATATAATAGAGGCCGTAAGATAATTAGGTCAGCCATTCATTTAAACCCTAGGTCTAAAAATAGGGGGGTTAATGGGGTGCTAGTAGGGCAAGCACATAAAGCCTGTGCAAAGCTATTCTCGATTATGGTTATCCTACTGCTATCTGACATGCCCCAAATCTCTGCGCCGTAAACAGCAGCACCCTGTGCCTTAGCCACATAAATCTTTACTGCTGGAGACACAACTTTAGCGATCGTATTCCTATAAAGGCACAATATGGATGCTGCCCGATGTTTCAAAAGCCCAGCACTCTTGCCAACTTGTTCCTCCCAAAGGAGTGAATCTGTAAGTCTCACACCCAAATAGTCAATGGAGCTAACCTGGTCCAAAATAGCTCCATCTAACCTAATAGTACATTTCTTACGAGGGCCAGAGCGAAGTACCATCAATTTCGTTTTCTTCGAATTCAGCTCTAAACCAAAATTCCAGCAGAATGATTTAAATCTGTCCACAAGAATTTGCAAACCCATGGGGGTTTTTGAAATCAATAGAGTCATCCGCAAAAAGAAGAATAGGGATTTTCTGATTGACTAGGGTGGGAGCATCATTCTGGCATGTCATTAATTCTTGGACCACCTCGTTGATAAATAAAGAAAACAGAAGTGGTGCAAGCACACATCCCTGACGGACACCTCTTTTAATGGGAATATTTTTAGTCAATTCACCTTGGTTACCCCATCTTACTTGCGCATATGTGCCTTCATGCATGCGTATCAATAGATGGATAATATCGGGTGGTGCCCCTATTTTGTTTAACACTCCCCAAAGCTTATCTCTTGGGACCAAATCAAAAGCAGAACGCAGATCAACAAAGGCGACATATAAAGTATATTTAAACCAACCTTTGAAATCAGATGCGTATTTTCGTTTCACTTTCCCCAAGACAATAGGACTTTCTGAATTCTCAACAAACACTGTTACTATCACCAGCAAGATGGATACTTACTATATTGCATGCCTCAAATTTTCATTACCTGCTCATTTCATTCCTCGTGCCATTCCATACTCCGTAAGTGTTATTCATTCATGCATGGGTGGCCCTTCCATATGGGTAAAGTAGCCACACCCACTCACACTTTTCAAGAGAGGAAAAGTGTCTGTCAAGCTAAACAAAGGTCAGCCTGAAAGACACTCTTCTTGTTCAGGTCAGGCAGCCAGAAACTAAATATGTGCTAAATGTGCAGGCTCCTGGCTGTCTGAGCTGAACTTTGCCCAGCTGAGAATTTCACAGGCCTGTGGGCCTGACCTCCTCAGCCTGGCAAAGGTACCTCAATGCCCTCCCCCTCGTGATAAGGGGGGGGAGGGTCATCGATTGCCTCAGACCTGTATGCTTCACATTTAATCCCTGAAGTGCCCAGGGGTGAGAGTCACTCCCAATACTCCTGGGACCTTCAAGGCTTTCTTCTCAGAGCTGCAGGACAGGTACATTTTCAGTTTTTGAATGTTTGGTATGTACGTGTGTGTATGTGTAAATGTATGAATTTGTTGTGAGTGAGTGTTGTGAATGGGTGTGTGTGTGAATGCATGTGTGTGAGTGTATATGTGTGTGTATGTGCATCCCAACCGCCCCCTTCCTTGCAAAAATTACTGGTTGCCACTGCCTCTATGATCTCAATTAAACACTACCTCCCCAAGCTATTTTCAAAGTCTACTGAAAATAGATAGTACCTCTCTATAAACTCTATCATCACCCTAGTAACTAACTTTCTGCATTTATAAACTCCTTTATCAGATAGCTGATGAAGGCTTTCAGGAAAGGAGAGAGAAAGAGGGCCGTAAGAACCGAGAGGAGGAAGGACGACTCATTAGGATTACCAGTTTCTAATCCAGGCAAAAATAATCTAAACGGAGTTGACTCTTTGATAAGGCTCTTTGATAAGGTGTAGCATATTTACCCTATACTGAAATGTCAGGAAAAAAACAGTTCATCTATTCATTGACATTTAATTTTAGGAGGGTTGAACTGTAATTAAAAACAGCAATGTGTAAAATCCTTAAACTATACATGTTTAAATCACTTATGCATGGAGTACAATACGGGCAAGTCTCACAACACTGATTACTTCATGTCTTCAGCTGCTTCTTACACAAAGGAATGTTTCTATGAAGTCAATTATTGGATGTACAGGAGCAAGTGGAGTTCATATTCCTCTTCAGGGGCTCCCTCCTGTTTAATAAGAAGATTTTCGTCAGGGGGACATGGATAGCCAAATTTCAGGCCTTAACACACGAGTGACTGGACTGCTTAACAATATCTGAGGAATGACTTGCGAAATGAGGGGAGTGGTGAGTGGGGTGGGAGGGCTATTACATACATTTTACATTTGTGTTCAATCTTGCTCCTTAGTGGTCACAGACAATACTTGAAGCTATGATAAAAAGTACACTGTAATTGAAGTGATCTGAAACAGAGAGCGTGCATTAAACAGTTGACGTAAGCAAGCTGATTCAAAGTGCCACGGCCGTCATGAGCGCGAAGGAGAGACACAAAAGGAAAAAGAAGTTCAATCGCAGTAAAACGTATCGACAAACATGTAATTATCCATGCAACAAGGTCGTTGGCCAAGGCGGTAACAAAACTGACCCAAAGAGGGACAAACGTAAAGCATTTACCAATGATAACAGATGATTTTTGAAAGGCAAGCCCATGAACGAGTGATAGTGATGGGCGTGGTTAAAAGCCCACAGATAGATTACAACAGGCCAGAGTGCTTGCACGCGCGACCTAACAAGGTCAAATGGAAAAAAAACATTTAAACATAAGAAAGGAATCAGATGTTGGAATAGTAGAGTGTTAGAAATGGGGTTTTTGGTTGGCAGTCAGGTTACCCTCTGTCCAAGCAAAAGCCCTCACTCTAGTCAGGGTAAGTCACACGCTATCCAAGATTATCCTGTGCCCACCCTCTGGTAGCTTGGCACGAGCAGTCAGGCTTAACTTAGAAGGCAATGTGTAAAGTATTTGTGCAATAAATCATACAATACCACCATATAGCACCACAAAAATACACCACACAGTGTTTAGAAAAATATATAATATTTATCAGGATAATTGTAGGTCAAAAAGAATAAAGTTGCAATGGAAAATTGTAGAAATATCACAGTACAGTGATATAAAGTGTCTTAAGTCTTTAGAATGTAAACAAAGTCTCTTTTAAGCACAATTACCTGGTTGGGAGTGGAAAAATCTCCTCAGAGGGCCACAAGAGAAGAGGTGCGTGGAAAAAGAGTGTGTGCGTCGATTTCTCCCCAGCACACACGGACTTGCGTCGTTATTTTCCACGCGGGGAAGTCGGCGTCGTTTTCCGGCGCTCGGACAGTCTCTTTCTGTGGATCGCGGGGATTACCAGATGTCCCGGGTCTGTGCGTGGATTTTCCTGCTTGTTCTCCGGCTGCGCGTCGGTCTGCGGGGCTGCGCGTCGAAATTACGATCTCACGGCAGGCGTCGCGTCGATTTCTCCTCTGGATGTCGATCTGCGGGGCTGCGCGTTGAAATTACGATCTCACGGCAGGCGTCGCATCGATTTCTCCTCTAGAGGTCGGGCGGCGTTGTCCTTGCGAGGCCGTGCGTCGGATTTTCGATCGTCCCAAGAGCGTCGCGTTGATCAGCGTCGGTGTGCGGCGTTTTTCTCGCCGCAGAACCAGCGGTGCGTTGAAATTTTCAGCGCACGGAGCGTCCAAGTAAAAGAGAGAAGTCTTTTTGGTCCTGAGACTTCAGGGAACAGGAGGCAAGCTCTATCCAAGCCCTTGGAGAGCACTTTCAAAGCCAGACAAGAGTTCAACAAGGCAGCAGGGCAACAGCAAGGCAGCAGTCCTTTGCAGAAAGCAGACAGGGGAGTCCTTTGAGCAGCCAGGCAGTTCTGCTTGGCAGGATGTAGTTTCTGGTTCAGGTTTCTTCTCCAGCAAGTGTCTGATGAGGTAGGGCAGAGGCCCTGTTTTATACCCAAATGTGCCTTTGAAGTGGGGGAGAATTCAAAGAGTGGCTAAGAAGTGCACCAGGTCCCCTTTCAGTTTAATCCTGTCTGCCAGGGTCCCAGTAGGGGGTGTGGCAGTCCTTTGTGTGAGAGCAGGCCCTCCACCCTCCCAGCCCAGGAAGACCCATTCAAAATGCAGATGTATGCAAGTGAGGCTGAGTACCCTGAGTTTGGGGTGTGTCTGAGTGAATGCACAAGGAGCTGTCAACCAAGCCCAGCCAGACGTGGATTGTAAGGCACAGAAGGATTTAAGTGCAAAGAAATGCTCACTTTCTAAAAGTGGCATTTCTAGAATAGTAATATTAAATCCGACTTCACCAGTCAGTAGGACTTTGTATTACCATTCTGGCCATACTAAATATGACCTTCCTGCTCCTTTCAGATCAGCAGCTGCCACTTCAACAGTGTATGAGGGCAGCCCTAATGTTAGCCTATGAAGGGAGCAGGCCTCACAGTAGTGTGAAAACGAATTTAGGAGTTTTACACTACCAGGACATATAACTACACAGGTACATGTCCTGCCTTTTACCTACACAGCACCCTGCCCTAGGGGTTACCTAGGGCACACATTAAGGGTGACTTATATGTAGAAAAAGGGGAGTTCTAGGCTTGGCAAGTACTTTTAAATGCCAAGTCGAGGTGGCAGTGAAACTGCACACACAGGCCTTGCAATGGCAGGCCTGAGACAAGAAAAAGGGGCTACTTAAGTGGGTGGCACAACCAGTGCTGCAGGCCCACTAGTAGCATTTAATTTACCAGCCCTATGCACATAAAGTGCACCGTACTAGGGACTTATAAGTAAATTAATAGTCCAATCAGGTATGATTCAAGGTTACCATGTTTTAAGGGAGAGAGCATATGCACTTTAGCACTGGTTAGCAGTGGTAAAGTGCGCAGAGTCTATAAACCAGCAAAAACAGTGTCCAAAAAGTGGAGGGAGGCAGGCAAAAAGTTAGGGGTGACTACCCTAAGGCTGTCAGGTCTAACATAGAGGGTGTGTAGAGGGGTCTCCCATACTTTCGAGAAATGGAGAGTGTTAGACCAAACATAAAGCAAATAGATCTAAAAATATGACAGCAGTGCAAAATGTATGTTTCAATATTTTTAAAGGCTCAAACTGTGAGCGGTACAAAGGCGCGTGCTGCCGCACTGTAAACACATGTCTGTAATGACTATGTTATTTTACCCTTGAGCCAGAAAATATATTAGTGCAAACTCCATGTGCTTCGGTCTCAGTGGAGGTTAACACTAGAAGCTACATCATAGTTACTCAAAGTGCACTACTGGGAGATTAAAATAGTGTTGGAAATTGTTTTCGTACTAGATGCGCATTTCAATCAATACAGCATTGACTAAGCTCAAACATTTTTAGGAAGAGTTATAGATGGTTATTGAAACATAAATGTATGTTTATCGAATTGTGCCCAACAAGTGTTTTTAAAGCACAATGTTTTGAGTGTATTGACTAAAAAGTCGTACAGCGCTATTTAAGAGGGTATTTTGTCTAGCAGTAAACATAAGTTTATTGCGAAGAGTAGGTCATGCATGATTGTGGGCCTCCCAAACTTCGACCAGGCGTCTGCCCTTCCCATAAATGGTTGTACAAATACTCCAGGCAATGGCTAGAGTAACTTCCCTTCCAGAATGGGAAGGAAAAAGGTGCAACTCACATTTGATGAGGAAGACCATTCTCCACAAAGAAACTTGTTTTTCCTGTGGAGGAAAAAACATGCATTTACACAGGACACTCTATTCCCCTATACGGAATTCTATGCAGAGAAGTTTTACGGCACTGGCCAGGCCCCAGCCTTTCAGCCTCTCCCCCCACCCATGAAGCCATCTCTGTTCTGCAGAGAATCTTGTCCTGATGTCCTTTAATAATTCTTCCACAAACTGTTTTAAATATCATTTATCTATCATTTATTTTCAGTGTGGGTGATCTGTTGGAGTCTATTACATACATTTTGCAGAGATCTCTCGTGTTGCTATTTCATTCAACATCCATACATTTCTTTTAAAGCAAAACAGGATCTCGCAGAGGAGAAATGGGAGGGGGGGTCACAGCTATTATTTGCTAAAATATTAGTTAGCTGTTGCTGTGTTAAAATGTTGAAAACACATGCCACTATCCCTATTAGATGTAAACACATTTAGAATTTGGGCCAATGAGCCTGTGCTCTTTCCCTGACTTGGCCAAAGAGGACATTAATGATCAGACAATGGATCATAAATTACAAGCTGTTCCGAAGAGGGGCCCCAAAATATGTTTGACCCAGGGCCCCTGAAATCCTTACGATGTCCCTGATTCTATGCCATACAGAATTTTGCCAAGGGGTGAATAGAACCCATTTGAACATGTCCAAGGAAATTCTCAGTAGTATGCCTTCAAAGCTGCGCATGATGCAGCTTTTCAGGTGTACTACTAGGAACAAAACTAAAAGTACTTTCAGGCGGAGATGCATCTCAACACACATACTTTTTAAAATGTTTTTCCTCCTGAATAAGCCCAGTATATTTTACCAATATTTCTGAAGAAAAACTTTTGAAATACTCTAATAATTCAGAGACTGGCAAAGCACAAAGAACCGTTATTTCTAGAGAGTAGAAAATCAGGAATCCTCCCACAAGCAAATTGTGTGCTGCTCCCTGATGGGGGCTTTAAGGACTGAATGAGCAGAGGAGCCCTCAGGCCGAAACATCTCTACAATCAGCCCGCTCTGCTCGATCCATTTACCACTCATCAGAGACGTTTTAAGGCACAGGCAAAGTGGACACTTTCCTATTGCCCCTACCTTCCAAGAGCCTGTGGGAAAAATAACATTGTTTATTTGACCTCTGTCTACTATGTCTGTTTAACTATCTAAACCACTCTCCCACTTTCTGTCTGCATTTCTTACCCTGTTTGTCTCTAACCAGTGCCATCGTAAGGATTTTTGTCCTCCTCAGCAAGGTTACCTTATTTTTGTGTGACCTAGTTTCTGAAAGTTTAACACATTATTTGGTATAGTTTGGGATTTGGGGTGCTTCAATTACCAGGAAGTACATAATACATTTAAATGTTGGTCCGAAAATGGGGGGGGGGGGCAACATATGTATGCCAAGGGCCCCAAAATACTTAAAATAACACTGCCAGTTGTCACGTATGGTCAATTTCACCCTATTTTTTTTTTTTTAGATGAGCTGTGATAATATTAACTGTTCCCTGGATTCCACAACTTCTCTCCACCACTTATTATACAGTCAGACTGCATAAAAATAATACAGAACTTTTACACTGAACTTGTATTCTCTGCCACAATTATGGTTTTCAAGAGGTCACCTTATTTTTCACCCCTTGTGAAGTTAAAAGATTATTGAATACCCGGAAAATTTGCAAACACATTTGACAAACGTCTTGAGCCTGCTGTTTTCAATAACCACAGTATTCCTGAGTGTCGCAAACAATAGGCAAAGTAGTCTTTTTACTACACACCTCATAAAGAGGAAATAAGAGCAGGTTTGAGCTGCTGAGATCCTCCTTCTCTTGTCAGTTGAAGAAGCATGGCCAGGACAGTTGACTGAAGCCCCACTTGCAAGGCTGAAAAAATAAATTCTGTGGGGGCTTAGCTCCCACCAATGATATCATAATAATTACATCTGTGATGTTATCTGTTTGAAGTCAACAGTAATGTACTGGTCGGGTAGGTCACCATAAGTGGGTATTCAATACCATGATGTTCCTTCACCTGCCGTATTTAGGGGTATTCTACTTTTTTTTAACGGGTGTTATTTTTATTCCGAGAAAACAGTAATAACTTTCAATTTAAAAATGTTTTTTAGTGCTATTTTTAGTGTTTGTTATGACAATGTTTCCCCTGGCCAGAGTCATTAATGGGCATCACATGAGCAGGTAGGAGTAACACTAGATACTGTGCACAGTCTGGCTGCCCACGGAACTCAAAGGCTGGCTGGACACTGTTTAGTTTACGTGCTACGAGAAGCCTCTATGCCCGGTCCTTAGACATGTACAGCAGATTGCAGGCAGAAAGCACAGTATATGAGGAAGAAGGATGCAGTCTGCTGCACATGGCCATCTGCTGTGTACAGCAAGAAGTACCTCTTTCAGCGATGTCATAGTCACCATTTCTATGCCCCAGGCCGAATCTGCCTGCACACCAAAGATGAAGTGCATGGCTTTCGGCCAAGTGTTAACACAGTTAACACATCCAAATAACGCACTGCTTACAGCCTTCAGTTATACCCTCCACTAAGCCCACCTGTCCCCAATGTCTATTCTGGCACCAATTGTGCTGACTTTCTTTATACATTGTTTAAAAGTCTCTAAAACAAATGTATTGTCCACAGGCACAATCTCTGAGTGCCCTTTACGTATTTAAAGATATATTCATCTTTGAATAGGACATTGTTATTGCATGCTGGGGTGTAGCTCCGTTGGTGGAGCATGTGGGGTGGCACTGGGACCCAGGGCACTAAGGAGCCCATTGAACCCTGATCATTGTATTTTACTGCACCAACAGTGGTCAAGGGGGGGGAATTTTTCCATTCTTGTACAAGGGCTCATGGCATCCTTTCTACTCTATTGATTGCATGATGGCTGTCAATTTTTGTAGCAGAGCCGATGGTCCCCGTTTAGAGGTCTTCAATTCCACTATGAGGGCGTATTTATTTTTTAACCGGAATATCCTGATGTCTGGGTGTACTCCTCCAGAACTTTCATGCTCTAGTCGCCCGAGAAAAAGATGGCCACAACAAACAAATAATGCATCCTAATACTCTAAGGCCCATACTTATGCTCTGCTTTTGCCGGATTTGTGTCATTTTTTTATTTTTTATGCAAACCCGGCGCAAACTTAACTCCATAATATATATTTAGGCGCCAGACATGTCTAGCGGCTAAAAATACTGACGTTAATGACATTTTTTGCCAGCGGAAAACTGGCCTGGCGGACATCTCTAGTCATTAGTACCAACCGCCATCACAACAGTTCCTGTCAATGTGTTAAATGTGAAGGGTGGTACAGTAGAATTGACAGATGTTTGTCAAACGCCCAGAGTTTGTATTTGAAAAATGAAAACTCCAGGAGTTGCCTCTCACTGAACGGGGGTAAATTAAACATGTCACTGTCCCTTACTGCAAGATTTTAGCCAGCAGTGATGGACAGTGAACACTGGCCATTCAACCACCCATTCTAAATTGGGTGGGTGGTGGAACCACAAAACCAACGATGGCTCGTCCGAGCACTATCTTGGCAAAGGAGCCAGAGTAGGTGTCATCGTTGAGATTGTGAAGTTCCACCCACCTCTCAATCAGGTGGGTGGACCAAGGGTTTGGAGGAGAAAGTACCCCATCGCAGTTGCAAAGTTTTTACAGGTACTATGTCGGCAAGCCCATTAATGTGGCTTTATGATACCTTATTCTTTTTAACAATAAATCTAAATGACAATCTGCTTGCAAAAAGATGGGATATATATCCATATCCAGAATCGTGCCAGAGAGTTATTCATGGATGTTTAATGGCCTTGCTAAAAAGCAACCTTCTTTGTCAGGCCCAGTGCGTTCTAAAATAAAAGCTGCCCGTGAAAAATACAACAAATGCATTACTGGTGGCTGGCCGGAGATCGGAAGTACACGTGTACTGAGCTAACAGTCTCACTAACGAGCTGCTCCTGGGTAATACTTGATAACTTGATGCTTTCCTAGGCGCATCACCAGCTTGGACCAGTAATGTCCATCTCTTGATGTCAGTCCATCCGTCTAAGAATTGCTGATCGTCCATTGACAAGAAATGCAAGGAATGATTCTAGAAAAAAATTGCAGTTTCATTTGGTTAATATGTGTGCTTCTTTGCGGCTCTGATATAAACTAGAACCAGTTCTAAGGCAAAGCAAGACCAAAAGGAAAACCAGAGCTTAACAAAGGAAAACCGAATTGACTCAGCAAATGTGCATTTTCGTTCTCAAAGCCTAGGCAAGGGCAAAATGCCACTTCATGCCTCACAGAATAACACTTACACCGAAGCTGAGAGCAATTGAAACAAGCATTGAAAAAATCAGTAGGTTTGGCCTTGGCAACCTTGTACGATGATTATTTTATTTATCTATTAGTTTTGCTAGTATGCAGCACAAAACAAGGAAACTTCACCTAAACATGGTGGCCATAGGTTTGCAAATAAATACTTTACCTACAAAATGGGCCACAACATATAAGTCTAACAGAATGGGTGTTTCCAAGCAGGCAGATGTAATAACACCCTTTTTAGTTTACTTGCAGGGAAATGTGATTCTTTTTGGGGCAGATGAAATATACTGATTGCTTGTAATGACTCGAACCTCAAGACATAATTCAGGTGCATAAGGATTACTTGAAAATATTATTTTTAAATATAAAGAATGGCAAGGAAAGGCATTGGCAATGTAAATCAATGGTCCACAACTCCTGACATTAAAGCGCACTTCTTTTTAAAAAGATGTTCACAGGTGATCGTGAAAATTCCAACACTTAAATCATAAGTGAGCCTACGGATGAAGGGGGTGACACATTGTCCTATGTTGTATGCTCTAGTGGACAGAGGCAAAATGTGAATGATAGAGCCGATTAGATCAGTGGATGACCAGCAGATGATGTGAGCTTACTTAAGCTACTCTACGTATTTATATAGGTATGTATTTTTTATTTATGAATTATTTTGATTACATGAAGCTGGGAAGGCTGTGAAACCTGAGTTTAGGCCAGGACTAAAAACAACAGCTCTATTTTATTTGTATTGATGTCCTATTCTAAACAGAGCCAAACAAGTACTGGCAAAGCCAATTGGTCAGACATTGGCAAGTTGGTTGTGGGAAACTGGGCTATTGCCACAACCTCTGTCAGGGAAAATCCCCAAAAAACACTCAATTAACCTGTGCTCAACCATCTAGTAGCTTGGCACAAAACACTTTAAGCTTAACTTAGAGGTAATGAGTAAAGTATTAATGCAGCAGTTAAATAGTAAGAACATGAAAACAAAAAACAAGAAAAATCCCACACCAAGTTAGGACATTAGAGTCAATTTTAATAAATTATTTGTCACCAAAATGACCCTGTGGCTCTGGTCAGAAGGCCAGCCAAATAGCCCTTGGAGTCACTCTGAAATTGCAGGGTTCAAGCACAAAAGCAGGCCTCAAGCAGCTGTGCAATCCTCTAAGGGTACAAGATAGGCTTCAGGCAGCGGGGCAGTCCTCGTGGCGCAGCAAGGCAGTCCTCTGAAGTACACTGCAGCCAACAGGCAGAAGTGCAGTCCTCCGAGAGTCCACTGCAGGTTCAGAAATGAACTCAAGAGTGGGTCTGAGGGTTGTAATTTTATACCTGCAGCAGCTTTGAAGTGAAAGAAATGTCTGGAGTTTTCCTCCACAGAAGAGCCTGGAATTCCCCGCCTCCTTACCCTGGTCCCAGGATGTCTGGAATAACAAAAGGCTAGTGTGAAGTTCTTGGTATATGTGTTGAGGGAGTGTCTTTAAAGTGTAAGTGAAGCTGTGCACAGCGCCGCCCACCATTCTGACAACACCCAGTCCTACATGGTGTGGTTGTGAGGGAGGAATTAACAAAAGTCAACGCCGACTACACCTAGTCAGGTGACCCTGGAAGCAAGCTTCAGGCTAGGACAAGAAAATGCCAACTTTCAATAAGTGTCACTTTAAAAGCTCTGACTTAAAATCCAACTTTACCATTAAAGAGGATTTTAAATTACAGTTCTATAGACACTAAACATGACATTTCCATCTGCTCCCAAACAAAAGTTAGCATTCATTAAAAGTAATAAGGTAATCCAGAGTTATCCTATGGCAGGGGTACGCCTCACAATAGTGAAAAACAAATGTATTCGTTTTTCACTATCAGGACATGTAAAACTTAAAAGTACATGTCTAACTTTGTAAGCACAATGCACCTTGCCCTATAGGCTGGTTAGGGTCTACCTTAGGGCTGACTTATATGCAAAGATTTAGAGTGCGTATGCACAGGAACCATGACTTTCAAGATAAAGAAGTGTATAAAAATGCCCTCACACGGAATCACAAAGCTATTAAAATAACTCATAAGAATTATTTCACTGATCCTATCAACTCAGCAAATAATTCTGCTCATTAACTTTTTAAAATTACCAAATCCTTTTTGAATCCCAAGCTTGCAACCCAAAGATTTAAGGCTCACTGGATCTCTGCAACAAGCTGTGAGAGGACAAAATTCAAAACATCCATACCACTTTACTTTTACATTAGTTAGATTTGCCTGTTAGATCAATAACAGGAAGGACTGCTGAGGTTAACAGCGTTTGCTTACAAGCATTGGTGATTGGCACTTTGCTCTAATTTATTGCTTTGTCCCTGGCTCAAATATCTGCAGCCATTTCTATCAGGTTGTCCGCATGATCCTTGCCCCAGGCAATGTTGCGGGTGGCGGGAAAAATAACTGCACCACTACTGCTTCAACAATTCAATAACTCATTGTCCTCAGCTTATGTACAGAGCAGCTGGAAAAGCGCTCAATTGATCTCTGTGCTAAAAAAAAGTCCAAAACTGCAATGTTGGAGATTGTAGAGACCATTACAGTAATGCTGGACAAAGCAGACAGTGCTATTTTGATCCTTTTGTCGATGGCATTTGATATGGTCTCTCATGCAATTCTATTACAATGTCTCTCTGAGATTGGGAACTGTGATCAAGTTTAAGGATGGCTTAAATATTTTCTGGAAGAGAGAGAGCAAAAAGTCTGGTTGGCTCCTTTTGTTTCTTCTGCAAAGAAATTGCGGTTTGGTATATCCCAAGTGTCATCACTGAGTTCAACTCTATTTAACAAATACATGGCCCCAATGACAAAGTTTATGATTCATTTGGCCTAAAAAACAAGTCTTATGCTGATGACAAACAGCTCCTACTCTCAGTTGATACTTCCTTCCCATCCCCTCAGGAGAAACTGAAAACTGGCCTTCCTGCCACTATGTATTGGCTGAAGCCTCACCACATGCTTTGTAATGAAGATAAAACTAAGATCCTTCTGTTAGGTCATGTAAAAGAGGAATGGTTGCTCAACTGCTGGTACTTAGGCCTGCCACTTCCTCTGAAGCCAGCCGCCTTGGTAAGGAAGTTGAGGGTAAAAATTGATTGTAAACTATCTTTAATCTCCCAGATAAACTCTGTAGAAGTGCCTTGCTTTGCCCTTCTGAGATCATTTTTTGATTTTTTACCAAGGTCTACACATAAATCTGTGATGCATGCGCTCACTACATACAGATTGGACTTTGCCAATGGACTTTATCTCGGCTTACCAGATAGGTTGATTAAAAAAGGTACAGGTTGTGAAAAACGTAGCAGCCCGTCTAATCTTGGCAATTTCCCAGAGAGATCAGATATCAGTGAAAATTACAAATTCTTTTAAAGAACAGAATTCTCTTCAAAGCCTTTATGATCACTTATTGGCCTTTTCATCTTCAACTCTCAAAAGATCTTATCTTGCCATTCCATCATTACGCACCCATGAGAGACCTACGCTCCACTTTGGCCACGCTTCTTTCTAGCCCCAGATTTTGGCAAGATGTGGTGGCTGTTCTTTCACTGTATTGGCCGGGGCTGCTTGGAATCGACTTCCCCATTCAGTGCAAAGGATCCCACATGAACTGGCCCTCTGTAAAGGTTTGAAAACCTACCTATTAAAATCATAATTTTGATGGCTTCTCGGCTCTTTGTTGGCTTTCTGAATTCTAGCACCGGGACACTGCTCAGAGTAGCTATGCCTTTATAAATATGATCATTCATCATCAATAATGTAATAAAAGGGCAGTTTTAGGCTTGGCGAGTGGTTTATTTTGCCAAATCAAAATGACACAACTGCACAAAGGCTTCAATGGAAGGCCTGAGATATGTTCTAGGGGGTTACATAAGTGAGTGGCACAATGAGTGCTGCATGCCCTCTTGTAGCGTTTAATGTATCAGCCCTGGTTATATGGCATACCACTTTACTGCAGACTTATGAGTAAATGAAATATGCCAATCAGGATTAAGAAAGCTTTACCATGTTTTAGGGAGTGAGCACAAGCATTTTAGCACTGCTTATCAAGTGGTTGAGTGCACAGAGTCCTAAGACCAACAAAAACTAATTCAGCCAAACATGATGAGTCAAGGCAAGATGTTTGGGGAAGACCACCCTAAGGCTAACAGTGTCAACACTAGTGCACTGTTTTATTGCTTTTATTTTTAACTGCAAGCATATGCCTAAGCAGTAAAAAGAAAATAAAACATGCAACTACTCAAATGTGGCCACCATATGCTTTCAATACAAATTTTAAAATAAAAAAAACCTTTTCTAATGGGGAACTTTTACTAGAGTTTTTTTAAATACCACCTCTTTCAGTTGTGCCATATATATATAATTGTTGTGCGACCGAGCCTTGTTCCCGCGTTACATTGCCCTAACCCCATTTTATGTTTGATGCATTTTATCAGGACTTGATTTGTGAAAGAGTAACTGCCAGGGCACAACACATTTCTCAGGAGCCCACTGCGACTCACACCCAACACTTCTCCAAACAGCTCTGCCAAATGCCAGTTTCAGCACTACCTGCTAACCATCACACACACTCACAAACGTGACATTTTGAACTATTCCAGGTTGCTTCAAGCTGAAGGATGGCCTAGCCTGGCCAATTCATTATGCTTCTAAATTAAAGAATATGGAATTGAAAAAACGTACTGCTTATAAAATAGATAGACTCGCTAGCATGTGGCGAACCTCATGAATAAGTGCCGGAGCCAAGCAAGCACCAGCAAGCACCTGCAAACACCAGCACACATTAGGCACTGTTATTATTATTATTATTATTATTATTATTATTATTATTATTATTATGTGTGAGGAAGAAAAGAATACAAAACCACGTAACCAAGCACAAAATTTGCAGGCAGCTTAAGTGTAAAGATGTCACTTAAACACTTTATAACTTAAACACTTCATGATAGCAATGGTTAAAAAGCAGGTGGAAAATACATCATTATCTAATAGGGTATCGGAACAGTAGGGAAAATAAAAAGCCAGTACTTAAAGTTAATATTAAAAATACTCTTTCAACCAAATTTGTCACTGGAAAGCAATAAACTATTTTAGGTGGCTATGAAGATGTGAGTGAACTCGGTGCAGTAACTTAGATTGAAATGAGCCAATGAGTAAAGTGGGCTGACCCATGCTGTATGTTGTGGTGGGTGGAAGCAAAATGCGAATGAGGATTTCACTTCTCAAAGGATGTGGCCGATGTGTGCACCTTATATGTGATTTTAAAAAAACAATAGCATGGCAAGAGGCTAAAGCTGTCTTAAAGGCCAGAATTAATAATAAAAAGGACGACAGTGGAGACGCGTTTCTTCATATTTCCATTATTGACTTCCAGCCTCTCTTCCAAGCAAGCTTCCGAAAATCACGTGACGGTGACACCTCTTTTGACATGCTGGTGTGACGCGCTAGAATAGTTTTGCTTTGCTTCAGCTGCAATTTGCTGCCACAATCTCCTTGCTGCTGATGCTCTTTCCGTGCCAGCATCTGATGATTGATGGGTTGCATTTCATGGCGAGATGGCTGCCTGGCTCTGTCTCAACTGATCGGGATGCAGAGACATGACACACTAGACAGTTCTGAATGCCGAGTTTTCTTATTCATCAAAAAGGAAACTTTCAATAAAACCATTCTCAAATTGAAGACCTGAGCACCCTGACTGTGCTCCTTAAAGATAACATACAATGTCATTTTTGACACTAACGTGCAGTTTCTTTATTTTGCAGCCCTTAGGTGTTTCTGAAACTCTGTACATCACTACAAGCCTGTTTCTGTTGTGTTCTTCTGGTAATTTTGCTCACAACATGAAGGGCCACATTTTCTAAAAAGTCAAAAAGGTAACGATACGATGAGCTTTCTCAAAGAGAGAGACTATATTAGTAAATCTGGACCGAAGTGTTTACAATCGGCGAAACCTTCATGAGACACAAAAGCAGCAGTGTTGTTGTACCAGCAGGATTAAAGCTAACGCATATATATATATATTTTTTTTTTTAAAGAGGCGGTATTTTCTTTCATTGTGATCTAATGCCAACTTGGCGTGCCTTCGCAGCACTTTCTGTGCACACACAAATGGCGTCAAGAAGGAAAGAGCTGCAGTGCAAGGTAAACTGGTGCGTACAATACCATGTGACAAGAAAGTGAGTCAGAAACAAGCAAAGCGCATGCATGCTGGTGAAGGGGACAGTCCGACAACAACATTAATAAAGCCGTTACTGAGTGCATGGCTCGCAGTGGAAACACTCTTGGGGGTAATGCAAAACTGAGCACCTAGATGCTGACTCCTCTGGCTGAATAGTCAGATGCAACCAGTCTCTAGGCCAAGTTCATTGTCCTTAGGGACCTCAGATAGGTGGCGCTCCTTTTGGGACGCCCCAAGGGGAGGGGAGGTGGGCAAGAGTAAGACTTAGAGAGGAATAGACATCAGAGCCACGTTTCATTCGTTTGAAATAATTAAGGTTGTTTGTTACATTGTACCACACTGCTAAAATGTAAAAATGTTTGAAATTGTACTAGATACACTCTGCAAGGCCTCCAAGGCTGGACCATTTACGGGAAACGCGCTGAACCGTGACGGTATCCACACTGCAGACAATGGTGCACAGTCTCAAATCTCCCACTCTATGAAGGAATTGTTATACATCATTCTCAAGGTGTTTGACACTAATGTTAATACTTCAAACACATAACGACTGTTTTATCTTGCAGAGCTGGAGGGAAGGAGAGAGGTATATAGGGCAGTGATTTGTGCTCTCCCAAACTAAAACTAACACACAAAGAACAAACGTCCCCTCATAAACAAGACAAGAACTCCAATTTTTGGCTCCACCACCCAAGTACTTGAGAAATGTGTCTATTGTGGGTGGGTTTCTAACTCCTGGTGTCCCACTGTTGAAAAACGCAAAGCATTTGCTAAAAAGGTTCAGGGTGGCCTCACACACTCCTTGATGTCATACCTCTTCATCGGACATCCTGTGCTAGCAAAAGCATACTCTAATGGCAGGTGTGCCCTCGTCATCCGACTGAGCGGAACAAGATAGGGAAAATCAGGGAAAATGAAGGATATCCATATAAAAATCCCTACCACCTACCAAAAGTACACTCTAAACTTATTGAAGGGTGGAGGAGAGATGATTAAAATAAACAGTAGAGAAAAGGAAATTCAATTATGACATCCTTGTCCCCCTTAGGTGGACATGTTTCAGCCCGTGAATGGTCCACCACGGGATCCAAAGCTTTCATCAGGACCAAACAGACTCTTTGTGATACTATCTTGTTTCCCCATTTGCAATACACACACACATATACACCCTTTGTGTGCACATGCAGCCAAAACCAGATCTCTATTCTCTGGTTTTTCTTTTCAGGTGAATATTCCTTCTTGGAAGGAGGTCCTATAAAGAGAACCTAAGTCTACATTTATATGACATGAGGTAACAAAAATTAGACAAAAGGACATCAAAAATGGCTTTCCAACTAATTTGATCTGGGCCCTGATCCTAGCTCACCTTTGGGAAACCCTGCAAGGGCATTTGTCGCACTTTATACATATGCTGTTCATTCATTCATCATAATTCATGTGTGTGAAACAATGACTATGTAGATTCATGACCCTCAGTCCTCAATTACATGGCCCCTCATAATTCCAGTGAGGCAAGTAGTTGCTGTTTTTGGCCCCAATGGAACTACCAGATCCACCTGAACACCATGCATCCATTTTGTTTAACCACAGAGATAATGGCTAGTAAAACTCCAGTATAAAACAACGGATTATGGGGGGAATCCGACCCAGAATTTTTGATCTCCAGTAATTTCTCATTTCTGAGGGAATTTACTAGTAGCTCCTACCCCCTTTGTCTTTCCCAAATGGAGATGTGTTCAATATTGGTTTTTTTTCCACCTGTTTGAGTCTATCTCATCCTGTTGCAGGAGAATATTGGATTGCCAGTGACCATGTGCATTCTTCTGTGTTGCAACTCTACCGTTCATGAGTAGTAGTTAAAGAGCACTTACTATGGCTGTGTCTGACCATTGCCTACCTGTAGGTTACTTTAAATCATAACTTGCTGAACTCTATATGTCACCCATTGTTGACTTTTCTCAGACCTACGAGTATCTATAGCCTTGTCGTAGAGGCATTACACAGGCAAAATACCATGACTGCCTATAACCAATACAAGCTGTGGCCTGCCTGATATCATGTACAATAATTGGCTGAATTCTTCCAACATGTTTTTGTAAGAAAACATTATCGTGACTTCCTGTATCCAGTGTATACACTGAACTGTTCCTCTTTTATTGATGGGTGAAAGACGAAACCCAACTAGTCCACATTGATAGGCAGGATCAACAATAACCTAATGTAAAATGCATGTGCTCTATGACACCATATTCTCAAATCAGCTGTGAAGGCGCGGCAAACTACTTCACAATAGGAGTGCCTCTATGGTCACCCTCGCACAGTACCACAATGCTTCCCATATAAGACAGCTAGCAATTTCAACGCTTTTACATTACAGCCACCATGGTGTAGCACTGTACCCATCTGCTAAGTTGCTTTGGTGTCTTGTCGGAGGTGTGAAGAGCTATATAAACGCAACTACATGTATTGGAGGGCAGGATATTTGGGAGGGCAGGATATTTGGGAGGCTCTGTTGACTGGAGAGGAAGGACTTCGTAGCATCTTGTATTAAATGTGTGGCTGCATGCTGACGGAAGACAGGCAGTTACTGAACAGGTATTATAATTATGTCAGACAAACAATAACCGTTTAGCTATAGGTTAGTAGCCGAATCTCCCCTCGTCAACAATTACTGTACTACACTGGACCCCAAATGTAGGCTGAGTTGCCACTTAACAGTAATTAAAACATCAAAAGAATGTTACAACCACATTTCATTCTACACAGACTTGAACAGCACAAACTGGATCATGGACACAGAACCACAAGACACCACACACCTGCTGCCTCTGGGAACAGTGTGATCAGTTGAATCACTTTAACAAAGCCTCACTCATGGCACTTTCCTTTTTGGAGTAGTGTACTACCAGCCAAGTATGTAAACATTTCCTCAAGGTCACGTCTTAGTACTCAGTTATTCTACCTTGGTAATTTGTTTCCTAAGCTCTCTATACATGTGTGGGCAAAAGCAGCAGGCAATCCAAAAGTTAAGCTCTAAAGTTACTTGAAATAATGAAACGTGCAGCAAACTATTTGGGGGATTTTACTAGCTCACATTAAGTAATATAGCATAGTGAAGTCACACATTCAGGTATTTCCAGTGAGACTGGGTATCCACGATCAGAGATAACCATCGTCACTATGTAGAAGCACTCCCACAGGGCCGTCTTTAGGAGCGTGCGACTGGTGCGGCCGCACTGGGTGATGACCTGAGCGGGGGCGCTGTGTTGAGCATTAACTTTCAACTCTTGTAGTTAATGTTCCTTTTAGAGAAAGGTATGACGTTTTGTCCAGAAACATTTTTGACTTGACATAAAGTAGGTCACAGGGTTAATATGCTGTCTGCAAAGAATAGATCTGTATTTTATGTGGATAGCTGAGTGGAATACTAAAACCAGCCTTTACGCACGCTTTAAAATAAATAAATTGTATGTGAGAGAGGGCAATGGAGAGATGAGGGGCACTTTTGCCAGGTGGTAGTGAGGGAATCCGAGGAGGTGGTCATGGGGGATGGGGCGCCAAAAATGATTGTTGCACCCGGCACCACCAGCACTAAAGCCGACCCTTCACTCCTGTGTACCATTGAATATTACTTCCCATTTAGGATGGGGCACGGTGGATTCTTGTGCATACAGGAGACCAGTAAATCTACTTAAGAGGGACTTTAGCAGTCATATCAAAGTTTAGTTTACAGGCTTCTCAACTACATATAAATATCGAATAACGCAACACTGCTCACTGTCAACAGCTTCTTGCATGAAGCTTCAAATATAGTTGTTCACGAATAGGTGACATCTGACAATCGTTGTCAACCTTGGTCTTGCCAATTATAAATCAGGTCTGTGAGCAGAAGAAACTAACAGATGCAAAAATGTTTAGCCCAGCACAATTTAGATCACTGAAAAAGTCTCCTCTATACACAAAATGCATTTCTAAGATGATCACTCGAAATTCATAAGTACTTCCCTTGATTAAGACGGCATACCCCCCAAAATCACATATTTTTGATAACCCTGCCTTACAAAATGTTCCTAAGATGCGACTCTTCTACCCCTGATCTTCCAAACGAAGATATCTAAATCAGTGCAAGATTCACCGCTTTATGCCTACTTTTTTTTAAACACCACCACCCTATGGCTTCCAGCCAGGTTTTCAACTGCTGAAAAGAAATGTATGTATTAATGTTATATTAAAATGTTTCACCCATGTTAATCCTCCCCATAGTAAGTGCCCACCTCTGAAGTCGAACTTTGCCGATCTCTTGGCTCCCGATCCGAGAAAATGAAGTCAAACTTGAGCAACCATAATTTTCCATTTTATAATTACTATTTGAAGATAATTTTGGTTGTTCTCATGAGCTCTAAATAGATATCTACTTCTACTTTTTAAGAATAAATCATTTGACCCTATTTGAAACTTTCGAGTATTAGTGCATAAATGTTTGCTTTGCTGATGCATTACATGGTTGGTATGTACAGATGTCCTGGGTGAAATCTGGCCAGTTCACTATGTGACTCACAGACTAGTTTTTTTTCTATTGTTAATTAAACTTTGCATGCTTTGTTTGGCATGTGAGGAAATTTAATTTGACTCACCCAATCGAGAACTGAAGATCTCAGTCAAAGTTGCCAAGGATGGGTTGCTCAAGTCTCTGGATATTTTGGCTAGCCCTGCATTCTAAACTGCCTTGAAATCTCTCTGACACCATCCATCACACCATTCTCTTTATCCAACTTTCTGCACATTACAGAAAAGGCACTATGGCTCCTACATTCGGATCAACTGAACCAACCAGGTAAATCTGGCATCTTACCTCTAACCTTACCATCATCCTCTGCATTAGTGCCAAAGGACTCAGGGGCATATTTATACTGTTTGCGCCAGATTTGCGTAATTTTTTAATGCAAATTCTGCACAAACTTAACTTCATATTTATACTTTGGAGTTGGACCCATCCAGCGCAAAAGTTATGGAATTTGCATTATTTTTTGGACGTAAAAACCTACCTTGCGCTAATGATATGCAAGGTAGGCGTTTCCGTGCAAAAAATGACTTTAAGGCATCTGCGCCTTATTTATCCTCCCGCGTCATTTTGATGCACAAGAGGGGGCGGGCCTTAAAAAATGGCGCTCTGCCTGATTTGCACCGTTTTTTAACACCTGGGTCAGGGCAGGCGTTAAGGGACCTGTGGGCTCATTTCCATGGTCTCCTTTCCTGCACCCAGGGACACCCTCTGCCACCCTCGCCCACCCCTGGAGGACACCCATGGATGGGGGTACCCATCCCAGGTAAGTACAGGTAAGTAGGGTAAGTATAATTTTTATTTTTTTAAGTGGCAGAGGGGGCCTAACGTGGGCCCCCCTACATGCCACTGTGCCAAATGGCCATGCTCCCCTGGGCATGGCTATAGGGCAGGGGGGCATGACTCCTGTCTTTGCTAAGACAAGTCAGAAAATGGCGCAAGTCAGGTTAGAGCCAAGGTTTTTTACTCTAACTTGACTTGCACCATTTTTTGACGCACAACCCCCAGTCTTCCCTATGTCTCCCTGCCCGGTCAGCGTAATTTATTTTGATGCTGACCAGGCCGCAGCGCCGGCTTCCATCATTCCTTAAATATGATGCCCGGCTGGTTGAAATGGCGGTAGCCGGCGTTAATATTTTTGACGCAAACCTGCGCTGGCGCAGGTTTGCGTCAAAAAGAATAAATATGGGCCTCGGTGTTGGCTCCAATACTCTCTTCCATATGGACATACCGCTGTCAGCGATCATATATAACCATACCCTGGGGTCCTACATGTACACTCATAAGACTAATACATGTTTTAGATTTTCAGGTTAGTCTAGTGATTTATTAGTGTGTCCTCGTCCCAACTCTCTCACAAAAAGACTCTAATCTGAGACTTATACCTGTCCCTTGTCCCATTGCTCAGTATCATCAGTATCATCACAACTGCTTTCTACTATCTATACAATCATCATTCAATCATGCCCATGTTGCACCTACCTCAACCGATCAAACTCATCATGGTGCTGGTCATTTCTCGTAAGAACTACTATAACTGTATCTGAGGGAACCTCCTTGCTAAGAGGCTCCAACAAGTTCAAAAAGCATGAGGCAGGTCTCATTCTAGGTGTAAAGCAACCATATCATATATACATAGTACATATTGTCCCTCATTGCCCTCCAACAAATAACTAGCATAATTCCAAAGTACAAGTCCTACATGGTTGTGCATTGCAGTATCTCACCAAACGGTTCCATACCAGCCATCCAGATGCCCACAATCATCTGCCTGAGCAGACACCCTTTTTCGCTGGAAAGATTTAAATATTATTGCCACAGAACTCTTCATGTTCAAGGCTCCTTTCTGTGGAACTTCAACCCCTACCTCTTCTTCATGAAAATATCTTGAGAAAAATCCACACAGGTCTAAAGACTGATCTGTCGTGACCAAGAACTCAGCTGATCTACTCTAATACTCTGACTGAACATTTCACTCAAGCTGTAATTTTGGTAAAGGATCAATCTATCCTCTTTCTTTTAACTGCATTTCCAACCTCCTCCCCTCCCCCAAGAATTGTAAAGTATAAAACTATAGCACAGAAGGCTAAGCAAAACAATAAAAAATGTAAACTCCAACTTTTCAGTGAGATGTACAGGATTTGGAGACAATTCCCTTCCTTCAAAAGGGCTCTTGTTGGAACTGACCCTTTTTACAGGGTCATTCCCATACTTTTTAGCCTTCATCCTCCTATTTTTCTGAGCTCTTTTTGTTGGCTCTAAGACCCTGGGCACTTTATCACAGTTGATCAGCGTTAAAGGGCATGTGCTCTCCCTTCTAAACTTGGTATGATTGGCTTATTTAATGTACCTGTAAGTCCCTTTTACAGTGGTATCCCTTATAACTCAGGCTTACAAATGAAATGCTACTAGTGAGCCTCCAGTGCAGCTTGTGCCATCCACAGAAGTAGCCTTTCAAACCTGTCTCAGGTCTGCCACTGCAAGGTCTGTGTGCGCAGTTTAATGCCACAGGGAGCTGGCATCTAAATTTACTTGCTAGGTCTGGAAATCCACTTTTAATACACATTAGTCACTCCTAAGGTAGGACCTAGCTAGCCCTATGGGTGGGTGCTGTGTATGTAAAAGGTAGGACATATGTATTTATGTACTACATGTCCTAGTAGTGACAAACAGCCTATTCAGTTTCTTACTACTGTGAGTGCTGCTCCTCTCAAAGGATAGCATGGGAAATGCCCTAACCTTTGTCTAAGTGGTATTGTCTGATCTATGAGGGGTGGTGTAGGCATGTTTTGAATGGTGTAGGTGGATTTTTTATTACCACTGTAGAAATGTCACTTTTAGCAAGTGGGTATTTCTCTGTGCTTATCACTTTGGTGTTTTGCAGCTTGACTCCAATCCACGTGTGAGGCAGAGTGACAGCTGAGCTTTGTGCATACTTTTCAGACAACCTGTGCATAGGGATGGTGGAGGTATAACAAGAGTATATAAGCCTACTGAATGGTCTTCCTGGGCTGGGAGCGGTAGAGGCGGGGCACACATGAATCTGTAAAAGCTGCACCCTGGCCTCACACAAAGGGGCTTGTTTACCCCCTATGGATGTCTGAAGCCAGTGCTGGAGGAGAAAGGGGGCATTACTGCAAAATAAGTATATGTATAAGTGGTTGTCCCCCACATTGTTAGACACTAATTGGACTAATAAACTGGACACTGAATGATGCTAGGACGACTCGCCAGGGACAGCCCTGTGGACTGCTCTCCTGTTGTGCTGACCTGTGACCTGCTAGGCCACCGAGAAGGACTGCCACTGCTTAGTCTGGCCCCTTGTGCTGGCCTGCTTGCTGGCTCCTGCCTCCATGCATCCATCTCCTGGGGCTGGGTGGTGAGCCCCCTGTCTCCCCTGCATTTCTACTTTGCTGGTGCTGTTTTCGAAGTGGCATGAGTGGAGTGCCCCCTTGGCCCCTTCTGGAGTGCGTGGAAAGCACCCCAAGGGCAGCAGCCCGTGAGGAGTGCTTTATTTCCAATGAGAGAGCTTTCTTGCCAACCCCGGGTGCTCCTTGCATGATTGCCAGTAGAGCGCAAAGAGTGCTCCATTCTTTTTCTTTATAGTGTGTGAAGAGCACTTTGGCTACAATCCCTGCCTGCTTGGGTTGCACCAGGAAGCACCCGTGTCACCCTGCATATGCCCCCCGTCTGACTTGGGAGAGGTCGCTAGGAACAGGGAACAGCTCACAGACAAGTGCACTCCCCGTGGTGCCCCAGGTCCCAAGCAGGGACTCATTCCTGCTGCTGGAGCCTGAAGGACACGGTGCTCTGAACAGCGGTAGGGTCGGGAGTCCACACACTGCTGCGGCCCCACCTACATGAGGAGCTAACCTCTGTGAATAGGAGCCGCCAAGCTGCTGCTGTGAAGGCAACAGCTCCAGGAAACTGAACAGAGCATTCCAGAACCCCTGGAGGGCTCTGGATGCCCTCCTTGGAGGAGAGGTCTCCCCCCCACAGCGGAAGCTGGCAGTGGTCCCCATGACCTGGTACATTAATTTCCCCGTGGGGAGAACAGGAGAAGTCTCCCTGCTAATGTGGAAGGTGTGTGTGCCCCCTGCTACCGCTTGGTGCCATATCTTTGCTTGCAGGCCATACCTCAGTTTGGGGGCATTCGGAAACCAGCCCGCAAGACAGGGAGAGAATCCTCGGTAGAGGTCCCGTCCCTGCTGGGTCATCCCCTACCCTAATTACGGTTAGAGGGGCACAGGAGTCACTGTGCCCACCGTGGTGGATGCCTAATTGCTGCATAACCTATAATAGGTGTGCAGAAGCACTGTATCTATGGACTGGTGCAAATGTAGACACTGCAGATGATTTGTGTCCACTGTGGGGATGATTTATGAATGTTGATACTTTGGTAACTTCTGTGCTTTCTCACCCTAACCTGCCCACTGCGTTTCCAGGACCTGATTTTGTGTCTTACTTTGTTGGGGTGACATGCATATTTTCAGGGTCTACAGTTGCTGATTGGGAGGACTGTCTAAGATTATGTGACGATACGCAGCTGATCCACTCCCTCACCAGGGACTCCGCCAAGACCTACCTCCACAAAGGAATGAAGGCCATCGCCGAATGGATGAAGAGCAGCTGCCTCAAACTCAATTCCAACAAGACGGAAGTGCTCATCTTTGGCTCCATCCCCTCCGCATGGGATGACTCCTGGTGTGCCTGCCACTCTCTGAACCACTCCGACTCCCACCTACCACGCACGCAACCTAGGATTGATCTTGGACCCCTCACTATCCATGACTTAGCAAGTCAGCGCTATCTCCTCCTCCTGCTTCAATACCCTCTGCATGCTCCAAAAGATCTACAAATGGATACCCACGAAACCAGAAGAACAGTCACCCAAGCCCTCATAAGCAGCAAGCTGGACTACGGCAATGCCCTCTACGCAGGAACCACTGCCAAACTCCAGAAGGGGCTGCAACACATCCAGAGCGCCTCCGCACGCCTCATCCTGGACATCCCCCGCCAGTGCCACATCACAGACCACCTGAAAAACCTGCACTGGCTCCCAGTCAAAAAGAGAATCACCTTCAAACTCCTCACCCACGCTCACAAAGCACTGCACAACACCGGACCAGAATACCTTAACAGATGACTCTCCTTCTACACTCCGACCCAGCATCTCCGCTTCACCGACCTCACCCTCGCAACCGTCCCATGCGTCCGCAAAACTACAACCAGTGGTAGATCATTCTCGCACCTCGCCGCCAAAACGTGAAACGCTCTTCCCACCCACCTGCGGCAGACCAAAGACCTCCTTACCTTCAGGAAACTTCTCAAGACCTGGCTGTTCGAGTAGTAGCGGCTCCTTCACCCCGCCCTCCCCCTTTCCCTTCTCAGTACCTTGAAACCCTCACGGATGAGTAGTGCGCTTTACAAATTCCTGATTGATTGATGCCCTATGGAAATGCTTTCATGATATGCACATTTATGTTGGTGATGAGGATAACTTGTCATTTGGGGAAGGTTTTACTCCACGTGCATTCTTGATGATGTGCTCGCATTCCCGATAATATGTTCATTCTGACATGGGCATTCTTGGTGATAATGACTACCGGACTACTACTTGTGTTACAGAATACCAGTTACCTATATGTTTACCAGTCCACTGCTTGCTTTCGCAGAGTACTAGAAATCTATGTGATGTTCTGACAACTGCTTGTGTAGCAGGGTTTTACTGATACCTGTCATGTTTGATCTAATGATGTTTTGTGCATTAAGTTGATTTTTATATTTTATACAACTTGTTGTACCATTTTCTTTGTGGTGTATTTATTGCGTCACGTGTGTTGTGTGTCTTATGCAAACGCTTTACACATTGCTCTGGGATAAGCCTGACTGCTTGTGCCAAACAACCAAGAGAGTGAGCAGGGGTTATCTTGGGTGTGTAATTCCCTTGCCCTGACTAGAGTGAAGGTCCCTGCCTGGTTTAGGTGCCTTCCCTTGTTAACAAAGAATTCCATTTCTAACAGCTCTTTGTTCTTGAACATGCATCCTACACTTATCACATTGCAAAGAGGCTTTCTAGAGTTGGACAAGGGAGTCAAGACCCACCTACTGTAATCAATCGAAGTTCACATCCTCCTGGAACACTTGTCCAAAGAAACCCACCTATTAATATGCTTTGCTAACAGCTGTGATACCTAAGCCTGATCCATGTCACTGTCAACCTCTCTTCTGGTCAGTGTACTATAAAGCAAGACCCTGTCCATTACAGGTTTACAATCATTCAATGACATTCCAAGTGATCTCACAGAAGATGCTGTCAGGTCACAATTCCAGTATAGTTGGGTTTATCAGACAACCTGGACTGCACCTTCTATGCCTTCAACAATCACTTTCCGGAAGACCCAGAAATACAACATCTGCTCCCCGACCAAAAAATTAGGAGCACAACAATTCTCCCTGACATGCCAGCAATATTGTAATGTGAGTCCAGACTCCCTACAAAGACCACTAAATGGAGTAAGAACAAGGTGATACATAATAAAACTAAAATAAATACATTTTTATTCTAGATCTTTAGGTGTGTAGCAAACAAAGTTTTTGGCTTTCTGAGTAAATGTATTGATTCATACGTACCTAGCAGAAATCTGACTTGTATATGTCGAATTTTGACAGTGGCTCCACGCTCTACTTTTCCAGGGTACCAAGATCACAAATTCTGTGTTCAACCTGTGCGTGTTCACTAGTTTCTGAGTTTTGAAAGCACTGAGATGCTTTCTTTACATTAATTTGGTTTCTGCAATGTTTCCTTCGGGTGCTGCTTAGTGCTATGGAGAGGATCCACATGGTGTTCCAAGGGGTGATTAAATGTCTATTGTATATCTTTGAAATAAGGTACAAAAAATTGCATATTTTAACATAATGTATGTATAATAAATTAACAAAAAGTAATATAAAATATCATTACATAATCTTAATGTAAATTGCCATAACATTTTAGTAGTTTTTGGCAAACTAATAAGTAAAGGAAACCATGCTAAGTTAGTCTGCCAGTGATCTCACCAGTACTGAAACGAGAATCAAATATAGCATTTTGCCTAATTATCTAGTATTCAAAGCCACTCTGAAGATGATTGAACCTTTTTTTGTAAACTCAGTGGATTTAAATCACAAAGCCTTGACTGGAAAAGTCAGAGTTCTACTCCCACTGCATCACTCCTATGTTTGTAATAGATTTCCAATTTTCTCAGGATTCAAAAAGAATTCCAAGACTGCATCATGAAATCCACAGTAGCCATACATGTTCTGGAGTACAACGCATTCATAATTGTGCATGATGGTTTTCTACCATGTGAAACATTCTGCTTACATAAATGATGCATAGATGGGCGTCACCACTTGTAACTTTTCTTCTCCACAGGCCATGTATTTCTTACTGCCAGGAGCCTGGCCCTACAGCATTCCCATTACATTTGTGGTCATCTGCACCCCATTCCCCTCCTTGAAACATTTGCAGTCCTGCTTTGACTAAAGTACATTTCTTCAGGGCAGCAAACATTATACAGGAGATAAATACCCAAGCTGCGTGGTTCTTCAGCTATTTATGTGTGATACCCCACTTAATAAAGACCACAATCCCACTCCTAACCCCGAAACTTGTAAATGAGTTTCCAAGCAACAAATTAATTTACAAATATCCTTGGTTTGGTTTACAACCGCGGCCAATACAAATCACAAGGGGAGGGGCGGGGGCAGACATGAGGGGAGAAAATAAAAAAATACAAGAAATCAAATTTACCTTCAGGGAGATGGCCCAGCACAGGCTCTCCAGCAATCATGGAGCTGCTTACATGCTAAACATAGCATGTAAGCAGCTTTAGGATTGGTCCAAGTGGCACACAAGCCTGGGGTCTATGCTGTTTCTCCAGCCTGGCTGTACATAGAGCCGGACTGGAGAAACCTAAGTGTGCATGTGTGTTTAGCCAGCATCAGACTGCTGGCCAAACACACATGCGCACATAGCTGGACTGTCCCCTTCCCCCCCCCCCCCCACCTCCCATGGCCCAGCCCCGCATGTCCCTGCACTGCTGTGCCTGAAACAGAAAAATAAAATGATTAAAAGCTGTTGTTTTATTTTTCTGTTTCTGGCTCAGCCAGTGGGACAACGCTCCGATATAGTGAAGGAGCCCCCCTGGTGGTTTAATTTAAGAAAAAGACAACACCTTTATGTGAATATAAATTTGAAGTGCAGCACCTTGGGTCAGAATCTTTCTTTAAAATCAAACAGGCTTTTAACAGGCCCTTGAGCAAAGAACCCCTTAAAACTTCTCAGCTCAGCTATTTAAATTATCGCTTTCAATTAACTGTTCTTACGTGGTTTTTTGTAACAGGCATTTATTAAACAATGGGAGATGAACCCAAACTAGACCATCGATTTTGCTTTCTCCATCTTCCATTTACCAGCAGAGCGTCTAAGGTAGCTAAAAAACCACCAGGGGATTATTTGCCTTGCGAACCCTGTGTTTGTTTTTGAGTAATGAACTGCTTAAAACAAATCCGCCAGGACCTGAGGAAATGATTCCACAAAAGAGGCCACGCTCTGCACTTCCCTACACATAATTTATCATTCACAAGACTCCCTCCCCAAATGCAGAACAGCTCGTTGCTGTTAATAAGTCAGTTATGGTATTTCGTATAACCTGGCAGTGGGAACAACATGACACAGCAAAAAGCAATTGTGTCAACCGAAAGCCCAATGTGTTGGTTTGTTTGTTGTAACTTTACTGCAAAAAATAAAAATATACATATGTTACACTCTTTCTGAAGTATGACAGAATTCGGAAATAAGACCCACAAATCCTAATGCCCATTTTGAAACCATCATTAGGAGTGGCCTCAAACGGCACCCTGGTGGGTTGAAAGGCAACGAGGTTAGGTAGGGGTGAGGGGCTGTTATTGCTCCAGGGTATTCCAATTCACCCCGTATGTCCAGATGCAGCATTACTGGGTCTGCAAATATCAGACAAGGTGATCTTGGACCCAGAGGCACCAGAGAAGATCCTTCTGCGGTGGACTGGGGCTGCTGCAGGCTGCTGCACCTAGCCCACCAGCACCATGTCTGTCAAAAGAGCCTCCACATCCATTTACCACCTGCTTCAAAGTGGATTTGAGCTGTTTATATCCGCCACCATGGGGATAAACACAAGAAACACTGTATACAGCAATATGGGCTCCAAATCCTTACATTGATTTGGGCTTTAGTTCATTCGTAGAGAATTGGCACTGTAGGGAGTCTATTTCATCTTGGACCTTGTACCTGCCCCAGGAACGGGGAGATGGCCCAAGTGGGTTTTTTGTGGACTGCAGACACGGCTGCTCAGCAACCCAGTCACGGCCAATATTCTAAAGCACTAGCCTGGCCCGTCCTATGGCCACACTCTGTCCACAGCACGTTCTCATTTCTCATGGTGGAAATTATTCTCAAGCTGGCAGGTTTGAATACAAAACTTTTCAATTTTGAAAAGGTTCCTGGATTCCCAGCACTAAGCTGCTATATTGAAGATCATTTCTGTTCGAAGACACAGGTGGAAATTTAGATGTATGTAGAGTTTGTTTACTAGAAATGAAGAAATAGTAGAACCCCCATTCCAACTCCATCCAGGAGAGTCTTACACACGTTCAACATGAATGTGAAATTATATACTATAAACACAAACACGAAAAAAGTCTGCCAGAATAGTGATTAAACATACATATCGCCAGGCAAAAGTTTTGATATATTTTAAAGTCTATGAACAAGCCACATTCATATGCAGCACCCGATTAATTTACTATTTCAAATCTAGTCATAGAAGTTACGAAGGCTAACGATTGATAGTAGGTTCGTATAAATTCTTAATTTTTGGTGGGAGCTGTTTATGTACTGTAAATATTTCATCATTTTATATTTTTCATTCTGCCTTTTGACGTTACCCACGAGTGCATAATAATACCAATGCTACTAATTATTATAAAAGCAATAAAAATAACATCAATGATAATAATATGCTCTTCTTACAGCATTTCATCCACATTGCTTCCGTTTCTACGCGCCGCACATTACCAAGATTACTATTAACCAATTCAATAATGCACTACAAAAAGGGACAGATATTTTTCCCCATAAGGTTGCAGCATTGCTCTAGTAAAGACACGTACACAAACTAACCACCACAGAGCAGATCAGACACAACAAGCCAAAAAGTATTTTGCACAATCAGGGGAACCATAAGCACATTTAAGTGGTACTTATGTCTGTCAGTAAAATAAACCACATAAGATAAAGACAGTGTGCACTGTGATGCTACTCAACAAGGCCATGAACACAGATGATGATAGGCCCATCATCAACAACTCCAGATACTGGCAGAGAAGGTAAATGCACCACTCTACATTTACAGGTCTCTAGGGACTGTCTCCTCGCTGCTAGTGCCAGATGTTATGCACAATTCACATCCTCAATGGACACCCTTCACAGGTGGCATGACCACCTAACCAACCTGCAGACATCACACTTGGCCATTAAGAGGGAAGTTCTTAATGGGTGTAGTATAACAATGGCACAAGCCACTTTGCACAGTCATAGGTATTGGCAAATACCTCTAGAGGCCAGGGTAAAAAATGGAGAGGTGCATTCAATGAAAGATGTATATGTGGGAGCATCAGGTGTGGCTGTGTTTTCACTTTATTACTGTTTGTGAGCTGCATAAATACTTTACATATTGCCTCTAAGTTAAACCTGACTGCATTGTGCCAAGCTAACAGAGGGTTAAGCATAAGTTCATTTACTTGCTTTTGTTGGTCTTCCTGACAATGATTGTGGTTGTTGCCTGAGTAAAGCTTCCACCCACCTCAACTAATAACTCAGTTTCTTAAAGCAATTTTTTAGAGTTACCTAAAAGTTACATAAGTAACATTAAATATATTGATAAATGACACCTGACCAATATGATAGTGCATTTATTTGCATTTCTGTATGTTACTTGAAAGTAAAATGTGTTTATTTTTTAGAGGTTGCTTTAGTATGTTTACCTTTAATGTTGCAAGTTGCCTTTCAAAATGGTTTTAGTGTTTCTTTGTTTGATATTTTTCTTTTCACTTGACTTACATTATTACGGTTAGCATGTAATCCTGTGAGTGAAATATTGAGAAGGGACCATATATCTAACTTTCAATCCAGCATTACAAAAGTAGAAAGGGTTGATTTCCACACTAAGACCTCAGCCAGACATTGTACTGGGGATTCAGAAATGAAATTGTTTGAAGGTAAACCCAGAAACTGAGCTGTTTAAATTACTGGGAGTATGCACGGACCACATGGCTGGGCAATTGGAAAACGGGCCTTAAGAGATACGGGACGTAATTTAAAGTTACGGGACGTAATTTAAAGTTACTATTCCAATTTCATTGCAGAAAATCAGAACTTTTGATGCAGAGGTCACTTAGAGTTTCGGCGCTGCTGAAGCCGGTTACCAAGCCGTGATAAAAATGATGACGCATGGTTTAGATCAGTCTGACATTCAAAAGTATATTTTCTAGAAAGCGAATAAAAAAGTTACCTTTTGGAAGATAGGACGAGACTTGAGAAGTATATGTATTAATATTTATAAAGCGTGAAACTATCTGGGAGGCAACTGAGCACAGATCATCGATTGTGGATGGAACCAGATTTGCAATTTATGTATATACAGTTGCAAGTACAGGGAGAATAAGACTTTTAGCCAGTATTACACAATTTTCAGTTACATGCATGAGATAGGTTAGGACCCAGATTCCAAAGTCAAAAGTGTACCCACTGATCACCTAAGGAAACTCTGTCATGGGGATGACTAGTCATAACAGAAGCAGTGATGTCAGAAAGTGTTCATATATGTGGGAAATGCATGTCGTTTGTATTTGCATAATTACGTGAAATCATGCAAAAATGCAAAAATGGCATTTAGGGCTATATATTAGCATGAAATAAGTCCTCACGTCCATTCTGGAAGTCTAGACACATTGCTCACAAAAAAGGCACAAAAAACATAAGTATTGCAAACAAAAGGCACTAATGTTCTATTTGTTCGCTTTACTCCTGTGCTCCCATTGTAAAATGTTCCTTATAATGTATCTAAATTATACTATGTGGTGTAATGAGCATTTTCCCTCTGTCTTGGTCCTTTGCTTTTTCCAACGAAGGTCATTTTTCTGGCCATCTTTGTTGCTCAATTCAGTAATATTGACAATATATTTTTCAAGCACTTGGAGGCTACTGGAAAGAGGAAGAATGGAACTTGATTTTACTGTTGCACGCTTAGCTTAATGTAGCAGAAGAAACTGAAATTAGAGTTGGCAAGATTCATGGCCTGTTTTAGGGCAGGATATCTGCCTGACCCTTTCTACCTGCGTCTGCATTCTGCCAGATTATATTGAAGGCAGAGGAAGGCATAATTCAAAACAGGGGAGCCATTGGGATGACCATTTGCTGGACATGACGCTGGCTGAAATTCTGTAAGACAGCCTCCTAATTTAGTTCATCACATTGAACTGAGAAAAAAGCGATGTTTGGAATGTGAGAGTTATTCTCAGCCACTGCCAATTAATCAGAGCTGCATCCCAGTCCATTGTTATTTTGCTCACCATCCCACCTAGGATTAGATCTAGCTATATGCAAATCAGACTTGGTCCTGCTCCATTAAGAACATCCATCCTAGATTGCCAAGCAGAGCCCTCACTGGACTTGAATCCAAACAAACCAAGACTGGTTTCACACTGATTGGGGCTCAAAAGTCAGGTGCAGATTGGTTGCAATGGCACACCAAGCACAGGACCCTCTTCCGGGCACATTCATTACACTAAGGGGGTAATATTCAGTAAGAAAAATAGATATGGGTGGGATGCTTGAATTAATCTCAGCCACTGGTAACTACTAAAGTCACATCCCAGGCCATCATTATTTGGTCTGCCATGTCATCTCAGATTAGACCCATCTATATGCAAATTATCTTTGGTCATACTCCAATAGGAACAGCTCAGTTTGAACTGCCAAGCCAGGCCCTCTCAGGACTGGAACACAAGCACTCCAATAAAGGTTCATTCTGATTGGGGATCATCAGTCAAAGAAGCTTGGTTCCAGTAGTACAGTGATCAGGGGACCCACATCTGGACGTACCGGTCACACTTAGGGTGTCATACAGTGTTTGGTGGAACGCTTGAATTAATCTCAGCCACTGGTCGGATCCCACTCAATCATTATTTTGCTTGCCATGCTACCTTAGCCCAGACCCAACTATATGCATATTAGCCTTGGCCCTGCAATAGGAATAGTCCAGCCCGAATTGTCAAGCCAGGCCCTCTCTGAACAGGATCAAAAGCAACTTACGGCCAGTTTCACCCTGACCAATTTACACCTGACTAATAAATGCCAATCAGGATTAAATCAATCTTGTGTTGCTTGTGAGAGACCGATTCAAGCCTACCATCCATCATTGGTGTGTATATTTCAGTGACACTCTAAGTGCAATGGGTAATGCCCAGCCATAGGTTCTGTGATCACTATGCTACTGGAAGCAAACTACACCTGACTGACAAGCCCAAATCTGGGCAATACCAGTCTTGGGTTGCTTGTGTTCCACTTCATTGATGACCTGGCCTGGCAGTTCAGGTTGGACTGTTCCTGCTGAGGCAGGTTCAAGAATGATTTGCATATGCCTGTGTTTAAACTGAGTTGGCATGTTTTGCAAAATAGCTATTGACTAGGATGCAGTCTCAATTAATTGCAAGTGACTGAGATTAATTCAAGCATTCCATCCATCACTTTTTTATGTATATTTCCTAATTTAGATCCAATACCATTTCTGTGGGTGTCTCTTTTGTGTAGGGTCACTAGGCAAATCATGACGGACACACTCTGATAAAACTCCAAGTGCATGAGGTACATTTTGTATTTGGGTCCTGCAGATGGACCACTAGTTTGGAGGTCCAATTCCAGAACCCATCTCAGTGTGGGTATCATAATGGGCAGAGGTAACTGAGAGAGAGCTGAGCATAGAAGGGCATGCAGTGGAGTAATGGGAGCAGGAACAGAGACAGTCAGCCTCTTTTTTACCAATAGCAGCTGCCATCATAGAAGCAGGAGTTGGCAAGGGTTAAAATTGACCAACAATTTTATAACAAAGTTACACAGATATTTAAATTGTAGCACTCTGCCCAAGGTAAGTGTGGCAGAGGCAATACCTCCACTACACCGGCAGTTTTTTAAGTGCTATAAGTATGTTTTTAAAATGCATTTTATACAGAACTTGTTTTTGGGACACAAATTACTCATTGTAGCCAACCTTTTTTCCTCACAAAGTATTAAAATAAACTGGAATTTTCATACAGCACAAAAAAAGACTGGGTTGCATAGCAGTGCTGTACAACAATTGTCTGGCTTGCAACTTGATCCTTCATACCCCTGCAAAATCCACAAAGAAACTGAAGGATGATGCACAAAAATGTAGTCAATAAAAACTTGGGCCCATACTTATGGGGAACTGGCATAGGGCAGCACCACAAGTCTACAGTGTATTTATGAAATATGGTGCATTCCTGTCCTTTAGCCAGGTGCTGGTGCACAATTGGCTGCCTAGAACCAATGCAGGCACACTTGCACCATGGTGCAAGGGTGCCTGTGTTGCATGCAGAAACGTTTTTGTGCAGGAAGGGGCACCTTCCTGCATAAAAGCAACCCAGAGAATCATTTCCTCTTTCTATGTGTGCTGCAGAATGCAGAACAACTGGAAAGAGGAAAATGCGAGAAGAAATTAAAATATTTCTCCTTGCTAGGCCTGCCCTGGGGAGGCGTAAGGTTGCAGTGCTGCCCCAGGTTTACATGATTTTGTAAATCTGGGGTAGCTTCACAACTCATGGGTGTTGCATGGGAAAGCCACCACAACACCCATGGAACGTCTCCGTGGCACATATCAAGGCAACGCAGCAACTTACACTGTTTTGTCTTACTCCATATCTATGAGGCCATGCAAATCCACGCAAAGTTGCTTTGTGTAGTCTCATAGATATGGTTCAGAGGCTTGCACCGCTGGAGCGGCAAAAACAGTGATGCTCCGGTGGAGTAAGCCTCTCATAAATATTCCCCTTGTTTATTACATGTAGGTATTACCAATAGGGCAGATGCTATTCATTTCACACTTAGCTTCAGTGCACGACTCACAGGCAGACTGTGGCAATATTTACTTTCCACCATATTTCCTCGATTCGAAAATATCTGATGTCCATCCTTGAACGTATTTGAGAGCAAGGTTCAGGCCCAGATTAGCTTTTAACTTATGCACAACATTTAGCGCAGACCTAAATCCGAGAAGAGGCAAAGAGAGCATGAAGAACATTTCTACTGTAGCAGTCATCAGCCTTTTGACATAGTGAATAGTGTGTGTGGTCCAGATACGATCCCTTTATGGGACATATGGCAAGTATTTCTGGCACGGTATGTGTCCACTATCATCCCTTCCAGCCAAAGTGTCAACATCTGGATCAGAACCCAAGACAACAGAGGAATAGACTGCATGCAATGCCAGCTTTTGTGCAGGAATCAAGATGGAAGACTGTGTTAGATTTCGACTCAAGTAAAGGCGACGGAGTCCGGTGAGATAGGAGGTGGGGCACTCATTTAGAACAGAATACTGGTTGAAATTCCACTGGCAGATTTTGCATAATTGAAGAAAATCTCACCAATCAAATGTTAAAATACGGTGGATTATAGTTAGTTAGTGAGCACTGTGTTTTCTTAGCTGAGTGTTCGACTCAATACATATAAACCTTTTTCCATCCCTGCTACATAAGAGTAAATTGACATTTGAGGGGAAAGATGGATGTGCTCTGGGTTGTTAGGTGCCGGTAAGTAAACTGACCTTTTTAATTCCACAAAACTGGGTACTGAAATACTTTCTTACATGATTTTTCAAGTGCGCCGGAAAAATCACACTGCAACAAGAACCTAATCTCGTGGAGTGAATACGAGTTTGCCTGTAGTTTACAAGCAACATAATCCATACAATTAGTTTTAAAGCATATTTTATCTAAATGATACTCGTGTCCGTGGGAAATGTGTTCCACTCACATAAAAGCAAATTAATTGCAGTTGCAATTAATGAAGATTACCCATTTAGCCTTTAAAATGTTTTCCCTCAGTGATAATAGCATTACTGAAGATGTATTTTTTCGCATCAAAATAACTTAACAGCATGCAGGTTATACCCTGCCAATGTTTTAATTTATGTAGCATGCCATGTATTTTAGTATGGGAGTGTGTGTATGTATGTGTTCGTGCGTGTGTGTACGTGTGGGTTTGTCTCTCGATTGGGTGGGTGTGTGTGTGGTATGCTTGTATTAGCAAAAATGTTTCCACAAATACATAAAATATACAATTAATTCAGCCGCCGTACCATTTAAATATTTCGTGCATTACGTTTTGAACATTTTATACACTAAGGGGGTCATTCCGACCCTGGCGGTCCATGACCGCCAGGGCCGGGGACCGCGGAAGTACCGCCAACGGGCTGGCGGTGCTTCCTGGGCTATTCTGACCGCGGCGGTAAAGCCGCGGTCAGAAAAGGGGAACCGGCGGTTTCCCGCCGGTTTTCCCCTGGCCCAGGGAATCCTCCATGGTGGCGCTGCTTGCAGCGCCGCCATGGGGATTCCGACCCCCTTCCCGCCACCCTGTTTCTGCCGGTTTTCACCACCAGAACCAGGATGGCGGGAACGGGTGTCGTGGGGCCCCTGGGGACCCCTGCACTGCCCATGCCACTGGCATGGGCAGTGCAGGGGCCCCCTAACAGGGCCCCACAAAGATTTTCACTGTCTGCTTAGCAGACAGTGAAAATCGCGACGGGTGCCACTGCACCCGTCGCACCCCTGCAACTCCGCCGGCTCCATTCGGAGCCGGCTTCCTCGTTGCAGGGGCTTTCCCGCTGGGCCGGCGGGCGACCCTTTGGCGGTCGCCCGCCGGCCCAGCGGGAAAGTTGGAATGGCCGCCGCAGTCTTTTGACCGCAGGGCGGTCATTCGGCGGTGACCGCATGGCGGGCGGCGACCGCCGCCCGCCGCGGTCAGAATGACCGCCTAAATGTGTAATACAACAGGGTGATTAACAAGAAGTGTAATTTTACAAGTGTAAACGCAGTGTGTACATTATGCCAACACATAAGTAAAGATCACTGCTCATTGGGTTCGCAATAAATTCCCTCGCCACTCAAAATGCAAGCCATAATGCCTTAACATTATGCACATCCGTATGATTTACAGACTCTGCCGGTGTACATACGGTTAGAAACTGAATGACATTTAATGGTGTTTTCTACCCTTTATACTACAATCCTCTATGCCCCTCATTATCAGTGGCACTGAAAATTGACTTGTTTATCTCCAGCCCTGGACAAATCAATACAGGAGGTATCGGTGACTCCAGAGGTTGAGAAAACCTTCCCCATTAGGATTCGGATACTGAAGATCCACTAAAAAATAAAGAACTACTAGTATTTCTCGGTCTGATTACACCTACAATTCCTCATTTTTCGCGAGGCTTCGCATAGAGATTTCGGCTGTTTACGGCAGCCGAAACCTCCATAAGAAATGTACAATTCCTATGAGTTAGCGGCCCCAACGGAATTGAGTGCCAACTCAAAATGAGTGTCTGTTTATCTTCTTAAAACCTGAAATATGTAGATCCGCTCCCACACTTTCGGCATGACTTGCACTGATTCATTTGGATGCTGGGAGTAGCACAAAGAACTGCGGCCACACAAATGCTAACTAGTCTCGACATCTCTCTGTTGCAGCAACCTGAATTGCTAGGTCACGTTTCTATGGAAAAGAACACAGTGAATCACAGGTGCAAAGACATCGGTCCCAAGCCCACTGTTACAAGAGTGCCATACCTGGTCTGTGCTCCTATGCAGATGAGACGTGGCCTAGTCATTTTGGTGGAGCAGCTCATCTGAACAGGGTTAAAACTTATTCCCATATATTTGATGTCAATTAGTAATGCTGCAACTGAACTACAAATAATGAAACTGAGAATGCAACATTAGTCCTGTAGAATGAAAGTTCCAAATGGGCCTTGAAGAATTAGAAAGCCAAACTAATTTATTTGAAATGGAACAATTTTAAACATATATGAATTCTGCAATATGCAGTATAACAAGAACACATTAGAATAAATTAAAAGACTCACATTACATCAGAAGCTATATAAAAAAATATAAAAATCAATATATAATTCAGTTTTATAATTTGAAGCTAGGAGGCACTAAAATAAATCAATATAAATTGCCCAGATACTTTCACACAATACATTATCCGTTCAGTATTATAATACATTAAAAACAAATAACAATATAAAAATGTGTGGTTCTACGATCTATAGTGATTTATGAAACAGTGCAAACAGCATTCACGCTAGAAATGAGTCATTCTGTAGGTATAGTTTCTTCCTCTGGTACCACCTAGACTGAAGGAATCTGGATATGCCAAATATGTATACCTCTCTAGAATCCGTCCTCATAATTCTTAAGGCCAATGGATAATGTGTCAGGAAAAACGAACAGCATATAGGTGCTATCTATTTCCTACAATGGATTTTATATGCTACACAATAAAAGAACATGGTCAACTGTCTCAAATGTTGCACCACAGGCTGGACAATTCGTGTTAGCAGGCAGAGTTAAAGAATTCGATTTTCTGCAAAATCCATTTGAAAGGAGAATGCAGTATCTGAATTTAACATAAAGCTGTTTGGTCAAAGGAGGTTTGACAACATCAAGGTAAGGTACAAAGTCTAATGTGGACTTAAAGTCGATGAATGATGAATTAGAAAGCTAAGATGGGTATTGAGAATCAGAGATACATAATGACCTCTGGAAATTCGGAAATAGGAAATGTGCATTTAGAAATGAGAGACGTTGCACCCTTAGAAAACAGATATCTAAGGTGAGGTCTGGGATCCCAGCAATCCCGGGTGATCCCCCAAAAAACAGAAAATCAAGAAGAGTCCTGATAAGAGCTTCAAGATAGGTCTGGTAAAATCAAAGATCCTTGAGAAGCCATGGAAAATCAGAGACCCAAGATGAGTCTGGCAAACAGATGGGTGAGGTTTTTCTAATCAATTGTCATGCTAGCATCATTAAAAGATGGCTTCTCTCACCAAGTTTTCTCTCCCGCACTTTCATGGATACATTCAGAGAAAAATGGAGAATAGTTCAATCTGCCGAGTGCTGACCTGTGTTCCTGAACAACTTCAGGATTCGGATTCATCATTCTGAGGTTGCTAAATTGAGTGGGTAACAACAGCACTAACATTACTTCAGCAATTTTAAACTGTGGTGATTTACAGCAACGCAAAATGTTCATAATTATTATAAGCATACATAAAATCCAAACATTGGCAAACATCTGGTTGAATGTTGCCTTATCCACTACCACCAGAGGAAAATAGTTCAGTCTGCCCAGAAGTAAACAACATTATGAAGTTAAGAAATATCCCTAAGAAGCTCTACCTTTCCTTCTGTATCAGCAGTTTATAGGTGAAGCATGTATAATATATTCCAATATAATAACATCACTTTCAATAGAACAAGAAAACATATTATAATTAACGTAGTAGGGAATACTTACTTTTCAATATTTTGGCCCTCAATATTGTTGTAACAGTATTCTGTCCAGTCAATAATTTGAAGTCGAGATTCCCAGCCTGTAAATATTTTAATATACACTTGGCAGCTCTGATCAAAGCTTTCCAGCCCAACTGGCTGTTATCTTAATAGAGCAGAGCTCTTTGAGGACATGCCTACACTACTACCAAACCACTCACTCTCAAAGAGGATAAGCACTCAATATATGTAGAGATATGTCTGACTGGCTTCACTAAGGACTTTGAGAAAGTCCACCTCTACAGGTCACATCCTCAGTATCCACTATATTAAAAACTACAACTCCTATTACATTACTCATAATGAGATGGCTGAAATGCAGACAATTCAGGCGGAACTCTGTCCTTAAATGGCCTACCTTTCGCCTTCTTAGATTCAAACGATTTGATACCCATGTGGAGCACTGCATGGGTGTCAAATCAGCAAAACGCCAGGGGTAGCGGAAGTGACATCACATGCCCTTTGACCCCCGGATGACATCACAGGATGTAACATCACACAACCTTTCAGGTGATAACATCACATGACCGTTGTCCCTGATGGTATCATAGAAGTGACATCCCTGATGAAAACCTGCAATAATGCAGGATCATTTAAACATTAAATAAAAAAGTTACTAAATCAGACAAAAGAGTTGTTTAGATAGCTGTGTTGACATATTAGAACATTAAGAACCTCACCAGGTCCAGATGTAAACATTCTAGAACGTGATCACATAGAAACAAGAGTGCTTGATTAGAACCCTGCACGTCCAAGTGAAATCTCAAATGTCTGAGATTAAACATCATATGCCTAACTACAGCCTACGACCTGGACAGACAATTATGAAAATACCAAGAAATGCATCAAATTCCCTGACATGACTATCACATGCTGAGACACAATCATCTCATTAGGGCTTGCATCATGAATTGCATACATTCTCATTATTGAGACATTCAGAGAGCTGTTATAATGCACAGTTACTTTATCCTATACAATTGAGATTTCTCACAAGGCATTTCAATCCTGACATATGTAATGCATTGGTTCACCAGTGCCAGTGCATCTACAAAACTACTGCAATTTCCAGGTTAGCATTTTGCCTTGGTCTCCACATACTGACACATAATGATTTCTCACACCTCTGTCATGGCCACAGTATACACATGTAGTAAAGTAATAAGAGTTCTCGGAGTGCACCTTGCAATATGATTAGCAGTGCAGCCTGGAATTACAGTACCAAAACACAATTTTGATGTGCATCATGCACTAATATATCAGTACAAAAAGGTCTCATAGAATCTTGCATCCCCAACTTTCTTTCTAACTTGCTTTTTGTTTCATCTCCTCCCTTTCCTGTTTCTGTCCTTTCTCCTAGTTCTTCCCCTGCCTTTTACTCTCTCATTCTATTATTCTTTTCTTACCCTGTCTCTTATGTTTTCTTTTCACTCTCACCTTTTCCCCTCCCCTTCATACGTACCCTATGTTCTATTTTTCCTTGTTCTGTCCTCTTCTTTCTTTCCTGGCCTCATCATTCCTCATTTATTATATTTGCATCATGTGTCATTCACTGCCACCTTGGTGAGTCGTTTGCTGACAATCCAGTCCCTGGAACTGCAGTCCCCCTTCCACATTAAGTATGATCCTAAATCTGAGAGCAGATATAACTGTTGATGGGGGCCCATAAAAAATATTTGGTCACTTGCAACATACTGAAAAGGTGAAGGCAACAACACAGGAGGTCCCCACTTGAAGAATAAGTAAGACATACACAACAGCAATACAAACTTCACAACAGATACTGCACAATTAGTGATGCAAGTTCCATATATACATGAAATGGGCACACCACAGACAGGTGTGCAGGATTGCCCCAGACGAAATACAGGTCACCCACGTGCACCAGTAATGTAAGCTTTTTTTCTTGGACACAGTGCAGGTACAGAACTGGCTGTGGAATGCAAAAATTCACCAGACACACCAGATTTAGGAGCAGCATTGCAGGTTTTCATCACACCGAACACAAACCAGCATTGCAAAGAGTTCCAGACACAAGAAGGCATTGTACAACCAGCACCTAAGCATGTTTCCTTTAAAACTCAGAAACTACAAGTGACATCTTTCTTAGTGCGGAAAGTACAGGATGGGCAGCATATGTGAAAGACATTTTTTCATAAAACTTGTACAGCCTAGGAAACATCAGTGCCTGCCACTCTCACACAAAACAGGTCGAAAATTGAACCCTTCTGTAAAGATTCTTTATTGTTTTTTATCGGGCACACATAAGATACTGTAGAGGATTACCACAGTAAATACCCACAGGAGATAAAAACAAGAAAAAAAGGATCACATAGGTAGGAAAGAATCGCAATCATGCAATTCAACGGGACTGTCTCCCCCCAGTCTTCTAAAGCAGACTTTCAAATACCAGTGCTTGTGGTGCCTATTGTACAGAGGAATGCACAAAACACAAATGAATTAATGGGCAGAAGAACAAAATGCAGTATCAGTAGCAAAACCAAGCATCCCCCCACCAGTCACATCCAGGAAAGCAAATATCGCACCAACCCACACCTATGAAGCCAGCATTCTCCAAACAACCAGCTATTCCAGCAGGAGTAGCCAGGCATCTACAGTCGTCTCACACATTATGTGGTGGAATCCTGGGTAATAGTGTGCAATCAGGGTAGAAAACAGAGGCTTTGCCCCTCACAGGTGCCCTCGTTCTCATGGTAAATACTACGGCACTTGGAGAAAACAAGTCTCCCCAATCACCCTTCTTCTGTAAAGAACCCGCAGGGCATATAGAGCACCTCATTCGTCTAAACCACCTCTTTCCTGTAAAGAAGTCCTCTTTTCTTAAGTACCCCTCTACTTTAAAGCTCCTCACTCTCCTTGAAGCGCCCCTCTTATGTAAAGCACCTCTCTTGTCTAAAGCACCCTTTCCAGTAAAGCTTCCTCTCCCCTGATGCCCCACACTCTTGTAAAATACACCCTCTGTAAAGTACAGATCCTGTCCCCATTGGTTTCCTCACACCTTCTGAGCCGCAGACAATCTGCAAAGTGCAATGTCCATTTGTAGCAAAGGCAGAGGGGGACGATTGATACATGGACTTCCAGCACCATAGGGCAGTCCATTCCAGCACTGAAGCTGAATAGGGCTACAAGCCCTGTTTACCTTCTGACCGCAATATTGTGCTGCACTTCTGCTTCCTTTGAGGCCTAGGGCCAAGCCAGGGGTTGCAGCTGCACAAAGCACACTAAGGAGATTGAAAATTGTCTGTCATCACCATAAACTCAACAAGGACCTGGATAGTGAAATATTGCTGGCTGCTAGCTATATAATCAGAACGTGTCATAGCTCTCACTTATCCTTCCTCCATCACATTGCTAAGCACTGTGACATATTCTGGCCGCTCACTAACAGTAACAATAAAACAGTTCTCTCACAGGCACACAGCAAGCACAACATCAAGCAATAACTTACCCACAGTGTAGTGCACTATCTGTCAGATAATATGCTTTGGTGCCCCACAATGAGTTAAGAGGCGCTAAATAAACAGAAATACAATACAACGGGTCTCATGTATTAAATATGTACTCTGTAAAAGTAGTTGAAATTTGCACACTGATTTTTAGCAAATGCATTTGTATTTTGCTAAACAACCTATGTATTAATAGGCTGGTTCACAAAATACAGAATCGTAGTGGGTCGCAATGCGACCTACCTCACAAATATTAATGAGGGAGGTCACAAATTGCAACCCATTATGTTTGGCTACAATCAGAGGCATGGATGCCTGCTGGGGTCAGCAGATCACCATGTCTGTGGTTGTTTTTCAATAAAGTAACCTGATTTTAAATGCAGCCTGTTTTCCTAAATGGAAAACAGGAAGCGTTTAAAAGGAAAAGTTAAATGATCTGCAAAACACTTTTTTGATAGTAAGCATTTTTTAAAAGTTAGCGTTTTTTAATAGTATGTAGTAGGACCAGTTCCCATTTGCGAATGGGTTACAACCTCCTTTGGGTGGTTTACAATATTAATGTTTTGCATCCAGCGTTTGGCCACAAAACATCAATACATACCTGATGGACATGTTAGACTTGGCCCTTTTCACAGGGTCATTGCCAAATGTTTTGACTTTACCCTCCTGGTTTCTGGACCCATTGTGGTTATCTTTTAAGACACTGTGCACATTACCATTGCAAACTAGTGTTAAAGTGCTTGTTCTCTCTCCTTTAAACATGATGAAACTGGCTTACACCCAATTGACACATTTAATTTACTTGTAAGTACAGTGATAGTACATATACCTAGAGCCTGTAAATGAAATGCTACTAATGGGCCTGCAACACTGATAGTGCCACATACGTAAACAGCCCTTTTAAACATATTTAAAAAACTACCAGTACAGTTTTAAACTGCTATTTCAACCTGGCAAAATAAACCTTTTGTCAGGCCTAATCATTCCTTATTAAAACATATAAGTCACCCATATGATAGGCCCTAAAACAGCCCACAGGACAGGGTGAAGTGTATGTAAAAAGGTGAATATTTACTTTTAAGTTTTACATGTATTGGTAGTGAAAAACTCCTGAATTTGGTTTCCAGTATTGCAAGACTGCAATGCCTGCCTCTCCCATTGAATAACAATGGGTTATCTTATTACATTTAATAAGTGCTAACTTTCAATTGGTAGCACCTCGGAATGTCGAGTTTGGTGTCCAAAGGATCATAATTTGAAATCATCTTTACTAGTAAAGTCAAATTTAAAGTCACAATTCTCAAATGTCACTCTTAGGAAATGTGCATTTTCTTGCCCTAACCATTTGGTTCCTGCAGCCTGTATTCTGGGACACGTGACTAGGTGAGCTGGGAGTTGGTCTTTGTGTATTGCTCCCAGGCAGTGAGACAAAGGAGGAATATGTGCTGGCAGGACGGGCTATCTCTGACTTGATGAGAGGAAGGAGATGTCTCCTACCACACCTGAACATCATAAAGCCTCAGTCTGAGCACATTTATAAATGGTTTGATATTAGCAAGCTGGGGCCAGGGTAATGAGGCAAGGAATTCCAGAAACCTCTGGAGGTAAAAACCTCCAAAAACTTTTCCTACTTCAAAGCTGGTACTAAGTATGAATAGTAGACCCTCATACCCAACACTTCAGTACATATCTGGACCTGTGGATACTACAGAAGAAGTACTGTAGGGCTGCACTGCTGCAAGAAGGGCAGTCCTTCTGCTGTCCTGCTATTCTGCTCTCCTGATGCCTGCTGCAGGGCAGAGAAGGAAGGCAGGACCTTCACAATTCACCATAAAGTGACTCTAAGGGACAGCTGACTGACCTCCTGTTCAGACTTACAGTGACAGAACAAGCTCCGGAAGACTCCCTGCATCTGCCCAGCTAATCTGCTGGCTGGATCTGCAAGTTGACTTGCCTGTGCCCTGCTGGCCTCTGCTGGAGTGACTTCCAGGCCCCCAAGAGGTGCCCCTCAGGTCCTGAACCCTTTGTGTTGCCTCAGTTGATCTCCCCCTCAAAGAAAGAAGAAATCTTAAACTTTTGTGCTCTTTGCAACCATGAACGGCCTGTTTGCACCAAGATATTGCTTCCCTCACTGCCCACCAGCACTGTACCCAAATCATCGTGCCACAGCGACTGCCAGTGATGCCCAGCAGTGCGTGATCTGCACTTCGCAATAGAGCATCGACAGACCGTGATGACGACCAATGGGAATCTTCAACAGTGACCGCCAATAACCCTTCACAGGATCTTAGTACTACAGCGATGACTATCTGCAACACCCAGTCTGCTCTTTGTACTGTAGCAATGATCATCCACAGTACTCTCCCTGCTCTTTGAGGCCCCTCCACTGCGATTGGAACTCATCATGCTGAACTTTTGAAGGTAACTCTTTAAGCGGAACTAACTGGTCCCTTTATATGGCCTGCACGCCATTGTGCTTGGTCTGAACTTGTCACGTTCACTCGGTTTTGCATGGCCAGATTACTATGAATGGCACTTTATGCTTTTAGGCGCTATACTTACCTGAAATCTTTAAAATTGCATATCTACTGTTCTACTGATTGGTCTGTTGTCAGTCTGGTCTCAAATAATGTATTAAATATTACTATATTTTTTTAATTGGTGTTGTATTTTTCTTGTGTGGTGTTTTCACTTTACTACAGTTTGAACTGCTGCATAAATACTTTACACATGGCCTCTAAGTTAAGCCTGCTTTTGTGCCAAGCTACCAGAGGATTGGGAACAGGTTAATTTGGGGTTTGCTTGTATCTCACCCTGACAAGATTTGTGGTTGCTGCTGGAGTAGTGGTACACACCCTTCAACAAGTAACCCAATTTCCAACAATACCAAAAGAATAAGTATTTCGAAGGGGTGTGCTTAACAAGCCCCTTCCAAAAACCAACTCATAGTAGTTTCCTAACCCCGTTTAATGAAATGGAAAATCTTATCCAATTTGTCAAATAGACTTTCGACTTTTTTAAAAAATGGTTTTAGCTTTGGCAAGCACTCTGGTTTACCGAATCTGAGGATTTGTGAATGGTAAAACCGTTAGTGCCCGAGACACAGCGTTTTAGGCTTGTCTCCTGCAGGATGAAACAATAGTTAGACAGAGAAATCTGTAAAGAAAAAAAAAAAAAAAGAAACACCTAAAAATATGAGAATTTATCTGACCTAACCTAACTATCATCTTTGATGTTTTGTTTTTAGCAAAGTGGCATTACCAAGACCCAATACTTGTAATTGAACATATATCGTTGCAGAACTGGGGAATGCAGTTTGATTTTGTAATTACTTGAATCACACTGGGAGCTTGCTCTGCCAGTCAAAATAACTTTATTCGGGTGCATGTAGCATCCATCAAAGTAAGAACAATACACGTATGTTAAAAACATATAAAAATACATAATAAAAACAGATGAGATAAATTAATCATTCAGTTACAGCGAGAATATCACACTACCATTAAATCAATAGTGCCAGCTTATTCAAAGTGCATTGTGCAAGGGGGCCAGACAGCAGATCTCAGGAATTAACCAACATGTAAACTTGTCTCATCATCCGACAACTGCATCAAAAAACTGAAGGCTAGCCTGAAATGACTAATATTACGATGATTAATAAATGGAATGAAAAGGTGCTTTGTATAGCTAACGTAAAACGTACAGAAAATGCACAGTGCAGCATAGATCGCCCGACCTCCCGTCACAGGGCAAGGGCTGATAATAAGGTTCTTCTGGAAGCCAGGAGCTTGTTTCTAAAGTGGGCTGTGTTGTATACATGATGTTAAGAAGTGCTTTCGCCAAGTGATGTTTGCATAATTTCAGAGACCCCAGATGGTTACATAAAATTCTCCAGGGAGTACTATATTTTCAACAGTGCCCTGGTGGCGACGTGCTTGTCACAACAGATCTGTAAATTAACTGGCAGACTGTTCCCTGATCAGTCTTTAATCTGGTGGGGAAGAAAAGTCAAGTTAGTGCATTGGGCTGAGTCCCTAAAGGGTGATACTGATTTAGGTGGCTTATCATGGGTCAGTAGCTTAATGTAAATCGAATCCAATTCAGTGTGCAAAAATGAATGACAATGTGCTGGGGCTATGAATAAAACAAGGGCTTTCCAAGGACATTCGCTTGTTTACTGTATTAAACAAACTGTCAAAAGCACCTAGTGCCCTGAATAATATGGCACTAAAAATAAAAGACAGAATATATCTGGAAATTATTGAGGTATGTGGTCAACACACCAAAGTGAATGAAACAGCAAGCACTGGAAGTACTTTCCATGACAAGGGAGAGAGGGCAGCCAGGGTCTGTACCCTGCCTCTTTACACATACAACACACAATTTAGTGCGCAAATGTATTTCCACACAACCGTTAGAATTCGAAATCAGCTAATGCCATCACACTGTAGCAGGAGGGTGATCACAGGGAACTAGAGGTTTTGGACAGAGGGGATGTTTAGGGGCCCTTTATGAGTGGATTGGAATTTCCCCTCCTCCTCAGAACATCGAATCCATTGCCATCCATAACTCCGACGTGGTGGAATTGCTCCCCATTGCAAGCTTTTGGGAGACAGCCTATAAAGCAGTTTCCTGCACCAGTTCTCTCCTGTTCTTGTCCGGAATTTCAGTATAGGATGCAAGAGAAAAACAAATCCACACGATGTTGCTGCGAGATTTGTAATCCCAATGAGGTAGTAAACATCAGTAATACAAAAATGGGAAGAGAAATAACCTACAATCATCAGATTCCAGCCTGCACCAAATTTTGATTAAAAGCTTAAAGTATTTGTTGCATATAGAGCCAGATGTGCTTAGGTTTATGACATTCACAAAAGGGTCTGATTTGCAAAATCCGGCAGATTGCGATTGAAAAAAGGCCTTTTCGTACGTTACAATCACAAACTGAGATTTGGTAGCATTTTACCAAATCGAAGTTTTGGCTTAAGATGACATTCCGAATCGGTATTTGGATAGGGCATGTTTAGGGCGTCCCTTCTAAATACCATTTCAGAATGACATGTAGTAAAGTTTAGCAAGCGAAATCAGGTACCAAAATATTAACACATTACTGATTACACAAAGGTAGTGGTGACCCATTCACAAATAGGAAGAGGTCCCCGTGGAACACATTCCCCTTTGTAGATTTGACAAAAATATTTTGCATGCATTACATGACCAACACAGCTTTAAAAAAACATAGGTTGTAAGGTACCACTCAATGGTGTCAAAGCAGTCGATGTCATTGCACGGAGTCTGATTGGCGAATTAGTATGTACTAATGTGTCACAGTGCAAACATGAAATTCAAACATGGCCGTTCATGAGGTAATATTTCTGTTTGTGAATCCCATGAAGGGGAATGCAGAAATGGAGTCTGAGAAGGATAGCTGACCTCCTAACCTGGACTCACATTTGCAGTATTTTTACTTGCAGAGAGGGCTGCAATAAAAAAAAAACTATCATGATATATAGGGCACTGGGAGAGCATGCAGTAGTCCCCAGGACCTCTGTACACTCCCTCCAATATCCAAATTTGCTTTCACAATGTGGAAGTTGTTCGACATGGGCAGCTTCCATTTTGAGAATGTCATACCACCCCTTTACAGGAGTTGGGAAGATATTGCAGCGTCATTTACTGCGATAACATTGATACATTTTAATGAAATTCATAAGGGGGGTACTTTCGTACTTCTGAATCACCAGGATCTGTATATAGTGCAACTCACAAAGACATTTGCGACTCACAAAGTACCTTTTGCACTCAAACTATCATGATATATAGGGCACTGGGAAAGCATGCATTAGTCCCCAAGACCTCTGTACACCCCCTCCAATGTCCAAATTTGCTTTCACAATTTGGAAGTTGTTCCACATGGGCAGCTTCCATTTTGAGAATGTCATACCACCCCTTTATAGGAGTTGGGAAGATATTGCAGCGTCATTTACTGTGATAACATTGATACATTTTAATGAAATTCATAAGGGGGGGTACTTTCGTACTTCTGAATCACCAGGATCTGTATACAGTGCAACTCACAAAGACATTTGCGACTCACAAAGTACCTTTTGCAATCAAAAAGCATCTGAGATTGTGAATCGCAGGCTTTGTGTCTGGAAAATAATTTTTCATGTCTAGATATACAATCTTCATTATTGCTACAGAAATTAACAACCCATTTGAATACACAATTCTAATAGGCAGTTCTAGTCGGTGTGAAAATGGGAACAATGATAATGATGTTCTTTCATATCCACTTTAGCCCTCTCAAATTATCACTGTCACCAAATAAATCCTTTGCAAGCAGAGCAGCTGCTAGTTTAGATAAAGCTCCTGCTGTGTTTGGGTGGACCGGATGTTTTTTAATCAATTCTTTAATTTCTGTCTCTATGCTCCTCACCACTAAACTATTCCTACTTATGAATGAACATCATCAAAACCCAAGGTTACCACTGGCTCGATACACTTGAATAGTCATGACTGTCCGACATCCAGATGAATGCCTATATAGGGCCAACATACAGTACAGCTCTTTCCCAATTCATAAATGCCCCACAGTGCAGCGAGCAAGTATACAATTTTCATACATTTTAAAGTGTAGGTATGCCCACTAAACTGAGTCCTGCTGTCTGCAGAATGAAGCATTCACAAGTATACGGTCAGGATATCTATCCATGTTTTGCCTTTTTTCTACAGGTAGATAACTTTCAATGAGAAGAATACATTCTCTAACAACTTCCTTGCCCCCTTCGTATTTCTCTATTTTCACATTTGTTATTGAGGGCCTGATTACAACTTTGGAGGAAGGTGTTAATCCGTCCCAAAAGTGACGGATATACCACCAGCCGTATTACGAGTCCATTATATCCTATGGAACTCGTAATACGGCTGGTGGTATATCCGTCACTTTTGGGACGGATTAACACCTCCTCCAAAGTTGTAATCAGGCCCTAAGTGTAAGTTTAGAAGTGGAGAAAGTGGGATGACAGTTGCAGATGTTTGCTAATACTCACAAGATTACAACCATTTCGGTGTTTAGCACATTAGGTTTACCCTTTGCCACAACAGTCAAATTGATCTGTCTATTACCCAGATGAATGCACAGATTTTGCAGTTTTCCGTATATTTAGGGAGAACCTCTACACGGATCTGCAGAATAAAAATTGTAAAACAGGTTCTGGGTCTGGCCTTCCTGAAAAGAGATTCTACTTTCTGAGTATATCATTTCTCCTTTGGTGCACAACAATTTAGTGAATCTACTCATTGTCGACACTTGAACGCAAACACAATCCTCAATTTTAGCAGCATCTCTTTGGGAAAATTGAAAGACGTCAAAATTGAAATTATTGTACATAGTGATAAATGTTCATATTCCAATCTGCAAGGAAACACTGCTTTCAAATCTGGGTTAATCCATATTTGCATGAGTAGGTAATAACACTAACCACAGGGCTTTCTGAATGAGTGAAATCACAGTGTCATGAGATGGGAAAGGATTGGCCAAAGTGGAAGAGGCTTCTGGAGAGGTATCAGTTTATACTTTCTAGATGGGGACACTTCTTTGCAATGTTGTGTCAAAAAGTCAAGAATGAGGAAGCAATGCTAAGGCAGACCTCCCAAACATGCTATCACAACGTCCGACTACTTTGGCCACCTCGAGCAGGGCCTAAGAAGGAGGTATAGTACAATGGACGTGAGGAAACTCAGTGGCACTCAGAAGACTGCATTTTACCCGGCTAGTGAGCATGTAAGCAGGCAAGTAGGTCAGTTCTGCCACACTAAAGTGACAGTGGTTGAAAACATGCTGTGATGAGCATCCTAGGATATAGTAATGATTCCTACAGTAGCTGTCAGTACTTAACCTCTCCAAAGTGGCAAGTGGTGAGGAAGGCTTGGGCTGTATCTGCATTTCTATCCCAATATTTTACTGACCATGAATATCCTGTTGTTTATTCATGATTTTTTTTAAACTGATGATGGTTCCGGCTAGATCCTTCCAAATTGCACAGTCTACCTTTTCAAATACAGACACCCTTGGAAGATAATGCTTTAGAGTTGTTTTTAAAGGGTTGTGATAAGTGCAGGGATTGGAAGGAGCACAGATGTCGGAGAGGTGGTAAATGTCAGTAAAGAGGACATTTTACTTTGACATACTTGTAGTGTAGCAGTGCACCAGCCTAATGCTTTCCTCACTGGATACTGCCTTGAAGTTCCTCAGTTTATGGCGAGCATGGACCCAATTGTCACAATTCAATTTCGTTTTCATTGAAACTGGGCCCTCCTATATCTAACTAAATATAAAAGCAACTTCCATGGGTGTTGGAGGGAATATGTGCCTCAGGTATGGCAGACACAAAGAAAAACAAGCTCCTGTATCGATCATCTTGGGGTGTAAGCGGTCTGTTCCAACTGATTCTAACTTCATTCTCCACGTCCAGTTTGAACAACCTCAGACTCCTATTCATTAATGAGGAACCTTTGACATGACATAAGCAGCAAATTAATTTTACTAAAGATAGGAATGTTTTGTGCACCGTGCTTGCTAAGCTATCTAGTGCCTTAGTCCCTTAGTCCGTCAAATTTTTTTACCTGTCCCTTAGGAAGAGATGGTTGTAAACACAAGTAAACTTTTTTTTGACACACACACAGTTCTACCCATCATTAGTCTGTCAGCTATTTTCTATTACTGTTGCACTCTAACTGATCTCCATTGGTTTGGTTTCAGGGTTTTCTTCCATCCATCCCTCCCGATGCTAGTCAGCATTTTTCTCATTTGAAATGTTGCCCTCTCCTTGTTACCATGACTTTACCTGTGCCAATCTGCACATAGTGAGTTGTTGTTGCCACAATCTCTTTTCTAAATTTGGCAATCCTGTATCCCCTATCAAGTATTGCCCTGCAGCTGTAACAGACATGCCAAAAGGAAAGAAATCCAACACAGATCCAAAATCCTTTGGAGATTTTGTCCAGCGTTCTACAAACCAAATATTTGTGTACATAACCCAGAAGATCATTGCACGCTCCTAAATAAAACACTGTTATATTTCCATTTCTGAGTGTGAGTCTTTGTTTTTAAGGCTCATTAAGGTTGGTGAATCTTGGCCTTGTAACATTCCTTATCATTTTCTTTTTTTCATGTTTATTTTTATTAACTAACCTTTTAAACTTGGGGGAGTCATATTGAATAGGAGGATTATTGGTGATATTACTGGTATGTTTACAAGGTATAGAAATGTGGCAATTTCAGATTATGATCGAACAAGTTATCTTAAACAATGCTATTCTACAAATATTGGTTCTTTGAATATTATTTACAGAAGCATCAAGTATGGCGCCATAACACTCTGAAGGAGTTCTGGATTACTCTTAAATCTTAAACTAACCATATCTATGCAAATGTCAGGTGCTCAATTGTCAAACAAAATAGCAATCTCAATATTCCAAAAAAGATCCAGATACTTGGGGAGTAATTTCCCCTTAGTTTACAGAGAGTGCATGAGGTTGGGTCAGATGCCTAGTTCTTGGAGACAGAGCATCTTGAAGCCATTAAATAATATTGCAAAAATGGAGAACTACAGAGATTTTGTCACTGGATCAGTGGCAGGCCAATATGAAGAGGACTAAAGTATTTGAAGAAGCCTTTACCAGATGGGTGGGGTATCTTTCGAGGTTCTCACCAGTGCAGGTAGATTTCGAGATGCATAGCCAAAACGCCTGACAAATTAGAAATAAAATATAGGTGGGAAGTAGTAAACATTTGCTCATAGGTAGAAGCATATTTGAGTGTTTAAGCCATGTTGTGTACTAGATCATTTCTTCAGCAATTTATGGATCAGGCAGCCATTATTGGGTGGTTGTATTGAACATTTTGCACTTTGTGAAATCTTGCTAGGTTCTATAGGTTTTATTGTAAGTGCTTGGCTACTTTGAACCAAGCTGTAAAATTCGTAATATTTTATTCTGTACTACACGATTTGATAATATTTTCTGCACCAGGCATTTTTCCTGCACACACTTTATATTGATTTTATGGACTGAGCTGCTGTATGACATGCATTCATTAACTTGGTATTTATATTGACTGAAATCCTCCTTTAGGTGCTGGTTACGTACTGATCAATAAATTTGAAAAAAAATAGTAATCTCATATTGCAAAAAAGATCCAGATACTTGACCAGCATTTTTGCCCTAGTTTATAGAGAGTACATGAGGTTGGGTCAGATGCCTAGTTTTTCAATACGCATCTTGATCCCATTACATAAAAGGGCTTCGGAGAAAATATATGCAGGTAGCACTTTTATATGCCCTTAGGAAGGTTTTTGACAAAGCTATTGTGGACTCTCTCCAAAACTGGGACAATGAAAATATAATTTTATTGATAGCAAAATCCAGCTTTTTGCCCAGTCCTTATGTGTTGATTATTCAAGTGTGTTAAAAGTTTTTGGGAAAAGTATATAACACATGAAGAGCATCTAGCTGCATTTATTGACTTCTCATAGTCATACTTATTTAGGGCTAGTCTTGTTTCAAAACTTGTCCCGTAATTTTCACATAAAACATTTATTAAGGAATGGCTCCATTCATGTTGTGGGCCACAGTTCTTCATATAATACTACAAGTAGGCAAGATATTGTATCTGCCTTTAATGTTTTTCTCAAATTCAAGTCCCCCTGAGTTAATATATGAAATTGGGTGCATTCCTCAGAATAAGTATTCTTTCTGAATATAAATTGTATGGGGCACATTGTAAACTTTGATGAGCATGACCAAACATAATTGTATTTGGCAAACCTTCAAAAGCAACTGATGCACAGTTTTTTCTAACTCCTCGCAGCAATGGTTTACTTCAGCAAGTCAATATGGCCAACGATTATAAGTGCAACTGCTTTCATTGTACTGCATCATTCCAAGATTTCAGTCATGTTGTTTTTGTTCATCCTCACATGAAACTGTTTCATTCCTTTCCTGAAATGCATGTTTCTGTCAAAGTTACAATGTTCATGGTGCATTACAGTTTATACTTGTACCTCTGATTGTTAAAGATTTTTTTCCTCCAGATTTTAGTTTTAAATAAATGATTGATGTCAATATTTTAACTGTCTTTTTTGGTGTGTTTTGCTCTTCTAATTTAGTATTAATTTTCAAACTTTGAGTGGTCAACATCAAAACTAAGTAAAATTAAGTATTCATTCTCTGTTGAGGTGGCTAGGCCTTTAGGAATCGTCATCAACCCTTAACTCACGCTCCCTCTGACAGGCATATGTTTCTCCTGAGGATATATGCTATCAAAGGCCTATGACATTTATTGCCTCCTCTCTTACTGACCAGTCGGTCAAAATGAAAAGAGATGATGAACTTGTGGCATTATAGCAGTGCCTGGCATACTGGACAATGCATCAGCTTTTCATAGACTTCTTCACCACACTATGTACCAGCATAGATACACTAACTGTGTAATTTTAATGTTTTCATACCCCTCGCATCTTCTATGTGACTAATGGCACTATTTTGCAAAGGTTTATAGGAAGGAAAAAGAGACCACCTCTTTGCCTCTTTGGAGCCTTCTTATTTCTTTACTATTGCATCGGGCAAGATAACTTCAATAGGTTAAACTACCTCTTGCTCGCATTATTATTGTCAGTCTAAATACTACTAAATGAGCGACTCGTGTTTCCCAGCAACCAGAGCAACTTTGCTCGGATCACCTGGATAGTAGAAGATTTATGAACTCTACAACCAGGTCACCAATATCTTCCAATTGCCAAATTTTAGTATTGCTTATTCACCCATAATCAAGCACAAAGTCATAGTGGCACATCAATTTTGGTATTGGTTAGTTGTTTAGTATTTTAATTAGCAGGCTCTGAACTTTCTAATTCAATATTTCTATCACTTACATGGGTACTGATGCAGATTTTTAAAATTATTTCAAAACGTGATTCCACGTGCAGGGCATAAATGAAAACCACTTTTTAGCTTTTCCACATCCTTTCCCAAAATATCTTAACATCTTTTGTCCGATATTAATTACTGGGCCATTGTTAATCCAGAACTGTAATAGTGCTGACATCGGTTTCTGCTCACCAAGAGGGAATGTGTCTTTATTACATCCTTATATCAGATGAGAATAATCAAATGAGAATATTAGGTTACCTTGTAAGCGTCATGGAAAGGCACAGATTAGTATTAGAGCATTGGAATGTTGAGAGCTCCACTGAAGACAATGCAGCTCCAGAGATCTGTATTCACTGGTATAGGCTCTCTCAGCTGAGTGTTTAAACTCCACACACTGACACTGGCAATCCATTCTACTGTTTAAAGTGCAGTTAACCCAACAGTCAGAATCAGGTGAAGAGCTTAGCAGTAGCAATGGCAAATCCTCCAAGGAATGTTTAGTTTCTGGAAAAGCCTCAACAAATTTCTTTCAATTTATTTGGACACATTTCCATTGATGAATGGGTAATAAATATATATGGGTAAATAAATCAGCTGGAGTACAAAATGAGATGCCTGAAAATCGCCACTAAAACTTTGCTGCACTTAAACTGGATATACTTGAACAGCAGAGGGCTGAAACCAAGACTAGAACAGCAACAAAAAGGAAAACTCAAATATTTAGAGATTAAAGAGAGGTTGGTAGAAAATGGGCATGTACCTGATTTTGAGATGCAACCACTGCCTGAACTTTGCAGCCTTCTGAGACATTTTTATGTGGAGGTAAGAAATGCTAAAGAGGAATGCTATAGTAATTGTTAGACCTGCCAGCCTTAGAGTGGACACCACTAACTATTTGCCTGCCTCCCTCCACTTTTTGGATATTGTTTTTGCTGGTTTTACAAATCTGTGCACTTTGCCACTGATAACCAGTGCTAAAGTGCATATGCTGTCTCCCTTTAAACATGAGGACATTGGATCCTACCAAATTGGATTATTTAATTTATTTATACGTCCTGAGTAAAGTGCTCTATATGTGCCCAGTTAAACATGAGTAGATTAGTACTGAAAGCTGATATTATTACATAGTATATGATTGACTTGCACACAGAAAAAGCGAATTTTGTCTATCTGCAAAACCAACATCACCTAGAAACTTGGAAAAAGTATAAACCATTTCTCTCCGGGGCATTGTTCATCATAGTTATTTCTTTTACAGAATGTCTTTAGTATATTCCCAAAAGAAACATCCAAATCTCAGGACAAAACCAGGTACACAGCAACATCTGCTACCCCAAGTTATTATAGCGGACAATAAAAACCACCAACAGAAAAGTTTGCCCGATACCCAGTTATGAGACAGTGATCCAAAAATAAGAGTTTGTTTGGCTGGTGGTTCTCACATGTTAGGTCCTGACCCAGAAAGAGTCTCCCTATTCTGAAGACTAGGTCCCAGGAGAAAGGAGTAAAACAGAAGTTTATGAGAACAAGAAAGAGAAAGGTGAACAATAAGATGAAAAAAGGAGAAGCACACGTAAATCCAGTACTGAGACCAAGAAACAACAACATTTTGAAATGTAAAATGGAAACTATATATACCCATTTAAATGTCTTATAACCCTAACTGTCTTTTTGGCCACAGAACTAAACTAAGACATACATTGTGTTAGACAGTGGTGACACTCGCACACAAAAATCCTTCTTTAATAGATGTGAATGGTTGCTGTCACTCTGCCAATTCACTGAGAAACTGTAAAGGGGGGATAGAGGTATATTGCCTCCTACCCCCCCTTTACTGTTTAAAAAGGCCCCCGTGAGCCTAGATGAGCTTTGGAGATCCTGCATGCCCAAAGTAGTATTGGCACCTGAGGAAATGTGTGGCAGCATGTCCAGCAACTCCAGATTAATTCTCTACTGATGACACAATAATCCAGAAACACATGTGTCTAGAGATACAACAATGGCTGCACCAGCTTTGGTAAATATTTTTGACGAACATTGAAATTAGAGTGAAACTATGTACTACATTGACCAGAATGCAAAGGGATAATGGTGCTGGGATGTAAGGTAGTGTGCTCCTGTCCCCCTTTAGTGTTTAAAAAGGGTCCTGTGAGCCTACAAGCTGCGAGCTTTGGGGCTCCTGCAAGCCCAGAATGGTACTGACACCTGAGGAAATTTGTGGCAGCATGTCCAGGTACCCCAGATTAATTCTCTACTGATGACGGAACAATCCAGAAACACATAGGTCTAAAGATACAGCAATGGCTGCACAAGATTTGGTAAATATTTTTGACAAACATTGAAATTAGCGTGAAACTATGTACTACATTGACCAGCATGCAAAGGGGTAATGGCACTGGAATGTGAGGCACTGTGCTCCTACCCTTCTTTACTGTTTAAAAAGGCTCCCCTGAGTATACAAGCTGACAAGCTTTGGAGCTCCTGCGTGCCTGGAATGGTACTGGCACCTGAGGTAATTTGTGGCAGCATGTCCTGCAACCCTAGAATAATTTTCTACTGATGATGGAATAATCCAGAAAAATGTGAGTAGAGATACAGCAATGGCCGCACCAGCTTTGGTAAATATTTTTGATGAACACTGAAATTAGCATGAAACTATGTACTATATTGACCAGCATGCAAAGGGGTAATGGTGTTGGGATGTGATGCAGTGTGCCCCCCCTCCCCACTTTACTCACTGAGAGGCTGTGCATGACTGAAATCTTTGTTCCACAAGTTAAACTCCACACACTGACACTGGCAATCCATTCTACTGTTTAAAGTGCAGTTAACCCAACAGTCAGAATCAGGTGAAGAGCTTAGCAGTAGCAATGGCAAATCCTCCAAGGAATGTTTAGTTTCTGGAAAAGCCTCAACAAATTTCTTTCAATTTATTTGGACACATTTCCATTGATGAATGGGTAATAAATATATATGGGTAAATAAATCAGCTGGAGTACAAAATGAGATGCCTGAAAATCGCCACTAAAACTTTGCTGCACTTAAACTGGATATACTTGAACAGCAGAGGGCTGAAACCAAGACTAGAACAGCAACAAAAAGGAAAACTCAAATATTTAGAGACCGGTTGGTAGAAAATGGGCATGTACCTGATTTTGAGATGCAACCACTGCCTGAACTTTGCAGCCTTCTGAGACATTTTTATGTGGAGGTAAGAAATGCTAAAGAGGAATGCTATAGTAATTGTTAGACCTGACAGCCTTAGAGTGGACACCACTAACTATTTGCCTGCCTCCCTCCACTTTTTGGATATTGTTTTTGCTGGTTTTACAAATCTGTGCACTTTGCCACTGATAACCAGTGCTAAAGTGCATATGCTGTCTCCCTTTAAACATGAGGACATTGGATCCTACCAAATTGGATTATTTAATTTATTTATACGTCCTGAGTAAAGTGCTCTATATGTGCCCAGGGCCTGTAGATTAAATGCTGCTAGTGGGCCTGCAGCACTGATTGCGCCACCCACTTAAGTAGCCCCTTAACCATGTCTCAGGCCTGCCATTCAAAGGCCTGTGTGTGCAGTTTCCCTGCCAATTCTACTTTCCATTCAAAAGTACTTGTCAAGCCTAAAACTCCCCTTTTTCTACATATAAGTCACCCTTAAGGTAGGCCCTAGGTAACCCCCAGGACAAATACTTTACACATTGCCTTCTAAGTTAAGTCTGACTGGTCAGTGCCAATCTACCAGAGGGTGGGCACAGGATAGTTTGGAATGTGTGTGACTTACCCTGACTAGAGTGAGGGTCCTTGCTTGGACAGGGGGTAACCTGACTGCCAACCAAAGACCCCATTTCTAACAGTAATCAAAGCCTTATATCAATAAGGACTGGACTAAATAGACAAATTAAAAATTCACCCTTTAGCAGAGCTGTTATTATCATGCATGATGCTGTATTTGCACCCGCTAACAATGTGTTAGTAGCAATTTAAAAAAAACAACGTAGAGAAGGCAAAGATGTCCGTATTAGAAATTAATTTATATCAGCACAGGACTTGTCACTGATAAATCACTGTGGTATCTTTGACTGTGATGAACCTATTTCACTGCAGTGCAAAGTTTTTTTTTCTTGACACCCACCTTCACCTTACAAGAGGTGGCAGGGAAGAATTACAAGAGTTGCCTAAAAATGCTTATACATTCCTTATAGATTAAAACAACCAAGAGTATGCAATGTTAACCTTTAATGAACAAACAAAATATCATAAGGAAGTAAATGAGAAACTTAAATATCAAAACAGAGGGCACATTTATGCCCAACCAGACAGTGCTATGTGTCTTGTGAAATCTTTGAAATTGTATATTTCAAAATTGCCCAGAGAATGCAGTTGCTTCAATGTACAACCAAGGAAACCTACTGTGTCTGATGCTGCAAGTGCCTCTTTGTGGTATTTCAATAGGCCTCTTGGGAAGAATGCTATTGGAGGACTAATGAAAGAAATCAGCAGGGAAGCAGGATTAAGCAGCGTTTACACAAACCATTGGCTGTTCGATACAGTTGTGCAATTGCTTGCAAATAATGGTTTTGAAGCACATCAGATAATGGCAATCACTGGCCACAAAAGTGAAATCAGTGTGCAAAGTTACTGGAAAGCATTATCTAAAGACAGAACTGTTTGGTCCACTGTATTAGCAAATACTGGTGACAGTACCAAGAAAGACAGATCTGAAAAATACGTGAATAGAGCACAAACCTGTGTAGAAATAGAAGACAATTCTTCATTTAGGATACCAGGGAGCAGCACAGATCACAAAATGAAAATAATTTTTCACATTTAACAGCAATGTACAATTTTTACTGAAATGAAATCTTACTAGCACAGATGATTTACGATGGTTTTAATGCATTGTAATGCTTGTTTTTCCTCAAACACATTAGTGTGCATGTTTAACTTGTAAATGTAAAACTTTGTATTTCATGATTTTAGTACTTTGATTTTAGAATAAAGCTCATGGTGATGTTTGTAATACAATACATTCTGTTTTGCTATGCACATAGTTGCCTTTTGTTTCTGTTTATATTCTCTGTGTATGTGTACGTCATGATCCCTGTTTTAGAAATTGTGTTCAGGATTGCAAATAGCTATCTTTTCTACAGCTACTTTAATTCCCCTTTAGTACCACTTTTTTTTTAGATATAGGAAAAAATCAATTCAACATATTTTCTACAGCTTTTGCATATGTTCCGACTGCTAATTTAAGAAAAGAAGGACAGAAAAGGGAAAATTAAAATACCTTTTTACGATGTTAATTTAATTTCCTTCAAATTTATGCTTCCGTTTGGTTGCTGAAATAAAAAATTTGTTAAAAATGCAAACCTTTTGACTGTGCTTCTTACAATTTTTCCAATCATTTAGTCATTTTTCTCAAAATGAAACTGACACTTCACAAGCCTCCTTATTCTTTGACGAAGCAGAGTGCCTCACATACCTCATTTCTGTTAAAAACAGTACACTTTCTAACTTGCGTAGCTAATCAACATGGTGGATGGGCCTGTCTTTATATACAAAATCTCCACTTCCCTTCTCAGAAGGGCATGCCCAGCAAAATGGCCCAATCTCTTTGCTGGAATGTAAAACACATGCTTTTCATCTCAGTAAGGTCCGGTGAACCCCGGAAATTATTTAAGCATCGTGAAATATGCCCTCTGCAACACCTCTTCACAGTCAAGTTAGAGTGCGTGAAAAGAGCTGTTACACTTAACGGCAGCTGCCATTGTCTGCAAGTGATAAAGGTATGTGTATGAAAACGTTTATTTAATAAATATATCTTCCATTGTTTTTAAAATGCATGTTCACTTTACAAAAAAGTAAATAATGAACCAGAAACATGTCCAAATATATTTTGTTGCACATGCAACGTGTGCATTCCGAACTGCAACAATATTCTCTATCGTATATTCTGGAAAGCCTCTGTCCTTTTTAAAACACTAAGCAATTGACGTCTGCTTGCTACATGTCTTCACCCTGATTTCTCAGTTGCAGAGCCATTCATTCTTTTTAAAAAAATTATTTTAAAGTGAGTTCTGTCTTTTTTCCAACTTAGAGGATTTTGTTTATTTTCCTGAAACGTAAAACTGCGGACAGTCAATCTATGCCCCCTCGGTGGTGTCCTCTTAACACATTTCAAGTGGTTGAGGGTTTTTGTTGTGAAAGGGACCAATGCTCTAATAGCCTTAGAACCAGCCAAAGTGGGCTCTACCGGCCATTAAACGCCCTCTTCCTTGTTAAAGGGCTTCACCTTCAGCTTGGGCCTTTAACGCAGGAGCAGGTCTTTAATGGCCAGTAAAGTCTGCTACTGCGGTTTCTAAGGCATGAGTTGCGAGAATTCATCCTTGTGTATGTCCATTCTCAACATGAATACTGCTGGCTAAATACGTATTTCATGGCTGTTTACCCGAATTGCAGGTCTTTCAATGTAAGAGCATTACTAAAGTCAAAACCCCCAAATCCATACCCATTATATCACGATTTCTACAAATATATCCATAAGGTTGAAGAAAACTTTTTTACAGACTATTAAAAAGCCACTGAAATTTTTTTTTTTTTGACTTATCACATTAAATCTGATTTTATGGCAACTTATTCTGTCTTCTGTTAAACATGAGTAGATTAGTACTGAAAGCTGATATTATTACATAGTATATGATTGACTTGCACACAGAAAAAGCGAATTTTGTCTATATGCAAAACCAACATCACCTAGAAACTTGGAAAAAGTATAAACCATTTCTCTCCGGGGCATTGTTCATCATAGTTATTTCTTTTACAGAATGTCTTTAGTATATTCCCAAAAGAAACATCCAAATCTCAGGACAAAACCAGGTACACAGCAACATCTGCTACCCCAAGTTATTATAGCGGACAATAAAAACCACCAACAGAAAAGTTTGCCCGATACCCAGTTATGAGACAGTGATCCAAAAATAAGAGTTTGTTTGGCTGGTGGTTCTCACATGTTAGGTCCTGACCCAGAAAGAGTCTCCCTATTCTGAAGACTAGGTCCCAGGAGAAAGGAGTAAAACAGAAGTTTATGAGAACAAGAAAGAGAAAGGTGAACAATGAGATGAAAAAAGGAGAAGCACACGTAAATCCAGTACTGAGACCAAGAAACAACAACATTTTGAAATGTAAAATGGAAACTATATATACCCATTTAAATGTCTTATAACCCTAACTGTCTTTTTGGCCACAGAACTAAAAGGAAGACATACATTGTGTTAGACAGTGGTGACACTCGCACACAAAAATCCTTCTTTAATAGATGTGAATGGTTGCTGTCACTCTGCCAATTCACTGAGAAACTGTAAAGGGGGGATAGAGGTATATTGCCTCCTACCCCCCCTTTACTGTTTAAAAAGGCCCCCGTGAGCCTAGATGAGCTTTGGAGATCCTGCATGCCCAAAGTAGTATTGGCACCTGAGGAAATGTGTGGCAGCATGTCCAGCAACTCCAGATTAATTCTCTACTGATGACACAATAATCCAGAAACACATGTGTCTAGAGATACAACAATGGCTGCACCAGCTTTGGTAAATATTTTTGACGAACATTGAAATTAGAGTGAAACTATGTACTACATTGACCAGAATGCAAAGGGATAATGGTGCTGGGATGTAAGGTAGTGTGCTCCTGTCCCCCTTTAGTGTTTAAAAAGGGTCCTGTGAGCCTACAAGCTGCGAGCTTTGGGGCTCCTGCAAGCCCAGAATGGTACTGACACCTGAGGAAATTTGTGGCAGCATGTCCAGGTACCCCAGATTAATTCTCTACTGATGACGGAACAATCCAGAAACACATAGGTCTAAAGATACAGCAATGGCTGCACAAGCTTTGGTAAATATTTTTGACAAACATTGAAATTAGCGTGAAACTATGTACTACATTGACCAGCATGCAAAGGGGTAATGGCACTGGAATGTGAGGCACTGTGCTCCTACCCTTCTTTACTGTTTAAAAAGGCTCCCCTGAGTATACAAGTTGACAAGCTTTGGAGCTCCTGCGTGCCTGGAATGGTACTGGCACCTGAGGTAATTTGTGGCAGCATGTCCTGCAACCCTAGAATAATTTTCTACTGATGATGGAATAATCCAGAAAAATGTGAGTAGAGATACAGCAATGGCCGCACCAGCTTTGGTAAATATTTTTGATGAACACTGAAATTAGCATGAAACTATGTACTATATTGACCAGCATGCAAAGGGGTAATGGTGTTGGGATGTGATGCAGTGTGCCCCCCCTCCCCACTTTACTCACTGAGAGGCTGTGCATGACTGAAATCTTTGTTCCACAAGTTACGCATGTCTGTTTATGGGATGGTGGGAGACACAATATGTGATGTTGGATGAAAATGAGAATTAGTTCAAACATATAATTTTCTGGACCAGATATATCAACTATATTTTTATGATTTGGGAGATAGCATTGAACCAGTTTTTTAGACTGGATTTCAAACAATGATTTCAATTTGAGATTTACGCATAAAAAAAAACCAGGCATAGTATGGAATTTTTGGATGTAGTGGTCACAGTGGAAGGGGATACTTTGCAGGCCAACCTTTTCAGGAAGAGTACGGCAGGGAATAGCATTTTACATGCTCGGAGTCATCCCATTCCGAAATTAAAGTGGAGTATCCCCTATGGGGAGTTACTTAGAGCTAAAAGAAATTGCAGCTCGTCCCAGTCTTTTCAGCGGGAGCAACAGAATATGATAGGGAGTCTCAAGTATAGAGGATACCCAATAAAAGTAATTCAGAATGTATGTCAGAAAGTAGCAAAGGTGAAAAGAGAGACTTTACTAGTGCCTAAGAGTAGAAAGGAAAATGTGAAAACTTTGAGATGTATCAGCACATACAATGCTTGTTCAGATCAAGTGGTGACATTTTTGAAACAATATTGGCATCTCATAAGAACAGACAGGATAATTGGCAGAATTGGCAGTCCTTACCCGAACGTAACATATAGGAAGAGTAGTTCTCCACAGGATATGTTAGTACATAGTTATTTAAATTAAAAAAGAGAGACCTTTGTAGATAGCCAACAAGGCTTCTTTAAGTGTGCCAAATGTAAGGCTTGTAAAAATAGTGTAAATTGTAAAAACCTATTTATTACCCACGGGAAAATAAATCAAGATAAAACAAATCCTGAATTGCAACTCTGATTTTGCAATATATGTCATCTGCTGCCTGCATTATGCGGGAAGTACAATTTTTACTTTTAAAAAACGGATCTTGGATCATTGGAGTGCGATTAAAAATAATGATAGGAATTATCCGGTAGCACGCCACTGTAACAAAGTACAAGGTGACCAAATTCATAAAATGTTGTTTTTTGGCATTGGCAGGGCATTGCTAACCCCAAGAGGAGGCGACAGGGAATGAATCCTTAGCAGGATGGAATCAGAGTACATAATTCGCTTAAGCAGCACATACCCATGGGGTCTGAATCAGGATGAGAAACTTTCTGTTCATGTGGGTTAGTTTTGTAAAATTACCAGTAAAATTTTGGTTATGAGAGATTGGAGTTCTTGAAATCACGTGGTTACTTATAGCTTACATCAAAGTAGTTCAGGCGCACCCGAGGAATATTATAAGGATATATTTTCTCCTTTTCTTTTTTTACAAATACAGATTTGCTTTAGTGGCCTTAATGATGTGATAATTTAGTTATACAAATGGATATGATGTTATTATTGGATGTATTACCTTTAAATGCTGTGGCTGATTTGTGTGATTTAGTGTGATATATTTTTAGAAAACATGCTAGGAGCAGCATCCAATTAGTTATTTCTATTTTTATTTCTATTTGTTTTTAAAAACATTCAAAAATTTAAAAAATTATAAATTAGAATTTAAAAAAATTTAAAATCAAAAACTGGGAAAAATGTGTAAATAGATGTTGAATGTGATGATTTAGGGTAGTATTTACTTGTTAGATATAGTTCTTTTAGGTCTAGTAAACTCAGCATATATTTTCTATGGGGGATGGGGCCTCTGTAAAAGACTTTGGCTGGAAGAAGACCGCAATGGTTGAAACGCGTTGCCATTGATGTAAGTCATTAAACAGTACAATTGGAGCTGTCTGGAGTGCTGGTGTTATTTGAAACTTTTCAGCGTGTGTAATATAATTACGGGTCCTGCGCCCATAGCTGTACACCGACTCCGACTGGCGAGAATAGGAAGAAAGACAGGAACTGTTTTCGATATGTATATATAATATATATATATATATATATATATATACATATCACTCAACCCACTTAATACTTACCTATATTTAAGGGTAAAACCTTTACCAGGCATACACCTTTAAGATTCATGCCTATACAACGAACTTTGTTGTAAAGTGACGTGTGGTAAAGGTATATTTGTGGTAAAGACATGCGTGGGAAAGCCATGTGTGGTAAACACATATCCGTGGTAAAGGCATTGTGGTAAATGCATTGCGTTGCATTTGCCGCGTTGTAAGTGATGTTTCCCAATCTATGCTGGGCTTCACTGCCAGCAAATGTACAAACATGCAGAAAGAATCAGTGCAGGCAAGGAGAAGACTCGGTGAATGCTGGGGGATGAAGTCCCACCCTAGCAAGTGTGCAAACTCACAAAAAGAATTAGTGTGGACAGGGAGCAGGATACTAGAGCACCGTCACAAGTGAAAGTAGCTACAGTACCTGGATAGTATGAAACAGTCTTGTCAATACTATCGAAAGAACCAAATGGCACCAGATCACAGAGCTAAGTGGGATTGCCCTGCCCTGAGACTTCCTGGCTCTGTCGGGCACTGGACCGGTGTGGGTTGATTGAGGCCCTTAAATGTGTTGTGGGGCGGGCAGGGTAGATTTGCACTGGTGTCTCTTCTGGAGCAAGTCAGTAGTCCTCCTGCACTGCGGCCCCTAAAGAACAATGAATCCCAGGTAAAATCATAGAAAATGAAATCACACTGCTGGCCTCTAGAATACATTATTGTTGAGCTGGACATTACTCTCTCTCCTGCACCTTTCTTTCCTTGCTGTAGTAGAGACGCCACGAAGTCCTGATCCATGGGGGTGAAAATAAGACCTCCTCCATGTATGTGACCTGGTGGGCTTGCCCGCAGGATCGCATGTGTCAAATTAATAAATAGCTAGACCCGGAGGGGCGGTGGTAGTTTCGACCCAGCTGAGCTCGCGTCTTCATACCTGCTGGAGTCTGTGTAGTTATTGGGCCCTGAGCCCGCGTGCCCGCCGCACCTGCACTATTTACGTGCCTAGGCCACTGTCTTTTAATCCTGCCACCTGCATAGCATCAACACTACAAATTGGCAACGAGGGCGGGATGGCCCCGTCAGAGAAACGTGAGAAGACGAAGCACCTGCATGTGATACCGCACGGCAAGAAGAGTGGTGCCAGAGCGAAGTCAATACGGTTGGGCCTCAGTGACGCAGTGCAACGTTGACATGATCATGCCAGACTCGGCGGAAACCACACCCAAGAACGCGCACCCATCAAGCTGCCAAATTGCCCACCGGGTGAGAAAATACATATTGTAAGGGATGTGCGGCCACAGTTTATCTCATGATACAAAGGAAAGAATTAACTCACGAGCTCAGTGGTCATTGGCGGATAAGCGCTCACTTGCCCCCACACATACATGTTGGACCGCTGAAGAAGCGCAGCGGCAACGAAAAGCGCCTTCACATACCAGCACAAGTATGCACCAGCTAGACACGAAACAAGTGACGCACGCGCATCTAAAAGACGGGGAAGGAGCTCAGCCATTCCGCACACAAGTTTGCACAGAGAAGAGAGAGGAAGACCCGAGGCCAAACCACAATCAATGCCACCACAAAAGAACAACCCCCGAGTCACAATGTCCAGCATACCTCCGGAAGAACCATTCATCATAGATGGTGCCCCGTCCGCACAGGTCTTCGGAGGTAAAGACTGGGTAGAACGAGTGAGGCTCTATTTCGATGCAATGAAGATAGAAGATGACAGGAAAAGGGCCATGATTCTCCACCTAGGAGGCAAAGAACTGCACAGAATCTCCAAGACACTCCTAGATAAAGCCCCAGAACACACACAACCTTAATAACAGTGCTCAAAGCGTACTTCAATCAATCAATCAATCAATCAAGGATTTATAGAGTGCACTAATCACCCGTTAGGGTCTCAAGGCGCTGGGGGGGAGCTACTGGTCGTAGAGCCATGTCTTGAGGCATTTCCTGAATGTCAAGAGGTCTTGGGTCTGGCGAAGGTGGAGCGGTAGGGAGTTCCAGGTCTTGGCGGCTAGGTGAGAGAAGAATCTTCCTCCGGTGGTGGTGCGGCGGATGCGGGGATGGAGGCGAGGTCGAGGCTGGTGGAGCGAAGATTGTGGGTGGGGGTGTGGAAGTTGAGTCTGTCGTTGAGGTAGGCTGGGCCTGTGTTGTGGAGGGCCTTGTGTGCGTGGATGAGGAGTTTGAAAGTGATCCTCTTTGACACTGGTAGCCAGTGAAGGTCTCTGAGGTGGGGGGAAATGTGGTCACGGCGTGGAATGTCCAGAATGAGGCGGGCAGATGCGTTCTGGATTCTTTGCAGTTTTGTTAGGCGTTTGGTTGTTATTCCTGCATATAGGGCATTTCTGTAGTCCAATCCGCTGCTGACCAGGGCGTGGGTGACAGTTTTCCTGGTTTCGACGGGAATCCACTTGAAGATTTTGCGGAGCATGCGGAGAGTGTTGTAGCAGGAAGAGGAGATGGCATTGACCTGCTGAGTCATGCTGAGTGTGGAGTCCAAGATGAAGCCTAGGTTGCGTGCATGCGAGGGCTAATGCCCTGTTAGCGTTCTTGGAAAGGACGCTAACAGGGCGGGGGAGGCGTGTGGCAAACCGGGGCTTGTGCGCCGAATTATAGCGATACACTGTTTAGAGGCAGAAAAATTGCCTCTAAGCAGTGCAGCGCCATTTTCTGGTGCACAACCCCAAAGGACATGGCTCCTGTCTTAGTAAAGACAGGAGCCATGCCTACCACCACAATGGCCATGCCCAGGGGATGAACTTCTATCAACCATGGAGCAGAAGTTTGCAACTCAGTCGTTTATGTCACCGGAGATGGACACGGAATGCTGTTGGGATGCAGAACGGCTGAAGCATTGAAGGTAGTTACCTTCACCCTAGGGGTTCATCAGAAAGGAGTGACCCACATGCTGGAGGAGTTCCCTGATGTGTTCAGAGGACCTGGCAGCCTGGAATGGAAGGAAATAACACTCCACATCAACCAGACAGTGAGGCCAGTGGCTCTGAGCCACTGCAGAATTGCATTCCACTTAAGGCCACAGGTGGAGAGGGAGCTCACCGAATTAGAAGAAGAAGGAATAATAGAGAGGGTGTCCGGTCCCACCCTGTGGGTCTCACAAATTGTAGTAGCCTAAAAACTGAAGCATATGTGTGGACATGCGACTGCCCAATGTAGCCATCAAGCGCGAACAGCATCTTACACCCACCATAGGTGACCTCCTATCAGAACTAAGTGGAGCCTGCTGGTTCTCAAAGGTCAAACTCTGCTCTGGGTATCATCAGCTCACCGGATGGAGGAATCACAATACATAACCACTTTCTCCTCCACACTGGACTCAGGCGTTATCGCCGAGTAAACTTCAGCATCTCCAGTGCCGACAAAGTTATACAGACCACGATCAGAGAAATCCTATGAAGCATATCAGGCACAATAAATTTCAGAGATTACATTCTGATGTATGCCAAAACTATCCCAGAACATAATAGCCGACTTCGAGGAGTGCTTCAAAGAATACAAGACTCCAGACTCACTCTACACCAGAGCAAGTGTGAATTCTTGACCCAACGAATCAGTTTCTTTGGATACACATTCTCAGCTGAAGGGATGCCCCGGATCCCGAGAAAGTGCGCGATATCAATGAAGCTACCGCACCCACCCCAGTGTCTGAGGTCCGCAGCTTCTTAGGGATGGTAAACTACTGTGGGAGGTTCATCCCTGACCTGACCACCCTGACAAAACGCTACATGAGCTAAATAAGTCCTCAACGCCTTGGCACTGGGGAGATGCCCGAGAGCGAGCGTTTCAGGCAACCAAAACAGCTCTGTCTGCGTGCACCACTCTTCTATATTATGACCCACAAAAAGAAACTACTCTCGCTGTAGACACTGGGCCAAAGGGCCTAGTGGCGGTGCTGATGAAGCGAACCAGAAGGAGGAGAGTGGGCTCCGGTAACCTTCGTGAGCAGATCTATCACGGACACCGAACAACGGTACTCTCAGATTGAGAAGGAGGCCATCGCATTTCACTGGGGGTGCTAGCGTTTTCATCTCTACGTCTACGGCCAACCGTTTGTGTTCACCACCGGCCAAAGACCTCTAATGCCCCTAATCCAAGGAACTGCATCAAAGCCACCCCCAAGAATAGAAAAGTGGCTGCCAAAACTGCAGGAGTATGTCTGTCAGGTGGAATGCCGCCCTAGGTCTGCCAACTAGGCGGACTATCTATCCAGACACCTCAGGGCCACGGCTCCAGACGAGAAAGAGGAAGCCCAAGAGACTGAGGAGTATGTCAGATATGTGGTGGACAGGTTCCATCCACTGCCTATCTCCCTGGACCAAATACAGAGAGTCTTGGCCACTGACAAATGTTTGCAATAAGCCCTGACTGCTGAGCAGAACAATCAGTGGCACTGGTTTAAGGAGAGCTGGACTCAGAAAACACTGGAAGCACGACGTAGCATGGAAAGCCTATATCATGTCCGTCAAGAGTTGGATGGTGACCTTTATGGATGCTTGCTGAGAGGGCATAGGTTGGTCATCCGTGCCGGACTCCATGCCCAAGTGATCCAACTCGCTCACGCCGGCCATCAAGGCATGGTAAAGACTAAAAGCAGATTGCATGCCAAAGTCTAGTTCCCGCTCATGGATGAGCAAGTTGAAGCTCTGGTGAAGGCATCCTGTGGTGTCAGGCTACTGGGGCGCCATCAAACCTAGCGCCAGTGATAACCGAGAAAGGGCAGCAGCAACCCTGGATCTGTGCCAGCCTTTACTTCGGCAGCCTCCCGGATGGCAGACACACCACGGTAGTTATCAGCGACTGTCCCACATACCTGGAGGTTATGATTATATATTCACTGGTGGCTCACGAGGTGCTACCCAGACTAGAGAAGATAATGGCCACTCACTGGCTGGTCAGAGAACTCAGAACTGACAATGGACCTTCCTTCCAAAGTCAAGAGGTAGCTGAGTATCTTAAGTGCTAGGATATTCGACACAAGCGCACTAGTCCTTGGTAGCCACAAGCCAATGGAGAGATCAAATGTTTCATGCGGACCATCAACAAGGTGATCTGAATTGCTCATGCAAACCTCCAACCATATGACTGGGCAATTAATGCTTTCCAACGGAAGTAACAACAGATGCCACATTCCACCGCGGGGCAAGCCCTGGGACATATGCTTATGGGCAGAGTGGTGCAAGTTTCCATTCCACGTAATTTCAAGTGGACTCCGGCACCCATGGACCATGCAAACGTCCTCGCCAGGCATCAGACGTCCCCAAAGTCCAAGCTAGCCAATGACGCAGAGCCCAACACCCAATGCTCCATCCGGGAGACCTGGTTCTCCTAAACCACAGGAACACTGGCATTAAGTTTTGGTTGCCGTATGAATGATCTCCGTGGACCCTCACTTCTGTCCATGGCACCAACGTAACCGCCCGACGAGGGGGCCAAGTGGTATCCAGGAATGTGTCCCACTGCAAGACGTTCCACACATCTCCTTCCCCTAACACAGAGACTGAAGCTGACGAACTGATCAGTCACAATGGAGACATTGTCTTGAAGGCTAGATCTCCTGCAGGTCTCCTGCCTGAAGGAAGAGGGGTTCATCAGCCTGAAGGTTCAGCCCGACCTGCTCACCGGCACCCGAGAGTGAACCGGCTCCCCTGGGGAGGAGCGAAAGGACCAGGTACCATCTGCGGGTCAATGAACCCTCATCGACTCAACTGAGGCACCACATAATGTATGGTTAATGTAGGTTTTAAGGACTTGGACTTGATGGAAAGGATTTGAAGCATTAGTGTGATGTTGTTTCACTTATTTTGAAATAAGGGAGGAATGTAGTGTCACACTTGTGCCGCAAGGAGTGCGCACAGTGGGGCAGGGCACGAGATCCCAATCCCCATGGGTGAAAATAAGACGTCACCCATGTATGTGACCCGGTGGGCTTGCCATTGGGGTCACATGTATCAAAGTAATAAACGAAGGAACAGGGGCAGTTTCAACCCAGCCGAGCTCGCATCTTCATATCTGCTGGTGTCTGTGTAGTTATTGGGCCCTGAACACGCGTGCTCGCCACGCCCACATTATTTGCTTGCCTAGGCCATTGTACCTTTTGAGCCTGCCGCCTGCATAGCATCGACACTACACTTGCTTCTTCTGGCAACTTACTCTTATCAGCTCAAGTTATGATGCTCTCACCACACCTCAAAAGCTCTATTACAACAGGCAGCTCCATACAAAGCAGAATTTCTCCTATACATTTTGGGGACAGCCTTGCTGTCCCCAAGTACTTCTGCCCAAACACAGACATGCACAAATGTTGTTTCCCTGTTCTAGCACATTAATGAAAGACATTAGGTTTTGAAGTACATATTTAGACCGAAACCTCGATGACTTCACACTCTGCAGAACTTCTACATCCAACAAAGTACAATCTTGATTAACCTCGAGCATATGTTTGTGGACACTAGCTCCTGCATTCCTCTTTACAGTATATGTATAATCTCTGTAAGGAATTGCAGCAAGAACGTTTATTAAAAAAAGTGAAGAAATGTCAAGAAAGAGGGTCGAAATGGAGGTTATGTAAATGGATTTGATGTTTGTACAGTAAATTATAATTTCGTTTTTGATGTAATAACACTTGGATAAGCAGAGTACACTTGCTAAATACACAGTTCGGATATCAAATGAATTTAATAATCACAAAAAAAGAATGAATATTTCAATATTGGAGCAATCTAACAAACGGCGTGTATTAATAAAAATAACTGCGTACATATGCATCATCGACCATACTGTAAACGTTGAGTTTTTTTTTTTTTTTACTTCTGAAGTTGAAACTAAAGCCCCACTCATCTATAGTTTGTGACAATCACCTCACTGTCACAACGGCAGCAGAAAAGAAAAAGCCAGGAGGGTCAGCGAGAGGAAGCGCTGCACCCGCGAAGCTGGATATCTATTCATCACTCGGAGTGACAAACACTGACACTTCATAACAAAGCAGCCAATGGCGCGCATGGCGAAGGCTGAACCCACGTCTCCGCCTTGAAGCAGGTCAGGGTACGGAAAGACGTAACCGCATTCTCCATTCGTCAAAATAAAAATAAAAAACATTCCACCAGCACGCACAGCAACTCAAACCCGGCCGCGAAAAGAGCAATCCGTCCATGGACGAGTGAGGATGACAAAGCCCTCCATTACAAAACGCTAAACCTGCTGTACATGCACCTGTACAACTGTGTAAAGGCCGATTATTATCAAAAACTCAATCTATCCGAAAAAGGACAAATTATTTATTGCTCCAGCGATTGGTTCACATCAGCTTGCGTCTTCTGACACGATCAAACTGGACAACAGACATGCTTTGTTAAGGAAAAACACAAAACTGTTAGATGTAAGTTGTGCTTGTAAACATTGATAATATTTACATGTTCCCGAATGGTGCACTGGGGTATATTCTCATTGAAACTTTAAAAAGCGCAAAATTTGGGGCCTCTTTCGATCTTCTACGTAATAATTATATTGACATTTCTAGTAATGTGGGTGCTCAGCTTAACATGACTTCTGGTAAGTTTCTCTAAAGGGGATTCGGGTAGATTTCACTGTCAGGCCTCCTTGACATGCGGATGGAGTGGTGTTGGAGGAACGCTTGCAAATAGGCATGGGCAAACTTGTATCTTCCGTGGTTCCCGGTTCGTAGGCAGTGTCAGTGGTTCTTTCTGGGCACACTTTGTAAGGAGGAACCAAACAACGTGCAGGAACAGCGAGAAACGGCCCAAAACCGCCATTCTTAAAGGTTCACCTCTGCAGTAAATTTTGGCAGAAATTGTGCCCAATTTTGCTGCGCAGGCGGATTTAAAAAAAAAGGGGGAACTTTCACTAGTTGCAACTCTCTCTAAATACTTTTGCTGCCCCCTACTTACAAGATTTCACTAGGTTCCACACCTTTTTCTTGCCAAAGGCATTTATAATAAACAGTTTATTACTCCTTTCAAGAGTAGAAGTAAATCGTTTTCCAGGGTGGGTATGGGGAGTGAAGACCTCCACAACTGGTGGTGTTTGAGACAAGGAGCTTTGTCCAGGAAAATACTTCCATTACAGAGACATAGAAAGTGCAACTGCATACATGTGAAGTTATTATCACATGTTCAATTGTAACCTGAGCACAAACGGTGCACACGGGAAACTTGGAATATTAACACAAGTGTGACTTCACAGAAAGTTTCAAGCAAAGTGCTTGGACACTTGTGACTATCACAGGTATCATGGATTGCTATTGGAAGCCTTTGTTCCTATCCTAAAGAAAAACATGCTTACCTTCGATAATGCCCTCTCCAGTGGGTACTCTATCTAACTGCAGATTGCACAGTATGGCTCAGAGTTAACTCTGTATTGCCCCAGAGGTGATAAAGCGGAGCCGCATATCAGCTTCACCCCTGCATGCTTATGCCAGGTTCTTGTATCTTTCTCCTTTTGTGCCCTCAGTCTCAAACAGTACACACATTGTGGAAAATAGTGTGCCCATCATTAACTTGAGAACTTTGAAGGCCATCAAAAAAGACACTCTACACAAAAGAGAGGTGGGAGAACTGTGAGGAATCTGCGGTCTGGTAGAGTATGCATTAGCCTTACCAAAGGTACCTTGTTCTTCTGACAGATATTTCTAACTTATATTTCTCACCTTTAGTATGGAAACCATAGCAATACCTCCCAAAAGTGGTGGGTCTAAGGAGTAGACTCAGACCAAAACATCCTGGAGAACCGAGTTGGTAAAGTCACCTTCCCACCGGACCTGTTTGCCAAGACAGAAGTGTTTTTTAATGTATCCATCAACACCAACTTCATATCCTGACATAACTAGAAAAGGCACACCTCTCGCCATCCCCATTGTAGCGGCCTGGGCCCAAGTGGAATAAGCGTACAGGCTTACAGGGGGCTGCTTCTGGGCCTGTCGGTAGCAGATTATGAGACCGAGGACTATCCACCTTAAATTGTTCCTCTCCTGGGCTACCATGACTTTTTTGCATGTTAAAAAAAATAGTTGTCACTGTGTGTTCTCGATGATGGTGAATAGATCTAGCTAAGATGTACCCGAATGATCAACGAATACCTGCACTGGAGACGCCACTCATGGTCTGCCAGACAACACCTTCTGAGCTCACCTGCTGTGGCATTCAGGGACCCCATTTAATGGTTGGAAGCCAGGGAGATGTCATGGTGATCCTGCCACCCCAGAGGTGAAGTGCTTCCTGGCACAGAATCCAGGACCTCACTAAGCTCTGCTTGTTGCATTACCACATGGCAGTCATGTTGTCCATAAGGATCTGAAGCCTCATACCTCTGATGAATGGTGCAAAGGCTTTCAAGGTTAGATGGACTGCCTCAAGATACAGCAGGTTAACATGGAGCTGGTGCTCCCCTGGAGACAAGATGCATCTGATTTCCACTTCCCGGAACGGACCTCCTCAACCCAGCAGTGATGTATCTATCACCACTGTAAGCCGTGGGTGTGGAAGTAGGAGAGACCTGTCACAGGTAAAGTTGGCATTAACCAGCCACCACTGCCAATCCTGTACAGTTTAGTTCAATGCCTATATGGAGTCAGAGAAGCAGTCCACTGGGATTTGGGGTCCCACTGCAATGCCCAGTTGGGCCAATTGAATGAGGAGGATACATGTGGCCAGGATGAGGAGGATGCATAAGGCCAGGAGGCCAAGAAGCCCCTCGGCCATCCCCACCAAGACTCAGGACTGATCTCAACACGCCTGGATCATATCCCAGACATTCTAGGGCAGATGGAAAGCCTTGAATGCCACTGTGCTCAGGATTGCTTTAATAAATTGCATGTTTTATGTGAGCCTCAGTTAAAACTTTGGCCCATTCACAGTGAATCCCAACAAATTCAGAAAAGCAGCCATCATCTGGAAGTGGTCCATTTTGGAGGAGCAAATAATTGACCACATCACCCCTCTATTGGCTGCTTCTTCATAACTTGTACACATTTAGTACTGTCCTATGTGCCTGTAAGGGTCAGATTTCCAAAAGATACACTGAAGCTGTACCATCCCGAAGGGTACTGCATTCTCACTTTCAGTGTTCATCAATGTCCTCCGATACCAATGTGATAAAATAAGTTGCAGCACCTTTTCTGTTCTGGCTCCCAGCTAATGGAACTACTTGCCTAGGCCCAACCTGGTTTCCTATGTTAAAAAAAACCCCAAACTGTTCTTTATATCCTCCTAGTTTGAATTATGTTTCTTTCAGTGGTCGTGTGTTTTGTCTAATTCCAGGATACCAGATGATAAAAATCCGGGCAATTGGAATTATGTGGCTTTGCAGCTATGATATTTTCCACGTAACTATTAATTTGATGTACCTACACATACTCCATCTTCTACAGCATAATTTGTAGATGTCAACAAAAAAGTTTATAGCTGAAATGAGTTGAAAGTTACTGAAAATACAGAGCAATATATTGTTAGGCACTTTGCAAAAGTTATCTATCGGCTGTTCATTGCAGTATGGTGATAATAAACAATCACTAAAGAGTTCAATGTATTGCTCAATCATTAATGCTCAAACCGTAACAATGTCCCTAATTGATGGACTGATGAGGAGTATTTATCTGAGCCACAGAGAAAATAATGCCAGAATGTGCCACATAATGTGCATTTCGTGCTGCCTAATTCAGTCAGCCTTTGTAAATAATTTGGTGCACTACAACCACGATTCCAGTATGCCCTGTAATGTTTTACTGTGTAAGTATCAATAAAACATAGTTTAGCATGACAGAACTTAATTTACATAGGAGAGTGATTCACTTCCAGGGCCACACTCTAAGTATGCAGATATTTTGAAAAGCCCACACACCATACCTTTGAATGGGAGAGCACCAGGATGGTGGGGGATAGTAGATGGAAGTATTTTGTTATTTTTTTGTGTTAATTATTTTAATAGCTAATGTGCATTGTTAGCTTCTTGCAAATGCTTTATCTAAGTGCGTGCAGTGGTGTTGAAGTTTTGGCGCCCAGGGACGATGCGTGGAAAATCCTCCAGACGCACAGTAACTATAAAGCCACGCTCGGCTCCAGTGTGTGGATTTTCACTTAGGTTTTAACAGTTTCTCCTTCTAAGGGTTGAGGGTCTGGAGTAGCACCACATAGCAAATCAGGGAGTCTCAGCAAGAGAGCCCAGGTGCTGCCAGATGATGTCTTTGATGCCACTGAGACTTCTCAACAGGAGGCAAACTCAGTTCAAGCCCTTTGAGAAACTTCACAAGTAGGATACACAGCAATGTGCAGTCTTTGTCCTCTCTAAGTCAGAACCAGCACCTGCAGGCCAACCCAGCAAACCACACATAGCAAGGGGGGATACTCCTCCTCACAGCTCTTCAGCTCTTCTCCTTGCCAGAGGTTCCTCTTGATCCAGAAGTGTTCTAAAGTTGTGGGTCAGCAGTCTAATACTTATACTCATTTCTGCCTTTCAAGTAGGCAAATGTCAAAGGAAAGTCTTTGTAATGTCCAAGACCCTGCCTCTCCCTGTCCTGGCCCCAGACACACTCTAGGGGACAGAAGACTGATTTGTGTAAGGACAGACACAGCCCTATTTAAGTGCTGGTGCCAGCTCCTCCCACCACTCTAGCCCAGGAAGTCCGATCAGGATATGCAGAACACATCTCAGCTCCCTTTGTCTTGCTGTCTAGAGTGAATTCACAAACAGCCCAACTGTCAGTCTGACCCTAAGGGGGATTCAGCAACCAAGCAGAGGCACAGAATGGTTAAGCAAGAAAATGCACACTTTCTAAAAGGGGCATTTTCAAACTTACAATCTAAAAAACAACTTTACTAAAATATGTATTTTTAAATGTGAGTTCAGAGACCTCAAACTCTACATCTCTATCTGCTTCCACTGAGAAATTGCACCTAAAAGGTATGTAAAGAAAATCCCCATGTTAACCTATGGGAGGGATGGGCCTTGCAATAGTGGAAAATGAATTTGGCAGTATTTCACTATCAGAACATGTAAAACACACCAGTACATGCCCTACCTTTTAAAAACACTGCACCCTCCACATGGGGCTACCCAGGTGCCTTTCATATACTAAAAGGGACTGTTTGGGCCTGGCGAGTGGGTGCACTTGTCAGGTCAACATGACAGTTTAAAACTACACTCACAAACACTGTAATGGCAGACATGCTTACAGGGCTACTCGTGGGTGGCACAATCAGTGCTGCAGGTCTACTAGTAGTGTTTGATAGGGACAATCATAATCACAATTTACACACGGAGCACCTGCACTTGAGCACTGGTCAGCAGCGGTAAGGTGCCCAGAGTACCAAAAACCAGCAAAAACAGATCAGATAATATAGGAGGAAGAAGGCAAAAAGATTGCGGATAATCCTTTCTAAAAGGACCATTTCCAAAACAGGAATACAAACAACAATTTGATGCCAGTACAGGACTAGTGTCTTGCATAGGACGTAGCAGACCATTCAGCAAAGTACAGCAAGAAGGGACTGTTAAGTTCTTAATTTATTCTTGTGTATAGTAGCATGAACATGAAATGCAAGCAAGACTGATTTACAATAGGGAGGTGATGGGGTGCATTCAGTTCTTTTTTGACAAACCTGTCTTCAAGGGGTCTCCATGGGTCACAGCTGCGCCCCCTGGCTTGCTCCTAACAACACCTGGCACTCCCCTTGTGACCCCTGGCCTCAGAGGAAGAAGAGGTGCAGCAAATCATTACAAGTAGAAAGTAAGCAGGGCTTGCAGGCCTATTCTGCTTCAGTGGTGGAATGGACTGGCCTCTGCTGCTGGGAGTACCATGAAGCAAACACCCTCCTCCGCCTTTGTTACATATGGACAGTGCAGTTTGCAGATTGTCTCCTGCTCAGAAGGGGTGAGGAAACCGACGGGGACAGAGGGTGGTGGCGGGGGAGGGGAGTCTTCTCTGAAATGTATTTTAGCTAGCATCTCCTGCTTCTTAAATTAATTCTCTAGGAAATGCCCTGCGTTCTGCTGCAGGTAAAAGCAACAGGAGCATTATAAGAGAAGTTGGGAAAGACAGTAAATAAGATTAAAAATGCAAACCTATCTTAACCTTTAACTTCGCTGCTGAAATAAAAAAAATTAAAGTAGCAATTCTGGCCACATTAAATATTGAATTTGCAAAGCCTTGCACACAGAATCCCCATCCCAGTTCCCTCTCCAGTTCTGCGACGGCAGTTCATCACGTGGGCAGGTGCATGTAATACAAAACTGTATCAATCTGGAAGGCTCTCAGAGGGCATGTGAGAGTTCATATAATCATACTCCAGCACAAGTTCCCACCCAGCATACCTGCAGCTGCTGTGTGGCTTAGAAAGCTCTGTATATGGCTACACACCTAGTGCAGAACCGAGAGAGTCTTAATGCTCTGCAACTAATTTTACTCACATTAGGTGGGATTGATGTTTTAATCTCTATTGTGTTCAATTGAATCCGATCCTACTGAGCCAGTCGGAAACACGAGTGTGAGAGATATAAAAATACAAGAAGTGCTTCTTTAGAGGACAAACATCCTTAACAAGCATAGATTTATTACTGTAGAGGGTTTTTTTTTTACAGGAGGGAGGTATATCATAGAAACGTGCTTATGAGTAGGGAATTGAAATACTGGAGAGAGGTACATTGCAGGAGACATACTTTACAGGAAGACGAGTGCAGACTATTTAAAGAACATGAGCTTAATAGGGAAAAGTACATTATGAGAAATTTGATTGACTTGGCAGAGGGGCTTTGTATGTGAGGGGTGTTTTAGATAACAGGTGCTTTAAAGGATGGCAGTATTTTGCACAGCATACGTTTTTACCAGCCAGATGTCCATCAAAGGAGAAAGTGTCTTTTCTGGAGAAGATACAACAACAAAGGTGCTTTACCAAAGAGAGTTTTTTTTACAATAGAAGAGTACTTTACACAAGAGCAGTTGCTTACAGGGAACGTGCTTCACAGGAGGCTGTGTACTTTAAAGTTGGTGTACTTTATTGGAGTGAGATGCCATACAGGAATGTGGGCATCAGAGGACAGGATGCTTAACTGGAAATGATGCTTTAGACAAGAGAGGTGCTTTACAGAGAGTGGTGCTTTACAGAAGAGGGGTGCATCAAGGAGAATGAGGAACTTTAGAGTAGATGGGCACTTTAGAGAAGATGGATTCTTTACAAGAAAGAGGTGGTTTAGATGACAGAGGTGCTCGATTTTCTCTGCAGGAGAGAGATTCTTTACAGAAGGATGATTGGGGGACTTGAGTTTTCCAAGTGATGTAGTGTTTACTATGCGCTCAAGGACAAGAGCACCTTTGGTGGACGGTGCCTTTGTTCTCTACCCTGACTGCATACTATTACCCAGGGTTCCACTACAGCATGTGTAAGAGGACTGTAGACGCCTGGCTGAATTTCTGATGGCTGGGCGGATCCTGGCCTCAGAGATGTGGATAGGATGGATATTTGGCTTCCTAGGCTAAACCAGTGTTACGTAATCATGTCTTTCACAAATGCTGCCCATGCTGTACCTTTCTGCACCAGGAAATCTGTCACTTTGCTTCCTGAGTTGCGCATTTTCATTTTGTGGAGGAAACGTGCTCAGGTGCTGCTTGTACAATGCTTTCTTGTGTCTGGAAATCTTGCAAAGATGGTTTGTGTTCGGTGTGATGGAAACTTGCAATGCTGCTCCTGAATCTGCTCTGTATGGTGAACTGTTGACCCCACAGACAGTACTGTACTTGGACTATGTCCAAGTGGAAAGCTTACATTACTGATGCATGTGGGTGACTTTTGCAATTGAGCACACCTGCCAGTGTTGTGCCTATTTTGTGTTTATATGAAAATTGGATCACTAACTGTGCAGTACCTGTTGTGAGGTTTGCACTGTTGTTGCATATGTCATACTTATTTTCTAAGTGGGAAACCTCCTGTGTGTTTGCCTTCACCTTTTCATTATGTTGCAAATGACCAAATATTTTTATGGGCTCCCTTCAGCAGGTATATCTGCTCTAAGGTTTAGGATTATAAGTAATGTGGAAGAGGGACTGATCCTGGAGGGCTGAGGTTTCATGGACTGGATGTCAGCAAAAGGCTCACAAAAATGGAAGTGAACGACAATAGATGAAAATAAGAGAATTGAAGAATGACGAGGCAAAGGAAGAAAGAGGAGTATAGAACAAGGAACAATAGAAAATAGGAAATGCATGAAGGGGAGGGGAAAATTGAGAGTGAAAAGAAAATGTAAATGGAAGAAAAAGAATAGTAGAGTGAGAAACTAAAAGTCAAACTAGGGGAATGGCATATAATTGAAAAGGCTGGAGATGAAACAAAAAGGTGGTGAAAAGGCAGGTTATAAAGAAAGTTGGAAAGGGCAAGAATCTAAAAAGAGATGTTTTGTGCTGATATATTAGTGCATGATGCAAATCAGTATTGAGTTGTTCTGCTTGTTTTGTTACTGTAATTCCAGGGTGCATTGCAAGGCACACTTTGAGAACTCAAATGAAATCTACTTACTTTACTACCTGTGTATTCTGTGGCCAGGACAGAGGTGTAAGAAATCATAAGGTTTCAGTATTTGGAGACCAAGGCAAAACGCTAACCTTGAAATTGAAATCATTTTATAGATGTGTTTGCACCGATGAGCTAATGTATTTTGTCTGTCAGGAATGAGGTGCCTTATGAGAAAACTCAAAAGTTGTATAGGATACATTAGTTGTGCATTATAACAGCTCTCTGAATATTCCAATAACGTGAATACAATTGATGATGTAAGCCCAAGTGATATGATAGCGTCTCAGCATACGATAGTGATGTCAGGGAATTTGATGCATATTTAGGTATTTTAGTGATTGTCTGCCATTTGGATATAGTAACAGCACATGCTCGCAGTTCTTAGCAGGTAGTTGGGCATAGGATGGTTAATCCCAGACATCTGAACTTCCACGTAGGCATTCCAGGTTCTAATCAGGCACTTATGTTTCTATTTGGGTCTGTGATTACTTTCCAGAATTTTACATTTGGACCTGATGAGGTTATCAATTTACTCCTAGTATATCTACACAGCTATTTGTAATGTTTGAGCAGCAACTAAACAACTCTTTTGTCTGACATAGTTACTTTTTTGGTATTTAATATTTAAATGAGCTTGCATTAGCGTAGGTTTCTATCAGGGATGTCACTTCTGTGATACCTACCATCAAGGACAAAGGTCATGTGATGTCACCACCTGAAAGGATATATGATGCCACATCCTGTGACGTCATTGGGTCAAAGAACATGTGATGTCACTTCCGCTACCCCTGGCATTTTGCTGAATTAACATCAATGGTTGTGGTGTGTTTTCACACCTCCTAACTGTAATTATATTTATATAGCGCTTACTGTATCTGACGAGGACATCGGCTACTTACTGCCTCCAAAAACAAACTGAAATTCCACTATTTACAGTGGTTTTCAGCTCGTTTTCCCCTGTCACTGTGTGATTTCGGCTCCTCACCCAGTGACAGGTGAAGGAAGTCGAAATCATGTGACACACAGTGGCCCCGTGTGAGTTGGCAGGTCTGCTGTTGCAGTCCTTTTTAGGTTGCATCCTACCAGACTGCTGTCTGGTTTGCAAAAGACATCTTGGAATATTTCAGAAAGTTAACCAAGGAATGCATTCCACTCATTGATTACCACTAGCTTTGTAGTTTGGAACTCACACTTTATGGGTTTTCATTTGATTGATTTGGTGGCTTTATTTACTTTAGGTTCTCCATGTTCAGTCTGGTTATCTAAGCCATATTTATGGTATTCTTCCAAGCACTTGATTTATTTAAACAGGCCTTTAAACCTTATTCTTATCTCACCACATTTGCTGTGCATTCAAAGACTGAGGTCAAATGTCAGACGCTGCCCTCCATGGGTGCTTGTTTACTTCTCTTTCTCTGACTTCAAAGTGAGAGGATTTATGTGACAATGTTGCTAGATACTAGGGATAGGAAAGAGTATTTTTCAAGCACACAGCAACATTTAAATGAACTGTGTAAGTATTTCAGAATACATCAGAATTATGAACGCACAAATGAAGCACATTTTTTTGTTATTTTTGTAGTGTTTTGGAAACAAATACTTTAATATGATCAAAATAAATCATTAAACTAGGTGATGCAAGCTCCAGACATATTTGTCTGTGCACTGTATAGTGTTATTGGGAAAACTGTATGTCTGTGCAAATACAATGGTCATTTCAATTGAAAATGTGTTGTCTATAAAGGAAGTGTGCAACCACATCATGAATACTCCACTTTACGCCGCTCCACTCTGTTCTGCACCACTCCACACCACTGCACTTTACTCTACACCACTCAACTTTATACCACTCCACTCTACACCACTCAATCCTACTGCAATCTGCACCACTCTAGTCCATGCCACTTCATGCTATGCGCCCCTACCCTACCCCATACCACTCTGCTCTATGCCAATGCACTCTTTGTCACTCTACTCTGCACCACTAAACTGTTCACCAATGTACTCTACACCATTTCATTATAGGCCACACCAGTCAAGTCTGCAAAACTCCATTCTGTGCCACTGTACTCTAAGCCACTCTGCAACACTGCACTCTACACCACTGCACTCCAGGCCAATACACTCAACGCAATGTAGTTTACTCTGTAACAATCTACTCTATGCCCCCGCACTCTACGCCAATCAACTGTATGCCACTCAAATTTCCTTTATGCCACTGCCGCTTTACTCTATGCCATTATACTCTTTGCCACTCTAAGCAACTGCTCTCTATCCTGCACCACTCCCTTCTACGCCACTTCACTCTACTCTGAAACAATCTACTCTATGCCGTTGCACTCTTTGTAATCTCTAATCGTAACCATTTCACTCTACATCAATGCACTCTACACAATGGCGGTCTATTTCCCTGCACTCTATTCTGCATCACTGTACTCTATGCTACTGCTCTCTACTCCACTTTTCTCCATTCTACACCACTGCACTCTAGCACTCTACTCTGCAACACTGCACTCTATGCCATTGAACTCTACACCACTCTACTCTGCATTACTCCACTCTACGCCACTGCACTCTATGTCACTGCACTTAATGGCACTTTATTATACTCTGCATCACTCCATGCTATTCTACTCTACACCACTGTGCTCTATAGCACTCAAATCTACTCTGAGCGTACGCCACTGCACTCTATGCCACTCAACTCTACTCTGCACCACTGTCTATGCATCACTCAACTCTACACCACTCTACTTTTTACCACTCTACACCACTGCTCTCTACACCACTGCACTCTATGCCACTCTACTCTACGGCACTCTTCTCTGCACCAATCTACTCTGCGCCACTCCACTCTGTGCCACTCCACTCTGCGCCACTCCACTCTGCGCCACTGCACTCTACTATGCATCACTCTAATGTAAGCCACTACATCCTACGACACTGCATTGTATGCCTGTTGGAGAATGGGTTATTGGTAAGGGCAGGTAGGTACCTACACTTAGCAATAGGCCACTAACCTCCACTTAGGTCCAGGTAGGTCTCAGTAAATTAAACCCAGCTCAACCCTTGGTAGTTTGGCAACGAGCGGCAAGGCTTAACTTAGGAGACAGAGTGTAAAGCATTCAAATATCACAAAACAGTAATTAAATAAAACACAGGAAACAGCTTAAAAACCCATTATAGTTTTATCTTTAAAATGACACAAAAACAAATAAATAAATAAATAAATAAAATCGGATAAGGGGAACCGGAGATATGAATTTTTAAAGAATTATTGTTTTCTAGTGCCTCGAAACAAAAAGCGCCAATCTGGTCATCTGGTCGCACCTCGACCGGGGCAAAGTCAAAGTTTAAGGCCGACCGCGATGGAGCCCGGCTCGGCTACAGCCCGCGGGAGGATTCGGGCAAAAGTTTACCTTCGGACTTAGGGGGTCATTACAACATTGGCAGTAAAAGCCGCTTACCGCCGTGCAGAAGACCGCCAATACACCGCCACGGCTGCGGAAATCCGCCACAGCTATTATGACCCACATCTCGGAATCCGCCGAAATTCAGATACCCACACAGGTCCGCCACACCAAAGGTCAGTGATAAACTGGCGAAAACAAAACCTCCACCGTCACGCCAACAGAAACACGCCCATGCTATTACGACCCACGAATCCAAGCGGCAGTCTTTCAACCACGGTATTCCATTGGCGGTACACACCGCCGCGCTCAAAATACACACACATCTCCAAAACACCGCCACATTGGACAATTCGATTTACACACACCTGATACACATACACACACCACTCCCACACACCCATTACAATATAAAACACACACCCATATCAACCACAAACCCCTACGACCAAAATTTATAGACAAAGGCGACAGAGAGAGCACAGCATAGGCAACCCCACCAAACAGAGGCACACAATACCATCACCCACACAACATCCACTCACAAAACACCACACACCACTACACATCACCACACTCATCACCACATACACCATCCCACACATCACCTACACCACCCCATGGCACGGCAAAGACACCCCAGGTTCTCCGAGGAGGAGCTCAGGGTCATGGTGGAGGAAATCGTACGGGTAGAGCCACAGCTACTTGGATCACAGGTGCAGCACACCTCCATTGCAAGGAAGATGGAGCTATGGCGAAGAATAGTCGACAGGGTCAACGCAGTGGGACAGCACCCAAGAAATCGGGCCGACATCAGGAAGAGGTGGAACGACCTACGGGAGAAGGTGCGTTCCGTGGTCTCCAGGCACAACATCGCAGTACAGCGGACTGGCGGCGGACCCCCACCTCCTCCCCCACAACTAACAACATGGGAGGAGCAGGTCTTGACCATTATGCATCCAGAGGGCCTCGGTGGAGTCTGTGGAGGAATGGACACTGGTAAGTCAAATCTTAACTATCATATCCCCCACCCTACCTGCATGCTATCACACACCCCCACCCTCACCCCCTCCCCTATCACTCTAACTCCTCACTAATGTACTAATAACACAAACCACCCATCCCAACACCAAGCCCTGCATGACACAACAAAGCATGGACACCCATCACTAAAGCATGCCCACTGCACATACCCATAACACCCCCTAATCATCATCACACAAGGCCCCACACAGGAATGCTAGCACTGGGGTACACGCTCACCCACCCATTGCACACCATGACACACACAGATGCAATAATCTTGCTTTTACACCCCTGCAGGACCACTACCTAACGTCACCAGACAGGAGGGTCCAGACATCTCTACCCCACCCACAGAAGAGACCCACAGTGATGACAGCAGCTCTGGTCAACTGGATCCAGATGACCAGCCCGGACCATCGTGGGCCTCGGGACAGTCGGTTCCCCTCGCACAGGCACAGCCCAACACTGACCTTCCACCCTCTGGAAACACCAGTACAGCACCCACCCAGCGGGCCCATACCTCCATACCCAGGACAAGTCAATCAGCTGTGTGTCCACCACTACAGGGAACCCAGGATAACCCACCACCCCAACAACAACAGGGACCTGGGGGCAGTGGTAGTGGGCACACGGTCCAGGGGACGGAGGCCCAGGAACACAGGGGAACTGGGAGGGCTGCTGTGCGACAGGGGGCGGACAGGCCAAGGGAACCCACTCCCCATGAGGCCCTCTCCTCCATCATGGGAGCATACCACCACTCCCAGGAGACGATGGCTACGGTCCTGGCCAAGTTTCAGGAGACCCAGCGTCTGCAGGAGGAACAGTATTTGGGGTTCAGGGAGGAACTCAGAACTATCAGCTCCGCCCTGGGCACCATCGTAGGGGTGCTGAAGGACATACAGAACACCATGAGGGACACCGTGGCACAACAAGGAGCCCCTGACACTAGCATGGACGATGAACTGGCCACCACCTCCGCCGGCGCTAGTGGACAGGACGCCCCGCCACAGGACCACCACACCAGCACCCCACCCCCTGCAGACGGAGAACCACCCCGCAAGCGGTCCCTGAGATCCAGGAACAGGACAGAGCACGATGGCAAGACCCCCGCCAAGAAATAAGACCACCCTGATTGTCATCCCACTGTCCCACTTTGTAACCCTATCCATATTGGAACTGCCCCAGCTCCACTTCCTATGCCCATATGGGCAATGCACCTGTGAGACTAATAGACTGGACTCTGCCATGGACATTCCTCCACCATCACCCATCACCATTTTACCACCCCCTCCAATAATTAGCACTTCAATAAACCCCCTTGAAGCACAAAAATCTCAGGAGTCAGTCTGTGATTTAGAAAATGTGTATTAGCTATGACAATGACAAAATCCATTACAAAATGTAATGTCAACATACCTATGTCACACATCACAAGTCCATGAAGGATGCAAGCAGATGACACACGTTGATAACCACACCTGTGAAACCGTAATGGAAATGTACAACTCAGTTACCAAATACTGCTTGAAATAGACAGACAGGATAAAGGTAGAAGTGTGAAAGTAAATGTAGTAGTCAAGAAAGTGTTCTCACCTGTGTGTCACTGGAAATATTGCTGTATGACTGAGTCCCTGTTGTCAATGTCTTCTTCCTCTGCTTCCTCCTCATCACTGTCCACAGGCTCCACAGCTGCCACAACACCGTCATCTGGACCATCCTCCTGCAGAAAAAGGCACCTGGCATCGCAAAGCAAGATTGTGAAGCATAGAGCAGGCGATGATGATCTGGCACACCTTCCTTGGTGAGTAGAATAGGGAACCACCTGTCATATGGAGGCACCTGAACCTGGCCTTCAGGAGGCCGAAGGTGCGTTCGATCACCCTCCTAGTCCGCCCATGGGCCTCATTGTAGCGTTCCTCTGCCCTGGTCCTGGGATTCCTCACTGGGGTCAATAGCCATGACAGGTTGGGGTAACCAGAGTCCCCTAATAGCCACACCCGGTGCCTCTGGAGTTGACCCATCACATAAGGGATGCTGCTATTCCGCAGGATGTAGGCGTCATGCACTGAGCCAGGGAACATAGCATTTACCTGGGAGATGTACTGGTCTGCCAAACATACCATCTGTACATTCATGGAATGAAAACTCTTCCGGTTCCTGTACACCTGTTCACTCCTGTGGGGGGGACCAGAGCTACATGGGTCCCATCAATGGCACATATGATGTTAGGGATATGTCCAAGGGCATAGAAGTCATCTTTAACAGTAGCCAAATCCTCCACCTGAGGGAAAACGATGTAGCTCCTCATGTGTTTCAGCAGGGCAGACAACACTCTGGACAACACGTTGGAAAACATAGGCTGGGACATCCCTGATGCCATGGCCACTGTTGTTTGAAATGACCCACTTGCTAGGAAATGGAGCACTGATAGCACCTGCACTTGAGGGGTGATTCCTGTGGGATGGCGGATTGGTGACATAAGGTCTGGCTCCAACTGGGTACACAGTTCCTGAATTGTGGCACGGTCAAACCTGTAGGTGATGATTAAATGTCGCTCCTCCATTGTCAACAGGTCCACCAGCGGTCGGTACACCGAAGGATTCCGCCATCTCCTCACATGTCCCAGCTGATGGTGCCTAGGAAGGACAACAGCGACCACAGAGTCAAGCAACTCAGAGGTATGTACCCACAGCTACACAGAACACGAAACAAAATCCAAAAAGTTGTCTGTATGTGTGTTGAGTCCAGGCCTAGGTATGTGTGACGCAGTTGAAAATGAAGCCATGTGGGCACCTGAAATGGCGGCTGCCTGACCTCTAAACTGGGACAATGGGATGTGAGGTAACTGCGCTGGTGTTGTACACCGTCGCGGTAGGCGGTCGAAGACCGTTGCGCAATGCTGCATTGGTTAACATTGGACCCTATGGGTCCCAGAAGCCAATGACGAAGTGCGCCGGCGGTGATGATACGCACCACCGCGGACGTCACTGCCGCGGATGTGACCGCCATTTTCTATCTGTTCAATCACTCGATACCTGATCTTCGACAGGAGAGGACCTATACTGCAAGTGCTGCTGTGACCTCGGTCTGGAAGAGACAATGGCACGTGCGTCTGGGGAAAGGGCCCCTGCCTTCACTGCACAGGAGTTTGAGAAGCTCGTGGACGGGGTCCTCCCCCAGTACACGCTACTCTACGGTCCTCCAGACCAACAGGTGAGTACACAGGGTGCAAGTTGTATGGGCTATGGCTGGGTGGAGAGGGCTGGATGTAAGAAGGAAGGGGGCAGAGTTCTGCGAGCACAAAGGACTGTGAATGCATGTGCCACATGGCAAGGGTAGGGATGTGGGCCACTCACTTCGACGGTGCAGTTGCTAATGACATCTCTTCTTTCCCTGTACATGTCATGTAGGTCAGCGCCCACCAGAAGAAGGATATTTGGCGTGCCATCGCCAAGGACGTCCGGACCCTGGGGGTCCACCAGAGACGGAGCACCCACTGCCGTAAAAGATGGGAGGACATTCGCCGCTGGAGCAAGAAGACAGCGGAGGCTCAGCTGGGGATGGCCTCCCAACGTGGGAGGGGTGCCGTCGCACCATGACCCCCCTGATGTTCCGGATCCTGGCGGTGGCCTACCCTGAGTTGGATGGGCGCTTGAGGGCATCACAGCAGACACAAGGGGGTGAGTACACTCTCATTCTGCTGACTTTGCGCGCAGTGGAGGGGTCTGGGTGGGGGAGGAGGGCTGTGGGATTCCCTAGGCCAGGGCGAGTTCCGTAGGCTAGGCCCCTCCATAATGCAGGCCATGTGGCACTCCACCCCACCTCTGTAGAGTGCCAAGTACAGGTATACATGCCCCTGTGTCATCTATGTGTGCAGATGTCCACCATAGCCATGTAGGCCATATCCCAGGAACTGCATCTGTAGAGCCCAACAGCGCGGCGTAGTGCAGGGGGCTGCTGTGTCTGTATTGTCCGCCAACGGTAGCGGTAAGCCATTCACTCAACCTGTCTTTCATCTGTCGTCGTCCCCCCCCCCCTTTTTTGTGCTCTCCCTGTTCTTTTGTGCATCAGCATCATCAGGCGGAGGTACTGGGGCACCGGAGCACCAGGGGGCTGCATCCCACATGGCCATGGAGGGCCACACCACGGACTCTGAATACACCAGTGGGACGGAGGGCGAGGGGAGCTTCACGGTGGTCGCCGGATCAGCAACCAGCGACACGGACTCGTCCTCCGATGGGAGCTCCCTTCTGGTGGCGGCAACATCTGTGCCCCCCACTTCTACAGGTACAGCCGCCACCCCCCCCCCCCCCACCAGCACCGCCCTCCCAGCAGCCCCTCAGCCTTCGCCCGTGCCCGCTCACCCAGGAGGGTGGGCATCACCTTCGCCCCAGGCACCTCAAACCCTGCCCCTGTCACCTCTGCTGCCCTCAGTGAGGAGGCCATTGACCTTCTCAGCTCACTCACTGTTGGGCAGTCTACCATTGTGAATGCCATCCAGGGTGTAGAAAGGGAGTTGCAACACACTAATGCATTCCTGGAAGGCATTCATTCTGGTCAGGCTGCCCATCATCGAACCCTGCAATCTCTGCCCTCAGCACTGATGGCAGCCATTGTCCCTGTGTCTAGCTTCCCCCCTCCAACTTCCTCCACCCAGACCCAATCCCCTGTACCTCTGCCTATCCCAAGCACACCATCAGACCAGCCTGCACACACCTCAACACACAAGGGAAGCTCAGGCAAACATAGGCACCACACATCCCACAGGCACTCACACAAGCATCACCCACATACAGACACAGCAACATCCACTGCCTCCACTGTGTCCCCCTCCTCGTCGTCTCCCTCCTCCCTCCCAGTGTCGTCTACACTCTCACCTGCATGCACTACCACTACAGCCACTAGGACTCGCACCAGAACACCCACCACCACACCCCGCTCACCTGCACTCACCACCCCCACTACCATTTACACGTCCCCTGTGTCCTCTCCCAGTGTGTCTGTGACGCCCCCTCCCAAAGTTCACAAACGCGGGCACACACGCACCCAACATCCATCCACCTCAAGACAGCCTCCAGAACATGCACCTGCACCCAAATCATAAAAAGTTACACCTCCTACAACCACCTCCTCTTCCTCCAGTCCCAGACCCCCTCCAGCTACCCGTCCCAGTGTTCGTCAGAAACTTTTCCTGAGCAACGTTGACCTCTTTCCCACCCCCCCCTCCAATTCATAGGTCCCGTACTAGCACCTCACCCAAAAAATCTCAGGTACCAGTGGTGCTTGTTAGAGGTATGTGGAGTGCACCGGCCACCAGGGCAGCCAGTGTGACACGGAGCCAAAGCACAGCCAGTCCCCCCCCCTGTGAAGCACCAGAAGTTGGACAGTGCCCGACGGGAGAGGGGGAAGACTCCTGCCGGCAAAGCCGCTCACAAGGGTCCCGGGGGGAGTGTTGAGTCAGCTGTGACTCCTCCCAAGGTGGGGAAGGGGCAGAAGAAAGCACCAAAGTCTGGGAAGAGCAGCACGGCGGAGAAGGCCGCCATCATCCCCGCTGCCCAGGACGCCACCACCAGCCCCATCGTCACTGGTCAAAGACCACCGCCAGAGTCAGTGCCCAGGAGGGCAGTCCAATCGTCACTGGTCAGGAGACCACCGCCAGAGTCAGTGCCCAGGAGGGCAGTCCCATCGTCACTGGTCAGGAGACCACTGCCAGAGTCAGTGCCCAGGAGGGCAGTCCAATCGTCACTGGTCAGGAGACCACCGCCAGAGTCAGTGTCCAGGAGGGCAGTCCCATCGTCACTGCAGTCCAATCGTCACTGGTCAGGAGACCACGCCAGAGTCAGTACCCAGGAGGGCCCCGGCAGCCACAGCCCCGCTGGGCAATGAGGGACCACCATGGCAAAGACCGCTGCACAGGTCAGAGACAGCAAAGTCAAGCACCGCTGAACAGGGCAAAGACCGCCATGCAAGCACCGCTGAACAGGTCAGAAACTGCTAAGTCAAGCACCGCTGAACAGGGCAAAGACCGCCATGGCAAGCACCGCTGAACAGGGCAAGCACCGCTGAACAGGGCAAAGACCGCCATGGCAAGCACCGTTGAACAGGTCAGAAACTGCTAAGTCAAGCACCGCTAAACAGGGCAAAGACCGCCATGGCAAGCACCGCTAAACAGGGCAAGCACTGCAACATCGAGCACGGTAGCCCATATGCGCCAGGGCCAGTGACGGAACTGGGACCGTCACGGGGAGAGTGATGCACTCTGGGCACCAGTCTCCCTCCAGAACCTGTGGAGAACAGCATCCACTACCTCAGTCCTTAACAGGATGAAGCACTCTGGGCACCAGTCCCCCTCCAGAACCAGTGTAGACTGTTATCCACTTGTGAGACTGTGGCTTCGCACTCCCCAGGATGGTACAGTGGGCAAACCACCCACTGAAAAGACTTGTGAGACTGTGGCTTTGCACTCCCAAGGATGGTACAGTGGGCAAACCACCCACTGAAAAGACTTGTGAGACTGTGGCTTTGCACTCCCCAGGATGGTACAGTGGGCAAACCACCCACTGAAAAGACTTGTGAGACTGTGGCTTTGCACTCCCCAGGATATATCAATGGGCATGGAGCCCCGTCGTGGATCTGGCGTGGTGCTGTCATCCGGCTGAGGTGCCCCCCCTTCCTTTCCCCCTGAGGTGCCTGTTGTATTTCACTCTGATGCCCCAGCAGTGTTCTCTCCGTTTCTGGACAGGTATCGTGTGTGGGCCTCGCAAATGCATTTTGGGCCCAGTGGTCCACGTACATTGAATGGTGCATACCTGCACTACTAATCGTGATGTATAAATTTTTGAATGAGGATATATATCTGTATATATTAGCTTACTGTATTTTGATACATTACAATGGTTGTACTCCTTTCCTTTTGTCTTTGCATTCTTCCGGGGGGGTTGGGGGTTGTTACTGTGATGTTTGGAAATGCATTGGTTTGTGTGTTGTAGTGTGCGAGGGTCGGGGTGGGGGTGGAAGTGTTGCGTGTGTGTGTCCCTGACTTTTGCCTCCCCCTACCCTATGTCGTAGGTGCAGTACTCACCGTTGTCTTCGGCAGCGGCGTTGCTGATGATCGTAGAGGAGCAGGAACACTATCGCAGGGAGTATTTGGAGTTCCGGCTCCATGGTGCCCTCCTTCCTCGTGGAGTGTGTTAAGGTGAGCGTTTTCCCATTTAAATGGCTGTTTCCGCCGTGTTTTTATCCACGGTGAATCCGCCCCGGAAAAGGTGGCGGATTGACCTGTTGTAATACTGTGGGCGGTACTTTGTCTTCCGCCTGTCTGTTGGCGGTGACCGCCGCGCTGCTTGTCTGTACCACCGTGGCGGTCGGAGTGTTAAAGTGGCTGTCTTTGTTGGCGGTTTCCGCCACGGTCATAATTCCTTTTTTTTTTTTTGCCCGCCTGTTTGCTTTAACACCGTCCGCCAGGGTTGTAATGACCCCCTTAGTCTCTTTTCTAAAGATTTTCTTCAGCGGGACGAACCTGCCAGTCCAATCCAACCTCCTGGAACTCTTCTCCGGATACGCGTCGTGGGAGCCCTCAGTGGAGATTTTTACCTTCGGACTTAGTCGTTTTTTCGAGGTGAAAATCCTTAAACCGGGGCAAACCTGGATCTTGATCCGATGTCCTTGGAGCCCTCCTCGGATACACTGGCTGGGAGGTCACGGTCAACATTGTACGTTCGGACTTGATCTCTTTTTTGGAGATTTTCTTCACCAGGACGAACCTGCAAATCAGGCCGGGTCGTGGTTGAAGCAAGCCGGCTAGAGTTGCTGCAGCGGGTCGTCCCTCTATGGAGCTTTTTTTCAAAAGTTCTCCAAACTTCTGGATCTTCTCCCAGATGTTCCTTTAAGGTTCTTTTGGGGTCCACAGCTCACCCCTACGGTCCAGAAGCTCTGAGATGATCCTTGGGGGTGTGGACTACAACTCCCAGAAACTCCACTTTTGGCCACTGGGCAGTGGTCAGCTGGTTGATTTCTTCAGGAGTTGGTGCAGGGGACTCTGGTTAGCAATTTTTCACCTGTAGCAAACAGGGAGCCCTCCTTGAACCAGCTGAAGCCAGGCAAAGTCCTTCTTGTGGTGAAGCCCAAGTGTGCAGCTGGTGCAGTCCTTCAGAGTGCAGGGTCCAGGTGCAGGCCAGGGGTCCAGCAGGGCAGTCCTTCTTCTCCTTTGGTTCTTCCTTGTTGGAATCGGATGGGGATCTGAGGTGTGGGTGCAGGTCTGCCAGTTTTATCCTTGCTCCTAGGGGAAAAACAGGGGGGTCCTGATCCTCCAATCAGGTGCAGCGTCCTTCCCCCTGTGATGACCACTTCCTGGGAAGTGTGGCAAACATCAATCCCAGGAGGCAACATTCTTCAAAAATCGATCATGGCTGAAAATGATTTTTGGAGGTTACATCTGGCTGAGCCCACCCACTGGTGTGGCTAAAAATCATAAACACACCCCTCTCCTACCCTCTCCTAACCTAATCAAGGGGGCACCTGGTTGTCTGGGGTTGCAGAATGTGGGGGTGTTGCTGGGTTGCTCCAAATGTCCTTCTCTGCCTTTGAAGACCAGTTTGGCAGCCCTCCCCCTCCCTGCCTCACCATCTGCTGAGTGGAGATTCCCTCCCACAGGCACATCTGTGTGAAGCCAGGCCACTTCACACCTCGTCAAGGCAGCCTGGCCAGGCTGCCAGAGGTTGGCCAATCAGAGCACATCAGCAAAAACAATGCAGGGCTGAAATTGGCAACTTTTCAGGTAAAGTTTAAAACTCTTTACAAAACAAGTTATATTAAATCCAACAACTGGAAGTTGTGGGATTTATTATAACAATTAATTTGATACCAAAGTCTTTGTATCTGTCATTTAAGGGGACTTTTACAATTAAAATAAAGTCTCCCCATTCTAGCCTATGAAGGCCATTCACTACAATGAGGGAAAAATGAATGTGGCTGTTTTTACGTCACCAGGGCTTATAAAACTACTTTTATAAGGTCCCTGCTTATTGTTACATGGCACCCAGCCCTAGGGGCACATAGGGCACACCTTAGGGGTGACTTATATGTAAAAATAAGGTAGTTTAAGACTTTGGAACTACGTTTAATTCCAAAGTCGAATTTGCATATAACTTTAATTTAAAAGCAGCCAGCAAGGCAGGCCTGCCTTTAAAATGACATTGGGCACCTCAGCAGTGCGCCTATGGGTGCACTACCTATGCTGTGGTCCCTAAACCTACATGCCCTACCATATACTAGGGACTTATAGGTAGGTTAACTTAGCCAATTATAATTAGCCTAATTTGCATATCCACTTTACACAGAGCACTGGCCCTGGGACTGGTAAGCAGTACCCAGGGCACAGCCAAGAGACAGTAACCACCAGTACCTGTCCAAAAAGTGTGGGGGTGACCAGGGCAAAAAAGAGGACTTTCCTACAATGCCACTGATTTCAATGCCACTACACTCAATGCCACTGCACTCTATGCCACTATACTCTACAACACTCTACGCCAATGCACTCAACACCAGTCCACTCTACTCTGTGCCACTTCAGTGTACGTCACTCTACGCATCTCCACATTATGGCACTCCAATACATGACTTTCTCTTTCACTCCACTCTACAGCACTCTACAACTCTCTTCGCTGCTCCAATGAACAGCAGACACAGTGATGAACAACATGACTAAAACACATTTGCAAAGCCAATAGCTCTTGTACATGCAAGACCTATAAGCAAAATGTTTTCTTTCCAGCAGTATCCAACTCAGCAGGTAACATCAGATTCCCAAAGGTATACCAATGGTCATGCCCAATTCAGATTATGTAGAGGTTTGTGGTTTTTATATTTCTATTCAACGATTATGACAAGCTACTCACTGGGGTAAATTATCTGGAATCATGGCCTGTATGCAGCATTGTTTGGCTCTGTAGAGGCTGCATCCACAGCTCTGATTTAGGTATGTTGCATAAATCCATATTGCTAGTGTACAATCAGATGATGCAGAATAAGGACAAGTGAGACCTAATATTTGTGAAAGCTGTCCATTGCTAATATTAGGACATTATTCCTTATCAGACTCACAAGTTGTGTTTTCTCCGACATCAAGCTGCGGTTTTGATGTCAGATGGCCTATATCATATCAAACTGAAGCTGTAATCACAAGAGAGTTTTACAATCGCCATCCAGGTCCTAGACAGAGGACAACTTAATAACAAGAGCTTGATTCAATGGCTGAAGGACTATATTAACATGTAAAGAATATATCATCTCATTGTACACAAGGCATTTACTTCAGGGGTGTTCAAAATGTGGGAACGGGGCGCCATAGTGGGGCCTCAAGTGATCCTAGTGGAAGTGTCCGGCACTGGCCTAGAGAAGCATTTTGCTGAGAAAAGGGCTTTCTTTTAAGCTGAAAAAAATGAGCAGCAGTGAACCACTCTGTAATGGGGCATCAATAATACATTTTGTCATTTATATTCAAGCTGGGAATATGTGCCAAAAGAGAAGGGACTCCAAATACTCTTCAAAACCCTCACTTAGTAAGGCCTGTTTGACCAAAATAGTATGTTTGGCATCATGTATTTGATTGTATTTTTAAAACAGTAAAATAACGTAACTGCAATGTTTAACTAAGTCTAGACATATTTAAACATTGCCAATTTAATAGAATATTTGTGAAAAGTTTGGGGGCAGTCAATTAAAATTTTCCCAGGGGGCGGGTTGTGACATTAAAAAGTTTAAAGACCAGGCTGTGGAAAGTGGGGGCTGAAGCCTTATATGATCCCACTCACAGAATGTCATCTGAGATGTCATCAGTGAAGTTATTAATTAATTCATTTAACGTCTTGACTGATATAATAAGTAGTGTATGACGGGGGCGCAGGTTATGGCTAGTTCACTATACTAAAACTAGTAAATTTCAGTGTTTTTTCACTTTTAAACATTAGCTCGTGGGTGACTTTGTCATTTCTTAGTGAATTTACGGTTTTCTTTACACAAGCTACGGTCTTCTTACCATTCCTAACTATAACATCATTTTAATCTTAGTTTTTCCATTGGATTACAGGGTTTTGGGGCCATATTATGCATTCAGGATGTGTAACTTGCTCTGCAGGTAAAGAGAACCTCTGCAGATGGCATACAACCGTATGCAGCACATGAGTGGGCAAAAGCCTGATCTCTTATGAATCTCTTATGATACTAGATCAAATCATCCACCTGGACCCAGTCAACACACAACCTCTAGTTATGTGTAGAAGAGATTGGATGATTTATTTGTTTGTGCTTTTGTATTTTTCATACATTTTTTGACTTGTTTTCATAGGTTTGAGTTTTTTTTTCGGTTTAGGACTACTGTTTGTCTTAACTTATTTTATCCTTTTGAATTTTGTTTTTTCCACAAATCCTTAAGTTCTGCATGGAAATGTTCTTCCTTGGTCATTGAAAATATTCTCTGCCCAAGGAGATTTAATGGATAAATGGCTAGATTGCGAATTGCATCAATTAATATATGCGGGTTAAATAATCCCCGGAAAAGGCAAAAAGTTGCTTAAGACTTGAAAACCCTTAGGGCAGACATATATTGCCTATACGCACGTAGAATGTAGCAATAGATCGATTTTAGGTTCTTTAGGTATGAAGGTAGTAGTCTGCACTGAACGGCATGTCTATACCAAGGGGGTTGTGATATTAGATGGTAGTAGTAAACTGAAGTTTACAAAGTAGACTGCAGAAAGAAATGGAAAATGGGTGACCGTAGAGCGTCATTATAGCATTATACCCTGTGTTCTATCTATGGTGTAGTAGTGGATGATCCATCTCTGATGGACTATCTGTCAGTGGAATTATCAGAGTGGCCTCCCCCCTATATTCTATGTGGAGATCTGAACTTTAATGATTCCTGGAATGGGCTAACTGATATGTTAAATACCACCCCTAATAGGTAGCACAGCCGCAAACCCAGGGTGTATAAGGCTCTTTCTAGTGTGCAGAAGGAATTAGGGCTAGTGGACGCTTGGGTAAAGCTCTGTGAACCTGATCCTGGTTATACGTATTATTCTGCCCCCATGCAATGTTGGCTCAATTAGACTATTTTTTAATTTCCCCCAAAATATTAATAGGGGCTGGCATGGAAATATATCCACTGTTTATGGCAGATCATAACCCATTAATATTGGAAGTAAATCTGGAAGGCTTTGAATATGAGAAGAGGAAGTGGACCTTTGAGAGAGGGCTTCTTAATGATCCAGAATATCATTGCCATATGAATATTTGGATAAAGGAATGTTTGGAAATCAACTGGGGGACTGCTCCGGTGGAGATTGTCTGGGACACTTTAAAGGCTAGGACACGGGGGCTACCCTGAGCTTTAGCCTCAGTAGACAGAAGTGTGTCCAAGCACTGGTCAAAGGGGCATACTCAAAACTCAGGGAGGCAGAAAGTCATTTTATCTCGTTATCGGGGGGATCCGAATATCACTCTGGAGAACATCGCTACAGCAAAGGCAGCAATTAATGAGATCTTAGCAAAAAAAGTAGCGGAAAAATACCTTGCCAAGCGCTCTGAAAGTCATGAATATAGTGAGAGGACCGGTCGTCTATTGGTGGTACGCGTGCGCCACAAGATGGTGGCTGGGGTTATTAGAGAAATTAATGATCAACAAGGATGGATTATCGCAGACACTGAAGGGATCAGAGAGGTTTTTCGTAGGTATTATGTTGAGCTTTGTAAACCTACTCCCCCCATAGAGGAGAAAATAATGCTTGGGTTTTTAAGCACTATAAAGACCGGTAAGCTCTCGAAAAAGGGACAGGAGTTTTGGGGGCATGGAATTAGTAAGGGGGACCTGGAAGAGGCAATACAGGGACTATCTATGGGAAAAGCCGCCGGACCTGATGCAATTCCTTTAGAGTTCGCTAAATGCTTTAGAGCTCTACTGCTACCTTTGATGCTGGAAATATTCAACCAGGTGCAAAACGGCAGTAAAGCTCCTCCGTCTTGGGCTTCGGCCAATATTATAGTTTTTCCGAAGAAGGGGAAGATGCTGCAGAATCCGGGTTCATATCGGCCAATTACATAAATAAATAGCAATGTTAAAATTAATTTTTTGCAGTTCGGCTTTCTACAGTTATCGAGAAGTTAGTGGTGCCAAATCAACATGGGTTTATTCCTGGGAAGGACACCACTGATCATATTAGAAGGGTCATTACGCTCTTTGATGCAACAGATGTGGCAGAAGAGCCTATGGCGGTTGCATTGTTGGATGCGGAGAAAGCTTGTGACAGGGTGAATTGAGATTACCTCTGGCAAGTATTGGAAATTTATGGTCTTGGGGAAAAATGTTTAGGGGAAATAAAAGCCATTTATATATCTCCTGTTGCTCGGATACAGTTAATGGGAGGGCAATCTGATTGTATCCAAATTGGGTGAGGCACTAGGCAGGGGTGTCCATGCTCCCCATCGTTGTTTGCAATATATTTTGATCCTTTGCTCAGGCATCTAGAAGGGAATTCTGACATCTTGCCAGTTCATAGGTTTGGATGGGACACTAAGGTTTTGGCCTATGCGGACGATATAGATGTTAAAACCGCCAATCCGGATGAAGTGTTAAGAGAAATAGAGAAGGAGACGAGTACATTTGGGGAGTTTTCTGGGCATTTATTAAATAGAGAGAAAACCCAGCTGCTGGTGAATAAATACGTGACCTCCCAAGACTCTCGCAAGGTGGACCATGCTGTGTATTTAGGTATAGATATTGCCCCCAGGGTGGAGGAGATAGTCAGCTTAAATTTGGACCCGATTTTAGGGAAAGCTAAGCAGGACTTCAGCAGATGGAATAACCTGCATATGTCTATAATGGGAAGATGTAATATGATTAAAATGATTTTTGTGCCCAAGGTGTTGTATCTTTTACGGGCAATTCCACTAGTTTTTGAAAAATCTTGGTTTATGGACCTGGATCAGTTGGTAACTAGATTTATATGGGCATATGGTAAGTGTAGAAGGGCGAGTAAATTAATGTCTTTGCCTAGAGAGAAAGGGGATGGTCTGTCCCAAATTTAAAACTGTTTCAGATGGCAGCGGCTATCCAATATATGCGCCCGTTGATGGTGGGGAAATATGGTAAGACAGGGGCAGAATATTGCCCAAACATCTAAGAATTATTAATTGGTCCAATAGCTAACGGGGGACTGTTGGTCTTTGTGAAACTCCGTTATTATAAGAAAGTTTGGTTTAAGGTACTAGAAGCTGCCTTTAAATGTTGGCGTCCTTGGCGGAAAAAAGCAGGACTTGGGAGGTTTAATCCTATACGCTAATAGACAATAACCCTTCCCTGCCAGAGATATTTAAAGATTATTATTTTGCCAAGTGGGCCATCCAAGGGGTCCGAAGGCTCGGAGATTTTTATGAGGGGTCAGGGTTTAGAACATTTGAGGATTTCCAGGAGAAGTACAGACTGGAGCAAAGGGATTTTTTCAAGTACCTGCAGATAATAGATTTTTTTAGCAAAAAAGCTGGGAGGATACAGGGGTTTCCAAAGAACTCACTTCTGGAGAATGTAACAGAAAGGACTCGAGTAACAATAAGGTTCATATACTCAATGTTTATGTCAGAACAATCTAACAATCTCGAGAAGTATAGTAAGAAGTGGGAAAGCAATTTTAATTAGGGGGTATTCAATTTTACGAATCCCTGGAGCTTGGATATACTGTGCTAATGCCTTCCGCATTACAAGCAGAGCATTATAAGACATTATGGGGGTCATTCAGACTTTGGCGGATGGCGGAGGCCGTCCGCCAAGGTACCGCCGACAAATGACCGCGGCGGCCATTCAAACATTTCCGCCGGCCCAGCGGAAATGCCCCTGCAACGAGGACGCCGGCTCAGAATTGAGCCGGCGTAGTTGCAGGGGTGCGACGGGTGCAGTTGCACCCGTCGCGTATTTCAGTGTCTGCAAAGCAGACACTGAAATACTTTGTGGGGCCCTCTTACGGGGGCCCCTGCAGTGCCCCCAGGGGCCCCGCAGCACCCCCTACCGCCATCCTGTTCATGGCGGGTTTCCCGCCATGAACAGGATGGCGGTAGGGGGTGTCTGAATCCCCATGCACGCTCCGCCGCCATGGAGGATTCAATGGGGCAGCGGTAAACCGGCGGGAGACCGCCGGTTTACCCTTTCTGACCGCGGCTGAACCGCCGCGGTCAGAATGCCCTTGGGAGCACCGCCAGCCTGTTGGCGGTTCTCCCGTGGTCGGTGACCCTGGCGGTCACCGGCCGCCAGGGTCAGAATGACCCCCTATATGATTTATATTATACCCCCGCTCAAATAGCTAAATTGGGAAGGCTGGAGGGAACCCACTGCCCAACATGTGGAGTATTTGTAGTAGATATCATACATATGTTCGCTACCTGTGTTAAATTTTCGTCAGTGAAAGAGGAGATTCAGCAGGTGCTAAAGAGGGTGGTAGGATACAATGTAGAGCTTACCCCTGACATTATGGCTTTAGGGGTTTCAGAGAGAGGGGGGAAGACACAAAGGGCTTTCATTTTCATGTTAATGGCTGTATACCGACTTTGTGTAGCATCTGCATGGCTAGATCCATGGCCCCCTTCATGTCAGCAGTGGCTGGGCAAACTTTTATCTATTTATCATCTGGAGGTAGCTCTGTATGTGCGGTCTTGGTAATGGTTTAGTGAAAAGGTATGTAAGGCATCAAGCATTTTAATTGTTATGAATGGGATAATGGTTTTTTTGATCTCTCTTTTCACCATAGTTCGTAATTAATTATCTTTCTTTTCCGAATAAAATATATTTATAAAAAAGAAAATATTCTCTTAGTTTCCCCAGAGGCCACTATCTTAAGGCAGTAACCTCAGTACATTGAAAAATGCAGCATCTTCTTGTCACTTTCCTCCAGTTGTTGATGCAACACTTACTGTGGAACAGACCATTGTCCTTCAACTCCTTGATTCTTCTGCATCTCATCACACACTATGGTGTTTGGATGCACAGTCAACCCTTAGGTACTTCCATATCCCACTGGGTCCTATGGAATATTGTCCATACTTTCCTTTAAGCAGCATCTGGTTGCACAAAGCATAGGCTACCATTTTTTTTGCCCAACTGAATGCTCTAAAAACCGCTACACCACTGATTATTTCTCGGGTCTTGGCTGTTGTGGTGCTGAAGAAGTGGATGGAATGACAATAATGTTGTCAACTTCTGAGGTTGCACCTGTGATAAGCCTGGTGGATGATGTGTTTGATGCTTCCTGGTGTTCAGGTTTTTGTGAGGCTAAAATGGACTGTGACTATATTTACATCAAACTGCCTCTTTCAAACATCAGTCTGGTAATGGGGGTGAGGAAAACTATTTGAGGCTGTTTTGAAAGGGTGTGGGTTTGTTTTTTAGGTAGTGTTCTCTTAATGGCCAATCAAAGGTCTGCTTTCACTTTATTTTTCATGCCCTAAAGATACCACAGTCTCCAGCAGGACCCTATAGAGCCAATAATAGAGTGACTCATCCTCCTGTGGGACTTTACTTTCTTTTATGGGCCCCGTAGTAGTCCCAACAGACCCGGATGATTTACAAAAAATTGAGTTTACAATGGAGTGGTCCTTTTGTTATCAGTTTGAACTAGGGGTTTCCTCAAAGGCACAAATTACCAAGACTGTGTGTAGTTTTTAGTAAGGTTTCTGCATTTTTAGGTTTCACAGTGCCAGAAAATTGTATCACAGAATCTATGACTTACAATAAAAGCACATCTGTTTGGTTCAAACTACTGTATTGATGCATTTTGAGGACTTTCCAGGACTAGTGCTATCAAGTTTGACTTGTGTCTATACACATCATTCCAGTCTCTTGACACTTTTTTAGTGTTTGCTCTAATCTTTAGGAGATTCACTTAAAAAGTATTAAAAATGGCATCTGGAGAAGAGAGGCGCCGAAGAGGACCAGGAAGAACAGGAGGAGCCAAGAACTTCTCTTCAGCCCATTGTATGTGACTTTTTTCCCAATGCACAGGGGAAAAGAAAGTCTCAGCACATGTAGTAACCTGCAACCTGTGCCATAGAGAGTTTTCCCAGAATACCTAAAACATTACTCTTTTGGAACTTTGGGCTTGATAACACATCTTAATGCTTGGCACTCCTCTCTTTTTAATAAGCAAGGAGAAGATGTCAGGAAGATGAGAGAGCTTCAACATCTTCTAACCCGGTCCCCACTCTCCCACACTGCTCCTGAAGTTGCTGCCACCCAAGCAAGAGATGTCAACTCTATTTATGCAAATATTGAGTTAAATTGCATAAAATGCAGGATAAATATTTCTGTTGGTAAACAAACTGAGGCAGCGAGAGATCAACAGCTGGCTGCTCACCAACCAAACTGCAGCATTTCGTTTTTGATCGAAGTTTAGATACTAAATAAATAATATTGCTGTTTTTCATGTCTGTCTTAACGTTAATGAGTTTTGGCCACATGGCCTGATCTCTGGCCAGGCACTGTGCCCAACCTTCCACAGCCACCCAACCCTCTGCAAGACCCTATGCCTAATCCCACCCAACCATTTGCCCATGCCCAGCTGGGAGCTGACTGCAGGGCACGGCCTGTGGCCAGGTTCTGGGCTTATTACTGCTGCAGCCATCCAACTCCCAGCTGCACATAACCTTCACCTCTGTGCAGTGGGGAGGTGGCGTCTGGCCAGGTTCCCTTCCTGCACAAAAACAATTCTGCCCGTAGCAAAGGCACCATGCACTATAGTGCAAGGATGCCTGCATTGGTGCTAGGCAGCACACAATGCACCAGCACAAGGAAAGAACAGAAATGCTCCACATATTTGTAAAAAAAAGACGCATTTCTGCTCTCTCCCCATCACGTAATGCAGAGCAGCGAGTTCCCTTTCTGTAGCGCTGCGCAAAATAATAATAAATATGCCTCCAGCGATATAAACTAGGGTAGCAGTCTTGCTGCCACTACGATGCTGAACAGACAGAAGGAACTAGGCCAGTATTCCATGAATCCAGTCGAGACTACCTCGCCTTTAATTAGTGGCAGATACTGGGGCATGTTGAGCGAGGAGATTAACCAATCAGCTGTATCGCCGAGGTGGCTGACTCCATCCATTGCTCGGCCATAGCCTGAACCTTTCATCCAGTGTATAGCTTCAGCTCTAGTATTCAGTTCATGCGTTGCACATTAAAAGCATCCAGATATTGCCAGATGCCCCCATGTCAAACAGCTTCACGCATATTCCCCGTTACAGCTGTGCCAACCTCAGCAACCAGGAATATTGACGAGTTTCTTTCCCGTCAGTTTTGATGCAGTAAATAACATATTGTGGAAAACTTGCCTTTGCTATATTATTTCAAAGCAAATTAGTTCTGGTTTCCTGTGCCTCACAAAGATAAATTGGTTTAGATTTGCGGGAAAAAGCTTATAAAGCAGATTACATATTATCTCCAAATCACTAATGTTCATGTTTAGTGAAGCACTTACGTTTGGATTATAGTAAATAATTTAGCAAGGCTCATTAATTCTTCACGTTTTAAAAAGGTTGTTCTGAATGTGCTTCTAATTAAAAATTCTTTCCTATTTTCAAGCCAGCAAAAATATTAAATTGCACAAAAATGCTTACAAAAATGTATATTTTCGTATCTGTTGAGAAGAGCGTACACTGAGAAACGATTGGCATTGTAACATGAAATTTGTGCTCCCAAGTAAGATACAGAAGCGTTCTAATAAGTTATGAGCATAAATTAGCAAAGAAGCTCCTGTTATGATGAGTATATAATATAATACAGCAATAAAAAAAGACATGACACCTTTGCTAATTTAGTAATGCTAAAGAGGAAGCTGAGATGATGCTATATGCAGATAGGTCAGTTTTTAGTAACTTCGATCACTGCATGTATAGCCCTTTTACCTTGTTTCTTTAGATCCTAGCAGGGCGACAATCTTTGTCCACCCTCCCCAAAAAAACTCCTTCTCCATGAATTCCCTCACTACCATGCTTCACCAATGCGCCTCACCCCTCCATAGCCCCTCTCTAACATACATTTAATTTGTTCATACCAGTGTAGGATGTCAGAGGAGTTTACATCACAAACATTACACAGAGCCAGTGAACCATACGTGTATAAATAACTCTTTAGGCAATGCTGACATGAAACGATGATTAAAAGGTGTAGCAATCATGTCATCTGTATTAGTAGGCAGTATATTTTAAAAGTATTTGGTCAGGAGAAGCACAAACTCAGGATTTTAAACGTGTCACAGTGGTTGGCTTTAATATTAAGAATGTACTTCTACCCAAATTAACCTTTTTAGCAACATTAATATAATGAATGAGGGGGTGGGGCATACTATTCTAACCTATACCATGCAGTTTGCACGCAGCTCTTTGATGACAGGCCATAGATCACTATGCTATATTAGGCTTGTAGCTTATGAATTGCAAGTAACAAAAAGATCTCTATGACAAATCCAGTAACCTACTGAGCGATCCACATAAAATACAGTTGGGTTATTTGCAAGGTATACGTTGTTTGCTGCAGGCATATTAACCCTCTGCGCTACTTTACTGTGAGTGGAAACTGCCAGAACATTAATCAACAGAGTTATCTTGACATTTTTATTGTTGCCTGGAAACTGCTGGACACACATGGAACTCTGGGCAGGTGCTTTTTAAACTCATTTTATGTCTAAACACTCTGTCCCCCGAGGTCTGGCCTGGTGTAGATGCACCGGTCACACAACCCTAACCTGTCCCTGGCTTCTAGTGTGTAATGTCGTGCTTACTCAATGCTGTATTAATCCATTGATACCATTAAATGGTGTTACGTAATTCACTCACAACAGGAGAAGATTCTCTGTAAATACCAAAATAGATCACCTTGGTTCTCACAGAAAAGGTCTTAAGTGAAGTGTGCTCTCTCCCCAACATGTTATGCATGTATGTAGATATGTGGTATTTATATAGAGCAAACTTAACTGAAAGGCAGCAGAGCATTGTAAAAGGTCAATAGCAAAGACACGGTCAACATATGATAGGAGTAGTAGCTGGTTTGCTGAGTGTTACTTAATCATATTGTGTCTGTCAGCTCCTAGAGGGAAATGGCCTGTTGCTTTGTTTTTTTTTATTTGTACTTCTTCATCTTCAGTCTGATGGTGTCTTGGCTGTGTGTGTGCCAAGAAGCAACAGAGATGGTGACCCTGTCAGACATTTAGGCAGATGAGTTGAGGGTGATGGTTTTGAAGATGATTTTGCTGGTTATAAGATGGTGCATACTGGCAAAGGAAGTCAGTGGGGTTGAATCAATGCGGGTTTGTGACCATATTTCTTCAGGCACTTAATGAGGCATGCTGCCACTTCAGGAGTGCCAATGTGGAGTTTGGAAAGTCATGGTGAAGGGCACTGCCAACATCGAGATGCAAGAGTAATAGAGCCTAAAAAGCAGTTCTGAAGTTGCTTTCAGGGATTAATGGTTTTACTTTAGAGTGACAGCTGGTACCAAGATGGCTTAGTTTTCTTGATAATGAGCTCCTTGAGAGTGAGCACAGTGTTCAGAGTAAATCAGAGTGAGTTGTCATAGTGTCACACATATCTCCACCCAACTATCTCTAATTGATGGGCTGCCACCTTGATATTTCATGTAATCTGATTGCTCAGGGCAAAGTAAAGGAATCCTCATCGAACCTAATCCCAACTCAATTAAATAGAGCACAACAGCTATAATGTAGAACTACAAGATACACAATGGGGGTCCAGATGACGCCTCTCTCTCGATCCCCACGATACAGTAAGGATCATATGTGTGTTCTCTGCTTACTACCATCTCTCCCAAGATAAATGCACACAATAAAATACTGCATAAGTGGTTCCATCTTGCCTGTTAGTATTCTCTAAAGAGAAGTCATTAGCCCCATCTGCTCTCTTTCAGGGAACTTCCACTAGAATGAACAGCCATTACATTGGTAGAATGGAAATTCATGCACACATGGGATGGTCTCTCAACTCCACAATATAGGCATCTGAGGCCTGCAACTCCCATAAATGTGGAACCTAAGACAAATTAAGGTGATATTATGAATTTTGAAAATCTAATGGAGCAGTGAAAAATTTTAAAAAATGAGAACACCTTATTACAAAGTATCACATAATGTCATCGCATTGGTGTTTTCTGAATTTACCAAGCCATCATATATCTGCTACTATACATCAGTTTACGTAACAACGTTTGGATGTAATTTTTTTTAATCACCTGGGGCCAGATGTACAAAAGTGATTTAGCAGTCGTTAAGCCTGTGATTTGATAAATAAGAGGGCTTGGTATCATTTAATTGCTTTTTTAATTCAGCAATTCAGCAATAGGTTACTGAATCACAAAATGGATTTAGAAATGCATTCCGAATTGCAACTTCAAAAGTGGGTGTTTAGGGCATTCATTCTGAATTGTGATTCATAATGCCATATATCAATGTTTGCAACAGCAATTTCGGATTAAAAACATTGATAGGTTATTGATTCCTCAAAATAGGTGGTAACCCTTTCCCACAGGGGAAGCGATTCCTGTGGGATAGGGACCCCTTCGTCTTTGTAAGTGAAAAAAAACTTTGTTGGGAGTGGCCGTGATCCATAGGACTTCTGCCAACTCTTAAAAAAACTTTTTATAAAAAATATTTTTTTCCTTAAATGCGTAACCATTCCGCTCAAGAAAACCAGTGTTTTAAAAATGTACTTTAGTTAATTGCGATCACAGGCATGGTGGCCTGCTAACCTCTGTAGTCCATCATCACTGTGATGGCATCCAATGGAAGTGAGTTGTAATTTGTGACCTACCACATGAATATTGATGAGGAATGTTGAATTGTGACCCACTGCAAATGGTGTTTTTGTGAACCAGCCTATTAATACAAAGGTTGATTTGCAGAATTGATTCACAAAAGTCAATGTGCGATTTGTGACCACTATTTGCAAAATGATTCATTGTACATCTGGCCCTAATTTTGGATTACATTTATGTCAACCTGGAAGTGTTAACATATGTTTTCTCTCTACCTTTCATTCAACTTTGTTACATTTTCTTTTTTTTTTCTTTTATGATTTTAGTATTTAGTATTACATTTAATAAAAGATTCGTAAGTATTAAACCTACACATTTTTACCCTTTTCCCTTTTGTCTCAATAAACATATATTACCTAAAAAAAAAACAAAGATAAAAGTGACGTTATAAGTAGGTGATGAAATAAGAACTAATGTTTAAAAAATAAAAACACATGGAAATTCACCTGTTGTAATTTAGTGAACTAACCATAACTTGGGCCCCTTTCAAGCACTGTTTCTGACCTTGCGTGTTGAATCACACATGACATGTTAAATAACATAATTGATGGCATTACCCATTGTAGGAAAGTCCTCATTTTTTCCATGATCACCCCAATTGTTTGACTGGTGCTGGTTGTTACTAACTCTGAAAGTGCCATGGGATCTGTTAACTAGGCCCAGGACCAGTGCTCTGTCCTTTAAAGGTATATGGTAATTAGTAAAAATGTAATTGGCAAAGACAACCAACCTGGAAGACTCTAGTATATGGTAGGTGTTTGAAACAATTTAGCTGGGCGATTGAATAGTCGATATGGGGAAGAGGAAGGCCGATGATGTATCAGCACCCCAGTCTCGGGTTAAAAAACCCAAGAAACGTTCTGCTGGGAAAGTGGAGGGATGTTCTACTACAAATCTACAGCAATTCAAAACAATTGATTCATTGTTTAAAGAGGTTGAGGCTATACTGAGGAGCCCTTCTGTTGTTGGCCCTTCTATACCGGGTACCATTCCTCCCAAAAAAATTCCTGATCTCTTTAATAAAAAAATACAGACGCATAGAGTAGAGGTCAAGGCCGATTTACACCCTCCTCCCCACTCCCAGGGGGTAATTCCTTCACTCTTGGAGATTTAACCATCCTCGGTGGAAACAAATGGATGTTTACCTGTAGAAGGTGCACCTCACCTGAGGTGCACGTCTCCGCCTCCTATTATCATTCCTTGTTCAAATAGGTTTTCGGTTTTGTCCTCTAATTCTGTAAGTCCTGGACTTTTACAAACCTTACTTGTAGAAGGAACTGACAAAGACTCTCTGGATGGAAAGATGGGCAACAACGAAGCTTCTCAGTTGGATATCATTTCTCAGAAATTAGATGACGTTAAGTGTCTGTTGATATCTTTGACGAACAAAATCGCTGGACTCTATGTTCAAAAGTCTGGTTGTAATTGCATTGTGCCATATGAGTCTGTTCCTTCCTCTGATTTATTGATGGAAACAAAAAACTCTAGTCCTCTTACCGTAGGTGATAAATTGACGTCTTCTTCTACACATAACCTTGCTAAGGGAAGTAACGGAAGTTCCCCAAGGCATGGTAGGTCTGCCTGTCAGACCATGTCTTCTACCCAGGAGCAAGTTCCAAAACTAGGTGTAAACAAGTGTGGATCCATCTTTGGACGGGGGGACAAAGGTAGTCCTCGCCCAAAAACTTCTCAGTTAAACCCAGGAGGAACGCCCTCTGCAGCAAGTTGTTGTGTTAATCCCCGTTCAGTCACTCACCCTGATTATTTGACACTCTCGCAGCCCTGTGACCTCAAGGGAAGGTTAAGAAGGAGGAGGGAAGATACCATTATATATTTGACTAGGGTGCCAAAGCTACCTCAGGGTAACAGAGAGTCGAGTGACTCTCTAATTAATAAAGTCATTCATTGGATACGCTCCCAGAGGAACTGTCTCTCTGTTATCCGGTCTGATATACGTGAGGCCCATAGATATAATCAGTTAGGGTCGGAATTTGATTATATTTCGATTCTTTTTAACGATAGTAGTCTAGTTAATGATCTCCTGGCCTTTGATACACGGACAGGTATATTAAGTACAGGTAGGGAATCGAATCTTAGACTTAGTAGTCAGCCGCCTGGGGCCCCGTTATGTAGAGGATGTTGTACATCTGGAACTATTGTAGCTGGGGTTATTTCTTCTTTAGATAACTCTGCAACATTTAAATCCGTGAATCTTTCCCCCTTACTTCCTGAATTAGACTGACTGATTGCCCCCTGCACAGTACTTCCTAAAATAGTAAATGATGAGTGTCAACTTACAGGGACTCCATCTCCTGCCCTCTTATTGAGAACTAAGTCAATGTCTACGCCTCCCAAAATTAATATTATATCTTGGAATGTTGCAGGAATTAAGTCAAAGTTGGATGACCCGGATTGGGTAAGCCTTGTTAATAAACAAGATATCTGTCTTTTTCAGGAAACTTGATCTGCAGAACAGTTATCCATACAAGGCTTTACAACCTATTTTTCGGCTGCCCAACCTGCTTCTGGTGGCTTTGGAAGACAGATAGGAGGGTTAATGATTTTATTGAACAATAGGCTAGAATGTGACCACTCCATGATAAAGTTTAATTCCTATGATCTGTTGGGTGTCCAACTCATATTCCGACCTGGATTCAGGATGATAGTTCTGAATACTTATGGAAGATCCGTTCTCTGTGGGTCAGAATCAATTGTTCTCACCCAGCTGACGGATTATATAGAGCTTCTGGACCCTTCAGATCTTCTGATTATAGCAGGTGATTTTAATTGTTCTTTTGTGTTGGACAACACCATCAGCAATCTGACTACTGAGGAGGACGAATATTGGGGTATTCCCCAATCTAAGGAAACGGCGTTTCTGCCCGCTTCCTGTGTTGCATCTCAGTTGTCTTCCCTCTGTCTGAAATATGGCCTGAGAGAATGTAACGGCCGCACTAAATCTAACTCAGAGCAAGCCATCACTTTTAAGCGAGGGCTTTCCTTTAGTACTATTGATTATATTCTGGTGGACATTAGGCTATGGTCAAGTTCACTGGACATGGAAATCTTACCTCGCTTGGATAGCGATCATAATCCTCTGTGCCTTGTACTGACCAACCATGCATTTTTAAGAGTCCAGCACATAACGACCACTAACGTCCCACTCCCTTATCTGAATCATAGACGTTCTCGGGTCTGCTGGCCAAAGGTGGAATCCAACCCGTATTTGATTGGGGAAATATATTCATCTTTTTTAAAACTCTTTGCAGATTATGAGGAACAAGAAGCCTCTGATATTCCCATTATGGCTATCCACAATAAATTGGTGGATTCCCTACAGGGTATCTTCTATAGGGAAATCCCTTCCAAACCGAGACCCGCTGACACCCCTCGTAGGGATTGGTATATTCAGGATTGTGTGCGAGCAAGATCTAATTTAAACGAGGCTGTAAAAAACTCTACCTAAGTGGCTATTAAAGAGGCCCGACGTAGGTATGTTAATGCCCTGAAACAAGCAAAAAAAGACTGGGATAATGAGATATGGCAGAAGCTGCTTGCAGCAGTCAAATACAAAGATGATAGTTCCTTTTGGAGGCTGTTGACCTCTAGTTCGAAAAGGGGCAATGATGACATTGGTATGTACATACAGCCCGAAAGATGGGTGTCCTATTTTTCTGGAATTTATGCTCTACCTGCACCACAATCTCTGAAGGACCCTGGATATGATGAGTGTTGGGCTGTTAACAAGACCTCAACTGAGAGCATTGTTTTTACCTTAGCCGAAACAACCGCTGCAATTAATTCTTTGAGGCCAGCCAAAGCCCCTGGTCCAGATAAGATCCCAGGGGACCTGTTTAAATCAGAACCAAAGATATGGGCATGGTACATCAATTTATTGTCTAATGCTATAGCAGCTGGTTGCCCTATTCCAGATTCCTGGCGTGGCGCAGAAATAATAACGATTCACAAAAAGGGTGATGTGGGTTCACCTGTAAACTATCGACCAATCAGCCTAATTGATATCCTTCAGAAGACGTTTGCTAAGCAAGTCTTAGATAGGCTTACCGATTGGATCCAAGACAACCAAATTTTATCCCCCTTACAGGCCGGTTTTCGGCCTAAAACTAACACCATGGACCAAGTCTTTAGGCTGTTATTACTATTTTGGAAGTATGTCACCCTATCTAAGCAAAAACTTTATGTTGCTTTCGTAGATCTAAGATCTGCATTCGATTTAGTCCCAAGAGAGAAACTATGGGGAGTATTAAATAAAATCGGTATCCCAGGAAATTTAGTGCATTTAATTCAAAGATTACATGAAAAAACATTTGCACAAGTCAGATGGGGTAAGCAGGGGGAACTCACCGACAAAATAGATATCAGGAGAGGAGTACGCCAGGGTTGTGTTCTTCCCCCAACGCTATTTACATTGTTTATCAACAAGGTGGTGCAAGTCGTTACCAACTGCCAAAATGATGCTTCATCCTTGAACAACCACAAAATTCCAATTTTGCTATTTGCTGATGACTCCCTCCTGATCTCCAGAACTCCTATGGGTCTCCAGGTACTTGTGGATAAGTTTAGTTCATTTTGTGGTGACTATGGGCTTGAACTCAACCATAGTAAAACTAAATTTATGACCCTGGGTTGTGGCCCCACTAAGAGATACTCAATTTTTCATAATGGTACCCCCCTAGGTATGGTAAGCTCCATAGATTATTTTGGGGTGAGAATTTGTAACAACCTGCATTGGGGGGCCCAAATCGATAAAAGTTTAGCTATTCTGGCACAGAGAGCTGGGGCCATTTTACGCTTTCACAAGTCTACCTCTGAGAGAGTGATTACTCCAACTATTAAAATTTACCGAGCAGAGGCACAGAGCGCTGCGGTCTACGGGTCTGAAATTTGGGGGTCCTCGAACACTGGCAAGCTTGCAGTGGGGGAAAACAACTTTGTAAGGTCAACTTTGGCCTGTCCTCGCAGTACCCCACTGCTGCCTATGTTCTGGGACCTTGGCCTTTCACGCATCTCTGATGTAATTGCCCTACGACCATTGCTTTTCTGGGTCCGTGCATGGACCACCCCAGAGCTATCCACATACAAGGAGTCTATTCAAGACATTCTAGATAGACCAAATGTACTTACCATTCCCTGGTTTAACCACATCTCAAAATGGTTTCACAGATTGGGTCTTAGTGAGTTTTGGAGTCATCCAGAAAGTATAAGGAAGGATCAGCAGTCATTTGAAAACTGTTTACTGGATATATGTCAGGGAAAACTACCTGCTGTGTTCAACACACGGCAGATTGACTTCACAATTTTTTGATTTCAAATGGTACCCGTATCTGGAACCATTTATGGATACAATTCTTGACCCATTAAGTAAGAGTCTATATATTCAGTTCAGATATGGTTGTCTGACTCTTAAATCCTATGGCAGTACACGGAGCGCGACCCCAATCACAAGTTGTAATCACATTTCAGAATCTATTGTACATTTTATGTTTATATGCCCTGCTTATTTGATTGCGCGACGGAAGTGGTTACGACCGGTGTGCAGGAATATGAGGGTAAGACATTGTATTGTTGCCTTAAGGATCATGATGAGGGAAACTTCTCTCCCTCTATCTTGTGCGGTTAGCAAGTATATTGTAGCTGCTTGGCATATACGTACTAATTTTCTGGGGAAAAAATGATGATGAGGACCAATTTTTTTTTTAAAAAGTGTTTTAGTTGCTAAATTTTAACTATACACCTAGACTGAAATAAAACCCCATGTTTATTTTAAATGTTAGGTATTAGGGGGTTAGGTGCTCTTTCTAAGGAAAATAATTTTATGTGTTTTAAGGCTGAAATATATGTTTTTATTTTATTCTTATCCTTTTTTAACTTAATTCCTATTTCCTTTTTTATTCAATTGTTGGTTGTTTTGCTTTTATGGTTGAAAGTAACCGAATAAAGCTATGTGTTGATGATGATGATGGTAGGGCATGTCTGGTTAGAGACAGCAGTGGACTTAATGCACTTAGGTGTGCACTGCTGTTGTGTCTTACAAATATTTCCAAATTCAACTTTGGAATTAAAAGTACTTCTGAGATTTGTGTGCATTATTATGAAAAGCAGGGACAACATAAAATATGTTTCATATGCCCTGGTAGGGAAAAACAGCCCACATCATTTTCCCTATTGTAGTGCAGCTAGCGCCATAGGTTAACATTGGTAGGCTTTACTAAACTTAAATAAAGTCTAACTTTTGATTGGAGCTAGCTAGACATATAATTCAAAATAATGGGTACAATAAATCTAACAACTTGGTACAGGAAAGTGGTTGTAGAACGTATTATCCTAAAGTTACACAAAGCAGCCCTGTAGCAGCCCCTTATGACTGGTCAGCATTTTACAGCCTGAACCAAGCTGCTGCCTGAGTAGGTGTGAAGAGGTATGGGGCTGCAAGAACACAGTCTTTTTTGTGGGAGGAGATTTGCTTCCTGTAGAAGCCAGGGAGAGGAGGGGTTATGGTGAGATAAGCTGGAGTTCAAAGACGGGGGAACAGAGGTCATAGGACCAAGTCCATCCTCCACTTTCTTGATCCCTAGCCAGGGTGGAGCCCCCTAATTAGATTAGAAGTGGGGCTGGATGGGGAGTGTAGTCAGATATTAGCCACACCTCTGGGTTGGGTTGCACAGTCACACACTCCAAGAGGAGAATTTCTTATATTGTGGTTTTTGGGAAAACAGTGCATTCTGTGTCACAAGTATACCATTCTTCACAAGAAATGGTCATACAGAAGGAGGTAACTTTGAACCTATTTGTTGGAGTGTCTCCTCTTATGCCAGCCCAGAATGAAGGATAAATACTGCAGAGCTGCAGGAGCTCCTCGGATCACTGCTTGGAACATCAGAAAGACTCCCCTGCTGGACCGTTAGACTGCACCTCAGAAGACTTGCACTCGGGACTACACCTGCTAACTCTCAAGGATCCACAACAAAAGGACTGTGCCTGATTCAAAGGGAAAGGAGTGGACTCCCTGATCAGTAACAGGTACAACAGAGCTGGAAGAAGTCACCTCAAAGCCCAAAAGAAGAATCACCCCAGCTGCCAGTGGTAACTGGATGTTTCCTGGAACGTAAGGTGCATAGTGGGAAACTGAGTCCAGGCCACCAAGACGCAATCCAGAGTTCCTGAACCCTTGGCTGAAGCTGGTGGACCTTTACTTTCCCCAAAGGAACTCAGACAGAACAAGTTCTGTAAGTTTGGAAACTTTCTACAAAGTTTTGCTACAAAGCTCCAGTAGGAGACCAGCTTGATGTCAAGAGTCAAGCTACAAATCGCCCTGACTGTACTGGTTTGTCCTGCTGAAAGCTCAGGAGTCCTTCGCCATCATCACCAAGAACAAAGCCTCCAAGGGGCTCACCGCAGCATTGTGCTGCAGCAGGCTGCCATCGTCGAATCGAACACCAGATGCAAGGAACCGGAGGACTTGCCATTGAGAGAAAAGATCCAAGGAAAAGACGAAGTAAGAAAGTCAACTTTTGACCAGGACCGAACGCTCACTTTGTTCGACCCACGTGCCACCGAATAGCCATGAGTGGCACTTTAGACTTTTAGGCACTAGAATGTACTTTTTAAAATGTAATCTTAAAAAAATTAATATCTTCGGTTCAGTACATTGGAGTTTTGTCATTTTGGTGTCATTTTAAAAATATAAGTATTCTCTATTTTTATAAATTTGTGTAGGATTTTAATTGTGTTGTATCTTTCTCTTATTTACTGATTTGGTGATATTATAAGCCTGACTGTTCGTTGCCAAGCTACCGAGAGTTTAGCAAGGATTAATTTATTGAGACTTGACTGGACCTATTAGTGATTGGGGTATTGTTGGAAATGGCCCTTCTGCAGGGTTATCCTCAGACTTTTTGCCTTCCTCCTTCTCTCTTTCTGACCTAATTTTTGCTGGCTTTTAGACTCTGCGCACTTTACCACTGCAAACCAGTGCTAAAGTGCATATGCTCTTTCCTTTTAAACATGGTAACATTGGATCATACCCAATTGGAATATTTAATTTACCTACAAGTCCCTAGTAATGTGCACTGTATGTGCCTAGGGCCTGTAGATTAAATGCTACTAGTGGGCCTGCAGCACTGGTTGTGCCACCCACTTAAGTAGCCCCTTTACCTTGTCTCAGACCTGCCATTGCAAGGCCTGTGTGTGCAGTTTCACTGTCACTTCGACTTGGCATTTAAAAGTACTTGCCAAGCCTAAAACTCCCCTTTTTCTACAAATGTCACCCCTAATGTGTGCCCTAGGTAACCCCTAGAGCAGGATGCTGTGTGGGTAAAAGGCAGGACATGTACCTGTGTAGTTTATATGTCCTGGTAGTGTAAAACTCCTAAATTAATTTTTACACTAATGTGAGGCCTGCCCCCTTCATAGGCTAACATTGAGGCTGCCCTCATACATTGTTGATGTGGTAGCTGCTGATCTGAAAGGAGTAGGAAGGTCATATTTAGTATGGCCAGAATGGTAATACAAAATCCTGCTGACTGGTGAAGTTGGATTTAATATTACTATTCTAGAAATGCCACTTTTAGAAAGTGAGCATTTCTTTGCACTTAAATCTTTGTGTGCCTTACAATCCACGTCTGTCTGGGTTTAGTTGTGCATTCACTCAGACACACCCCAAACACAGGGTACTCAGCCTCACTTGCATACATCTGCATTTTGAATGGGTCTTCCTGGGCTGGGAGGGCGGAGGGCCTGCTCTCTCACAAAGGACTGCCACACCCCCTACTGGGACCCTGGCAGACAGGATTGAACTGAAAGGGGACCTGGTGCACTTCTTAGCCACTCTTTGAAGTCTCTCCCACTTCAAAGGCACATTTGGGTATAAAACAGGGCCTCTGCCCTACCTCATCAGACACTTGCTGGAGAAGAAACCTGAACCAGAACCTGCATCCTGCCAAGAAGACCTGCCTGGCTGCTCAAAGGACTCACCTGTCTGCTTTCTACAAAGGACGGCTGCCTTGCTGTTGGCCTGCTGCCTTGCTGAACTCTTGTCTGTCTGCAAAAGTGCTCTCCAAGGGCTTGGATAGAGCTTGCCTCCTGTTCCCTGAAGTCTCAGGACCAAAAAGACTTCTCTTTTTCATTTGGACTCCCTGTGCGCTGAAAAATTCAATGCACAGCTTGCTTCGCAGTGAGAAAATTGCCGCACGCCGATCCAGAGAGACGCCGCTCGACGCGATACCTACGGTGCGCCCGGAACTTCGACGCACGGCCTCGCATGGACAACACCGCCCGACTTCCAGAGAGGAAATCGGCGCAACGCCTGCCGTGAGAAAGAAAATTCAAAGCACAGCCTCCCGGATCGACGCAAGGAATCCACGCACAGACCCTGGGGCATCTGGTAATCCCGCGAACCATAGATGGAGTCGCCCCGAGTGCCGGAAAACGACGCACGTCTTCCCAGAGTGAAAAATAATGATGCAAGTTCGTGTGTGAAGGGGCGAAACCGATGCACACACCATTTTTCTTCCCGCAGAACGACGCACGTCTCCCTGCGTGAAAAATAACGACGCAAGTCCGTGTGTGAAGGGGCGAAACCGACGCGCACACCATTTTTCCACGCATCTCCTCCTCTGCTGCCTTCTGCTGGGATTTTCCACTTCAAACCAGGTACTTTGTGCTTGAAAGAGACTTTGTTTGCTTTTTAAAGACTTAAGACACTTTATATCACCTTTCAGTGATATTTCTACACATTCTTATTCCATCTTTTATTGTGTTGACCTACAAATATCCAGATAAATATTCTATATTTTTCTAAACACTGTGTGGTGTATTTTTGTGGTGCTATATTGTGTTATTGTATGATTTATTGCACAAATACTTTACACATTGCCTTCTAAGTTAAGCCTGACTGCTCATGCCAAGCTACCAGAAGGTGGGCACAGGATAATTTCGATTGTGTGTGACTTACCCTGACTAGAGTGAGGGTTCTTGCTTGGACAGAGGATAACCTGACTGCCAACCAAAAACCCCATTTCTAACAGGTATTATTACTAGCTGAAGGTGACTACCCCACATACAAATAATCCACGTTCCTACACTCATGACATCTTAGATGGCATCAGAAATGATAGTACTTTGGACATCACATCCATGATTCTGCTATGCCCTCCTACAACTCTTACATAATTTAAAAAATGAATGTTGGTAGTAATGGGCCTACAGTCATGCAGCATACAATTACTGTAAGTATCCTGTGACTATATAGAATGGAAAAAGAGAAGCCCCTGCAGGCAAGTCAGGGTGAGGTTGGCAAAAATTATATAGTTCATGGTTTAGCTACCAGTAAAGATTTGTGTGCAAGCAGTCCTCCATGTCAAAAAAGGCAAAGGCTGGATGTGCGTGGTGTAGGTTGCAGTGGCACATTTCAAAATAGATTGTGGATTAAAACTAATGCCTGTTACCAAAAATCGGTGAGAATAACTAACGCTTCTGTTGACAATAGAATATAGATGGGCACATGCTTGCGTTAAAAAGGAGTCACACAGAGCTATGGGCAAATTATGAATAATGTGTAGGTTTATAAGGCATGGATGTTATTTGCAGCACTTCCCTAAATATTTTGAATCATTACATGTTGTTGAATAACGCTGAATGTAGAGGTGACCCATATACAAATGGTTTAACCTACAGCATGTTTCTAAGCTTGGCTCTAACGTTGTACACCATTCTGCTCCTTTCAGGAAGATGTGTAATGTAATTTACTAAACTATGGAGGGATATCCATAGGGTCTGGCTGAATTTGTCTACTCAGTTGCAAATGCATACCTGTCAACCTTTAGACTCAAAGTTGCAGGTCACGGCAAGTCTTTCAGACAGCTATCCTCTTAAGGTGAATAAAAAATTAACACTGTTTTGGAGGATATTTAAGGGTGACCACATTTAAGTCTATGGAGGCATTTTATTTGTTAGGTCTGTGAATACCATCAAAAAGAGTGTAACTTCCACCAAATGTGGGTGAGAGGACAGATACGTTATGTGCCCTGAATGCTCACCAAGTTTATGTTCGTTATCAATTGATTGGTGATATAAAATTTGGGACAGGTGAAGCTTGTTAAATTACTTCCAATCCACAACACCTATAGCACACTTTCACAATCAATGAATGGAGTCAACAGTGATGTCAATTATGTCATTTGAGATGTCACCAATTATGTCATCAATGATGTTATTAAACATGCAACGAGTGACTTAACATGTGATGTCATAAAGAGTACATGTTTGGGCGCAGGTTAAAGTGAGTTCACTAAACTATAACTGGCAAATTTCTGTGGTTTTTAGTTTTTAAATGCTAGGTTTTATCTCATTTCAACACCTAAATATAACATCACATTAGCCTCTCAGTGATTTTCTAGTTTTTTTTTTACGTATTGTTATGTCTAGGCTATCCTGTGAGTGCGATTATGGAATGTGGGGAATTGGAAGGTGGTGAGGGTTCGGGACGGTTAGGGGGATTCTGCCGAAGGAGACCGAAGCAACGAGATGGCATAAGAGATACCTGGAATAAAATACATCTATTTCATTGCAGCTCCACTGTACCGTTGTATTTTTTACAGTGGCGACGAGTACTTGGAGATATTTTTATAACTGTATCTCCATTTCGGACCTGAACGCGTCATTGACGTTTTTTTTTTTGCCTCACTCTTTGTTTTTATTCCGTTCGGAAGGCGCTTGGCTCTAGATAATATTTGGACGTGGAGGACACTGATTTGAAGAAGGACTGGGTAACTATAATTATAGTTACTTTACTATTTGTTTTACCGGCAGTGTGTTAGCCGTTCAGGAAGCAAATTTTAAAATACGCTGCACGCACACCGTGGTTCATTGCGCAGCAGCATTCTTGTTCTGTGGCTGTGTAGCGCGCTTAGTCAGACACGTGCTGTTATACTAACACGTGTCACAGAATTTAAGACGCGCTGCTCGAATAACATGTGCTGCAGTGTTTATGACACACACTGCTGTACAAGATCTGTATTTAAAAGCAACTTGCCCTGTTGTGCGCGTATTTTAACATATACTAGCCGTGAGTTGGACTTAACTTAATGGCAGCGGCTTACCTCATCTGAAGCTGAATAGTGTGTGGAGCTTATGAGATTCCGGTGTGGAGCTTCCGGTTTCCTGTTTTTAAGTTTTCCTGTTGAAATGAAAATAGAAAGAGGACTGTGTGCACTATAATCCAAGTCGAAGAAAGACTCTTAAGTGGAACAATAGTTAATAATTTGTAATTGAATTTGAGTTTACGCATACATTTTTTTGTATTTTTTTTTAAATTAAAAATAAAAAGAAGAAGGATAGTTAAAAGTGACACACTTAAATATTTTATTTTTTTGAATTGCTCTAAAAAAAAAATGATGATGCACTTTGAACCGCAGGCGAAATTTTTGCAAACAAAAGGAGATCCTCCTATGCCTTGGTCCAGATGGAAGGAAGAGTTCTTGACCTATATGAAGGCGATGGATGATGTAAACATGTCCCAAAAAAGAAAAAAAAATATCTTGCTACATTGTTTAAGTTCGGAGGGACAAATGATTTTCAGAACGTTACCACCTGTTGCTATGCTGGGACAAGGTGATGGAGAGGTGGATGTGTTTAAAGAAGCGTTATTGAGATTGGAGAATAGATTCATACCGACACCAAGCATTGCTTTGAATAGATATAAATTCTACACAAGGACACAGTATCCTGAAGAATCTTTTGATGACTTTTTGACAGCACTGCGTGGGTTATCGGTACACTGTAATTTTGGAGAAATGACTGATGAAATTATCAGAGACCAAATTATTGTGCACGTAAAGAGTAGGAAGATTCAGGAACATTTGTGGGTTATGGGGGATCCTAAATTACAAGAGGTTATTACAACAGCTAAGGCGTTAGAGCAATCAGAAAAATGGATAAAAACTGTGCAAGAGTCAGACAAAGTTGGTAATATAGAAGTGGATGTTGTAGGAGCTATGAAAGTGAATTCCAATAGTAATTTCAGTACCAGCGGCAGTGTGATAGAAAAAAAAAAAAGTATGACAGAGTGGAAAAATGTACTTGTTTTCGGTGTGGTAGTTTGAGTCACTTGGCTTCGTCATCTCAGTGTCTTGTAATAGGAAAGGAGTGTAAGAATTGTGGTAGAGTAGGACATTTTGCAAGGGTATGTAGAGATGTTAAAAAACGTAATAGTATGTCGAGAGGGAAAATGGCGTGTGTGAAAGCTGGGAGACGTGAAATGGAGGGATGGGGTAGTGAGGTGAAAAGTGATGAACTTTGTGGCACAGTGTTGTCACTGAAGAGTGGTGATAGTGGAAGTGGAAATGGAAATTAATTCAAACGACCGATGTGTGAGGTGCTTGTGGCAGGAAGAAAGATAGTGCTTATGGCAGATTCGGGGTCGCCATGGACAATTGTGGTGAAAGATTATTTTGAACATATGTTTGAAGGAATTTGGGACATGACTGTTTTAAATGAACCTGACATTGTGGCTGAGTGTTATGATGGCACGACGACTGACGTGATGGGGTTTGTTGGAAATCGTGTTTAAGGAAAGGAAAGAGAATATTAAGTTGTATGTGGCAACAAAAGGTGTGAATGTTCTGGGTTGGAAGGATCAAGGAAAATTGAACATAATCTTGAACCTCAGAAGCAAGGAACCAGTATTGGCACTAGGAAGTTTGGGAAACAAGGAGTGGATCATCTCAAAATTTCCTTTTGTGTTCACTGAAAAGTTAGGCAAATTGGTGAATTACAGCCATAAGATAAAGGTTAAATCTAATGCTAAACCTGTTATACAAAAACTCCGGAATGTGCCTATAAGTGTTAGAGAAGAACTCAAATGTATATTGGGAGGGATGGTAGAGGATAATGTAATTGAAGAAATCAAATCCTCCGAATGGGTTTCTCCAATTGTGTTGACCCGTAAACCCGACAAATCGCTGAGGTTATGCGCGGAATTGTCACCCTTTGCCTAAAATTAACGAGGTGATCAGCCTGTTAGAAGGAGCCAACATTTTCACCACTCTAGATTTAAGATCAGTGTACCATCAGATAGAGTTGACAGAGGATTCAAGACATCTTACGGCTTTTATTACCTCACAGGGCTTATTCCAGTTCAAGAGGATGCCTTTTGGTTTAGCATCTGCGGCATCAGTCTTTCAAAGGGCAATGTTTCACTTGTTTAAAGACATGGGCAAATATGTTAAATGTTTTCAAGATGACATATTGATATTTTCCAGGGATGAAAAAGAGCACAAATAACATGTGGTGAGTGTGTGTAAGATATTGGGGGAGAATGGGTTGACTCTTAAGGAAATAAATTTAAGTTCTTTGCTGAATCGGTGGAATATTTGTGTCATACCATATCTGGTAATGGTGTGGTTCCTAAACAGTCTTTAGTGAATGCTATTGTGAATGCTCCTGCTCCTGATAATCAGGAGAAATTACTGTCATTTAATGGGTTATGTGAGTACTACAGTAAGTTTATAGACAATTTTGCTACAAAGATGGAACCCTTGAGAGAACTCACGCGGAAAGGGGCCCAGTACATATGGGCGGAGAAACAAAGTGAAGCCTTTGAAAGAATTAAAAAGGAAATTGTGGGGGCACCAACTTTGAGACCTTTCAGTGTGGGGGCGCAATGTGTGGTAACGGTGGATGCGAGCATGTATGGGATTTGAGGTGTGTTATCTCGAAGATGTGGTAGGGACAGGTGGAATGTTTTGTTTGCCTCACGCACTCTCAGTGACACGGAGAGAAAATACGCAGTGATTGAGAAGGAGTTATTAGCGTGTATTTGGGCTGCTGAACACTTCAGGGACTATATTTGGGGTACGAAGTTTATTCTTCAAACGGACCATAAACCCTTGGTGGGTATTCTTTCTCCAGGCGGGGGTTGGAATGCCACAGCTCGCATTGCCAGACTTGTGTCAAGGTTGCAGGAATATTGTTTTGAGGTTGAATATGTGCCGGGAAGAAGCAATGCTGTGCCAGATTGTCTGTCAAGACTTCCACAGAAAGAAACTAAGTAGGACAGTGCATTTCGTGGGCTCTTGGAGAATGAAGTAATTTCCACAGTGTCAGGGTACATGACTGTAGAGTTTGGGAGCATTAAGGAGGAAGAATGGATGGATTGCGTGAAGAATGATAAGACATTGCAGGAGGTAATAAAGTATGTGAGAGATGGTTGGCCCAGTAGAGGTACGTTTGCTGTGGAATTGGAACCGTTTGCTAAGGTTAAGGATGAGCTGGAAGTAGAAAACGAGACATCGTTCAAGAAAGGGAAGTGCATTCCTCCCAGAGATTTGATGCAGACCATTTTGAGTATAGCTCATGAGGGGCATCCAGGTATGTCACATATGAAACGGTTGGTACGCAGATGTTTTTGGGGGCCGGGATTGGACAAAATGGTGGACAGGGTGGTCAGAGAATGTGACATTTGTGTAAATGCAGAAAAAATGTTAAGAACTGTACCTGCACCTCTGATACCTGTTTCCTGGCCGACTTCTCCCTGGCAGAAATTGGGATTTGACATTACAGGTCCATTTTATTCTCTTCCAGCTGATGCCCGGTATGCTTTAGTGCTTATAGATTATTTTTCCAAGTGGCCTGAGGTAAAAATGGTTCCATGTATATCAGCGGGTATTGTAATAGAATTTTTCAAGGAGATTTTTGCCAGGGAGGGTTACCCAGAAGTCTTGATTTCGGATAATGGGGTCCAATTGATTGCTGCTGAAATACAGAGTTTTTTTAGGTATTGCAACATTAAACATATTACTACTCCTTTGTATGAGACTCAACGCAACGGACAAGTGGAGAGATTTAATCGAGTTCTTAAAGACAGTATTATTTGGGCACCTAGTTTTGGAGGTTTGTGGAAGGAAAAATTGAGAGAAAAGTTATGGAATTATCGGATTACTCCACAATCCACAACAGGTGTAAGTCCTTTCAGGTTGTTGAGGGGTAGAAATCCTGTGTCGAAATTATGTCCATGGTGGTTCAAGAAGAAGCAGAGCAAAGAATGGGAAAATGTATCTTTGGAAGAAGTCAGAGAAAGGGTCAAGGACAAACAGGAAAAGATTAAGGAATTTTACGACAGAAAGTGGAAGGTGAAAAAACCCAACTTTGTGGTTGGGGATTGGGTTAAGATACGTAAGCCAGGGTTTGTAAGAAAGATTGAAAGCAAGTTTGGAAGGGCTGTCAAGGTAGTCAAGGTGTTATGGAATAGTGTGGTTACGCAGGATGGCAAAGTGTGGAATGTGAGAAGGGTGGCGAAATGCTGTGGTAACAGTTGTGATGTTAAGGAAGGGAAATTTTGTGATCACCTTGTAACAAGTTAGAGTAGGTTTGGTGATGAAGTCGAGCACCCTGTTGAGAGTGTGGGAAATGAGAGTGAGTGTGGACAGCCTGTCTCTGATGAGGCATCGGAAGAAACCTATGAAGAAGTAATGGTGGCTGGAGATCAAAGGAATTATGGGGATAATGTAGCGAACAGGGATTCTGTCGCTTCTAGAGTGAAATTTAATGCGAGAAACGTGTTCTACCATTCAAACTTAGAGACATTGTGTAATTGAAAATAAATATTATACATGTTAAAAGTTGCTTTGCATACTCTGTAATTATGTTAATTGTTTGTCATTGTTCTTTATTTCTTCTGTATACTTGTGCCTATGTAGTTTCATTTTGTTTTTGTTTTTTTATCCTTTTTATTTTAGGAAGGGAAATGTGTTATATCTAGGCTATCTTGTGAGTGCGATTATGGAATGTGGGGAATAAGAAGGTGGTGAGGGTTCGGGACGGTTAGGGGGATTCTGCCGAAGGAGACCGAAGCAACGAGATGGCATAAGAGATACCTGGAATAAAGTACATCTATTTCATTGCAGCTCCACTGTACCGTTGTATTTTTTACACGGATCTTAAAATCCTACTACAGTACCTAATTATGACCTCACCATAACCTTTGTTTTTTCAGTGAATTTCAGTGTTTTTATTATATTCTAAGCTGGGCATACACTTGTTAAAATCGTATTACCATACCTAGTGATAATGTCATTTTAACCACTGTTTTTTCAGTGAATTCCTTAGATGTTTTGATCATGTTTTACGTTGAGCATATGCCCAACAACCTCAGGGGACCTGCACCCAACTATCCATCGGTTGCCAACTCCCTCAGGCCCCCCCAACTTTGCCTGCCTTTGGCTGTGCACAGTGAGTGGTTGGCTAAAGGGTCTGTTCTGCAGCTAGGCCCTGCGGCCAGCCCTCCTGCAGGTATCCAACCTACTGTTTCACATGGTCAGCCATGTGCAGCAGGGAGTTGGCTGCAGGACCTGGCCTCCAGCAGCAACAAAACTAGGTAAGAGCACAACTTTGGTATTCCTTCACAACATAGACTTTGCCCATATAGGCCACATGACAGTTACATTTTCCATCCATGCCACTCCACATGGAGGAGCATTCTACCTTTCTACAAAGCACAGCAGCATATTATCAGGGTTGGCAGTTTATAAACACAAATACAATACAATGCAAAGGCCAAAACCTTTTTTTTGAAGTAGGTGAAAGTATGGCTAGAGAACAGAGGTCGCAAAGGATTCCATGTGACGATAAAAAAAGCAGAGAGGGCATTAAGTTGGCAGGATCTAGATATTTGTGGAGAAGGCACTCACTGAGTGTAAACAGAAAACAAAACATATAAGAAAAGAAACACTTCTTTATACATTGACGGTGTAGAATATTTTCAGTATCGAACAATGCACCAACAGGGGCGGCACCCCCGTTAGGTTGAAGGAGAGTCGGCCCCGCCAGCCACGGCAGCTGCAAATCCTTTAAAAGGAAACGATAATAAACTTTGTTTATTATCGTTTCCTTTTAAAGGGGCGGGGTCACGGGGGTGGCGATCAGTGAGGGGGAGTGCACAGCACTCCCCCTTAGAGTGCATGTGGTTTTGGCCGGCCGTCTCATGCATCTCAGGCTTGCCAAACACACATGGGCAGTAGGCTCTCTCCAGCCCAGCAACCCAGTTGCTGGGCTGGAGAGAGCCTGCACAGGCTCCCAATCTGCCTGGGAGCACCTTGGCTGGGCGCTCCTAGCCAATCCTGATGCTGCTCTGAGCAGAGCTGGCTGGGAGCTTGTGGCTGCCTGCAAATAAAGGAACAGCACGGCATGGCGGCGGAAAAGGTAGGTGTTTTTTTAAATTTAATACATTTAATGTTTATTTCCCCACCCCATGCACCGCCCGCCTCTTCCGCGCCCTGCGAGCCGCTCCTGTGTACCTGTGCTCCGAAATATAACATTCATGTTGATCAGTTTTTTTCTAGTGAACCACAGGGACGACGAGTGCACGTGAATGCCCAGCCTAATTAAGATGTAATTGGCTTTCATGTCATGTTAGCTGATAATATCTTGCATTTCATGACTCTGAACAACACATGTATTCACTGAAAATATAATTATTAGGTCTTTTAAAATTGCGAGCATTCGTAATTGATATTGGAACTTTAACTTCCTCTGAATGATGATTTTCTTGATGGATTTAAGGGGAATACAACAAGCTACAGTAGGCTTAAATTATGAAAAACTCTCTGATTTAGCCCTGATATTTTTACATAGTGTCCCCTCAAGTACTCTTATCCAAAAATATAGGAAGGTCCCTGCACCAACATTTGAAGATATAGAATAGCACAACAAGGCAGCTAAGGCTGCACTCTGTAATAGTGAAACTATTCCTTTGCTCACATTGACAATGCTTTATGCAACCTTGAGCAGACTGCAAAACATCGCATGTGACTACCTTTTAAGGGAGGGCAAAGCTAGGAATACCGGAAGGTGGCCATACCCCGGTAATTTAAGTATAAAGAAGCTCTTTGGACAGTGGTGTAGCAATAACCCCAACAGCTTCTACTGTGCAGGGGAGCCCCCGAGCTCCAGAGGGGCCCCCTCCAGCACTGTGCATGGACAGCGCACCCCTGGCTGAGTGCTCCTGACTGGGTTTGGAGAGTGGTGGCCCCCTCCATGCATTTTGAAGGGGGCCACCTCAAATTTCGTTACGTCACTGTCTGTGGATTACATTATTTCAAATTTGAGGTGCAGTGCGTTTTAACTTCTGATCTGCCAAATAACAAATAATTTCAGAATTATTTTTATCTTAATATGTAGTTTTAAAACTTCCCCCAGAAGTCACTGACACTGGCACAAGTGATCTAACACAAAGGCCATTATTCACAAACATGTAATTTAACCACTGTGCAGAATCACACTGAGTACCAATTGACTTGATTCAAGTAGTGCATAACAAACGTAAATTCACCAAAACAGAAAAGCAACACAAAGAAGCAGTAGCGTGAAAACAAGTAGTTTTTGAGTCTGGCAGGAGACTGCTTAAGCTTTTGACCAGAACTAATACAATCAACACAGCTACTGGTTATTGTGTTTTATACATATTTCTCAGGAGTATGATATGGACTGAGAAGCTAGTAAATGTCTGTTGGAAGATGGGACTTCTCCCACTGGGCACATCAGGTTTGTGGTCTCACATGGGCTCATCTATGTAGGCCACTGTTCAGATCAGTGACATTTGGGTTGTGTGGGCTCCGGTGTGTGCTGGCCCACTTGTACATTGTTTTTTGGAAAGGGCGTGCTCATGCATGCGGTGCTTGTGGGAGCATGTTATCATTTTAGCTACCTCCTTCACTTTGTGTATGGAAATAGGAAAATATTAATATCCATGACAAAGAATGCATTTTGGTGGTAAAGACTATATTTTATAAAGCGGATTGTTGGGTTCTAACTGTAGGAAACAGGGTTGTATTTTTTACATGAAATCTGAGTAGGTGTGTCTTTAAAGCAAAGCTGAATTTTAGTGTTGTTATAACAGTTTGTTCATTTGGAGTTACTATTTTGCATTTCTCGTTTCTGTGTATTTTTATTTACTTATTGGTGCCACTTTGCTAATGCTGAAGACCTTGTTTTGAAAAGAAGTATTGTCTAGTGAGATTGCTTTCTTTTTGCAGATTTTGAGTTTAATGTCCTTTAAAATTCTAAAGCCTGAGACTGCAAAGTGTGGGTGTGTTTGTGTATGTGTGTGTGTATTTGTGCGTGTGTGTGAGAGTGACAGAGAAGAGCCAGAGAGAGAGGGAGAGAGAGGATAATTGTGAGTGAGTTTTCATGTTGTTGCGTTCCTCACCCTCACATTATCCCCATGGACGTCAATTCAGCAATATGCCTGGGGTAGCAATGACATCATAGGATGTGACATCATACATCTTTTCAAGTGATGACATCACATGACCTTTGTCCTTGATGGTATGTATCACAGAAGTGACTTCCCTGATAAAAACCTACAATAATGAAAGCTCATTTAAATATTAGATAATAAAAAAGCAACTATATTGGACTGAAGAGTTGATTAGTTGCTGCTCAAACATTACAAACACAGCTGTGTAGATATACTAGGATTAAATGAATAACCTCTCCAGGTCCAGATGTAAAATTCTAGAAAGTGACAACAGGACCAAATAGAAACATATGTGCCTGATTAGAACTTGGAATGTCCAAGTGAGAGTTCAAATGTCTGGGATTAGCCATTATGTGCCGAAAAACAGCCTACCACCGGCAACCATGCTCAGTTACTATTTCCAAATGCCGGACAATCACGAAAATACCTAAATATGCATCAAATTCCCTGACGCAACTATTGTATGCTGAGAAGTCTTCATTTCACTTGGTCTTACGTCAGGAATTGTATACACATTGTTGCAACACTCAGAGAGCTGTTATAATGCACAGCTATTTTATCCTATATACTGAAACCTAATGATTTCTCACACCTCCGTGGCCACAGCATACACAGGTAGTAAAGTAAGTAGATTTCATTAGAGTTTTGAGAATGCACCTTGAAATACACCCTGAAAATACAGTAACAAAACAAGCAGAGCAACTCAGTATTAATTTGCATCGTGCACTAATATATCAGTACAAAAAGCTCTTTTTAGAATCTTGCTCTCTCCTACTTTCTTTCTAACTTGCTTTTTCACCACCTTTTTGTTTCATGTCCTGCCTTTTCCATTTATATGCCTTTCCCCTAGTCCCTCCTTTGCCTTTTATTTTCTCACTCTACAATTCTTTTTCTTCCCTTTACGTTTTCTTTTCACTCTCAATTTTTCCCTCCCCTTCATACATTTAGTATTTTCTATTGTTCCTTGTTCTATACTCCTCTTTCTTCCTTTGCCTCACCATTCCTCATTTCTCTCATTTTCATCATGTGTCATTCACTGCCATCTTTCTGAGTCATTTGCTGACATCCAGTCCCTTGAACCTCAGCCCTGAAGGTTCAGTCCCTCTTCCCCATTATGTATGATCCTAAACCTGAGAGCAGATATTACTGCTGAAGTTAGCGCAAAAATATATGGCCATTTGCATCATAATGAAAAGGTGAAGGTAACAACACAGGAGGTTTCCCACTTAGAAAATAAGTATGACATATGCAACGAAAGTACAAACTTCACAACAGTAACTGCACAGTTAGTGATCCAAGTTTAATATAAACACAGAATAGGCAAACCACAGGCAGGTGGGCACAATCGCCCTAGATAAAATACAGGCCATTTACGTGCATCAGTAAAGTAAGCTTTCCTCTTAGACCTAGTCCAAGTACACTACTGGCTGTGCAAGTGCAAATGTTCACCATACAAAGCATATTCAGGGGCAGCATTGCAGGTTTCCATCACACCGAGCACAAACCAGCATTGCAAGATTTCCAGACACAAGAAGGCGTTGTACAAGCAGCACCTGAGAATGTTTCCTTCACAAAATGAAAATACATAACTCAGGAAGCACAAGTGACAGATTTTTTGGTGCATAAAGATACAGCATGGGCAGTATTTGTGTAAGACATATGAACATAAAACAACTGGTATTTTCTAGGAAGCAACAGAGCCTGCCTCTCTCCCACATAACAGGTACAATATGGAACCTTTTTTCAGGAAAAGTCAAGTTCCCCAATCATCCTTCTGTAAATAAACTCTGACATCTAAACCACCCCTTCCAGTAAAGAATCCATCTTGTCTAAAGTGCCCCTCTCCTCGAAAGCTCCTCACTCTACTTGAAGCACCCCTCTTCTGTAAAGCACCCCTCTCTGTAAAGCACCTCTCTTGTCTAAAACACAATTTCCTGTAAAGTTAATGTTCTTTAAAGAGCCTGCACTCGTCTTCCTGTAAAGCATGTCTCCTGCAATGTACCTCCCTCCTGCAATCCACTCCCTACTGTAAAGCACATTTTTCTGTGAGGTTCATCCCTCCTGTAAAAAAAATCCCTCTACAGAAATGCATCTCTGCTTGTTAAGCACAATTTTCCTCTAAAGCACTTGTATTTTTATTTCTCTCACACCTGTGTTTCCCACTCGCTCAGTAGGATGGGATTCAATTGAATACAATAAAAATAAAAACAGCAATCCTGCCTAGTGTGAGTTAAATTAGTTGCAGAGCTTTAATAGCTCAAGAAAGATACTAGTACAGTCATGCTCCAGGATCTACACTATGTCTAGCCTGTGCTAGGTTCGAGACTTTCGCCTTCAATTATCCCCCTTATTTACCTCTCAGTTTTAGTACAAAATGGTGATCACTCTCACTGAGCGGCAGCTGCAGGTATACTGGGTGGGCACTTGGTATGCTGGAGTATGATTATATGAACCCTCACACGCCCTCTGAGAGACTTCCAAATTGTTACAGTTTTGTAACAATTGCACCTGCCCACATGATGAACTGCTGTGACAGAACTGGAGAGGGAAATGGGATGGGGTTCCTGTGTGCAAGGCTTTGCAAATTAAATATTTAATGGGGCCAAATTTGCTGCTCTACTATTTTTTATTTCAGCAGCAAAGTTATAGGTTAAGATAGGTTTAAAAACATTAAGGCCCTCATTACAACCCTGGCGGACGGTGTTAAGTTGGCGGTAGCACCGCCAAAAGGCTGGCTGTAATTACCACCAAATTGTGACAATGTACCACACCGTCCGCCACGGCGGTGATGACCGCCAGGCTGGAGACAACGGTCTCCAGCCCAGCGGCCGTCACTAGCCCGCCTGCGGGATAATGACCCTGCATACCGCCATGGTTTCCGAGGTTTTTGTACCGCCACGAAAACCATGGCAATAGGCACTTTCAGTGCCAGGAAATTCCTGCCCTGGCACTGATATTGGTCTACCCCGCTCCCCTCCCCCTCCCCAGAGTAATCCCCCAACAGCCACGACCCCCCTCCCAATCCCCAAAGGTGGTAGGGCCCTCTCCCCTCCCCCTGACCTCCATGGGCCCCCCCAGACATACTCCCCACTCACACACGCACACACCACTCATACACATACACGCGCACATACATGCACACATGCAAACATACATACACGATACATCTACCCTACACATCACACCCCCTGCATACATACACACACTCACACAACCCCTCTAAACACTCACACTCACACCCCCATTCACGCACACACCACACAACACCCCTCCAGCCCCCTCCCCTGTCGGACAATCGCCTTACCTGACTCAGTGCTCGTCCAGGAGGGAATGGGTTTCATGGGGGCTGCTCCGCCGCCAGCACCTCATCACCAGAACACCGCCACGCCGAATACTGAAATGTAATTCGGTGGGCGGTGTTCTGATGACGTGGTGGTGACGGAGGAGCAACCTCCACTGCACCGTCGACCGCCAGTATGGCTGCTGGCAGCTCTCCGACCAAAATATGGCGGAGGGTCAGCAGCAGTCATAATATGGTTGGCGGAAGACCACCAACACTGGCGGTCTTCGGTCTGGCAGGACCTCAGCGGTCTTCTCTGACGACCACCGAGGTCATAATGAGGGCCTAAATCTTATTTACTGTCTTTCCCATCTTCGCTTCTAGTGCTACTGTTGTTTTTCCCTGCAGCAGAATGCAGAGTATTTCGTAGAGAATTAATTTAGGAAGCAGGAGATGTTAGCTAAAATACATTTCAGAGCAGACTCCTGTCCCTCTGCCACCACCATCTGTCCCATCGGTTTCCTCAACCCTTCTGAGCAGGAGACAATCTACAAACTACAATGTCCATATGTAACAAAGGTGGAAGAGGGTGTTAGCTTCATGGTACTCCCAGAAGCATATGCCAGTCAATCCAGCGCTCAAGCTGAATAGGGCTGGAAGTCCTATTTATCTTCCACATGTAATGATGTTCTGCACCACTGCTTCCTCTTAGGCCAGTGGTCGCAAGGGAAATGCCAGGGATCGCTATGGGCAAGTCAGGGGTCGCAGCTGTGACCCCTAAAAGTCATCCGTGATTATCCCTCTGATCCACTATTATAGTGAGGCCCTCTTAGCATCTCAAGTTTCAAGTTTATTTTCATTCAAGTACTACTTAACTAAAATCTTTCACTAAAAATACATTCCTAAAAACTTTTAAAAAAAGGAGACATTTGTGCAAACTTTCGACATGTAAGTGCAAACAGGAGCAACTGAAAAAAATAGAGTCAGGTTAAAGTGCTTGGTGTGCATACCAAGGCAAAGCAACATCAACATGAGTCTTTTCAGTTTTGATAAGGTAGCAGCGCAGACCAGATTTTGTGTGAGGAAGATCATTGTACTCATGTGCTCCATCGCATTAGCTCCTGCCTTTTTATGTGACACTAGTGGTCACAATACAGAGATTAGGTTGATGTTGATTTGTGTTGGGAGCATATTCAGAGTGCATGGTTCTCTACAGATGTTGGGCAGTCTGTTAGGTGATTCATTTTCTGGTTGAGTCTGTTAGGAAATGGGTCTCTAGTTGGCAGATGTATGCACCTTGTCAAAGTAGGGACCACAATTCTACTCAGGGTAAGTCACAACACAACCCAAATTATCCTGTGCTCACCTTCCGGTAGCTTGGCACAGAGCAGACAGACTTAACTTACAAGGCAATGTATAAAGTATTTGTGCAATAACTCATACAGTAGCACAGTGAAAACACCACAAACAGACTCCACACCAGGTTAGAAAAATAGATTATGATTTTATAAATAAAACAAGACCAAGATGATAAAAATCCAATATGTAGATCCCGAGATATGCAATTTTAAATATTTAGGTGAAAATAGCGCATAGAAGTGCAAAGTGCCAACTGTGGTTATCTGTTCGTGCTGGACCGGGACAAAGTCACACGTTCAGGCCATCCACTATAGAGCATGGGGAGCAGGGACCCACTTGGGTCAGCTGAACTCAGGGACCCACTTGGGTCAGCTGAACTCAGTACCTTAAATCCTGGAACATGGATTGCTTTGCAAGGATTTGCGTCATCTGGCTCCGAAAAGCTGTCTGGTGATGCATTGAGGGGCTTAGTGTTGCTTTGCATCGATCCTGGTGAGCTGTGCAGTGAGGTTTTGCAGGGCTTGCCATCATTATGTGTCAGTTCCGATGGACTAGCAGCTGCGTGGCAAGGCTTTGCAGGGCTTTGTGCTGCCCGGTGTTGGGTCCAGTGAGGCAGGTAGCTGCGTGGCACGGTTTTGTAAGGCTTCATAGCAGTTCCGAGGAACACCACAGAAGGTAGAGTACCTTAGGCCCACTTCCAAGGCAGGGCAGACTCACAGCTTGTAGATTCCAAGTGCAGATGGTTCAAGTCTTTGATGTCCCTGAGACTTGGGAACAGAAGGGAAGCTAACAACCCTTGGAGTCACTTCTGAAGTCCTGGGTGCAGGTGGTGATGCAGGACTCTTCAGCAGGGCTAGCCTCTGAAAGTTCCATGGAGGCTCTAGGTGCAAAGCAGTCCTTCCAGGTACAGCAGCAGAGTGCACAGTAGGTCTGGCAGAGTGCACAGCAGGGCACAGCAACAGACAGTCCTCAGAGAGTCCTTTTACAGGTCCACTAGTGAACTGAGGAGCAGACCTAAGAGCCCTATTTTTAAACCCTGGTGCCCTCCTCCTAGAAGTTGGGCAAAGTTTTCAGAAGGGTTCTCTGAAGTTCCAGGACTTTCCTGCCTCCTCCACCTTGGTTCCTAGCTGGCAGCCCTGACAATGCCGGGTTTTAAGCCTACTGTGTCGCAGCAGGGCCCAAGCCTTTCAGATGTGAGTGGGGCTGTGCTCAGCTTCACCCCCCTTCCCTCATCCTGCCAGTGAAAAGGCCTTTCAGGCCTGGTTATTCCCACTATTGTGCAATTGTCTGGGGTGAATTAACAAAGCCCCAACTGTCAGTTACAGCCAGTCGTGTGACCTAAGGCAGACTGCAGGCACAAAGGGATAAGGGCAGGAAAATGCCAAATTCGGAAAAGTGGAATTATCAAACGTGTGATGAAAATCCGATTTTACCATTAAAGAGGGTTTATCATTACAAGTTCATAGGTACCAAACATGATATATCTAGCACCTCTGATTTAGGAATTACAACATATTAATTTTGATAAGGAATCCCCAATGTTACCATATGAGAGGGGTAGGCCTCTCGGTAGTAAGAACACAGATTTGGGAATTGCTACTAGAACATGTAAAACTAACAAGTACATGTCTTACCTTTGAATTACACAGCACCCTGCCCTATGGGGTACTTAGGGCCTACCTTAGGGGTGACGTATATGTAATAAAAGAGGAGTATAAGGCTTAGCAAGGGGCTTTAAATGCCAAGTTGACTTGGCAGTGGGGTACTGCCTTCTGGCTGCAATGACAGGCCTGGAACAAGTTTTAAAGTGCTACCTAAGTGGATGGCACAATAAGTGCTGCAGGCCCACTGGAAGTATTTAATTTACAGGCCCTGGGTATATGGTATACTGCTTTACAAGGGACTTACATATACATGAAATATTCAAATCAGGTATATGTCAATCAAACCATGTTTAAGGGAGTGAGCACAAGCGCTTTAGCACTGGTTAGTAGTGGCAAAGTGCACAGAGTCCTAAGGGCAACAAGCAACAATGCAGCAAAAAGTAGTAAGAAGGCAAAAGGCTTGGGGATGACCCTGTAGAGTGAGCCATTTCCAACAGAGTCTGATCAGATAATTAGTCAGTCTGCATTTGAGCTGTATATCTGAAGAGTTGAAACAGTTTATAATTGGCAGCCTACAGCGGCGTAATCCCCTATAATTGAGTGCTGGTCTTAATATTGTTCTTCGATCGTTCAGATTTACTTCATATATGCAGATTTAGTGAACCATGGTCTCCGGGGATTTACCGCAAAGTCGTCAAACCTCAGTTCCAGGAAGATCATTTCCAGGAAGATCATTTCCAGGGTGGAAAGTGATGGTCGACACAAACGATATTTCAGAAACAATTCTTTAGTCTGGGCTTTGACGGCTGTTCCCAGATACAGTTGAGGAGTTAACATCTCATCTGACGCTGTTGTAAGCCAAGCGTGACATCTCAGCACAAATGAGTCCTTATCTGCCAGCAGAGTATGTTGGTTGATTCTTTTATTGATGATGGCCTTAACTAGGGAGTAGTTGGTAGATGTCTCCCATTCAGCAGTTAGGCCAAGGGTACCTAGAGAACAAGAAAGTTAATCTCTGGCCAGAGGCTGATTTTCTGCTGCAAATTTCTTCCCAAAGATGACAGTTCAGATTTCCGCTGCTGGCTCCTTTAACTTGTAGCAAAGTCTGATGAAGGCTCCTTGTATTGCTATAGATTGCTTGATTAAGCCAATTTCCAGACGCAGATGGTCTGAGGACGAACGGCACAGCAAGAAAAAGACTGACTTAAAGGGTCTGATGATTACTTTGTCCAGATGGGTGGCGTCTCTGCCCCTTAATGCTTCACTGCATAAGCAATGGTTGGAACTAATTTGGCCTGAATTATTTTCAGAAGAGGTAAAAGTGTGGGTGATGTTAGGGCTGTCTTTAAGCATTTTAAGGCTGTGGTGAGGGAGTTAGCTTTTAGACACATAAGCTATAAATGTAGTTTAAAGAAGCAATATCTGTCAAATACCATACCCAGAAATTTATATTCTGGTACCACCTCTTCTTTGTCTTTTGCCAAAAGCCACTGATGGATGTTCAATGATGATTTGCCATGGATCATGATTTTTGACTTCTTCAAATTATTATCCATGTCGTTGGTGGTGGACTACTAAGTTGTGGCATTCAGGAGCCTCCGAAGGCCATTTATTGTACCACTAAGCAGCACTAAATCGTCCATGTACATCAGGCATGGCAGCAAGGTGATACCCAATTCAGAAGCATATGAGTTAACCTGAGCTAGAACGATGAGGAGATCTGCCAAAAAAAGGTTAGAGAGTGGGAGCTACTATGCACCCTTGCCTTAGCCCTTGGTGATTCAGGACCTTTCTAGGCAGGTGAGTGCCATCACCTACCTTAATTCTGACCCTAGTGTCAGTGTGAAGGAGGATTAGGATTTGCTGCAATGGGTTTGGTATGTTCCACCTTGCAAGTTTGCTCCACAGCTTCCCTCTATCCACTAGATCGAAAGCTGCCTCGTAATCTATAAAGCAGAGCTTGGGTGGCTGGTTGGTTATCCTGTGTTGATCATAGAGTCAGCAGGTTTGTTGTTGTTCCCACTCCTTTAGTGAACCCAGTTTGATTGAATGGAATCAGACTCCTTTCCATTGCTCATGATGATAGCTCCTCAAGGATAAATCCATAGAAATATTTTGACTTTACGTCCAGGAGTGCTATGAGTCAATTGTTTGAGGGGTCAGAGCCATTGCAGCCTTTATAATTTGGAGAGGAGAGATGGTGGGGCCTTTTTATGAGGATGGGAAGGTATTTAAAGTGACTATGCTCTCATACACTGGCTGTAGGTGTCTTACCCAAAATTATGGGGGTCATTACAACCCTGGCGGATGGTGTAAAGCGGCGGTAAGACCGCCAACAGGCTGGCGGTCTTTTTTTTTGTATTATGACCATGGCGGTTACCGCCATGGTCATCCGCCGCTTCACTGTTCCGCCCGCCAGGGCGGAGACGACTGCTGGGCTGGAGACCTGGGTCTCCAGCCCGGCGGCCGTCACAATACTGCTGCCGGTATTTCGACCCGGCTTACCGCCGTGGATTTCCAGCGGTAGGAACCGCCATGAAATCCATAGCGGTAAGCCCTATCAGTGCCAGGGAATTCCTTCCCTGGCACTCATAGAGGTCTTCCCCACCCCTCACCCCCACCCGACTCCCTCCCCTACACCCCCACGACCCCTGCCACCCCCCAAAGGTGGCAGGGCCCCCCTCCCCATCCCGACCCCCAACATCACATAACTCACACACACACGACACGCACGCAGGCACTACAACACACATACACGCACACACACCAACATACATGTCTACATCCACACACTCAGTCAGACACGCACACCCATATACAGACATACACGCACACATCCATACAGTCATCCATACAGACATACACGCACTCATTCCCAACACACCCGCAAGCATCCACGCACTCACACCCCCACTCTACATACACAGACGCACACCCCCATGCACCCACACAACACACAACACCCCCCTCCCCTAACGGACGATCGACTTACCTGTTCCGTCGATCCGCCGGGAGGGGACGGGAGCCATGGGGGCAGCTCCGCCGACACCACACCGCCAACAGAACACTGCCGCGCAGAATCACAGGACGTGATTAGCTGGGCGGTGTTCTGTTGGCGTGGAGGTGGAGCAACCTCCACTTCCCCGCCGCCCGCAAGTATGGCTGTTGGCGGCTCTCCATTGGAAAAACGACGGAGGGCAGCCAACGGTCATAATACGCTGAGCGGCAAACCGCCACTACTGGCGGTCTTCCGCACCGCGGTCCCTCGGCGGTCTTGTTAAAAGACCGCCGAGGTTGTAATGACCACCTATGTGTTCTCCTTAAAGACAACTACTGGAATGCTGTTTGGGCCTGGTGCTCCGTCTCCGTGGCTGCTCGAGATTTCATGCTCAATTGCTTCTGCCCAGATGATCGAAGACTTGAGACCTGGGCTTCACTTGCAGTATTTTGAGGTTCTAATAGAGCCATTGCTTGGTATTCTGCAGTCTTACCCAGGTGCAGCATTTACATCACCCCCTGCAGGCCAAAGTGTTTTGAAACATATTCATACCAGCTCTCCTCCTAGATATTAACTGTTGTTTGATCTTCCAGAATTTTTCATCGTTTTTGTAGTTTAGGTCATGCTGAAGTTTAGCACTCAGATTTTTATTTGCTTTTCCTTTTTGATCCCAGAAGTATTTTCTGTAGGAAGACTTAGCCTTAGTCAATTTGGCTTTCAGACTCTCGACCAAGCAGCTCCTGGTTCTTCCTGGAGCCATTTTGTTGCACAGAGCATATTGTGTTGTAAATTGCTCCCAGACAGTGCAGGGGGCTCTTTTCTCATGAGCGAGCCTTTAGCTGATTCCGACAGATCATGGATTGTTATCGATAACCGTTTTAATTTCTTATTATTTACCATATAAAACACTTGCCTTGTGTTGCTTGTTCTGGTGTACGATTGTTCGAAGAGAGAGCAAGGCATAGCACTTGCAGTGGGTGATTGCTTTCATTCCTTGGCATAATTGGAAAGCTAGAAACAAGATGACTAAGTGGAACATAGAGCACTGTAAAGTCTATTAGGGAGCAGGTCTTATTATTATGGTATTTAAAGGAGGGTGGGGTGTCACTTTGAAAGCGGCTGTTGATAGCTCATAAGTTGAAGAACTCCATTTCTTTAATAAACTCTCGGCCCATTTTGTCACACTTAAAGGCAGAATTTTGAGAATGTTCTTGGACCAACCAAAATGTGGTCTAAGCGCCAGATTGAGTGACCGTGGGCCTTGCTTTAAAATGATTTGAACAATTTGCAGGCCGTTCCATACTGACAGCTTCGTAGTGTTGCTGGTTTCAGGGCAGCCTGGACTTAAATTGCTAGGTCTTCACATTTATGACTGTAAGTTGCTTCTTTTGTGGATGGGACTATGTTATCAAAGTAACCTAGTATCCTGACAACCTTTTTCAGCCATATTTTTTGCAGCAGGAAGATCTGAAAAGAGAGTAAGAAGCCTAAAGTCTCATTATCTGCTAATTTGTCCAACAGGGTGTTGATGTTTCATGAGCAGATTTTGAGCTTGCCTGACTGACTAGTCTGTACTCCTGCTGCAGAGCATATTCATGCTTGCCTTTTGGGTTGATTTAGGGCTCCAGAAATCCAGCTCCAGTCGTAGACTTGTGTTGGCCCTCTATTGGTAATCTGATTATTTGGGAGATAGTAAGAAGGAAGGGGCTTAGGTGATTTACTAAGCGTGCTTCTTAGAACCAAGCTTGGGTGCATATGGGGCAGATGGGCAATCGTTTGTTGTGTGCTTTTATAGAAAGTGGGGATATGTTGGTTCTCTGTTGGGTGACACCAGTATCCCCCAGTTTATGAATGTCTCCGCTTTCTTTAGTACCTTGTTAGCGGCTACAGATGCTGTCTACGTTACCTCAGTGGACTTGTTGCTGTGTCCTAATGTAGGTTGAATTCAGTGTCTGGAATTTGCCTTAGCAAACTGAGGATGCTGCCATGGTTGACCCAGTGGAAGAGACCTCTCGACTGGTATTCTGGGTACATTAGGATAACTTGTCAATCTCTAGAACCATACAGTGAGGCCCTGATTTTACTGGCATAGCTCTGGATAACTTGGATCTGCGGAGGTGCTCTTCCAGGAGGTGGCAGTTTAGTGTCCAATTATTCTTGGTTCTGGCTTGGTACTGTCTTGGAACCCTATTTTTTCTTGAATTGGGCTTTAAGTGTCCCCTTGGGGTTGACGAATGGCTCCAGCATCTCCTTTTCTGTTTCCAAGCTTATTTTTAAGGTTTCCTGCCTCTAGTGATTTGTTGTTAGTCACAGGGCGGGCGCTTCCTTTTTTGTTGCTGGGTCAGAGGGGCAGCCTGGTATTTGTAGTGCTGCTTGGTTACCTGCGCTGAGGGTTTCCTTGTCTTCTATTTCTGTAATGATACCCATCAGAGGTTTTGTAGTATCCAGATAACCTGCTTGGGTTGATGTTTGATCATATGCTCTTCAAACTCTTTTTATCTCCTTTTTTGCAATAATACCTCAGTGTCGCTTTTCGGTTCCAGAGTTAGCTGCTTGAGTTGCCAAGTGGTTGACCGAATCTTGGTCAGAGTTTATTACTTTTTTCTCAGGGGTGCTTTTGCTGCATAGGTTTGAATTGCAATTTGAATTATTGATAAAGGAGTAAATGTTTTTCTGCACAGGAAAATTAACCTTCTGTTTTCGTGCTTTGCGCTGAGTCTTCCTCCATGGACCTACTGATTGTTGATCAAGAATGAATGACTTCTGTTTCCTGCTTCATGTCAGAGATCTTATTACTTATTTCAGGGATGACCCCCATCTATTTAGAGATGATTTGCTGAGGCTCCTGGGATGTGTTCTGCCTGGGCTACAGTGCTTAAGGGAGCTAGCTGCTCCTGGGAGGTGCAGCTTTGACAGCATTTAGGCGTGCTTTCTTTTGCCTCGTGTGCTGATAGAGGAACAGACTAGTCCCTTGGGGCCTTTTATGGCCAAAGATGTTTCCGGTGTGGAATAGTTTGCCGGATTAGCAGGCTGTGAGGCCTTCTTGAGGTCGCTGACGATACCACTTACGACTGCAGGAAGTGACTCCAGTTTATCCAGGTTTTTTAACAGGCACAAGAACCAATCGGTTGCACAATTTCTACTGGATTTTGAGATTTAGTTATAAAACAGTTTAGATTTGCTATCTTTGTGTCGATCCCGGAGGTAAAAATTGCCATGGTATTAACTAACTTGATCTGAGTGTCCATTTTCATGGACTGAGAGTTGAGAGCCTTAACGGTTAGCGGAAGTGTTCTTAGCAAAATTGCCCAGGTCTGTTGCTTCAGTTGGTTTTTGCATGGTGCTAACATAAAGCAGTTCAGGAGTTTCAGTTTGGGTAAGGTTGGCAGTTCTAGCCGGTTTCCACTGTATGTAGCTATCATTGCTTCCCATTCTGCTGGCGTTAGCAAAGATGAGTTTTGAGGTAATTTTAGGTTCAGAATACCTGATTTTGTTAGTCTGCCAGGGACAGTACTACTAATGTTTATCTCTTGGAAATTCATTTTAGTACACTAGTCCGGCTGGGGACTTGTTGTGCTGCAATTTCTTAACTCCAAAGGGGAGTTTTAGGCAAACAGCATGAGTGTTGGATCATTTCAAGTTCTGTGGCTTTCATGGCTTCCATAGCTTTGATTATGAGGGAAAGTTCTCCACTGTCCTCTCGGTCAGGTGACTGCAATAGGACATCTTTTTGATCTGTGCATGTAAGTACTTGCTCAAAAGCTGTAAATGGCAGTTGATCTTTTCTGTTCTGATTGTTGAGGCACAAAAAAGATTTTCCGATCCTGTAGGGTCCTGAAAAGGGGTGATTCTGCTCATCGATCCATTTCCATTGATGGATGCATCAGGAACTTGTTCGGCTTCTACTACGCCAGTTGAGTAGTTAGAATTTAGTAGTGGGAAAGCAAGTTTGTCACACACTCCTTGTGCAAAGCCACATGAGATGATTTGTTTGAGGAAAGTTGGTTCCAGGGGAGATGCTAACCCTGGAATATTAGCATTCGATGTGAAGATAGCTGCTGCTTGCTCTGTAAGAAAGAATAATTTATTGTGTGTATTTTGGGTTGGTGCATTTTGGTTGTTAAGTCCTTTTGAAAGGGAAAAGAGTCCTTTTAACTAGTGTGAGTCAGTGGTATTTACAACAAAGTGTTGGGGTTGACTTCTTCTGGGCATAAGAGCGCAGTGTGACTAGTAATGGTGGGCTAGTCCTTCGCTGCCACACTGGGAGGGGCATTTTGCCTTCTTATTCTTCTTCATACCACTGGGAGATGGCCTCTGGTTCTACCAGATCTCATATTGAGAGCAGGAAAGTGTTCTTCTGCACATGCTGCCTGATGCAAGAAGGTTAGCTAGTGACTGTGCCTGCAGCCTTGTGAGATTTTGGAAAGCTGCGGAAGCTGGTTCAATATGAAGGCAGAAAGCAGGAAAATCATATGCAGGTTAGCGGTTGGCAGGTTAGCAGTTGATAGGCCCACTTGAAAGCCAATGGAATCCAGTTTGAGGCTTGGCTGGTAACACTGGGGTGGTGCTGTGGGCAGAAGCTGGCTGGAAGGCAGAACCGAAGAGGGTGGAGTGGATAGGTGGATGGGCAGTTAAATGCTAGGAGAGTGGAAACCGTACCTGACTAATTTGAGCTGCCTCCACACCCTCTGGCAATACACCGCAGTCTCTTAGGTATTGGCCTTAGTGCTGCGTTCCTCTCTACCCCATGTGTCACAGTAGGCCTGGCCAAGTTCAGATGACAGGTTGAGAATAGATTTAAATGTTAAATTTTGGCATGGTGGTGCATTGGCGGGTACGTGGGTGGGCCAAAAGAGTGCAAAGGCAGCGAGCGAAGCAGCGAGCAAGGAGGAAAATTGTGCTAACTAAACTTACTTTGCTGCCTTCGCTGCCGCCAATTTCTCAATTGCCCGTGCCCGGCCAGTACAGTTAGCTGCTGGTGTGGCTCCCTAGCAGCCAGGCCCCAACAGCATCCCTCAGGACCAGAACCAGGCTGTTGAGTCGCCGAATCACTGAGCTCCGTGCACCGTCTAGCACAGCTACAGTGTTCTCTGCCATGCCCCACTATTTTAACATCTCATGTCTCACAGACTCAGCAGTAACAGGCAACCCATGCCAGTACAATTCTTAGCATCTGGTGACACACCTCCTCTTTGCATCCTGGGCCATCTCTGACATGATGATGTCGACCTCTGGCATTTGTGCATTATTTCTTGGTATGAAAGTGGCTACTCTTGGCATAATGTATGCATCCATGGTATAAGAGTAGTGACTCCGTGATGTAATCCTGATGCTAGCATATTGGTGGTAATTCCTGAGATACCATGGACAGCAGTGACTGGATTAATCACACTACTGGAATTATGTTGGGCACAGAACTTAATGTGAGTTCGTGGTTGCCTTTGGGGGCCACCGGCACTCATTTTTGGGGATGGCACTTATTGTCTCTCATCAGACACATCCCGTTAGCAAGAGAGGTAACAAGCATTATGGTGGAAGAAAGACGAAGAGAAAAACAAAAAAAAAACATCACAAAGGGAGAAAGAGGAAACTACATCAGTGAGTAGGGAGTGTCTGGTAGTCGATTTAAGAGGCCTGAGTTGGATTATAAGCTATGCAACCTATGTATTCATGCGCTGGTGCCGGTCACGGGATTCTGAGCACACCTTTGGGCACCAGAACATATTCTTCTACAAATTAAGCACTGGATTAGCCTAGCATAATGGTGCTAATTTTTGGCATAATAGTAATTATTAGTGTAATATGGGCACCTATGGTATAATGGTGAGCAGTACGTATAATGTTAACGTTGCATAAAAGTAATAGCTTGTGGCATACTGTCTCAAACCATAGCATGGGTGGCACCAATTGCTGACATACTGCTGGTCCTACCAAAATGGGACTATGTCATATCATACTGTGGGAATCCATTGCTTGATGGTTTGCATTTTTACCATAACACTGGGCCTGGCAAACTGCGGACACACAGGGCATTCTGTAACACACCCTTACATAATGTTTCCTCCTGCCATAAAGCTGATAATTCTTGGCTGTAATGGAGCTACTTATTGGCATGCAGGAAACACCAATTGTGTGAAAGTCCCCACTTCTGGTATAATGCTTTCCCTCAAATTAAACTCATAATTCTTTGCATGGTGGTTACTGTTGACATACTGCGTGTGGTGTCTTAAGACTGTGAGCATTAGGACAATGAAGTGATTACACAATGATTCTGGAAGGTGCTAAGGTGTGGTCATTAACAGTTATTGGATAACGAGAATTTAGTTAAATGTTGTAGGCTGATGAATAAATACATTGTCTACAAGCTCTGTATGTGGCATGTTCTTGGGCATGCTCCCGGGCTCAGGAGGACAAGACAACTGGCGATGAGTAGGGGATACATGCCCTGAATAAACAAGACTGCTCTCCCTGAGAGTTTGCAAGAAAATAGCAAGCTGCTTGTGTGTGCCACATGCACCCAGGGTGGTGCAAAGAAGCCTGCAGTTGGCATATGTGGAATGCAAGCTCCACTCCAGTCCATAAGAGGCCATTTGGAGAAGTTGAAGCCCTAACAGAGAAGCGCCATTGGAAAAGCCCACCAAGACTTGCTGGCTAGGATTAAAGAACACAGTGTTGCACACCAATGGCGACCCATTCTTCATACCAAGAGAATGCTAAACTCAGTGATAACTAGGTACAATATCAAAAGCACCAACAACCAGAAATGAAATTACTCACCGGCCGTACAACCTCAAAATTGGGTGAGATGACTCAAGAGTGAGAGCAAGAAGACAGGGGAAGTCGACAGCTGGTGAACATCAGTACAACTCAAAAAGTCTTCAAGAGAGCAAAGAAATCCCATAGCTGCCACCAGAGGCATGGAATACAGTTCTGCCCCATTTTTTAAACCTCAGCCACCATTCAACACCGCCATAAAGCAGAATATTGGCACCAGATGGACCATGTGAATCAAGACTTTCGATGGCTTCATAGACACCCTGGAAGAAGTAAATGATGGGAAAATCATTAAATACTTAAAATGTTGCTGGTGGTGGAGTGAAAGAAGTGATAAAGAAAATCTCACAGACTGAGACAATGTCATACCGTCAGATCAAAGAAGCATTAGGAGCCAAGTTCAATTTGATGTCGAACGTCGACTATGAAAGGTCCATTTTCAATCAAGCGAGAGAACAGGTTGGTGAGACGATGTATGAGTTTATTGAGAGACTTGATGTGCTCATCGAACATTCTAAGTTCAGTGAACTTAACAATGAAGAAGCCATGCACCTCAGAATCATTGATGGTTGCTTGTCGGACTTATTCACAAGATGCATGTTGCGATAGACACTGTCTACAAAAGGTTCCGATGCCTGCCAAAGCCTAGGAACTAGCAGATCGACAAGCACCAACATGGAAGCAGGAACCACTACAAGTGAATCGGCACTAGTTATGAAGAGTAAACACCAAGCAGATGCCTGTAAGTCAACATCTTCAAAGAAAGAAAGACTGTGTTTCCGATGAGGGTTTTTATTTGCAAATGAAAGCAATTGTCCAGCCTCTGGACAGATCTGCAAAGGTTGCAGAAAAGAGAACTACTTCACAGCAGTTTAAAAAGCAAAAGAGAATCCAAGTGTGCGATGCCGAGATGAGAAAATGGATGCCAGAAGATTCTAGAAGTACTCTCATCACGCCACAAATACAAAAGGCAACCTCAGCTGCGACAGGTGGAAACTAAACAAAGTAGATTATCGTCAAGTTCATCCTGCAAGGATCACACAACGTCATCATCGGGTGACAGCGAAGAAGGTGAATGTGCAATGATGATGTCTAAAAAAGAGCGACATGCACATGTCGGCATTGCTGCGTAGAAAGAGGACAAACAAAAAAAACAAGTGAATCAATGAAACAACTCTTATGGACACTGTCCCAAAATCAAACTAAAAGTAAACAGTTGGCTCATAACCTTTGTAATTGACAACGGTGCATGGATCAACATCATAGCAGTTCACCAGGTGAACAGTTTCTCACATGGGGAGAGGCTCACAGCATCCAATACAAAAGTGTACACCTGTGCTGCTTCCAAACGGTTGTGGGTTCAAGGATCGTTTACTGGAACCTTGCAGCATAAAAAGACGTCTGTGCAGGCCCCAATCCACATTCTTCAAGGTACTACATCCAATGGGTGCCTTATTAGTTTTGCAACCACTGCAGACATGGGACTGATATCTATCAATTACAACCTAAATACACAATCTGAAATTGTGAGTCAGATCCTGTCCCAGTTTCATGGCATAGGAAAACTCAAAAAAATGAAGGTGCAACTCCACATTAATGAAGATATCCAGCCCGTTGCCTAGCAACATCGCAGAACACCATTTCATCTGCAAGGAGCAGTGAAGAAGGAACTAACAGCCTTGCTAAAACACTACATCATCAAGCGGTCTACTGGTCCCACAGCATGGGTCTTGCCAATAGTAATGGTGGCAAAAAAGGACAGTGGAGGTGCAGTGCGCATCTGCGTGGACTTTCAGACATGTGCCTCAACATTCACCAGTTCCTAATGTCAAAATTTAGACTTGTTTGATTGAGACTGCAAAGCGCCCTCTGACAGGGTCCAGCCCTACATCACCAGCATCAGTCATGGATGCTTCTCTTTTCTCTTTCCACCCTCGGAGGACATGAGCTAGTCATTTATTCAGAGCTCCAAGAAGATTAATTGAGGAATTGTTATATCTCTCGAAGGGGGAAGATATAGGCCCTCATTATGACATCGGAGGTCTTTTCCTAAGGCCGCCGATGCCACGGGCGACAGAAGAACGCTGGTACTGGCGGTCTTCCGCCCCATATCACGACTGCTGAAGGATTTCCACCACAATTTGGAAGGAAATCCTTCGGCAGTCATGCTGGTGGACAGAGGCGCTGTGGTGGTTCCATCACCACAGCGCCCCACCAGTAGGACACTGCCCACCACATTATGACCAGTAATACGGCTTGGCAATGTCCTGATGGCGGGGCAAGCACCCCTTCCTGTTCCTTGCCGGACGACCTCTTTGCCGGACAAGGTAAGTGTGGGCGTCCCACAGGGGAAGGGGATGGGAAGGTTGGAAGTGTGTGTGTAAGTGTGAGTGTGTGGTGTCTGCGTGTGTGTGTGTGAATGTGTGTATGCATGGTTGTATGCAAGTGTGAGTGTTGTGGTGAATGAGTGTATGAATGCTGAAGTGAATGCGAGTATGGATATGTGTGTGAATGTGTGTGGGTGAATGCGAGTATAGATGCATGAGTGTGAATACCTGTATGATTGTTGAAGTGAATGTAAGTGTAGGTGAATGAGTGTATGCGTGGTGCGTGTGGGTGTCTGTGTGCGTATGCATGTATGCAAGGGGGTAGAAGAGGGGGAGCTATGTATAAAGTGGTGTGGGGGTGAGGGGTGTTGATGTGAGTGCATGTGTGCATGTCTATGTGCGAGTATGGATGTGGGGGTGTTGTATGGTGGGAGCGTGTCTGCATGTGAATGAATGGGTGTTGTGAGTGTGAATGTGTGAGTATGTGCATTTCTGCAGGTCTGTGCGTGAATGGGAGGGTGGGGATTGTGTGCGTGTATGCGGGGGTAAGTACAGGGTTCGGGGGTGTGGGTTAGTGTTTGGATGGGAGTGGGGGTTAGTGTTTGGATGGTGAGGGTGGGGGCTCCTACATGTTGGGAGTGGGGTGGGGAGTCGTCTACTGGCGTAGTCCTTGGCAGAAAGGAGACTCATAATACCACCGGCGATCATTGCAGGACTGCCGGGTCAGAGATGCTAATCTCCGGCCCGGCGGTCTGACTGCCCTGGCAGTAGAGGTAGTGAACTGGGTGTGTTGCAGCCAGTTCACCACCACAGTCATTATACAGCACTCCACACTGCCGGCCTGTCAGCAGTCGGACCGCCACCTTCACCCTAGCAGTCAGAAGAACGCCAGGGTCATAATGACCCTCATAGTGTCTTGTGAGTTAGCGATGACAGGGCCGTTTTGGTTCCTGATGGACTCCATAGAACTGTGACGTAAGTGAGAAGGTGTGGTGAATAGATTTCATGTTTAAAATGTTGAGTTTGTGCTTGCACACAGAGGAATAAATATGTGTAAGACCAAGCTATGTGTGTACTGTGTTTATTTACGAAAATCCAGGCGAGAAAGGATGCTAGATGATTGTCCTCTGAATGGGACCGCAGCTTCAAAAGCATAAAGCATGGAATTGAAAACGCAATTGAGATGGCTTACTTTGATCCAAAACTGCACACTGAGATCATGATTGATGTGAGCCTAGTGAGGCTGGGAGCATCCAAATGCTCGGTGGCACATTTTTGCATACCCCAGTCGAAGCTTGCCAGATACAGAACATGCCTATTTTTAGCCAGAAAATTAGAATCTTCCTGTAGTATGGGCCTATGAGCTTTTTCATGTGTTACTGTAGAGAAAGCATTTCACGATCGTCACCGACCACCAAGCGCTGCTCATCATCTTCAGGAATCTAAAGGTCAAGATGACCCCTCACACTAAAAGGCGGGGGTTGCGTTTACAAGAGTACAATTCTATAGTTGTGCACAAGGCATGCAAGAATCAAAATCCCGTAGACTATTTTTCACGAGTACCCTTACAGCGGCACATGTCAAAGTTGAAAACTGCTGAGGAATACATCAACTTCATTGTAAAGTAAAGCACACCAGCAGCTCTGTCTATCGAGCAGACTGCTGCTGCTACAAATGCCGATCAGGACATACTTGCCTTAATAAACATATTTTCAGCACAATCATGGAGATAGAGTGTTCAACCTCTAAGTGACGATGTTGAATTACAAAAATATTGAAATGTCCAACGTGAACTGTATGTCACGAAAGAAGGCATTGTGCTAACAGGTCTGGATTGTCATACATGCGCGTCTGAGACAGCAAGGTATTGAACTCGTTCATGGAGGACATCGTGACATTGTAGCCATTAAGAGGGCTTTGAAAGATCGAGTGTGGTTCCCTCGCTTGGATGAAAAAGTTGAGAGGAAATTAAAGGAGTGCCATTTATGCAACTGCCTGTCTCCTAAGGTGACCCAGCATCCAGTAAACATGTCTGATATTCCTGCTCATGCATGGGAAAGAGTCGCTGTAGACTTCTTTGGGCCCCTGCCAAACGGACCCCATATTATAGTGGTCATTGACAGGCATTGCCGTTTTCCTCTGGTGGAGGACATTTCATCAACAACTCACAACAAAATTATTGAGCGGCTGGACAACATATTTGCAGTGTGAGGCATACCAGACACTTTCATGTTAGACAATGGTATGCCATATAACAGCGTGGAGTTTCTGACTACTCTCAAAATCAAGCATCAGAAAAGTACACCCTGATGGCCTCAGGCTAACAGTGTCATACAATGGTTTATGGGGACCCTGAAACGAGTGATCCAACGTACATCAATGGAGGGAATTGAGCCCAGTTAGACATTATGTCAAGCCCACTGTACCTATCGATCAACCCCTCTCTTTCCCACGGATGAAGTTCCTGCCATCCTGATGTTCCGGAGGGCTATAAGAACGAAATTGCTGCAGTAGACCCCTGAATGAACCTGAATGGTGTCTGGGTTTGTGCAACTGAGACTGCTCGGGAACATCAGATGAAGACATATGCTGATCAACGTTGTGGAACTCAGGAGACTGTGTTCAATGAGGGCGGCTGGGTTCTCATCAAGAAAAAACACAACTGAAAGACAGATCCTCCATTTGATGTTGAACCTTTGAAAGTTGTGACGCGCAAGGGACACATGATAATGGTGCACCATCCTGGCAAATCCATCACAAGGGACTGTTCACATTTCCAACATCTGTCCAGCCAGTCATCGACCTCTAAAGCTCCAGAAGAAGCTGTTCCACCTGACATCCCTGATCAGACACTAGACCCTGTACCCTCGGGGTCAACCCCGGGTACAGCTCAACTACCTCATATCACATGGTCCAGCCAAACTGTGCGACCACCTAGACTGCTGATGGAAGAAATGTAATGCTGCTATTTGTTCAAGTCTTTTTGTTTGTGTCTTTTTGATTAACAAGGGGGGAGATGTAGTGTCTTAGGACTGTGAGCATTAGGACCCCAAGGCCCTGACTGACTAAATGAATGGATTACACAATCATTTGGGAAGTGTTCAATTGTGGTCATTATTGGTATGGGATAGTGAGAAGACAGTTGAATATTGTACGCTGATGAATAAAGAAGTTGACTACAAGCTCTGTGTGTGGGGTACTCTTGTGCATGCTCCCAGGCTGGGGAGGACACTGAGGACACTGATGTCTTGACATCACCCATTTTCTGTATATATCTGTCTTTTGCCTAATCATTGTCATTAGTGGTGTAAAGATCACCCTTGTTATGATGTAGTTTATCCTTGATGTAGTACTGGCATCTTGGTGCCAATTGTTAGCAGATTGCAAGCCTCCATTTGCATTCACTAAGAGTTAAATGCAATGACGATGGCGAGTTGTTACTGTATTTGATCAGGTGAGGAGAACAGACTCTTTGCATCTTAATTTGTTGAGAGCCAAATTCCTAGCTGTATAACATTTCTAGAAAATCTCATCATTCATTCATCAACTCACTCATCCAGGAATTCGTCCAGTCATTGGTTCACTCCCACATTTAAACACACAGCCATCCTATAAAACCCACATATTATCCCCAATCAATAAAAAACAGTTTAATATACTTTAAAAAAATCAGACATCCTGGTTTTGTCACTGCTTGAACAGCTAGTTATTAGAAAAGCACTTATTACTTCCTTACATTCGCTGCTGTCACTAGTGAAACAGTTTATTTTATTTTGTCTTATGCAGGGAAAAACATGACAAGTAATTCTGTGCAATAACAACTATTAATGTAGATGGTATTAAAGACAAAGGCATCTACACCTTTTAGCAAATATTTAGATTACTCTTTATTAGGAGTGGCCTTTAATATCATTCACACCCAGCTGCATACAGCATGTGGCAATTGGAAAGTCCACTTTCTCCATTATCTGTCTTGCACTTTGAGAGAGTCTATATTGTGTGATTCCATGTGCACAACCTCCTGAAAAGAAGTGTACTTCAGTGCCAGGGCTCCTGTGCCTGCGCTGCGGGATCGACTTTTTATTTTTTATGTATTTTTTTTTTTTTGCACACGTTGCATTCTTGCAAAGACCAGTCCTTTTGGCTTTGCCAGTGGTTGTGAAGGACTACTGCTATCAAGACAACAACCAGCGCAACACAAACATTGCTCCAGAGCACGCCGGACTCTAGATAATGCCTGTCGGAGGCACATTTCTACATTTATGCGTAGGAGGAAACAACAAGCTGTTTATTGACCTGTTGGTGTCAGAAGGATTGCCTTCTCTACCGGGTGTCAAACATTTTATTGACTCAATATAAAAATGAAAGAATGTTGCTGCACATTAGCTTTCTAGACCACGCGCTCGGTGCAGATGTCAGTATTTATGGTGGCTCACCAACCTTTCCTTTTCAGCTTCCATCAATGATTTACAAGGATGGTGCCACGCATATGAATTCAGGGCACCGTTAAGGCCTTTCTAAAGTCAACGCCACAATCTAATACAGACATAACTTTCCCAGGCAAACAGGGATGGCATAAAGCTGCAAACGACCCTTACAACAATGCGCAGCAGTGTCCAAGACCCATTCTTATGCCATTGATGTACTTTACATAGAAAACCACATGCCGCTGTAAAATGGCAACCAGGAAAGGCAACAATTGAAGAGGTACAGCGAGGGAAACTGATCTCCGGCTACCACCCTCCTATTGTATTGCTTATCCTAATGTTGACCTAAACTAGGAGCTAAAAGCAGGGCTGGAAAATGCTTTGCTACCAGCCCCATATTGCACTGACTGAACACAACTAGTAGTATCAACTATCTCCAGGGGAATAGTTCAGTGTTTCAGGACTAGTTGCATACCTGAATAACAAGCTAAGGAATATCACTGTGCTACAAAAAAACTGTATCCAGAATATTGACAAGTAAAACAGTGTGAAGGTAAATATATCAAAATTGGGTGGTATAAATTGTCTATTCTCACCTCAACATTGACATAAGTTGAATACAAGGCACAAACGTGCAGTTAAGAATAGTACATCTATACTTACCTATGTGTAGTTGCTGTGTCAACACTTTGGTAGTCAGTATTTTTGCTACAATACTTTGGTAATAGGGTATTTAAAATTCGATATGCTTGTAGTATTCCTCGGGGTCAGGCACAGTACTCAGGAGATACTTTTTTAACTGTAGCAAAACATATGTGCACATATAAGAAAATGATGTGCAGCCCAACCTAAGTTCCTTGAAAGGTTTCAAAAAGTGAAGACCTCTTAGCTTATCCAGACCTGAGTGCAGCTCTTGTCCTCCAACCTACCAGCGGTTTTCACTGCAGTCCTGCTTTAAACTACAAGTACCTCTGGTTTTCGATAAATCTGATGGACTACATCTGTGCTTGCAAACTAACCTCCTCATTGCCAAATAAAAGGCAATTTCATCATCTTATTAGAACATTGGAATGTTGGGGGCTTCATTGAAAACAATGGAGTGCTGCGAGCTTTTACTGGCCGGTAAAAGCCGCAGCGCCAACATTCCAATGTTCGCTTTGTTCACAGCAACAGCTGTGAACAAAGCCTCACAGAAGCACAGTGAACATTTTTTTTTTTAATAGAACATTCTGCCCTGAGTGGCAGAATGTTCTAATAGCCTTAGAACCCGCCGTAGCGGGCTCTACCGACTATTAAAGTCCCTCTCCCTTGTTAAATGCCCTCGCCTTCGGCTCGGGCATTTAACGCGGGGAGCGGGCCTTTAATAGCTCGTAGAGCCCGCTACGGCGGGTTCTAAGGCTATAATGGCGTTCTTGTAGTGATGCCACAGGGTTCTGCCAGAGCAGTAATAAGCCTCCTTATGCTTCCCTTTCAGGGAGCACACCTATAGAGCATGTGAGCTGTTGCCAATTACCCAAAACAAGCACCATCCATACCTACATGATAGTAGGTCCTGGCAGTCCAGACTGCTCTATCTGATGATTTTCTGCTTATATGAGTGGCAGAAATGGGAGGTACAGCAACCACTTCAGCGGCCCTGGATAGCATTGTAGCTTAATTTAAAATAGAGGTATTCATAAAATAATGACGTAGAGTGGAGTAACTGTACAAAAAGTATTAGAAGAAAACCAATTAGAGTAAACGTAGATGCTTTCAAAATAAGTAAACATTCCTTGTATCATCTCTCCTGCTTAACATTAAAAAATTTCCTGGTTCCACTATTTGTTCAGTGCCCCAAGACTCAGTTGTCATCCATCTTGTTTCTTAGGGCACACTCTGTGGGCCTGGTTCCAAATCTGTACTTCTTAATACGTTTTGCAGAACTACAGTAGAAGTACAAAAGGTACTACAAAGTGCTAACCATAAACTGCAGTTTTCAGTACTCACAAACTGCACTTTTGTAGTAACTCAAAAACTTTTCTAGTAACTTACACTTTTGGTGTCAGTCCCTATCGCCATTATTTTCTATAGGTGGGTCAACACAGTATCAGTGGGTGGCCATGTGTAGTTCTAGACTAACTACAAAAGTGTTAGATAACACAAAAGTGTAAGTTACTACATTAGGGCACTTTGTGAATACCAAAAAGTAGTGAACTTACTCAAGAGTGTAAGTTACCTTTGTGAATTAGGCCTTTTATCTTCAGTCCTCATTAGACCTTGGCTTAATGATCTTACTTCAAACAAGTATTCCAGCTACTTAATTTATAGAGAGATGCAATGTAAATTAGTTGACCTTCTGTACTGTTGATGTTGATCGTGCCTCCACTCAGTAGCCACAAATGGTCGAAATTGTGGAGGATAAGGTGACCTTCCAGATGCGCCAGATGTAATCATTTGGCTCTAGTTCAAATGGTATTTTATTGTCACAATTCTTGATCAAGTTTTTCAGCTTGAATTTATTGGAATGTCATTTACTGTTGTGTGCACATCGAACAAATGGCATAGCAACAAATGAGGACAGGTTACCAGAGTACATGTGTTATAGCCTGAAAATGATCCTCACAATTCATTTGGCACATAAGAGCTAACACTGGCAAACAAAAAAACAGGATCAAATCACTAAACTAAGGAAACCTTGAGACATGTCTTTGTTCTTCAAGAATAATATGAAGAAATGCACCCAACACAGAATGGAGGGAACGGTCTGGTCGAAAAGTACACATGTAATATGACTTTAAATTACTGAATATATTGAGGATTGTGAAGTCACACCAAACGTGACCCGTGGTAAGGGTGGCAGAGTGCAAAGTCAAAAATTGGCCATGTGAGTTATATATATATATAAGAAGCAAACTACACAAAAAATAGCTTGCTTCATTGTAAGACAGATTTTCAAACTTCTACCAAATTTGGCACGCCATAAACTGTTATGTATACTTGAGGAGTGGACAATAAAGGAGGGCCTACTCCCTGAGGTACAATTGGGCTTCTGCAGTGGTCACTCAACAGTATATGGAAGTCTTATGTTAAAACTGTTAGCTGAAGACTATGCTTTTAAAATAAAACAGCCTCTTTATGTTTTATTTATAGATCTGTCAATGGCTGGCATTCGACAGCGTCAATTGGGGTCTTCTGTGGGAATATATGTCTAAGTTGAACCTTCCACCCAGATTGCTAAAACGTATAACCAAGCTTAATGAAGGGTCATGGAGAAGAGCGGAAATGGGAAGCAATGGTGCTCTATCAAGGAGGATACAGGCTCCTAATGGCTTAAGGCAAGGGTGTAAACTAGCCCCCCTGTTTTCTATTTATTTACCTGATGCATCAATAGCCTTAACCAAGGTTTGCTCGTTTCCTATGAAATTGGGTGTGGAGGCTCTTTCCTCACTGTTTTACGCAGAGGACACGCTTATATTTGATCTCAATGCTGCAGTTCTTCAGAGCCAAATGTTTTAGCAGAATACTTCAGAAGAAATTAGTGGATAATAAATGTCTCTAAGACTAAAATTATGTTTTTTTCGAATAGAATTATACAGAAGGTAAATCATAAATGGTGGTTGGATATCGTACAATTAGATGGGATTAAGGACTACAAATATTTAGGTCTCATGTTTAAATACAGTCTGGACTTTAAAACACATCATGATCAACAGAAGCAGAGTGTGGTCGATTGTGGTACATTGCTTAAAATGGATTTGAAATTGGGGCATAAGTCCGTAAAAGTGCTTAAAGAGACATAAAATGTGAAAATAGTACAATTGTTCCTGTGAAATCCTCCTGGAGAAAGATATTAACTGCTTTAGGATTATAGAATTTAATATCTGGAAAAGATGATTAAGGGCCTGATTTAGAGTTTGACAGAGAAGTTACTCTGTCACAAACGTGACGGATATCCCATTTTCCGTATTACAATTTCCATAGGTAAAATGGAATCGTAATATGGCATACAGGATATCCGTCACATTTGTGGTGGACTAATCCCATCCACCAAACTCTAAATGAGGCCATAAGTCTTCCAAGGAGAACAGTTAATAGTGTGCTGAGGTTGGAGTTAGGCTTGAAAAATATAGTATATAAGTACCAGGAAAGGATTCTCAACTATTGGACCTGTCTGGGTGCCAGAAAAGGGCCAAAATAAATGTCCATTAATAAGGAGTGACTCTTGCCCAAGGAGCCTCACCCGGGCATGCACATAAAATTACTCTGGTGTGTAGTGGCTTCCTGCCCCCAGTGGGGGTCAGATCAGCCTGAAAATATGGCTGATCTGCATCCAGGGTGGGCAGTAATGGCCAAAATAGGTTACCCAATAAAAGGGAATGACCCTTGGCCAAGGGGCTGCACCCCAAAACAAAAGAAAATCCCTGGTGGCTAGTGGGTGCATTCCTGCTGCAGGATCGCGGCCTCATCCTGCTGCAGAAATGCACTGCAGAGAGGCACTGGGGAAAGCAAATCTCCCTCCTTTCCCCCTGGTGCCTCTCTGCCCTCCTCGATACCTCCCTTGAGAAAAGCTTATCTTCCTCCTTGGCACACTGTAAGCAAATGGCTTACCTGGCGTGTTTTGATGGTGTTGGCACGAGGCATGCATGCTGATGTCATCAGATCTCCAATGGAGGTGTCAGGGGTGGCAGTGGAAGCACTTTCATTGCCATCTCTGGTGAGGGCATGGTGCGGGGGAGCCAAAACGAGTGGGTGTGAGGGTGACCAAGCTGCCCTCAGCACAGAAGTGGGTAAATCTTCCAACTTTATATTGGACTAATCCTGTGATGTTCCAGATGGTCCTGTTTATGGCAGGGGCACTGTCACATATGAGACATTTTCTTTTCTTCAAAGAGTTTCAAATGTACTGTGTCTGAGTACCATTCTATTTCGTCTCAAATAAAATTGTTCCTAGCTATTTTAAATACTGAGTTTTCATTTATTTTACGTTGCTGCCAAGAGCAGTGATGTTTTTAAAGTGACTGCTGCATGGAGGTACTATTAGAACGCTGGTTTGGATCAGGATTAAAAAGACAACAGCATTGTGGTTTATCTTCAGTAAGGCTGGATAAATATTACATTTACATTTTTCGCCACGATTAGCAAATCGTGCATTGAGTTAAAAACATATTGTCATTTTTCCAGAATGTGAACTGTTTATTTTCACATTGTTTATTCAGGAGGTTTTATAACACCATCATGATACACATGGATCCTGGTTAAAAAGAAATCACTTGCAGCAACAGGATCTCAGACTTCTTCAGTTACATATTTTCTCACCAGAGCCTCACAGTAACATGCAGACTGGGTTAAGGCATCAGCTCATACAATACATTTCGAATGAAGTTGACCCATCGGATCAAGCAACCAGGGGTCTTTCCAGAGGATGAAACAGTGGCAGATATGTGTATGCGTAGGGACTGACACTCGGGAACTTCCTTGAGTCCAACCTAAGCGATGAACCACATGAAGCCCAGCAGGCTAGCATTCAGTTGAGATCTACATGGAATAAGGGTTGTGCAGAAGAATTTCAGACATAATTACTAAGTTTGGTAAATTGGATGGTGACTTCCACTTCTACCAACCAAGCTGGACTTCCTTAAATATCAGAACTCTGAAGTTACCGAAAGGCGATATGCATCACCATACAAAAGTGGCTAATAAATAAGCACTTCAGAAAAGCCTCTCTTTCTGATCTTTACCTTTCACCACACTTTTCATTGTTTAGGTACGGCACCAGCTCGACTTGTCTTTAAGCCTGTTCACACGCCTGCTGAGGCTATTTGTTAAAATCAGAAAGGGGATTTTTAATATTCTCTTTTCATATCCGAAGTCCAGGGTATGAAAATTGCAGGAATGATTCCCACTCCTTCATGGCAGAGGAACTTAAGTGATCACAAACATTCTGTTTCGTTTTTAAACATGGATATGATACAAATTCTTGCATTTCATAATCCCAAGTGATTAAAACCTTCTTAAAAGCATATATTTTTATTATTCTTTGAATTCTGGAATTGAGTCAGAAGATATTTAGTAACTTTTATTTCCTGGGTTGTTTCTCACATTTGACGCCTGTAGTTGAATTTTTGGTAGCAGTCCCGGATCAACACTAATACATGACTACTTGTAGTCACAGGGGCTGCTATTCTTAATATGCCCACTCGTTGTGCTTTGATTAATGTACACTCCATTTTTCCAATAATGTTTATTTTTCAAATGAAGATTTTTCCAAAGAGTCGAAATTAAGTTGCCCAGGGGAAGATTCCCTATATATATATATATATATATATATATATATATATATATATATATATATATATATATATATATATATATATATATATATATAAAATTCATGTATTTGTTTGATGTTGTGCCAACAAGAAAACACAAACAAAACACAAAAATACACTATACAATTTATAAATTAAATTTCTATAGTAGCCTAACTCCCACACTCAAAAATATTTCAGTACAACTTTATCATGACAATACATTACTCAGCAGTCCTACAACCTTCTGCAGTCATTGCTAGGTTCATAAAAATCGGTAAAAAGCCACAAACAGTTCACTTGAATACAGTCACTAACGCTGTCCCTATCCCATAGCATAATCTCATGTTATTACATTCTAAAATTGTTTTTAACAGGTCGTAAATGCAGCGAATATTTAAAACTCTAAAAATCAGAAGTAGTAGAATTTTCCTTTCCTCAACAAAAGTATTGCAGAAAAAAATTGATAACCAAGAGGTAACAGATAGTGATTACAAAAAGGGTATAGGACAGTATCCATTCTCACATAATTTGGTGTCCCCTTATTTCTAAAGGCTGGCACCTGGCCAAGTCTACTCATAAGTGACCATCTTCTAACCATACAGCTCTTACTATCTTGCAGATAAATTTGTAGAGCACCACCATACTCAGTAGACAGTAAATGGGACAACTTTGTTCTTGCATCTACATCCTCTAAATCACAGTGCCTAAATTGAGGCTTTACTACTCGCTTTAAAACACTTTAGTTGGACTACAGATATACTGTAGCAAAGTGCCCTCTTTCTTGGCTTGGTTACCCCCATTATCTACCTGTTGTCATTGTGTTTGACTGTGTTCACTGGGATCCTGCTAACCAGGACCCCATTGATTATGCTCTCTCCTCTAAATGTGGTTGCTAGTAACCTTTTTTTCCCCACAATTGGCATACTAGTCCTCCCATATAAGTCCCTAGTACATAGTACCTAGGTACCCAGGGCATTGAGGTTCCAAGAGATCCCAATGGGCTGTAGCAGTTATTCTGCCAACCATAGGGAGCCCATGCAAAGGGTTGTGCAGGCCTGCCATTGCAGTCTGCGTGCACCAGGTGCATGCATCAGGTTTCACTACAGGTCTCTGCACCAGGTCACTATAAGTCATTCCTTTGGTAGGCCCTCTCGGCCCAGAGGACAGGGTGCAGGTACCGGTGTGTGAGGGCACCCCTGCACTAGCAGAGGTGCCCCCATGAACTCCTGCCCCATTTTACTGAACTGTGTGAGTGCGGGGACGCCCTTTTTGGTCACTTCTCATTATTAGAACAATTGTTTTGCCATTTTGTGCCCCCCCCTGTTGACAGCGATGGGTGTGTAGTGACCTGCTGCTGGTCACTATACACAATTCACCAGCCAAACACTAGTCCACACACTTCAAAAGCTGCCAGGCGGTATGCCTGTTGTGTCAGTCATGTGGGCGTATGAAAGTGATGGGCCATGGAACAGCACTGTCTGTTGATGTGAGTGTTGTAATGTGCTGGGCCTGAGGCTGACGGTGTGAATGATTTTGTGTAAGTCAGACATGAAAGGTGTGGGAATGGTCTGTAAAGCGGTTGGTTCCTTATTGTGATTTACAGCTCATGAGCTGTCAGTCATTGGTTCAGTTTTTTTAACAGTGTATTTCATTTTTGTGAAATCTCTTGTTAATAGAATTTACATTTTGAACCTTTCACTCACACTTGTGCCAAATCCAACCATCATGCGTGTGCACTTGAGAAACAGAAGTCTGTGAAGTAACATTTGTCTTTTCTGTCTTTCTCGGTCAGGGTGTACATTGTCTCTAGGGAAAATCTAAAAACTCTAGATATTTTCATAAACTAGACACAAGGGGGACTCCAGGGTGGGTTGTGTGGATCTCTCCAAGTAATGGAATCTGCAGGGAGCCACAAATTTCCTTCCACCAAGTATTCCCCGAAGTCTTCTGACAAAAATGGTACCTCACGTGTGTGGGTGGGCATAGTGCCTGCAAAAGTATGGGGCCCAAGACGCAATGCGGCAACATCAACACAAGGAGTAGCTGCAGTTTTTTGGATATGTGTTTGGTGGCCACCCAGGAACACTTACCAAACCCAGGCACTTCTTAAAACTAGACACCCAGGGAAGTACAGAGTAGTGTGCCTCTCATGTATCCCATACATTTTTCTTACCTAAAATGCCCTGCAAACCTCAACATTTGATGAAAATCACACATCTGTCTTGCATGTCTGTGCAATATTCTTCCAGAGTCAGAAGGAATCAACAAATATCCTGCCACCCAACATTTCCCCACTTGTCCCAACACAAATGCTGCCCCACTTGTATGTCTGGGCCTAGTGTCTGCAACAGGAATGGATCAAACTAACATCAATGGGAGTCCTCACAAAGGGACCCTCGTTGGTTTGATCAGTTCTCTGGCAGGCACTAGGCCCAGCCACACAAGAGAGGTACCATTTTTATCAGAAGACATAGGGGAATTCTTGGTGGAAGGAAGTTTGTGGCTACCCACAGATTCCAGTATCTTTCCATCACAGAAATAGAAGGACAATTAACTTTCTTATCAAGGTTTGGGGCCATGCAAGTCACCCCATCCTCGATTCCCCTAGATTTGCAGTTTTCAAAAATGTACAGGTTCGCTAAGGTTTTCTAGGTGCCGGCTGAGCTAGGGCCCAAAATCCACAGCTAGGCACATAGAAAACAAAGGTCAGTTTCAGTTGAAAAATTTGATGTGTCCATGTTACGTTTTAGGCCATTTCCGGTTGCGGGCACTAGGCCTAAGCACACAAGTGAGATACCATTTTGAGTGGAAGGAAGTTTATTGCTCCAAATAGATTCCAGAATTTTCCATCACTGAAATGTGAGGAAAAAGTGTTTTTTTTAGTCAAGTTTAAGGTTTGCAAGGGATTCTGGGTAACACAACCTGCTGAGAGTCATGCAAGTCACCCCATCCTAGATTCCCCTATGTGTGTAGTTTTCAAAAATGTGCAGGCTGCTAAGTTTTTCTAGGTGCCAGGTGAGCTAGGGCTCAAAATCCACAGTTAGGCACATTGACAAAAGGCTTGGTTTTCAGTGGAAAAATGTAGGCCCTCATTATGACATTGGCAGTAAATCCCACTTACCACCGCGGTGACGGCCGCCAACATACCGCCGGGGTGGCGGATATCTGTTCGCCATATTATGACACACACACACACACACCAATCTGACAGAATACTGCCACGTACACAAATCTCCCAGCCCAAAGGGCAGTGCTAAAGTGGCAGTACCAACACCCATACCGTTACACCAAGAAAAACAGCGGCCACCACATTATGACCCACAAATCAACACAGCGGATATTCAACGGCGGTAAACCATTGGCGGTACATACTAGGCTCAGAATGGACACCCACTTACAAAACAACACTACATTGGCCAATACTAAAAACACACACCTGGCATTCATACACACACCACACCCACCCACAGCACTATAAAACAAACACCCACACGAACAACAATTATTGCAATGAGATTGACACGAACAGCACAGAGACAACTAGACACACACACCACATACACCCATTCATCCCTCACACATCCCACATCACACACCCCACCACATTACTCAACACACCCTCCTCAACACACACAACAATCATGTCCCTACAAAGGCACCCCCGTTTCACTTATGAGGAGTAAAGGGTCATGGTGGAGGAAATTGTCAGCATAGAGCCACAGATGTTTGGAGCACAGGTACAGCAAATATCCATTGCCAGGAAGATGGAGCTATGGTGGAGAATTGTGGACAGGGTGAACGCCGTGGGAAAGCACCCAAGAACAAGGGACAACATCAGGAAGAGGTGGAACAACCTACGGGGGAAGGTACGTTCTGTGGCAGCAAGGCACCAGCTTGCCATACAGAGGACTGGCGGTGGACCCCGACCTCCTCCCCCACAGCTCACAGCATAGGAGGAGCAAGTCTTAGCAATACTGCATCCTGAGGGAGTAGCCGGAGGAACAGACTCTGGTAAGTCTACATTTACCACTTATCATCTCCCATACCTGCATGCCATCACACCCCCTCACCATCACTCACATCACTCCACTCCACCCCACACACTGCACCAATGCAGATGACTAACCCCAATGCCAAATCCTGCATGCCATACCAATGCATGGACTCCCATCACCAAAGCATGCACAGCAAAGGGAAACTAATAATCACACAATACATCACCATACCAAGCAAAAGGTGGCAGGGCAACACCAACGATAGAGGGGAAGCCAGGGATGTACAATATGTCACAGACATGAAGCATAATACATCACTTACATCCCCACAGGTGCCCCAGCCAATGTCAGCGGAGAGGAGATGCCACGTCAAACCAGTCCCCAACAGAGGATGACCCCAGTGATGACAGTAACTCTGGAATTCTGGATCTGGACCAACAACCAGGCCCATCAGGGACCACTGGATAGTCAGTCACCCAAGCCTACTCACAGTCAACCACAGAGCCCCCCCCCCATCACCTCTGTCCCCAGGACACCTCAATCTGTAGTGCACCCACCTATACAGGGACCCCAGGCCACACCTCATTCCCACGACAATCAGGGACCTGGGATCAGTGGCAGTGGGCCCACCGTTCAGGGTACAGAGGCACAGGCCAACAGGGACACTGGGAGGGCCGCTGTGCGCCAGGGGCAGGACAGGCCCAGGGAACCGACTCTCCAGGAGGCACTCACAGAGATCTTGGGAGCCTACCAACATTACCAGGGCACGATGGGCCAGATCCTTCACAACATTCAGGAGAACAGGTGGCTGCAGGAGGGACAGTTTCAGGGAATCAGGGATGACTTGCATGCCATTCACACCACCTTGATCTCCATAGCAGAGGTGCTGGCAGACATGGCCAACATCATGAGGAAAGCAACATCACAGCAGCAGGCCCCTACCACTAGCCAGTCTATTGACCAGCCCTCACCTACGCTGCAGCTAGTGGGCAGGAGGCCGTGTCACAGGATCCAGAGGCCACCAGCACCCCTACCGCTGCAGAAGGTGAACCACCCCACAAATGTTCCCTACGAACCCAACAGAAGCCAGAGACACCTGCCAAGACCAGGAAATGAGACTCTCCTGGTGGTCCCCCTTGTGTCCCACGCAGTCATCTTGTCCACTTTGAACTGCCTTTGCTCCCCTTGGACACTGGACCTGTGCTGCAAACAGACTGGAACAATACCCTGGACCTTCCTCCATCATCACCCCATTCCATTGTACTTTTCCCTCAATTTCGTAGCGCTACAATAAACACCCTTGAACACAACTTGAGTACTAGTATTTTATGTTTTGAAAATTTGCATTTATGGAAACAGTCACATCTAATGCAAATGATCTGAACACTGTGAGAGCATAGAAATAATGACCTGTATCTGTCTGTAGTCAGCACATCAGTACGCAGTTGTTATATCATCAACATCTGTAAAATGACAAGCCATAGGTGACAATAAGTTGAGATGCAAAGCAAGTTAATGCCATCATGCTACAGCCACACAGAACACATCAATAGTCAGAGGAATGGTCAGTTGCACTGTCTCACCTGTGTGTGATTGGAAGTATTGACGGAAAACTGATGTTCTGTTGTCCTCATCCTCATCCTCTGCCTCTTCATACTCACTGTCCTCAGGGTCTACTGCTGCCACAGAGGCATCTCCCATCTCTTCCTCCTGCAGAAAGGGTGCATGCATTCTGAGGGCCAGGTTCTGCAACATGCAGCATGCCACTACTATCTGGCAGACCTTCCTGGGTGAGTAGCACAGGGATCCACCTGTCAGATGGAGACACCTGAACCTGGCCTTCAGGAGGCCGAATATCCTCTCGATGATCCTTCTGGTTCGCCCATGTGCCGCATTATAACGTTCCTCAGCCCCTGTCCTGGCATTCCTCACAGGGGTCAGCAGCCACGATAGGTTTGGGTAGCCAGAGTCACCTGCAAGTATTGAGGGACAACACTTAGCCTCACACCATGCTATGTGGATGACACCTAAAGGCATACACTAACATACAGTGGGTGGGGACCATAGCTCACCTATTAGCCACAACCTGTGCCTCTGTAGTTGGGCCATCACATTTGGGATGCTGCTATTCCTCAGAACAAAGGCGTCATGCACCGACCCAGGATACTTAGCATAGACGTGGAAGATGTACTGGTCCACCAGGCACACCATTTGCACATTTAGTGAGTAGAAGCTCTTCCGATTCATGAACACCCGTTAATTCTGGCGGGGGGGGGGGACAAACACAATATGTGTTCTGTCAATCGCCCCAATAATATTGGGTATGTCCCCTTGCATAGAATCCGGCCTTCACTGTGGCCAAATCTTCCACCTGGGGAAAAGCTATGTAGATATACGTGTTACACCAGGGCAGACAAAACTCTTGCCAGCACAATTGAGAACACTGGCTGTGAAATTCCTGCAGCCAAGCCCACTGTCAATTAGAAAGAACCAGTTGCCAGGAAATGAAGCACTGATAGCTCTTGCACAAGAGGGGTATCCCAGTGGGATGACAGATAGCAGATATCAAGTCTGGCTCCAATTGGGCACACAGCTCAGTGATTGTGGCCCTGTCCAGTCTATAGGTGAGTATAATGTGCCTGTCCTCCAATGTAGCCAAGTCCACAAGGGGTCTGTACACGGGGGTATGTCTCCTCCTCCTATTTATCCACAGCGGTAGGTATCTAAGGGACACAAGAGTGAGTAGGCTGTCACAATTTGAACAATTGAACCACAACTTCAGTGTACATAGTGCATTTATGTGATGGGACAGTGGGAATGGCGAGGTATGTGCTAATCTAGGCTGTGATGCAGTTAAGGTTGATATGACCATTGTCCGCCACCATAAAATGGCGACCGCCTGTCCTGTATGTAGGGACAGGTGGAAGCGAGGTAACTCCGCCGATGCTGGGTGTCGTGGCGGAAGGCGGTCTTGCACCGCAGTGCAATTCCTCATTGGATAATATGGGGCTCTATGGAGCACAGTGGCCAATGGGGATCTGCGCCGGTGTTGACAGTGTACACCGCCGCAGACGTGACTGCCATTTTCTATCTGATTCCTCACTTGTTTCCTGACCTTCAACAGGAGAACACCTACACTGCGTATGCTGCTTCGACCTGTGTCTGGAACCTACCATGGCCTGTGTGACCGGGGAAAAGACCCCTGCCTTCACTTCAGAGTAGTTGGAGTGATTGGTGGATGGGGTCCCACCCCAGTACGGACTGCTGTATGGGCCTCCAGACCAACAAGTGAGTACACCTGGGGCAGGATGCATTTGTGAAGGATGCATGAAGATGTGTGTGCAAGCATCGTGTCATTGGGAGGAATGTCTTGTGGTGCTGTACATGGTGTGTGCCGGCCGATGTGTGGGCCATTGGAGGCGGAAACGGGATTGGTGGGCCATATGTGTGACAGGCTGGATTGTATGGTTAATGGTGTTCTCCTGTCTGTATTACCTCTGCAGGTCAGCGCCCATCAAAAGAAGGTGTTATGGCATGCCATCGTCAAGGACGTTCAGACCCTGGGGGTCTATGGCAGGCAGAGCACCCACTGTCGAAAACAGTGGGAGGACCTGAGACTCTGGGCACGGAAGACCGCGGAGGCCCAGCTGGGGATTGCCTCCCAACGAGGAAAGGGTGCCTGTCGGAACCTGACCCCCCTGATGGCCCGCATACTGGTGGTGGCCTACCCAGAGCTGGATGGGTGCTTGAGGGAATCACAGCAGCCACAAGGGGGTGAGTTCAGTGGGCATTGTTAAAATAATTGGCATGTGGCATGGGATATGGGTGGTGGAAGTGAGTTAGTGGGTGCCCCTAATGCCAGGCCAGACATTGCAGCGTAAATCAACTCTAGGGTAATGTGTGTATGGCAAATGCAGGTAACCTAGCTTGTTAGTATTCCATGTCATTCAGGGCTTGGTGGGTCTCAGGAGGGGCACAGTTGGCTGTGTGTGGCCCTCATCTTGCCGTGGCATCTAGCCAAATCACTGGCAGTGCAATGCATAGTGCTCAAGCCTGATCCCTGTGTGTGACGTTGCTGTGTATGCCAACTGTGGTGTTGGTGCAGTAATTGACCCAGTGTTACCTTTTTCTCTCTCCCCCCTTTATTCTTCGGTCATCCTGTCCATGTGTGCATTAGCATCATGTGGGGGAAGAGCATGGGCACTGGCGACAGAGCGAGCTGCATCCCATAGGACCCAGGAGGAAGAGTCCACCGACGCCGAGGGAACCAGTGAGACGGAGGGCGAGGGGAGCGCCACGGCAGAGACAGGAGGTGACAACACGGACTCAGACACCTCCTCCGATGGAAGCTCCCTGGTGGTGGCGGACACCTCTGTGATTACCCCAGCTGCAGGTACAGCTGCCACCCCTACACCAGTACCGCCCTCCCAGTAGCCCCTCAGTGAGTTGCCTGTGCCCGTTCACCAAAGAGGGTGGGCATCTCCTTTGCCCCAGGCACCTCAGGCCCTGCCCCAGTGAGCCCTGCTGCCCTGAGTGAGGAGGCTATTGACCTCCTGAGATCCATCTCGGTAGGGCAGTCAACCATTGTGAATGCCACCCAGGGGCTGTCATCCCAGATGCGGCAAATCAATTCATTCCTAGAGGGCATCCACAGTGGATTGGCGGCCCAACAGAGATCAATTCAGGCTCTGGCCTCCTCTCTGATGGCAGCCATTGTCCCTGTTCCTAGCGTCCCCCCTCCAACTACCACTTCCCAGATCCAGTCTCCTCAACCCCAACCCATCCCATGCACAGACACTGACGAGCATGCACACAAGACAAAACCGAAGAGTGGCACAGTCAAACATGGGCACCACATTTCATCCCACAAACACTCACGCAAATACCAGACAGTTGCAGACACAACCACATCCACTGCCTCCACTGTCTTACCCTCCTCCTCCTCCTCCACCTCCCTCACAATCTCGTCCACACTCACACCTGCATGCACTGCATCAACATTCACTGCCAGCATCACCACACCAAGCAGCACACACACCTCACTAGCAGACACCTCCACAACATCCATGCATGCGTCCTCTGTGTCCTCTCCCACCCTGTCTGTCCCCCCAAAGGACACCCAAGCAAGTACTCATGCACCCAACAGTAATCCACCTCATATCAGCACACTACCCATGCACCTGCACCCAAATCCAGCAGACATACACCTCCAACTACTTCCTCAACCTCCACTCCCATCCCGCCTCCCTCCTCCCACCCCACCATCCCTAAGAAGCTATTCCTTGCCCAACTTGACCTCTTCCCTTCCCCTCCACTATGTCCTGCCCGTAAGAGCCGGGTCCCAATGACCCAGCCCAGCACCTCGGCCAAACAGTCCATGCGGACAGTGGTGGCACCAGCTAGTCGTGGTGGCAAGTCAGTGAAGGATCCCACTCCACCAGCCAGGAAGGTTAAGGATCCCACACCTCCTGCCATGAAGGGGAAGGAGCCTGCACCTCCTGCCATGAAGGGGAAGAAGCCCTTGACTCCTGCCCAGAAGGCTAAGTAACACACAACCTGCCATGAAGGGGAAGAAGCCCTCAACCCCTGCTATGAAGGGTAAGGATCCCACACCTCCTGAAATGAAGAGGAAGAAGCCCTTGACTCCAGCGGAGGCTGTCAGGGTGACACCTCCACCACCACCATTGGTCACGGGCCCCCACCACCAGCTGAGGAAGTGCATCCCTCACCACCAGCAGAGGCTGCGCAGAAGGCACCTCCACCTGCCACCACAATTCAGCCCTCACCAGGAGAGGCTGCCCAGGAGGCACCTCCACCTGCCACCACAGTTCAGCCCTCACCACCAACAGACACTCCCCAGGAGCCACCTCCATTGCTGGCACTGTGCAGCCCTCACCTCCAGGTGACACAGTTCAGCCATCGACACGAGCAGAAGCCATGGAGGCCACCCTCCAGGGACTGCTGTACAAGGCCCCCCCCCTCCAGGAGCAGTGGGCATGTTTCCCACCTGAGAGACTGTGGCCTTGCACTCCCCAGCACAGCGTAATGGGCATGGAGCCCCTTCCAGAACCAGTGGGAAAGTCGCCCACCAGAGAGACTGTGGCCTTGCACTCCCCAGCACAGAGAAATGGGCATGTAGTCCCCTCCAGAACCAGTGGGAAAGACACCCACTACAGAGACTGTGGCCTTGCACTCCCCAGCACAGACTAATGGGCATGGAGCCCCCTCCAGAATCAGTGGGCTTGTTCCCGACTTTGGTTGAGGTACCCCCCACGCCCCATCCCCCTCAGGTGCCTGCCTACTTGCAAACTGATGCCCCTGCACAGTTCTATCCGGATACCATCAGGATTCGCGTTGGGCCTTGGACTGTGCCCTGTGGCCATGTGAACCCTTAGTACATTGGACTGGGCAGTGGCCCTTTGTGTACATTTGTGCATATCTGTTTCTCGTACAATTTGTTTATTTAGTAGCTGTTTATATCGATACATTCTCATTACTGCTTTCTTGTTGTCCTTGCATTATTGTGCCATGTATCGTGTGCCATTGTTTTTCGTCTGCAGCTGGTTGTGTCTATGGTTTGTGTGTGTCGGGTGTGTGTTGTGCGTGTGTGTGTCACTCGTTTTTCTACCTCCCTTCCTTGTGTGCTAGGCGGCTGTACTCACCGTCGTCGTTGGCGTTGGTGTTCCAGGTGGACCTTGGCGTAGATGAGCATCTGAAAGACTTGCAGTTCCGGTTCCATAGCGGCCTTGTTCTTCCCTGTGTCTCCGATGGTGAGTCTTTGCTCTTTTGTGATGCGTTTCTGGCAGGCTTTTGATGGCGTTAGTACCACCCCGGAAAACATGGCAGATTTAAGGGTCAAAATATGGTTGGCAGTACTTTGTCTTCCGCCTGGCTGTTGACGGCAACCGCTGTGGTGAGTGTTGTTTCCGCCCTGGTGGATGGTGTGGTACATTGGCTGTCTATGGGAGGTCTCACCACCATGGTCATAATTTGGCGGTAATTACCGACAGCCTGTTGATCTTAAACCCAGATCTGTGACAGGGGGTGAATGTTTGATTTGTTCTGCATTCCGCCCATCTTCTGTTGTTTTTGCATTTGTCGCCCCAAGTGGGAAGGGTATGCCCAGACGTGGGTCCCATGCTTGCCATGCCACCAGATTCAAGCTAGCCTGGCTGATGAAGGGTGATACCCTGAAACAGGTCCCAGGATGCTTGTTTCTGGTCCAGGGAGGACCTGGCCTGGCAGTTCAGGCTGGACAGTTCCCATGGGGAACAGGGTCAAGACTGATTTGCATATGGCTGGGTCTGACGTGCAATGGCATGGCAAGCAAAAAAAAGGATGGATTAAACCCAGATCTGTGACTGGGGGTGAATGTTTGATTTGTTCTGCATTCCGTCCATCTTTGGTTGTTTTTGCACATGTTGCATTTTGGGCCATTTCTTATTGCAGGCACTAGGCCTACCCGCAACGGGGTGGGTCCATTTGTATCGAGAGACTTAGAGGAACACAGAGTCGTAAAACAAGTGTTTTTTCCAATTGTATTTTTCTGCATTTGTGCTTTCCAAATGTAAGCCAGTGTCTAAGAAAGAAGACATTTTGAGAAATGTCCTCTAGTTCACATGCTAGTATCAGGCGCACACAGCCAACTGGGCTAAAAGGGCTTTAGCCCTCCCCGTCAGCTAGCTGGGTCCAGGTTGACTGGACTGGGGTTGCTGGCCTGACTGCTCAGGCAAACTATTCCTGCTTGTCCAGTCCTAACAAGGTGGTTTCCAGTTACACTGTACACAAGCTTTTCAGCATTTACTTTTTCAATTGCTAAAGCCCCACTCTCTTCCTAAATGTTTCCCCCTCCCCCCAACGCATTCAGATAGCAATGTGTCATATGTGTCAGCAATCAGATGTGAAAGCTGCTGATCTGCCATCAATGTTCATTAAAAAGAAAAACAGGAAGAGGTTCATGTGATATTCAGCAGCAGCATTCTTGTTTAATCAAAATGTGGCAGATTCTATCCTGCAAGGATCCTGCCATCTCAAAAAAAAAAAAAAAAATTGAAATTAGAAGATTTCTAATAATATGTTTTATTTGCAAGTACTGCGATGCCTTTCAAAACCGGCAATGCTATTTAAATGTAAACACAGCGCACAAAATTTTGCATCTGGCCAAAAAATGCTGGAGTGTTATTTTGTTTAATGCCGCATATTGCATTTCTGCTGCTTGTAAACACTGGTCATAGCAGATATTACTATTACGCAATTTAAGGGTATTAAATTAACCTACCTCAAAAGGATACCTTGCTGGAATCAGGCTTCTGACCTCATGATCACATAATTTCAGTATCAACCAAGAATATGTCTGTAGGTTTTAGCATATATTTATTGCTTTAGCATATATTTATTGCTATGTGTTCCAGTAAACCACATTCTGCAGGGATGTATGTGTAAACAGCAGGGTTCTGTTTGATTCTCAGTAGGGGGTAAGTTCCATTCCCTGTGCAAGCATGTTTACAAGTGGATCAAAATTACGAGATGTGCAATAACTACATTGACCTCGCAGTTTTCCCCGATAAATTCTGATAAGTCAAACTTGATTAAATCCACTGGGGGAAAAGGACCCGAAAAAAACGCAAAACATACAGAATTTACTATGATAAACACTTCTGCATTTTATGCCTCATTGTTCTGTTGAAAACTCAGACTAGAAGGTATTTACCATATGCGGTGAATATCTCGCCCTCGGTTAATGGTATTAAAAGAGGTATTTACAACCTTGTTATTGTAAGACCATTGTGAAACCTTGCTTGCGATTTCCCTGTACATTTAAAGGTAGTGATTCACACTGTCATATTTCCCTATAGAGTATTACATTTTGTGTGTAGAAAAGATGACTTTTTATTTAGTTAAGATAAAGCACCGACTTAACACTGATTTATTAAACAATATTTTGATACCTTGCACTTTGTGTAGGTCTTGTCACGTTCATGACAAAACCTTGCACTGCTCTGCCTAGCTGTGCTTGGGGTTAAGTCCCAAAAGGGTGTACTTGGTGTTCCGTTTTCGTTACATCAGAAGGAAGGCTTCAGGACAACACAGGTAAGTGGACCCAACTGTTACAACAGGAGCACAGTAGACTATTTTAGCCCTGTGGCTCATGAATAGTACCCACACAGGTACTGTTCAACTCTGAAATACACTCTTGAGCTGGCTAGAGAGAGCCTCTATGAGGCCACATACTGTCCATCCACTCTACAAGGTCTATAGTTGGACCCCGCACAAGCTTCTTGCTGAAAGGTATCTTTCCTTGTCCGCTCACAGCTCAAGATGGAGAGGACTATAGAGGAGCTCTTAGAGGACAGACACCTTGGGGTTTAGAAATGCCAAATCTTTAACCATGGTTTAAGAGTTAGTTGGTGTGGCAGTGCCTAAAATAGAAACTATCAAACACAGGTTTTGCTCTCTTGGAGTGTCCACTTCCAGTCAGAAGTACCCTGGCCCTGAAAATCAGATATCCATGGCTATACTTTTTGCTTTCCTTCTCGACAACTACAAAACACCCTAAAATGTTGTAAATCACACTTTTCTCATAATTAATCATGTTTGTCAAAAGCCTTCAAAACGTTGTTTCTGTTTGGCCCACCACACTTGCTGGAAGCCAGATTTGTGATTTTATTACAAAACACGGAGGCTCCTATTATGCTATCTTCTCTTGCTTTAATTCCAATAGCAGCCAAGAAAAAACTACAACTCCCAGAAAACCTGGCTGGGAAACTACCCAGTACATGTCATAAAGGAAACAACCAATCGGGATAATAGGTGAGTATAAACATCTTGACTGAGAGCAACGGGTCCTCTTTTCTTGCTGCTCGCAGTCAAGATATGTACTATCTTACTACTTCTATTATTATATAAGTTTTTCAGGGTTATATTTCCATGTTAACTGTATTGTTGTGCTATACAGTGTTTATAATTGTACTAGTTTAAAAAAACATTGTTTTTTCCTTGCCCCGTGTTTAGTTTGTCAACATTCTAAAGCGAGCGCCTTCAGCGTGCGCTGCGTAAAGGCCTGGCTTGTTCGTTGCACGCTTATCCACGGCGCTCTGAGCGATCTGCTGTTCTTCTCAGCTGTGCCTCAGGATCGGTCACGCTTCGTCAAGCGCGTCCGCTTCAACATAAATTACCCTTCGCGAGCGTCTGTCAGCTGTTCTCTCGTCTCCGACACACCTTCTCAAGCGTGACCACTTCGGGCATTTCCAAGCCCTTCCATTTAGCGGTATCACAGTCAGCTGTTTCCCTTCTGGTTCGCTCCGTCTGGGGAAACCCTGCCTCGCCCTCTCCAGCTTCCAGCCTCATCACACGGAGGTTTGCTCAGCCATGCCTCTTATTGATTTAGGCAGCTTTTTTTCTTACGGACAGCCACTTCCTGGTTCTGCCTTTGTGCACAGCTTAACCCTTTCCTCTCTGGACACTTTTTGTTCCTGTGTTAATTTTCTTATTACTCACCGTTAGTTATTATTATTAGTGTTTACATTTTATTGTACAGTTCATTATGGAAAATGTTTCTGATGATGAAGAGGCTCAACATTTTAAAGATGATTTGGATTCCTTTATTAAGGACTCCGTTCAAAAAGCGGTTTCAAATTCAATTTCTGACTTTTCTAAGACTTTTGAAGCCTCTGTCAGGAAATTATTGTCTGTTGATAAGTCATCTGCCCCTTCAAAGAAAACTAGGAAAAGAAGGGCAGACAATGTGGCCTCTAATGCGGACTCTCCGTTAAAAAATACCTCCACTCAACCGTCCACTTCCTCTAACATTTCCTTTCCCATTCAAATTACCAGCCTGGGAGATACAGACGATGACATGGGTGATACAGACACGGATAAGGAGGACCCAGACATAATGATCTGGTCAGGACTTGTGGAGAAGAGGCGTAAAACTTCTCTGAATTTATTGGGAGAGTCATCCACGTCAAATGACAACAATAATTCCTTACTGGATTTTGCGGGTCAACGATGTTTGGCCCAACGCTTATCCGTCACCCTAACTCCACTGAATGGACTCCCTGTGACCATGTGGTGGCATATGAATCAAAAAATTTACGACAACCTTTAGACAAATTAGTGCGTAATAGACTCAAATCGGAATGCCCCAGACCTTCCCTCCCCAACAATATAACAGCCACTCCTTTTATTGATCCCAATATGTTGATGTTCTTTACAAAGTTTGGGAAGGGCCCCAAGAAAGGGGTAGACAAGGCCTGAACCAACTGCCAGGACAGATTGCTGGATCTCTCGGGTCCTCTCTCGAGAATTTTGGATTTGGCCGAAGAAGCCAGGATGGAGGACAAGAAAGTTGACCCGGTTATCCTTTCCAATTGGGCCCAAAGGTGATTTGCTTCCTTGGCAACACAAACGCTTCCATGGCGCAAGAAAGACGGAAACGTCTTTTATTTATGATTGACCCAAAATTAAACAACCTTGCCTCCAAGGAGGTGGGACCTGAGGCCAACGGACTGCTGTTTTGGGACTCCTTTATCAAGGAGCTCAGTAAATACGTGGCCACTTTTACTTCTATGGACAAAGCACAGTCTTCCATGCAAAAGTTGTTTCACTCACGTGTTTTTGGAAGAGCCGGCAAAGGCAGGAGCCGCTTTGCCGGCCGATACACCCACAGGGGTGCGGTCAACCAAACCAGAGGCTCCACTTCCTATCAACAGGAATTCAAGCCACAATTCTACCCACAGAGAAATCGTTCCTTCAGACGTGGCTTCAGATCCAGAGGCTCACAAAACTCAGGTAAGCGCTCCTACTTCTTGTCCATTGTCAGTGGGAGGATGGACAGCCTTATTTCTAACAAATTGGCAGATGTTGACAACAGACCCGTGGGTACTGCAGACGGTTTCAGGCTATTGTATTCCAAAACCTTTAATGTTTTTAAAACAACAAGACAGTTTGCTGTCTCACGAGATTCATTCCCTCATTCTCAAACAAGCAATAGAGTCATGCTCCCCTCATCCCTCAGGGTTCACCAGTATGCGATTTCTAGTCCAAAAAAGAACAAAAAAATTCGTCCAGTTATAAACCTAAAAATGTTCAACAAATTTGTAGTTTATCATCACTTCAAGATGGAAACTATTCTCCATCTTCGGGATTCGCTATTGGCAAACGATTGGATGGTTCGTTTAGACCTGCAAGATGCTTATCTTTCCATCCCAATCCATCAGCCCTTCAGGAAATTCAGTTTCAATGGAAGGACCAATTGTTTCACTTCACATGCCTTCCTTTTGGTCTCTCTTCAGCTCATTGGTGTTTCACCAAGGTATTAAAACCAGTGGTGACACACATGAGAGCTCAGGGTGTCAGGATCATGGTCTACTTACACGATTTTCTCATTCTACATCAGGACAGATCCATCCTGATGGAACACTTAGACAAATGTATTTCCCTCCTTCAGGGCCTAGGATTTCCCATCAACAGAGAAAAATCAGATCTTATTCTGTCTCGTCAGATGGAGTTTCTAGGGTTTCTCATAGATTTTATCAAAGCTACCCTTCACCTTCCAGCTCAAAAGATTTCCCATATAAAAAAGGAAATACTGTCGGTTCTGAACAAATCACAACTTACGATCAAAGGTCTAGCCCAGATAATCAGTCTCCTGGCCTCCTCTATCCAGGCCATATTTCCAGGTCCTCTTCATTATCGAGCGCTCCAGCGGTTACAAATTTGACATCTTCTCAAAGGTTTCGGATACGAGGATCTAGTGTTGCTGGATCACCATTCTCGGATCGAACTCCAATGGTGGCTCGATCACCTGGACGCATGGAATGGCCAGGCAGTTTTCTCTACAGCACCAGACCTTGTCTTAGAATCCGATACAAGTCGGACTGGTTGGGGCGCAAGATGTGCTCAGTTCTCGACTGGAGGTCTATGGTCAAGAGAGGAGTAATCACTGCATATAAATTGTTTAGAGATTCTTGCAGGTTCCATTGCAATCCAAGCCTTCGCCAAAGACAAGGTAAGTTGTTCTATTCTCCTCCAGATGGACAACCTTTCGGCTGTTCGGTATATAAATCATCTAGGAGGTACACGGTCAAAACCTCTCGCCGAGTTAGCAAAAAGTCTGTGGGAATTTTGTCTTCAGAATCAAATTTCCCTACGAGCGGAGTACCTTCCGGGAAACATGAACACAATCGCAGATTGGTGCTCCAGGTATCTTCAAGACTCCAGCGACTGGCAGCTTCACCCTTCTATCTTCAAACACCTTTCTTCCAGATTCGGTCCCTTCTCTATCAACCTCTTTACCTCTCGTTTGAATTCTGAGCTCCCTCAATTCTACAGTTGGCGACCGGATCCTCAAGCGTTGGCTTTCAATGCTTTTCAACAGGACTGGTCCAACCAAACGAATTACGCTTTCCCTCCCTTCATTATGATATCCAGAGTTTTGGCTCAGATCCGCCGCTAATCCACCAGAATCTTACTAATCACCCCCTTTTGGCAGGGACACCCTGGTTCCCATCAGCTCTCGAATTACTGATATACTTCCCTGTTCTTCTTCCTCTCTTTCCCTCTCTTTTGTTGAATCCCAAGGGTCAACCTCACAAATTGGTACTCAACCACTCCCTTCAGTTAGTCGCATGGATGGTTTCAGGTCTTCCTGGAGAACCCCAGGAATTTTCAAGAAGCTGCTAGCTTCATCCGGCAGGCCTGGGCTCCCGGCACAACCAAGGTGTACAAATCAGCCTGGTCAGCCTGGCATAGTTGGTGTCTGGTCAGGGGTGGCAATCCCTTTTCAGCGGATGTAGTTTTTATCGTTAATTTCTTAGCCTCCCTGGCTGCCCAGGGTAAAGCATATAGAACAGTGAACATGTACAGGTCTGCGATCTCTGCGGAACATGTTCGAGTCAACAACAAATCAATTGGAGAACATCCTTTGATCTGACGACTGTTAAAGGGAGTACGTTTTGCCAAACCTCCTTTACCTAAGTTTAATTCTATGTGGGATGTCAATGTGATTTTACAGTTCCTTTTGTCTCAACAACCTAATTCTCTCCTATCCTTGAAATTCCTTTCGGCTAAACTTACCATTCTCCTCTGTCTGGTTTCTCTCAAACGCATTTCTGATGTTAGAGCTTTGGATGTAACTTCTGTACAATATACTCCTGCAGGTGTTTTCTTTCAGGTTCGAAGAAGAACACAGACTAATCTGATGTCAGTTTTTTATCCGTATTTCCCTGGTCATGCGGAATTGTGTGTGGGTAGTTGTTTGAGAGAGTATATATCAAGAACAAAAGATTTGAGAAAGCCTTCTGAAATTCAACTCCTCGTCTCTTTTACTTCCCCTCACAATCCTGTCTCATCCACTACCTTAGCCCGTTGGGTGAAATGGATTATGAACCTTGCTGGTATTGACATTGCTGTCTTTGGGGCTCATTCCACTAGAGGAGCTTTGGCTTCCAAGGCCTTTTGGGCAGGATTGAGTTTGGTTGACATTCTCAAATCAGCAGATTGGTCTAATGTCTCAACTTTCAGAACGTTCTATTGCAAACCTGTTTCTCATGTTGCCAGTTCAGTGATTTCTATGCTTTGAACTAGCATAATAGGAGCCTCCGTGTTTTGTAAGAAAATTGAGATTTTCTTAGCTTAAGTGAAAGAAAGTCTTGCTTTTATTAAAGACACGGAGGCGAATATCATACCACCACTTTTTTCTCCTTTTAACCCTCCCTTTGTTTTTTCATCAGGTCCATCTACCTCTACCAACCAGACATCTTAGAGGTTTTCCTACAACGAAACTTGATGATCTGACGGGTCTATCTACTTTTGTGCAGAAGAGTTCGCTACTTCAATGCTTCCAGCACTCCATGTTTAATCCAAACTTTGATGAAAAGACTTTCAACATCATATACCGTTTGGAGGCCTTCTTTTCACTTCTGTTGGCTGGCATTATTTTACTTTTGATCGTTCCTTTATTCAGAGTTGACTAACTGCTCTGCAAGAAAAGATGACTTGTTGCTCTCAGTCAAGATGTTTATACTCACCTGTTATCATGATTGGTTGTTTCCTTTATGACATGTACTGGGTAATTTCCCAGCCAGGTTTTCTGGGAGTTGTAGTTTTTTCTTGGCTGCTATTGGAATTAAAGCAAGAGAAGATAGCATAATACTCGCCTCCGTGTCTTTAGTAAAATCAAGACTTTCTTTCACTTAAGCTAAGAAAATCTCCATTTACCACTCTTTCGGCATGAGCTATGTTATGTCTCACTCATTATGTCCGCCTCAAAAAATCTAGACTCTATTTTGTCAATTTTCTAGGATTATTAAAAATTCTGCAGACTCTATTTATATAGTTTTTCATCATGCACTGTGGTCATGGGAATGTTGAAAGTTTTGAGTACTTGTAGGTGTACTAGGAACAGAATAACCAAAGAAACGTGACCAACTAGCACAATTTATCACCATTTTTCCAAAACACAACTTAGAGAACAGGCACCGGAATGTCTTTTCAACTTTGTTTTTAATAATCCCTATTATAGTGAGGCCTATGCAGCTGTTTCAGTATGTTTTTAGAAGACACCATTTGCCACTGCTAGCCCAGAAACTAAACCTAAATTCCTACATCCTGTTAGGTCTTCAAACTCAATGTGTTAGATTGCAACATTTGCACCAACGCAGGGTAAAAGGCGGGAATGTGCCCTATTCTTCTAAATATGGCACATTTCTGCCTTTTCCCTGTCATGGAGTGCAACGCAGTCCTAGCAGCGAAACGGTTAAGTGAAAAGCGAAAGAGTCAAGACATGGTCAGGTGACAGAGCCTCCATTTAAAGTACAGTGGTGATTTTGAATATCAGGAGAATTTTAATTACTATCCATTATTAAGGCATTCATTGTCGGACAAGTGGCATAACTGCTATAGTATTATGAAAGGCAAATACTCACAAAGGAAAAGATAGACCACTTTTTTTCTAGGATTGTAAGGCTTAAGAGGGAGGGATCACATTGACTAGGAATGTGCATGCAGTAGATTTTTTAGGCATGCACGGGATCTAGAACTTGTAAGACCCGTATTCTAAATGCGAAAGTGAACAGAATTCCTGTGCAAATAAGAGTTTAAGCACAAATCAGTAAATATGGCAATTTTTGACCTACAAATTGCACCAGATAAACCTTACGTAATTCATGGAGGGGAAACAGTGCTTAAAATGAGAAGGTATTGTCCAGTACTGAGTACCTGTACTTCTTTAATTTGAAAGGGAGGATGCCTGCACTGCCACAATACATTTAATGGGAGAGTAGTGGTACTTTCAAGGAGCAAACAGGTGCACTGGACAGTGTCTACCAGTACTCCTCTCTTTCCATTTAAAGCACTAAAAGCAGATGCCTCATATTCCAAATTTTGCAACGCTGAAGGGGGGAAACATGCATTACTGCTGTGTTATCCAGCATTCTGAGGCAAAAAAGTCAGAATAGGAAGGCAAAGCCGAACATAGTAAATAACTTAATCAGTTATAGATGTTTGATTGCCTCCTATAATGCCATGGTCCATCCACTGAGGCACTTAAACTTGTGGAAATACACCATAAAAATACTACCAACCAAAATTTGGTGGTAAGCACTTGCTACCATCAGGTAAAGCCTGAAACAAAATGCACCAAGATGCCGCTAACAGTTGACATCACTACAGCTGCTCGTTTACTTTTAATGGTCAAATAGTGACATTTTCAAATTTGCAAATGATGGTAAAATACTGTGTTTCTTAACTTTTTGACTTCTGTGGACCACCACTTAATTATTACTGGAACCAGGGGACCCAACTGTTTCATTATTCGAATGAGGTGACCCCCCCCCACTAAGTCATCACTGGAGCATAGGACCCCAGCCTAAGCATTTTTGATCTGGACCACAAAACAATGCACAACAAAATACACCAATAAGCAATCATCAAACAAATACACAAACGATTAAGTATTTGATTTAATTCACAAATATAAACAGAATCTAAATTTTAAAAGCAAGGTTGTAGCTTTTCTAAATTCAGTTGAGACCTCTGAAATTCTATACTATATGTGTTTAATCGACGTGCACTTCCCCACTACTCAAGCCGAGGATACTAACTTGTCTTTACGCTCTAATTTAAAATTCACTCACATTCACAGAACGTTTTTAAATAGTCAATTGTATATCCTTCTTCTATATTGATATAAACTTGAATAATCTGTTGATAGTAATTTATCTTCAGAACGGTTATGGACCTTCCTGAGTAGACTTTGTGGACCCCCAAGGGTCCCCAGACCAAAGGTTAAGAACTAATGGTACAAATTATTGTTCTTGGTAAATGCAGTAGCCCAGTATCCCTAACAGAAGTATTACCACTGCATTACAAAATACTAGCCCATACTGTGGGTATCTATGCTACTGTCACATTGTTCAAATGTTATCACTGGGTGTCAGGGAAGCTTACCACTGAGGCACAGGTTTAAAGAGTGCTGAAACAAAGGTAATGCCACTGCAGTGCTATCCTATGTTTTAGGGCACATTTTCTTACTGTGCCTGGGTGATAATGCTTTAATGAAGAGGCATTTCCACATGCTGTGAATGCAGTAAGTGTGTTACCACATTGGACAGTTATTAATTGAAGTAACACCATTCGACAAATGAGGGTGGCAGTTTTGGATACCTGCTGCAGAGATCTGTATCTAACCTGCAAATGAGTGATATGAATCCTGGCTGGCCAAATCAGTATTTCATTCTTCAAAAGAGTGAATTAAAGGTTTGTGTTTACTTGTAAAGTCGGGAAACATCACCAAGACAAAGTTTTACCCACACACTGTCCAAATACTGGGACGCCATGCCCTTATGGGCGGGACATTCTTCATTTGGGAACAGTCTTGAAGGGTACGCGGGGAAGATAAAGGTTTGAAGAAGCTGGGTTGACGCCTTGGAATGGAGTGAGGAATATTAGTGGGGGGCAGCAGGAAAGAGAGTGTGAAAAAGAGACGATGTCAGGGAGAATTAATAGATGGCTCTGTTTTACTGTCCGAGGGAAGGGTGATATGTGATTTGGTTGGGTTTGTGGCTGGTGGAAGGGGATATACCGAGCAGCAGCAGCAGACCACCCTTTGCAGTCTTTTGCATTTAGAGCAACGTCTTCCACTGCTGAGAAGGGTCATTTTTGAGTAAATTACTAATTTCTAGCACAACAAAATGTGGGAACCAAAGTTGCTGCGCACTGTGCGAAGAGGAAGCAGCATTTCAGAGCTATACCTACGAAGATTAGGTGCTGCCGCTCTCTTTCTCAGCGCTAGAGCACAATTAGACGGCCTGGCACCATGCACATACCCTTACATCATAATACAAGGAGGTATGCAAGTGTGTGTGATGTCTAGTATAGGTTTGCTAAGACAGAGTTAAAACCTTTTCATAAAGTGGAAGTAGACTATATAGTGCATCACACATGCAGGGGAGATTGACTAATTTACAGCTCAAAAATATGCTAGAAGGAAAGAGCAAAGCAGCAGCATACATACTAAGACATTGTGCTCTCTTCCTCAACGCTGGCGCACTTTCAGGCTGCTTAGCTCAACACAAACCCATTTGCAACATTTGCAAGCATGAGTGCATGATGTCTAGTGTAGGTATTGTTCTGGAAGGCATCCCTCCCAGTACAAAACACTTTTCTTAGCCATACTTTAAATATTTTCTCACATTGTATGTGTCATATATAATGTTAGTGCCTTCACTGAGAAAGACTGTGGTGCAAAGCTTCATCTACCATTGTTAATAGATAGAGGTTTGCATCAAAACCCATGAGTGATAACGTGGGAAGACCCATGTACTACCCTACGCAAAGTAGTACAAACGGCACTACTTTACACTGGAATGTAGCCTGAAGAGCATTTGTGTTACTTTACAGGCAACTTTCCTGTGCAAATAAAGTTTTGCTCTGTAATGTAAATAGTTTGTATTAACACTTTGTATTATACCGACACAAAGTGTTGCTAACAGCGGCGGTCGCTACAAATCTCAAGGGGGGAGGTGGGTGGAGGATGGGAACGAGGGGAGAATAAAACAAATTATATTTGAAAAAAAAAAAAGACTTACTTTCATGGACGCCACCAGCCGCGTTATGCTCCTCTTCTCTTCTAGTGTCCCAGCATTCACTGGGACACCAGCATAGGCTCCCCAGCAATCCTGGTGCTGCTTTCATGCTAAACCTAGCATGAAAGCAGCACCAGGATTGGTCTGAGCAGCATGGACTGCCGCTCAGACACAACCCTGGGGCATTTTCTCAAGCCGGCCAAACACACATGCGCACTTAGGTGCACTCTCATCTCCTTCCCCTCCCATCTCCAGCCTCCTGTGTTCCAGCCCCGCCCCTCCCTGCACATGCTGCTAGCTCAGCCTGTAAAATAAAATGATAATTAAATATTGTTTTATTTTATAGCTCCTGGCTCTTAGCCGGGGGGCAACGCTCCTTCACGATTGTGAAAGAGCCGCCCCTGGTTGCTAAATGTGCCCCTTCGTATTTGTGATGGTTGCTAAGTTGAAAAAAATGTCATGATGTTGTGATTCAGGTACTTTGTAACTTCGCTCACCACCAACGCTATCATAATGCGTTGCCTGTGCTGTGCCAGCGCAGACGGGACCTTTCTGTTTCCTTTGGCGCCTTGAGCGCACACATTAACTGGAAATGTTTCCCAGTTAGTGGATGTTTTGCTGACAGAAGAGCTCCGAAAGAAAGAAGCATTGTCTGCCCTATGTTTTCTTTCTTTCAAGTTAATTAATGTGTGAGCAAAAATACCAAACAGAAACACACACTCCTGAGCCAGAGCAGAAGCGGCAACGGGTGCAGGTGGTGGCAGCCGGGGATGATCAGCACTCATGTTTGGAGACCCCGACTTATTTTTTATAATCAGACTTTGGCCCAGAATGAGAGACAGACAAGTAGAAATGGAAGAAAGGAGAAGGGAGAAGGGAGAGAGAGAAAATGAAGAAAATAATGATAAAGGGAGAAAGTCGATATGAATACGACCCTGTAGGAGGGAGATAAAGAGACAGGAAGAGTAAGTAGGGTAGTGAAGAAAGAGACATGAGGTGAGATCCAGGCTAGGGAGCTTTGGCATTTGGCTTCTCATGCATCCAGCAGTGCAAAATACGGACCACTGTACTTTTTATTGTTTTGTTTTGTGTTTTTTTGCAAATTAACCACCTTCCCACACTCATGTTTATTGAATTGGTGACAACCTCACTAAGATCTTAACGCTGACACATTTAAACTTGGAAAGATGGCTTGCAGGTGTGAGTGACTCATTTAGACATTTTAAAAATGAAAGGAACAGAGATAGGCATGCACAGAGTAAGAAGGTCCACACAAAAGGTATTTCACAGGATCATTGCATAATTAAATCACCCATTTCTAAGATAATAAAGGTTTGTGATATTCCTACCACAGTAAGCAATCCCTCACGGTGCCCACCAACAAAGAGGAAATGATTAATACACCGTTTTCCTGAATAACTGTCCCTCAAACCAAATGACGTCAAGAGAATAGAACAGTAAATAAGACTTTAATCATAAGCTCTATCATTTCTAAGAAAGATTATCTGGTGCTATTTTTAACTAGGTCCATATCAAGGAAAATCATGTTTGGGCTCGCAGTAAAAACAATTGAATGGGCTTGAATCTACTGCCCTCGTCTGGACATCTGTAGCAAATCGTGTTCCTTTTCAAATTCGCACTGGAAATTCCTGGAAAATGAGTACATGATCAACTTATAAACGCATGCATGTATGCCTATGATTTTCATGATTTACACATTTTTGGGTTCTAAAAATCCCCTGGAAGAGAATAGAAAATCTATCAAAATCTACAAACTTGTAGAATACGAAGGCTATAGTGAAGGAAAAATAGTTTTCTCTGTTTTTTTTTTTTTTCACCTCGTGGAAAACCTTGCCCACGGAGACCACATTTCTAACGAGGGGTATTTCGGGAACCTTCCCATATTTAAATCAACCATGTTTGGAGTAGTTTTTACAGTTAGAGTGGGAACGTAAAAGCTTGCTAATCTTTGTGAAAACTCACAAATTCCTGTGTATTGCTCCCAATGTTCCCAATCGCTACTCCTGGCACTCCTTGATTGCTTAGAGCCCAGCAGCTGACATATTTTTTAGACTTAGTGACAACCTCAGTGGCTGCTCTTGCTGACGCTATTAGTAGCCCTTCAATCAAAGTGTTGATCAAATGTACTTGTTTTCTGTGCTTGCGGGGTCAAACGTGCCCTGTTCAAAGAGTCCCTCTCAAGCCCCTTTGCAGTATAGAGTTTCATTAATAAAACAGTCAAAGATAGAGAGAGAGGGAGAGACACAGCGAGAAATATATACATCAAGAGGGAAGAGAGAGTAATAATAGGAGAAGGAGAGGGGTGGGAGGCGAGAAAAAAGAGCGAGACCGTAAGTTTCTGCATGATGTTGAAGGGCGTAGTAGTGTCCTGCTGGACACGTTCCAGTGTTTCCACCAGCCACTCTGCTGAGGGCTGGCTTCCACACTCACCCCACACCCATCCAACACAGCCGTCACCAGTCATGTGACCCTGCTAATGAAAAGGGCCAGGCGCACATGCCCGGAGGCCAATTAGTAAGAACCCATACTATGTATCCGTGTCTTCTTATTTAGTAGCATGAGGGCGAAGGGCACCCAACACTTCAATGGCGACGAGTGCCTCTGACCCCACATGGCAGCTGGCAGCAACTTTAACGTTGCTCATGGGGGGGGAGTAGCCTGTGCCTAAGGCATCCACGGCGAGCACGAAGATCACCGGTGCACCAGGACGGCCACCTGGTGCAGAGGTCAGCATCCCCGGTGAGGCGCCCGCTGCGACCCCTGAAAGTACAGAGGGGAACGGGAGCACTGTCCAATCCCCCACCGGGCACAAAGTGAGCCCGGGAGTATAAGGAAAGCACCCTCCGGCATTGCATGCCTCCAGAGGCTGTGCAGCCTGCGGGTACATAGACTGCTGCGAGGGGGAAGGCGCGTCGCAGCCCGACCTGCACATGGGGAGACGGTAAAGACTGCACTTCCTACAAACGTGGTGCCAGGGAGGGGTGCAGATGCACACCTCCAGTGAGGCAAGATGGTCTGCCCCAGCAACACTGAAGCACCCCCACGCCTGCAAAGTGTGTGACCACCAAGGCCTCCGGTCGGAGCCATGACTCCTGCAGACTGATGACAGCGACCCTGCCGCCCATCGGGAAGAGCGCTGCGCAGAGGCCCGCCCGCGATAGGCAGCATAGAAGAGCCCTGCCCCCGCCTGTAATGCAGAGATGCAAGAAAAAGTAAGGAGATTCACAGTGACAAGGGGTGCATCAATCAGGGCACATACCCGATGGAAAGGAGGCAATTCTGCTGCAAGGTAATGCCTCCCCCACCCCCAGCAAGCAACAAACATGGAAAAGGTGCCCCCTGTGCCGGCAAGACTGCGCCCACCGAAGAGAAGAAGGTGAGATGGCGCTGTCATGCACAAAAGAACAGACAAAGTGCCCAGGGCCGCCCCCCTAAGCTCACAAGGGATGCCAGGGAGGCCCGTAGCACAGGCCCGCGATGGCCTGCATCAACACAGTTGACCCCCCACAGCTTGGTGCCTGCCTTCTCACCACAAGGCTGTTTTTTGGAAAAAAAAGAAATGAAGACTGCAAAAGAGAAAACTGCACTTACCTGCAGCTCCAGACACTGGGAATCAAAGGCCACATCAGCCTGACGAGCTGCTCCAAGGCAGCATGGCTCCTCAACAGCATCTGTTTTGACCAACGAGGCCTGGTAGGAGGAAAGACTGTTTTAACCCCTTCGCTGCCAGGCCTTTTCCCCCTCCTGTGCCAGGCCTTTTTTTGCCTATTTGGGGCAGTTCGCGCTTAGGCCCTCATAACTTTTTGTCCACATAAGCTAACCAAGCCAAATTTGCGTCCTTTTTTTCCAACATCCTAGGGATTCTAAAGGTACCCAGACTTTGTGGGTTCCCCTGAAGGAGGCCAAGAAATTGGCCAAAATACAGTGAAAATTTCGTTTTTTTCAAAAAAATTTGAAAAAGGGGCTGCAGAAGAAGGCTTGTGGTTTTTCCCCTGAAAATGGCATCAACAAAGGGTCTGCGGTGCTAAACTCAGCAGCTTCCCAGCTTTCAGGAACAGGCAGACTTGAATCCGAAAACCCAATTTTTCAACACAATTTTGGCATTTTACTGGGGCATACCCCATTTGTGCAATTTTTTGTGCTTTCAGCCTCCTTCCAGTCAGTGACAGGAATGGTCATGAAACCAATGCTGGATCCCAGAAACCTAAACATTTCTGAAAAGTAGACAAAATTCAGAATTCAGCAAGGGGTCATTTGTGTAGATCCTACAAGGGTTTCCTACAGAAAATAACAGCTGAAAAAGAAAAATATTGAAATTGAGGTGAAAAAAACATCAATTTTTCTCTACTTTTTACTCTGTAACTTTTCCCTGCAATGTCAGATTATCGAAAGCAATATACCGTTACGTCTGCTGGACTCCTCTGGTTGCGGGGATATATAGGGTTTGTAGGTTCATCAAGAACCCGAGGAACCCAGAGCCAATAAATGAGCTGCACCCTGCAGTGCGTTTTCATTCTATACCGGGTATACAGTAATTCATTTGCTGAAATATAAGGAGTAAAAAATAGCTATCAAGAAAACCTTTGCATTTCCAAAAAGGGCACAAGATAAGGTGTTGAGGAGCAGTGGTTATTTGCACATCTCTGAATTCCGGGGTGACCATAGTAGCACGTGAATTACATGGAATTTCTCAAATAGATGTCTTTTTTACACACACCCCTATATTTGGAAGGAATAAATGTAGAGAAAGACAAGGGGCAATAACACTTGTTTTGCTATTCTATGTTCCCCCAAGTCTCCCGATAAAAATGATACCTCACTTGTGTGGGTAGGCCTAGCACCCGCAACAGGATATGCCCCAAAACACAACGTGGACACATCACAGAAAACAGAGCTGTTTTTAGCAAAGTGACTACCTGTAGATTTTGGCCTCTAGCTCAGCCGCCACCTAGGGAAACCTACCAAACCTGTGCATTTCTGAAAACTAGAGACCTAGGGGAATCCAAGGAGGGGTGACTTGTGTGGCTCGGACCAGGTTCTGTTACCCAGAATCCTTTGCAAACCTCAAAATTTGGCTAAAAAAACACATGTTCCTCACATTTCTGTGGCAGAAAGTTCTGGAATCTGAGAGGAGCGACAAATTTCCTTCCACCCAGCATTCCCCCACGTCTCCCGATAAAAATGATACCTCACTTGTGTGGGTAGGCCTAGCGCCCGCGACAGGATATGCCCCAAAACACAACCTGGACACATCACAGAAAACAGAGCTGTTTTTAGCAAAGTGACTACCTGTAGATTTTGGCCTGTAACTCAGCCGCCACCTAGGGAAACCTACCAAACCTGTGCATTTCTGAAAACTAGAGACCTAGGGGAATCCAAGGAGGGGTAACTTGTGTGGCTCGGACCAGGTTCGGTTACCCAGAATCCTTTGCAAACCTCAAAATTTGGCTAAAAAAACACATGTTCCTCACATTTCTGTGGCAGAAAGTTCTGGAATCTGAGAGGAGCCACAAATTTCCTTCCACCTAGCGTTCCCCCACGTCTCCTGATAAAAATGATACCTCACTTGTGTGGGTAGGCCTAGCGCCCGCGACAGGATATGCCCCAAAACACAACGTGGACATATCACAGAAAACAGAGCTGTTTTTAGCAAAGTGACTACCTGTAGATTTTGGCCTCTAGCTCAGCCGCCACCTAGGGAAACCTACCAAACCTGTGCATTTCTGAAAACTAGAGACCTAGGGGGATCCAAGGAGGGGTGACTTGCGGGGCTCGGACCAGGTTCTGTTACCCAGAATCCTTTGCAAACCTCAAAATTTGGCTAAAAAAACACATGTTCCTCACATTTCTGTGGTAGAAAGTTCTGGAATCTGAGAGGAGCCACAAATTTCCTTCCACCCAGCGTTCCCCCACGTCTCCCGATAAAAATGATACCTCACTTGTGTGGGTAGGCCTAGCGCCCGCGACAGGATATGCCCCAAAACACAACGTGGACATATCACAGAAAACAGAGCTGTTTTTAGCAAAGTGACTACCTGTAGATTTTGGCCTCTAGCTCAGCCGCCACCTAGGGAAACCTACCAAACCTATGCATTTCTGAAAACTAGAGACCTAGGGGAATCCAAGGAGGGGTGACTTGTGTGGCTCGGACCAGGTTCTGTTACCCAGAATCCTTTGCAAACCTCAAAATTTGGCTAAAAAAACACATGTTCCTCACATTTCTGTGGCAGAAAGTTCTGGAATCTGAGAGGAGCCACAAATTTCCTTCCACCCAGCGTTCCCCCACGTCTCCCGATAAAAATGATACCTCACTTGTGTGGGTAGGCCTAGCGCCCGCGACAGGATATGCCCCAAAACACAACGTGGACATATCACAGAAAACAGAGCTGTTTTTAGCAAAGTGACTACCTGTAGATTTTGGTCTCTAGCTCAGCCGACACCTAGGGAAACCTACCAAACCTGTGCATTTCTGAAAACTAGAGACCTAGGGGAATCCAAGGAGGGGTGACTTGTGTGGCTCGGACCAGGTTCTGTTACCCAGAATCCTTTGCAAACCTCAAAATTTGGCTAAAAAAACACATGTTCCTCACATTTCTGTGGCAGAAAGTTCTGGAATCTGAGAGGAGCCACAAATTTCCTTCCACCCAGCGTTCCCCCACGTCTCCCGATAAAAATGATACCTCACTTGTGTGGGTAGGCCTAGCGCCCGCGACAGGATATGCCCCAAAACACAACGTGGACATATCACAGAAAACAGAGCTGTTTTTAGCAAAGTGACTACCTGTAGATTTTGGCCTCTAGCTCATCCGCCACCTAGGGAAACCTACCAAACCTGTGCATTTCTGAAAACTAGAGACCTAGGGGAATCCAAGGAGGGGTGACTTGTGTGGCTCGGACCAGGTTCTGTTACCCAGAATCCTTTGCAAACCTCAAAATTTGGCTAAAAAAACACATGTTCCTCACATTTCTGTGGCAGAAAGTTCTGGAATCTGAGAGGAGCCACAAATTTCCTTCCACCCAGCGTTCCCCCACGTCTCCCGATAAAAATGATACCTCACTTGTGTGGGTAGGCCTAGCGCCCGCGACAGGATATGCCCCAAAACACAACGTGGACACATCACAGAAAACAGAGCTGTTTTTAGCAAAGTGACTACCTGTAGATTTTGGCCTCTAGCTCAGCCGCCACCTAGGGAAACCTACCAAACCTGTGCATTTCTGAAAACTAGAGACCTAGGGGAATCCAAGGAGGGGTGACTTGTGTGGCTCGGACCAGGTTCTGTTACCCAGAATCCTTTGCAAACCTCAAAATTTGGCTAAAAAAAACACATGTTCCTCACATTTCTGTGGCAGAAAGTTCTGGAATCTGAGAGGAGCCACAAATTTCCTTCCACCCAGCGTTCCCCCACGTCTCCCGATAAAAATGATACCTCACTTGTGTGGGTAGGCCTAGCGCCCGCGACAGGATATGCCCCAAAACACAACGTGGACATATCACAGAAAACAGAGCTGTTTTTAGCAAAGTGACTACCTGTAGATTTTGGCCTCTAGCTCAGCCGCCACCTAGGGAAACCTACCAAACCTGTGCATTTCTGAAAACTAGAGACCTAGGGGAATCCAAGGAGGGGTGACTTGTGTGGCTCGGACCAGGTTCTGTTACCCAGAATCCTTTGCAAACCTCAAAATTTGGCTAAAAAAACACATGTTCCTCACATTTCTGTGGCAGAAAGTTCTGGAATCTGAGAGGAGCCACAAATTTCCTTCCACCCAGCGTTCCCCCACGTCTCCCGATAAAAATTATACCTCACTTGTGTGGGTAGGCCTAGCGCCCGCGACAGGATATGCCCCAAAACACAACGTGGACATATCACAGAAAACAGAGCTGTTTTTAGCAAAGTGACTACCTGTAGATTTTGGCCTCTAGCTCAGCCGCCACCTAGGGAAACCTACCAAACCTGTGCATTTCTGAAAACTAGAGACCTAGGGGAATCCAAGGAGGGGTGACTTGTGTGGCTCGGACCAGGTTCTGTTACCCAGAATCCTTTGCAAACCTCAAAATTTGGCTAAAAAAAACACATGTTCCTCACATTTCTGTGGCAGAAAGTTCTGGAATCTGAGAGGAGCCACAAATTTCCTTCCACCCAGCGTTCCCCCACGTCTCCCGATAAAAATGATACCTCACTTGTGTGGGTAGGCCTAGCGCCCGCGACAGGATATGCCCCAAAACACAACGTGGACACATCACAGAAAACAGAGCTGTTTTTAGCAAAGTGACTACCTGTAGATTTTGGCCTCTAGCTCAGCTGCCACCTAGGGAAACCTACCAAACCTGTGCATTTCTGAAAACTAGAGACCTAGGGGAATCCAAGGAGGGGTGACTTGTGTGGCTCGGACCAGGTTCTGTTACCCAGAATCCTTTGCAAACCTCAAAATTTGGCTAAAAAAACACATGTTCCTCACATTTCTGTGGCAGAAAGTTCTGGAATCTGAGAGGAGCCACAAATTTCCTTCCACCCAGCGTTCCCCCACGTCTCCCGATAAAAATGATACCTCACTTGTGTGGGTAGGCCTAGCGCCCGCGACAGGATATGCCCCAAAACACAACGTGGACATGTCACAGAAAACAGAGCTGTTTTTAGCAAAGTGACTACCTGTAGATTTTGGCCTCTAGCTCAGCCGCCACCTAGGGAAACCTACCAAACCTGTGCATTTCTGAAAACTAGAGACCTAGGGGAATCCAAGGAGGGGTGACTTGTGTGGCTCGGACCAGGTTCTGTTACCCAGAATCCTTTGCAAACCTCAAAATTTGGCTAAAAAAACACATGTTCCTCACATTTCTGTGGCAGAAAGTTCTGGAATCTGAGAGGAGCCACAAATTTCCTTCCACCCAGCGTTCCCCCACGTCTCCCGATAAAAATGATACCTCACTTGTGTGGGTAGGCCTAGCGCCCGCGACAGGATATGCCCCAAAACACAACGTGGACATATCACAGAAAACAGAGCTGTTTTTAGCAAAGTGACTACCTGTAGATTTTGGCCTCTAGCTCAGCCGCCACCTAGGGAAACCTACCAAACCTGTGCATTTCTGAAAACTAGAGACCTAGGGGAATCCAAGGAGGGGTGACTTGTGTGGCTCGGACCAGGTTCTGTTACCCAGAATCCTTTGCAAACCTCAAAATTTGGCTAAAAAAAACACATGTTCCTCACATTTCTGTGGCAGAAAGTTCTGGAATCTGAGAGGAGCCACAAATTTCCTTCCACCCAGCGTTCCCCCACGTCTCCCGATAAAAATGATACCTCACTTGTGTGGGTAGGCCTAGCGCCCGCGACAGGATATGCCCCAAAACACAACGTGGACATATCACAGAAAACAGAGCTGTTTTTAGCAAAGTGACTACCTGTAGATTTTGGCCTCTAGCTCAGCCGCCACCTAGGGAAACCTACCAAACCTGTGCATTTCTGAAAACTAGAGACCTAGGGGAATCCAAGGAGGGGTGACTTGCGGGGCTCGGACCAGGTTCTGTTACACAGAATCCTTTGCAAACCTCAAAATTTGGCTAAAAAAACACATGTTCCTCACATTTCTGTGGCAGAAAGTTCTGGAATCTGAGAGGAGCCACAAATTTCCTTCCACCCAGCGTTCCCCCACGTCTCCCGATAAAAATGATACCTCACTTGCGTGGGTAGGCCTAGCGGCCGCGACAGGAAACGCCCCAAAGCGCAACGTGGACACAACCAAAATTTTGGAAGAAAACAGTGCCTACCTGTGGATTTTGGCCTGTAGCTCAGCGGGCACCTAGGGAAACCTACCAAACCTGTGCATTTCTGAAAACTAGAGACCTAGGGGAATCCAAGGAGGGGTGACTTGCGGGGCTCGGACCAGGTTCTGTTACCCAGAATCCTTTGCAAACCTCAAAATTTGGCCCAAAAAACACTTTTTCCTCTCATTTCGGTGACAGAAAGTTCTGGAATCTGAGAGGAGCCACAAATTTCCTTCCACCCAGCGTTCCCCTAAGTCTCTCGATAAAAATGGTACATCACTTCTGTGGGTAGGCCTAGCGCCCACAAAAGGAAATGGCCCAAAACACAACGTGGACACAACATATTTTTTCACAGAAAACAGAGGTGTTTTTTGCACCTGTGGTGTTTGGCCTGTAGCTCAGCCGGCCCCAGGGGGGGGGGGGGCAGAACTGCCCTAAAATAAATTTGCCCCCCCAACCCCCACCCTCCCCCGCCGGGAGCGACCCTTGCCTACGGGGTCGCTCCCCCTGCGTGACATTGGCGCCAAAAAACAAATGCCCGGTGCCTAGTGGTTTCTGCCCCCTTGGGGGCAGGTAGACCTAAACTCAGCCAATCTGCCCCCAAGGGGGGCAGAAATGGTCTAAATACAATTTGTCCCCCAGGGGAGCGACTTTTGCCTGATGGGTCGCTCCCCATCTCTAAAAAAAAAAAACAAAGAAAAAAAAGAAAAATTCCCCTGGCGCCTAGAGGTTTCTGCCCCCCCACCCCCCGGGGGGCAGATGGGCCTAATAATAGGCCGATCTGCCCCCCGGGGGGGCAGAAATGGCCTAAAATAAATTTGCCCCCCCAACACCTACCCCCCCCCGGGAGCGACCCTTGCCTACGGGGTCGCTCCCCCTGCGTGACATTGGCGCCAAAAAACAAATCCCCGGTGCCTAGTGGTTTCAGCCCCCTTGGGGGCAGATTGACCTAAAATTGGCCAATCTGCCCCCAGGGGGGCAGAAATGGTCTAAATACAATTTGCCCCCCCAGGGGAGCGACCCTTGCCTGATGGGTCGCTCCCCATCTCTAAAAAAAGAAACAACAAAAAAAAAATTGCCCTGGCGCCTAGAGTGTTCTGCCCACCCCCCCGGGGGCAGTTCGGCCTAACAATAGGCCGATCTGTCCCCCGGGGGGGCAGAAATGGCCTAAAATAAATTTGCCCCCCCAACCCCCCCCCCCCCCCCCGGGAGCGACCCTTGCCTACGGGGTCGCTCCCCCTGCGTGACATTGGCGCCAAAAAACAAATCCCCGGTGCCTTGTGGTTTCTGCCCCCTTGGGGGCAGATTGACCTAAAATTGGCCAATCTGCCCCCAGGGCGGCAGAAATGGTCTAAATACAATTTGCCCCCCCAGGGGAGCGACCCTTGCCTGATGGGTCGCTCCCCCATCTCTAAAAAAAGAAACAACAACAAAAAAAAAAACACAAAAAAAAAATTGCCCTGGCGCCTAGAGTGTTCTGCCCCCCCCCCCCCGGGGGCAGTTCGGCCTAATAATAGGCCGATCTGTCCCCCGGGGGGGCAGAAATGGCCTAAAATAAATTTGCCCCCCCAACCCCCCCCCCCCCCCGGGAGCGACCCTTGCCTACGGGGTCGCTCCCCCTGCGTGACATTGGCGCCAAAAAACAAATCCCCGGTGCCTAGTGGTTTCTGCCCCCTTGGGGGCAGATTGACCTAAAATCGGCCAATCTGCCCCCAGGGGGGCAGAAATGGTCTAAATACAATTTGCCCCCCAGGGGAGCGACCCTTGCCTGATGGGTCGCTCCCCATCTCTAAAAAAAAGAAAGAACAAAAAAAAAATTTGCCCTGGCGCCTAGAGGTTTCTTCCCCCCCTGGGGGCAGATCGGCCTAATAATAGGCCGATCTGCCCCCAGGGGGGGCAGAAATGGCCTAAAATAAATTGCCCTCCCCCCCAGGGAGCGACCCTTGCCTAAGTGGTCGCTCCCTTTGCGTGAAATTCACGCAAAGAAAAAACTCCCTGGTGTCTAGTGGTTTCTACCCCCCTTGGGGGCAGATTGGCCTCATCAAAATAGGGCAGAAATGGGCAAAATATAATTTTCCCCCAAGGGGAGCGACCCTTGCCTAAGGGGTCGCTCCCCACCAAAAAAAAAAAAAATGAAACAAAAAAAAAAAAATGGTCCCTGGTGCCTAGAGGTTTCTGCCCCCCCTGGGGGCAGATCGGCCTAATAGTAGGCCGATCTGCCCCCAGGGGGGGCAGAAAAGGCCTTCCCGAAAATATGCCCCCCTGGGAGCGACCCTTGCCCAAGGGGTCGCTCCCTTTTGTCAATTTCAATGAAAAAAAAAAAAATCCCTGGTGTCTAGTGGGGTTTCAAAAGCCGGATTGCAAGCAATCCGGCTTTTGAAACCCTCGGAGGGACTTCAAAGGGAAGGAAATACTTTTCCTTCCCTTTGAAGCCCCTCCGGGCCTCCCAAGTGATTGAAAAAGAAATGCTTTTGCATTTCTTTTTCAATCGCGCTGGAAGCAGAGCTTCCAGCGCGACGAGGGAGGCCCCTGTGACACATCAGCGCGCGCGCGCGCGCGCTGACGTCACAGGGGGGGGGTGGGGGGGTCGGGGGTGGAAGGGGAAGGTCTTCCCCTTCCATCCTTGACTTGGGGGGGGAAGGGGGGTGCACGGGGGGCGCGCTAGCGCGCCCCCAAGTTCCCCTGTGCCATGGACGAGATGATCTCGTCCAAGGCACAGGGGAACTGTAGCCTTGGACGAGATCATCTCGTCCAAGGCACAGAAGAGGTTAAACTGAAAAACAGCGCCACAGTGACATCCACTAGTTAAACTGAGGTACTGCACCCTTTTAGTGTTTTCAAAGTCAACAAGCTTTGGACAAACCAAACTGACTACAGTACGGAGATAGGTGCCGTGCCCGCAGATGAAAGGGCAGCAGGACCACTAGACAGTGACTGCACAAGAGCAGCAGCACACCCACTAAATGTGACAGCACAGAAGAGAGAGAGCGATGGGTGCAATCAGACTGCAGCTACCCCAGCCGAGCGGCAAAAGTGGGAAATGGAGGCAAGCGCCACATGAGGCGCAAGAAGAACGCACATGGCCTGTGCAGCCCCTACCGTCTGTCTGCCGCCACTGCCGAAAGAGCGCCACATGCCCCCAGCAGTGATGGACATCCCCGCAAGACAGGAGAGGGGCACGCGAGGTAACAGCAAAGTTCACCCGCAAGGAAAGACACAATGTCAGAGGCGCACAGAGCTGCGCTGGCAAACCTGACAACATGGGCAAGAGCAGGAGTGACAGAGAGCCCTCCAAGAGTGTGACGCAACATCAGGGAGAAGAGGCCATGCCAGCCGGCCACAGCACAATATGGCCACCATTGGCCTATTGTTCAGCAGGTCAGCAGAACTGACTGACCCTGCCAAAGAGACAGAGGCAGGAGCGAGCACTACGACAGAGCAGTCGCGAGGTGTAACAGCAGCACCCTCGAGTGAAAACGCAGAGAAGAAGACGGTGACCCACCAGTCAGAGAGCGGTTCACCAAGAACATCCCAGAATGGACCAGACCTGCAAGAGGTCTGTCAGGCGAGTGAATCAAGTCTTACTGACAGGACTCAGCCTGCGAGAGGCTGCGATAGAGCAATATGCACTGGCAGAGGTGCAGTGAAAGGTCTATGAGGTGCAGCATGCGACCCGTGGCACAATGCCACGGCGAGGAGGAAACAGGAGAAGAGAATGTGGCACGATGCAACAATGTGAATAGAAGAGGAGAAAGGATGTGACAGACCGGTCACACCGGAGATCAACACCACCACAGGTGCGCAAGCAAAAGGAGAAGAGCTATGGGACTGAGGACTCGTGACAGCAGACAAGAGGGCACCCATCACCACAAGACAGCCACCGGGGTGAGCAGACGTCACTGGAGACAGATCCGTGGGTGGGCCAACTGTAAGCCACCAGCATGCGCGACCCGCCTCCAGGTCCCATGCTTCTCAGTGCTACCATTCTGCCACCTGTCATCGGTTGCTTGAACACGAAGGCATCCCTAGTCCCAACTGCACATGCCAGGCCAGAACCGCAGGTGGCCACACCTTTTCGCTGGAGAAGACACCGCCACCTGTTGATCTGCCAAAAGATGAAAAGAAATCATCTTGATGAGGTGCATCACCCAAAACACTGAAGAAGCACAGCACCACCCGAGTGGAGCCAAAGTCAGCAACAACGTCCGATGTTCAAAAGGCTTCCCCAACACCGTGAGAGGCTGAACAACTGAACACCTGCCATGAGCCCCCATGAACCGGACACCTTCCATCGAGGGCAGACCAGACCATTCAAATCATCTAACCTTGGTGATGCACGAGGCTCGGACATGGTCCTGTGGCAATCCAGGGGCAAGGGCCTTAAGGGAATTCCAGTGAGAGAGGAATCCCGCCACAAGAGATGAATCTGAGGCAGTTCCGCGAAAGACACCAGAAAGCACGGAGGTCACCAACAGAGACTGGTTACCCAAAGACTAGTGCACTAAGGCCAGAGAACTGGAGTGCTGAAGGCCGAGCACGCTGACCCTACGACAACTACCTTTGCGTTCCATGCACGACTGGGATGTGGTCCTGTTGGCAGTTCCTCAGTGATGCCTTCGCTTGGCCTGCGATAGGCCCGGCACAGTCCACATGGTCCCATAGCAGCCCGCCAAAGGGTCTTGAGGAGACTCCTATCTGATAGTGTTCTGGCACAAGAGGGAAGCATGGCGCTGCTCTGCCATTAGGCATCCGGATCCAACAGCCCTTCACGGACAATGTTTCTTCACTTAGGTCATCTGCTGTCTTTAGAGGTGTGCCGTCCCAAGAGCCGGAATGCCGGAATGCCTTCCAGTGATGCGTAAAGTGGACTCCCCACTGCATCGAACTTTGTAATGGACAGGCGACTGAAGTATCCGGACGTCATCTACACTGCTATTCGTGTCCAGAGCAGTCTAGTTAAACAACTGAGGGGTGCCATGATGCCAAGTGCCCAGCTGTACCTGTTCCATGTAGCATGTCAGGTGGACTGCCTGAAGAGACTCAGTGATAGTTTATGGTTGATGTGTTCTCTCCCACAGGTTTGACTTGGTTGTTTTGTTTTTTTAATAAAGTTTGGGAGTGATGTAGTGTCCTGATGGATACGTTCTAGTCTTTCCACCAGCCACTCTGCTTAGGGCTGGCTTCCACACTCACACTCAGTTTCTACTGAGGGGTTCTGACTTGCAGTGTGATCCTGGACAATTGGAGTAATCTATGCCATGTTTAATCGTGCATTCAAGAGATGTGCAATATGACGGTTAGCCCTTCTGTCTCAGTCCTCATCCTGTGAGATTTGTGTGGCTTGGGAGAAATTTAGTTGTGGTGTGAGACATTGAAACAGCTCTGCTGTCAGTAGCTTAATGTTTTATGTTAAGATGCCACTAACGGGACAGCCCTGCTACCTGATTTCCAGGCTTGTTCAATCAAAGACACATCAGCCAGATCCTAGACCAGACATCCAACTGACAAAAACAGACCGTAGAAGAAGGAAATCACGGATATGGGATGAATAAACACCCTGGTTCAAAGACTGAAGTCATAGGACATGCCATGTAGGATTTAGACATCTTCCCCTTTAGCCCATGCAATTAAAAAAAAACAACTAAGAACAACTGTCGGATCAAACAAACATAAAGAAATAATCACTAAAAAAATGTAAGTGATTAGGTGAAAATTCATCATTTGGGAATGCTATGGGTACGATTATTCACTCACCCAACACTTCACCAATGTACTCACTAACCTCTTCTGAAACTTCATCGACCCCACACTCCTAAACAGTGTCCACCTTGGCAACACATTCCAAATTCCACTTTGATCAGGCAAAGCCCTCACAAAGATACCATTAACCTCCTCAACCCACACAGTGTGACAAAACCTAGAACACTGTTTCCTGAGGCACACAAGATCTCTAAAGGCTACCAACTCAACAACACGAAATAAAATGGATTTATTGCCCTTCATATGCACACTTTGCACCTATCTGGTTAACATTCACATTGTCCTTACCTAATATTCTGTCTTTTTAGCATGCAGCCCAGGAGTATACCACCTGTGGATCCACATAGACCATCAGGGGGGATCTATTACGCTTTTCAAATCCAGTGATAAAAATGGACCGCACAAGACATGGAGACACGGAGTAACGGGTCTAAGGAAGGGCAAAGCGGACAGCGAAGGGAAGGAGAGGTGGGTGTGGGTGTTTCGCCTCGAGGAGAGGATGCCATACACCCTAATGCAGGCCAGTAAATTGAGGCTCTCTGCCCCCTGGTTGGATAGTTTAAGAGTGTAGTGATTGGGCTTGGGTGATTGCAGGTACCACTGCAAGTGGGGGCACTAATGACAGCTAAACACTTAAAGAGGGAGGGAAAGGGGCTGTGGAAGGGTGAAGAGGTCAAGAGGAAATGTTGGCAGGCCAGGAGGATTTGTTAGACGTACCACTGCCAGGATATACGGCTCAAAGCTAAGAGAGATATATTGTGAATGACTGAACGTGCTCCTGCAAAGCGTGATCTTTTTCATTTATCCACTAACTAAAAAGCTAAGTTTATAAATATTATTTCAACGAGCAATGGTCAGTGTAGGCGATTAAAGCATTCTTTTAAAAATACAAGCATTTATCCATTACGAGTATTTATGTGCATAACAGGCACAGGCATTTGCTTATAACCACAGCCTAGGCAGCAGGCATTGCAGGGATGATATAATGGCTTGTTAAATGCAAAATCTATTTTCTCCTCCAACAGCTTTCACAAGCATGCAGTCGGGTGGCCTGTTGCAATGGATAAATTAAATGCTCACCTCTGGCAACAGTAAATTCAAAGTGTATCAAAGGTGCTTATGAATTATGTGAACAGCCTTCAGGACAACATATATATCCATGCACCATATTTATTACTTTTATATGGCAGGAAACCTAACATTTTACCACCTGGCATTCTGCTCGTTAGCATGTTACTGTCCTCATAAATACAAGGCCTCATCCATCAAAGCCAATATAAAAAAGGACAGAGTGTGCAGCTACGTGGGGACGATACATCCAGAAGGGTTTGCAATCAAACCGTAGCAAGAAAAATATTAATACCATTCTGAGCCCTACAAATCCAGTATTTTGCGTTCAACTTAATGTTATTTACTTATCTGTAATCCTTATATGTTCCTTCATTCTTTTTATACAGTTTAAAAAGTCAAACAATAACTTTCGAATATCACAACAGAGGTGTAAAAGGTGACATTCAAAGAGAGCCTGCGCCTGCAATCCGCCCGTCTGTCTGTCCGTCCACCCGCAGCGCGGACAAGACCGGATCAGGCACAGAACACTTTACTCAGGTAGAAAAGCAGGTTGAAATTCGCATTATAAATACATATAATATGGGGGAAATACCATAATTTAGAAAGATTTTCTATTTTTAATTGTATCAGGGGAAAAAAGAGGAAATGAGACAAATGTATACAGAAATGCATTTTAAACTCAAAATAATAAAAAAACATGTATTATTTAAAAAGCCACTTGGTGAATATTCTCATGATAAACAAAACTACCTAATGACAATCTCAATAATAAAAACCGATTAATGAATGGTCACCAGATTCTACATAGGTTCTTCCAAACCGTTGGCCCTTTTGTACAGAATATTGCAGCTGAAAGATAGTCATGATGGGGTTATAGTTAAGTCCACAGCTTAATTTGTAGTAAAGTTGGTGGCAGGACCCTCATCAGGAGGCCACTGTAGGTTGCACCACCCATTGCCCCTGGCAGAGCTGTCAGTGACAGGACCTGCCCAACTACTAACCATCACACTGCTACAAGTGCGCCATTTCACAACATTTGAGGCCCCTAAAACTATAAGAGTGGCTTGGGCGGCAGGTATTAGATGGTTTTAATGTATATTGCATTAATCGACAACTGTTGCCTTGCTCATCTTAAAATTACACAAACAGCGCCATCGTGTGGCAGCTGTCATAAATGCTGGTGTTGCCAATTAAGGGCCAGTGCCGAGCACCGTTTCTAGTTAAGCACTGGTGAAGACTACAATACATACCAAAGATTAGATAGAGTTATCACTCTGTATTAGATCTGGTATGGGTTTGGAACTTGTACTATCAGGGAGAAAGATGGCGCTGAAATAGGGGTATTTGTAATTATTTAGTTATTATTCTGATGTTAGCAGGGAAAGACTTTGAAACCCTTGATGCACTCCCACTACAAGAGGGTGTTAGTGTGCCTGAGTTGTCATCCTTTGGAGATAATCAGTTTCTGAACTAAGTAAACTAGGGAACCACAGTGAAGGGCTTTATTGGTAATGCGTTCAAACTTTTGTACGCCTTCTACCAGCCTTGCTGCAGAGTGTAGTGATGCTTTCAGCAGTGCTTGATGAACCTTTGAGATTCCAATAAGTATTAAGTTGTCAAAGTATAGTTTTGATTGCAACACAGACTGTAACACTTGTTTAAAGTCATTTGCAGGGAGAAATGTTTTGATACTTCGTAGTAAGTTTTGCTGGTGATGTGCTCCTTTGGCTATTGTGATGGGCGATTTTAAGTTCAGGTTCTTGTTTAGATAAAAGCCAAAGGATTTAGCGCACATCGCGAAGGAGGGTTTGTAGTCCAGCACAGAGATTGAGTTAAGCCATGATTCGTTCAGGCATAGAACACATGGAGTAATCAGAGGGAACTCAGTTTTAAGGAGGTTGAGTGTCATTTAACAGTGAATTTCCTCTATAACTATGGTTGTTCCTACAATATGTTTTAGCAGGGGTGATTTGGAAGTAAAGGTGTGTATCATCTGCATAAAAAATGTAGGATATGTTGGACAGCTTGAGTGTGTAGCAAGTGGTTCCATGTTGATTTTGAAGGGTGTTGTTGAGAGAGTGCAGCTTTGAGGGACTTCTTGGAGAAGAGTGCATGGATCTGGCAAGACGTTTATCAATTTGATGCACTGGGAATGATTTACCCGATAGGATGTGAAGTACTTAAGGACAGCATCATGTATCGCCATTCTTGTTTTCAGGTTTAATCTGCAACTTCTCCTAAAACCTGATTGCAGATTGTCCAGTAGGTTATTTTTCATTCAAATCGTTTCAGGTGACTCATTGCAGCTTTCAAGTGCCCTTGTTGTGAATGATAAATTGGACATCTAATGTACGCTATTTAGATCATCAGGATCTACCTTAGTTTTTTCCGTATGGGAAGGGTTGGGGCCTGTTTATGAACTTGGCGGTGCAAATCCCATCATGTCAGAGGAGGTGGAAATACCACCAACAGGCTGGCAAAGAAGACCAACAAATTATGAACAGGGCAGGATTCCCCACGGAAGACAGTCAATGCACTGCTGGCACCGCCACTGTGGACACAGCACTGCGGACTATGGTAGCCACCTGCAGGCTGGAGGAGGCTATGTTGACGCCGGTCAGATTACGAAGTTGCACCCCTCCAAGGTTTCTGCTTTGGTCACACCACCACCTAAACCCAGGTGGAAACCAACATATTTAAAGGAGACACCCACCTTCCAAAAGCCACACTCGTCCGAAGCTGACATGGAACCAGAACTATACGTCTTCCTGCTGCTCCTGCTCGTCCAGAGACACCGGAATCAGCGGAGGCGACCCCCAGGACAACAGTAACTGTAAGTACGCACAGCTACCTGCAACTGTTCGAAATACCCAAGTACGTATGCACACACTACATACCAGTTGGAAATGGGGGACGAGTGCTAGACACACCTAACCTCACAGAGACCTGCATTCCCACACACAGCTACAAACACACCTGCACAAACATACCTCACATACTACGGCCATCCCATACTCACCAAAACACATACACAACTACCCCAAGAATCACTCCTCCGGCACAAGCACACCCAACACCACCAAACTACACAACACTACCACAAACCGCATATACAGCAACCCATCGGCATGCACCCACAAAACACACCACCCATCCGACAAGTCACACAAACAACACAACGTACCACCAACAGGGAACGCACACACTCAAACACAAAAGGACACAACGCAGCCAACAACCCACCCAGCAAACACACCACAGCGTATCTGATATGACTCCCACCACACAGACAAACACATTATCCAGGCACACATTAAAACACAACCCTGCAACAAACACAAGGCAACACAATCACCACACAACACCATCACAACCACATGCCCCCAGCACACACATGGACATTACACAACACACACCCATCACTAGGGAAATAACGCACTACACACAACCACATATACTGCCAAACCAAAACATGTAGGCCAAAAACCACACACACACACACACACATACAGACTCACATTTTTTTTGGGTTAGACAGGAACACATACCCTGTCATTGAGGGGACCAAGGCTGACAGGGGCAGGGGCAGAGGAGACTGCAGCAGAGGAGACACTTACCCACCTTGGGCACGCCAGCCAGGCATTGGACCGTAGCCGCTGGTGGAGTAAAGACACTTCCACATGTCCACAAAAGTGGGACTGGAGGCTGCCATCTGAAGGCACACTACAGTGTCCCACTGCAAATTACACGGCTCCACACTTACAGTGCCGGCTGATTTGGAAGTGCATATTGCAAACTGTGAGTGTAATGTAATACTTTTCCATGACAATGTTGTATGCCACAAAGATACCTCACTTTAGCACAAATGCAATGTGTGTCATGTGAGCCTCACGGGCTGAAAAATATGGCACATTCAAAACTTTAGTCAACATCCAGTGTGCATCACATTCCAGTAGGCAGCTATGAAAGGCTACAAGATAGTGGCCCGACTGGGGATTCCCTATTACCTTGGCAAGCTTGGATGGCATCTTGCATTTGGAACCTATACCGACGCAATGGCTGTACCATCATGACAAGGAGGACAGAAAGTGCTTTTGCCAGTACAATTCTGTCGTGAACGGATGATGCTGTACTTCGGAGCACCACGCCTAGAAGAACTGTAGTGCAACTGGTCATTGCCATCAGACTGGTATTGGAATGTGTCCACCCCATTTTCTGATACAACTGGTGTCAGTTTGAGTGTGCAGTAAAAGTGTGTCTTATCATGCAACGTTTACTCACATCAGACTCTAATCTTTTGATGTTCTCTGTGGGGGCTCATTCCGAGTCATGTCTGATGAGGATGCGTTTTGTACGTGAAGCGGACTATGAGCTGCCATTGGTGGATCAGGCTGCCCTTGGACACCAAATGGCCACAACACAAGATTCTGCCGCCTCAGCTGGAGCACAGGATTTAGAGATCTGTGGGGATGATTTGGTGATCTTACCACCAGCCGAAGTTGGACAGTTACTGGTGTCAATTGTGCCTGGTATAATGGGTGACTTTACCAATGACAATGACATTTAAGACAAACTGTTCCTGGCAGGAATGTGTGACATGGACCACTCCTTTAGCATGTAGACTCATCAAACTCACGTGTGGTTTGGACTTGTCAGTATTGGCGTTCCATAAGTTATGCGTCATAGATTAGCTATTAGTAGCTTTCATGTGTATCAAAGACTTTTTCATACTTTACTGCAGCAAGGGGAGGAGTGTGGAACACTCTTCACGTCACAAAAATGTCCTTTGTGTGTCGCATTATCCAAGTTCTGGCAAGTCATGCCTCGAGGTCAGGGATGTATTTACTCTAATAATTTTTTTTGCCATATCTTCTGCCTCTGTTTGACTTGAGTGTGAGATATATGTGAGAGTGAGACATGGATGAGTCATGAGACACACAACTCCACCTACGCACACAACAACACCACAACTGCGAACACACCAAAGTAATGGCATCACCACCACAGGCACCCAACATACACACTCTCTTCCTACAACACACATGAAACCACTGGAGTACAATGTAACTGCACACACCCTCATAAACTGCCTACTCAAAGCACACAATCCATGTCAGGCAGGTCCAACTCCATACTAGGGAAATTAATGTATGACAAACGTAGCTGTCATTTGCTTGTAACTTGTTAGAATTTAAGACACCACATCTAGCCCATGGTCTGTCCGTATCTACTGTGCAGTATGCACATAGTGCACAAATGTGTGCCCACTACTTGGCTCCTGATGACCAACACAGGTAGAAGCTTCAATGGGACAGGCAAGCACCTGAGGGTTTGGAGGGGTGACGGAGGGATTGGTTTAGGCTCTGATGTGGGAGGGGGACCCATGGTATTGACAATGGCAGGGGGGAATTAAGTCTTAGGCTAAGAGGTGGGTTGGAGACACCTGGGAGAGGTGGATGACTATGCAGGGGGGGGGCATGGGTACTTGCGGGGGGTTGGGAGGTGGAAGATCCGGAACTGGGGACTGACACAGATCATGTGGGGTATCACGGGGTGGTAGAGGAGAATGGAATAGGCCAAAAGCAGCATTCTATATTCTGTGTTTAACTCTTTACTCATAGTTAAGAGGAGAGCAAGACGGCCACCAGTGAATAGTCCACTAGTTGACCTGGAGACAATGGAAGAACAGCATTGTATCTAGACTTATCATCTGAATTGTTGCACTATCAAGGATCTCTGTCAACAGTTGGAGCCTGATTTGTTGCCTGGAAATCGGAATCACTACCACATCCCTTCCATAGTACAAGTCATGTCAGTACTACACATCCTGGCTACTGGGTCCATTCCAGAATACAGCGACTTTAACTGCAGGGATGTCTCAGCCCACGTTCAGTATGGTTTTGAAGGATGTACTGTCTGCATTGTCAAAACACCCGGACAGCTACATTAGGTTTTCTCTACGAGCGGATTTAGCCTATGTGAAGGCAGAATTTTATGCTATGGGACACATTACACATGTGATAGGAGCCATAGATAGCACCCATGTAGCTTTGGTTCCTCTCATTACCAATGAAGAGGTGTATAGGAACAGGAAAAACTACCAATCGATCAATGTTCAAGTGGTGTCTGGCAGACCCGTTTATTTCTCAAGTTACAGCCCAATATCCTGGATCAGTCCATGATTCCTTCATTATGCAGAAGTACAATGTCCCAATGCTGGTGACACGACTCTACATAGAAAGGGCCTGGCTTGTTGGTAAGTAACATTAGTAATGTGTGTTATCAGTGTCTGACTTCTGTCTTGACTATGTTGCAGGTCCCACATACATGTTTGTGTTGCACATCTATTTTACTCACAGGTGACTCTGACTATCCAAACTGTCCTTGGCAGTTGACACCAGTGAGGAACCCAACCACCCCAGGGGAAGTCCGCTGCAGTGAGGTCCATGGGAGAACAAGGCATGTGACAGAGAGGACTTTTGGTCTCCTGAAGGCAAGATTTAGGTGCACTGACTTGTCAGGGGGAGCCCTTCCCTACACATCCAACAAGGTCTGTCAAATCATAGTTGCCTGCTGCATGCTCCACAACCTATCCTTGAGACATCAGATACAATTAATGCAAGATGAGGGGGAGGCAGCAGGCCATGCAGGTGGAAATGCTGATTTGCCAAGTGATGATGAATTAGAGGAATAGGAAGCTAGAAACACTAGGGCATACCTCATCAATCAGTGCTTCAATTGACTAATGGGTATGTGAAGGACTACCATTGTTGTGATGTAAATGTGGAATCAGATAGAGAGATGGGTTGTACCGAGTATGCTAACCCATCATGGTCACTAGCTTGGCAAAGTGTAGTTCAATAAAAAACTACTGTTGTGTACACATTTGAAGATAATAAGACAATAATTGACATGCATAGCGACTTTACATGCATGATGAAAGAGACATACGATGGAACTGTGTTACAGTGTAGTTTATTGTGCACATGTGAAAAAAATAATTGATTGACAGAAAGGAGTAAAATAAAAGTGATGGGTGAAGTCATAGTGCATGAAATCTACCAGGTAACTGCTACCTGGCAGTGGACTTTTACTCGACATCTGCTCCTGCAGGATGTCTGGATGGACAACCACGTTTACGGGGGGTTCCTCAGCTACGGAGGGAGGTGTGTCTGAGGCCTGCCCTTCCCTAGGTAGGGCCACTATCCCCCTAGTGGCCACAGATGTTGAAGGGGCAGATGGAAGAGTGCTAGTGGAAGGGCTAGTTTCTGTTGACAAAACCTAACTGGGGTGGAATTCAAGTCTATCAGCACCCCTGCTATGGAAGCCATGGGGACGTTGTATTGTTGGAACTGCCCCATGACTTCTGTGTGGTTGTTTCTCTGCAGCTTGATGAGGCCCCTCAACATGGTGATAACTTGGCCCATCATTACTTGGGAACTTTCATAAGCTCTCAAGACTTGGGAGAGGGTTGCCTGGTCTGCTGATGATCTTGGTTGCCCCATCCTCTGGCCAACAACTCCCCTCCCAGACACCTTACTCCCACATGCCTGTGCCCCTGGCACAGTGTGCCCACTCCCAGTGGGTGCAGCTCCTTCATTGTCTGAGGTGGTGAGGTGTGACTCTGGTTGCTGTACTGTGGGCCACCCTACTGATTGACCTGTCCTCAGGGCACAGGTTTGGTTGCCAGTGGTTACTTGAGATGATGACAGCATCGGGCTGGGAGGTGCCGATGTGGGCAGGGTGAGGCTGGAAGTGGAGGACTGACCAGGGGTCCCAGCTGGGCCAGGTTTGTCATCCATGTCCAGACACCCAAGGGTTTTGTCCTCACTGGGGCCTGCATCCAGAGGGGGTGTGTCAGTCTCTGGTGTCCTGCAGATGTAGGCTTAGGTAAGGTTAACTCTGCAGGGTGTGACACAGAGGTTAGTTTTTAATGTTTGTATTGTTGCAGCTTTGTGAAATGCAGATAGTGGCTTACCCATGATTCACAGCAATGACACTGACAGTGTGGGGTATTCATACTATCCAATGCGGTGTTGTGTTCTGAACGAAGTGAGATTCGACCGCGGCCGAGCACAGTGGCAATGGTTTTCCATCATGGAAGTACAGCTTTCGTGATTTGTGGATCGTAATCTGATGGGTGGATTTTTGTCAGGCTGGTGGTGCTGGTGGTGGGTCCGCCTCTTTTCAGTCATCTATTGTTCTGTCAGTTTCGAATAAATGGCTGTTTTGTGATCATGTTTACTGTGTGGTTCATAATACGGCGGACATATGTCCGCCATCTTGAAGGTGGCTTGACGGCCACTGCTGCGGCGGTCTTCCATTTACTCCGCCATGTTCGTAATGACTTTACTGGCCGATTTTCAAAAAGTCAGGTACTTGTCCCTTTCCCAGAGAAATCTTTATAATGTTAATGTGAAAAAGAGTAATTGTTGAGCTAATCTCCTTGAGAAGCTGCAAGTTGATAGGGTCTAGGAAGTGGTAAGAGTGGCTGGTCTTAACAATAGTTTTAAGTATTTCCATGATCATACTTCCTTGAATGAAGGGCCCAAAGTATTACATTTTTGGACGATGTTTAGTCAAACCTGTATTGTCTGGTAGCTTCTGGGTGATAGTTCAATATTTTTCAATGTTCTGAGAGGAAAGTAGCAAACTTCTCACATCGTTCATTCCTTCGTAAGTAAAATGTTGTCCATTGCCCAGGGTTTTGTGGTGCTTTTCAATTTTTCAAAAAGCTTTTCAGGATGGTTTATAGCAAAATCAAGCTTTGATTAAATAAAAGGGGATTTTTCTTCAAAGATAGGCTTTTTTGCAATTGCTTCTTTCCTGCCTTAGTCAGAGAGATTTAGGGGTTCATTGCGACCCCGGCAGTCAGCGTTAATATGGCAGTAAAGTACCGCCAACAGGCTGGTGGTACATACCACTCCGAACACCACGTCGGTAACAGCTGCCAGGCTGGAGATATCCATCTCCAGCCCAGCGGCCGTCACTGTTCTGCCTGCAAGATTATGACCCAGCCTACCGCCATGGTTTCCGTGCCATCCGTAACGCCACAAAAATCATGGCGGTAGGCCATATCAGCAACAGGGAATTCCTTCCCTGTCACTGATAGGGGTCTCCCCCCTTCCTCTCCAGGTAGCCCTCCTATCCCTCCAAAGCCCTCCTACCCCCATACATTCACGCCCCCTTCACACACATACACACGCATGCACACATTCTCACATGCTTTCACGCATACATGCATCCATTCACACACACATCCGCACACACTTTCAGACATACACACAGACATGCATTCACATCACACAACATAAACGCACTCACACCTCCATACATGCACACACTCATCCAACACGCAACACACACCCGCATCCACGCACACACAAACATTCACACACACACAACACTCCCACCCCTCCTCCCCTGTCAGATCCCCAACTTACCTGCGTTCAGGGGTCCTCCGGCAGGAGACAGGACGGGGCGCTTCTGCCACCAGCAGCGCCCACCAGCAGAACACCACCAGGCCGTATTAATGGTCATAATACAGATGGCGGCGGTCTACTGGCGTGGCGCTGCTGGTGGCAGCAGCACCACCTTACCGCCATCCGCCTGCATGGCCACAGCCAGATTTCTGCTCTTCTTGTGGTGGAATCTGGCTGTGGTCATAATACGGCGGACGGCTGGTAGCCGCGGCAACAGTCTTTTGGCGGCCGTCAACGCGGCAGTAGGCGGGTTTTTACTGCCAATGTCAAAATGAGGGCCTTAGTGTTGATGAAGACTTTTATAATGTGATCTAGCATATCTGTTTATTGTTTCTTAATATTAGGTCACATTGTCATTGGCATCTTGATCTCATGGAATATATTTTACTACTTTTTACGACTCAGACCCACTTTTGCTTTTTTAGCCTGGCCCATCGTAACTACCTAGGTACATAGTAAAGAGAAAGGGATTAAGAAGCAATAAGACCACTCTAAGATTGGTCTGTAGCATTTTTTGAAAAGTAAGTCTTTGCCCTTAGGAAAAACTGATGTATAATGTCTATACGTACATTCAAGTATAAAGTATACGGCTAAAAGGTGGGCTACTCTGTCTATTGGCTGGTCTGTTAATGGATTCACACACCACAGTCTGCTCATCAGTTTTCCAACCCACATACCTATTATGCAATTGCATATCAAAATGATGAATTCCACAACTGTAATTTTATAAAGCACTAAGCCGCAGCTCAGTTATACTGTGCCTTACACCATGTGCTACTGGTATACAGCAGAAAATGTATAAATATCTACAAGACAATTAGACACATGTGAATGTACTGTCCCATGTTAAAGGACCATTATTGTTTAGTACATTTCAGTCAAATGAGAAGATCATAATCCAGTTTCACCCTTAACTGGAAATGATTTTGGTACTTATAAATGCATACCTTGTCATAGCAATTAAAAAGTAAAATGCCAAACTGTATGAATGGAAATCTTCTTCATACAAATAACTGAAAATAAAAATATTTTCTTCCTTCTTACACATCCTCCCTTTGGACAGATTAACGTTTTTGAGATTCTGACAAGAAGATATTTACTTTAGAGTGATCTTCATTACATAATAGGAAAGCCTACATTAGGAACAGCAGGAATACTGCAGTGGTTGTCAGCTGGCACCAATGTCAATGCCTCCCCCTCCCTTTTTATTCTGGGAAGGTTGCCATGGTGGATTAATTGTTGATGGCCATCACAGCAAAAACCTCCATTAGCTAACAGTAGAGTGAAATGTTTCAGGGTCCATAGGAAAGGTATTGATATACATTTTTTATTTGGTACTTTTTCAGATATGAAAGCACCAGGACGTTAAATGGTAGGTTATATAAAGCAGATGTTGAGATTATGATGTTATGTACTGTCAGATATATCATTAATATTTTCAGATCAGAAAAGCCCAAATTTTGGATTTCCACATCAGGGCTGGTCCGAAAGCAGTGGTTTATCTCAAATGATTTTCCAGTCAGTAACAGATCTCCCTGTTTCTTCTTCCCCACATCCTACTGCTTGAACTTGAGTACTCTCTTAACTTTGTATAATTATATCAATCTATACTCACTAAAAAATCTACTTGGGAAATCTTTCAGTTTTCCATATTTGGCATACTGAACTTCCAAAAATAAATAACAGATCCATTTTCAGGAACGTTTGTACCTCTTGTGGGCTTCAGAGTTATTGAATGACTATAACATTGATTCATTTAACAACTTTCAACAGTCTTTCATGTCACTTGGCAGCGCTGATACACAATGTTTTTTAATAACCGGATTTTTATTGATTTGTACGCGGAAAACAAACAAAGAAAAACTCTGCTGATAGACCAACTAATACATGTTGCTAAAGTGTAATTACTTCAATTATCTGAAAAGTAAAATTTTTAGGAACCACTGCAAACCCAATCATTGCTTATGATACTTTCCTCTAAAACTATTACAAAATGCACCAGTGGAAGAGTACAACCAGCACTGAAATCCCCCCCAAAGTGTGGTCAATTTAAGGTCACAAAGCGTGCTTGCTACAACAGACATCACTCCTGCTGTAAAATCATGGAGACTGCCCTAAAGCAATAGCATACAAAGCAATATACACTAGTCTGGAGCACCGTGTAAACAAAATAATTGTGAATCTGTATTTACTAATTGTATTGTAAAAATATTGTTTCGGAAACTATGCAGTCCGAACCTACTTGGGGTTTACGGATGTGGATTTTGACATCTGGAACATCTGCTAAATTTATTGCTTATCAGGGAGGCTTGGTAATATTGTACTTAACAGTTTGGTATGTCTATTACTTATTGGAAAATGATTACTTCGCATCTTATTGGCAAAACTAAGTTTAATCCTTCATTTTTTCAGTTGATAAGAATGCCTACTTTGTAGTGTGATCCTCTCTTTGGTAGATATTCAATGATATATTTTTCTTTACATATTAGAAGGCCTCAGGAAGTCTTGCTTAAGACGAAACACATGTTGGCTGTTTTTTCGACTGTATATTCGACTGTATATCATACTGAGGTATCAAGCACATTTATGTAAAGTATGTCCTGTGTACCATGAAAATAACTAATGTCTCATTGTTTTTCTCATCTGTGGATTTATTGAATGCGAATAAAACATCTTTTTATAATACCATTAATCAATACAGGTTCAAAATTATTTTGTTTATGAAAAGCTTCAGGCAGGTGTATAATACTTTTCTCTGAAAGTAATTTAGTCTTGCCACTAAAGGAGCTGTTGTATGAATTTGATTTTTCACATAAGCTGATACACGATAGTTAAAGCAATAGCAAACTTAATTCACTCTCATATGGGATCCTCCTCTAGATCTTGTCCTTGTTCTTTGATGTTGTCTGGCTCAATATTTGGGCAAACCAATTCTAAAGCTTCCTTTGTTTATAGAGAGCAACAGTATTCTCTTAGCCCAATATGTAAACCATCTGTCACAACAGACTGAGAAGAGGACATGTCTGTATGTTGTTCTATTAAAGATTAGAAACAAAATTATATTCAATTTAAAATAGATTGTTGTTGCCCTTAAATTGCGTTTAGATTACCTGTAAATTACATACGATTATAAATATGGGTGATGATCTACATTGGTGATGTCATGAAAAGTGGATCTCCTTCAAATATTATCCTGTGATAATATCTGAAGCTTTGGAGTCTAGCTTGGTTTAAAAAAATTATATTTTTAAATAAAGCTACCTATTACTTTTTCAAATTTATTTTTGACTGCAATTATCTCTGTGGACAGTACTAACAATTTTAACGTGTATAGGTTATTATATCTTTTTATTTCCATTGCTTTTCAGCAAATCACTTCATGGTGGAAGAGTTTTCTTTCTATACTATCCAAAAAATGTTAGTGGAATGGTGTTTGTGCAAACCACAGTACTAACATGGAATATGCCGTCGTCTATCCCGAAACATATTAAAGGACATATTTTTTGGTTAGGTCTAACTCTCTATTGTATGTATCTTTCTGTACTCAATATTAAAATTTATAAAATGAAGTGTATGAACCTCCAGAAAGGAATTTCCTCCTACAGATGTGCTACTGATCTCTTTTGTGTATTAATTTTGAAATCTATTTTGTATCTCATTCCATATTTCTTACTAATTTATTTACTATACAAATTTTTCTCAATTATGACACTATTCCTGTTTTCACTTCTTTCTCTTCCTTCGCCTGTTTCTGCTGTCTCTTAAATGATATATACTATTTCTATTTTAGTATCTTTTTACGTTTGTTATATACATTTCAGGCTGTACTTTGATTTGTCCTTATGAGTATGTTCTTTGTAATAACAAATGACGACATTTTACATAGACTTAAGCAGTGATAGTTGAAACTGTTTAGTTCCTATGTTATCCTGCCTTCATTATGTTGATTTAATGATGTTATTACTCCAGACTAAACCTTTAATAAAACATTGTTATTTAAAAAAGAATATTCCTGTCACACCAAATCTTCATTTGAGCACTTCTATCAAAAAAAACTTGCGCATCAGAGGAATACAAAAGTGATTTAGTAAAAGGAGTTATATTTACAGGCTAAAATGGTAGTATTCGCAAGTAATGGGGGTTTCAAATGCTGCAGCTTATTAAAATTCAAAGGTAGGCTACCATTCATTTTTTGTAAGGGAATGGGTGGGTACTAATTTTCAGCATGCTTTTATCATCTACTTAAATGTACTCCACAATACCAATTTGCACAAGGATTGTTTCATGAAGCTGCACAGGATTAATCATAGTGAAGGTGATGGTGCTACGGGTGAGGAGTTGACAGAAATGTGGAGAAACATCCTCGTCTCTCCCTTACCCCAAAGCTTTCTTGACTTAATGTTCTATCAACTTTTTTCTTCTCCCAAGCTCTACAATAGGGGTACCTATCTCTGAGGTTAGGCCCTCTATATTTTCAATCTTGCGCTGATTCAATGTCAATTTTTCAATCACAGTAAGGTACACTACTGTTCCAGAGGTGTAAAGCTGAAGTTTTCAACTGGTCAATCCTTTTACGCAAAATATATTTGTCCATATTATCTGGATCAGTACCTTGGTCTCAAGAGTACTTATGAGCCAAACTTTAAAGGAAAGCAGTTTATATTTGTTTGCTACTTAGATTCCAAATCGAGTATGAAAGAGGTCATTATGGCAGCACACAAAAACAACCAATAACCTCAATCCATCAATCGTAGATTTATTCAAATATAGAGAATGGATATGAGTATTCCTGATAAAGCATGACTCTTACTGAGCTTAAAAACATTTTGACAGTAAGTTTCTTCTTTACAAAAAATCTTTAACATAAGTTAGTCTATACATGCAAAGCAATAAGAAATCTTGATTTCATGATTAATAAAAAATAAAATATCTAATTAATACTTAGGCCCTATTTCAAAGTGGGTGGTAATGAGGCATCTGCTAAATATTGGCAGATGTCCTGTCCACTCACCTGCCAGCCCCACGCCTCAATTAGAGGTTAGGGGTAAGCAGTGCATTTGACAAATAAGTCACTTCTCCGCTGTTCAGAAAAGTACTGTCCAGAACCTACATTGGTGGAAATAGCATAAGGGGAACCACTCTCTCCAACACCATATCCACTGCTGTTTCTTCTGTTTGGGGTCCCCACTGCAGTCACAGACAGAAAAAGATAACAAGTGACTCCCATGTAATGGGAAGAAACTCATTAGTCCATGATGAACATTGCTTTTGCCTATTCCGAAAAAAGCATCCACTTTGTGGGTCTATCTTTGGAAAAAAGAGCTGTCAGTGACACCATTCAGATATAGTATGGTGCGCCTGTCACCACAATCTTATTGGCCGTAAGAGGCTCTAGTAATAAAGGAGAAGTCACCTCAGTGAAACAGGCCAGTTCACCAGCTAATATTAGATTTTGCCTGTAGCCTTTACGGGTATCGTGAACGCAGAGTTCAAATAAACATTGTGGGAACTCTACAGACATAAACTTAAAACCTTTTCCAATGGATTAGGAGTCGCTCCCACACAAGAGGGTGATGGTTCCTAACTAAATGTTTCTACTGTCTTCTTTACACTTCATTCTAATGTAACCACTATCAAAAATTGTTTTAAAAATGTAGACAAAGTAATGCTTTGTAAGGCACTGCTGTTCACTATTTGGTGTTGCTTGACATTGGAAAAACAAAAGATAAAACTGATGTTTAACTGTGGCTCTAAATATAGGTGAGATGCACTTAATAGTCATTCTTTCTCATAAGCAGTTTCTGCAGAAAAATGATTTTTAAAAGAAAACCACGCTTAAAGTGCCAGTTATAAATACTCGCCATACTAAAAGTATAGTGCAGTTTGTTGCTCCCAGTGTCCAAGTAGCTTGAATTTATTTAGTAGCTTCTGAAAAAGCATTCCATCCAGTTTCATGATTGGTGAAAAACAAACAGGGCAACTCCTCCGCAATACAAGTTCCTTAACAGACAAAATCCATTTTACATCTCCACGTTGTCTTCAGCAGCCTCCTACAAAAACTCCAGGCAGATATATCCCCTCTCTGCATAAAATGGCAACGTCCACAGTCGAACTACCATTCAATCACCCATCTCCTGAAAAGCATCGAGCAAGCAGCCACTACCGAATTGCATGACAAATAAAGACCAACACCTCCCTCATGACTACCAGTTAGCATTCAGATCACAGTGTAACACAGACACAGCAACCATCCAGGTGGTGAATATTCCTTCCATATCACTGATAATGGTGTTCCTATCTTCCCATACTCCACCAACACTAGGCAACATTTGGCACCATCTGCCAGAAACCCTTATCAATACCATCACATCACAAATGGATTTTGATAACATAGTCTAGCAATGGTACGCAGCCTACAAACTGACAGCAACTCATCCTAAAGAACTCTAATGATCAGAGAATACACCCTTGACCTGTGGCATTCTCCAAAGCTCTATTCTGTCACTGCTCATCTCCAAGCTCTAAAATGGAGAGACTAAAGCTCAACAGTCAGAGATCCATCACTTTGTACATTGACATGCAGTTCTAGTTGAAACGTGGTAACAACACTGACTGCTTGAAGGTCTTCACCATTCAAACCTGGATATAGAAAGCACGCAGAACACTGAACCCCTGTAAAAAGGAGTTTGTGCAGGTCACTAAGGGATATATCCCAAAATTATTTTTAGAATAGCCTTTCAAAATTTAGGGCCTGAATTAGAACTTGGCGGACAGGTTACTCCATCACAATGGTGACGGATATCCTGTCTGTCAAAATCTAAACCCATGATACCCAATGGGATTTAGATTTTGGTGGCCCTGACATCCATCACTATTGTGACAGAGTAACCCATCTGCCAAGTTCTAAATCAGGCCCTTAGTTCTTCTGCACTTGGACGGAGGAAATACCCTACTTGAAGATACCCCAGACAATCATTAGACACCATTGAATATCATTCTCAACAGATTTGCATGATTCATCAAGGGACTCAGAAACTATGAACAGATCACTTATGCTTTTTAGGAACTCTATTGGCTCACCCAGCATGCCTGCATCGTTTTTAAAATATGCTGCATTAAATAATGCCATTACACTACATTCCTGTCAGACAAGAACTAGATCATTGATGCTCAAAGAAACACATGCAGCCATGACATCAACAACTTGAAAACAATAGGTGTGAGCACTAGTCTAGAAGACAACTGTTCTCTCGCCAAATATGCCATATCTGGAATTTCATCGTTATACTGATCTGTATATCTCCATTTCTCTTCCACCTCCTAAGGGATCAAATCGACACCTCTTCAGAGCAAAGCCCGGACAGAAACAAGCACACTCCCTTGTATAAATTCTGTTGCAAGAATGACTCAGCTACCTACAAGTTCATTGTAGCTACCACCTTTCTTATATTCCATCCACACCATCTCTTGTACAGCACACCTTCGTTTACAGCTAGGTTTGCTCTTTTTAACTATACATTCAAGCAAACATGCATTTTATGACATTTTGCATGAAAATCATTCTGGAATTTCCACACATCTTTTAAACCTAATAATCATTTAAAATAAATGCTTCGCATCTTCTAAACATTCCTACCATGTTTATTTTTAGATACAAGTATATAATAATGCTTTATATCAATGACGACCATATTTCTATATTGAAAAATATTTGTTTCATTGTATTGTTTGTGTGAAACATAGTGCTGTGAGTTTATACAGTTACATTTCTCAACCCTTCAGCCCCATAAAAGTAATCAGAAATATTCAAACGGAAGCACTTGACATACGCACCTCACTTTGGGCTCATGATGCTGAGTTTAAAAATCTTTATGCCTATTTACCCATCATTAAATTTATTTTCCACCTGTCACTGAATGTTAAAGGGGATCTCATGAAAAATCCAGGCTACGGGCCTCACAGTCATGATTGTTTGGTTTTATTTGTTTTTTAATCTGTATAGACCTTTAAAATGTTTTAGGTACAGTTTGCCAATATCTAATCCTGAAAATGCTGCAATGCCTCATTTTAGCTGGAACAACAGTAGTAACAGGACCATTTTATCTGCAGAACCGAAGCTCTACAAATCAGTAGCTGCTTCAAGGACATAGATGTTGAACTCACCACATCTTTTTTTCAAGGAGAGGTTGATATGTTTTGCATTTTATATAGCACAAAATCAACCCGAGAGTATTAGATCACTTTACATGAGCACTAGTTACATTACACAAGGTCACATTCATATTGTTTCGCTTTACATGAGCACTAGTTACATTACAGAAGGACACATTCATATTTTTCTTTTAGGCACATGGGGTTTAAGGGCCTGATGTAGAGTTCGGTGGACGGGTTACTCGTCATAAATGTGGCGGGTATCCCGTCCACTGTACTGCAAGTGCATTATATCCAGTGGCACATGTATTTAAGGCTGACGGGATATCTGTCACGTTTGTGACCTGTCTGGTCAACTCTAAGCAGACCCTAAGTGGTTTGCCCAGAATCACGGGATGTTGAGCCACTACTGAGTCTAAAACATGGTTTCGCAGTTCCAAAGTAGGCATCCCTGGCTGTAAGCCACACCCTTTGCCTTTACAATAGAAAGATGTAGTGGAGCCATATTGTAGTAATTGCTGTGTGCTGACACACGGTTTGGCAAACTTCTCATGAGTCGCAACATTTAATTGGCTCCAGTAGCAACTGGGAGTATGATCTTTATACCCTTAACTCAAACGTTCAACACTAACTCCAAACATGCCAAGCCCATAATGGTAGAATGCTGTCTGTTTTGCTACTTTACCAATAAAAGTTAAAGTGGAAAACAATCAAACTTACTAATTTTATATCCCAGGCTTTCAGCATGAATCCTCTTTGCCATGAACTGACTCTCAATTACTGCCCGCACTTCCACCTCCTTTGGAAAATTAGGAACCTGCAGAGCACAGACAGGAACATGTAAGAAAAAGGGTTACAATGAGGTCTATTTAGACCCTTGCATGTTATAAAAAGGAAACATGGGAGATAATATTTTATTTGTTTTATATTTCAAAAGAGACACCTTTTTAGAAACTTTAATATAGCACTGATATGGGTTGGGGAAAAAAAGATAGGATCGGGGCAGGCCAATAGCTGACCAAGATGACCACAAACTGAGAACGTTCTCCTTTCCAAGGCCTGAGCCCTACCTAAATCTGACCAATGTTCCTTCCATCTGCTCAAGAAAGGACAAAAAGAGCCTGAGACTGTCCCCAGGCATCACCGCAACATCGTACATCAGTAGTGGGGGGGCTGAAGAAACGAAGACCACTTGATCCCACCCATACACCTTCAGGCAAGAGGAGCAATCCAGGACTGAACAAACAGAGGGTGCCTTGACTCAAGTGCTTAATTTGAGCTGGTGTTTTCCAGTTCTGGACACCAGCACTTTATTGCCAACATTGGCTCTTGTGACAGCCTCCCAAAAGGTGATGCTGTTTGTCTCATTTTTTGAAGAGCACAACAGCTGTTGTTTACTAATTAAATGGACATTACAACCACTAATACCTGCCACCCAAAGCTATAAGAGTAACTTGGGTGGCATGTATTAGCCATTTTAATGTATATTTAAAGTCTGAATAGTCACACTTGTATGAGTGTAATGGCTAGTAGTGCAAGTACTGTCATAGACAGCACTAGTGGGAGCAATGGGTGGTGCAAGCTGCTGTGGCCTCCTGACAAGGGCCCAGGGACTTTTTTTTTCACAAATTAAGAACTGCCTTGACTGATACCGGTGGCACTGAGGGTAAGCCAGGCCCCTGTCCTCATGTCCCCCTGGGAAGAGGCCAATACAAAAAGGTCTAATGAACAGGGGCATGATCCCCCTACCCCACTGTAATAAGCACGCTAACTCAGTTGCAAGCATGGGGCAGCATGGGTTAAGCTACACAAAGGCATCTGTAAAATAAAATCTTCCCTTTTGTCACATAAGCTGAGTCATCTAACTTTAAAGGTTTTTGAAGATAAGCAGTCCTTCCTTTACCATAAAACATGGGGCTAACCTTTCAAGTGGTTCATAGTGTGTTAAGAGGAGCAAGAACGAAATGATAAAAATTCTTGATGTCAGGATGATGCATTTTTCCTGGATGAATGAGGAAGCTACTGTCTTGTCATTAATAGGAAATAGTAATGTGCACTTCTAAATGTAAGAGCTGAATGCATGAGAAAACCCTTGTCCTTCCATTTCTATTGCCCATGAATGTGAATATGTTTGGACTGCGTCTTATTTCCAATCCTTCGCCCACACCTAGGGATAGTCCTCTTTAGTCATCAAAAGAAACATCAGAAAATAAGGACACCTAGCCTACCAGCCTCACTCGCAAATTTGCAGACCTCCTTGTGGAAAACCACAAGTTCTCGAGAAGGGATGGAGAGACATAAATAGCATGTTTTTCAAACCTGACAGTGAGATGCAGATCTTTGTAGAATATAAAAAATCACTGCAACTATCTTTCTTTGCTGCAGTTCCAGGCAGAAAGTATCCTTTAGTGCCCAAGGGAACTACAACATGAAACACTCTTGAGACGGCTCCTACAATTTCTGAATACTCCAGAGGCTTATTTTCTGATTCCAGCATGTCAATACAGCATAACATCCTTGCTGCATATGTATTTGCACCAGGGACTAGATATAGTTTCTAATCCTCTTCTATATCATATTCTCAAGGGACACCATAGAAGAAGCTAATGATTAACAATACTATTCTCTTTGCTATATCTCCTTTCTAGCAGTTCCTTCAACTTTCAGCTGATCAGTTGAAAATAGTTGCAAGAATCTTCACCTTACTCCCCTTCAAGAGAAAAAGACCTCCTTTGCACCCTGGAATCCTCAGCTTATCAATGCACTGTGTTTACTCAATTATATCCTGGTGAGTTTAAAAGCCGTGGTAAGGGCCTAACACAAAAGAGGAAGACCTCTGTACATTTGCCTGCAGTTTGATTCTCTTATTCTGATACTTAGAACGTAATAGGCATGAACTTTCTCTAAGAGTACCACCCATAAGAAGAGTAACCAACTTAGGGGGTTATTCTAACTTTGGAGGAGTGTTAATCCGTCCCAAAAGTGACGGTAAAGTGACGGATATACCACCAGCCGTATTACGAGTTCCATAGGATATAATGGACTCGTAATACGGCTGGTGGTAAATCCGTCACTTTTCCGTCACTTTTGGGACGGATTAACACCTCCTCCAAAGTTAGAATAACCCCCTTAGTGTTTTGATGCCCTAGTGCCATGATGACACAGATTGGAATGTGCCCCTGCACCTGCCCGCCATTGGAAATTACTGTCACAACTCTTCTTTCTACATTCCCATGATATCTAACACCTATGAAAGGATATGTTTTTATTTTTCTAAAAATGAGTCCACATCTAACGTGCATTGATCTGCTCACAGCAGAGCACAATGTTGCACATATAAGTGTTCATGAACCATGTAGCAGCATCTTTGAGTTCACATGATATCTGCAGTTTATGCTCGCACGCTCCTTACCAAAGCTGAACACAAACATTTCCACCATGAAGGCTACCCTTAGCACAACACAGAGAGATTTAGGGCTCCCAGTAACACAAATACTGTCACCCTTGGAATCTCTGATTTTATGTCCAGAGACTTGTAAAAAGCTGGCTCATAGTGTATCTTCTACAAAAGCCCCTGTGTTAGACCTGTCATCCTTGGTGTGGTCTCCCCTGTCTTTTTTGCCTCTGCTTCCCATGTTTTGACTGTGTGCTGTTTTTTGTACTCTGGGCACTTTACCATTGCTGACCAGTGCTAAAGTGCAAGTGCTCCCTGGATAAATTGTAAGTGTAACAGTTTTTTCCCTGATTGGTATATCTAATTTACTGGTAAGTGCATAGTTACTAGAGGTGCCCAGGCTCTGTAAATCCAATGCTACTAGTGGGCCTGCAGCACCAATTGTGCCACCCACATGAGTAGCCCTGTAAACATGGTTCCGACCTGCCACTGCAGTGTCTGTGTGTGCAGTTTTAACCTGTCAATTCAGCCTCGCAAGTGTACCCACTTGCCAGGTCCAAACCTTTTTTTTTTATACATGTAAGGCACCCCAAGGGTAGGCCCTTGGGCAGGGTGTAGTGTATGTTAAAGGTGGGACATGTACTGGTGTGTTTTATATGTCCTAGCAGTGAAATACTGCCAAATTCGGTTTTCACTGTTGCAAAGCCTAGCTCTCTCATAGGTTAACATGGGGGCTGCCTTTAAATATCTTTTAAGTGTAGTTTACCTTGGGAGCAGATATACATTTGGAGTTTGGTGTCTCAGAACTCAGAATTTAAAAATACAACTTTTGGTAAAGTTGGTTTTTAAATTGTCAGTTTAAAAATGCCACTTTTAGAAAGTGGGCATTTTCTTACTTAAACCATTTTGTGACTCTGCCTGCTTGTGTTTTCCTTGTCTGGGTCAGACTGACAGTTGGGTTGTTTCTGAATCTCCACTAGACTGTGACACAAAGGGAGCTTGGGTGTAGCCTGCATATCCTAATGGGCCATCTGGGCTGGAGTGGCAGGAGGAGTATTCACTTACACCTGAATAGGCCGTGCCTGCCCTCACACAATGCAGTCTCCAACCCCCTGGTGGTTGTCTGGAGCCAGGCTTGGGCAAGGCAGGATCTTGTGAACAACAGAGACTTTCCTTTGAAGTTTGCCTACTTTAAAGACAGAAAGGGGGGCGCGGCCAAGATGGCGGCGTGAGCGGATGCGTTTTCGCGAGCTCCGCCGCCCTGGCCTTATCAGAAGCATAGCGACCCCGGATCGTTGTCCTCTGGGCCCCCCCCAGTTCATCGGGGGAGGCGAGAGACCAAGGGCGTCCCAGGGAGGGGATCCGGAGAGCAAGCACGGACGCGGGGAGCCTGTAGCATCTGGCCTTTCGGCCCTGGCCTGCGCTCGCCTCTGATGGGCGAGGAACGCGGTGGTGACGGCTGCGTGGTGCGGTCCGGCAGATGCGGGTGCCGTGGGCAGCCCGACGCGGCCAACGGAGGTGCCTGGCGGGGTCCAGCGGTGGTGCCGCTGGGCCTGAGGGCCGGGTTCCGGGACGCACCTGGTGGGGCCGGCCTCCAGAGCCCAGAGCGGCCATTCCTGGGCCCAGGACAGGTGGAGGTGCCCCGATATGAGGTAGTGGGGCTCCCAGTCGGCGGTGCGATCAGCCCGCGGTGGAATTGCCCGAGACGGGGCATGGTAAGTGTGGCCAGGTTGGGCCGTGGCTTGAGAGAGGTGGCCTGCAGCGATGGCACACGGACCCGATCGACAGGTAAAGGCCTGGAAATTTTGCTTTTGCTGCTCTGGTTGAGGCGAATAGTTAGAGGAGATCACTGGGGAGTGCGACGTGCTTGCAGCTCGACAAGGCCTGTGACGAGGTGGATGAGGCCTGAGACCGGGGCCAATAGTCAGTCGGTGCAGGAGCAGAAGTGCCATGGCGTCCTCTAAATCCAAGAGGGATCAGTCGGTGAGGGGCATGCTGACCAGATCCCATCCGACGAAGAGTGGATCGGTTGAGGGGTCGGTGGTGATGAGGGGCTTCGAGGATCGTGGAGAGGTGGAAGATGATGGCGAGGCCCCGGTAACGAAAGGATTTCTCGCCTCCTTGTTTGATTCACTCAAGAGAGATCTGCAAGAGATTCGGAGCGACATTTCCCAAGAGATGAAGGAGCTGCGTACGGAGGTCACATCCCTAGGCGATCGAGTGGCGAATGTAGAGGACGGTGAGATCGCTCGGGGTTGAGGAGGTCAAACATGTGCAGCAGGAGATAACACGTCTTCGTGAGCAGCAGGATCTTCTCCAGATTACAGTGGAGGACTTGGAGAATCGGTCGCGGCGGCATAACATACGTATTAGGGGTGTCCCGACTGGAGCGGAGAAGGAAGATATTGGAGAGTTTGTTACAGCGTTGTTCCGCTCGATTCTGGGCACTGATGACCTAAGGGAGATTGTGCTGGACCGCGTTCACCATGTGGGTCGTCCCAGGGAGACCGGGGGTCACCCGGCTGATATCTTAGCGTGTTTCCATAATTATGGACTTAAAGAAAACATTTTACAGAGAACCCGTTACCTTTCCCAGGTCCAGTTTCGTGGGCACGCGCTGCAGCTGTTCCAGGACCTCTCGCTGCGGACTTTACAAAGGCAGAGAGACTTTAAACCCTTCACATAGCACTTGCGGGCTCACTCTGCATCTTATTCCTGGGGTCACCCCTATCGCCTTACGTTTCGGTGGGAGAACCAATGGCATCAGGTGAAAACGGTGCTGGAGGCAAGGAGGATCCTGCACTTGGAGGAGGCCGAGCGGGATCTGGAGGCACGTTTGGAGGAAGCTGGAGGGGGGCGCCCTCGGTAGCGGAGGAAGGAGAGGAAGAGAAAACAACAGCGGCCCACCACGACGGAGCAGGCGTTGGAAAGACAACCAGTATTGAGCAGCTTGGCTGCGGGGACCATTACCTAGATAATGGGTGACTCAGTGCTGCTGCAGTTGTCTGGGGTCGTGTTGGTTTTACCTTCGGTCTTAGGACCACAGGAGAGGGGCTTGGGTGGCGGAGTCGCTGGATCCCATGCAACGAACTCTGGTGGATCTACTGCCCCGACGAGACTTTACCTCTTTGGAGATGTGTGTCGGAGGACTTCTTTGTTGTACGCACCTGTTGTGCGCTAAGGTGTGTTGGTGTGCTTCCTCTGGAACTCATATAGATGTTGAACATGCTGGTTCCCTGCGAGTGGGATTCGCCCCAGTGTTGGTTTGGCCCTTGCCCCTTTGTAGTGGCTCAAGCCCTCAAAGCGTAGTCGGTTTAACTCCATATGTCCTTTAAGTGTTTAAGCTTGAATGTCTGGGGACTTAACAGCCCAGCTAAGAGACTGGCGGTCTTGTCTGGTCTTGAGAGATCGGGAAGTTATGTCTGCCTTCTGCAGGAGACACACTTATTGTCCAAGGATACATATAGAATGCGTTCAAAGTGGTTCCCCAGGCAGTTTTGGTCCACAGCCCCTACGAAACATGCTGGTTGTGGCGATGCTCCTGTCAAGGGCCTTCCCTGGTGAGGTGGTAGCTAGGCTACATGAGGTACAGGGTAGGTTCCTGGCTCTCAGGATGTGGGTGGGGGCCTTTTTCTTTACTATTGCTACATTATATTCTCCTAATGTGCAACAAGAAACCTTTATGAGGCAGGCCTTTCCCCAATGCTTATTACCCCTGACAGGGCTATTTTGGTGGGGGGAGATTTTAACCTGCTCATGGACAATGAATTGGATAGGTCTGGGCACCGCTTTGGGCAGACTGGGGTAAAATCTGTGGCCAGGAGGCAGTGGTTGGCTGAATGTGGTCTGGAGGATGTTTTGAGGAGGGCACACCCTACACTTAGGGACTATTCATTTTATTCTGCGGCCTCTAAGACGTATACACGTACTGATTTTTTTCTGGCCTCTGCGGAGTTCACCTCTCGAATTAGTGAGACCACAATCGAGTCCTGGGCCCTAACGGATCATGCACCTATTACTCTGGAGGCCAGTTTTGATATGGGGCGTGTGGGGAGTCCGAGTTGGCGCTTTAAAGATACCATATTGCAGAGCAGAGCCGCTGAGGAGACGCAGAGGCGCGCGATAGTGGACTATATTAGGCTTAATGATGATGGGAGTACTAGTTTGGAGACACTGTGGGAGGCTCTCAAAGCAGTAGTCCGAGGGGAAGTAATGTCGCTCTCAGCTAACGATAAGAAAGCAAAGAAGGAACAAAGAGCAGTGCTTGAGCAAAAAGTGGCGGCCTTAGAATGCTCCCATAAATACACTGGTGCACCTAGAGTATGGAGAGAGCTGGAGAGGGCGCGCCAGCAGTTGAAATGGCTAGACTGGGATAGGGCAGAATATGCAATAGTGCAGCTTAAACACAAATACTATATTGGGAGCAATAGATGTGGAAGGCTCCTTGCGCACCGGCTGAGAGCGCATCGCTCCGCTACGGCGATAAAGATGGTACGCTCCCCCTCTAAAGGGGAAGTGCGAACGGACGACCAAATGACAGTGGTCTTTGCTGAGTACTATAGGGAATTGTACGCCGCGGACGCTCGGTGTGATGTGGATCCTGCTGCTTTCCTCACGGACATTACAATTACCCCGCTTGGGGAGCGTGAGGCGGCCTCCTTGGACCAGCCTATAAGGGTGGAAGAGGTTATTTCTGCGATATCACGTCTAAAGGGCGGGAAGTCCCCTGGCCCGGATGGCTTCACAGCACTTTTTTATAAAACTTTCTGTCCGGAGTTGGTGCCGGTTTTGGCGCGGCTCTTTAACTCCTTTTGTGTGTCCGGGGTACTCGTGCCTAGTATGCTGGAGGCTACCATCACGGTCATCCACAAGCCCGGGAAAGATCCAGAAGAGTGAGCTTCGTACAGGCACATCTCGCTTCTGAATATAGACGCCAAGTTGTTTACTGGTATTTTGGCTCATCGCCTCAATCCCTACATGCCGGGCCTTATAGATCCGGATCAGGCGGGCTTTATACCCCACCGGCAATGCAGTGACAATACGAAGCGCCTTCTGCATTTAATAGATAAAACTGGCAGATCGCGCAGGGAGGCGCATCTTCTTTCTATTGATGCACAGAAGGCATTTGATAGGGTCCATTGGCCCTATCTTTTTCAGGTGCTGGAGCGCTATGCGTTGGGGCCTTGATTCAGAACCTGGATTCAATGCATCTATCGCTCACCCAAGGCTGCCGTGCGGGTTAATGGAACTCTGTCCTTGCCATTTCCGGTTGGTCGTGGAACACATCATGGGTGCCCGCTTCCCCCTCTACTATTTGCGCTGTATATGGAGCCTTTTGCTCAGCACCTTCGTGACAACCCCCTAGTCTCTGGCATTAAGTTTGGGGGCGATCATCACCTTATTAGCCTATATGCAGATGATGTGATCCTTAACCTTGCGGAGCACATGATCTCGCTGCCAGCCCTTATGAGGGCCCTTGAGGAGTTTGGTCGGATTTCTGGGTTTCGTGTGAATATGCTGAAGTCGCAGTCTGTCCACTTCTCCCGACCATGTAGAAAGCTTGAAGGCCCGCTATCCCTTCATTTGGTCGACGTCGCAGGTACCCTATTTGGGTATTGAACTGGGGACTTCTGCGGCAAAGACAGCGAGTTTGAATTATGCCACCCTAACTAGGGAGGTTTTGCGGGACCTCGGGAACTGGGGGAAACATAAAATCTCTTGGTTGGGCAGGGTGGCGGCGGTGAAAATGACTGTGCTGCCGCGCATACTCTATGTCTTTCAGGCGCTTCCTCTGACTCCTCTGTCTCGAACAAGTCTGCGGTTCTGAAATGTATTTGGGATGGACGACCGGCGCAGCTTCCGAGGAATGTACTTTATCGCCCCAGAGAAGAGGGGGGGATTGGCCGTTCCCTGTCTTCTGCGGTATTTCCAGGCTGCTCAGCTGCGCTTTCTTTTGGAGTGGAGTAGGCCGCTCTCTGAGAAACATTGGTGTTTTATGGATCAGGCGGTGGTGGGGTCTCATATCTGGAAAGAGCCCTGGCTCCGACGTCGGCACAGGGCGCCCAGGCTCTACTCCTCCCCGATCACGGGAGCGACTTTCCGTGTATGAGACGTAGTGGCACGATGGCAGGGGTTGACAACGTTTCCATCCCCTATGTCACCGATTGGTGAGAACCCTGACTTTGCGCCCGGCTTACAGGTCGAGAGTTTTCGCTGTTGCTATGATGGGGGCTGCAAGAGGGTGGGGAGCCTTTTTGATGAGAATGGGGTGATTCCTTTTGATCAGATGCGAGAAACGTATCGATTAACCGAAGCGGATAGACTGTTTTACTACCAAGTGCGGCTTTGCGCCCTCATGCCGGTGAATAGGGCTTTGATAGATCGTCCGCTTACCCTGTTTGAGAGGTGGATAATCACAAAGAAGGATGATAAGCGGGTGATATCGGAGCTTTACCGATTTCTGCAGGGTGGGGATCACCCGCCGAAATCTAAGGGACAGCAGAAATGGGAGAAGGAACTGGGGAGGGAGTTCACAGAGGAGGAGTGGGACAATATATACTATAGAACACACCATTCGGCCTATTGTGCTGCAGGGACAGAGACGGCATATAAGGTAGCTTCCTATTGGTACTATACTCCAGCAAGGATAAATGCATGGGACCCCGATAAGCCAGACCTTTGATGGACGGGGTGCGGTAACACGGGTACATTGGTACATCTCCTTTGGCACTGCCCCAAGCTACAGAGATATTGGACGAGTGTCTTAGACGACACTAATAAGGTGTTCCAGACGGAGATTCCTAGATTCCCATCGTATGTATTGCTGGGTTCGCCCAATCCTCTCACCTTCCCCCTTCGTTCGTTGAGGGGGCGACAGATGGCTTTAGCTCTCAATGCTGCCTTGCAGACGATTCTTGCCCTTTGGGGCTCGGACAGTCTACCGACGTATGGATCTTGGCTACAGAAGTTGTGGTTCATTTTGGCGATGGAGAAGCTTACTCTGGCTTCCAAACAGAGAGTGGGTGACATTTGTACGCTGTGGAGATTTTTCGTTCAGATTTTATCTGCAGAGTTTACTAAGCTGACGTGGCCAGCATATCTGAGAGTTTTGGGGCTGACCCGAGAGGCCTAGAAGAGTGACTTGATCCATGGGGCCATGGGAGGGGCAGGGGCATTATGGTGAATGGAGCAGTGATGGTGGGGGATTATAGAAGGGTGAAGCATGCACGCGAGGAAGCACGGTTATTTTATGTTATTCCTTATGTGGTTGCCCGGTGTGATCCAGACTGTTGTGCTTTGCCTGCCCAGAGGTCAATGTGAGCCGCGGTAGGTTGGAGGAAGTTCTTCTCCAGGGTGAGTGAGGATGCTGCTAAATAATTCTCAATGCACGTTATGGGACCTTTGGGGCATGCCATTAATTAAATGATTGGAGGATTACTACAGAGCTGTATTGTTTTGTGTGTTAAAATTTCTAATAAACATATTTGATCCATAAAGACAGAAAAGGGTATAAGTAGTGGACCCAAAACCCCAAATTTCAGATTACTACTGACACCAAGAGGAACCTCTGCCAATGAGAAGAGCTGAAGAGCTGGAGGAGGAGTACTGCCCCTTAGCCTGGGACTGTGCTTTGCTGGGTTGGCCTTCAGTTGCTGCTTCTGCCTGAAAGAGGACACAGACTGGACTTAGTGGTATATTCCTGCTTGTGAAGTGTCTCCAGGGGCTTGGACTGAGTTTGCCTTCTGTTTTGAAGTCTCAGGGCCATCAAAGTCTTCCTCTGCCAGCACCTGGACTCTCTGCTGAGACTCCTGCCTTGTCATGTGGTGCCCTTTCCTGTCCCTGGGTCCTTGAAATGAGAAGCTGGTAGAACAAGGACTATATTCCACGCACAGGAAGCTAGACACACCAACTGCAACGCGGCTGTAAAAGCTACGCGCCACCCGCCTCACTGCTGAATTTGACGCACCACCTGCATCACAGATGGGAAATCAATGCATCACCTGCATCGCAGCTGGAGAAATGACACAACACCCGCTTGTGGCTGCTGAAAACAACACCCTGCGGCTGGATTTCACATGCATCATCGCTGGCCATCAAAATTAACATAATTCTGCATGGATCTGAGGTGTCCCATCCAGAAAACGACGCACAACCTCACTTGCGGGTGAGAAAATGACGCATCACTGACTTTTTTGATGCACGCTTGCCCGGGTGGCTTTATTTTTTATACAAACCAGGTACTTTGTGTAACAACAAGGTTTCCATTTTTGTCTATGGGGAAGACTCTTTTTTGTTTAAAAATGTATATCTTGACTTGTGTTTGTTGGATTTTTGTCATTCTGGTCTTGTTTGATTTAGATACATATTGCCTATTTTTCTAAACTGGTGTGGCGTTCATTTTGTAGTGTTTTCACTGTATTACTGTGTTTTGGTACAAATACTTTACACATTGCCTTTGAGATAAGCCTGACTGCTTCTGCCAAGCTACCAAGCAAGGGGTGACCAGGGGTTATCTACATGTGTATCTCCATTGTACTGACTAGAGTGAGGGTCCCTGCTCAGACAGAGTACAAAGAGACCCCATTTCTAACACCCTATGTTTGTTTCTCTAATTGATTCGCACTGTGGAGATAAAAGGGCCTCCAGATTATAAATTTTCTCATTATTTGCAAGTGCATTCCATTTCTCCTGAAACACCTTAGTCATCACTAAAAGGTACCTCTATGATGAGTGCACATTCTACGCTTACCAGATCCGTCATCATTACCAGTGGCTGCATAAGATAACATCAGTTTCTTTCAAGGACTGTTCCTGAGATTTTAAGGCCCTGCCAAACAAACTGTAATGAGAACAAGGGATGATACTGGAACCAGTATTGGGAAGGGTCAAGAAGAAGCCATCCAATCTGCATGGAAGTAGCTTAGTCAATGAGACACAGGGGGTGTGAATCTCAAATTTCCCAACTACCAAAGCAGAGAGCCACAGGATGAATGTGTGAGGTGACTAAGATCTGGAATGAACTGTTCCTAAGACGAGCAGGGTCAGCAATAAATTGCATTAATTGGGCCTCTGGGGCTCATTTAGAATTTGGAGAACAGGTACTCTATTGCCAACTTTTACACTGATGAAGTAAAATTTACTCTGTCAGTTTACAGCTTCCTTTGATGGCCCAACAGAGTAGATGCCATCTGAAGAAAGCCATCCAACTGCCCGCCCTATTTAGAGTATACAGTTAGATGGCCTCACTTTTTCATCCATGTTTTGTGTGCCTCCTCCTTGCTTTTCCATTTTTTTCACTGCTCTGCCCTAAATTTTTACCCATTTTTTCTGTACCTTCGCCTTGCTTTTCCCTCATTCTCACTGCTTTCTCCTTGTTTTACCACACATTTATGTGTGCCATTTCCTGCATTCCCTAGTTTTCACTGCGTTCTCCTTGCTGCAACCCCCCTTTTTCCATGTGCCATCTCCTTCCTTTTCCCTCATTGTCACTGCATTCTCCTTGCTTTTCCCCTGTTTTTTTGTGTGCCTTCTCCATGCTTTTCCATTGCTTTCTACTTGCTTTCCCCCCCATTTTTGTGTGCTTTCTCCTTGCTTTTTCCTAGTCTTCACTCTTTATCCTTGCTTTTCTCCCATTTTTACTGCTTTATCCAGGACCAGCAAGCGCCCAGATACATGCATTACAAATCCTGATTGACTGATTATTGATCTGCCTCAAATTAAGGCTGCAAATCAACATTTGTGGGACTTTATAAATACCAAAAAGGATGGGGAGCCAGGGCTGCATCAAAAAAGTGACACAACCCTAACAATAAGGGTCTCATTACGAGTTTGGAAGTCGCAATGTGCCAAACTCACAGGGAGAACACCACCGCCATGGCAGTGGCATCCCCCCGCCCTATTACAAGGTTTCCTCTGACCAGCGGAAACCTTAAAATAGAGCGTTCCCGCTGGTCAGACCGGTGGGAACAGTGCTACAAGACAGCACTCGGCTCCCTTAAAGGAGCAGAGTGCTACCTCGTAGAACAGAGGGGGGTCGACCAGACCCCTCGGAATGCACACTGTCTGCAAAGCAGACAGTGTGCATTCTGATGGTGCTGGGTGGTGGGCCCCTGCAGTACCAATGTCATCCCCCTGCGGCCCCCAGCACTTGTTCTCCGCCAGCCTCTTTATGGTGAGGAACCGTCTATGAAAAGGCTGTCGGAGAACATGGTTGTAATCAGCAGGGTGCCAAGATTGTCGTCACCTCATCAGGTTCTATCTTGGATCCTGACAGTGATGACGGTCGGTTGGCGGTACAACTGCCAAACCTGTAATGTGGCGGTCAGACTGCCACAGCTGCGGTCTGTTGTCACTGCGAGGCTAGCAGTCTTGTGACCTGCCAGCCTCATAATGAGGTCCTAAATCTGTGGAAATCTAGGCCTATCTATATATGGGTTCGTGTCGAACTCCATGGGTGCAGGCACAAAAACGATCATGCACCACTCAGGGTAAGTCTACCTGATGCAAGGTAATGCAAGGCAGCGCAATGCACTGCATTGTGTTACTATTTCTTATTAAACCTGATATTTGCATAGCTTTGTATATACCGTAAAGGAGTTTACATTGGCCTGTGTCAAAAATGTGATGCAACACAGACACACAATCTTTGTTCATCTAGGCTCATATATATTTAGGCTCCTGATCCAAAACTGAACAAGTTAAAACCACTTAGTGAAATCAACACAGACATAGCATACCCGACTCTGAGCCCAAGATCTAACTCTCTAGCCAAGAATGTATTTCTTTAGGGTGGGAGGTGTCACACACCACACACCTCCCCCAAACCTATGCTCCTGTCACCATGGGATGTAAGTTATTGGAATCATAAGTTTTGGAAATTGTACCATGGCTCAACTGAACATGAGGAATCTTCCTTGGAAGCATCATTCTAGCCTCAGTAAATCTACATGCCTCCCTACTATACAGAACTCAGTTTCTTTCTAACCTGGATGGAGCTGTTCAGGAAGTGGTTATCCGAGGAGGAAGGAAGGGTACGGCCACAAAACAAATCTCACACACTTACACTTTCTCATTTCACTGGCTATACCATGTACACTTTTTATGTTCCTCTGTTTTTATTTTATGAGGAAACATTAAAAATAGTTACCTATTAACTGGGCTATTTTGGTATGCAAATGGTATTTCAGCTTGTTAAACACAATCACCATCTGCTCAAGATCACTTCCTTGCTATAATCATGGTGTTGCCGTCCAATTAGAATATGCTGCCCTTCCAACTAACGAGACAGTCAATTGCTTCCCAAAATGTATCTCACTGCCAATTAGCAGGATACTATGGAGATTGAAGTGTGCTTTCCAAATCTGTTTTCCAAAACACAGTAACATACACATTTCAAATTATTTACCTTCTGCTGTTCAGCATTAAATCTGTGAATCCCAATAGCTTCAGGGGTAATCTCCATCACATTAAAATAAAAACCTAAAAAAAAAAATAACACCGAAAATACATGTTAATTTAACTCAGCCTCACAGCACATTTTAGTTCTATGATTGTTTAGGTTTGAAAGCCAGATTTAATGGTTGACAGACGGAGTACGGTCAGTTTGGTGGGGGAAACATCATTTACAACTATGCCATTACTACGAATATGCCTTTACCACGCATACCGTTACAACTAATTTCGTTCTAAAGGCATGGGTGTTAAAGAAAAATGCGTAGTAAAGGTTTTTAAGGTATTCTTTTTTTTTTTTTTCTTAAAGGCATGAATTGTAAAGGTGTATGCGTGGTAAAGGTTTTGAAGTTAAGTACAGGTAAGTATTAAGTGGTTTAAGTGTGTGTGTGTATATATATATATATATATATATATATATATATATATATATATATATATACTGTAAAAACCAAAGGTTACAGGAGATGTTATTGTTAGGTTCTGAATTCACTCATACAAAACCATAGAAATTTAGCAGATATACTTAGAGTTAGAGTTCTTTCAAATAAATAAATCTTGCGCCCAAGGTAACTTTAACTCCCGCCCTCACACACCCAGTCAGACACTTATGCACCAACTTACAGACTCATTCAGACACTCATGTACCCACTCACAGACCCAATCAGACCCTTCTGCACCCACTCACCCAGTCAAACACTCACGCACCCACTCACAGACCCACTTAGATAGTTACACACCCACTCACAGAACCAGACTCTCACTCAACCACTCACAGACCCATTGACACCCTCATGCATCCAATCACAGACCCAAGCACACACTGATGCACCCACGAAAACACTGATGTACATACTCTCACATCCAGACAGACACTCTCACAGCCACTCCCCCCCCCCCCCCCCCAGATAACCTTCCCACACCTATTCTCATACCCATAGAGGCTGTGGCCCACTCCCACCGCGTACACCCAAAGGGCCCTGCACAGCATGGGGTTTGGTGGTTAGGAGGTTGCCTGTGGGGTCTGGTTGCAGGCCAGGACTTGCGGGCAGACTTTGCTGCACATGGGTGAAGGTTGTGCATGGTGCAAGGTTGGGTACTTATAGGGTGTTAGCCTCAGGCCCTGTGGCCAATCACTGCCTATGTTACAAAAACAATAGAAATTCACTAAAAAAACAGAGGTTACAGAGACTTTACAGATAGGAAACATATTTTTTGTAAACATAGAAATTCACTTAAAAACCCAAAGGTTACAGGGACGCTATAGTTAGGCTCACATTCTAAATGTACAAAACCATTGAAATTCACCAGTTATAGTTAGAATTACCTCAAGTAACTATAACTTGTGCGCTAAGGTAACTATAACACGCACCCCCACCATGCACAGTTTTTTCATCAAAAACTTTACTGTAAATATTACATTGATATTATCAATGATATTTTCAGAGATGTCACGAGTGCTGTAATTTGTTGGTTAATTAGTGGTGCATTGCGAGGGCATAAGTTATAGTTACCTCAGGTCTTGAGTTAGAGTTACTTAAGGTTACTCAAAAGACCATTAAGGCTACAATACCCAGACAGGAGGAGGGAGTAGGAGCCATCAAACTCTATAACAGGAGGAAGCGTGAACCTAGAATGATGACCAACAAAAAGGTTCACTTAGTGAAATCACGTGGGAGGGAACTAAGCATACAACGGAGGGACATTTAGTAAAATGCAACTATAAAAAAAGAAGCATTTAAGACAAGCAAAACAAAGAACGAATGGCAATAGTGGATGTGGTTAAAGTCCATAGACAGAATACAGCGTGTCTTGTAGACAGCGCATGCGGGCTGCCTAGGCTCCACATAAAAAGGGAATCACACTTTCTACCATGAATAGGGTTTAGCTTTAATGTCCTTCCTCTAATGGACCCTACTTAGTCAGGCTGTTGGAGGATGCATTCTATTGACAGGGGCTATTGGGGCTCCATTGACAGAAAGCTGCTAGTTCACCTGTCTCTAAATAAGGCGGGCAGAGTGAGGGTTTGACAGACATGGTACTCTGTAACAGTTGCCAGCTGCTCCAAGAAAAGCACCACAAATTACTCTGCTTTTGTGAAACAATAACACAAATTAAACAGTACTGCAATGCAGAGGATTGCAAATTCCTATGGTGAACTAAAGCAGTTTCAGTACAAGTGATGTACCACCTAGCAATGTGCATAGCATTTAGGAGGCAATCAGAGGCAGACTAGACTACAGGAAAATGGCAGGCTATCCAACATACTGTTGTGTCCACAGGACTGATATGACTGACTCTTTTACCAACCCTTCCACCTGTTTCTAAGAAGTACACACTGTAAAGTAAAACTATGATTTGGCTATGCTTCACTGTGATTGCAGTGCTTAATTTTACTCGGTTTTGGAGGCTGGGGCTTAGTTTTTACATCACAAAACCTTGAACCCTCAGCAAGAAAGAGAAAGGCAGAAGAGGGAGAAAGAAAGGAAGACAGTGACAAAGAGAGAAAACAGGGATGGAAAAGAAAATGGAAGAGTGAGATGAAGAGGCAGGAAGTTTATGGTGGAGGAATAACGTGGCATGAGGTGGAAACAAGACTAGGTAACCTTGGTATTTGATAAACTAAGCAATGGGCAGGGTTGATAGCAGGCTCATAAGGAAAACTTTTGGTCCTGCAACGGTGTTAGGGTCAGGCTTACTGGTGGAGTAATAGGGTTACATTTAGGGTCAGATGTATGTATTTGAATAGGCTAAGGGAGAGAGTTAATTCATGGTGGGGTTTAGGTCAGTCTTAGGCTTAAGCTTAGGATAGAGTAATATGTACGTTTAGGTTTATAACAATAGTATGAGGTGAAGATAGGGAAAACCTGAGAGTTGACAATAGGGTAAGCATCAGTGTTGGAGTTGATCTTAGGTTTAGGTAAATATTAGGATTAGGGTTGGTGCCGGAGGGCTATACGCAGTGCTGGGGTAGACTTACAGTAAAGGCTAGGGTTAGGATGAGTGTTAGGATGCAGCTGTTTTAATAGTGTAAATGCATTTTTCATGTAAAGGTATGCCTGTAGTGGTATGAATATGTAAAGATTAACAACGTAGTGGTATGAGTATGTGATACTATTGCTGTGAAAATGGGACTCTGTAAATGCTGACATTCTTATTTAAGTAGATACATGGATTTAGGACACCAATTATAATGAAGTCCAAGCCTTCACCCATGTATGTTGTACCCAATGGGCACTGGTCTCCCAAACATATGATTGTAGTGTCTAATGGGAAATCTATCCTGCTTGAATGAAACATTGATAACAAATACTTCAAAGGCCCTGTGCACCTGACCATGTGTGCTACAAATATCTCTGTCTGTGAGGACTATATTCTGAGTCATGGGGCAGCCAGTAGTTAATGTGTGTCATTCATGGTGATGACGGAAATCAACAAATGATATCCCAAGACTCAAGTATTAATGTAATCCAACTGGATAACCTAGTCCTCCCTTTGTAATTCTGAATCTCCAAGAGTAACTGCTTTGACCAGTCAAGGCCTAGTCAAGCTTAGAAACAGATACAAGTACAGGACAGTAATCACAAATTTATAAAAGTCTAAACACGGCTTTCAAAATATAGCTTTGTTCACGGGGAAGTGATGCATTAAAGAAACTCAGAAAGTGCTAGTAGCTTTTAGGTGTCATACGAAAGCAGCAATATTTCTCTTGCTTACAAAATCTGATCATGAGTAGTAGAAAATCGTAAAAGTAATATCACAAGTTCCACTGATAGTTAATTGTAAGGGTCTTCTATATATCAAGCTTCTTTCCCTTTGGCAACCCAGGGATTCTGACAGAGGGATCCATCACAACTCAGTTAAGGAGTTTCAACATGTCAACGTTGTTGCTCTAATACACCAGGGGTTGGATCTCAGTTACTCCTGTATCTCTGAGTTGAAGCAAATTCTTCCAGTACATCTCAGACTGTGCTCCAGTGATAGTGCCTCAAAACACAATAGCCCACCACCCAGAAATTAAATGGCTCACAGCCCGCATGTTTACAGGTGCTACACTGCTACTGGTTGGTGCAAAAGGAAAATAGTCAAGCGATGGGTGTACCTACAAGACTAGGGAACCAAAAGTGGAAAAATCAAGGGTTTATACTTTGTCATCCAGGAATATATTTATCTCTGGAACTGTAAATCTTGGAGATATGTTTAAAACATTTCTGGAATCAGATGACCAGGTAACATCCACACGTTACAGTACATGGCTAAAGTGGTGGGTGAGACTTGATCCAACAAAGTAGGGCAGATCACTGAGCAGTGCCAACTCACCAATGGTCCCAGTGGATTCTAGGTAATAAAACTGTTGCTGTATGTGGCTGTTTGCCTGCAGATCTTATTGGCTCAGATGCAGGTTTGCTTCCCAAGTCATCCTTAAAGCAGTTCTTAGTGAGTTTTCTATTGTGTTTGACCTACAAGTGGCCCGGCTTCTATCCACTGCTGGGAAGACTATCATACCAGCTTCCAGATAGAGCACAGTGGAATGACTTCTCTAGTGCCCTAGGCTTGGTCCCACCACCATTGAGAGAAGGGGACACAAACCTCAATTTCACACAACCCTGATTCTCCAGAACTTCCAGAAAGTCTACTCGAGTTCAGAGATAGCCTCAGTATTTCTCCTATACTGGCAGCACTTAGTGCAGCCTGGGTCAACCAAAAGGTGTGTCATAACCATACGCCCACTAGTGCTGGGGACAGCTTTCCTGGATGCTGGAGGCATGTGAGAAGCACCAACCAGTGTTGGTATTCAACAGACAAAATACAGATATCATGTACTGGGATGATTTTACTGCACATAAATGATACAATCACATGCCATGTTACTATACAGTAAAATTGACCGCACACAGCTTAACTGGCAAATATGGGCATAAAGTGGAGGTAGAAATGGTCATATGGTCTGTAAAAGGACAGGGACAAGTCATTCAAACTGGTGCTGGTCCTTGCTATGTTCCAGGTGAACTATACATCCCTATCATGATGTGAATGTAAATCCTCCAACCCTTTCCAAGTTTGTTAGAGTGCTTTCCAGGGGAAGCTCTACCCAAATTGTTACAACTGCAAAGACAACCTGGAGAAGAACCTTCACCTTATGTTGGGCATAAGCCATTTACACATCACAGGATCACTCAAGCATATAGCCCATGAATGTAACATGCATATCTCACACATCAACCCACTAGGAGCACCCATGTTTAAGTAAAAGATCCCTTCTATGAGGGACTGAGCAGGTTGCACTACATAAGAATACCCTATCTTTCCCTCAATTGACTTGATAGTCAGTTTGGCCTTCTGCAGTGCTTCCAGTGCCCTATTAAGGTATCTCATGTTCTGCTGCCTAATATGACTGAAAACAACCATGTCTTCTAAACAGATGCAGTTGTAGTCTTGAATATCACAGGTTGAATATTGAGAGGTCACAACATAGTGGCAAGAATACTGAAAAACAAAATATCGAGGTGGTAACTGCATAGAGTTGGGTAAAGATTTACTATTCCTAAATCCACATATATATATTGTGAAGATACATAATTATATATATAATTCCTATAATGCAAAGGTGGGCTTATCTCTCTTTACAAACCCATGCTTTTCATATCTAGGTATAAGGTTACCAGAAGTACTGATCATACAATCTCCAGGAATTCAGCTAAAAGAGCACATTTCATACAGCTCCAGAATTACCTTGCCTCAGCAACCCAAGATACCCAAAGTGTCACATGTACAATGAAAAAAGCTGTATTAACTTTGTCTGCTCAAGAACTGTGAGAAGAGCCCTTGTACAGTAAAACAGGTCAATGTCATGTGTAGACTCACAGTCATGCACTGGCCTTGAATGGTCCCAGCACAACCTCAAAACTCAGGAAAAGCCAATGTGGCTAAACATTATTGTGGCTGAGGGGCAGGCATACTTGCTAGAGTCCTGCTCAATTAAAATCTCAAGAAAATTAGCTTTGTCCTCCAGTGGGGGCAGCTCCTATTCTCTCCAGGGCAGTCCACAAGGTTGCCTTCCAGGAAGGGCAGAGAAGCAACTATTGCCCAGTGTACTAGGCTTGGTTCCAGCCTTGATAGGAAAATCAGTTTCCAATTCCTGTTCCTGGTCAGGCATCCCTCCCAGCCATAGAGTACCATAGAGTTTTTTCAGGCATTCATACAAATAAGACATTTGGGCTCTAGAAGGCAAGTGTAAGGCAAACTAAAAGCACTGGAAGAAAAACTTGATGGGTAGAGGAAGTATTAACTGGAAAGCAGGATGTGCAATCAAGAGGCAAAATGTAGATATACTCAGTGGGGTTTCTGCTGCTCCTAGGTATCTTGCTGTGCAACAGAAAGAGGGGAGGTGTCAATGGCCAGCACACATATTCAGGCAGGCGGGCAGGCACATGACAGATCTCATGTGCAAGTTAGTGCTGTCACTGCACATATCTGTGGACATGTTCTGTTTTGTCTTTTGTTTCAGGTCAGCTCTCAAGGTATCTAATTTCCCGGGTATATACGTACAGTATGCAGTTCCTAAAAGAATTAGAAAAGGAAATATAACAGGCAGTAGGCCAAGATTGGTCTGAGTAAGCAGGTCGGGGGGATCTAATTGCTTAGAAACAAGAGCCCCCATGCATCCAGATGGGTGTCATGGGTGTCCTGTTTCATCATTGGGCACCTCCTCGTTGGGCCGGTGCTGCAATGCCCAACAGGCCCCTCAAGGGGGGGGGTCTTTGCAGTAGGACTTTTAAAATAATACGCTGTAATGAAGTGTAAGTGGAGGAGCTGTGTGTAGATGGGTGTAAGTGTGGCATACAATAACTAAGAGAGACCCTGAATGTTTTAATACGTAGGACCTCTTGTTACAAATAAAATCAAGGGGTGACTGTCAATGATCTGATACAGCTCACAGGAAAGTGAGAACATGGATCAACATGTTTCGTGCCATGTAAAGTCGTTGCAGATCTGGGAACTTCGTCAGGACCATGTAACCTAATCAACCAAAGACTGGGGTTATGGTAGTGGTAATTAGCAACAAAACTCTATCTCAAAAAGTCACTGTCAAAGTGTAGGGTATACCTTATGATATCTAAAATCCAACCTGCAATGGAAAAGAGACCTATAGACAGTGAGAGTTAAAAATAAGGAAGTTTTTCTGTATCCCACTGTCACATAGCAATGCATTCGGCAATTGTAGAAAATCTGTGCCGTAGGTGGAATCACACTTGTCAGTAAGCGTGCAAATGCATATAAGAACAAACAGATAAATCAACAATCAAGTGATACACATGTGACATATAACTAAAACACACACACATATAAGCCCCATCATCCACATGTGAGTGTGGATAACAACTATTGTAGCTAATCTTGAATGCAAAAAGCAGTAAAATCCTGCATAAGGGGTACAGCTTACCCAATTTGAGTAAGTAAATGGCCCCATAGGTGATGGCAGACACCGCGCTAGCTGTAGAGTGAAACTAATAGAGAGAAGTAACAGTCAGCACTAGAATAGTGGAGAAAGGTACATAAAGTAAGAACTATTCAAAGTACTCACGGCATCCAGCACACTAGGAAAGCTGAAACCTAACCCTCTCAGCCACCCTGGAGAAGAGGCACAGGTGTGGGTGATTGTCTTCAGTGTCAAGCTAGATTTTAAATCTGACACTCGATGTGCCAAGTATGCCGTCATCTTGGGGAGGACACAAGTGAAATCTCACAATGACTCTTATTAGTAAAATGCATGGAGGTCCCCACTCGGGGGCCAGCAGGTGCTGTGTATGCTCTCACTCTCCTGCTCCTGGCCAGTCGCTGGAAGAGAAAGCAGGTCGGGACACATCACTGGGCCTCATCATAAAGTGAGCGGGTGCAGAGTACTAACTAAGTGGAATCCTTGCTGCAGCAGAGGCCAAATTGGAATGATCTCTGTGGGGAAGAATGAAACTGAGCCGTAATTGAAATCAAAATAGAAAGAACACCATAGAGGCTATCACTTCGATAAAAGAAACTGAGTTCCCAAAAAATTAAACAAATCCTCATATTCAAAATAAAGACCAAGAGGACATAATTGTCACAGGTTGGTCCTGAATAGAAATTGTTAACACAAGTATGTGGGTGTGGGGATATCGACCAAAAACAAGGGGAACGCATACAAGTATGGTGCCTCACTGTATCTCTATTGAGGGTGTTTGGTTTGGAATTACAGCAATTATCTAATGGGAGGGTATCGCCTTTGTACTCTAGTCGAGGGTGGGTAGTATGGGTCCTACTGGAGGAAAATTGTACCCAAGAGCGATCCAGGACAGGGCTCGAGATTGAAAAGCCTACGATGAGATGGCATATATAACTAAAGGAAGATATGTATGGGACCACAGATGCTGCCTTGTCATGACTGCAATAATGCAGGTGTAAGATACAGGGTGCCTCAATTTTCAAGTTAACACAAGGGGATATCTTCATTGATGCTGGTTTTGTTTGTGGATAGACTGAATATCCAATTTTGTTCCTGTCGACAGAGGCTTTGTTTGTTTATGTTATGATGTGATTCAAGGATGGTCCAGTGTACATCATCGGGTGTTTGGTAGGGAGTGAGAAGTTGGGTGTTAATTTTTGTGGGAGATTTCTTGCATTGGATACCACTCAGATGTTCAGTAATTCTCACCTTGACAGGGGTGGTGATCATTCCAATATATCTTTTAGTGCAGGGGCAAGTGATAATGTATACACAGTTCCTGACATTACAATTTGTATGATTTTTCTGTGTCCTTCTGTGGGTCTGGTCAAGGACAATCTTCTTTGTGAACTCAGTCAGATTACAAATCTCAAAGGGGCCAAATTGATAGTCTCCTGTGATCAGGGATAGATCCCCGAGGACACATTGTTCAGACCAAGGTGTCCTTCGTGGTCTGGTATGGACGATCATATCTTTCCTGTTATGTGTTCATTTGAGCGCAAATGTGAGACTGTCAGTAGGATGGACCAGTGCTACATATGATTTTCTGTATCTGGTTTGAATTAGGCGTAAGAGTAGTAACACAGGTGTTGGTGTTGTCCTGTGATCTGCTGTGGGGTTCCAATAGTGCCACCTGGATGTTGATCCTGGCCCTTTTCTGTCCTATAATGACAGAATATGGTGGGTAGTGGAGTGCTGTTAAGCTCGAAGTCAGTTGTTGTGCCTGTAGGTCATAGTCAGCAATCTTGCTGCAGTTGCGATGTAGTCACAGGAACTGGCCATAGGGCAAATTGGCCCATAAGGCTTTGGGATGGTGGCTGCCGTACAGTAGTAACCTATTTTAGTCAGTTGACTTTTTGTATGTGGTGGTCATGAGTTTCCCATTAGTGATGGTGATAAGTAAATCATGAAAGGGAATACCTTTGTCAGAGATCTTTATTGTAAACCTTAGAAATGGATTGAGGGAATTACTCTGTGTAGCAAATTGTGGCATTCATCAATATCTCCCAGCCAGAGAATCAAAATGTCATTAATATAGCGACGCCACTGGAGTATGTTGTTGGTGTGAGGATTGGTTTCTCAATAAATGTTTTTTTTTTCAAAGTTAGCTATATAGAGACATGCCAGACTTGGTGAAAAGGTACTTTCAATGGGAGTACCTTGTGTTTGGTGAGGACATGGCCGCACGGTAATGAAACCTATGGGAATGGATGAGGACCAGGTTTCTGACAGGGGTGGGTTTTCTACCATTTGAAGTGTTGCATATTGGGGTAAAGGTTCATGAGGAGATCAATGTTACTGATGTTGTTTGATTCTTCAATTACATTAATGACATCCCTAGTGTTCTTAAAAAAAGGCGGCATTTCATAACCAATGGTTGTGAAAAATGATTGCAAAACTTAGACAGCGGTTCCTATGTCTGATACAATGGTCTACTCAGGGGAGGGGGGGTAACCCCTTTGTGTATTTTAGCCAGGACGCAGAAGTATAGGACCTTGGGGTGGGTGTTAACCAACATTTCTGCCTCAATTTTGTTATCCAGCCCTGGGTTTCAGCTGTCAGCACTAAGGAACTGACTGGAGTAGTAAGCCTTGAAAAGGGATCCTGGCTGAACAGGCTGTAATATCACCGGTCAGCCAGTTGTCAGAGACATTCTTTATTGAAGTCTGATGTGGAAATGATGACAACTGCACAGCCTTTGTCAGTTGTTTTGATTGTGATTGAATCATCATTAGTCAATGCATTACTGCTGCCAGTTCCTGATTCAACATGTTGCAAGAAGGATGCCTAGAGTGTCATACTCCTATGTCTTTGAGGACTGACTATTCGAAAGTTAGGATTTTGTGTGAGTCAACCCTGCTGGCGAAGTGAATCTGGATGGATTGCATAATCCAGTATCTGTCACCTCAGGTATGGATTTGTCATGAAAGAAGGCGTGAAGCCTGATTTTCATAAAGAAATTGTGGAACTCACAATTTTTCGGGAATTTATACTATTTGGGTGTGGGAACAATGCCCAAACCCTCCTCTGTTGTGAGTGTCTTGGCGGATAGGTTCACAATCAATTTCTTATTATATGACTCCTCGTCTGCTTGTGAGGTTCTGGTTGTTGCCCCTGGACCTGTTTCTGCCCCCCCCCCCCTCTTCTTCAGCCTCTGCTCTAACCTCTGCCTAAAAAAGGTTGGTTAAAGGGTTGAGGGAAGGGAGAATAGAGGGCTTGGGGAAACAGGATTGTGGGAGGGACACATTGGCTAGAGACAAAGATATGGGGCCTTAGGGTACCCATATAGAGGTGGTGGAGGGAGGGCCCAGTCGGCCATCATTTAATGAATGAAGTGTTCTTACATTGGTAGTTGCTACTCTCATCTGAGAAGGTATCACCCCTTCCTACTGAGAAATCCTATTTAATGTAGAGGTAGGCTTTCTCCCTCTCAATTTTTTTGTTGTCCTTTTTGAGCTTTGATAATTTTTGCTGCTTCATAAAATCTTTATGTTCATTGATTTCTGTGTTGATCTCTACAAGTCTCGATTTGTAGGCTGAGATCAGTAATCCAGCTCTTAGGGCATTTGCTGCGATCTTGATCTTGATTATCAAAACCTCAAAGAGGAGTTTTATTGTATTGATTATTAAGAGCAACCAGTCTCTTGTACACTTCCAGGGGATCTGGAACCACTCAAGTCTAAAGATGGCGTCTTTGAAGAAGATACGTGGTGCATTTGTCACTAGCAAGCCATTGGGAGAGATGTTGGCTCTGAGGTATTCAGTCATGATTGCTCCATGAAGGGCTATTGTTAGATGTTGTTTATTGAGAGCAGTAATAGAGTTCCAGTATTCATTATGGCTGCCTGATGGGGTGGTTCCATCAGCTCCCAATAGTGATGGTGTCCTAAGAATTTAAGCTACAATGTCATCACAACAGCTGAGGCACTTTTGTCAACCATGGTCAGAAGAGTGTGGATGAATTGCGTAAAAACCTGCCTGTGGGATCAGGTGTGATCCGTGGGGAGATGCATGCAAGCACAAGATCCCAGTGTAGGCAATCTGTCTCAAACAGGATAAAGAGCTATTTTGCAGCCTCTAGGAGTAGATAATGTTCTTCGAATGGGCCGCCGTACATGAGTTAGAACACAATTATAGGGGGACTGGGACCATCTCTAGGTCCAATATACAAGAACCCTAAATGTACATGGATGCAAGTGGAGTATGCAAAAAATGACTCTCTCCCTGTACTATAGATTCAAGCAACACAAAGGGCTTGCAGATGTAGACTCAAATAAAAACAAAATATGAAAAAAGGCAAAAACCAAATAGCACAAAGGCACAATAACCAAAACATTGGAAGACTTGGGCCCCTAAATACCCCAACAATTACAAATATCCAGTGTTGATTGAGAGCAGTGGCCACTATGGATGATAATTTCAGTTGAAGCTAGCACTAAGAAGGCCAATAGCTTTGATTAGATGCCTCATTTGCCTTTGATAGAGCCTTCATAATTGTCCCTTAGTTTTTATAACAGAGAAAGAAAGGAGAGACTACATTGAAGGTTCCCTTGCCAACACACCTTCTATTGGCATAGAACAGGAAAAAAGAGGATAGTATTGAAGACGAGGGATCCTTCAATATAGACTGCTTTTCATTTCCAGAAACAAGAATTATGCATCCCTGAGGGCCACTGTGGGAGTGGGGGGAGACCAGGTGGGAGGAGCAAGGAGCACAGAGGAGGAATAGTAGGGAGTGTAAGAGAGGAAAAATAGAATGAAGGGACAAGAGGGTTTGGCAGTTGGGGGTACTGATAAGGTAAAAGAGAGAGGTTTGGGAGGGATGAAGGGTAGGGGGTGGTGGGCAGGAGAAACACATACAGATGGTGCCATAGGGAAGGACAGAATAGCCTAAAGTTGTAAAGGTAGTCTCTCATGCAGTTCAATTTAAGCACTACATCAGTGGTATAAAGATAGAGGCTACCAGTCAATAGTATCAGAAGAAAGAGAAAGTCTCAAGTCAATTGCTGAAAGAGGCTGGTCAAAAAAGCCAGTGTTTAAAGCAGGAGGTCCTACACTAGAGACCGGAACATACCAATCACTGGCAAAGCAGATAGGTCGGGTGTTGGATGCCATAAAACAGCTTTGCCAATGCCTGATATGTTTTCTTACTGTTGGTGTGATTGCTGGACACTCCTCAATCTTAAATAATGCCTAAAAGCAAAATCAGTTTTTGGTTTAAAAAAACGCACATTACCATAGAACTCTTTGGCACTGAAAGAAACTAAGGAAACACATACTCTGGCTTTTGTAGGTAAATGTGGCCTTTAGCTGAAAATTTAATTCAAATTAAATCTAAATTTCGACTTTTACTCTGCAGTGACCTTACCTCCTCCTTTTGGGTTGTTCAATAATACTTTTTCATACCATACCATTAATTTACTCCATCAGAATTAAATGGGTAATTTTCTTTTTTTAGCCTTGCAAAATGTGCTTTTGACAAATGAGAATATCTTTTGCGAAGTCCTACACTTCTGCTCACTGCAGTTTAGTTCTCAGCCAGAAAAAGTTATCAGCATTTCAAAATAAATAACACTTATGGAATCTGTACTGAGTCAAGCCAACTTGGGTAAACATGCAGTCAAGTTTGATAAGATAGCCGGACTTCTATGATAAGCCCTATACAAATATCTATAGAAACAGTGCACTTAAATGTAAGTTATCTTTAAAGTGGATGCTTCTTTTTTAGGATCCTACCGAGGTTTCCATTGTTACCAGAGCAGGTAGCTCTAAGGGCTTTAGAAAATTCATCCCAGGAACCCTCCGCACAATCATCTCTGATCCTTTCTCTCATTAAGGAACCATTCTTGTAACTAAAGTCAGAAAAAGAAAATTATATAAATATTTGACAATGTGCACATGTATATGTAAACTGGATACATTCTATAATGAGTGCACTCTTTTTGAAATATATTACACTGAATTTTACCATTGGAAAATACACATTGAGTTCATGAATAATACATTAAGGTCAGTGATACTAAGTATTAAAAATAGTAAAGTGAGACATACTGTATTACCTAAGTAAACAAGCAATATAGAATATACAGATTATCATATTACTGACAATATAATATCAATTCAACACTGAAAGTTACATACAAAAGACATCATATATTATACAGCTAGAGGATCAGTATTTGATTATTAGATAATTAGATAATATCATAGACAATGCACCACTTAAAAGCAAAAATATCTGGTATAAAAGAATAACTAGTAAATTTGTTAATGATAAATTACCCCCCTTCTTGTTAACCAAGTCTGTATTCACCAAATATGAATAAATATACTTTTTGCATTTTCACCTTAAGTAAAGTAATTATATCAGTACTGAGCAGTTCAAGTATCTCTTTAATATATTTTGTTAAAAGTATTTTGTTTTGGGACTGACACTCAACAGTGTCATTATTGTTTAGCATACAAGACGTCCAGGGCACATTTGAGGGTATAAACCTTTTGCATCTAGGTTCACAATAAAGACCAGCACATCCATAAGGACTTTCCGTATATTGACATCTGATTCATTACTGAATAATAAGATAGCAGAATGAACTGATTCTGGTAATCACCTATTTGTAAGTATTGTATTGATGCTAAATTATATATGTAGTAATAATCGCTTAAGAAATAGCAGAAAAAGAAGAGCAGGTAAAGGACAACCATGCCATACCCCTAAACAAATTAATGAAGGTGGAAGACCAACCAATAATACTTCATCTAATCAAGGGAGGTGCATATGAAGTATTTATAATTGACCCATGGGTGGAAGAATTGCAAATGTTCAAATGAAAATTGCTCAAGAGATTTTGTTAGCTGTTTTTTCATCACCAATTGCAAATTGATGATGAAGTTTAATTTGTTAATGATCATACATTCCAAACAAGCTTAGTATTATCAGAAGATAGTCTACCTATCAAAAATCCAGGTTGGCCAGTAAAGAGAAATGTTCTACTCAGAAATAGGATGTGCAAACATTTTGACATGCATTTTAAAGTGAGTAATTAGAGAGACTGGCCTATAGTTTTGGGCAGACATGCAATAATTAGCAGACTAAGCAGTCTCAACAATTAGAAGATCCAGAAATTACAGAAACATTGGCAACAGACAAAACAAAGGAATTAATGAATAAAAGGTATTTGGAAATTCAGCAAAAATGCCACGCAGCCTATTAGCTGTGCTGGAATTAATCAAATATGTCTCCCTTCGTAAGTATTATGGTGGCCTGAAATCTGTATTTCAATACATTCAGCAAAAACCCATGCTGCAGCATTTTTATCTTCTTAAGTGGATGACACACTGCTTCCAACCCAACTACATAATCTTCTCACTAAATCCTTGTGGCTAATTGTGTTATAATAGGCAAATATCAGCTTTATCGATCAACAAATAAACTAATAAGCTTCCCTCTTCCTCTTCATTCAGTGCTGTGATCCTTGAACAATTACGCATATCTGTAGCTTTAGTATTCCCTGGATTAGTAACTGCAATAGAACTTTATAGTTGCTGGTATATGATGAATTATCTCCTCTGTGTAAACTAAACACACCTTTACATAACAAAAAGACAAAACATAACTCTAAAAGGGAAACACATACTCCAATCACAGTAATTCAAATGATAGATCTAAACAATCACTATGCTATCTCCCCTAGGAATGACTGTAAACAACTAGATAGTGAAAGGTTGTCAAAATAACAAAATACATTTGCTGAAAAAGCATGTTACTCATAGAATACGGAAAATGTCACACGGCGTAAAATACATAAATTTCTCTCCTTAGAAACCTGCAGGTCTATCTCTGGGAGGGTATTTCATTCTAAATAAGCTATAAAGGGTGCCGGCATTTGAGAAAGTTTTGTTGTGTTGTTATTCCAGATTCTGAATGTAGTAGTATTTATTATCCACATTCTCTTGGTTTAAGTCTAACAGTAATGAAATCTTTAGGTACTTACGTTGTTGCTTTTATTTGGTTATATTTATGTTCAGAAGGTGTTGTGTGAGCTTTCTCAGTTTCGAAGGTTTGCTTCAAATTAATTGTGAGAAAACTAGAAGTTAATTGCTACAAGATATACTTGGAAATAGACTTTCTACTTATTTCTAATTTCAAGGCTAAGCAAGGTGATTTGGTAAGAAGAACTTGCAAAGCTTTGATAGAAATTGAATCTTTACCATCTCTTTTTTATTTCACTATCTGAAAATCCCATCAAAGATTAGGTATATAATTAAGAATACTATTTATGTAATATTTTATCGTATCAGTGAAGTTTTTGTAAAGATTGGATTTCTTGCAGGTTTTACTGTATCCAGTAGTTCTAGGTATATTTGTTTGGTTTCAGGTGTTGATAGTAAATCAGCTTGCTTCATTTTTTAATGAGTATCCATAACATGTGCTTCGGAAGTGGAAGGAGTAATGCCCACTCTGGCAACAAGAGTTTCTAAGGAAGACTAATGATAGTTAAATTACAAAGTATTAGCAAGCAAACAAATTTGTTTCAATGGATGCAACTGATAGATGACGAATTTGTACGTGGACTGCACAGAAAAAATGATATATCATGTGTCAACCTCACATTACTGTTTGGATGTGTCACATAGATCCTGTGCTCATATAACTTACTCTTGACCATGCAACCTAAAGATACGGTAGCCAAAAAGTACTTTGTGTCACAGTAATTTATCTATACACATGGGGCTTTAACTCTTTTCACATCTTAACAAATGAATAAAATTGGTTCCACAACCATGTAGTACCTTACATTAAAGATGCTGCTGAATAATTTCAAAATGTTATTTCCAGTCAGAACAACTGGTTATCAAACTTTGCAATTTAGAATTGTAATGAGCATAGTTAAAGTTTTGCTAACAATAAAAGCAGTTTAAAATGCCCCCCCCCCCCCCCAAGTGGCACCTATGCTGCTGTACCCTTTAAAACGTTAATGGTCATATCACAGAGCAAAGCCTGGCATGAAACAATAAATTAGACAGTAATTTAATTTACTTTCATGTACCAGCCAATAGGTTGTACATGTTTTGAAATACGTGTGTCATCATCTATGTGAACTGATAAAGTTCACGACAATGAATGATGCAGTACAGTACTGCAATAAGGTTCGTTTAGTTGATTAACTACTTTATTGACTCATTTAGAACACCTATGAAAATCTCATTGTGTGGGCTTTACACAGTGGCCTTAAAACAGGAAGGTTTCTGGGGCCTTTCTGGAGGTTGAGAGATTAATTGCATTTCACACGTCTTGGAGTAAGGTGTTCTAGCGAGAGTTGCCCAAGACAGAGAAGGCTGTAAATGAATTTAGTTTAAGTCTGACATAGGAGAAGCTTAGCAGGTTTTTGTCTCAGCTTCTCATATTTTTGACTGGTTAGTACAGGAAATCCGCTTAACCAGGTATTGGGTGGATCTACAGCATTGTTGCATCTATACATCCGAATGGCTCATTTAATCAAAATTCTGTCCCTACTTGGAAGACTGTGTAGAGATTCGAGAACTTCTGGCCTGTGATCTCTTCTGCCGAAACCAGAGATCAGATTGATGGTGGTATTCTGGGCTCACAGAAGATAGTTAGGATCAAGTTAACAGCCATTTCTACCACCAAGGTAATAAGTTTGATGTGTGGTAAATCCAAAAATTATCTTGAAATGTATGCTTCCAAGTGACAGCCTCGCCTCCACAGCACCATGCTCAACACAACTCCGACTAGGAAAATGGAGCTCAGAGCAGGCTCCGCAGCACCAACATACGCACTACCAATAAACTAATTCTGATAGACTGAACAAACAGACTACAGTCTACAGCCATGAGGTAATACACAATCAAAACTAGAGGGAGCGCTGAGTTTCAGTTTGCACTGTGCCAGAATCTCCCCTCCACTAAGTGTCTGAGTGAGGACAAGATTGCACTGATAATGCTGGGGCTGGACCTGTTCTGAGAAGGAGAGCAGTTTGAACTACTCATGCTCAGGGTGTAGCCATTCCGTGTAGTAAGGCAGTTTGGACTATTGTTTTCTTGCAGTGCCTGTTCTGCGAAGAAGGACACTTTGACTGCTTGTACTGCCATTTGATGGAGTTTGTTTTGACCAATGACTTTGTGTTTCACCACTGCGCATATTAGTTGCTCAATGTTCACCAGTAGCACATGGTATGTTTTGTTCAGTTGAGCCGCCTATGGGCTTTGACATGGCATTAGCCATTACTTTACATTCTGTATTCTGCCTATTGGCTTTGACATGGCATTAGCCATTACTTTCTGTATTCAGTTTAGCCGCCTATGGGCTTTGACATTGCATTAGGCATTACATTCTGTATTCTACCTATTGACTTTGACATGCTATTAGATATTCTGCCTATTGGCTTTGACATGATATTATACATTACATTTTGTATTCAGCTCCGCTGCCTATTGGCTTTGACATGATATTATACATTGCATTTTATATTCAGCTCAGCTGCCTATTGGCTTTGACATGATATTATACATTGCATTTTGTATTCAGCTCAGCTGCCTATGGGCTTTGACATGATATAAGACATTGCATTTTGTATTCAGCTTAGATGCTTATTGGCTTTGACATGACACTAGACATTGCATTTGATATTTAGGTTAGCTGCCCATTGCCTTTAACGTGGAGTTAGACATTGCAGTTGAGAATCCAAGCTGTATTTTTCCAAGCTGTGTTTTTGCACAAGAGAACCAAGATGTTTTTCTCACAGTAGACTAGACATGATAAGAGAGAGTACATGGGTGTTGTTTTCTTCGCTTGAGCTTGGGAACAGGAGTAGTCTTGGAGACCTGGCCAGTCTCCAAAAGGCTTGCTCAGTTTCCCAGGTCTGAGAGGAGGGGGCACACCTTTGTAACGAATGTAACAGGCTGCAGAGAGTCAGATTCGAATCTGCCGGACCTCGTGCTGGAGCTTGGCGCAGGCTGCCAGCAATCCCGTGTGGGTAGATGAATCTCTCTTTCTCGCGGCTGACAGGGGTCATCAGCTTGCAGACCTTAGAAAGATGAAGCTGTAGATAGTTCCCACACGGTGAAGTATTTGTTTTGCTTTGCATTCAATATCTTATAAATATAACCTGCTGTGTATATTGCAAACTGATATATTTTGTTTGATTAACGCGGACTTGAAAGCTACTAATTCGTCATTCATAAATATTGTGGTTGGGGAAGAATTAACAACAATAAAAGTCTTCTTTGACCTCAGAAGTGCATCTCTGTTGTGTTATGTTAGTGCTTAGAAACTAGATAAGAGGAAAGCACTACACTGCTGAAGCACCTATTAATCTTATTCTGTGTGCACTGGGGAAGCTTGCACTGCTGATGCCTAGGCTGTACCTGTCCAGTGAAGAAGGTCACATTGCACTGCTATTGGACATGGGCTACCTGCTGGGTGTGCACGAGTAAAACGTACACTGATCTAATTTATGACGTATCTGTACTGCGAGAGAGGCACTGCTGGTGCCCTTGCTGTGCTTTTTTTGTATGAAACATGAAAGCTTGCATTGCAAGTGCTGTGGGGAAAGAAAACGAATACAAAGGATAACCATTTTGCTTGAGTTGTGTGTGTCCTAAGGAGGCTTGCACCGCTGGAACCCAACATGAACTTATTCCGTAAGGGGGAGGAACACCACCTGGCACGTTTATGCCCTTGAAGTATCCATTCTATACATATGATGAAAATGTGATCCACTGATGTCCATGCCGGACCTGTTCTGCTAAGGGAGGAATCTTGCACTGCTTGACACATGCTTTACCTGTTCTGTGGAGAGACCTATCTCCATAGATGAGGTCCATTCTAGTGCTCATTTTGTGAGTGAGGCAACCTTGCACTGCTGACGTCCAAGCTGCACCTGTATTGTGAGGGGAGAAACGTGCTCTGCTGGTGCAACTTCAGAACCTGCTCTGATATTGAGGAAGACTGCACTGTTGACATCCTTGTGTTATCTGTTCTGTGATGGAAGGTACCTTGCACTTGCCTCTATGTTTCTGCTTGTGTGAAGGAAGCGATGTAGCTCTTTCCAATGTCCTTATGGAGCTCATGAAGGTAATGTTTTCCGTAAGAATGTCTTAACAGTTGACATGTTACCATTTCCTTTGTGCTAATGCCTATTTGGGGTGACGCCGTTGTTATAATGAACAATGTGTCGTTCACTTGCTTGATCTTTAAAATGTCCTGAATTATTTTTCCCATCAGTCGAATGCTGCTGCGACAGCCTGAGCTCTTTCTTTCCCTGTAACTTTCTGCTTCATTATTCTACTCTCTCCCCTTTCCACAGATAAGTTCGCTGCTCGCTTTTTTCAGGTACTATGGCTTAAATGATGTCTCAAAGAACTACATGGTATGTATTTATTCAAACCTCTGGCTAGAGGGAACAGAGCTATCCATTATCCAAAAATGCTGACAGCATGATCGACCACTAACATCAGATAATGGAATGAGTGATTAGATATCATCAACATACTCTGTCACTCTTTTTCTATTCCTAGATAAGATTTATACGAGCAGCACAATCAATCACTCATCTCCTTACAATTAGAATGCTATTACAGGCAATGTTTAGCTCATAAAGAGCATTATTGAATCTCAAAGGACCTTCTTGGCCTCTGTCCATTTAAAATGCTTCACTCTTTGTGCTGTTGCCAGGGTTTGTAGCAAGCATCTTTTGGGGCATATATATATATATATACACATATACGTGTGTGTGTGTGTTTCGAGCGAGTGCATACAAAAACTAAAAGTGCAGTTATATTTGCCTTGGTCCGCTTTATAACCTTCCATACAAACAAAGCGCGGGTGGACTTAGAATAGTAAATACACACTTCATTATGGTCAATGGCTGGCCTTCATAATTACAGGTATGTCATGCTGTGTGTGTGTGTGTGTGTGTGCGCGCACAAGTCTGTGTCATTACTTCCGAATCAAATAAGTAGCAAATGAATAATCTTGCAGCAACTAACCTGCTCCTCCAAAGTCAGATCCTCAAGCACAAAGAAGGCCTCCGTGTAGAGCTGATCTCTCTGCTAAACGTGATGAAGTTAGGCTTCTCTTTTCACCCAATATGAGCGACCATTTTATTATCCCTTTTTAGTCCACATTATCAAACAGGTAGAATTCCGTGACTGGATCTACCATCCTAAAATACCAAAATTGGATGACAGTCTACTGTGCATTGCTTTTAGAATAGCAGAGATAAAACGCACTTAAATTACTGTAACAGCATTAATTAGTTCAGACAAATATTAGAACAGAATATAAAAGACCTGGACCACTCCCTATCCTCACAAAATCTTTCAAAGGCGAGTAAAACAGTAAAACTAAGCCCTATAACAAATGTTTTCCAGTGCATTGAAAGAACTCAAATTGAGAGAACATGAAAACGGAATGTGATGTGTTCAAATTCTAAAAACAGGAACCATATCGAACTGACCTTCTATCTTATAGGAACTCACTATGGCAACACAGAAATGTCGCATCATCAAGTATATTATAAAGGCCAGTAATCAAGCAAAATCACTCTTCCATGTGCAAACTAATTTTAACACCCCTGGGGCCACCCAGACTGATGTTACCCCATAACAATCCCTTTGTTAGAGATGAAGACATTCATAATAAGCAATATCTGTGAAAACCTCTACTTGCTTCTTCATATGGTGAGCGGATCTGTCCAGGTAGCCTCCAAGAGTCCAAGTTTAGAATTTCTCCCTGTCAGAGAAGGAGTGACAAACTAAACTTCTCTGAAGTCGCTTACTGTTTCAGAAAACGGTGCCCCCTCACACTTTTGAGCTTTGCCAGCTGTAGATAGTGTTGAGGTCTCTGAGACGCTTCCATTTCCTTGCATATATACCTGGATGAATGAAAAGCAGTAGTGGTTGGTCATTTCCTCAACAAAATTTCCTTAATGGCAAATTTTTTGTCAACTGCCATTTCACTGCTGCATGTAGGTAATGATTGTATGTATGTTTGTATGTACGTATGTGTGTAGTGGTACTTCTATAGTGCAAACTACAGGTAATAGAGAGCTGCAGTCTTACCTGGAATGAAACAGTATACCTGATTACAAATACGATGGTTTCAGGACAGCAATTCGCATGGAACTGTTGTTCTACTGTCCTTGGGTATACTAAGGATGAAAGTAAATAATGGCATTGTTGAGGCTTTAGTTCAGTTAAATCGATCAGGGGCCTATGAGACCATCCATCAGACCTAGTACCCACACCCACCTAGACAAATTCCTAGACCTAGGACCTACACCCACGCCCTCCGGCCACACCAGAAACCTCAGCATCATCTTTGACAAGTTCACCATGAAATCACAGATCAGCGCTGCCTCCTCCACTTGCTTCCTCACTTTGCGCATGCTACGTAAAATCTTCAAGTGGCTACCTCCACACACTAAATGCAACATGACACAGGCCCTCATCACCAGCCAACTGGACTACGGCAATGCCCTCCATGTAGAAATCACAGCATGCCTCCTACAGAGACTTCAGACCATACAGAACACCTCATCCAAAATCATCCTAGGCCTTCCGCGACAAACCCACATCACACCCCACCTCAGGCAACTCCCCCGGCTCCCCGTTCGGAAGAGATGCAAATTCAAGCTGCTCACACACACACACACACACGGCTCTACACAACCAAGGACCCTCATACATTAACCACCGCCTGAACTTCCACCAACGGCCAACAAGACTGCGCTCTGCCTCTCTTTCACTTGCCTATACTGCCCACATCTACCGAAGCAGAAGTGGAGGATGCTCCTTTTCTCACTTTGCAGCAAAAACCTGGAACAGCTTCCCCACACACCTCCGGACCATAACCTCACTTCAGGAATTCCACAGGGCCCTCAAGAGGTGGCTGTTCAAATAAACCTCTGGGACCTACAAGCACCTGGATACCCTATCGGGTGATTAGCCGTGCTTTTTCAATCCTGATTGATTGATTGATCAACCCCTCTTCATTTACCTTCTTGGTGATATCCTTTTTTCTAATACATTATAGTCCATCTCTATGCCCTCTGTGTGGCCATACTGCAAAACGGTGAAAAGCTGTATTAACATGTTAGCCCATTAACCTTCCATGCACAATTTTCCACCAAGTACAACAGGCTGCCTACTTCCGAGGCAACCTCTACAGGGCTAGAAATAATGGTTCGGGAAGTGCGAGGAGCCATTAAGCAGCTTGCCAGGGGTAAAAAACATGGCAAGGATGGTCAGCCCATTGAGTTTTACTCAATGTCCATTCGCACCCTTGCCCATAGCCTGAACAAACTATTCATTGACGCCCTTCTTGTTCCCTTCCTTGTTCTTTTCCTAAAAAAGGATAAGCCAGTGATGGAATGAATTCTTATAGACCACTTTCTGTCCTATTGTAGACTATAAGGTGTTCATCAAAATATTTGTCAGCAGATTCCTTGCCAATATAAGCACTCTTGTCCATGAGGGTCAATCAGGCTACATACCCACTTTTAATACTGTCCCCAATATCCGATAGCTGGTCCACTTCATGCAGTCCCCCCGGATGCGTTCCCAAAGGCCCTCATGATTGCAGTCAACAGTGAAAAGGCCTTCAACTCTTTAAGCTGGGACTAGTTATACACTAGAATGGCCAGTATGGGACTGGGATGTGGATTAACTGGATGGATATGCCTTTTATACAAAAATCCACTGGCTTGAGGGAAGACTGCTTCTATTATCTTGGCTTCATGACAAATAGAGAAGGGGGGCCAACAAGGCTTTCTCCTCTCGGCGTTGCTCTTTCCTAAAGCGATGGAGCCTCAGGTCCTCACATTTCACATTGGTTCCCACCTCCCGAGGGTTAGCAACAACATACCATGTTTAATTGTATGTAAATGATCTCCTTCTTTATCTCCAGGTGGGAGTGTTAGATATTGAAGGAGCTATTGGAGTGCTAGAGGAGTGTGGAAATACTCGAGCCTCTGCATTAACTGGAATATAATGCAACGCATTCCGACTCTAATATCTCAGGCCCTTCTCCCCCTACTCCTCCCCCCAAAGTAGGACAGACACTCCGCTGGGAACCAGCCACCTTCTATACCTCAGCATCAACATGTACCATACTGAAGCTCCGTTGTTAGAGGGTAAGTTTAGGGCAGCCTTTTCTTCTTTGTGCCCAATCACACATTTCTGGCTGACTCTCCCACTCTCTGTGACGGGTAAAGCTGCCTTATCGAAAATGACATTCCTTCCTCACCTTCTTTTTTATTTTACCACCCTCCTAATCTGTCTCTCCAAATCTGTTTTCCACGAAAATGAATAGCCTGTGGATTCGCCTTATATGGGGGCCCGACAGATGTCAGATGGCGCTCAGTGTATTACAGCTAAGTGCAGACACATGTGATTTAGCTTTTCCGGACTTTGAACTTAACTACCTCAATGCACAACTGAAATGTGAACCCTAGTGGAGGGATGCGCACGGGGGTGGGTCAACTAATAGAACGCACTACCCCACTGTCCTTGTTGTTTACACCTGGACCTCATTTATGTGACAGCTCGGAGGGGCCGCTCCTCTGTTCCATCGATTTGCATGAGCTTGAGGGCTGCAATGCTAAACGATGGAACTCCCCTATGCGGGGGACCTCCCTCTGACGACCCTACTTCATCTTCCACAGAAAGGCGAGTGGACTGGCGGGCCTGAGTGACGGGGAGTAAAGGGGCATGGCCACCTTGGGTGACTGGTATCCGAATGGGCGGCTGCAAAACTTCCAGGCCTTAATGGAAAACTTCACTCTCTCCCCATGACATTTTTTACTCTATGGTGCACTCTTGGATGCCTTTCTCGGGGTGTGTGGCAGAGAGGAACTAGAAACCCTGAACATAATTGCTTGAAGACTATTTGCACTACGTTTGGAAGGGCACAAGCGATTACCTTTCTTTACAGGTCTCTACTCTCTCATGCCAAGTGCAATTTTTCTGGCCTCTGAGAGTGCTGTGCCCCTAACAAAGGGCTGGGAAACTTAAGTACGATGACTGGATGAATATACTGACTCACACTTCTCATACTTCCCATAACAAAAGCTGCTAGCTGATTCCGTACTATTATCTCAATAGGGTGTACCTGACTGCAAAGTGCCTTAATACCATGTTTTTGTTAAACATTCTCTTTATTGATTTTATAAACAACGGGAGAAGGGAGGAGGAAAAAAGAAAGGATTATAAGCAAGCATCACCCAAGTTAGATCCTTGATAGCAGATGTTGCATTATACAGTCTCGATTATGGGGTCTGAGAAACTGAGTTCGTTACAATAAGGGTGGAATATTGAACATTAGTACATATAGATGCAAACAGTAACAGCATTCAGGTAACAGTGGGGGTGGGAGAAGAGAGCTAGGGATTCAGTGGCAAGCCAAGTCCAGGTAGTGTTGTTGAATGGTGAGATGCAGCAAGAAGGGGTGGGGGCCTCTTCCTGGAAGAGTGCAGCACCTTCCACCGTCCCTCACTTCACATTGCCCGAGCCAGGCCTCCAACGAGGGTTCCTCAGGAGCCTTCCTGTCTAGTGTTAGTGTGTGTTTAGCTAGTATGGTGGCCCAGTTGGCATAGCGAGCAAGGACAACTTGGCTCTTTCGATGTTTAAAGACACCACGGGCACAGGCCTTCCAGGTGTCGCGGTTAGTGAGTTCTCTGATCTCCTGCAGGGTATCATGGACTTTGCGCCAGAAGGCCGATAGTGCCGGGCATGCCCACAGCATGTGTCGGAGGTCGGAGTCTACTGCGTGACAATGAGGACAGGCCAGGTTCACCAAGAGGAAGTGTTTGTTGAGTTGCGGTGGGGTGAGATATGCCCTATGGAGTACATGGAATTGTATGTTCTTATGACACACGTTCCTGGAAACAGTGTGTGGGTACTTCAGCACCTTGGCAATTCCTTGTTGTGAAAACCCCCCCTGCTTTGTCCTCCCAGCTAGCTCAGAGAGGAGAAAGTGAAATATTAGTGTGGCTCTGAAGGCCCTTGCAGAGCCACTTAATATGCGGAGTCCGTTCCCCATGGTTAGCAAAGTGTGCAGTACTGCGTGCGTGGGTGGCTCTTCATCTCTGGTTTCCCATAATCAAAAATGGTGTGGTGAAGGTGGTGATGGTGGTGTGGTGTGAGAAATTGGCCCAGAGGCAGGTCATAGTCAGTCTGAAGTTGAGGAAATAAGAGGAGATGGCCATCTGAAAAGAGGAACCCGACTGCAATGATCGTGCTATTGTGCCATTCCTGTAGGACACTGGTAGTGTAAGTGCCTGGGTAGCCCGGGAGGCTCACCACAGGGAAACTAGTTGTGTATAGGGGGGGAGCATTTCATGAGAGGAGAAAGTCTATGAATACATCTGCGGGCTACATATACTTGCAGGGAGCATGGCAGTCTTGAGTGGGTCCTAGAAGAAGGAGGTGACCAATGAATGTAGAGGTCAGGGGTGGGGACTGATGGCCTGTCTCTCTAAGGTTGTGACCAACAAGCCACCTAGTCACCCATTGGAGTTGGGCAGCTAGAAAATAAAGTTTCAAAGAGGGGGCACTCAGTCCACCCTCCCGGTCAGCAGTCGTAGCTTCTTCAGATCGACCCTCCATTGTCCACTGCTCCAAATAACTTCAATAAGAAGTCTAGTTTCTTGAAGAATGTCTTGGGAGGGGTCACCACAAGGGTAGTAAAGATATAGAGGAGATGGGCAGCATTATTATTTTGGATACAGCAATGCGTTCCGTGGCGGCCAGGGGCAGATTGATCCAGTAGGAGTCCAGGAATTTGAGCAAAGTCAGCACTTTACATAGGTTTCCCTCATATAGATCTGCAGGGGAATGATATAGGCAGACCCCCCGAATAGCACACCGTGGAAGCATTCAAGGGAAGGGGGGTGCGCATCAATGATCAGATCTGCTGGAGGGAGGCTGGCATGGAATGGATACGCCAATGGCTTACTCCAGTTTACCCGGAGGCCCGACACCTCCACAAAGGACCGCAGGACAAATAGGATCGAGGTGGGGGCCGTTCGGACATTGCGCAGGTACAGCAGAAGACCGTCCGTGTAGAGTGACACTGCATGTGCCCTATCCAACAGGGGTATAACTCACTGGTCTCTGCTCAATCGAAAAAGGGCTGCTACGGGTTCTATAGCTATCGCCTAAAGCAGCGGTGAAAGGGGACGTTCTTGTCACGGGCTGCGTTTGATCTCATGTACATCAAATATAAGTCGGCCCCCCTGGACAACAGCTCAGTATTTAAGGGTCACATGTAGGCTAGCAGATGGGGACCTACACCCATCCATTTCAGGACGTGGAAAAAGTAGGACCATTCTAGCGTGTCAAAGGCCTTCTCCAGGTCAAGGATCAGGCAGACTGAGGGTGGAAACCTGTTCTGGGCTTGGCCTTGTACATGAAACAGGCAACAAAGGTAATGCGAGTACCCAATGCTGCCTGGGTGGTGGAGTCAATCTGTGGCAGAGGGAGGGGGGTCTAGGAATGTTGTGATCACTGCCTCAGAGGTCCTCCCTTGTGTGTGATATACAGAGGAGTAAAATTTGTGGAAAGCAAATAAAATATCTGATTGTGTCAGTAATGCAGTACCAGTAGGGGATTGCAGTTCGAAGATGGGGGTCTTTCTCTGTTCCTGGTGAACAAGCCACGCAAGGAGGCACTCCGACTTGTCACCCTTAATATGCATTCTAGTTGCAAAGGCAGAAACGGTATAGGAACAGAGGAGTTCCCGTAGGGAGGGGTATTGCCGCTTAGTGTCTACCAGTGCGGGTTGAAAGGAGGGATCCCACTCAGCCTGGCACTCCAATGAAGATATGCAATGCTCTACTTCTTCAATTTCCTTGTCTAATACCTGGCATACTCCTACAATCGCCTGAAGACAGTAACCGCAGGTGTCCATCCTGAACACATCCCACTCAAGAAGTCTGTTGGAGGCTGTGCCAGCATTCCTTTACAAATAATCGTGGAAATGGTTAGCCTGAGTTTCCCAGAATTCAGGATCTTCCAGGCACTCACGGGGGAGATGTCATGTGGGAGTTAGAGGGTGAGGGGTGCCCCAGTGAATGTCTAGATGGTGAGTTGTGCTTTTGCTCAGGAGATGCACGGGAGGACTGGGTGACTCTGTGACCTCCAGCTGCAGTGTCCCCAGAGCTGTCTCCATGGATTTGCGTGAATTTTCAATGACTGCTAGTATTTGATCTAGGCGGTCCTGTGGTAGCTGCAGGAGGGGGGCAGAGGAGGACTGAAGGAGAGTGTCTGGGATTGCCGAGGGGGGTCCAGATACGGACTCTTGTGTGGTGAAGCAGAGGACTTCAGCCCTCTCATGGAGCTAGTGGTGAATTGCTGTATGTCCCCTGTGATTGGTGTTGGAAGCTGGCCTGATGTATGGTGTTTGTACCTTATACCAGGTCCAGGAAACCCCTTTTAGTTAGTGAGACAGTGCATAGGAAGCCATGGCTCTCTAGTGGTAGCTGTAGTGAGCAGCCAAGACTTACCTAGGAGAAGTGTAAAGCACTTGCAATACCATAGAAGTCACACAGGGACCTATCACACATGAAAGGAACCACACAATGTTACAAAATAAAGGTACTTTATTACAATAGCACTGAACTAGATAACTTATAGGCAGTCCCCCAACTGGAGGTAAGTACAAACTCTCTCTCTCTCTCTCTCTATATATATATATATATATATAGATATATAGAGAGAGAGAGATAGATAGATAGATAGATAGATAGATAGATAGATAGATAGATAGATAGATAGATAGATAGATACATATATATATAATATTTATATGTATGTATCTATCTATCTATCTATATATCTATAGATATACATACATGCACACAGTTATTATTTGGAATTAGCATATAGAAACAACAAGCATTGGTAAGAAATAGCAGAAAATAGCTAGGGCCCTATAGGGGGACCAAACCATATACTAAAATAATGGAATGTGAAGTTAGGTCCACCACCCAAGGATGCAGAATAGTTAGGGGGGAGCTGGGAGTACTCGGACCCCAAGAGGTGAGTACGTAGATGGCGAGCCGGAGAGCAGAGGTAAGTTACCTGGTCTTCCCAAGGACTAACAAGGAGACTTGGAAAAGGAAGATTGCAAGACCAGGAACAGTCCAGTGGAACCCACAGTTAATTCCAGAAGAAGAAGACGTGCAAGAGAAGGATAAAGAGTCAAATCCACACAGGAGTGTGCAGGTGGGGCAGAGCCACTAACAACCCTTCTGTGGATGAAGATCCGGATCGATGGGGAAGAGGAAGATCAGCTGTGGAGCCCAGGAGCTGCAGAGAGGTCCTTGGAGTCGTGCAGATGATGTCCAATGGCAGTCACCGGGTTGCAGATGGTCAGTGGTCAGGAGGACCACCAACAGGCCTTGGCAAATGCAAATCTGAGCAGAAGAAGATTTCAGAGAAGAAGAGGACCAGCAAGATCCAGGGGACTCGACCCTTGGAGGAGAGTCCAGGCTGACCCTCAGCAGTCGGGAGAGCCAGCAAAAGCAGTTGCAGCCCCCACAGGCAACCCACTGGCAGCAGGCACAGTAAGTTGTAGTGAGGCCCAGTCAGCACACTTGGAGAGGAGTCCCACGTTGCTGGAGCAGCAAAGGAGGGATGGACCTTGCAAGGGTGAAGTGCTGGAGACTGGGGGCTACTTGGAGCCTGAAGATCCCTCAGAGCAGGAGTCAACAAGCCTTCAATGCTGCAAGAGTTGCAGTGCACAGGGGTACCATCCTGCAATGAGAGGCAAGGGCTCACCGTCTGCCAATTAGAAAGCTGGTCAAGAGGACCACTCAGAACCACCACCTTTGTTGGAGATTCTTCCTAGAGCCAGATGTCAGAAGATCCCTGCAGTCGGTCGTCATTGCCTAAGTGCCTGCAGATCCAGGGGAGTGACTCCTTCACTACAAGGAAGATTCCTTCTTGCTTCTTTGGTGCAGCTGAAGTCTTGACGACCCCAGAGAATGCAAAGCCATGGAAATGTTTAAATTACTGGAAAGAGCCAAAGAAACAATGTTGCAAGGTGAGGTCATCTTGGGAGTTGCAGGTTTGTTAGGTTCCCTTGAAGTCCAGCAGCAGTTCTGGTGGCCAGGAGCAGAAGAGGCCGATGTAGATGAGTCCTGGTGGAGTCAAGCATGCTGAATCTGGGGACCCACCCACAAAGGAGTCCCTAAGTAGCCCTAATAGGGGGCTTGGTCACTCTGCAGGGTGACCACCTATCAGAGGGGGTCACTGATGTTAGACAACTGTCCTGACTAACCAAATGCTCCCAGGGGCCCCTGCACACCTTGTTTCCAAGATGGCAGAATCAAGTGCCCACCTGGAGGAGCTCTGGGCACAACCGTGGAGTGTTGATGGATAGGGGAGTTGTCCCTCCCCTTTCCTTTGTGTGGTTTTGCGCCAGAGCAGGGACCAGTGGTCCCTGGACTCATGCAAACTGGATTATTCAAGAAGGGCACCAAATGCGCCCTTCAAAGCAAGCAGATGGCGTGGGTAGGCTACCACTCTCCAGAGTTGTAACACCTATTTCCAAGGGAGAGGGTGTTGCACCCCCTCTCCCATAGGAAATCTTTTGTTCTGCTTTCCCCTGTTTGAGCTGGTCAAGCAGCAGGAGGGCAGAAACCTGTCTGAGGGGCTGCAGAAGCGTGGGATCCCACAAACCCTGGAAGACTGCTAGGAGCAATACTGAGGGGTCCTCTAAGGAGCCTCCAGAATGCATGGAATCATGCCACCAATACTGGCATTAGTAATGGGTATGATTCCAACATGTCTGATATCAAACCTGCCTAGGTTCAGAGTTACCATTTGGTAGCTGGACCGCAAGTGGACCACCTGTGGACAGTACACAGGTAAAATGGCTTTCCCGCTCTTACATAGTCCACTGCTTTGGAACTGGAGTTTGCAGAGGCATCTCTGCTCATGCAGATGGTGCCCTCACAAACAGGTACCTGCACCCTGCCCTCTGGGTTTGGAGGGCCTACCATAGGGGTGACTTAGAGTGACCTGGTGCAGTCACCAGCAGTGAAAGGGTGTATGCACCTTTTCACGCAGGCTGCAATGGCAGGCCTGCAGACACCGTTTGCATGGGTTCCCATGGAAGGCATAATACATGCTGCAGCCCATGGGGGACCCCTGGTGTACCAATGCCCTGGGTACCTGAGTACCCTCTATTAAGGACTTACAGGTGTACATCAGTATGCTAATTGTGGGGTGTGAAGGGTACCAAAGCAACTAAATTTAGAGGCGAGAGCACAATCGTGGTCCTGGTTAGCAGGATCCCAGTGAAGGCAGTCTAAACAAACTGATAAACAGGCAAAAAGTGGGGGTAACCATGCCAAAAAGAGTGACTTTCCTACAATTGGTGTAGACATTTGTGAGGTTTCCGAGCTCTCCTTTTTGACGGGGTCAGCCGAGTACGTCAATGAGTCAGTGCCGATGGGGGTGTAGTGCAGGGAGTCTAGGTAGCAGAAAGTTGATAGGAAGTTCCGGCTAGACTCTGTGAATGGCGCTACTGTAGATGGGTTGATTTTCACATTGTCTCCCTAGGCTAGTCAGGCAGCTCCAGCCGCCATGGAAGTACGTGGTAATGGCGTGGTAATGGGTGGGATGGTAATGCATGGGGTGGCTTCGTAGGAATAAGAGCAGCCGGGCTCCTCAGTCAGTATCTTGCATCTCCCAGGAGCTTTCACATCAGGGAAGTCCCTCAGTGTCAGGGTGTGTAGGCTTCTGACTGGAGCCTGAAGCATGGGGGCAGTAATCGCAGAAGCCAGGGCCCCCACCCAAAAGTCCAAGTCGTGGTTGTTGGGGGCCTTAGGTTTGGGAACAAGGAGTCCAAAGGAGAGAGACAGATTCCACTCTCAGTCCCCTCCCTTGTACCAGCCCTTCCAAGCAATCCACTGAAATGGATCTGGGGTGCAGGTCTCCTAAGGCAATGACTGAAGAGAATACAGTGCCAAGTGAGTTGAGTTTTCCGCAGGGTTCACAAAAGCGCTGCGTTTTGGTGTCTGTGGGCGTCCTTACCCGGGTGAGCACAGCTCAGGTGTGAGTGCTGGGTAGGAGGTCTAGAAGGAATCCAGATTGGGTCATGGACTGATCCCCAAGGGTAGATTGCGTGGTCGGCCGAATGAAGCTCCAGCGGCTTCACAGCATTGTCAGGGTCAAGGGGGGCAGCAAGTGGAGGCTCTCGAGGGGAGGGGTAGTAGCAGGCAGTAGATGAAGAGGCGGCCACCTCCCAGGGAGCCGTGGTGTTTGGGCGGCAGCCAGAGGATCACTTCCCTGAAAGGCAGATCCATGGTTGTTGGGGCCTTAGTGTTGGAAGAAGGAAGACCGAAGGAAGGGGGGAGTCCCAACATACAGTCCCCCTCCGTCAGTCACACCCCTCAGGCAATCTGCAGCTGTAGGCCCATGGCCCCCCAGGCACTGTCCAGCAACAATAAAGTGTCAGGCATTGTGGGGTTTTCCAGTGGAGTTCCCAGAAGCGCTGCGTTTTGTCACACAGGAGGAGATATCATCCGGGCAAGTGTGACTCCAGTTCAGGTGTCGATTGGACAGCCTTGGGGGGAGCCCTGACTGGGCTGCAGGTGGATTCCCGAAGGGTAGAGGGGATCTTCAGGCGACCAGGATGGATGCAAGCACTCCAGTGTCCCATATCATTAGCCGGATCAACAGGGACGGCAGGAAGGCGTCTCTCAATGCGACGGGTGAGCACTGGCCATGGGTAGGGGAAGCGTTAGCCTCTCAGGAGGCCATGGTAGTTGGTGATGAAGGCCGGATGGCCGCCATGTTGACAGAGGCATGGCTGCAGTGGTGTCGGAGAACTGGGTGTCACCAGACAGGTCACTTGCCAGTAAGTGCGCCTGGAGTGTCAGGAGGGTTGCCAGAAGGTATGGGCAACCCTTTCTCCCCTCTGTGCCGGCTCTTGACCAGGATCTGCACAAGATAATAGGAGCATTAAGCCAGAATGCCATACATGTTCACTTGCTTGGCCATGCTCCCACCTTAATACCATGTTCATGGAAGCAGAAGCTGCCTGCCAAAATTTTTTCAATGGGTTAATGTGGGCTTTTACCATACGGCATGGACCAGCAGTTAGAAATGGGGTTTCTGGTTGGCTAGGGTATGCACCTAAGCCAGGCAGAACCCACCAGTCTAATCAGGATAAGGGAGCTACACACCTAAGATAACCCCTGCTCACTCCCTTAGTAGCTTGGCACGAGCAATCAGGCTTATCCCAGAGGCAATGTGTTAAGCATTAACAACACCCGTGACACAATAAATACACCACAAAGAAAATACAGCAACAAGTTATATAAAAACAAACTATATTGCACACAACATCATTAGACCAAACACGACACATAACCATAAGATCCTGCTACCCAAGCAATTGACAGAACATCACACAGGTTACTAGTACTATGCAAAACTAAGCAGTAGTTAGGAAAGCGAATAGGTGATTGGTATTCTGCAACACAAGCAGTAGTCAGGTTATCATTATCACCAAAAATGCATATCGCAGAATAAACATATTATTAGAGAGACCAAGACAGCATAGTGAATGCACATAACAGGAAACATTCCCAACCGCCAGGGTATTATTATTATCACCCAAATATATGCAGCTCTCTTCCAGGTCCCACGGTAGGCAGGGATTCACCCACCCCACTCCAGGAGCTCCGGTGCTCCTATTATCTAGAATATGATAATTCTGGGTTCTCTATCGGGCACAGAAGCATCTGCGTGCCTAGAAAGGCATTATATGGTAAAGGGGGGAGCTCGCAATCCTTCCCAAAGCACAACTTCTTGTGGGCCAAGATTAGGATTAGGCCTCCCAAATGTAGGTGAACCCAGTGCTCTCCGTGGCCCGCGGGTCACGTTACCTTGGTGGGAGGAAACAGCGCTACCCGTGAATGTACGGCAGGGAGGAAGAGTGACTCCCCCCCTTCGAGGCTCATAGAAATTAAAATGTCTGTCCCCCAGATATGTGTTTGGGGGGGGAGTGGAACGCACATGATGCAGTGAGGAGACCCTGCTGGGTCCTTTGCGGGCCGACTGAATAGAGCAGCAGCTGCCCGCGAACATGTGGGGTAGCAGTTCCCGGCAATCACGGGGAAATGGACCTTTCCCAAGTCAGGCCGCCCCTAAAAGAGCATGGCCGTGTCTCCTCAGGGGCTCTCTCTAGATGCTCTCAGAGGGGTCCTCGCGTCTCTGTGCATCTGCTCCTGTAGCCGACAGCAGAGCACCAGGCACAGAGGGGCTACCGCTAGGGAGAGAGAGCCACGAACATGCACCTTCAGCACGGCTACCACTCCTCTGCGCAGCAGCTCACCAGTAAGAAGGGCCTTGGACGGGAGGGAGTTCCCTTGGGCAACAGTGCAGGAGACAAGACACCACTCTTTTTAGGGAGCAACAAATTCAATGCACTCAAAAGACATTTTTGGTCGGGCCACAACCTTAGAGATTCCTGCAGTGCTGTGATCAGCACGGGAGGTGAATACACCCTTCACTCTTATTGTCCCATAAGAGGCGATGCACACACGTTGAACTTTGAAGGCCAGAATTGCCATTTTCAGGGACAAATGGCAAGGTTAAGCAACAGTGAACTCTTCTAAACCTCTGAGAGTCCAAAAGAACAGGGAAGGGGCCAGCCAACAAGCCCCTGGAGGACTCTAGGTGTAGGACACACAAGCAAGTGGGCAGGAAGGCCAGCACAATAGGGCAAATATGGTGGTTCCTGCTAGCAGTCCCACAGCAGGGTCCTGACTTAGATTAGGATCAGGGAGCAGCTGGCAACAGGAAAACAGACAGAAGAGCCCTCCAGTGAGTCCTTAAGGCCACCCAGTGCTTCAGGCAGCAAGGCAACAACAGAAGAAAAGTCAAGATGAGTCCCTCAGTGTAGCAGCCCCTACAGCAGAGATTCAGTCCCTGGTCCAAAAGTGCCCTCCCCATGTAGGGGGGCAACCCACTGTACTTATATTTATTTTGTGCAGCCTCCATAAAGGGGGATAAAGGGTTCTAACAAGCACTAACTAGTTCCAGGGATGTCCCTTTTCTCCTCCAGCACTGGCTCCAGATATCAGCAGGGGTAAACGAGCCCTTTGTGTGAGGCCAGGCCACAGCCTTTACAAATTCAGGCTTGCCCCACTTCTCCTTCTCCAAGCCCAGAAGACCATACAGTATGCAGGGGCACTCCTGTGACACCTCCACCCTCTCTGTGTACAGGCTGTCCGAAACGTATGCACAAAGCCCACCTGTCACTCTGCCCCAGACGTGGATTGGAAGTAAGCTGCAAAACACCAGTCATAAGCACAGAGAAATGCTCACATTATAAAAGTGGCATTTCGTTCATGGTAATAAAAATCCACCTACACCAGTGAGCAGCATTTCTCATGACAATTACAGCCATACCAAACATGCCTACGCCACCCCTCATAGATCAGATAATACCACACAGAAATATGTTAGGGCATTTCTAATGCAGTCCTATGAGAGAGGCAGCACGCACAGTACTGAGAAACTAGATAGGCTGTTTCTCACTACCAGGACATGTAGTACATAAAGACATATGTTCTACCTTTTACATACACAGCACCCTGCCCATAGGGCAAGCTAGGGCCTCCCTTATGGGTGACTTAAATGTAGTAAAAGGGGAGTTCCAGGCCTGGCAAGTTTAGATGTCAGGTCTCTGTGGCAGCACACTGCGCACTCAAGCCCTGCAGTAGCAGGCCTGAGATAAGTTTGAAAGACTACTTCTGTGGGTGGCGCAAGCTATGTGGCAGGCCCACTAGCAGCATTTAATTTACAGGTCCTGGGTATAGGGATACCGATGTACAAGGGACTTACAGGTAAATTAAATGTGCTAATCAGGTGTAAGCCAATCATACCAAGTTTAGAAGGGAGCGGACATGCACTTTAGCAGTGATCAGCAGTGGTAAAGTCCACAGAGTCCTAACGTCAACAGAAAAGCTCAAAAAAAAGAAGGAGTAGGAAGGCAAAACGTTTGGGAATGACCTTGTAAAAAGGGCTGGGTCCAACAGCTGCCTATCCCTCATGTCTTACTGGGAAACAGTTTTGCACCTCATTGACTCTGCTACATACCCTAGATAAGACTACATCAGCCTCTGTATTGGGACTGGTTCCTAAATCCAAAACCAAGATAATCATCTCCAAGTTTGCTGATCTGGCCCGTGTCCTGGCCCAACGGCAAATATTCATGTACTGTAAGTCGCAAACAGGCTCTACCCTTCAGGGTGGAGACACAAATAGTCAAAATGTGAAAGTGCCCAGTTGAAATTGGTGGAGCAGAGGGGTTGGTGCAATGCCTAACATGCACAATGATAGATCTGAAGATTACAATATTAACAGTTCTTTGCGGAAGGTGACCCTGTCTCAACAGAGAATCCTCAGTAGAAGAATATGATGAGATGCTCCTACACAGCCCTACCCTTATCGGGGTACCACACCCTGTTTCATGGTGTGGATGCTGGTGTCACACTATAGCTTCTTTGAAGTCCCAGCCTCTCACTGAACACACCATTCTAAGACAATATCCCAGTCTGCAATGACATGCCAGTGGCAATTTATTTATGCTGCCTTGTTTAGTTTATTGTTTCATAGTATCGCTTTACCCCTTATTGGCACATTCTCAGATATAACTTATGTGCACTGATTATACATGCTTTGGCTACTACTACACTACTGATTGTGATCTTATCTCTCTTCAAGATGTGCTCTGTGTTGTTTCTTATTTCTTATACAAATTTGTGTGCCATGGCTACAAATGTCAATAATCTAGCTACAAGCCTGTGTCAGGGATGTTATTGTTGTTCTGTCTTTGATGTATTCCGTATGCAAAATTCTAATAATATATTTTTTTAAATGTCCTATGTAGAATCAGCTCTTCACAGTAGTCAACCCCTATTTGTCTTCACCTGATTTGTTCATGTGAGTGTTATTCCTGCACATTCTGACCCTGCTCAACATATTCAGATGGCCTTAATACCTACACCATTATAGCCACTGTATTTATAAAACACATTAAGCGGTACGGGCTCAGGCTCAATCACTATATATTTTTGCTGATTCATTGCAATACGGAACTGTTAAATTGTTTTGTTTGTTTTACGTACAATCCCCATGCACCTACACTGGTTTCTGTGCACTGGCTCTTTTTAAATCTGTTGGATCTGGCCCTCTGTGCAGGGTCACCCCCAAACCTTTTGCCTTCCTCCTCCTATTGTGTGTTGAAATTGTTTTTGTTGACCTTAGGACTCTGCGCCCTTTATCACTGCTTATCACTGCTAAAGTGCATTTGGTCTCACTTCTAAACATGGTTACATTGTTTCATACCCAATTGGCATATTATAGGTCCCTAGGAAAGAGGTACTGCATATACCAACGGCCTGTAAATTAAATGTTACTAATGGGCCAGCTGTACCTATTGAGCCATCCACCTAAGAAGCACTGTAAAACATGACCTAGGCCTGCCATTGCAGCCTGAATACAGTGTGAAACTGCCATGTTGACTTGGTATTTAAACCCGCTTGTCAAGCCTTAAGCTCCCCTTTTATGATAAATCATCCCTAAGTTAGGCACTCAGGGCAGGGTGCTGTGTAACTGAAAGGTTTGATATATATTCTTAATTTCTACTCGTCTTGGTAGTAAAAAGCTTCTAAATTGTTTCACTACTATACGGCCTACCCCTCTAAAAGAAGAAGTTCGGGGATTCCTTTTTACATTTAATGAGCTGTAATTTTCAATTGGGAGCAGGTGGTTATCTCATGTTTAGTGTCTATGGATTGTAATGATAAGCCCTCTTTAATGGTAAAGTATAATTTTTCATTACAATTTTGAAACTAGACAGTCACACAATAGGGAGATTTGATGTGCCTGAATGGGCCATTTGCTGGCAGTATCAGAGGCAGAGGTGATCACAGCCCCAGAGGCAGCAACGGAATAGTCTGTGATCTGCCTTCACACAAAGGGCCTAACTTCCCTGCATTGTCACTCCAGCCAACATGGAGCCAGGCAATGAGAAGCAGGATATTTCATGCACTTCAAAGCAGGGGTAGGCAAAAAAAATCCACTCTTCAGGTGGAGTTTGCAGAGTTTTGCTTACTTCGTGTTCCACTTGGAGTGTAGTGTTCCAGAAAACTCCAACGACCGCAGCATGGCAAAGTTTTTTTTACGTGTGGCTTGCCAACGTTAAGTTGGCGAGCCACATGCAACATTAAGTTGGCGAGCGCGAGTGACAATTTGCATCACCTAGTTTGATTTTTGGGCACTAGAATGCCTCCCTGCACAGTTGAGAGGGAGGGACATACTAATACAAAATATATACCCAGAAAAGGGTAAGACAATTGAAATTTACAAAATAATAAACTTCCAAGGTTAATACAGCCCTACATGTATAAAGCAGACTTAAAGATACTCTAGCTCAGCCTTAGAGTAGGTCAACCATCACACATGTACAACCACTGGTACTGCAAAACACGCCCAGTTTTTAAATTAATTATATATATATCTTTAATAATAACGTTTACTAACACTTTAATAAAAACATAAATGTTGGGGGGGTGAATATGTGTTAACAGCGCTCACACAGGGAAAGTAATAAATGGTTAGTATTACCCCATTGTGTCAGCACTGTAGCTTGCTTTACTAAAAGAATTAACCATCTGATGCTATCCTTCAGCGATAGCGCTCCTCCTGCAAGTGGTCAGTGCAAATTCGCAACTAGTTTTATATATATATATATATACACCAATTTACATTGATACCTATTTATAGCTTGTATATAGATTGAATATATTGTAATTAATTGACAATATATATATTTATATATTTATTTATTTATGTATCAGGCTTTTAAAACTATTAGGTAAAAATGGATAACATGTTGATATTAAGAGCAAAAAGGAAAAAGGAAGAGAAAAATAGAAAAAAACTCATATATAGGATATTCCTTTCCTTGTATTTAACAATCATCAATTGTGATTATAATTACTTTTTATATATTTATAGGCGACCAGACCATATATGTGATATTGCAGTACAATATGAAAGAAATATATAATGTCATATTTGAAGTCTCTATCCCAATCAGAGCACAGGATTAGCAGTCCCTTATTTTCAAACCTAGAATTGCCACGTTACAAAATGGCCGCTCTGTTTGTACTTCTCTTGAGTCATGCAGTTAACAACAAAGAAGGACCATGTGGTTTAAATAGTTGAGTGTAAAAATGGTTGCCAATGTCCTGTTGAAGGCTTCGGCCGAAACGCGTAGACATTTGGTTGGGACAGCGTGTGTTTGTTTGTTTATGGTGGGCACATTATTGATTTTCTTTTTGTGCCTATGTACCACTTTTTGCGGGTCGATTTTACATGCATTTCAATTCTTTTCAATAAATAGCAGCCAATGAAATTACTCGTTAGTGGTCTTTCACTATTTTTACGAGCCTGTCTTTGGATGATGTGCAGCCCTTGGTGTGCGATTATAATGCACCAGTTCTCTTGAATACATATATATATATATATATATATATATATATTCACTTAAAAAACCAAAGATTACAGGGACGTTATAGTTAGGTTCTGAATTTACTCAAACAAAACCATCGAAATTCACCAGTTAGACTTAGTTCAAGTCACTATACCTTGCATGCTAAGGTAACTATATCTCACCCCCTTGCCCTGCACAGTTTTCTCTTCATTAATTTGACTGCTACAATGCCTCATTTATATTTTTATTAACCTTATAGAAGTTGTCATGAGTGCTGTAATATCTGGGGTAATTACCAGTGCTTGGTGAGGGCGAGAGTTATACTTACCTTAGGATGCGAGTTATAGTTAATTGAAATAACTATAACTGCTGAATTTCCATGGTTTTGAGCTAGTAAATTCAGAACATAACTAAAACTTCCCTGTAACTTTTGTTTTTTAAAGTGAATTTCTATGCTTTTTTTAATGCCATTTCCTAACTAAAACACCACTGTAACCTTTGTTTTTTAATAATTTTCTATGTTTTTTAAATTCTATTTCCTAACCACTGCCGCACACACCTTTGGCCATGCACGGTGGGAGTTTGCTGCTGGGCTTTGCCTGTGGCCAGGCCCAGCGGCCAACCCCCTATAACCACCCAACCCAGGGCAACGCACTGCTTTGGCCATGCGCAATGGGGGTTGGCCTCAAGATCTGGCCTGCAGCCAGGCCGTGCAGCCAACCACCATAACCAGCAAGGCCCTCACAGCGCACGGTCACAGCACCTGTCTCTCTGGATGTGTGAATATGTGTTAGAGGGTGTAGCTGGGTGTGAGAGTGGGTGTGACAATCTACGGGTGTGAGAGGGTCTTTATGGGTGTGAGAATGGGTGTGAGAGTGTCTGGGTGTGAGAATAGGTATGAGAGGGAGGCTTTGAATGTGAGAATGGGTATGAGAATGTCTTTCTGAGTGGGTGGGTGTCTGTGAGTGGGTATGTGGGAGTGGGTGAGTCTGTGAGTGGGTGTTTGAATGTCTGAGTGGGTCTGTGAGTGGATGCATGAGCATCTAAGTGGGTCTGTGAGTGGCTGCATGAGTGTCTGAGTGCATCTGAGTGACTGTGCGGATGTTTTAGTAGTTGTGGGAGTGACTCGGCCAAAAAGGAACCTCACCTGCCCTTTTATCCAGCAAGGGTCCACAGTTATGCACAAAATATCCACCCAAGTGGCGTTCTTTATGACTCCTTGGGTAAATGTCCAGTGTGTATTCTACAGTAGAGGTGCGTTGAGGACCACAAGGAAATGTCTCGAGTGACCTTGTGTGCGTTTGGCAATGTGACTGCTATTTGTGCGTCTTTCTCCAAAATTCTGTGATAACATAAGTCCAACAAGACTACAAAGATGTAAATCTTCACCAAACCAGGGTCCTTCCTCTTAGCTAAATGACATAAATGTTTCTTTATTTTTTGGAGGTTTCCACATATATTTCATAGTTGGCTGATTTTGGCACTAGGGACCCCATCCACGGGGGCCTGGTCTTAATACATATTATGGGCCTCATTATGACCCTGGCGGTCACCAGACCGCCAGGGTAACGGTCGCGGTCTGCCCGTGACATTATGACCGTGGCGGAGCCACCACGGTCCGACCACCAACACCGCCATGGAAAGGCTGGCAGAATGGGGTATCGGGGGGCCCTGGGGGCCCCTGCACTGCCCATGCACTTGGCACAGCCCCGTCGTACATTCTACTGCCCAAATTACAGGCAGTGGAATGTGCGACGGGTGCTGTTGTACCCGCTGCACTGCCACATTAGGAGACGGATGCAATGTTAAGGCCCTGTTCACCATGCGGCAATGTGGTTCAGGCCCTGATGGTGGGAAGATGGCCTCCGCCACTTGCCAAACACATAATGAGGCCCTATATGTTATTGGGGTAGGTGGGGCGTGAGGCACTCCCTCTTGCAGTTGATTTTGGCCTGGGGACCCCATCCCCGGGTTCCGGCCTTACAATATATTTTTGGGGGGGGCAGGCCACGCAGCCATGTATGGCTCCACAAGGGGTGCCGCGTGGCCCACCTTCAATGTTTCAAATAAAGCCCCGGGGAAGTGCTGGTCCCCAAGTCCGTGAGACCCCCTATTAGCAATAATTTGGCCCAGGGAAGGTGTTGGTCCCCAGGATCTGGGGGAGGCTGCAAGCCCCCCTATTTAAAAGATTCAGTCTTGGGGAAGTGTTGGTCCCTGGGCCTCAGGGGGGGTCCAGGCAGCACCATATAACAAATGTTTAGTCCCAGGGGGGTGGTGGACCCTGGGGTTCAATGAGCCTCAGTAAGGGGGGGGGGGGGCTCTGTGCGACCCCTTCCTTTTTTTTAAACAATGCCCATGTGATTCTAGTACCTATAACTAGCGCCCTAAGGTAACTATAACTCGCGCTCACATCATGCACAGTTTTTTTTTCAAAAATGTGACTGCCAATATTTCATGGATATTTTTAATGATGTTATAAAAGTTGGCATGAGTGTAAAATCTGCGGTAATTAGCAGGGCATGCTAAGAGCACGAGTTATACTTACCTTAGGGCGTGGGTTATAGTTACTTGAAATCACTCTAACTATAATGGCTGAATTTCTAAGGTTTTCTATGAGAAAATTCAGAACAAACTATACCGTCCCTGTAACCTCTTTTTTTTTTCAGTGAATTTCTATGTTTGTTTAACGTAAAGTAATTTTACTGACTATAAGTTAATCCAACCACTGCTGGGGATTGACAACAGGGCTTGGTTTGTGGCCAGGCCCTTCAGCCAACCTCGAACAAACAACCTGCCGTGAACAGAGGGGGTTGGCGGCAGAGCCCCTATAATCACCAAACCCTGCATCCTCTTCACTCTTTTTCTGCCTTTCTGCTTGTTACTTGCCTTCTTTTTGTCCATCTCTGCCCATTTCTTGCCTTCTTTTTCTGCTTATCTGCCCGTTTTCTGCTTGTTTCTTGCCTTTTGTTTGTACATTTCTGCTCAAGTCTTGTCCTTTGTTTGTACCTTTCTACCCATTTCCTGTCATCTGTTTCTGCCTCTCTGCCCATTTATCTACTTGTTTCTTGCCCTCAGTGTGTGCCTTTCTGCTAATTTCTTCCCTCTGTTTGTACCTTTCCGTCGTTTTATGCTTGTTTTTTGCCATCTGTTTTTGTCTTTCTGATCATTTCTTAACCTCTGTTTCTGACTCTCTGCCCGTTTTCTGCTCATTTATTGCCCTCTGTTAGTGCCTTTCTGTTCCTTTCTGCCCTCTGTTTATGCCTTTCTGTCCATTTCTTGCCCTCTGTTTGTGCCTTTCTGGTCATTTTATACTCGTTTCCTGCCCTCTGTTTCTGCCTTTCTGCTCATTGACTGCCTTCTGTTTCTGGCTTTCTGCCAGTTTTTTGCTTCTTTCTTGCCCACTGTTTGTGTCTTTCTGTTTCATTTCTTTTATCACAGAGATCCTTTCGTTACAGCGATTCATAAGATACAACACTAATACAGAAGAGTGAGTGTTGAACTGTCATCAAGGAGCTGCATGTAAATTGAATAAAATTGGTTAGGACGTTATGTTTTTTCCCCTATTTTCTCTTTATCTATTTCTAATGCTGCTAAAAAGGGGGTGCCACCAGTGCTAAAGCTGGCTCTGGTGCCTATTTTCTGTTTTTCTGCCCTTTCAGGTTATCTGAGACCATGAGGGGAGCCTCTAGAATCCCCGCTGTCCCAACCGGCTCCCACCTACTGCAGGAGGCGGCACTGCTCCAGCAGGCAGGCAGGCAGCTGCTTTTCATAGCAGCTCCCTGCTCGCTGGAGCAGCGTTTTCATCTCTGTTCCCTGCACACATATTTGCCTTTAATTTTACAGGTCCTGCTGTCAGAAAGCAGACTGCATTTGCTTTTGCTTTGTGGGAGCGGTCACCCATGCTAGGACCTAGTTTCCATAGGAAAGGTTTTTTTTTTGTGCCAATAACATTGACGCAGTTTACTGAATCTTCATGAAATTTTACAAACTAGTACTACAGTCAGTTCAGCTGCTGTGTTGAAAGTTTTGGGGTGTTTCATCAAGCGAGGGTCAACAAAAAGGGGGTCCCAAAAAGCATTTTCCCATAGGGTCTTTAGGCACGACTACAGCTTGAACCGCTGAATAGAATTACACCAAATTTGGCAGGAAGCTAGATCTTGGTGAGGAGATCATGCTTTTTGTTATTTGGTGTAAATCTGTTCAGTAGTTTTGGAGTTATTAAAGGAAACATGAATACAGATATCTGGGCGGAGCCTAAGCACAGATCTCATGGTGAGCACTTCAGCCGGGAGGTTCTGGCAGCCACCTTGGGGCCAATATACACGATGGCAGGCTTTGAAATGCATTGTATTGAATGGCAGGTTTTGAGGTTCACAATAAGGAGAACGTATAAAAGGTGATAACAGATTTTAGTTACAATATAAATCATTTGTTGATGGTACCATACTAAGTTTAGGAATTGTGGTGTGTTCTAAGGTGATTTTACCCCATGAAAGGGCCTTCTGCTGGGATTTAATGAATCAAGTTTGATAGAAAACTGTTTTCTCATGACTTTCCCATAGAGGTTATGGAAGGTGCTCTAAAAGTTAAGAGATTTTCTGTAAATTCACACAATCTTTCTCAGCCATATGAGAATGAAGCTGACATTCTCAGTAAAACATGAACTTCCACCAGAGCACCCTGTCAGTTGATTGATTCCCTTGTGTTCTACTGCAGCCTCCCAGAGTGTTCTAATGAACAACTAGAGCGCTAACAGGCGAACTTATGACAAAAGTGTGGCACACCTATAGCCATCTTGATTGAATCAAACTGGCAAAACTTAAAACATTTAATTTAGAAAGGAACAAGATGAAGGGGTTCATTTGTCATAGAAATTATGGTTAGTGCTGTAGAAAAAAAATAGGACATGGTTTAAACCAGTTCTCAAATATCTTCCTCTTCTATTTCATTAAAACATTCTGACATGCAGACTGAAACATGCACCTTCAACATCAGCAGCTCACTGCCAGTTACCTCCTTAGTGATCAGTAGTTTCTCTACAGAGTTCTAATGTGCAACTAGAGGGGTAGTTAGAAGTACATGGATAGGGCACAAGTTATAATTACCTTAGAGTACAAGTTATAGTTACTTGAAATAACTCTAACTATAAATGCTGAATTTCCATGGTTTTGTGGGTGTAAAATATATATATGTATAAATATATACATATATATATTTACTTATATATATAAAACAAAGAAAGCACTGTAGTCAAATCCCAAGAAACACCCAGCAATTCACTAAATTATAAAGAAGGCAGCACTCCACTTTCCACACACGTTTCAGCTTCGATAACCTTGATCACAGGTGCACTCATTTAATATCCACTAAAAGAACCATATTTTGAAAGCTTTGAGGCCTAGTTATACCTTTGTGCACAGTGCTGTCTCAGTGCATTATAGTCTTTGAAATCGCCAGGGTCCAGAATCAACGGGAAGAAGTACCATACCCATCTCCCAATCCCTTTCTCAGCCCCCACAGTCAATAATATCCAGGGAAATCCTTTCCTCATGTGAAATCAAGCAGGTCATGCTCCACAAATCCACAAATCACATCAAACAAAACTGCCTTCATAGTAGGAGCCGATGACCCTGCACATATATAAAGAAAGTGCAATTTTTTAATTTTTGTATTGCTAATAATTTTGGCCCGTATGATTAATCTCCACAAAAATGTACAAAAACGTGCTACTTTTTGGCTAGTTTGCAGATGGAAAGTTTTAAGATCATCTGTCCAGCAGAAGCCTAGAATAAGGTGGAGTCCTTAAATGCATTTTCCCCATTCATTTTGCTATGGGAACTTTAGACACCGCTACAGCCCAAACGGCTTAAGGGATTTCCACCAAATTTGGCAGAAACCTAGATCTTAGTCCCGAAAGAGTGTTTATTATGTTTTGGCGGAAATTCATTTAGTAGCTTTGGAGAAATTAAAGTTCAAATAAATTGTATATATCACACCGTTGAGGATCCACTGAGATTTGATTGGTTGCCACCACCTCAACCAGGAAGTGGTGGCAGCCATCTTAGGACTTGGGAATCTGTCCTGAGTCCTAATAAAACACAAAAAAGACATAAGGGGAAAGGCAACAGATACTCTGATCCCCTAGTCCTGGTGGTCGGGACCCAAAAGGTCCCCATCTGGGGTCAATTTTTTTTTTTTCATTTTGCTGTCAATTTAGGGAAGGTCCACAAATCTGTGTCAAACATTTAAAAGAAAACAAAGCACTGGCTCCTGAGAATTTAAAAAAATGGAGAGGGCAAGGGAGGGCGCAGTATTTATTTAAGGGGGGGGGGTGCAACCAAGAAATACAGACATTTGAGATGAGCAGATTTAGAGTGTTGCAGGTGTTGCAGGGTGCTCTCCACATGGACCTGAGAACTACCCAGAACTATCTGCTTCTTTTTTGCATAATTTATACAGCACTATAAGCCTGAAAGTGTAGTGTTGCAGGTGTTGTAGGGTGCTCTCCACCTAGACCTGAGAACTACTCAGATCTATCTGCTTCTTTTTTGCATAATTTATGCATCACTATAAGCCTGAAAGGGTATTCTTTTGTCTTATACTTAGTGCTCCCTTGTGTCTGAACAAAGATACCCCTTTCTGAAGAGCTGTAATGACTGTGAAACATGTGTCAGTTGTTTCATTCATTCATTACAGGTTATCCTGGTGGATGGTATTTTACCAATCCAAAGTTTTAATTCAGTGACTGGAGAAGTAAAAGGCTTTTGCCATTTTACAGTTTGGCATGGATAGCACTTGCTAATCCTCTGCTTAAACACTTTGCTGTGTAAGTGGCAAAAGATTTTGAACCTAATTGCAAGTTTGGCAATCCACGGACCACTAAACTTACAGTGGCGGTCAGACCGCCACAATCCTGGCGGTCCAACTGCCAGATTATGATCCTGGTGGTCGGTCATCCAGGAGACTGCCACCTCTACCAGGATCATGGATCACAATGGGTCGGCAGGAGTCAAAATTGTGGTCAGCCACGGAGGTGATGAGTTCAGCACCGCCATGCTGATCACAACTTCCCTTTCCACCAGCCTCTTCATTGCGGGGACCCCACCCTGAAAAAGCTGGTGGAATCTCAGTGCTGGGGGATACAGGATGCCCCTGCACTGCCCAAGACCATGTCGTAGGTGGTGCAGGGGCCACCCTGACAGTACCCTCAGAACGTCCACTGTCTGCTATGGCAGAGTGTGCATTCTGAGGGTGCTGTGTGCGACGGCATGAGCCAATGCCGACACACTGTTTCCACCAGGCTGACCAGTTTCAATTATTTCTGCCAGTCTGCGCAGTGGAACCATCATAATACGCCAATGGTGAGGATGCCAGCTTGACGCCTGCCTCACTACTGCTATATTGGAATTGTTGTGGTTCAACTGCCCAACTCGTAATAAGGCCCTCTGTCCCTTTCTAACTTGGTTTGGATGACACTGTGCTAATCCTATGCCTGAAACACTTTGCCAGAAAACAGACATTTGAGGTGAGCATATTTAGAGTGTTGCTAGTGTTGTAGAGTGCTCTATGGATTTGTTTTCCACTTAAACATGGGAACTAGCCAGAGTTCTCTGCTTCTTTTTTGCATAATTTATGCTGCACTCTAAGCCTGAAAGGGTATTGATTTAATACACATACACACACGCTTTTCACCTTTTTAATAATTAACATAATTGAATTTCCCTATATTTTCTTATAGTGAGATCTCCACCCCAGTGATGGAGATATCGACCAAAAGAGGAAACGTTACTAGTAGCAACCTTTGTAAATAAGGAAATGTTTTCTTCCTGTATGATGGGTCTAGAATGACTTTTAACAAAAGGAATGAACTTCTTGATCTACATCCAGGCCCATATTTATCAAACAATTAAGCAAAGCAGCAATTCACCTTTGTTGACTAGTTTTCTACAAGTACCTCCTGAAGTTGGTGCAAAAAACATTTAAGAGATTATCTACAGATTGGGACTTGTGGATGCATAGAGTATGTTCAGTATGAGGTTAGGGAATACTCTTTCTAGTCTGCAGTTCATTATTTTCAATTGAATATTGAGCATTTTTTCTTAAGCAAATATACCCAGAATGTATTTAACGCTGAACTTAAAGTGATCATATTTTCAGCTCAAGCTACAATTATGGTTGACCTTGATACTTCTTCTGATACTTTTAATTCTGGAAGATGTACTTCAATATTTCCCTGCTAAATGACAAATCATTTAAAGAAGAATTTCAAAAGTTTACCATTGATTTGTTTAAATGTAATACTTTATATAAAAAAGACTTCCTTCTGAGTACAACATGGGCTCCTTCAGTGCTGCTGCTAGTAGGTTTAAAATTCATCTTGATGCTAATAAAGAAAAGACAGTTGAGAGGTGATCTACTGTTATACTAAACAATATTGTTTTTAAAACTGTGCTTACCACAGTCAACAACGAGTCTCTTGAACAGCCTCTTATGAGAAAAATGGAATTGAGTAGCAAATCCAGGGAAACTGCTTGTAGTTTTCAACTGAAAATTAATTTAGATTTTAGGGTGATGTAATCACTCTGCATAATTGCTCTGGAGAATTGGTAGCTAAGTATTTAAAAATAAGAGTATTTATACTAAGAGTTCATTACTAAGAATATTTTTGTTACGGGGCATAACATTTTTTTAAATGCTGATTTTTCTACTTCTATTTTTCTACATGATTTACAAAATCTTCTGAAGTATTCTATTCTCTGGATTGTGGCCTCAGCATAACACTAAACTGCGGGCTCTTTTTAGAAACATTTTGATGTTACTGGAAAAATAAATAAGGTCCAATTATGACCTTGGCAGTGGGATACTCTGTCACAAATGTTTCGGATATCCCACCCGCCGTTTTACATGTTTCATAGTATATAATGGAACTTGTAATACGTCGGACTTGATATCCGTCACGTTTGTGATGGAGTATCCCACCCATCAAAGTCGTAATGAGGCCCTAAAATTTGTCTTACATACATGAAGCTCTCAACAAGCTTCGCAAAAGTAAGGCACTGATCCTGATGGTTTTAAAGTCTAATCTTCCTAAATGTTTTGCACAAAGGCCTTGGTCGGTATATGAAGATTTTAATTCTATTTGTAGAAATGAAGGATCTTATTTGGAGACTATGTTGTGCTTACTACTGATAAAGACCATGATCCTTCTCTGTGTAAATATTACAGACTCTCCACCTTAATTAATTTTGATTACAAAATGTATAGAAAGATTTTGGCAATGCATGTTGATACTTTGGTTCCTGATTTGGCAGATCAAGAATAGTCTACATTGGTGATGGGGCATTAAAATACTAATAACTCTAGAACCTTTTTAAATGCCATTCATTGAGCATCAAGAAATAAAGTTTAATTGACTACAATTATGGTATGTAGTGAGAAGGACTTTTATCCAGTAAAATGTGATTTTATGTTCTATTCAAAATAAAGTTAGGGAGTGGACGAAAACTTGGTTACTCTTGCTCCTAATATGGTGGAGTAAATTGGAAGCAATTACAATAATGATTTTCTCTGTTTTAAATTTTCCATTATCAATATTATTTATTAGAAATCCAAACGGTTTCTTTACAAAAATGGTGGATTGAGAGGTAAACCTTTCATGGGAAGGTAGCAAAGCTAGAATTTCACTGACTAATCTTAAAAGACCAAACGCTATTGGAGGAGTAAACTTTCAGGAGTTTGCTAGTTATTGCTCTGCTTTTGGCTTGAGATAAATTTGGACTGTTGTCCCAGACGATTATATCATCACCTATGACCGTCTAATCTTGTCAAGTGGTGAAGCCTATTACCTTAACATAGCTCTCTAACTGACAAAAATGTATGATGTTGCCTATATAGTATAACAACATGATTAAAATATATACAATGAAATATTTTTGGGAGGGATTGGGAAAAAAGGAACTTGCTTAATTTCTCAACTGGTCATTGATTTTATGATACTTTAGTTCCAAGAGGTAAAGCAACTTCATGACCTTCCTGCAATTTTCCTTACATGTTATATCAAGCTTTAATCTTCCTTGACATTTGCTTTAGAGTCCAATTTTATCAATGACACTTCAACTTTTTCTATTACGGTTGCACTACATTTTTCAGTGGGTATGAAAGTGAATTCTATATACACACTACGTAAGGGCTTAGATGTTAGAGATAGATCAAATGCCAAATGTATTTGTAGGCAGAGCTTGATCAGGTATTACAATCAAAATTCTGGGTAACGTTTGGTCGAGGTTGCATTCTACCGCCTGCTATGCTATGACAACCCAAACTTTGTTTTTCTTTATAACAGATATTTTCTCATTTCAGTAGGGCTTTATAAAATGAAAATTGCTGAAAATCAAACTGTTTGGTCTTGTGGTTTTGAAAGGGGCCATATAATGCATTTGTTTTAAAAAAAAAATAATTTAAAGAGTTCTGTTTGTAGGTATGGGCAAATATTTATTAAATCTATGCACTAATTATAACTTTTTCTATTCTAGATATGTTTTATAGAAAGTCTTCTTGTTAGTTGGTCAAAATGCTACACGGAAGGCAAAGTAGTTGATTTAGGAATAGCATTTGCATTACAGGTTAGTAGGTCTAACTGGAAAATATACTGAATATTTCAGTTAATGCATGATGAAATATGATTTGTTATAAATATAGGCTAGACAGATAATATTGTACCAAAACAAGTTGTTATTAAATGTGATCTAATATGGTTGCCAAGGCCCTACTTTATCTGAAAATGTTAGTAACACAAATAGAGAATATGTGTTTTTCAAACTTCAATTCAAGTCAAATCTACATACTTACCAGATCATTTATGAACAGTGAAAATAAGGTAGGTGCAAGGAGGCACCCCTGCCTGACTCCCCTGTTTACCATAAATGTATCAGTCAGCTCCCCCATCTACCTAACGTGTGAAATTATCATAGAATGTCATAATCATGTTTAGAAGATAGAGCGGGACACCACATCTGCCAAGGTCTGCCACAAATTATAGCGGGAAACAAGGTTGAATGCTTACCTAAGGTCAACAAACAAGTATAATCGCCAGCCCCCTAACTGTAGGAACTTCCAGTATAATAGTAATATAATAGAAATAATAGAATATGAAACACCTGATCCAGGGTACTAGTGCACTCCCTGAACCCTGCTTGCAGTGGGGGCAATATGACTGAGGCATTCATCCAAACTTGAGGTCTACTCAAGCTGACCCTGGAGAATATTTTTTAAGCTGTCAATTAGGCTTATCAACCTAGAATTAGAGGGGATATCTCTAGAACTCTTGTTACAGACAGGTACAATCTTGGCTCCAGCCCAGGTTGATGGAATAAGGGCCCCATGCAATATGGCATTGAACAAAATGGTGAAGTAAGGGGTCCATACTCTGATCTCATCCACGAAAAGGTTCCCATGAATGTTGTTAAGCCCAGTGGCTTTCTTCACACGATCTTAGTAATGGCGTGTCTTATTTCTTCAAAACCAAAACTAATATTCTTCTGATGGCCTTATATCAGAGAGGATGCTCTGGTGGTGGGCTGTGTGGTAACATCACAGGTGCCTGGCCCAGACTGTTCAGGCTGCTCCTCAGGAGAGTACAGGTTTGTGAAATGAGCAACCCATTCCGTCATTGTAACATGATTTTCAACTGGGCTAAGGACCTCACATGAGCCAGTTTCTATAATACTCCAAAAAAGAGGAGGAATCCTTTCTCTTAACTGCTACAAGGAGACCCTCCCATTTCTTAATATCCTGTTCTGTCTTGGCAGGCCATATGATGTCTATATGTACCCATCTAGTTTCCTGAATTGCTGACTTATCGCTTGATTTAATAGCGCCCATTAGCGCCCTCCGAGCCTTACTGCATTATGTGCTGTATCAGGTTGTGGTACTTCATCTCCTAGTAAGTTGGCTAGCCTCTGAGAGAAAGTGCTGTCTTAAATTCAAGAACATTTGGGCGTGTATGTTACTATACTTCGGCACTACAGACCATATTCATGTCTAGAAGTGGCAACAACTCCCCTGTTGCTTCAGTGATCACTCTGTAAACTTCAGTAAGATAACACACTCCATTTACCCTTCGTCTATTGGAGGCCACTGTTAACCCTCTATCAAAGGGTTAATTATCACCTATCTACACAGTTGCTGTTAAATTCCTAAATTCTAGGGCATGCACAGTGTGGTCAATCTTCCATAAATGTGTTGAGCTTGCATTTTTTATCACTCTCTTTCTTACGTGAGCTATTTTATCAACAGTATTGATGCTGTTATATTTTTTCTCTGTGCTTCACAGGAGCATCAATCTGATGATATCGTATTTGCAATTGTTTCCACTGTTTTGTTTTATTTTAGTTTTTTTAATATACCCTGCTAGCTGGTCCTTTTCTTTCTCTTGCTTTCTCTTCTCTTTCATCCTTCTCCTGTTCCTCATTTCTAATTTTTCATTTTTGTTATTTTTTAATGCTTTTCGCCTTTACAACTAAAGTATAAGTACAAACTTTCCCCTTTCTACATATAACACAGTTTGGCTAAATTATTGCTACTTGTTATGTTTGGATGTAATAGGACAGATTCTCATATTCATTTCACTTTCAACCTTATTAATGGACTGTGTTAGACCTGTCAGCCTCAGGGTTGTCTTTCCTCAAACCTTTAGCCTTCACCCTCCTATTTTTCTGACTTTGTATGTATTGGCCTTAGGACTCTGTACACATTACTTCTTCTAACCAGTGCTAAAGCGCTTGTGCTCACTCCCTAAAACATGGTAACATTGGTGTACCCCTAAGAATGGCATATTTAATTAATAAAGTGGTAAACCATATAACCAGGGCATGGATTGCTATTAGTGGACCTGCAAAACTTATTGTGCCATCCACTTAAGTAGTCCTTCAAAACTTGTCTCAGGCCTGCAAGTGCAGCCTGTATACAGTTTAGACTCCCAATGCATCGTAATTAAAAAGTTGGACATCTACTGTAAGGTATTACATGCTCTGGTAAAGTAGTGAGAAACTCACACATTTGTTTCTCAATACTGTGAGGCCTACCTCTCCCATAGAATAACATTGGATTACCTTATCACATTTAATGTGCGCTAACCTTTGATTGGGAACAGGTAGGAACATCATGTTTAGTATATACAAAATTGTAATTTAATATCTTCTTTAATGCTATTCAGATTTTAAGTCAAAATTCTCAAAATGTCACTTTTAGAAAGATATTGTTTTCTTATTGCAACCATTTAGTGCCTGCAGCCTGTTCCTGGGTCACAGACTAGAAGTGAGAGGCAGTTGACCTTTGTATACTCCTCCAAGACAGCCAAACAATAGAGGGACATGTCTCAATGGGCCATCCTGGCAGGATTGGTGGCAGAGCTGTGCAAAGCCCCACTGACACATCAATAGGCTGGGTCTTGCTCACACACAACTTCACCGTAGACTTTTGTTCCTGTAGCCAGGCTGGATACATAGTATAGAGGCAGGAAATTCCAGACACGTCTGTCAAGAAGCTTACAGATATTGCTCCCACTTCAAAAAAGGCACCAGGGATTAAAAAGGGACCTTTAGACCCACTCTTCAGTTCACTCATGGACCTGCTGAAAGACTCTCAGAAGACGGTCTGCTACTGTGGCCTCCTGTGTATTTCAGAGGGACTAATGTGCTGCACCAAGAAGGACTGTTCGGGTGCCTGAAGCCTGCTCTGAGCCCCAGAGGTCTTCCCTGCAGCTGAGACCTGCTGTTCTCCTTGAACCCAGGACTTTCAGAAGTGACTTCAAGGGCTAGTTTGTTGGCTTCCTGATTAGAGATTTAGAGACAGAAAAGGCTTCAACTTTCTTGAAACAGCAACTGGACCCTACCTGAGTGAGACCTGACCCTGCAAGTGGTGCCTGCTGAGTCCTGGACCCTTGTAAGTGATGCTAAAGGTGCCAGATAGCCTAAATCTAAAACCTGGGCCCTAAGAACTTTTAAGCTAAAAAGTGCTCTGAGATTAGGCTAGGACCTACCTACTTGCAGATCTGTCCACTGCCAGTCAGCCTGAGTTTGCGGCATTTCTCACTACGTTCCTCTCTGCTGCTGCAAACCCTGTTCAGTAGCAGCAGTTCCTCTCAAAAGGGGTTTCCGGCCTGGTGGAGCTCGCACTGGCTTCAGCCCGCAGCGTCATCCTGCTGGAGATTTTCAATGTCCAAAAAAGACTAAGAGGCTCATTACAAGTTTGGTGTCTGACCGTCGAACAGCCAAGCCCGGGGGCGGCTGCCATCATACCGGCAGCCTTACCCCCTGTTGTATTATGATGTTTCCACCAGGCTGACCAGCAGAAACAGTGCGGCGGCATTCGCCTCAGCTCCCGTAAGGGAGGCAAGGCCAATGTTGTCGCTCTCCAGCAACCTCATAATGTGCAATGTCTGAGGTCCGACCGCCGCAGGTTTAGAAGTCTGAACAAAGGAATCTTCATCACAACTTCATCCAGCAGTTCCCCGATGATGGCTCCTCCTCCTCAGACACCATCAGCTGACTTGTCCTGTTGAACTTCACCTTCTCAGACATTTTTCCTTGAAATTTCTTCAAAATCCAAAGGTAAGAGGACACCAGGCCCAATCCACTTTGTGTATCAGAACCTCGCTCCTTCACGGTCGGCCATTATTTCCAACATGCCCTGGTCTCATGCAACTAGAGGTTCATGGTTGGTGCGTTGATCATTTAGGCACTAGTTTTCACTTCAAACTTTAAAAAGTTTATTGATAGACGTTTTGTTGTTTTGGTGTCAAATACGTTTTTAATATGTAATCTATTTTCAAACAAATGGTGTGGGATTTTGCTTGTGTTGTGTTTTCACTTCATAATTGTTTGTGTGCTGCATAAATACTTTACACATTGCCTCTAAATTAAGTCTGATTGATTTGTGCCAAGCAACCAGAGGGTTAAGCACAGCTTACTTTCATGACCGTGCATGGTTCACCCTGACAGTGACTGTGGCGTCTGCTTGAGAAGGGCTCACACCCTCCTCAACCAACAGCCCAATTTCTCACTGATTGAAAATGTAACTGCTTGGATTATTGTTTATGCTTAATTTGTATATTTTCTTATTGAATTATTGCACTTCTCCTTAGCATTCTTTAAGTATGGTCCACAAACATATGAAAATACTCTTTATGTAACTCTGTATAATTGTAGTGTAGACATTGGGTGCTGTAATTTCAAATTTTATCTCTTTCGAGGTTCCATTCTATCGATTTGTAAAGAATAGTCATTTCAATTGTCTGCTTTCTAGATAATGTAATGTTGTGCTTTATATGTGATATTATTTGTGATGCTAGAAAGTTGGCATGCTGTGGGTGCCATTTTGAGGCTAATATAATACCTAACCAGGGTTTTGATGCCTCTTGATGATTTGTATTTATGAATATCAATAACCAAAACATTATTTGGCATAAATATACTGGCTTAACTATCCTCAACAAAATGACCACTCCATTGATTGTAGATTTTCTATTAATAACCCCAGTGGGGTGTTATGCTTCTAAACTGTATTTAGCATACAATACTTTTGTCAACAAAAAGGTTTCTGTATTCTGGTATCATACCCTTTTGAGTTTTATCACACAAATAGAATAATTTTTAGAAATAAAAGTAAATGGAAAGTTTTTAACTATCATGATTTTTACACAATGTAATAACACCATCTTTATAGGCATGGGTGTAATTTAGGGGTGGGGGTTGCTGCTGCAACCCATAGCTTACTCTTTGTGACCCCTGGCACTGCCTTTGTGACCCCTTCCTCAAAGGTGGCAAAATCACTGCCACATTAGCTGGAGTCCCACACTCTTTGCTTTCTGTCAATTTTTATTACACTAATAGTAAATAATAATGCATTGTTTACTATTAGTGTAATAAAAATGGGGTACAATTAGCTGTATGTTGTGTGCATGCTTACGGATAAAGGGTGCTTATGTGAAAGAGAGGGTATGTGAGTGTGAATTTGTGTATGTGTAAGTATATGTGTGTTAATGAAAGTGGAGGTCAAAGGGTGTGTGATGTAATTTCAACTACCCCTGGCATTTCAATGAATAGACATTCATGTTTATAGGATTTGTAAGGCTGAATCATTCCCGCCCAAATACAAACATACAGTATCAACTGACAGCTATTTTACTATCTGAATACCTACAGACTCCAATAATAATATATCCTAAAGATTTTGACTGGGCTACATGTGCACCTATTTTAATAGATGATAATGGAGACTTGAAGAAAGTTTCACATCCCTATCCAGAGGCATATCCATTGGTGTGGGAAACCTCAACTACCCCCTTAAAAGTGCATTCCTGGGTCAATAGGAGGGTTCCAAGACTTGCAGTTAGGTGTGGCAGTGTTTGTGTTCTTAGATAATGTTGGGCCAGCTCTTAAACAGGTATTTACCTGCCCTCCTGATCCTTTGATAAAGTTTTTCTGACATCTTTGACCTGCGACTCAAGCAAGGAGGGAGAAAACATAGGGCGTGGTTACATGCACGCAGACCTTGTTTTTGCCTCAGTGACAAGCTACTTGAAGTGAAATCTATTCTCTTCAGCTAGTCACAAAATATATTTGCTGCCATACGGGTGATGGGAAGTAGGGTGAATACCAAGGTACTCCATAAGGGTGTGAAAAATGTCTTTTATAAAGGTGAATCTTATACAAAGGTCTCAATTTTTGCCTTTCCTGAAGTTTCCAGGTTCAAGTTTCCTTTGCCTACGCAATGTTTTCGTGTGCATTGTGCTAACGCTGAAATTTTACTAATGAATATTCATGTAATTTGAGTGTTAAATCTGCATAGAAAATGAGTTATCGTAGAAGAATAATACATGAGTTTGAAAATGTGCCTATTTGAGTGACCATCAATAATCACGAAGGTTACTTATTAACAGCTTATTAATGTAAAATGTCGAACTTATGTTTGGATCAATGTAGTAGTATGTCAGTTAATGGTTATGTATTATGTATTATGAATTTGCTTTATTAATCATAGGCCTTAATTTAGCAAGGTCTTGGGCCTAGTTGCACGGCCTCATGTCAAACTGCATTGCTTAGACGAATCATAAAATGGCTGCTTAGAGAATTAAATTGTAATTTTCCATTGCATTGACTGAATGTTAGAATCCTTTCCCATGAGAACTGCTTTCTAGAATATGCTGTACTAGCTAAGGATACTTCATATAACTTAGTGTGTGTAAAGGCAATGTTCACAGGAGCAGACAATGGATGCACTGACTGGAGTATGAGCTGATAAAAATTTGTTACCTGACGAGCCCAACAACAGGAACAGGGGAAGAGGAGCCAATCATCTACATGTGAACAATGGTTTAGTAAATTCTTAGATTTGAGGTTCTACTTTCATTGGACTATACGTAAACGTACGATTCTTTGACAAATAGCAACGTGGGAAGCAGTTTTAGGGAATCTTACTTAGCCAGACTGCACCAAGAGGAGAGAGGCCATTCTCCCCATACACTCCTAACCGTCCTGCGAGGATAGTTATTATTCTTTACGAACTGCATGAAGAGACATTTCCTATCTTGAACTTTAATGCTGAATTCCGATGCTATGCTGACAGAACAGATGTCCAGTTGACGAAGACAGATACAGCTTGCTGAACCATACTGAGGCAAGGTATAAGATGATGTTACTGATTGATATGTCTATTTGCCTTTGTCCATGGGTACCAACCACTAATTTTGATAGAGCCATAGTTAGTTGTTTTCCCAAGTTTGTGTTGATCTACATTGTTTTGCATGAAGCCCAAACATGCTATTCCAATTTGAAGGTTAGTTAGGATACTCTCTGATCGATGCCTGCTAAAGATTAACAACAGTTGATGTCTTTTCTTTGCTGAATCTAGATGTATGCCAAATTCTTTTGCGATGTTATTTTTGCCATTGATTTGTACTGTAACTCTAGAATGTGTGGCGATCAAAGCTTTTATTAAATTGAGATTCTTTGGAAGATTCAGTCAACTTGTATTGTTTCTGTATGCTTATCATTTGATTTTGAGACTAAGTTATGTGTTATTAGCATTGTTAATATAGGGAAATAAACATTCTAAGCTTTACATAAAGGTGTGGTTATTCATAGCAAAGGGGTCATGGTGCGTGGAAATTATTGACTCCAAAGTTACTGATGTTATTGATTGATATTGTTATTGATTTGTACCGGAACTGAGTTTATGGTGGGAATTACTCTGAGAGTAGTCAAAAGGTCCACTGAACCTCTAACGCTTCCCCTTATAAATTAATGTCAAATTACCAAATAAGGTCAGACGCTCTAACAAATGCAAGAAAATTTTAATCACATTGTGATTCAATTTTCACTACAAATCAACACAGCCAAAGCAGAGAATATACAAAGACTTTAGTGTGCAAGTTTATAGTTTGTAGAGTTTTTCTATGGTGAATATGAAATTTATGTAGATTTATTTATCTGCAAATTTACCTTTTGCTCCATAATTTGTCACAAAGGTCACAATTTTGTGCAAAGGTGCGGAAAGCATGAGACTTCAAAACTTCATGAAGTTGCAACTCTTTCCACAGAACAGCCTGAAAGTCACAAGAAAAAAGAGTTTTGCATCCCTCCCCCTCCATTACTGAGCACTGTTTTGTGTTTTTTCTTGGGATGTGGAGCAGAAGAGTGTAGAATACAAGTACATGACAGCCTTTATATAATTGTTTTTAAACAGGGAAGGAGACATTTGCTCCACCATCTCCTTATATTTGACAATAGTAACCAACAGTCCCTCCATAGCAAGGCGGGACTGGTTTTCACACCTTCCTGTGACAAATGAGTACATATTTTACATTTTTGAGGGAGGAACACTTAGAATGTAGTGCACCGAAAAGCGCTATGAGTTCTGCCACCCACTTTGAGACACAGGGGTTATTGTAACTCTATTTAAATATACTCATATTTTCAACCAAAGATGGGTATGAAGATGAGTTGTTCTCTAGAAATGTAATTGTGTGCTGTGGTGGGCATCCCATTTTTCATCAGCATGTTACGTCACTGACAACGTACTGGGGTTGCAATTAGTAGTATTCAAGTTAAAAGTAGATCTGTGCAGCAGACACATTATGTCCTCTCCCTCGCCGTCATCCTGCTGTCGTGGAAACTGTGATATGCAGTATAAGTCAGACATTGCAGTAAGGATATTACTATTACTAATATATCGAACTATTTTAGTGTCACAGGGCCACATACCCTAAATATTAAATACGCATCTCTGTGCTTGGTTTGTTTTAACTGATAAATCACCCCCCTTAGCTAACTTACTACAATTTAAAGGAGTGAACAGGGGAAATCACAGGGCAGATTCAGTAACCAAGCACACAGTCTTACGAGGATCGGCACCTGCACCTCCTTGAGCTCTTTGTATTAAAAATATAGAGACTTGATGAATGGTTGGATAGGCTTCTGTAGTGGCAAGAATGAAGGATGCGAGGCAGCTGCATTATGTTCAAACCGTTCTTTATTCTTTTCCTGCCACTAACAACAAGGCCCACGAGGAGCCGGCGAGAGCACCGCCGAGTCGCGTCTTCGCGCTCCGCTTTCTTTCTGTGCCTCGCGCCGCCCCCTGACGTCACGACTATCCTCGATGCGGATTGGCCGCGACGTCAGGAGGCTATAAACATTAAGGAAGGGCAAACCCTGTCCCCCGCGTCTAGTACGTCAACTCACGTACGACATCTCCCCTTTTAACAGAACAAGAACTTATGGAGCTTCATCTCATAACAAAATCTTCGAACCTCTTGGGAGCTCGGATATGCCTCATTGGCCTACTCGGAGTATTATACTGGGGTGAACCCACCCTGACGGCGCATGCATCCTCTTGATCAGAACTCATCACGTTGTGACTGTCGCTCTTCGCAGGTTCGGGCCTGCTACCATTCTGTCCTTCGGCATCCGTCAAGCCGCGCCATGCTTTCTCACACCGCTCTGCACTTCCATGCCCGATTCGCTCTCGCATAGGAGGCGTATTCACACACTCCTCATCACTACTGACTACATCCCTGGCTCCATGACCTTGCCACTCATCCTCATCGTCCGTGCTTTCGGCCCCACACGCACGACTACCTCTCATGATGATTTCCTCCTGACCAGCCTTGAGCCTGATGATGTCGTCCTTGCTTCGCCATCCCCTTCCTTCCAAACAGACTGCCCCTCTTGTCACTCCTTGCACCCGTACAGGGGTTTGAAACACAGACTCTCCTTTCATTACCTTGTTAGGTTTCTTCACCAATACCCAATCCCCCTTCACTATATTTTTAGTTTTGGCTCTATTCACATTGTCAGCATACCGCTTGTTGCTTTCCTGTTTAGCCATTATTCTTTCTTTGACTCTCAATCTCTCATCAGATGCCCCCTCACTTTCCTCCCTCATGTCATACCACTTATTGAATTTGGGGGTAAGCTCACTCATGCATCTTCTCCCTCTCATCAAGTAGAATGGAGTGTGTCCCGTAACTTCACTGGGCGTGTTATGAAAAGTGTGTACTTTGTCTGCTAGAAACGCTTTCACATCCATATTGGAGGCGACTGCCTGTTGCACGCCCTCTTTGAGGAACCTATTCATCCGCTCAACCTGCCCATTGCTCTTCGGGCTGTACAGCGGGGTCTTCTCCTGCTTAATCCCTAACCTGGACAGAAAATCCGTAATCTGCCTGGACACTAGCTGGGTGCCATTGTCGGAAACCATGATCTTTGGCTGCCCCTCAATCGCGAAAATTTTCGTCAATGCCTTGATCACTCGTTCAGTGGTAACTTCCCTGACGAACTTGTAGTGAATCCATTTGGAGAAGTAATCCGTGAGGACGATGAGATGTCTACACTCGTCTGGTAGCAGTGTGAATGGGCCCGCGAAATCAATGGCAATCTTGTTCCATGGGCCGGCAGGAATGTCCACCAGTTGCAGCTCCCCTTTTGCCGTCTTCCAATGCTTGTCGGCCCTTAAGCACGGTCCGCACCGATCAATGAAGCTGCAGACGTCGCTGCACATCCCTGGCCACCAGTAGTACTGTTTGAGGAGATTTTTTGTAGCGGTACTGCCCGGGTGACCCTTATGGGCAATCCTGATTAACTTGTCTCTCAAACTTTCCGGAGGTACAAACAGCTCGTGTCTCTTCACAAAGCCGCCCTCAATGGTGAGTTCTGAGCTGACCTGTTGGAAACTCCTGAGTGCTCCGTGCAAGTTCCGGACCGGGGGCCAACGAGACGTCATGTGGTCCATCACCCTTCGAATAGTCGTGTCCTTCTCCTGAGCCGTCAACCACTCTTCCTCCGATATAGATCCCTCGCACATGGCTGTAGCGTCAACCATTGCCACCTCGCATTCCGTGTCATCCAGGGAAGCGTCCTCCTCACCCGTGACTGGTATGCGCGATAGGCAATCCGCCCTGCAGTTGAGGCCACCCTTGATGTGTCTGATGTTGAAGTGATATTCTTGCAACTTGGACAGTAAACGTAGGAGCCTCGAGCTGGCTTTGCCATTGCCACGTCCTTCCCCGTCCATCATGTATATCAAGGGTTTGTGGTCAGTGACCAGTTCGAACTCCCTGCCCCACAGATAGTTCCTCAGTTTCTCCACGGCCCAGACGCATGCGAGCGTCTCCCGCTCGATGGTGCTGTAGTGCTTCTCTGCTTCGTTCAATGATCGGGATATGAATGCCACTGTGTTCTCCTTCTTCCCTTGAAATTGGCAAAACACTGCGCCGATGCCCTTGGCACTAGCGTCAACCGTGATTACGTTCCGGAGATCCTTGTTGTAAGGCTGTAATATTGGAGCCGCGGCGATTGCCTGTTTGACGGATTCAAAGGCATCACTTTGTTCCTGCGCCCACGTGTACTTTTCGTTCTTCCGTAGCAGTTTCCTTAGAGGTTCCACGGTGGTCGCGTATCCTTGCATGAACTTGGAATAGTATTCACTGAGTCCCAGGAACGATCGTAAGGCGTCCTTGTCTCCTGGGCAAGGGGCATCTCGTATGGCCCTCACTAAATCATCTTTAGGCGCAATGCCATTTGGAGTAAGCACATGCCCTAGGTATTCTATCTTCCCTTCCATGAACTTGCATTTGTCCTTGGAGACCGTCATCCCCCTTTCTTTTAGCACCTCCAGCACTCTGCCTAGCAGTTCCAGGTGCCCCTCCACATCTTCCGTGTGTATCAGAATGTCGTCCTGGAAGGCTTCAACTCCCTTCATATCGCAGAAGAGAAGATCCATCAGCTTTTGGAAGACGCCCGAGGCCGATGCAAGGCCGAACGGAAGACGGACGTATCGGTATGCTCCAAACGGGGTAATAAAGGTGGTCAATTCCTTGGAATCCTCCGTGAGACATACCTGGTGGTATGCGGACTTCAGGTCTATCAGGGTGAAAAATCTCGATCCTGATGTGGAAGATAATATCTCCTGAATGTTGGGCAGAGGATGGCAATTCACCAGGATATTTCTGTTCAAGGATCGCAGGTCAACACATAACCGAATGTCCCCTGTCCTCTTCTTCTTGGACACCACGATTGCGGACACCCACTCTGATGCACCTGCTTCCTCTATTACTCCTTCCACTTTCAGCCTATCCAGAACAGCTTTCAGCTCGCCCCTTACAGAAAGAGGAATCGTTCTGACCTTGTGCTTAATTGGTATGGCACCCTCTTTCAACCGTATGGCATGCACAAAACCTCTTACACACCCTACCTTGTTTTCGAACACGGAATCAAATTCATTGAGAACCTCAGCTAATCCTTCATGCAAATCCTCAGGCTGCACGTAATTGACCCAATCATCTCTCAGAACTATGGGATCTTCTGCCCTAGGGACTAGCATCACACCCAGCTTCGCCAGGTCCTTCCACCCCACAAGGCTCCTCCCTTTTTCAGCTACATATATCTTTGTTCTCACCGTGCGCCCTCGAAAGGTGAGGGAGTCCCAGAAGTACCCCCTCATCACTATGTCGTGTTCCCCGAAGGCCTTTGGATTCGCATCCGTCTCATGCAGTCGTACATCCTGCCATTTCAAATCAAATGTCCTATCAGAGATCAGGGTAAGGGGGGAACCAGAATCAGCCGTAAATGGCAATTCAACCGCACCAATCATGACGGAGCCAATGGGCCCCTTCACTCTTCCGTCCTCATCATAAATGGACAACACGATGTCCGCATCCGCATCCATGTCACTCTCGCTCACCGAGCTCACTCTCATGCCCGTACTGTATTTCTTGGCTTTACATACGGCCGCAAAGTGGCCCATCTTCCTGCATTTAGAACAGCTTTTGGACAAGGCAGGGCAGGTCCTGCTGTCCGCTAAGTGGTCCCTTGACCCGCATCTAAAACAAGTGAGCGACCTCCTGCCTCCCCCTCTATCGCTCGCCGCCCTGTCTGGAGTCTTGGGCGCATGTTTATGCCTGTCCTGCACATAGAACACATTTGAAGCCTGACTAGTGCTCGCCAGTTCCTTAGAAGACATCATGGAGCGTTCCACTGCCTTTGCAATGGCCATCACTTCTTTCAGTGAAGGATTCCTGCATGCAAGCAACCGTTCCTGCACTTTCTTCGAATGGCAGTAGAACACCACCTGGTCTCTGATGTACGTATCAGTCATCTCCGCAAATTCACAGTCTTGGGCCAAAACTCGTAGGCACGCAATGTACTCTTCGATAGTCTCTCCTTCCTCCTGTTTCCGCAGTGCGAATTTATGGCGCCCCACCATGATGTTACACTCCTCAGCATACTGCAGCTCAAGTCGCTTAACGGCCTCCTGGTATTCATTTAGAGGAGTTGTAGCCCCAGGGGCATTCACATAAACCGGCAAGCTATCAAAAACCTCCTGGCCCGCCTTCCCCAACAGTCCGAATAACAGCGACTTTTTCCGCTCGGGGCTATACCCCTTACCATCAATGGAGACGATATAGTTCTCAAATGCGCGCAGCCATCCCTTCCATTTCATGCACGGCTTACCAGGAGAGTCCAGGAAGAGAGGAGGCACGCAGATATGACCGGTCTGCGACATGACGGAAAAGTGGGCTCCGCTCCCGGAGAGACCACTTGATATAGGTGCAGCAGCAACTATGGAAGTCTCCTAGGCGGCGCGGGAGGATATCCCAACACGTCGGACAGCCGAGGACCACCAGTACACGGGCCACTTCCAATGAGGTGTGCACAAGTGGGCAGGAAACCCGGGGCACAGGCCTACTTCCTGGTCCTCACGTGGCAGGGATCGTCAGAGATCGTCGCTTGGAGCTCCCCAGCATCAGCTCACCGAGAGCAGTGCACGTGGTCATCGGCGGGGAGACATCAGCGCGCCCCATTGACATCAGGAACCATCAGGCATGGAGGGCTTCACTCGTGGGCCATGTTAGAAGCTGTGACCCTCGTCGCCATTTGTAGTGGCAAGAATGAAGGATGCGAGGCAGCTGCATTATGTTCAAACCGTTCTTTATTCTTTTCCTGCCACTAACAACAAGGCCCACGAGGAGCCGGCGAGAGCACCGCCGAGTCGCGTCTTCGCGCGCCGCTTTCTTTCTGTGCCTCGCGCCGCCCCCTGACATCACGACTATCCTCGATGCGGATTGGCCGCGACGTCAGGAGGCTATAAACATTAAGGAAGGACAAACCCTGTCCCCCGCGTCTAGTACGTCAACTCACGTACGACAGCTTCACTTTATTTCTTACCGATTCTAGACTGGTTAATACAAGCACTTAAAGTCTGTAGATAGACGTCTTTTATAGAGCACAGTTAAAAACAATGGTAATAACAGGTAATATCTTTTTCTGTACTCAGAGATAAGGAATGTGTTGAGCCAAAATGATTTTTAAAAGTGCTCTGAGAGTCGCAGTCAGTACTCGGATTCAAACGCGCTGGCATGTCAGAACAGAGGTGCTTTTGGAGATGAGGAGGAGTAGTGAGATATCATTGCATTTGGCAAATCAGGTCAGAGGTATCCTTTCAGAACCAGTGGATGCTTCAATAATGATATACTAGGGCATGATCCAGGTGGAGAGACGTATTTTAGGGGCCATGATTTACCAGGGCAGGCTAAACGTATGTTTGCGCCATGATGTGCAGGTTCTTAACACAGGTACAGAGCCATGAGATGCAAGTTCAGTTAGAGAGAGATGCCATAGGAGCCTTGATATATCAGTTCACAATACTGGGAGAGAGGCGTACTGTAGGAATCATTGATATACCGGTGCAGGATTCAAGTACAGAGGTGTACCATAGGAGCCATGATGTACCAGAGAAGGAGACAACAGGAGGTCTGTAGGAGCCATGATGTACCAGTGAAGGAGACAAGAGGAGGTCTGTAGGAGCCATGATGTACCAGTGAAGGAGACAAGAGGAGGTCTGCCGTAGGAGCCATGATGTACCAGTGCAGGAGACAAGAGGAGGTCTGTAGGAGCCATGATGTACCAGTGCAGGAGACAAGAGGAGGTCTGCCGTAGGAGCCATGATGTACCAGTGAAGGAGACAAGAGGAGGTCTGTAGGAGCCATGATGTACCAGAGAAGGAGACAACAGGAGGTCTGTAGGAGCCATGATGTATCAGTGAAGGAGACAAGAGGAGGTCTGTAGGAGCCATGATGTACCAGTGAAGGAGACAAGAGGAGGTCTGTAGGAGCCATGATGTACCAGTGAAGGAGACAAGAGGAGGTCTGTAGGAGCCATGATGTACCAGTGCAGGAGACAAGAGGAGGTCTGCCGTAGGAGCCATGATGTACCAGTGCAGGAGACAAGAGGAGGTCTGTAGGAGCCATGATGTACCAGTGCAGGAGACAAGAAGAGGTCTGCCGTAGGAGCCATGATGTACCAGTGCAGGAGACAAGAGGAGGTCTGCCGTAGGAGCCATGATGTACCAGTGCAGGATATACGTAGAGAAGCATAATGTAGGAATCACTGATACCGTAGGAGCCACAATGTTCCAGTGCAAGATGAAATATCAGTACATGACACGGGTGAGAAGGCGTACTGTAGGAGCCATATAAACGTCTACTGAGATAAAATGGTGCAATGCAAATCAGCTTTGACTAATAGGATGCATATCCATATTCTGGGCCAGGATAGCGGTGCATTGTGAGAACTGTTTAAGTGACGCAATACTTGGAAAGCACTGCATGATGCAAATCAAGATAGGTGCATTGCCAGAGTTCCATGCACGTCTCGTGGACATTATGCTAGTGCACGATGCAAAGGCAGTATCATGGTTTATCATGAGAGTTCAATGGATGTGGGTGTCTTGCAGGTCTAGAAAGAGGCCCATTGACACAGGTCTGTGAATGGTTCACTACTAGGATATTAATGCATGGCGAAAGACAAGACAGAGGGGCCCAGAGAGCTCTGTGGAGAGGGTCACTAATTGGATAGTGATGCATGGTGAAGGTCTTTATAAACCTCCACCGAAAGAGCAGCGTGTATTTCTCTCAACTGGCACATCAGTGCAGGATGCAGAGAAGTGGAGAGTTACATTCTGGGACCCATGTGAATGACTGATGTAGGTCACAATAGCCATGTGTTATGTTAGAAAGATTGCTCGGTAAAATGAGCAGTTGCTGCTGAGCTCTTTCTTTGATCTACAGGTAGCAAATTCAAATCCTGTTGAGGTTGACTGAGCCTTTCATCCTTCCTGAGTCGATAAAATGAGTGCCGATTTCAACCGGGAAAATAATATTTGCATATACAATGTTCTAGATAGTCATATACATAATAGGTTACTTTTGTTATTATTATTTTCAAAATCTCTCGATGTCTCAATAATGGGAAAGCTAAGAATATTGCAGGTTGGGAAAGAAGCACGTTTGGAAAACCTTTAATACAGTAGCATCCGCGGTGGCAAGCTAAATTACGCTTTGAGTCAAGCACTTATTGGTGTGTGTGAGACCTGCATGTCACAAGTTACATTCCGAACAGTCCACGTTCACCCTTTCACCCTCTCAAGACAAAACATTTAGGGCCATTACCTTCGGTAAAATTAAGATCTGACATTTACGGTACACAGAATTGTGCTAAATAAAAAAACATTTATTATTACATTCGTTTAAGTTGTCATTTGTTAATTGCTGGTTCAGTTGATATGTTATAGCATGTACAATGTTATTGTTCTTTGTGATAGTGTACTAAAAAACAAAGGGGCATATTTATGACCCCATTGCTCCACCGTGGCGTCACTTTTTGTGACGCAACAGAGGTACATTCCTTGCAAGCATATCTATAAGGCCACAAGGCAGCGCAAATCATTGTGTTGCTTTTCTCTGCACAAGGCAGGCATTCCATGGGCATTGCAGTGGGTGTTCCCACGCAACAGCCATAGATTTTGAGGCGTCCCCAGATTTACCAACCCTGGTAAACCTGAGGATGTGCCAAAACCTTACACCTCCCCAGGTGAGGCGCAAGGAGGAGAAATACCTTTATCTCTCCTCGTATTTTGTTCTCTGCAGAATGTGCTGCACATACCGGAAAAAAAGCCTCCCAGGTTTGTTGTTGTGCAGGAAGGTGTCCCTTCCTGCACAAAAACAACCCTGCATGCAATGCAGACACCCTTGTACCATGATGCAAGGGTGCCTGAGTTGGTGCTAGGCAGCCCATTGTGCACCAGCACAGGACGAAAAGACAGGAGGGAGAGGGCAGGCAGGCCACACAGGAACACATGCACACTGACACTCATTCATTCACACATGTGCGTACACACACATCCATTCACAATACTCATTATCAAACATTCAAACATGCACGCATGCACCATTCATTAAAAAAAAAAAAAACACACACTCACCTTCAGCTCTGCCTCGGTGATCCCAGGAGGGTTGGGAGTGTTGCCTTTCCTCACTGGCTAACCTAAGGTCAGCCGATGACGGAAGGCAGCAGTCCCAACTCATCACAGAGTGTGATGGGGTCAGTGAGACTGCTGACCACACCCCACTCTGTGACAAGGTGTCACTGATTGACACTCGGCCTGGGCGCTTCAGGACTTTAAACTGAAGAACCCAGATCCGAATCAACTGGTGACATTCCTCATCATCATGAGTGGGAGGGCCTCGAGGCACGTTTGCTAGGCTGAAGAGGTCATGCCCACAGGGCTGTGACTTCTTCAGCACAGCAAAGTTTAGCTCTGGCAGCCGGGAGCCTGCCCAAATAGTGCATGTCTAGCTCCTGGCTGCCTGACCTGAAAATGAAGAGTGTCTGTCAGGCTACCCTTTGCTCAGCCTGACAGACAATCTTCTTGAGGGACAAAAGGGGGGGGGCATGGCCCCTCAGCTGCAAAGGACGGGCTGCAGCTGTTCCTGTCTTTTCCAAGTGATGCAACAAAGCAAAGTGACGCTGCACTCATACGTCAGGGCCCCCAACTCTTTTGTCTTGCCGCTCATTACAGTTTTTTTTTACTTGTGATGTAGTTTTCTTTAACTAAATGTTCATTTATTAAAATGTACTGTGTAAATATTTGGCAACAAGAGAAACTGGAACATAAAAGTAAATAAATAGGTGTGACTTTGAGAAAATAAACAAAACAAGAAACAGCAGGTATAATGGGCGGCAGATAAATTATTATAGTGTGACTACTTAACATATATATAAATTTATACAGTGGTGAGTTTATTAGTGTGGGATAAAAGGCAGTGTTGTTAAATTCTAATACCAATACTATAGAATCTTTATCCCTCCTACTATGCCTCATGCCATGAGATTTCCTTATTGAGTTTCCTAAATTGGAGACTTGGAGCAGAGAGGTAGGACGCTGACGGATAGGTGTTGCTCACACATCTCCCTGCTCACTTACGCCCCCCTCCGAATGTCCGTTAGCCATACATCTTCATCTGCAAAGGGATGAGTGTAAGTGCTGACGCTTCACAGTCCAGCAGCTCACACACACCAAGAATGAATTATCTGCGCTTAACTACTATAGTTCATGACATTACCAGAGGAGCGCCATGTAGGAATCCGTTTGCACAGGACTGCAAAAGATGTGGCCTTCTAGAGCAGGAGTTGGTTCATTAATCCAGAGAAATAGGGTGTCACTTGTGCCCAGGCTGACCTGCCAAGAGAATGAAATGATACATTATGCTCTCTCTGTACATACCCTGTGCCAAGTTAGCCTGGATCAAAGGCAAAGGAAGTGGAAGTCTGGGCACAGACATGCGTTCACATAATAGCAACTGCAATATACATAGGACACTGTGCTCTGCCATGAACAAAATACAACTTTAATTGGCCCATTGTTTAATGTGTGCCATTCGTTTCAGATGGTGAGCACCCCTGGTACTCATTTCTGGGACACAAGACTTATTTTTCAACATCAGACTTTGATGCAGAAGAAAAGAGAGAGAAAGGCAGAAAAGATAGAAGGGAGAAGGAAGAAAAATATAGGACAACAGTGACAAAGAGAGAAAGCATGGATAGAAAAAGAACCTGCAAGAGTGACCCAAAGAGAGAGGAAGTGTAGAGTGGTGAAAGACATAGACATTGGGTGGGATAAAGACTAGACATGATTGCAGCGTTTAATTTGTAAAAAAAAAAAAAGAAAGTGCCAGGGCCTATATGAGGAGGCCACTGCAGCTTGCGCTACTCATCGCCCCTTCTAGTGGTGCCACTGAGAGTACCAATACAATACTAACCATCACACTTCTACAATTCCGACAGTTCAGACTAATCTGGGCCCCAAAGCTAAAAGAGTAGCTTGGGCAGCAGGTATTAGTCATTTTGAATGTACAATGAAGTACAAAAATAACTGATGTTGTGCTCACCTCTAAATTAGATATACAGTGCCACCATGTGGCAGACTGTCATAAGTGTCTTTGTTGACAATTAAGTGTGTGTCCAAACATCGGTACCCACTGGCTCAAATTAAGCTCTGCATGGTTGGTGTTCTGAACTAATGGTATTCGGCAGTGCTGAGGGCAGGCTCCTGAAGAATAACTGTATTTATTTTTGTGCAAATTAATCACTGCATAGAGCAAAGGGCTAATCATACAAGGCCAGATGTACTAAACACTGGTTGAAATTTGTGGCCAGTATTTTGTAACTATGGTGTTATTTTGGAAATTTGCAAACTGATCTAAGCACTAATAGGTTGGTCCACAAAATACCTAATTGTAGTGGGTCACAATTTGACCTACCTCATGAAACACTTTTTGAATCACTAAATGCATTTCATATATAGGAAAAGGGGCTTTTGAGTTTGTAAGCTATGTGATATACCAATTCGGAAGGGTTCCTATCACTAAAACCCTTTGAACATCAGGTCTAGAATTCCTAGGTAAACGCAGGTCAGTGTAGGCCACCAGGTGCTAGTTATGGATTTCATTTGGAGGCATCCGATGAGCTGTCGCACTATCAAGAGTCCAAGGAATGTGATGGTAACTATTTATATAGCACACACACACTGAACTAGCTCTAGGTGCTTGAATAATAGTTGTTTACTACTGCTCTACTCAACGGTACTAATTTTATTGATATCACAAGATATTTTTTCATCAATAAAGTCAAGGTCATTAGAAAGACTTTCCTAACCACACATAAGGCCCACAAATTTATGGATACCCGTAGTACGAGAACTCTAATTATCCACTTTGATTATCCACTTTGAACCTATTCAAAATCTGGCTCCCGTTTAGATCCGTGTCCCCTTGATATTTTAGGCAAGCTCTCTCAACAAAATTTAGAATTAACTGTCCATCTTCTAAATCTAACTGTATTGAATGGAGTAGTCCCTAGTTGCTGGGAAACAGCCTTAGTTACCACTTTGCTGAAAAAGCCTAATGCTGATTCACAATTATGGTCCTATTATAGGCCCATATCCCTTTTATCCATATTTTTGAAACTGCTAGAAAAACATGTGAATGTGCAACTAACACAACTTATAAAGCAGAATGACCTACTTCATCCTTCTCAGCCAGGCTCTCGGGCAGATTATTGCACTGAATCTGCACTGCTTGGGGTCACTGAATTCCTTAGACACAAATTGGATGAGGGAGAAGGAGCTGCACTCCTGCTTTTAGACCTGAGTGCAGCCTTTGATACTGTCAATCATGAAATACTAGTTAAAAGACTTGATGGACTGGGCATACGAGGCAAAGCGCTAGCTTGGATAGAATCCTTTTTGATTGGTCGCTTCTTTTAGGTTCACTCAAATCAGTCCAGAGCTCAGCAAGGTACGCTGATGTCAGGAGTGCCTTGTTGAGAGTTTTGGCCTCACTCTTCTCTCTTATGCAGATGAGACTCAAATTATGGTCTCTCTGTCTTCGAAGAACCAATCTACTGCGGATGCACTTCCCCTCTGTCTTCAGCAAGTGGCAGACTTTTTGAAGCTTAATGGGGACAAATCTGAAGTACTCCTGGTTGTAAATCTCCTACATTGTAGATGCCCCCACCTTTGGTCAGTATCCTTAGCTGCTCCCCCACTCCCTGGTGCGTCGGTGAAAAGTCTGGGAGTATGGTTGGATCAGGAGCTGTAAATGTGGCTACATCTAACTAAGGTGGCTGCTACTTGTTTTGGCATTTTGAAATGGCTGAAAATAATAAAATACTGTATTCCATTTACAGCACAGCAGACCGTACTCCAAGCATTCGTTACTTCAAGGCTGGATTACGGTAATATTCTCTATCTTGGAGTGACAAGAACCTTGTTACAATGCCTGCAAATAGTGCAGAATGCAGCAGCATGTCTCGTACTTTGCCCGGCTCAGTTCACTAGTTCTGCCACCTTACTTTATTCTCTCCATTGGCTGCCCGTGGACAAACGGGTGCATTTGAAAGCACTCTGCTTTATGTATAAATGTCTCCACATCACTGCCCCCTCCTACCTGAGCTCCACAGTCACCTATTATGTACTGCAGCGTATGCTTAGGTCGAGTTATCAGAACCTTGCTGTGGTCCCTAGTGTCAGAAGGGCCCGCAAGGTGGCTGTTCCTTCCGCATTTTCGGTCCTAAACTATTGAACAACCACTCACCACGTCTGAAAGAATGTAAATCCCACCTAGAATTCTGGAAGCTGTTGAAAATGTGGCTATCCCCTTTAGTTTAGTCCTGAGAGAGCTAGTCATTGGTTACCGTAGCTTGGCTTGTGCTGGGAAACCCACTGGGTAGCTATGAGCTTTATAAATTAAGTAATCAATTAATCAAAAAAGAATGAGTTATCCCAGCTGGGATTCAGTTATGTTACATGGATACCCGGGGGACATTCACACTAATGGAATAATATAATCACTCATATTAACCTATCTGGCGGATATTGTAAATAATATGCAAGAATGCCCCACCCAGACGTTTACATTTCTGGAGGATTGGAGGAGATGAACCATACGTTTTCCTAAACACAGTGACCCTCCTTCCAACATTGCTGGTAATCCAGTCGGCATCTGATTCTGGATTACATCTTTTCCAGTTTTAAAAAGGGAGTGAGTACACTGCCTTGCATATCAGCATACAATCTGCCAAATGCATTGTGGTAAATGCAGAGCTTGATTACAATCACTTCAGTTAAAAAGTCTTTAGTTTTCACCATTTTTGGTGTAGCTAGTGTTGTGTATCTCTAGAAACGTGTTTAAGAATGCAGGTCATTCTTCAGTAGAGTATAACACTTCATATGTGGGTGTTCTGGCAGTGCTGCTCCCAGGTGGGCGAATTGTGTGATGGTATGCCAGGCAGTGTGCTCCCTTCCCCTTAGCTTTTGCAGTAATACTGTATCCTCTTCCACACAAATAGTGCCAGGTAAAACCTTTGATTGGTTCATGGACAATATCATCCAATGTGGGTTTTGTGGGTCAGGCATGCATTATTATCAGGTTACAACACCAGGTAAATAGCACAATCTATGGTATCCATATTTACAAGGTGTAGTATAAACTTAATGATGAGGCACTCCTAATAACGGCCTAAAATAGTATTGATAAGTAATAATAAAATAAATTCTGTCAACCCGAGAATAAACTCAAATAAATGTGTCTTTTACTTGAAGGCAACACTACATATTCAGACACAATCCAAGTTTAGGCCTTATGGTTTCCAAAGCTAACAGAGTTGAAATTGATACAGAAGTCAACAGCGTGCTCTTTGGAGTGTGGGAGAAATATGATGTACACAGTTCCATAATATCAGCTTCTGATCAGATGTATGTTGATTTGGCATTGGATGCAAACAAGTCCATGTAGTCAACAACATCAAAAGAGACTGACTCCATACAAAAGGAATATGCATGACTATTATATGCCCAAAAGGGACAAGGCACCTGAAGGCTCACTCTCCCATCATGGCTGCGATTAATTACTCTGCCTACCCTTTCCTAGAAGTGATGTGTTGGTGATAAACCCTGTTTGTTCAACACAAAAATATGATTTACATGATTACATCACCTATGATGGGTCACTCCAGAACCTGGAAAGAGAGGCACTTTTAAAACTATAGCAGTGATGAAGATGCTATTAATTACGTTTGTAAGTCCAGGAAGTCAGGCCGCCTATTTCTAAGGAGATCCTAGGACAAGAACACTATCTTTTGAATGCAGTCTTCAAGACACAGAGGCCACTTCATTACAGTGATGAGCCCAATACAACATGAAACATGCTTGTGATTGATGACCATCTTTAAGAGATGTCAGTCTTTGTCGAGGCCCAGTCAATGCCATGCATTACTCAGAATGTTTGTTTGGATTTATAGAAGCTTAAAGTGGATTTCCCCTAGGAATATCCTACAGTTTCTGCATGTGATGCGTTTCTGGGGTGAACCTTCTTCATATGTGGCAGTAGTGGAGGGAAGGTTGGCGGACTGTAGGGGATCGTAAGGAAGGCGTGGCCCATCCTTTAGGGCAGAGGGGCCACACCCACCCACATTTTGCCCCTCATGAAGAGTGTCTGTCATGCTGAACAAAGGTCAGCCTGACAGACACTCTTCATTTTTAGCTCAGACAGCCAGGAGTGAGACATGTGCGATTTGCGCAGACTACTGGCTGCCTGAGCTGAACTTTGCTGGGCTGAGGAGGTCACAGCTCCTATGGGCGTGACCTCCTCGGCTCAGCAAAGGTGCCTCGAGGCCCTCCCTGGGTGACGAGGAAAGCCTCACCCATTGACACTCACCCTGGGCGCTTCAGGTTTAAGCCCTGAAGCGCCCAGGGTGAGTGTCAATCAGTGACACTTCGTCACAGAGTGGGGTGGGGTCAGCAGTCTCACTGACCCATCCCACTCTGTGACGAGGCTGGGACTGCTCCCTTCCCGGAAGGCAGCAGTCCCAGCCTTCCTGGGACCTCGAGGCTGAAGGTAAGTGTGTGTGTGTGTGTGTGATATTTTAAAATAAATCTTTGGTGCGTGCGTGCATGTTTGAATGTTATGAGTGTTAATGGATGTGTGTGCGTGTGTGAAAGAATGAGTGTGTGTGTGTGATGTTTTTAAATGAATGTTTGGTGCGTGCGTGCATGTTTGAATGGTATGAGTGTTGTTAATGGATGTGCGTGCATGCATGTGTGTGAAAGAATGAATGTGTGTGAACTTTTAAAATGAATGTTTGGTGCGTGCGTGCATGTTTGAATGTTATGAGTGTTGTTAATGGATCTGCGTGCATGCGTGTCTGTGTGTGAAAGAATGTGTGTGTGTGTGTGGGTGTGCTTCCTGCCCCTCCCTCCTAAAGCTGCCGGCCGCCACTGTCGTAAGGTATACTTTTTTGTATTGCACCTCAAAGTGGTTTTTGTACATTTTTTGGTTTTATGTAACAGTTAAACGTTTAAGTGTAAGTATGTAAAGATTACATTTATGCTGGTTTTGGTACACAAACGTGAAAATCAATGCTCTTGATGTATTGATGGTGAATGAATTAGCTAACTTATATTCAGATAAGGAAGCGATTGGGTAAGTTTGTAAGAACAATTCGTAAGGCAGTTTCAGACTTTAATTGGTGCCAATGAATGCCTGTAATAATTGTACTTTTTTTACATAAATGCCACTGGTTCAAATCCTAGGAATCATCCTATGTGGATGAGCTGGGGGCTACATTCTAACCCCATCCCCAATTCCTAATCCAGAGTAAGGCAATAATTTCGTTAGGTCAGTGTGCAGGTTTTGTTTGATGTGCTTTCTTGTTAATCATTTCTTGTGCAGTGCACCTTTTGCCAATTCTTTGACCTCTTGATGCTGTTGGCAGTCTCGATCTGTAGACTGCAGTCATCAGCTGGTGAGTTTTCCCAAGAGATGGGCTTGTTGGTGGACAGAAGCTCATGTATTGTGATATTTTATCTAATATGTGTTATTGTCATCTGCAAGTTCTGCATTATCCCTGTGGAAAGTGATCCATTCTAGTGAGTCGATTTTCGCAATTTTACATGTGCCTCGAGTTAGGTGATCAACGGATACTGTGCTTTAGTGGAAGTGTCAGAATGAATTCATGAATTGGGAGTACTAAGGAAAAACTAACAGCCGGACGTAAGCATTAGTTACCAACTGGGCACTTAAATACTTTCCACGGCTAGGAAGAAGCAACGTTTGAACAGATGAGTATGGCAATTAACATAGAGTACTTTAACTTACTGCAATGTCTCCTTCTTCTAGCCTCATTCCAGCCAGTGATGCTGCAAAATTCAACAGAGGTGGTTAGGAGTAAGCTGGCACATCACACAACAATATGTAGTGGACCACTATACTGAAAACTGCCAACATGGTAGCCCACAGCTAATGATTACTCTTCAGAAACAGGATGAGTAACATGCCAGGAATGTATCAGTTTAAGAAGAAGAACAGTGTTCCCTAATTGAACGCAGGCATTACTAAAATTATACTTGAATGACAACTTTCAGCATTACACTTTAAAGCTTGGATGCACTGAAAGATTTGTTTTTTTCTCAGCGCAAGAGAAAGAAACACACACTAAAGGGACATCAAACACATCAATGACAACTAGATCTGAAGATTTTAAAGCCTATTGAATTGCTCATACTTCAAAGGGATGCTTTAGCAGTCAATAATTACGCCACTTTGGTCAAGTAATGGATTCATACCATTCAGCCTCAATAAATCGTATGGGTCATTGCAAGCAGGTCGGCAGACATTTTGAGACCTAATACACACATTCCTGTACCTGGCTAATGTCGAAATTGTGTAATGTTAGTATGCTTTCACAGGGACCTTATCAGATATATCTTTAAAGAAGGCAATTGTAATTTACGAAGAGTAATAAAGAACCCCTCACTTCATAATAAGATCCTGGGCCATATTTGTTAATATTTTTAACACCCAGAAGACATTCTGGAGTTAAATGTTTTAACTATAAATGACCCCACTCTTCCACATCACATTTATACTACATTTCATAGGTACATTAAGGATGAAACGCTTTAAAATATACAAAAGAAGCTTGCTGTAAAAAATGAGCCGGAGGAAATTCCTGTGCACCACATTCACTTACTGAGAGGGTTTTCCCTAAACTCCTTTAATCAGCAACTGGGATTTGTCAAAACCTTTAAGATTTTTGTAAGTTGACACAATTGATCAGCCTCCCCATTCAGAAAACTGTCTCTGCGCAAACCTTTACTCTGAAAAGTATGACATGCACAGTAAAGCAAATCTGCAGTAAAATCATTGAGTTAATAACTGTCCTTCATTTATCCTTAGCAGTTTAAAGGGTTCGTTATATGGAAGCTAGACATTTGTAAGTACATACTAGGTTAAAATGGCGTTACTCCATTTTCTACGTCTCTAAATATAAAGTACTTGTAGTTTCGAGCATTAGGAACATTTACTAGATATTTTTTTTAAATAGCACTTCGTTGTTTTAAATATAGTAATTGGGAAATTATATCACTATGAAATTGAAATTCTTTTTACATATTTTATTAGTAATTCATGTTTAGCAAACAAGTAACCAGTAAACGCGAAAACATATTATAAATTATGGGACTGATAAGATTTGAATCCAGGTATGATGATGCCTCTTTGAAGAGGGCAATCTTTCTGCTATTAAAAATGAGGAAACATATAAAATTAAATAGATTATAAACCATTAACTAAACCTCGGAGATAATGTTATGATTGATGAAAAGGCCACTGAAAAAAATATCTGATGGAATTACAATTTTCTTATCAAATTAAAACATACATGAGGGGCATATCAGGGCTTGTTAGACACCCCACCAGAGCGGGAATAGGTCGGGTTGGCAATGATGTTGGTGCTCACGAATTACTTTGTATGAAAGAGGGCTTATATATGTATAAGGAACGTCAGTACTGATTGCTATACTATCCTGCGAGATAGGCAGTGTTACCACAATGTTTTTGTTTTACACTGTCAAGAGCAAAATAAACCAAAAAATGTTTTTTAAAAAACATACATACACCACCAATACCTGTTACATTAAATTTGTTGTGGCTCACCTGGATTGTCTCCTGTGAATGCAACAATCTTACAGTTGGGATGAAAGTTATAGCGTTGAACATGATATGGTGAAATGGATCCCTAAGGAATAAATGGAATATCGTTATAGTTGTAGACTTTAAATTACAACCTTTGTTTTCAAAAAAACTTTGCAGAAGAGATGTATTAGCACAGACAAAAAGGCTTTGATTTAGCACCTGCTTTGTGCAAAGAAAACATTTAAATCATAATAGTGATGATCATCTTAGTAACTGTGTGTTCTTGAATTATTTCACTCAAAGTTGCATGATCAGTTTTCATATGCTGTTATATTAGCACTTGTCATAATGTGAACAAAACACCGAATAGGCAACTTCTTCTGTAGGAATTAGTGCAGGTAGAAAAAAAAAAACATTTTATAAACCATATTCATGAATTAATTTTCCATTCTAAATTAATTTTCAATCCAAAGCAAAACTGGTAATCAAACAGTATCATTAAATGCTGAATTGCACAAGTTTGATAAGGAGTTAGTCCACCGTTGCTTTATTTAATAGATGGGCCTTTAGTTACTTAAAAGCACAAACGTTTCTACATCCTACCTATCAAATTCTAATTTGGAAAGCATGTGTGAGCTGGGCTTTGCACATGCAAAAATTAAAAATAAGACAAAAAATAATTTGGAAAAACACCTAACTATAGCTCTAACAAAAATGCGGTTGGATTTCTAAAAAAATGCACATTGGTTATACCTCTCCTAAAAGAGACAGCAGCTTGCAAATTCTTCATCAGCTGAGCACAGAAACAGCAGGTCTTCAGAGATCAGCATTAGGAACATTGAAAGGGAAAACAGTTCAGTAATGGTATGCCTAATGTAACTGAACTGTTAAAATCATATGTGACTAAACATAAGAACTGCAAAGAGCTGAACTGAACGGAACCTAACTCTAGATAGAACTGAACTGACATCATCTGAAATTTGCTAAATTAAAGGGCCAATAGTTACTAGCTAAGCTTCTATTGGACAAGACTGTGAGATGGGTTAGTGAGCAGCCAAATAAATTTTAACTTGGTTTCAGTTGTGTCTTTCTTCGTTGTTTTTACGCTCCTCTCCGGATGGCAGTTTCCGATTAATAATAACATTGTTAAAAACAACACAGAACATTTAGCTAAGGTTGCTTTCTTTCAAAAACTAAACCACATTGTTAACTTGCGCCATTTATCACAAGAAAGTACAGTGCAAGCAGAACAGAGAAAGCAGTAGCTTTCCACTGTGAACATTTAACAGGATATCTAATAAACAATGTTTGCAAAGTGTTTCAGTAAAATCAGCATAACATTCAAACATTGTGCTTCTGGAAAATACTAAAACGTAGGCTTTTTCATTAATGCTAAAACATGAAAAATAAAATAAAATATTTCTAATAATATCAAGCGATTAGTTGTTTAGTGCAATAATATTAGTCATGCTTTGTCAATGTTTCTAGTTATAATTAATCAAAATACATTTTCATAGTCATTTATTATATCACATTGAATGGTGGCTGACCGTGTAAGCCACAATTTAAACGTGCACGTTTTATTTTTCTAACACACGTTTCATTATTTAGGCCTTTTAGTACCTGTTAATCATTAGGTTTTGGTTACACAATTGTATTAATAATGAACACCTCCAAACCCATTAAAAGACAGTGGTATACAAAGATCACGGGCAGATATGGAGGACCAGCCTCCAGAGAACATTCAAATCAAATGGAGATTTTAATATAGCAAAGCTTTGCTTAAGCCTGAGATATTCACAAAATCTAGATGTTCCTTTCAGCAGAGCTGCAATATTTAGAAAGAATCAAACAATATGATCTATATTTAATTGAATTCATTACATTATTTCATAGTTAGGCTTCCAAAATTGTTACCTTCATAAGCTCTTGGAAATAAAATGGGGTTCTGAAATTGGATGCCAAAATAAATTTAAGTAGAAGGATTTGTCAAAAATATAAATAACTTGTAAAGAAAAAAAGTAATAGAAATTTGAACAGAAATAGGATGGGAAAAATAATACAGAATGCAGACTATTACAGTAATGAAACATTAAGGCGTTCTAACAGGCAACACGATTGGGGGTCTCCAAACCCCTCACTCTCTGTAGATACTAATGAACCACAGAAAATTCTATTTACATACACTCTATGACAGGTTGGCCCAACCTACTAAAAGGTATGCACATTGATGGAGATGAAGGGGCATATTTATGAGAGCGGTGCGTCATGCACCATGCAACGTGGTACTTGTGTGACGCAAACCTCTGTCAGATTTTTGAAGCCATGCAAAGCCACTTTGCGTGTCTTTAAATGGCTTAAAAATCTGAAGTAATGCAACACAGCACAAATTGCTGTGTTGAATTACTCGGCGCAAGAGAGGCGTTACATGGGCATTGTGTGGGTGTTTTAAGCAACTCCCATGGTTTTTACGCATTCCTAGATTTACCAAACCTGATAAACCTGGGAATGTGACAAAAAGATATGCTTCCTCTAGAGAGGATATTGTGCTGCACACATAGATAGAGGAATATGCTTTTAAGCCTTGTTTTTGTGCAAGAAGGTGCCTCTTCTTGCACAAAACAATCCTGATTGCAATGCAGGCCACCTTGTATCATGGTAGCTTCACTGCTCCACTTTGCCATAAATAGGCCTTAATTCATTACCCCTTGTTTCGAGCAACTGGTGGTAAACAAGTTATTCCATAGTCACAGAAAGGCAGTATCCTAATCCCAGGTTTAGGAAATATGTGGGAAATGTGCCAATGGACTACCAATTACGAACAATGATAGGCCCAAAAAGGAAATATTTGCAAAGATTTTTGACACTCTTTTATCAACATCAATTGATTTTAACTATATTATTCCAAAATACCAAACCATGTTTTGGAACAAAAAAAACTACTACTCTTAATACCCTCTTCTTAGCTCTGTTGGACCATGGTGCAGTCGAGAACTGAACAATTCTGTTAAACTGTGCCTATGTCAACTTCTTAACTGTATTTGATCTAGTAAACCTAAGTACGATATGGAAGAAATCGGGTGCATGGCATTTGCTTTCCACTCTTTTAACACTGATACAAGAACCGTCCACTTATATTTTTTACATGCTTCAGGAGAAAAGGCCAACTTCTACTGATAATTTATATGGCTGAAAGTGATTCAGCTTCAGTTTCAGAGGCAGTTGCATAGCTACGCTACATAAGATTTAGTAAGCTAAAGTCATAGCAGGACTCGTCAATGCTCCACTAGTGGCACTGTCTGAGATTGAAAATAGAGGAAACAATATGAGATGAGTAGTGAAGATCTTTATGAACGTTTGTTAGAAATTGGGTCTCTGCTTGGCAGAGGTATGCACAATGTCCAAGCAGGAACCACACTTCTAGTCAGGCTACGTTAGATACACAGTAAGAGTTGACCTCTTACTACCCCCTAGTAACTTGGCAGTGAGCAGTTAGGCTTAACTATAGCGACAATTTGTAAAGTATTTTTGCAACACTTCAAACAATAAAACTGTGAAAACACCACACAAAAAGATATCACACGTATTTAGAAAAATATACCCTAGTTTAATAAACAAAATGAGCAAAACAACACAAATCCAATAAGGAGAAGTTGAAATTTGAATTTTTTGAGATTAAACTTATAGTGCCTAAAAGTAAAAAAGCGCGGACTGGGGGTATCTGGTCACGCTAGAACAGGTTAAATCAAAACGTTCAGGCCAACCGTAATGGAATGTGGGTCGGATACAGTCCCAGACAAGTCCTGCTGAAGTTTTACCTTCTCAAAGTTGAGCCAAGAGTCCCATTCACGGGGAACAAGTTTGAGAGGAGCAAGGAGAGCATCGCTGGTGGTGTTCGTGGGCACTAATATTCGACCGGGCTTCGTGAACTGACTGACTCGATGCTTGCTGAGCCAAGATACAAACTTGTGGCAGCTCACGCTTATTCTACATGAGAGTGGCACAGTCCTGGTGCAAGTGGGCCATGCATGATCATAAAGTGCTCAAAAGCTTGATATCAGAAGGTTGAAGATGTGCCTCTTGGGGTCAGGAGCTTGTTGAAGAAGGATTCAGGAGTTGTGGGGAGCCTGTTATGTCCATGAGGCTCAGATCCAGTGGCCAGCAGATTTTGCCCTTTGAGTCACTCCAGGGTCCTGGGAGCAAGATGGTGATGCAGACCCATTTCTTCTTCCCCAGGCAGGAGGGAAGCAGGCAGCAGGTCAAAACAGAAAAGCAACAGCTCCTTCAGTGTATCAGTCCAGCAGAGGAGAAGCTCAGCAGATTGGCAGTACAGCAGTCCTTCCTCCTGGCAGAGTATCCACAGGTCCATAAGTGTACTGAGTTGGTAGTGTTTGAGGTTCAGTATTTATAATCTGGTGCCCTGGTTCTGGAAGGTGGGAGAAGCTAGACAGTGGCTATGAACTTCAGGGACTCCCCTCCCTCCACTTCCCTGGCTACAAGCTGGATGGAGTGAAAATACAGGATCATTAGGCCTCTTGTGAGTGGACAGAGTACCGTCCATTCAGGTGTAAGTGCGAGTCTGTGCTTAGCTCCGCCCCCCACAATCAAACCAGTTAATAGCCAAGTAGGGCCCATCAAGTCACACCTAAGCTCCCATTGTGTATGGCTGTCTAGAGGGAATGCACAAGCCAAGCTGTCACCCCAGACATGTATTGGAGACAGGCTGCAGGCACACAAGGCAAAGACCAGAAAAATGCAAACTTTCTAAAAGTGGCACTTTCAAAACTGTACTAATAAATCCAACTTTACCATTAAAGAGTATTTATCATTACAATTCCAGAGGTACTAAACATGACAACTCTACTTCTTCTGAATCAGTAATTACAGCTTACAACTTGTTATCCTATGAGGGGTAGACCTCATAGTAGTGAAAAACAAATTAAAAGAGTTTTTCACTACTAGGGCATGTAAAACTGAAAAGTAGGTCCTACTTTTTAAATACACAGCAACCTGCCCTTGGACTGTTTACGGCAGGGGTCTCCAACCTTTTTACTAATGAGAGCTACTTTTGCTTCCCAAAAATCATCCTAGCTCCCAAAATTATTAGTGTTGTACACTTAAGACAAGAGTACATTAGTGGTCACGGGTCAGCTACAAGGACCTAGATACAACGACCTATGAAAGATTACCACCCGTGATTACCTTAGTATGAGACTGCCAGCAGTAATGTAAAAAAAGCTTAGTCAGTTTGAAATAACTCTACAAGAGTAAATACATAACAGCCATGGCTGCAATGCCCCCTAGAGCAAAGGGAATCATGTCACTAATAAGTCTCCCAGTGCTGCATGGTTTATCATTCGATATCAGCTTTAAATGTATGTTTGAAATTATGGGTTCTGAAAATACACATATTTTCGCCTCAAATACACACTTTTTAATTGTGTTATACACATATTAATTCAACCATGCAAAAGTTTCTAATTTGGTAAGCTGACCTGCCCACAAGAGAGCTACTCACAGGCAGATGGAGAGCTACCAGTAGCTCACAAGCTACTGGTTGGAGAAGCCTTGTCTACGGCATACCTTCAGTGTGAAATATTTATCATAAAGGGAGATTTTGCTCTGACAAGGGGGTTAACTTGACACGTTGACATGGCAGGGTAAAACTGCACACACAGCCTCTGTAGTGGCAGGCCTGAGACATGTTTGCAGGGCTACTGAAGTGGGTGGCACAATCAGTGCTACAGGCCCACCAGGACCATTTGATTTACAGAACCTGACACAGGTAGTGCGCTCTACTAGGGATATATAAGTAAATTAAATATGCCAATTGTGGATAAGCCAACATTACCATGCTTTCAGCAGAGAGCACCTGCCCTTTAGCACTGGTTAGCAGTGGTAAAGAGCCTAGAGTCCTAAAGACAACAAAAACTAATTCTGAAAAATGGAAGGAGGAAAGCAAAACATTTTGGGGATGACCTGCAGAAAGGGCCAGGTCCAACAAAGATGATCAAAGATTCACCAGTACGACCCAAGACCAGACAGCCAACTAAGACACATATGAAAACAGACACTACTAGCATATTTCTTGATGGAACCATTAAACTTGAGAACTTAGCATTGTGGGCCAAATTAGTGAAAAATAATACATCATCCACCTTAATCCAATGCAACAAAACACAACCAACTTGGAACAAAAATCACCTAAAGAAGTTAAGAAATAATAAATGAAATCAAGATATTTTCAGATATCAGACTGTTATGCATATCAATGCATGATGAATATTTGACTTGCTGAATTTCATTGCCCGAACCCTAAGACACAATGGCCCTCATTATGACTTTGGTGCCCTCTGAGCGAGACCGCCAAAGACACAGGTGCCAGAAGACCGCCATATAATGGGTACTGCCAAATTTCTGCCACACTTTGGGCAGATATCCAGCAGTAGCCATGCTGGCGGGCGGTGTTGCACTGGCGTTACTACCACCTGCACTGCCCGCCAGAAGGACGCCGCCAGCCGTATTAAGACCATTAATACGGCCTGGCGGTGTCCTTCCCATTCCCTGCCGGACAACCTCCTCGCCGGACAAGGTAAGTCAGGCGTCCGACAGGGGAGTGGGGTGGGAGGGTGGATAGTGTTATGTGTGGTGTCTGCGTATGCATGTGTGTGTGTATGTGTGTGAATGCGACTGAGTGTTGTGGTGTATGTGTGGTATGCGTATGAGTGAATGTGTGTATAGATGAGTGTGACTGGATGCGTGTCAGGAAGTGTAGGTGAGTGGATGTATGCGTGGTGAGTGTAGGTGTCTGCATGTAGGCAGGGAGAGGGGTGGGAGGCACTATGTGAGCAGGGTGTTGGGGTGCTATGTGAGTAGAGGGGTGATGGGGGGGGTCAGGTGCTTGCTGGGGGGTGGGGAGCTGTCTACCAGTGACAGGTAGCACTACTGCCATGGTTTTTGTGGCAGTGCACCCTGCGTGGAAACCATGGAGGTGGGCCGGGACCTAATACCGCTGGTGGTCCTCTGTGGACAGCCGGGTCAGAGATGTGGCGGATTGGCAGCGTCCAACTCGCCACACTCATAATGTGGCCGGCCTCACCGCCAGCCTGTTGGCGGTGATACGGCCACATTAACCCTGATGGTCAGAAGACCGCCAGGGCCATAATGACCACCAATGTCTCTGAAGCCACACTCGCCCAATCAACAGATATCTTAGACACATATTATATATTTCTGTATTGGTCTCAAATAACTCTCACACCATTACATTTATTCGCATATGATTTCCATACTTGCAAACTCTGCCCACCGCACTCCTGGCAAGATTTCACTCACTAATACTTGCCAATTTTCCAATACTAAAGTACTTTATACAAACATATCCAGTGATCATGTTAGTATTAAAAATCTCGGCACTTTTTTAAGAAGCAGCTCATGATTAACTGATGTATGCGTTTACAGGGGACAAGCCAAGGTGAACACCAACATCTGAGATAACAATTCAAACACTGTTTCCAGTGGTGTGATGGGGCTATAAAATGCTCCTTTCTGCTTTGATCACATATATGCCAAAAGTGACCGCTGAATTTTGGCAATCTCCATTGATGCTTTCTGACAACTGTATACGTCTATGAGCTCTGTTGAAATTAACTAGAAAAATGAGGAAACTCCAGAGCAAATTTCCTTGCGCTTTGCCTAGTGTGGTTTACGCATCCTTACTATTACTGATAATCAAAAGAAAATACTCTGACAGTGAAACTATCCTGTTAAACCTCCGAACATAATCATTTGTCCAGCAGTGTTACAAAGTAATTTCATTATGACTAATGCCACATTGTTCTAGAGACTGATAGATTTCAGAAGACATGATTTACCTCCTTTGCCAGACCCTGTCTCAGATGGAAATCCACTGCTGACAACAACATCTGCAAATAAATTAACCATAGACTGAATATTGCGACTTATCACCAATATGATTTGTACGTGACTTAGGGCTTAATTTAGATTTTGGGGGCCAGGTTAAACTGTCACAACAGTGACCGATATCCCATCCACCGAAATATAAATCGCATAGGAAAAAATGGGATTTATATTTGAGCAGACGGGATACCCATCACCTTTGTGACGGAGTAGCCTGTCCACCGAAATCTAGATCAGGGACTTAAATTGTAATCAGACAACTTAATAACATACTTATGTTGATGCAGCAACATATAGAATGACCCCTAAGTACTTTCTGAAATTATGTCCCACCGCATTTCCAGCACTTAAATGGTTGGATGTGAAGATGCTGGCAATAAAAAATCTGCACTGACCCGTTTATATTTTATTGACAAGCCCAAATTATGCACATGAAGTACATACACAATGTTCTTTTATTGAAAAACATTTTATTAGATGTTCAATGTACATGTTAATCTATGATAGTGGGCGTCCCTGGTCCTCTCTTCTGGGTCACCCCCAAAAAATTTGCCTTTGCCTCTCCTGTTTTCTGAACCCGTTTTGTTGGTTTTAAGAGCTCAGTGCACTTTACCACTGCTAATCAGTGCTATACTGCTCGCTTCCTAAAACGTGGTAAAATTGTCTTGCACCTATTTGCCATATTTAACCTACTCACAAGTCCCTAGTAAAGTGGTATACTATATAACCAGGCCCATTGAATTAATTGACACTAGTGGACCTGCAGCACTTATTGTGCACCCACTTAAATAGCCCCTTAACACAGGTATCAGGCCTGCCATTGCAGCCTGAATGCAGTTGTAAACTACCAATTCGGCTTGGCAAATTAAATCTTTTGAAAAGCCTAAAACTTATTTTTTAATACATATAACCCATCCCCATAGTAGGTCCTAAGCAGTCCATAGGAACATTGTATTTAAAACGTTGGACATGTACTTTAAGTTTTACATGCCCTGGGGCCGTATTATACATTTTGCTATGGGGGCGCAGCAGCTGTGTGCCCCCGCTTTGGGCACCCAGAAGTCCAATGGTATTACAGAAGGGTGTCCCAGTATTACACCGTTCTGTAATACTGATAGTGTTGGTACACAGGTAGCGCTACCATGAGAGGATGTTCCATCATTTGCATAGGGGCTTGGCCCCATGCAAATGAGGGAATCACTTTGCCTCAGCGCCCGCACTGTATTACCAACATGGGCTCAGAGGCAAACAAGCCTTTAAGAGGCGCCCTGAAAGTGCACCACAAAAAGGTGGCACACATTTTAAGTGCATCTCGTAAGAAGATTCCTCTGGGGAGGAGAAAATGGGTCCCATGGACCACCCAGATATCCTCCTTCAGGTGGTTGCAGTCACTCACTGCACCGACAGCACAGATTTCTTTAATACACCTTGAACGTGCAAGAGGGTTGCCACCTACACAGAGCAGCTTTGGAACAGCTCCTGAATATTTCACTTGACTGTGCTGCCCTGGAGGCAGTCCAAGTTCATGGTTTCTCTGGTGGCAGGGCATTCTTTCAATTAAAGCACACTTTTCTTGTTTTCACAGACCACACTTTTTCAAAGATGTGCTGTGACGCAAACAACAAAAGTGCAGCATATTCATATTACGGTTACTGGTAGTAAAAAAACTCACAATGTTACCTTATTACATTTAGTACGTGATCACATTTGTTTGGGAGCAGGTAGAAATTTCATGTTTGGGGTCTAAGGACTTGTCATTTAAAATCCTTTTTAATGTTGAAAGCAGATTTTAAAACACAACTCTGAAAATTCCACGTTTAGAAAGTTGGTATTTTCTTATCCTGTTCATTTGGTGCCTGCAGCCTGTTTTGTGGGTCACATGACTATGTGTAATTGGCAGATGGCTTTTATATAGTCCCCTCAGACAGCCTCACAAAAGAGAGACTGGATGTTGGCAGGATGGGCCATGCTGGCAGGATAGGAGGGCAGAGCTATGCACAGCCTCACTTGCCTTTCACAGCATCTGCCTCAGCACTCACAAAAATAAATTCACAGTAGCCTTTTGTGTTCCCAGGCATCCTGGCACCAAGGCAGAGAGGCAGGAAATTCCAGACACCAGTGGGATAGAAATGCAGAAGTTTCTTACACTTCAAAGCTCGCAACAGGTATAAAATTAGAACCCTAAAACCCACAGTTCACTTCTGGACATGCATAGGACTCTCAGAGGACTGGTTTGTGGCTTACTGTTTTTCAGAGGACTGCCCTACTGCACCAAGAGGACTGTCCTGCTGCTGAAGCCTGTCCCGTGCCCTCAGAGGACTGCCATGCTGCTTGAGACCTGCTTTTTTGCTTGAATCTAGGTTTTCCACATTGACCCAGCCTCAGTGAGTTCTGACCCTCCAACTGGCGCCGCTCCAGTCCTGGACCCTTAGAAGTGTGCTCTATGTACCCAGATAGCCCAAATTAAAAAGTTGAAACTTGGACAATTTTCAGTAAAAAGTGTTCTGAGAGGAGACCTAGACCTGCCTGCTCACCGATAGTAGTGAATTTGCTATATTCTCCTGCTACATCCTTCTCCATAGCAGCAAATCCTGCTCAGCGCTCAGCGCAAAACAGGTAACCGGCCTCATGGAGCTCTCGTCAGCTACAGCCTGCAGCTTTGTCCCGACTTCCAAAAAAGAGGCTATGGGCCAGATTTAGATCTTGGCGGTAACGGTCCTGCCACTGGTTTTCCATCGGAAACCCGTCTGCCACTTTGGTGGTCCATCTGCCCGATTTAGATATTGGCACAACCATAGGTAAAAGAGCGCCCGAGTCTCGCTGACTCCACCAAGAATCTCCAGCCTCCACAACAGCGGCACTGGGAATAGGGGCTGACAGCAGGACCCCAGCCATCTTTACCACTGAGCACATTTGGATGTGCCTTACCACCAGGATAACTGTGGTGGTGCAACCTCCAAACCTGAGTTGACTGATTGGAGGGGAAGGGGGGCACAAAACATAGCTTTGCCCACATTTCCACTTTTGTTTTGGACTAGACCTGACTTGACATCACCTGCCATCACTGCTGCCTCTTGACCACGAAGCACACACAACCTTGCCATCACAGACTCAAAGGTAGGGATACTGCATGTACTTTGTACATTGTGTGGGCACTCCACATCCACATGAGCTTGGGACCTCTGCATACGTATATATATATATATAATATATATATATATGTCCCAGGTATTTTATATGTTGGGAACACATTTGTACCAGAGATTGACGGGGACATACTGGTACTGTACACATATTGCACACATACACAATTGAATTGTGGTGTCAGTATTCATTTCCAAATGAATGCTGGCATCACAATAACAATGGCATCACACTTGTCACAATATCTTTGTGTGCACATTGCAAGGGAATTTGTACCTGTGATATTGTGAGTCCAGTTGTGTATGTGAGTCAGCATGTGAGATTGGATCGGATGGTCGAGGTGGAGGAAGCTGGAGTGGGTGATGTGGTTGTGTTTTCCTGTGTGCAACGTGCATGTGAGTTTGATGTTGTTGTGTATGTTTGGGTGTGTGCAACATTCAGGTGAGTGTTGTGTGGTGGTCGTTGTCATGATGTGTGCAGTTGTGTGTGTGTGAGTGTGTTTGTGTAGCTGAGTTTGTAGTTGGGTCAATTGTTGTGGTTGTGTTGTGTGTTGGTGCAATGTCAATAAAGTGTGAGTGTTGTGTCAACCCTCAACCAACAACCCAATTTCTCACCCTGAGCACGTATCAAAAAAGCTGCATTTGCTTTATCCATAACCCTTTTCCTGTAAAGGCCAGTTAGAGATCTGTGACTCTAACATATATACTGGAGACCATGACTCTACAAGGTATTCGCAGGCATTATTTTATATTTTGTTCTATTTTAGCAGATGCTACTAGGACCATTTTCTTATCCATCCTCCTAACCAATATTAATATAGTCAGTCATTTTTTAGATTTCAGGTGCCTGTCTTTGCTTTTAAGAAGGGGTGGCCAACAGTGATTTTTCCAGTACATCTAGTATTGACTTTGGATAATGTCTGTTTTGGAGTAAGTGGGTCAGAGGGATGGGAATGCAGGTACCTCACAAAACTGACAAGACACAAGGCCTGGCAAATTATCAGTGATGGGTTGAAAAAGTGTACAAAACTCCTTAGATGCTAAATATGCCACCTGTAGAAAACAGGAACTTGGCAGATTTTGTATGTATGCACAAATGTGTCACGTATTTGTCATTGTTAGACCTGACAACCTTAGGGTGGTCTTCTCCCGACCTTTTTGGCTCACATTTTTGCTGTATCTTTTTGTTGGCCTTAGGACTCTGAGCACTTTACCACCGCTGACCAGTGCTAGAGTGCGTGCATTTCTCCCCTACACATGGTAACATTGGTTTTATTGACAATTGGCATATTTAATTTATTTTAAGCCCCTTGTGAAGTGGTATACAATATACCTAGGGCCCGTAAATTAAATGCTACTAGTGGACCTGCAGCACTCATTGCGCCACCCACACAAGTAGGCTTTAAACCTGTCTCAGGCCTGCCATTCCAGAGCCTGTGTATACAATTTCACTGTCACTTCCAATTGGCATTGAAAACTGTTTGCAAAGCCTTAACCTCCCCTTTTATTATATATAAGTCAACCCTAAGGCAGGCCCTAGCTACCTCGTAGGGGAGGGTGCTATGTAAGTAAAAGACAGGACATGTACTATTAGGTTTTACATGTCCTGGTAGTGAAAAACTCCCAACTTCATTTTTCACTGTTGTCAGCCCTACTACTCTTAAAGGCCAGCACTTGGAATTGCTTAATTTGGTTTTAAACTGTAATTCCTGATCAGAAACAAGTAGCCAGTTCAGGTTTTATAAAATTGCAATCTTAATGACAAATCATCTTTGCTGGCAAAGATGGATTGAACATTACTATTTTAAAAATGGCAATTTTTGAAAATGGGCATTTCTCTGCTCTTACTGCTCTATGTGCCTTGCAGTCTGTCTCCAATACATGTATGGGTTAGGCGACAGCTACAGTTTGTGCATTCCGTCTAGACAGCCACAGACAGCTACAAACACAGGAAGGGTGGGTGTGACAAAGTACTCATTTGCATTCACCTGCATTCTCATGGGCCTTTTTTGGCAGGAAGGGCGGAAGGGAACTGACACTTACACTCCAATATGGAAAAGCCTGTCCCCTTATAAAGGGATGATTACCCCCTACTGGTTGTCTGAAGCTAGGGTTTGGAAGAACAGATCTCTGTGCACTTCAAAGACCCTTTTTTGAGGTCAACACCACATCAAAGGCAATTTTTGGTATAAGTACTGGGGCCCTGTCCCCATCTAACCAGACACTCTCGACCTGGGACTGAGACATTGTCAGAAGGGCTGCTGAGCTGCCTAAAGGACTCAATTGGATTGCTTTTCACCAAATGACAGCTTTTCTGCTTGTTGTCCTGCTGCACGGTGCTCCCTGATTTTGCTTGAGGAAGGACTGGACTTTGCATTAATTACACCAAGTGATCTCCAAGGTCATGTTGGCTTGCCCCCTTTTCTCAAAGTCTCATGGCATTCAAAGACTTCATTAACATTTTTAATTACACTGCTGCAGAACCCGTTTCTGAGAGAACTAGTGCATCAGCTGCAAAAAAGAACAGTCCCGTGGGGTAACAACCAGCAATCTGCTTTGTACTAACCAAGGATTCCATGTTGTAAAAATCAGCGATTGCCCGAGCTCCAGCTGGGCCACCGCTCTGTGTTCAACTGCTACAAAGGGCCTGCGCTTTAGGGATGAATGTGGCAGAGTTCTTATTGACAGAAGCATGCTGCTATAATCAACTGCCTTCAGGCACCAAGTGTGGTGAAGACAGCATAAGGGCCCGACTACAACCCCAAGAGGAGACTGCTCCAGCTCCACACAACACCAGGCCCAAGCGACTCATCACAGTCCCCACCCTTGGCTTGGAGGAGGAGATTGTGATCTCCAAAACTCCATTCCTCAAGGTCACTGGCACAGGCAGCTCAACCGTGGCCCCGCTACTTCTCCTGAGAAGGAACTGTACAAGGTAGGGCCCATGTGGTCCCCGTCGCCATCATGCACTCTTTCATCGGCAGCTGACTATCAGTACCCCATTCTCGAGGGAACCGTCAAGGATTACCGATGTTAGTTGGGGTTGGACACTGATTTACAGATAAGTTCACAGCTGCATAATTAGTAATCCACTGCTTGATTCTCACTCAATGCATCCCGGTCGATGTGACTGTAAATGACCTGCAAAATGTGAGTGTTCCCCTGACACTCAGAACCTTAAGCACTGCACACTTTAAACGCTAACAATGAGAAAAGTATACATTGGATTTTTGTCATTTTGCTCTTGTTTCAATCAGATAAATAGTCCCTATCTTTCTAAGCCTGCATGTAATCTTTTTGTGGTGTTTTCATTGTGTTACTGTGTGTATGTGTTGCACAAATACTTTAGACATTGCCTCTTAAGTTAAGCCTGCCTGCTCTGTGCCAGGCTAATTTAAAGTGTGTATCTGACATATTTTGACTAGGATTGTAGTCCCTACTTGGACATGGGGGCTACCTCTGCCAACCTGAGACCCAATTTCTAACAGTCATCTTAGCTAAAAGGCAGCAGAGTGCTGAACATTGTCAAAGGCAACTATACAGTGAACAAATGACTAGAAAGGTAGCTGGCTTCTGGGAACAGATGCGGACTGTTACTTTTTTGTAAGAAAGTGTTCTTTAAGGAGGTACATTACCATCTACTTCTAAAACTGAAGAAAGCTCGATGCTGTTCCGATGGCTATAGGTTTGTGGTTCCAGATCCTGGGTGTTTTTGATGGACAAGGCATGGTTCCTTGTTTTTTTTATTTTTTGCACTTCTTTGCCTCCAGTCTGATGGTGTCCTAGCTGTAGAAATGCCAAGATTCACCAAAGATGGGGAAACTGTCAGGCAGATAAGCGGGGTGATCATCGTATTTGCTTTGCAAATGATGCCAATGGTTGTGAAGATGGTGCATGTAGGCAAGAAGAGCCAGTGGAATGGGGTAGATTTCTAGTAGAATTATGGGTGTGATGTGGTTATAATTATTCAAGCCAAGATGAGACGTGCTGCAGCGAATATGATTCAACTAAAGGGACAGTTTGGAATCCAGAAGGCCATGAAGCATGGTTCTGTAATCAACAAGATGCAAGAGTATGAGGACTTGCACAGTAGTTCTGAAATTGATTTGTGGAGAAAAAAGTTTCACTCATTTAGCAAACAGAGCTACTACTGGGTCATCTTTGATTTCTTGTCAGCGTTCCTTGAGGTGAGGTTGATATCCTGGCTGAATACAAGTGACTTGGCATTGGGTGCAGTGGAGTTTAAATCTGGCCAGGTTCATGTCATTCAGCCACTTATAGACTAGGTGCTGCTTGCTGCTCTTGGCAAATAACAGTAATTCAGCCTTTGAGAGGCTGAACTTCATCCAGGTCCCATTTCCGAAAACCTTTATTTTATTTACTGTTCTTAGTCTGCTGATTGTATTTCAAGGCTCTGTTAGCTGTATTATATACTATGTCTACTGCAAGTGTTGCAGGCAGAGGCCCATATGTACTAAAGCTTTTTCCCCATAGACACAAAATGGATAAAACCCTTTGATACATTTTGCCCTGGATCCCTCCCAGGATATTCTTTCCAAACAGAATGTCCCATTGAGGTCCATTGGATCTCCTGCTGGTCTAAATGCAAAGTCACCTTTTCATGCAATTATCCAATTACTGATCTGCTTTAGCTACATTGTCCAGAAAGAGTGTCACATCTTCAAGGCAGCCCGCGCCCCAATCCATGTATTAGAGATAAAAAAAAATCCTAGCACACCCTAGGTGCTTTCTAATTTCATATTAAAAATGTTTGTATTTTATTGAACAATTGCATCAGAACTTCAATAGAGGAACCTGGGCAGCACAGCCATTTGGAATGGAGCAACTTCACCAAACAGGAAAATGGAAGCTCACCTATATTTGACCATGTCTCCTCTGAATTTTGATAACCATTGTTAGACTTGACAACCATTAAAGTTCAGTTTGTCATATAATGAGAAATGGTCAGTCTGTTTGGTTATGTATATGGCCAAATATCCGTAGCTTTCAGTTTCTATCTTCCACTGTAGTCAGTTCATCTTAGCAGAAACGTATCCTTTATTGGGAATAGAAATGATACATTTCTTGATATATTCTGATACCAAAATACTCAGTGAAAATCTAGGTTTACATGGCATCTACCATATGGTTTGCCCTATCGCCAGTGCGCAGAAAAATGTGATCCTGTCTACTCCATGCCCATATAATCCTAGTCATACTGTATTAGTCCTCTGCCAAAGTCAACGTTTTCCATATTTCAACAATTGACATCAACATAAGCTAAAGGTTCAATGTACAGTAGTAGAAACAACTGTTGCTACCTTAAGCCAACATTTACCTTATCAAGGGATCAAAACCCTATAGCAAAATTCTGTATAGACAATGACTTTTTCTGTAATGAAGGAGTGTAGCCCCAGTGGGCTTTCAATTGCATATGCTTTAACTATGGCATTCAGGCAGCATTTGACACTCCTTTGTGTTGAGTGACTCACCATGGATTCACTTTGGACTTAATGTACACATTTTGAAATTACACTTGTTTACATGCTTGCCAACAGCTTTGCCTAGATCTTCTTCTCACCACTGATTAATGATATGGTTCTAAAAAGGTACAAAGGATCCATTGTTTGTTTTTTTAGATTTGGGTATCACCCTTATCATTGCTTCTGTTAGAACTCCTCGCAGTTTTTCATTCCCAAATTCTACTTATGCATTGCATGTGTTCTGGGATCCACTTCTGTTCAGGTTAGTTCATGTTAATTTAAAAACTAGTAAATGTTTCGCAAACATTCTTTTCTTAGGTTACTGTTATCTAAGCAGATCCTCTTTGTTAGAAAGGTTCAAACCCTTTACAGACTTTGATGTGAATGCCTCACACAAAAGTGTACAGTTTGGAGTGGAAATTTGGTAAATAAACTATGTTTCCTTAGCCTCGCCCTATAATGTTACCTTGCCCAGAAGTAATCGCATATACATTATGGTTTCTCATCTTCTTTACTGAAGCAATTTGGCAACTTCCCTTTCTTGTCCCTAGCTTTACATGTGACCTAATTAAGAGTTTTTCAGATAGATTATTCCAATACAAATGATCAGATATACCATCCACCTTATTACAAGTGTATTATATCCTATGGTAACTTGAAATAAGGCAAAACGGATATCCATTATGTTTGTAATGGAAAAATCTGTACAACAAACTCTACATAAAGCCAATAGGCTTTTTTATACCTCATCCAACTCTGTCTGGCTTCCTCCCTTCCCTTGTCAATGCACCCTTACATTCCTTATTTTATTTTGTTCTGTTTCCATAAGTAATCCTTCATTTGGCTTCTCTATGTATTTACTCTCAAGATCGGTCAGAGTTATTTCCAGGGTCAAACTGGACTTCTCTCTAGATCTTTTCATTTGTCTCAGGAGTCTTCCTACCTTTTAATGAATGTTTGAAGACGCCCTGCAATGTAATCTAATGTAATAGTGTTGTGAGAAATTGTAAAATTATTTTTAATATCAAATCTAAGTTCAATCTACTGCTTGACATTACTCCTCTAGTGTCACCTATTATCATTTAGATGGGTAAACAATTTTATAGTATTCAAGTTAGAATATCCACCTCAGAAATGTTGTCTGCTCATTGACAAGGTGAAAAATAATCTGTACAGATTAAGCATGGAGTAGTGAGTTAGTGGCAAGTCATCTGAATGTGCTTTTTCTGGTGGATGTCTCTTCTTCCATATGTGCCACAATCCCATTGCCTCACTCACTCTAGTCAGACTTGAACCACCCCATTATTCATTGCCCATTCTTTCTCCATCTTTCTCCATAACCTCATTGTAATCTCCCACATGAATATGACTCCTAGTCTCCTAGCGGGACTTCACTCAGTGGTCTTGCAATCTCCTCAGAAACGTAGACTTTCATAGGGGGGGCATTTACTGTTGGAAAGTCTCCCATATACCTTACCATACCTAGCGTGACCAGTCGGTCAATCAGTCTGAAGGGTCTATCCGGACCATCTTGTTTAAAATTGTTTGTTAACCACTGAGGTTTTTTTCATTATTAATTGAGGTGTAATGTATGTGTATCCTTTGCGTGTGCAGTGTCTTGTCCATAAATTGTTTACGGTATGGGGGTCCAGTTTGGTTATTTCTCACAAGTATTTACTTTGCACTTACAATTTTAGTGCATAAGTAATTGTTTCAGCTATGAAAATGTGTTGTATTTTTTTTAATGTTCTACAGTTTTCATCCTTGCTGAGGAAGTCAGGATGCACAAGTGACTTTCATGTGCCACCCTACGACAATCTGTCGGATATCCCCTCTGGGGATGTCTGACAACTATAGTAGGCTAAACTATTGGGGGTAAACTTTGACTTGGAGAGATTGTGTACCATGCTACTGGACTCCCTAAAAAGAACAATTTTGCAATGTATAAATCTTTGATTCAGTATACCTCGAGGAGATTCTTAGGATGCTAGAATGAGTGGGGAGGCACGTGCGTGAACCCATGGGGAGAAACAGTTTACTGTTCAAGGCTTGAAAATCAATGCTTCGAAGTGGAGTTGTTAGATCTACAGTCTGTTAGCAATGCAGAAATGACTGGTACTGTTCCATTTATAGCACTGATACTCACACTGCAGCCCAGGGGCCGCATGTGGCCCTTCTGAACTTTACATGTGCCCCCCCAGTTCAACAGCAGCACTGAACTGCTATTTACTTGACTCCGCACTAAACGTTAAAAAGATTATAAATAAACAGTCAAGCTGTTTTTTAAAGGCTAATTGATGTTAAAAAGGAATTAACTAGGGAGTCCTGCACCACTTTAAAAACACCTTAATTTTTCATGACATCTTGCAGCAAAAGTGTAAACATATGATAAAGTTTCATCAGAGTTCAGAAAGTGTATTTCATCAACATAAAGAACTGCCTCACTTTAGTACATTAGGTTATATTAGCGCATTGAGAAGTATTTTTCTTAAAGTGATAGTTTTCAAACAAATTTAGAAAATACCAGTAGTGAAATAAGTGTCAAGTCAGTTGTTATGTGCATTCTTTGTGTGGCCTGGTTTCTTAATATACATGAACAACATTATGCTTTTAAAGAAAGAAGTGTAACCCACAATGTATTCTCATGTGAGATTCCAAATTTGTAGATATATAGTGATATATTTCACGTTGAGTCAAAAAGGGTGCTTCAAGGAAGTTTTTATTGTAGTTTTGAGCAATGACATGTGGATATAGAATCTGAGAGCCAACACCTGTTTCGCCCCTTGTGGCAGATCTGCCTGGGGCTTTTTCAAGACTGTAAAGTATACATAAAGATTGAATCAGTATTGAATGAGGTCATGAGAAATTGACGTGAACGGGCATTTCAGAACGAGAGAGTTGAACCATAAGGAACCTAGTTTCTTGATTCTATAACGTTAAGCTTTTATAAATCAAACACAGGAAAACCTTTTGTACAGCACCCATCCTGCAATCATGTATTTCGAGGTCCTCTTATATATGATAATAAAGAAAAGGTGGGGTAAAATAAAACTGTTGCCTAGGGTCACACAAGGTAGTAAAGTCAGGAAGCTGGTATTAATCCCAGTTTTTCTTGTGCTATTCAGTCACTAGATGTATATGCTTTAACTTCTACTACATCAACATTATCTGCAAACACCCCTCACCCATGCCTGCCTGTCACTGCTGGACTCAATGTGGCCCTCAGTCACATCACAGACCAAACTTTTTGGCACCTAGGAAACTTTTTGAGATTACCCATGATTTATAGTATGTTATTTCTTTGCTAGAGTGTTGCAACTGTCCAGTAAAGGCATGTTAACTCAGATTGATGCAGTGGGGTATTGTGGTAAAAACTAAGAGGTCCTCCTGTAAGGCACCAGAAGGCCTGCAAAGATGCATTGATCTAGAGTTATTCCATGATTTGCATGAGTATCCTATCCAGTGCTTTTTCTATTTGCATTCTGGTACTTTTAGTCCAGTATTTACAAAAGAAAACAAAATATAGGTATGATACTTAAGAAAGGTGACACAACGCAGTACTTCCCTGTCACATGTCATTTCCTGAGTTTCGAATTGAAAAGGCAGGTGTTCTAAACCATCTAAATCTGACAATGCCATTGCCAATCCATTCGGATAATCCCTACTAGTTCATCATGAGGTACACAGAAAGCATCATGGTGACGTAGCCTTCTCTGGCTCAAGACAGCCAATGAGAGACAAGGCAGTGGCTCTTTCTGATTGGGCTATGGCAGTGTCTGAGAGATGCCTTGTGTGAAAATGCCCTTTGCCATGGCAGTATTGCCATTATTGAAATAAAAAGCGGGCAAGTCTTTCACAAACAGCAATGTCTCAACAGTAGCAGCAGTTCTTTCATGTAAAATGTGAACCAGTCAGGCCACTGCCCAGTCTTAAATACAAGAATTTCATTTAAGCCTGCGTGGTCTGAAATGAGTTCCGGTGCTGAACCCCGGCCGCAAAATACCTACTCAAGTTAAGCACTGTTTAACCATGATTCTCTCCTGTTAGCATCCCGCTCTTTCCCCGGGAGCCTTAACGACTTACTTGTACCTTAGGGATATTGATGACCTTTCGCATAGAGAGTTCACAAAGCTAGAGTTGCCGGCCAATCACACATGGCAAGCTTAATCGCATAAGTGGGCAGGACCCAAAACAATGTTTCCTTTATTTAGTACTTGCACCACATTAAAACAGCAGGGCCACTAGAAATTTACTTGTTTCTTCTGTTTACTGTCACATTGTTTGTTGAGCAACCAGCTCTTAATTCTTTATTGCTCTCAGGAGCTTCCTCTTTCATTCCTTCCACTGTGGTTTTGAGAGTATGACTTCAATTAATTTCATGTATTAAGAACAACAATAGTTTAAATCATTGTTTTCAAACTAGAAAGGTAGTGCCATCCAATGGTGAAATCGTAGATTGCAACGTTCATGTAAATTCTGCATGGAATGCCTTCTACGAAGGAGCATCCAATAACGTAACAAACACATGGAGGAAAGTGAAAGGGGCATTTGCTTAAATACCGATAACTTATTGCGGTATGTCTAAAGGCTTCTTCCCATCAGTCACCATTTTAAATTCAAACCGTATGGGTTTAAAGCACAATTATTTCAGCACACTCCGATTATGAAATGATACGAAAAAATGACCTATATCTAGGTGGGGTTCTACGGTTTGAGATCACTTGGCCCGATGTTACAGGGCGGTAAAATCGCATGAGGACCAGGCTGAAAACCACTGCTTAAATTTTAAATAACAACGTGCAGGTGTCCAAAGCTCTCCTCTAAAACACGGGGCTATTGGAATTAAATGTACGAGCACGGAATACTGAGTGAGAGACAGCGTAACCCTGAAGCCTTATCGGGCCTCTTTAATGCATTTACAGCCACTCTCTGTCGCATCAGCTCACTCTAGCAGCTCTCTGCTTTCTCCCTTTCTCCACATAGATTTCGTTTTCCTCTTCCTCCGTCTTTCCGTCTTGACACACAAAAATAAGTGTTGGCCGTCAAATGTAAGTGCCGGTGCCCCGCAAAGGACACCAGCGGCTCGAATTAAGCACTGCTGAAAACACAACCTGGTCTCAGATCCCTGACACCCTGTGACTGTATATAGGATCAGGGATCATTAATCAGGAGCATTAATCAGAACAGAAGTGAAAATCCCATGCATAAATCCCATGCATAAATTGGCCTGGAGAAAAATGGGTCGGCACAGTTTTTCCACATTCCTGGTGGATTCATTAAGTAGAGAGTACTGACACTTCTCAGAATCAAGCTGGCACTCTGCTACAGAGTACCTGCACTTCTATTTTTCCATTTCAAGCACTGATTATTTCTGGCCACACGAAACCTAAGAACCTAAATCCAACTTACCTGAATCGGGCTATGGTCTTTTCGGTTGATAATGTTACCCCTGTTGTATCTATCTTCATGCTTAAAGAAAAGTACATCAACACAGAGCTTTCCTGACCACATGAACGCACAATAATGATAGGAAACATAATAATGCATTTAAATGCAGTAGAAACTTCCTCCAAAATAATAATCTAATTCTAGTTTGTGTAGTATGTATACTAAGTAGAGGTCTCAGCTACAGTGGAGGGAGGAGTGGTCACGTACACCTGAAAGGGCTATGCCTGCCCTCACACAATGCAGTCTCTGACCCCCTGGAGTGTGTCTGGAGCAAGGCCTGGGCAAGGTAGGATCTTGTCAACAACAGAGACTTTCCTTTAAAGTATGCCTATTTCAAAGGCAGAAAGGGGTATAAGTAGTGGTCCCAAGACCCCAGACTTTTAGAATATTTTTGGATCAAGAGGAACCTCTGCCAAGAAGAAGAGCTGAAGTGCTGGGGGAGGAGTACTGCCCCTTTGCTGTGTTGCTTCGCTGGGTTGGCCTGTAGTTGCTGCTTCTGCCTGAAGAGATCAAAGGGTGACTTTTGCTGTGTATCCTGCTTGAGAAAGTTCTCCAAGGGTCTGGAGTACAGCTTGCTTCCTGTTGGAAGTCTCAGGACACCAAAGACTTCAGTTTCATCTGCCTACAACACTGGGAACTGTGTGTTTTGTGCTGTTCAAGAAGAAAAACCACTGCGACGCCACCAACAATGCCGCTGGCCTGCACCGTAACCAGCAGACACCGCACGGAGCCTCACTGCCCCACTTCGATCCACAACCCTGGTCTCACCGACACCACAAACTGATGCTGCCACTGAGCCACTGAGTCACTGCTTGCACCATGACATCGACTCCAGTGTCTTCAACAGACGTCCCTGCCTGCACTGCGACCCGTGGATGCCACACGGAGCCCGTCCCATGACACAATCCGACTTGGGCCTACAGACGAAAGCGCTTCAGCAATGACGATGCCCCTGCTGCACCATGACTTGGTGACACCGCGCGTCACACCGCCCCACTTCACACCGCAGCCCTGGTCTCACCGACGCTGCTGGACCCCCTCACCGAGCCGCTGCCTGCTCTGGAACCTGCGGGCACTGCACGTTGCATCATCCCACTTCGCACTGCAGCCCGACGATATCCATGCCAGCGCCCCTGACTTCACCAGCCCAGAGTTCAATCCGCAATGCGTGTGTCTTCAAGGGCCCGACGACCCCTGTACCGACTCCGGAACTGACACAGCGATGCCAGTGACGTCGCTCTCCAGATCTCATCACGAAGATCACCATGTCCTGTAATTCCAAGGCACTGTTTGCAGGTCTTCCCGACAGCGTAGCTGGCCCGTGACACCGGGGCCCACCTTAACTATTGGTTTTGTTGATAACGACGCCATGATAGCCCTAGGTGGATCTATCGACTTCCAGGAACTGTACTTTGAAGTAATTCTTGCTAATTTCATATTTTTATTACTATATGTTGGATGTTTTCTCATTTTGGTCTTGTTTTACACAGACAAATATTGGCTATTTTTCGAAAACTGGTGTGGTGTCCTTTTGTAGTGTTTTCCCTGTGCTACTGTGTGTTATGTGCAAATGCTTTACACATTGCTTCAGAGATAAGCCTGACTGCTCGTGACAAGCTACCAAGGTGGTGAGCAGGGGTTATCTGAGCGGGTATCTCCCTTATCCTGACTAGAGTGAGGGTCCCTACTTGGACAGGGTGCAATCCGACTGCCAACTAGAGACCCCATTTCTAACAATGAGTGATTTAAGATGCAAGATTGATGCAGGTGATACAAGGGTCCTGGACCTTTGGGCTTGTGGAGAGCCTTCAAACTCATCGGCCATAACAAACTAGCCAAACATCTTGAAGCAGTCAGACTACTGGGCTAGGTTATCAACTGGCTACAGCTTTTCTTCACCAACACACATTGCATGAAGTCATCATCAGGGGGAAAGGACCTGGTAGCTCATTAGCTAGTAACTTCTGCATTCCCGAGGGCACTTCCTGGACATAAATGCAGAATCCAGACATCAGATCACATCTGGAGTGGAGAGAGGACCAAAAAAGGATCACTACAGGACTGCATCTGCTGATCCTTGGGTTTGCAAAGAGAGTACTGTGCCTGCGTTGCATGGCTTGTGGAAAAGTAGCTCATTAGGCAAAGACAGAAGAGGTGAACTCCAAGAGTCTGCTAAATTCCTGTTACAGCACTAGGGTCACAAATGCTGAGAAAGCTCATCCTGGCTCACAATCACTTGCTTGCCACTGACCACTGACGTGCAGCCAGGGAGACCAAGTTCCAAAGCTCAAAAGTTGCACTCTAGTCTGCTGGACCTGGGAGAGTCATCAGAGTTTTGGTCGCCCAAGATGGACACTAGCCTTCACCTTAGGGAACTGCTCGTTTTGCAGTGACAAGAGACCAGCAATCCAGTGGCAGCATGACTTTTGGTGGACTTTGAGGAACACTGATTCCTCGTGGTCAGAGTCATCCCACCAAGACCATGGTTAGAGGAGCAGCCCAGAAGTCCCCCATCAATCGCACAGCATCATCAGCATCTTCAGTATACTGTACCCTTGCATCAGGACCACTCCATTATAGTCCAAGGCGGTTCGGGCACAGAGCTTGCAACTAGACTTGAGACTGCTTTGGTGACAAGGTAACTGTCCAGAAACTCCTTACTGGCCTCCCTGACCTTCTCCTTGTCAGAGATTGACCTCCAAAGTGAACCAGAATAGCCAGACACAACTTTACAAAAGTGTTACAAAGTTTCCAATTTCCTGTAACTGTGGTAGTTACCCATGGTGGGTGACATTTTTAATAAAAACAGTGATTTACATTTTACTTGAAAATCTATATTGCCAGAACCCTTTGTTGGAATTTGTTCATGTTGGTGTCTACAATTCATAAAAATAAGATCTATTTTTATAAGTTGGTGTCAGATTTCCTTTGTGATGTGTCACTTCCTTATTTTGTTATTCTGATACTTTAAAATGCTTCACATTTTTCCTTTGTTTAAGCATTGCTGCCTGAAGTTACAGCTACCCAGAGTTGAGCTGAAGGTTTTACAACCAAGCCTGACTGAACCCAAGTTGGTATTGTGAATGGATAACACAGTGAAGTTTCACAACAACACTATAAAATACACCACTTTCCTCACAGTGCTTATATTAAAATACTACTTTTTCATAAAAGCAAGTATTCAACTGGGCAATCAGCTTCTAGTGGTTTCTGTTTGTATTTTGATTCTTGCACCTTTGTGTGCTTCACATCTACATCCCACTCAAACAGTGTTGGACTGCACAACATACATTATTGCTGAGAGTCAAATGCTGAAAGGAGTAGTACTTGGCACAATTACTCAGGACACACAGTAGGTTGCGCCGTGGTCCTGCAGGAGTAAAAAGCCACATCCAGCACAGTTGTGCCTAGTAACCCATGCTTGACCCTTGGCCCTCCGAAAGGGGATCTGATACTGACCATACCTGCAGGTTCCAGTATTATTCCTCATCAGCCTCTTGATTTGACACATTAGAGCATTAAACTCTCTCGCTACAACAACTGCTTATACCAAAGATGACTTTACAGAGCATCCATGAGATATCTCTTCTCTCCTCTCCCTCAACATTTCCTTCAAAATTAAAGAGCTTCTTTCTAGACTGCTGTATCCAGGGCAGGCTGTAGGTGGTTGGTTCGGCAGTCACCCAAAGATTCCTTAAGGGACTTACAAAATACCTCACATTAAAATACTAATGTAAACTGTGCACTCCATCTCATTCTTCTTTGCCCCACCTTACCAGTATGCACAGTCACTCAGGACACAAAAAAGAGCACCACTCAAGTCGCGCATGAACAAAAAGCTTTCCACATAGGTCCTTCTGCAAACACAGCATTCTTCCAATCAAGTATTCTCTCATGGTGCAAGGTGCTATCCTTTTCGTAATGTGTTTCAGCAATCCATCAGGGGAAGGAAGCACTATATAAAAACAATTAGAATTGGAGAGTCCCTTTGTGCCCATACTTTTTTTCATACAAGAGGGATAAATGAAGGCATCACAATCGCTACTTATTTGGAGTCTAGGACATTGAAGTCACACTAGTGGCAGCATTGCCCTATATAGCAAACAATGTCAAAGTCGGGGTGTAACTGTGAGAAACTGGGGCTGATTGCAGAGGCCCCCTAACTTTTTGCCCCCATTTTCCACTTTATGCTGGTGTTTTCCTGACTCTGCTGGTGCCCTGGGTACTGCTAACCAGTCCCAGGGCCTGTGCTCTGTGTAAAATGGATATGCAAATTAGGCTAATTATAATTGGCTAAGTTAACCTACCTATAAGTCCCTAGTATATGGTAGGGCATGTAGGTTTAGGGACCACAGCATAGGTGGTGCACACCTAGGTGCATTGCTGAGGTGCCCAGTGTCATTTTAAAAGCAAGCCTGCCTTGCTGGCTGCTTTTAAATTAAAGTTATATGCAAATTCGACTTTGGAATTAAAGGTACTTCCAAAGTCTTAAACTACCTTATTTTTACATATAAGTCACCCCTAAGGTGTGCCCTATGTGCCCCTAGGGCTGGGTGCCATGTAACTATAAGCAGGGACTTTATAAAAATAGATTTATAAGCCCTGGTGAGGTAAAAACAGCCAAATTCGTTTTTCCCTCATTGAAGTAAATGGCCTTCATAGGCTAGAATGGGCAGACTTTATTTTAAATTTTAAAGTCTCCTTAAATGTTACATACCAAGAATTTGGTATCAAATTGATTGTTATAATAAATCCCACAACTTCCAGTTGTTGGATTTAATATAACTAGTGCAGGTAAAAAGTTTAGACTTTACCTAAAAAGTTGCCAATTTCAGCTCTGCATTGTTTTTGCTCCTGTGCTCTGATTGGCCAGCCTGCAGCAGCTTCTGCCAGGCTACTTTAATGAGGTGTGAAGTGGCCTGACTTCACACAAAGGAATGTGCTTGGGGGAGAGAATCTCCCCTCAGCAGATGGGGAAGCAGGAAGGGGGAGGGCTGCCAAACTGGTCTTCAAAGGCAGAGAAGGACATCTGGAGCACCCAGCAACACCCCCACATCCTGCAACCCCAGACAGCTAGGTGCCCCCTTGATTAGATTAGGAGAGGGCAGGAGAGGGGTGTGTTTATGATTTTTAGCCACACCAGTGGGTGGGCTCAGCCAGATCTCTCCTCCAAAAATCAGATTCATCCATTTTGGATTTTTAGAGACTATTGCCTTCTGGGATGGATTTTTGCCACACTTCCCAGGAAGTGGTCATCACAGGGGGACGACCCTGTCCCTGATTGGAGGACCAGGGCCCCCCTGCTTTTCACCCAGGAGCAAGGATAAAACTGGCAGACCTGCACCCACGCCTCAGATCCCCACCAAATTTCAAGAAGAAAGAACTACAAGGAGAAGAAGGACTGCCCTGCTGGACCCCTGGCCTGCACCTGGACCCTGCACTCAGAAAGACTGCACCAGCTGCACACTTGGGCTTCACCACAAGAAGGACTTTGCCTGGCTTCCACTGGTTCAAGGAGGGACTCCCTGTTTGCTACAGGTGAAAAATTGCTAACCAGAGTCCCCTGCACCAACTCCTGAAAAAGTGACCAGCTGACCACTGCCCAGTGGCCAAAAAGGAGTTTGCGCCAGGTGCACTCTGGGAGTTGAAGTCCGCACTTCCCAAGGACCATCACAGAACTTCTGGACCCTTGGGGTGAGCTGTGGACCCCAAAAGAACCTTAAAAGAACATCTGGGTGAAGCCCCAGAAGTTTGGAAAAGATTGGAGAAATTTTAGAAAAAAGCTCCATAAAGTGACCGACTCGACGCGGAAATTCTAGCCGGCTTGCCTCAACCGCGACCCGGCCTGACTTCGTGGTTCGTCCCGGTCAAGAAAAACATCCGAAAAAGAGACTAAGTCCGAACGTAAAAAGTTGACCGGGACCTTCCAGCCATCGTATCCGAGAAGGGCTCCACGGACGTCGGATCAAGATCCAGGTTTACCCCGGTCGAAGGATTTTCATCTCGAAAAAACGACTAAGTCCGAAGGTAGAAATCACCACCGAGGAAACCGACTTCGCGTATCCGGACAAGGGCTCCAGGAGGTCGGATCCAACTGGCAGGTTCGTCCCGGTGAAGAAAAACTTCAAAATAAAGACTAAGTCAGAAGGTAACTTTTTAACCGAGGCTTCCCGCGACCTGTATCCGAGCAGGGCTCCATCGCGGTCGGCCTGAAAGTTTGACTTTGTCCCGGTCCTGGTGCAACCAGATGACCCGATTGGCACTTTTTGTTTCTATGCGCTAGAAAATAATAATACTTTAAAAATTCATATCTCCGGTTCCCCTGAACCGATTTTAATCGTTTTTGTGTCATTTTAAAGATAAAAATATAAGCTATTTTTATAAATTGGTTTTGGATTTTTAAACTGTTTCCTGTGTTTTATTTAATTACTGTTTTGTGATATTTGAATGCTTTACACTTTGTCTCCTAAGTTAAGCCTTGACGCTCGATGCCAAGCTACCAAGGGTAGAGCTGGGATTAATTTACTGAGACCTAATTGTACTTTTGTGGAGGTTTGTGGCTTGTTGCTAGGTGTAGGTACCTACCTGCCCTACCAATAACCCATTTTCCAACAGTAACTTACTGCTCTTTAGGGAAGCTCTGATTCACTAAACCTTTAGTCCGACAATCCACCCTCAATCCGCTGCTGCCCCTTTAAAAAAATGCCAGCAATGTAAGAGGGCTGAACGGGTTGATGCCGACCAATACTGCAGACCAGAGATGCTGCAGAGGTGGGCACTACTGAGGTGCATGGAGCCCTGCAGATTTGCGGGATTTCAGTGAGGGACTCACGTGATGAGAAAGGTGGCTCCCTGTGGTTGGGGACCTCAATGAGGCAGTGGGTGAACTCTGGGACTTCAGGGCTGGAGGTGGCCCTGCCTGTGTCGCCTTGACTGGCTCCAAGGCTCGGGGAGGCAATGGCAGCTGTGTTTGACTTGGCGACGGCCCGGGGAGAGGAGCAAAGGGGACACCCAGCTGACAAGGACCGTACGAGAGAGGCGGGCTGAACATTACATACACTGACAGCAGCGCCCGACCTGAGAATGGGAGAGACCACAGCCACCAATTTGGAGATCACGAGATGCGGTCACCGAGAGACAGCAAAGGGAGCCACGGATGAGACTGGCCCGCAAAGGAGGTGTACATTGAGGTGAGGGCCCACAGGAACTGCTAAAGGCTTGGGCATAGCCTGTTTGCTTCAGTGCAGCAACCCCTTCTCCTCCTTTGTGAACAGTGTGAAGTGGAGGCCATCAGGAGACTACTGGAGTCCTGCATGAGTGTGGCACTGGAATGCTCATATAGGCCGCTGGGAACCCTCTTATTGTTAGGTCAGAACGGTGAGGTCAGAAACACACATGTTGTCTTCTGTACAAATCACTAAGGAAGGGGAGTGATAGAAAGACTCACTATTGGGCGGTGGTGTTACACCTGACGGGCCTAGACTATTACTTACATCTGATGGGCCTAGACTATTAGTGAGACACTGGCTTAAGTGCAATGACTACAGGGGGACACAAGGGGCCTCCCTCAGTCCATCCGCCCTGTCACTGCAATCTTGAGGGAGCAAAAGGGCCTCACTGAGGAGGTAATGAGCCAGAGAGATGCATTGCTAGACACTGCACTAACTCAATAGGCCTGCCTGTAGACCAGTCACAAGTACAAAAAGCTTGAGAGGCTAAGGCATGGCAGGGGAAGGGGGGAGAGGCACAAATTCTGAAAGGTCCCAGGTTTGGAGGGCATTCACAAAGGGCGTTTGCCCTGCCCCTCTCCCCTTCCCCTGGCATGCAGCGGTGCATACCGCTCCATCATACATCCCCCCTACAGACTCAGCCGTGGAATAGAACTACCCCCAGACTTGCTCTCACCATGGTGGGAGGCAAGGGGTGCAAGCTGACTCAGCACAACAAAATGGATAAATATGGGATCCCCACACCCTCACAGCAGGAATCTGTGAATTCATCCCCAGATGCAGCACCAGACCCAGTTGCAACAATGCCGGAACTGACCCTCAAAGAAATGAAGGCACCCATCCAAGGGATAAAAGGGACTATGAAGCCAAAAATTCCTTGATTCCTTTCAAATTGAGATATCTCTGCTACGGGCCAATGTCAACAAAACAAATGACTGCTTGAGAGACACTGAAATGAAAGTGACAGAATCAATACTTCAGGTCAACTGCCTACAAAAAGACAACATCCTAAAGCAAGCCAAGCTGGAAGACGTGAAAGGAAAGGCCAGGCGCAACAATATATGCTTGATGGGAGTGCCTGACTATGGGGAGGGCCCTAGCATGGACCTATTCGTGGACCGTTTAGTATTCAACACTCTACACCACAGAGGCGTTCCAAATTTTTCTCTGTAGAGCAGTCCCATAGGAAGCCCAGGCCTCTACCCAGACAGGGGGCACCACAACAAATGATAATTTCCTGTATCTTTAACCATAGGGACCACAAAGCTCTACTCCAGGCAGCTGGGCGAAAACCAAACTTAAAGTTTGAAAACACAACGATCAGTCTCTACCCAGACTTAACACTTAAAGTACGACAGTAGGGACGAAGCTTCAATAAGGTTAAAAAACACACTCTGTGTCAAAGAACTGAAATACTTGATGCATTTCCTAGCTAAACTGAGACTGGTCGCTGAGGGCAAAACCTGGCACTTTGCCACCTCAGAGGAGGCATGGGAATGGCTGGAAGGCTGGTGCCCAGCATCCCGCAACTGAAAACGCATTGGCTTCTCCATGACCTTGCAGAGCAGCAGATGTGACCCAGTGCATTGCCACAACGATTCATAAAGCACAAGTGAAATAGGGAAGCATTGGGGACACACTGGGCCGAACTCTGAAAATAATGAAGACTGAACACTGCCATTGTTTGGATTCTGGTTTGTGTGGTGTCAAACACAGTGGGGGGGGCTGTCACTAACCCACGGAGGTGACACCAAAAACTATAATACACGCCCTGAGTGGGGGCAACCACAAACACACATTCGGTATGGGTGAGATCTACAAACAATTTTGTCTGATTGGTAAAACTCCCCCCTTCCACTTAAAAGTTTTACTAACACGTTCAAAGGGGCGACAGGCACTTTGCAAGTGGGCAAAGGTGACAGGGTGGGGGGAAGTTCAATGTTCATGTTGAAGAGCAGGTACGATCCAACTTATGGAGATACTATGCAGGGCACTGGAACTTACAAGCTGGGACAAGACAACTGACACATGCAGGAGACTTCAATGATGCAGCGCATTAGTAACTGTTCAAAAGTACTGTTCTGGAATGTGAATTGGTTGGGAGACTGGCTGAAGAGAGGGATTAAGAAGAGAAGGATAATAATGCAATACCTTCAAAGGCAAAACCTCAACATCGTATTACTTCAAGAGACTAATTGCCTCAGTAACTACTGTGAAACCATGTCTAGGTGTGGATATAAGATGTCAGCTCAAAAGGGTTTCAACTCCGACTCGCAAGGAGTAGGGATACTGCTTAAAAATAGCACTCCTTTCACTCCACATAAGACTTGGGGTGATCCTCAGGGTAAATATGTCGTACAAACTGGTACATGGGATGGCCTGACTATCAGCATTTGCTCGAAATATATTCCACTGAGGCACCAGAAGATCACGCTCCCAGTGTTGAGCACCCTCTTGCTACAGATGCTGGAAGGGATCTTAATTATGGGAGGTGACTATAACACGGTTATGGCCGAAGACATAAATAGACTTAAAACTACACAAATGGCCAGGGCTAACACCACCCTTGCCTCCTTTATGACTGCTCTTGGCCTCGTAGGCATGTGGTGCCTCTAGCACCCATAGGAACTCCAATATATCTTTTGTATCGGATACACCACAGTCTCTCACGACTAGATTACATATTCACACAAAACTTCACCATGGTCAGAATTGCTGAGGCTCAACACTTGGCCAGGGGAATCTCTGACCACTCGCCAGTATAACTTGAACTCTGGTGGGACTCAGGGAAGAACACGGGTCCGCAGCCTAGCAGTGCCTGGCACCTAAATGATCAAACCCTCATGAAGACGCTGCACCAAATGACTGATGCATATTATGAAATTAATCATGGGTCAGTCGGTTCAGAACTGACATTGTGACAAGTTTATAAAACTGCAATCATGTGCCAGACTTTCTCCCTAATTACAGAGGGGAGATTTGCAAGACCAAAACTTGACTAATGACTAACTAGAAGAGAAAATCAAGAACGTAGAAATAAAAGTAACAGGCAGCAAGACTGAAGATGCTACACATGCTCTTAGACTGAAGCAGAGGCTATATAGGGACCTAGCAGAGAAGGGGGCAAAGACATCCTTCAAAATGTCCCAGAGAAGACTATATGATGTAGGCAATAAGGCAGGAAACTTATTGACCTGGCTGGAAAAGCATGACCAAGACCATACCTGGGTCCTGCAGATAACTAATGACCGAGGATAGACGAAGACCAACCCTGACGACATAGCAGAAGAATTTGCCTGATATTACAAAGACCTCTATTCCGTGAGGGGGGAACCATTGGATAACTGATATAAAAGCTTTTCTCAGTGAGATCAATGTCCCTAAATTATCTGACAACCATAGATGGATGTTAGACAGTGACTTTGAACCCAGTGAGCTAAACCAAGCCCTACATTTGCTAGAATCAGGGACAGCAACCCAACGGTATCCCCATTGAGCTTTACAAAGGGTTTTCAGGTAAATTGGAGCCCCGTCTGCTTAAGATTTTGCTTCCAGCCACAGCATCTGGTCTGCTCCCAGAGGATCAGCGGCAAGGCACAATAGTGGTCATGCACAAAGAAGGAAAGCCCCTTGACAGATGTAACTTTTATTGGCCGGTATCACTACTCAACGCAGAGATAAAAATCCTTGCCAAACTGCTAGCTAACAGACTCCCTCAGATCATCACTTCTCTTATACACCGAGACCAATCTAGCTTCATGTCAAATTGGAGTGACTTAATCCTGTCGAGTTTTTGGAGTGATGGCAGGGGCAACAAATGACACAGTGTTTACCATGGTAGTGGCAATGGACGCTAACATGGCCTTTGACATGCTTGAATAGGACTATCTGTTTGTGGTACTGGAGAGACTGGGGTTCGGTCCCAATTTCATAGGCTGGATATGTCTCCTTTATCAGAGTCCTACAGCAGAAATCAGGGTGAGTGGGGTGATATCCTGTAAATTTGCCCTGCAAAGGGAGGCCACACAGGGCTGACCTATATCCCTTCTGACTTTTGCCCTTGCTCTTGAACCGTTAGCTTCCTGGGTCAGGAAAGAGCCCCTAGCACAAGGAATTAACTGGGGGTAGGGGGATACTTGGAAAGAGCTCATTTCCTACTATGCAGATGATTTCTTATTTTCCATTACTGACCCCACAACCATATCAACAATGATGCAGTTCCTACAAATCTTAAGGAAATACTAGAGATACACCATTAACTGGGGGAAGACTCTTATGCAGTAGATCACCAGCCATAGACCATGCCTGCGAGAGGATATGCCCATGCCAATGACTTAACAAGGGTTTAAGTACTTAAGGATATATGTGATGAAAGACCCCAAACTATTCTCTGGTAAAAACCTTGCCCCATGCTACACTACTTTGCTGCAGACGTACAGCATTGGGAAGCCTTACTGCTCTCCCTGTTGGGAAGAATGACGATGTTCAAAATGATGATGTTTCCCAGAATGATCTATGCCCTTCAAAATACCCCTTATCAAGTCCCTGTGGAATTGTTTCTCAAGAAAAAGGGCCTTACTCATTCTCCTCCTTTGGGATACTGCACCGCTGTGCATAAACCTACAGAAACTGATGCGTGGGGTGTATGAGTGTGGGATCGGTTTTCCCGATATATGAAAATACTATTGAGCCACGTCATTAACTGTAATTAATGATTGGGCATTGGCTGCCTGGGATGAATAGCGATCCAATTGGAGAGGCTAGCCTGGGGGACAGGAGGACTATTTGGGTCACTATATAAGGCGACAAATTTGCGGCAACTGCTACCATGCACCAAGATGGTGACATACCTGGAGGGAGGCTACTGCCTTTCTGGGGTGCAAGGGAAGGCTGACTGAAATAATTCCCCTTTGGACGTGCGACAGCCTATCGAAGTGGGTAAGCTCCAGGGGTTTTCAAAGTGGGATCTTATTGGGATATCCAAACTAGTTGATGTTTGGAAAGGTGGGGACATGTTCACATTCACCTACATGCGGTGTCAGTATAAACTAGGACACACAGAGTTGTATAAGTACCTTCAGCTCAGACATACACTAGCAGCACATATTCCTAGACATAGTTTGCTCAAAGACTCCTCGCCTTTGGAAGGTCATATATTGTCAGAGCCACTCCATAAGGGGGTCATCTCACTGATACATAAAAATCTGATTAATAGCTCTCCTGATATCCTACAGGAGCTTAAAACGTAATGGATATCTGGGATGGGTATTTGAGGATGGAGAATGGGAAGAGGCCACGGGTGCATTTCGGGAGAATACCATTAAAAGTGGGTTTAGGCTAGAACGATTGTGTACTTTGCATTAATACTACTACTCCCAGACAGCGCTTAATGCCATGGGCAGATGCACCACAAAAATGTGCTAGCGGGTGCGGGGAAGTGGGTACATTTCTCCATGTGCTGTGGACCTGCTCTAAACTACGACCATACTGGACGGCAATGAAGGAGATCATGAAAGATGTAATGGGATACACTGTGCCCGATTCAGCCAAATGCTGCATGTTGAATATCTGGGGCGACGATCCCCCAACTAGATATGGTAAGCTGTGGTTATCCTTGGGGTTGGGAGTAACTAAACTGAACATAGCCAGGAAATGGAGGGCAGGCCGGGCCCTCGAAGTGTCGGAGTGGAGTAATGACATGGACTGGTACATGCTAGCAAAAGAAACAATCTATCACAGGAGAAGGTGCCACAAAAATAGGAAAAAATCTAGTCTCCTTGCGAGAGTATAGAGGATTAATGTGAAAGTCAGTCACCTCGGACCTCACTATTGTGACACCATGTATAACAGGACAGTACATGATGATGTCCATTATCAATTGTCTCTGAATGCTTGTCTTAATTATCCCTCACAAATAATGCCTACTGTGTGATGTTTTGAAACCTGCCACTTTTTTTGTTTGTTTATGTTTCTTTCTCTTTTCTGGAAAAGCAATAAGAATATTTAAAAAGAACAAAGTCAACTATAAGTGTCTGGGGATGCAGAAGCAGGTCTATATGTCATCAGTGATCACCATGGAAACAATATGAGATGAAACTGCTACACTCCTATACGATCACTCATGGAAAGCATTTCTACTTTTTTATTGCTGCCTAACAGACTGCCTTTATTGTATTCTGAATAAATAAGCTCCCAAAGAGCAATGGAAAAGTAATGTATGGGTTAAGGACAGGAAAATGGATGTTGCCAGTTTCATGGTTTCAGGATGAATATATGTAGGTACATTGGACGTTTACAATAGTATGACCTGTTTGGTATTTTTAGATGCCAGATGGAAATGTGTCATTTTCAGGAACTGGCAGAACTGCACTTGGTGTTGCATTGGAAACCAAAATCGTCCCTGGCAAAAATGCTCAACCCAACTCTAAAGCAAAGGAGACCATTGGCACACTGGGAGCATGGTTATCTTACAGCATCCCTTCCAGCTCCGAAGCTGTTGCATAACCCATCCGTGAAGTGCCAGAATGTCAGAACAAACAGGCCCAATACCTCTTGTCTAGCCAGGTCCTTTTAGTTGTTAGCAAAATAAACTTCAGAGCACATTGAGTTTTATGAGTAAACACCATGGACCATAAGCACCACAATCTTGGCTGCGCCTAACCTTAGAAAGAGCATAACTTGGTCCCATATTTTTGGGCAGGCATTCTCTCCCCATCCTCTGCCCCTATGGTAAGCAGAGGTTGTTGCATAACCTGCTCTATCATTTGCACTGTTAACGATGTTCTTGGGCTAAGTAATTTCTTCCTGTGGTTGCTGCATAACCTCAGTGCTCAATATGTGCCAGTGGTTTCTGGTGCTCAGCACAGGCACTTAATTGTCAACACTGGCACTTATGACAGTCTGCCACCTGGTGGTCTTTTATGTCTAATTTAGAGATGAACACAACAACAGTTGTCTATTAATACAATATACATTAAAATGACTATTACCTGTGCCCCAAGCTATTATTATAGCTCTGGGGGGTCTGGAATATTCTGAATTATCACACTTGTATGAGTGTGATGGTTAGCAGTTTTGTTGGTGTTGTCGTTGACAGCGGTGTCAGAGGGAATGGGTGGCGCAAGAGATAGCAGCCTCCTTACAAGGCCCCTGGCACTAATTGTTATACATATTAGGCACTACATAGCCTGCACTATGGTTTGTACTGTTAATAATCTTCTTAGGCTAAGTCATTTTTTCTGTAATTGGCTTAGGTACTGGGTTCCCCAATGCACCTTCCTTACCCCCTTGCTTTTTCAGTTTTCACTACCGGTCTTTCTAAAATAACATCTCATTTTCACCTGTCACTTTCTTTCCATCTGTCACTCGTCAATTCTTAGATGTCTTCTTCTAATGCCTTACATCTTGACCCTTAAAAACTAAGATTGTCCTCCTCCTGTGATGATCTTTTTTTAATTGGTAAACAATTTTGAAGCTCTCATGTGATGTGGTTGAGCTCCTTCAACCCAAGCAAACTCTGTCAGCTTGATTATGAAATTCGTGCATTTATGGATTGCAGCAGTCTGTGATCTGCTTGAGCATGAGTCAACTTCTTGGAGTTCATGTGAGGAGAATGGCATGGGGAGCAGTTGAAAGAATACACGTGCACTGTGGGCTCAGGTATGAGGCAAGTGAGCCTGCCTCTTGTTTAAAAGACTGCCCTCATTGGCTCTGCCCCTGAGTCATAGCCAGCCCCTGTTTATCTGTTCCTGCTGACTCTACAATACTGACAACAAACACTAAGTATTTGGGGGCAAGGGGGATAAGTGTCACAACATGAAGATGGGAGTTTAAGCTAGGTTTCAATGGAACTCAGGGACAGTGAGAACCAGCCTGTAAGCTTGGTCACTGAATCTCCAAGCTATAGGAGTTCCTAGGACTTAATTAAACCTAACCACAACTGATGACTTGCAATGAGTTTTGCACTTTGGATGGTAATTATAATGTACCTTCAACAGAATGTTTTCCCAGCAATTTATGTTTTTTAGCAACGTGGGTCAGTATCTCATATTATTATAGAATCATTTTATCCGGTGACCATTTTTTAGTGACTGTCCTACGTTTTGTAATCATAGACTTTGGTCTATGACTGCAGAATACACATAAACCTCTCTGTGGCCGGATCCTGACCACAGTAACCCTACCCACAGTGCCTGCAAGGAAAGGCCTCCAGGAATGACTAAGAGCTCTTCCCAATACCACAATATTGATTCAACAGAGGATTGTCTGTGACCATAGAACGTGTGAAACATCCACGTCCTCAGTACCCGCTGTCCATGACATGAAACCAATTCATATGGGTACCGAGTACAGAGCAGAACACCAATCAATTACCGATGTACGAAAACGATAAAGGAGTACCAACATCTGATCTGTCTTTTTTATAGCACTAGACTCTTAATGTTCTTAACATACGTTTTTGGCTTATTTTATAAAGAACTGAGGTGAATGCCTGAATCTCATTTTAGAATAGACGTTTTCTGTTTTTGACCAAACTGAAGTCACAAAGAGCTTTAAAGTATAACCCATGTGCATATTCTATCTTCTGAGGGAGTTAGAACAGAAGAGGAATGGTGGACGAAAACCCTCCTGTACAAGCAGATGAGAGTGGAAAGAAGAAACTGGACATAATGTGCGCTCTATATATATACGTATACATGCAGTAGGAGGGAAAGAAGGATGGTGGAGAAAAAAAGAACATCAGGTTGGTAGGAAGAATGGGAGGAACATCGACCACACAGAGTAAAAAGGAAAAGATGAGGCACAAAGATGAGAGATTGGGCAAAAAATGAGACTAAAGTAAGTGATCAGTCACTGATGGGGAGGGGAGTGGAGCTTGATGAGGAAAAAGAGGTGATCATGCATGTTGTGTAACAGGGAAAGAGGAGGATAGGCACTTGGATGGCAATATAGAGAGCAAAATTGTAAGAGCTGTGTGGTGATTCACTTTCCAGTGTCGGGCTATACAAGTCACTAAAACCATTAATTTACATGCAGTGTACACGCCATCAAATATTCCAAACACTGGTAAGGCCAACACATGCGGCTTACATTTTAAGGTATGCCTTTGATATACATAATTAGGCACATGGTGGTGCCAATATTCCAAGCATATGAAAATGCCTGAAGAAGATACTTGCGAGTATAAAGCCATCCATGAGATGCTGTGTACCTGTAAAGATGACATCAGCTTTCACTACAGTCAGCTAAACCGGGATGTAGCCAGAAGCTTAAAATATCAAAAGTCACAGGCATACTGCAGTATAATCAAAATCTAAAAGAACAGACATTTAAACGTTGCCTGTGTGTGTGTCTACATGAGCACATCTATAGCCACGATCATCAACCTGTTCTTTATAAATATAAATATTTTTTTGTCATGAGATGCTTAACCAATGTAGCTCAGTCTCTAGGTAAAATCATTCAAATACTTTCCCTTGACATCAGAAAAGGGAATTCCCTTAATGGATAACCAACCCTCCCCACTTCTTTCTCCCAACTCTCCACTACTCTCACTAGGCCTACTTCAACGTATATGAATTCTTCCTGCTTCAAAACACCTTGGCTCATATTTATTTGGAAGCTATGCCTCACATAAGCGAAGCCTAATGGTATCTCTGATCTATTGAGGTTACTGTGTGTATCACACTCCAGGCCCTCTCCCTTTGCCAAAGTACAAAAGATCTAAGTGCCCACCCTGCATTTCACAATATTCTACCCCATTAAATGTTTTTTTCTCATTAGTGAGTCTCCCTAAATAGCACAACAGTTGATTGATTCATCACTGAAGTTCCAGCAACTTCCATTACTGATTCAACCCTCAGTCATCACCCCGGATTAACCAATTTATCCATTAGTCAACTTTGTCTTTTCTCTGTCACTAGTACCCTATCTGATGTGATTACTTTGATTCATGGGTTCTTTCCAGTTTTTCCCAGTGCTCGGACAACCATCAGATCCGGCCCATGACTATAAAACTAATAAATACATCTACAAATGTACAATGTGTGAATGCACATTAGTGTGTTTCCAGGTGTCACCTTAGCCCTGGTGCTACCAGTTTACAATGATATGTTTCTCATGGTAATCACATCGACAAACAATGCACTTGAATAGTGCGAGGGTGTCACAAGATTGTAGAGTCAATTATGTTATCCATTTCACAGGGCGACAAAGATGAGATTTAACAACGATACAGAAACAGAGAGACAACAGCCACACTGAGCAGACATAAAGGAAAGCACCTAATACCCGCTCAGAAATGTACAAAATAGCCCTGTACCTAAATAAGGCTGGGGTCCAAGAGCGCTTGATCATAACACTCACAGAATTCATTCAACCGTACAGCGGTAAACTAGCAGCTGTTGGCCCCAATGAGTCTGGCACTTGGTTTGCTGGTACAAACATGAGTTCTGTTAGTCACAATTGTCTTCATGGCAGGCTATAACGCCAAGAACAGTTTCCACCCAATGAATAGCAGTGGCAATAGTTGCCTAATATCACTCAAATAGGACTAGCTGGCACAGATGTCCTCTATTCAAACTGGAACAGCAGGAACAGGATCTACCTGAAGAGAGACTGCGGCGGTTAGAACCAGCTGCACAGACAGATGGCGAACTTGCTACACAACTGCGGTTTGCCCTGCTATGAAATACTCAAAACGTTTTTACTAAAGCCCTTCACCCACGTCAAGCTGCACATGAAAACAGTTTTGCTATGAAATTGATATTATGCCTTTTCAAGCCACAAATCGTGAACGTTTTGGGTTACAGCTGATGTTTATTGTATGGTTTTGAACACACAATTTGGCTGTAGTAGATACATGTGTGTTTCCTACTTACCAAAACGGAACTGGATGGAACAGCCGGTCCAAGTCTCTCTTCCAAGCCCTCTGCACAAGCGCGTAGACAATCGTGTGACCACACTTTCTCACGAATCTTCAATAGATTCATCCCAGATCCTGCAATACCATAGCACAGCATATCACAGGTGTGTACGGATGAATACGAATACAAAGGGTATATGCATAGACCTGAACAGAGTTTGTCTACTTTGGTAAATCTTCGGCGTTTATCTTTGTTGCTATAAACGTCTTTAAAGTACCAAACATAACATAGCATACCATGTGTGTATGTAAAGTACACTTGTTATCCAACAAAACGAAACTCATTTTATTCCCCACAGAAGGATGAATGGCTGAATCGGCATACCAGGATTCAAACCTATGACTAGGAGATCAAACACACATTGAAGGAGTAGATGCCTTAGACCACTGAACGACCTGAACTAGCACTGTGTAAAAATGGGAAGGGAAACAAAAACAGTAATCCAGGAGTACAGTTATCAACAGTGTAGTGATTGCAGTGGTATCAGGGTCCATAGGAGCTGCGGGACCTACACACTCGAATTATGGCTGCCTTTTAATTCCTCACCAGAAGCTTAATGGCCCATTGTATTTGCTTGCATTGTGATCTTTGGTACTTTTACCCAACCACTGGGCTAGTCCCTAATTCTTTGTTTCGCATACAGACTAAATTATCCCAAAATGTGCCAATTTGTTAACATAACGTTCATTTAAATGGTCCTAGGACAATTATGCACCACTATTTTTAGATGACACAGCTTGCACTTCAGCCAGCACAGTTTTTCACCACCATCTCCTGACAAGTGCAAAAAATTACTTTTGCACTGAATAAGGACCAATGCAAAAACAACACTTTGCCCCAATGGGACCGTCAAATTAATGAAAATGTAGCTCCAAAATTGTATCTATGCAATCTTTGTAACCCACAATTGTCAGTGCAAAACTGCACTAGCATCACTGCAATCCATGGGCATTATAAATTGTAATCACTGCGAAAATACCTGTCTGAGCAGGAATTGCAATTTTATGTGACCTGGGGCCATATGTACAAACACTTTTTCCCATAGACACAGAATTGGTAAAAACCTTTGCTACATCTGGCCCGTAGTAGTCTCTACCTTACCGTGTTTTTACCAGGTGCGATACATTTCAACAGGTAAACCAGGCTGGAATCTTATTGGTGAAAAATGCCTGGTAAGTACATGACACACAGATTTTTATGTGGTAAGCATCAAAAGTGTTTGTATTATGTCAATTTTCATGGTAAAACACTGAATAGGTGGTATTTATCATACAGGATAAATTCCGAACTCTTCAGTATCAGCTTTTATCAAGTGTAATAATTATCACACACAACACTGGGGCATTTCTAATGTGGCTCTATATAATTAGATCCTTTCCCAATTCACATGTTCTCATGGTGGTGAATTGGCAATACTTAACAGTTCATGAGGAGTGGCTGGAATCAAAAGTGCAGTTTTCTTCTAGAACAACATATTCGCTCTCAACATAAAGGGGGTCTTAATGAGTTTGATGGATGTAAAAGACTGTCTGCCAAACTCCAGCGGTCAGGTTACTGCCAGTGCTGTCCCCTTTCCGCAGGCCCCATTACGACTTTCCCGCTGGGTCAGCCTGCGGGAACAGAATTTCCGCCCGCTGGCCCAGCAGGAAACAGCCCACAACATTGATGCTGGGTCATAATTGAGCCAGCGGCAATGCTGCAATGCACAGTGTGCACCAGCACTCATACCACTTTTTACTGTCTGCAAAGCAGAGTGAAAAGAACGATGGGGCTGGCCATGGGGGCCAAGTGCATTGACAGTGCAGGGGTGGGCCCCTGCACCCCATCTCCACTAGACTTTACATGGCGGTGCTACGGCCATGTAATCGCCTGCAGGGAAGGGACTCTGGTGATGCTGTCAGTCTGACTGTGGCACAACCACCAGAGGAGAAATGTGGCTGCCGGACTGCCACATTGGCGGCGCTCTGACTGCCACTGCAACCCTGCCGGTCTCAAGACAGCCCTGGTCATAACGCCCATAGTGCTAATGTATTCCCTAACACTACGAAAAGGTTACATAAAAAAATTCTCAACTAGCTGCTATTAAAAAAGTCCCGGATGCTGTAGAGTAGCTGTCAGACTTTTGGCAGCAGAACCTAGTTTAACTGGTATAACTATAAACTCTTTAATTCCGTTTTTTGGCACACTAGACAAACACACATCCAAACTGAAAGGACCTGTTAGCTCGTTCAGCTTCTAATCAGTATATCAGTGTTTGCAGAAAGCCAAGAGCTTTGTCTTGCTAAAGGTAGCACGGTTTACATGTCAGGAAAGCCACATGCTGGGCAGCAGTAATCTTAAAACAACAATACCACAAACTGATTTTTAAGTCAGACAGCACCTAGAACAAGGACATAAACAATTATCTTGCTTTCCCGTTCATGTAGTCATTCTTCAAAATGCAGTTGTTGTGGGTCATTAGCATGAATATCTAAACCATCATCCAGTTGTTCACTGCTACAACCTAAGAAAAGATGAAAACAAAAGTTGTTTCCCACTTTTATGACATCACTCAGGGAAACATTCATCACCCCTGAGTTCTACCGCCTTGTCCTGGTCTCCAGAGATCCAAGCAAAGTGGCGGAATGGTGACAGGCTATTAGCAAGAGCCTTCTCTCTGCTCTCAATGTAAGAGTGCAAGCACAGCATTAGGTGCAAAAGGTACAGTGGGCATTTGGAGTCGGTGGAAGAAGGCCAGGTATTATTTTTTTTATACTTGGATGAGGGGAAGGGGAGAGTTGAGGAGAGGGTGGTGTAGGTGTGGCTGGGATCCCAGGTAACATATCAATTTTAGAAGGGTGGGGTTAATGCAAAGATGTTTGGGATGGGTGGCAGTAGGTCAGGATTTTATTTATATTTCCAAAGGAGAGAAGAGGCCATGATGGATGGCTATGTTATGTATGAGGTTGTATGACACAACCACGCATGCCTTAACAACCTGGTCGGAGCCAAGACCGTGAGTTTTCCATGCATGCCTTTACAACAAATTTTGTTGTAAAAGCATGCTTAGAAAAGGCATATGTGGAAACAGCACACATGGTTGTGTCACAACCTTTAAAAAGTACCCCAACCCCCCTCACCCGCCCTGAGGCCCCCAAAACTACCCCCACCCTAATAAGTAAACTACACAGACACCCCCACCCTCCCTGACCCCTAACACCTTCCCCCACCCCTAATAACTAAACTAACCCGACCCCCCACCCAACCTAAGCCCTAAAAAAAACGACCCCAACATCCTGCCCCTAAACAATAAACAACCCCGAAACCTCCACCCACCCTGAGCCCTAAAACCTTCCCCCACACCTAATGAACTACCCGACCCTCCCACCCATCCACCCTAAACCCTAAAAAATAAACTACCCAACCCTCTCCACCCCACCCCTAACAAGTAAACTACCCTGACTCCCCACCCACCCTAGCCCTAAATCCACCCCACCGCTAGAAACTACCACAACCCTGTCCCAGCCCCACTTACGTCACCATGTCCTCTCCCAATCCTTCCTCCTCTCCTCCCTCCTCCTGCCCTTCCTTAAACCTTCCCCAACCCTAAAAAATAATCTACCTCACCCCACCCCACCCCAAAAAATAAACGACCCCGCCCCTCCACTCTGCCCCTAAAAATAAACTACCCAACCCCCCACCCTCCCTAAGCCCTAAAAAATAAACTTCCCTAACCCCACTACTACACCCCTAAAAAAAAAACTACCTGACACCCCCACCCACTCTAAGGGCCAGATGTAGTAAGAATTGATTTTGCGAATCAGAAATTGCGAGTCGGTGAGACTCGCAATTTCCGAGTCGCAAAATCATATGCAGAATGGTGTCCCAGACACCTTCTGCGAATCGCAAGGGGGTCGCAAAGACCCACCTCATTAATATTAATGAGGTGGGTCGCAATTTGCGACCCCCTTGCGATTACCTGCACTCACAGGGATGGTGGTCTGCTGGAGACAGCAGACCTCCATGTCTGTGACTGCTTTTTTAATAAAGCAGTTTTTCTTTTGTATTGCAGTTGCAATACAAAAGAAAAAATGAAACCATTTGGTTTCGTTTTTTCAGAGTAGGCAGTGGTCCATTGGACCACTGCCTGCTCTGAAAAAATAGTTTTGGCGGCATTCACAAAGGGGAAGGGGTCCCATGGGGATCCCTTCCCTTTTACGAATGAGTTAGCACCCACTTGACATGGGGGCTAACTGCAAATTGCTTTGCGACCGCATTCGCGGTCACAAAGCAATTCTGCATCACGGTGCGAATCGCAAATAGGAAGGGAACACCCCTTCCTATTTGCGATTCGCATTCCCATTTTGCGAGTCGGTACCGACTCGCAAAATGGGAATGTGCATCGGGATGCGCATTTGGCATGGCGCAAACTGCGAATTTCGCAGTTTGCACCATGCAAAACGCTTTTTACATCTGGCCCCAAGTCCTTAATCCAGTCCTAAAATCTACCACCAACCCTGCCTCTGCCCCACTTACCTCATCGTGTCCTCTTCCGATCCACTAGACTGCTCTCTGCCTTAACAATGCATATGCGTAGTTTGGCACACGCATGGTTAAGGCAGAGAAAAAGGCAGTCGTTGTTCAGGCAAGAGTTGTTACGCTTGCATGGGAAATGCCCACGTTGTTGAGGATGCGTTGTTTAGGACGTTTCCCTATGTATGGTTCCTCTGTCCAGCTGCAAACAACTGTAGAACGCAGGGCCATATGATCTGGGGGTGGGGATACATATTATAACATTGTGGTGGGTAAAAAGTGAATAACAGATTTTTTCACCTTCGATTATTTTGAGTGCCATACACTTCTTGAACTTCACTCTTACTGTCTATTTAATGTCATTCAAAACTCATTGATGTAAAACATCCAGTTCTCCACTGTTACCCAGCTATAATTCTATGGGCCATAAGTACAAAGTATTTTTGTGGTCGGAAATGAACCGATTCACAGAAATGCTTTTCAAATGTACAAAAGCACAAATTGTGATTCTGTAACATGGTACCAAATTACAATTTGCGTTAGCAATTCAGTATTTGGAAGGGGTGTGACTACGGTGTACTTTGCAAATACCGAATCAAGTTGGTATGTATTACTGTTTTGCAACCAAATTCTGGAATTAGGAAATCTCAGTTCTACATTTTTGTACACCTGGCCCTGAATGCACTGATTTTGGAAACCTTTGAGATCACTAGATCCCATCCCTTTAAATCTAATAAAATCAATAATTATTTTCAATTCATCAACAAGATAAAATCAGCACAGTAATATAAAAAAATCATTAAAACTGCATTAGGGATTTGATGTCCCGAGCACACTTTATCAATCAGTGCTTAACTTGTGGAGGGCTCTACAAGTGGTAGGCAACTGGACTCATTTCAGATCATTAGGACCTTTTATCATTAGACTTTGATTATGACAGAGAAAGGAAGAAAGATGTAAAAGGAAGAAAGATGGGGGAAGAATAGGATAGTGCAAAAGTGAGAAAGGGAGAAAGTAGGGATGAAAAATAATCTGACGAGAGACAGGAAGTGTAAGAGTGTGGAGGAAACAGGCAGGAGGAAGAATCAAAACTAGGCAACTGTTCAACAACCCAGCATTCAACAGCACCAGCAATAGGTTTCAGAGAAAAACTTTGGACCCCTGTACTTATTTCTATTTATATAATTATTATTTTTATTATTAATGTTATTTACAAATTAAGCACTGCCCATCAATCAAATTTTGCACGAGTCCATAATTTTGCGATAAGCAAAAGATATTCATTTCCCTTTGTTCATTACTTTGAATTTTCATTTGCTTAGATTTTTCTTCATCTGCTTATGATGTACATGGGACAGTAAACTCTTCCTTCCTCAAATAAATACCCTCTTCCTGAAGAGGCATCATGTTTCAGCACATTTATTTTATTTGTTTACTGCGATCAACACTGAAAGCCCAATTCCCACTTCCTTTATATTTATTCTGGCAATAAAATGCTCTTATGCATTCTTTCACCCTTCTCCATTATTCTATTCCACTTTACTCGTGATTCATTTTATTACTTAGCTATTACTAGCCTGGCTTTACAGCACAGCTGTCGCCAAACCTTATGTGATCAACAGAAGAACATCTTTATCAAGCACTATTGGAAAGTGGCCTTGACCCCTTTTGATGCTGAAATTCTTAATTATAGCATTTTCATTGGGTAGATGTGGTGATTTTCCAATGAAAAGATTGCTTATACAACAATTTATATCTTGTTGGAAAGCTTATGCTTAGCACAGTAGGCTTGCATTATGGCCAATTATGTATTTTATCAGATGCCATAGGTCTTATCTGTTATTATGAAACGTTACACTAAAGGCAGTAGATCTAAAATGAACAGCATATGTTAAGTCAATGAGTCAGTAAGAGTGAATAATTACACCAGGTTCAAAAACTAAACAGGTATTTTGTTACAAGATCTAGCGCACACTACCATAAAATTCAAGAGTTGTTGTTTTAGTGAACCTCTATAACAAACCCTTACAAAATCTGTACTCTGAGAATTTCACGTAGACCCCCTCAGGAGGGGGGTGTTTATTCTTTCGCCAATGGTAAATTTATGCATATTTTTCATTTTTTGACTGTAGGCCAAAGGTTGCCTTGTGGGAAAGTCTATGTTCAGTTGACCAGAGATGGTTATGGTGCCAAGCCAAATGATAAAGTTTATAGGTATGACTGAGTCACCGGGAAAAGATAAGTTAGATGCCACGTCTCATAAGTTGATTGTTATGGCTAAGACAACAGGGGTGACCTATTTCTAGTGAAAAACACACTTAATTGCCAATAAGACATTAAGGGTCTGAATTACACAACGGTGACAGATATCCCATCCGCCGAAATATAAATTACACTATTTCCTATGCAATTTATATTTCAGTGGATGGGCTAGCCATCACCTTGATGATACAGTAACCCGTTCGCTGAAATCTAAATCAGGCCCTAAAGGTTGATTATTAGTATGCTAAGATAAAGCCTGTTGACAGATATTTTGTTCCACGAAATATCACAAATTTCTATGGTAGTCACAGTTTATTGTGTTGGGAGATGTCAGGAATTTGAAGGGTCAGACATCACTATATACGTACAAAGAAGTTGGAGATGACAAGCAGATGACAGCTAAAGCGATAGGTTAGCAATCTAGAGTTACAACACCGTAGTAGGAGTTCCTTTCTCATTAACTCCTGCTTTCCAATCAGCTCTGGTGGTCTGAACAAGAAGGTGCATAATTCAATAGCTCACTGTCTGATAACTGTGCACTTTGCTGTGGTTTTCCACAACCACTTAAAGTTCTACACCTGGCCTTTCAGTCCTATACATTTCTTTTATTCTCCCTTTGTGTGACTCTCCGATCCCTATTCCTCCTATTCGGTTGGCAGGTGTTGTGACTGTTTCTGTTTCTGTTACTTTTTCTGCAGGTACAGATAATTGTACCCGTTGTTTTCGCCTGGTTGGTGGGAATGTCTCCTGGTCTTCTGCAACAATCATCACAGCCTCATAGGTAAAAGTACCTCTTGAATGCCATTCACCACTAGAGAGGTCTCCTGATAGGCAGTATACATTTACCTTTTGAATGCCATGATCCACCATGAAGAAGTTCTCCTGATACCATTTTGCCATTGCTCAAGACCTATAGAGACAATGGAGTGAGTAGCTGTGTTTTTTCTCTTCCTTTCCCATCCTCGCCTTACTGTCAACTGTGTTTTAGCAGTATATTGGCAACACTTACAGCAGTGAAGGTATGGCTGGATTCATGTTAGATTTACAACTCGGTCCTTGACAATTTGTCAGGCCCAAATTAATTCAAATGTGAATTCTTTAAAGGTTGTGGCTCATGCCATATCTTAAAATCCAGATGACTTAGAAATAGCTTGGCAAGGTATGAGCTTTCTTTTAAAAAAGATTAATCAGTTGGTATTATCACCAACACCAATGGCAAAGGTGGGAAATATATATATGATTTCTGGAAGGAAACTTTTGGTGTTACTGGAGGGTAGCACTCTACTAGCGTCCCCGGATAAATATGGAGGTGACCCACATACCTTCCAGGCTTTCCTCACAAAATGTACTCCTACTTTTGCGGGTCAGCCACAATATATTCTGGCTGGAAAACAAAGGTAGGCTTTATTCTGTCCTAAATGAACAAAGATGCTATGCTGTGGGATATATCCTTGATACTTAATGGAAGTCACTGGTTGGAACTTTGTAATATTTTTAATCAAAAACATCCAGACTATATTTGGACAAGCCAAACTATGCAATAAGCTCAAACTGGGCTGCTGAGTGTACGTCTAGGTTCCAGTTATCTTGTGTGCTATGTATCTCAGTTTCAGCAACTCATCACTGAATGTACTGTATGCATGGACTGGTGAGAAGGTAGCTGGTTCCTTTTATCAAGGTTTAAGGGAAGATCTAAAAAATGCCCAGTTATTGGTGGTGAATCATCCCAGGCTTTGATTGACCTAATTTTACAGATAGACATTCAATGAAAAATTGATTAGAATTACACCGAAGACCCAGACATAAACGTCCCTCATTGTTTAAGGCCAACACATTTTTGATGGAAGAATTTAAGGAAGAACCAATGAAGATTGGAAACATGGGCAAACCTTTGTATCAAACTGAAAAAGAAAAAAGAAACTGGGAAAGATTGTGTTTATATTGTTGACAGTTTGGTCATTTTGTATGAAATTGCTAGTATTTAGAAGGAAATGAGGTTTGCTCAGTCCTGAAAGTCAGGTCAGCATGAAATGCTCCTGTTTCAGAAAGATCTGCCTCAGAGAAATCACATTTATTTCTTTGGAATTGTTGAATTCACTAAACATATCCTCTTGGCCTATTAGCATAAGTTGATTCTGGTCCTTCAGGCAAAAGTGTTAGACATTTCAATATATTCACAATATATTCATTAAAAAGAGGTGATTTGAGTATACTTTTGGGGTTGATGGAACTGCTTTCACCTCCAAAAATGTAATCTCTATGACTGAAACTCTAGTAAGGGTAACACAATCAGTAATTTGAAAGACGTCTAGTGTAATATCATGAATGGTCGGAGGTTTATCCAAGGACTTACTGGCTTTACTGTCATGACCCAACCATCAAGCGGTCAGAAGGCATGATCTTCTTGAATTCTTCACTTCGTCGGCACCATTGTTACACCTTTGTTCTTTTTCTCTGATGCAACAACCCCTAACTTGTTTATAAGTATATGACCCTATCGAAACAGGATTGCCTGATGACTATAAAGACTTTCTGGATGTCTATAGTGCACAGGGGACATACGTATATATGTATATATATATACATATATATATATACAGGGAGTGCAGAATTATTAGGCAAATTAGTATTTTGACCACATCATCCTCTTTATGCATGTTGTCTTACTCCAAGCTGTATAGGCTCGAAAGCCTACTACCAATTAAGCATATTAGGTGATGTGCATCTCTGTAATGAGAAGGGGTGTGGTCTAATGACATCAACACCCTATATCAGGTGTGCATAATTATTAGGCAACTTCCTTTCCTTTGGCAAAATGGGTCAAAAGAAGGATTTGACAGGCTCAGAAAAGTCAAAAATAGTGAGATATCTTGCAGAGGGATGCAGCACTCTTAAAATTGCAAAGCTTCTGAAGCGTGATCATCGAACAATCAAGCGTTTCATTCAAAATAGTCAACAGGGTCGCAAGAAGCGTGTGGAAAAACCAAGGCGCAAAATAACTGCCCATGAACTGAGAAAAGTCAAGCGTGCAGCTGCCACGATGCCACTTGCCACCAGTTTGGCCATATTTCAGAGCTGCAACATCACTGGAGTGCCCAAAAGCACAAGGTGTGCAATACTCAGAGACATGGCCAAGGTAAGAAAGGCTGAAAGACGACCACCACTGAACAAGACACACAAGCTGAAACGTCAAGACTGGGCCAAGAAATATCTCAAGACTGATTTTCTAAGGTTTTATGGACTGATGAAATGAGAGTGAGTCTTGATGGGCCAGATGGATGGGCCCGTGGCTGGATTGGTAAAGGGCAGAGAGCTCCAGTCCGACTCAGACGCCAGCAAGGTGGAGGTGGAGTACTGGTTTGGGCTGGTATCATCAAAGATGAGCTTGTGGGGCCTTTTCGGGTTGAGGATGGAGTCAAGCTCAACTCCCAGTCCTACTGCCAGTTCCTGGTAGACACCTTCTTCAAGCAGTGGTACAGGAAGAAGTCTGCATCCTTCAAGAAAAACATGATTTTCATGCAGGACAATGCTCCATCACACGCGTCCAAGTACTCCACAGCGTGACTGGCAAGAAAGGGTATAAAAGAAGGAAATCTAATGACATGGCCTCCTTGTTCACCTGATCTGAACCCCATTGAGAACCTGTGGTCCATCATCAAATGTGAGATTTACAAGGAGGGAAAACAGTACACCTCTCTGAACAGTGTCTGGGAGGCTGTGGTTGCTGCTGCACGCAATGTTGATGGTGAACAGATCAAAACACTGACAGAATCCATGGATGGCAGGCTTTTGAGTGTCCTTGCAAAGAAAGGTGGCTATATTGGTCACTGATTTGTTTTTGTTTTGTTTTTGAATGTCAGAAATGTATATTTGTGAATGTTGAGATGTTATATTGGTTTCACTGGTAATAATAAATAATTGAAATGGGTATATATTTGTTTTTTGTTAAGTTGCCTAATAATTATGCACAGTAATAGTCACCTGCACACACAGATATCCCCCTAACATAGCTAAAACTAAAAACAAACTAAAAACTACTTCCAAAAATATTCAGCTTTGATATTACTGAGTTTTTTGGGTTCATTGAGAACATGGTTGTTGTTCAATAATAAAATTAATCCTCAAAAATACAACTTGCCTAATAATTCTGCACTCCCTGTATATATATATACATACATACACACACAGATACATATATATATATATATATATATATATATATATATATATACTTTACATTAAAAAAAACGTTAGAAATTTGCTGGAAAAACTAAATGTTAAAGTGGCGTTATAGTTTTTTTTATTTTTATTTATGCAAAATTTACAATACAACACCAGTAACCGCCCTGTGAGCAGTACAGTAAACAAAGGAAATACAGTGGTGTGCTATAATATCGTAAGGAACCGCCAGAGGCAAATTACAATTATCAAGAATCTCAGCAAATCTAGCTCAACCAAGACCAGCAGCCTCCCAGCCATCCAGAAATACAGCCGCAAGAAGCACACCACAAGGAAGAACCACGCGAGCATTCACTGGGGTACAAACACAACCAACACAAATCAACCAACAAAGCAGAGGCGGCAGAGCAAACATAAACAGCAGGGTTCACCATCAGGCGGTACATACATCACACGCAGGATATCCCAACCAATCCAAGCAATGTCAGAATGTGGCGTGACATAGAACGCAGCAGCCCCCACCATTCAGCCCTGAGAGTTCAAAAAAGCGCGGAAAGGTGCCCAAATATCTCTAGGACGAGAGTTTGCGGGGCCAGCTCCCAAAAGATTTACAATTGTTCGTGACAGAACGCAGCATCACCCAACCAGTCATCCCTACGCGGCGCCCTGCCTCGCCCCCAACACATCGCCACCCTTCTCTTTACCAACAGAAGCAACATGCCCACCAGACGCCTCCAAGCCGATGGTACCCCATCCAGCATCCCAAGCAGCGCCAACACAGGAGAGAAAGGCAGAACCAAGCCCGTCATTCCGGCAATTGCATGCATCACATCTTCCCAGAAGGCACGCAGCTCAGCACAGTTCCACGCTAGATGCAGAAAATCAGCATCCGGAACATGACAGCGTTCACAGCATGCATCAGCCCGCAGACCCATAGCACATAAGCTACGCAGAGTGTAGTACAACCGGTGCAGGAATTAAAAGTGGATGAGCCGCAGCCTGTAATTGGGCGGCAGCATCCGCATATGCGCACAACAGCTCCTCCACATTTCCTCTGTAAGCACCTCCCCCACATCCAGCTCCCACTTAGCCTTAGCAACCTCAGCCACTACCTTCCGCTGCTCTTGCATGCACCCATACAATCGAGTAATAAGCCTTCGCGGAGACTGCCCCCGCCATATCAATTTGAGCGCTCTACAAATCTCAGGCACGGCCGGGAGACCAGGATACCGCACACAGAGCATCGTGTAAACCTGCGGTAAATATAGCCTGTGCACCGGACTGTCAGCACCAGCCCACAGCACCTCCTCCGGCAAGAGCAAGCACTCATTCACAAACCAGTCCCCCAGTAATGACAACTCAGATGCCTCAAGAAACTCTCTCAGTCGAACATCGCAAGACATCCGCTCGTCTGCCACGTCCCGCACCGGCATCGCAGGGGCAAAAGGCACACCTGTCCCAGATCTACGCACCAAAGCAGCCCAGGCCATAGAAGTGCACGCCATGGTATCCATCCCTCTCGCACGAGTCCGAGACATACATCTGAGGACTCTCGGCAGGCGATTCGGCCAGACCAAATCACTCTCAGGCACGACTTGAGGCAGATACCTTATAGGATGAATCCAAAAATACGCGAAGTGGGCCTGCGCGCAATAATAATAAAGCTCCAGATCGAGGGCAGCAAGGCCCCCCATTTCGAACAGCAGCGTCAGCTTCTCCCAGGCAATCCTAGGCTGCGCGCCCACCCACACCAGCCGCACAAAAGCAGATCTAAGCCTCCTAAGGAAATTCACAGTGAGCACCAGTGGCAGGTTAACAAAAAGATACAGAAACTTGAGCAAGACAACCATTTTAGCAATGCCAATGCGCCCACTGAGTGAAAGCGGCAGCGTACGCCACACCTCCAGTCTATCTTCCAGCCAGGCCACAAACCTACCATAATTGGCAAGCCACAACATCTCTACATCGCAGCTTAGCCACACTCCCAAATACCGGACCGGGCCCTCCGCCCATTCGACTGGATACCGCAACGAGCAGCGGACAGTACCACTAGTAGGGGGAAGCACCACCGACTTAGACCATTTCATCGTGATGCCCGAAAAGCCGCCAAATCGAATGACCTCAGTCAGCTGGACATCCATATTCACACCTGGCTCCCGCACGTACAGCGTGATATCATCCGCATACAGCGAGATCAACATCGGTCGCTGCCGAAACTGCAGACCCCTATGATTATGATGCTGCCGCAGATAAGCTGGCAACGGTTCCATAGCGATAGCAAATAGGAGCGGGGATAAAGGGCATCCCTAACGAGTCCCCCGAGCCACAGGGAAGGGCTCTGAAATACAACCATTCAGCCTCAACCGTGCCACCGGATCCGAATACAGCAAGCGAATCAATTTAATAAATCGGGCACTCAAGCCCACCCTGCCCAATAGCGCGAACAAATATGGCCAGGCCAACGAATCAAACGCCTTGGTCACGTCCGAAAACACAGCAGCAGCCTCATCGTCTGCCGAAAGGCCACCCAGCACCGCGAAAAAGGTACGCAGATTATGCATCGTCGACCTCTCCGGCACAAAGCCAGACTGGTCAGGAAGCACTAAGCGCGACATCAGGGGTTGCAAGCGCAACGTCAACAGCTTGCCAAGAATTTTATTGTCCACGTTGATCATGGAGAGTGGGCGGTACGAATCGCAACTGTACGGGTCCTTGCCCGGCTAAAGGATCGAAACAATCAGTGCCTCCCTCAAGGATGCAGGAAGAGATCCCGCCTCCAAAGCCTCAGCATAGACCTTCAACAAATAAGGAGCCAGAATATCAGCATTCTCCTTATAAAAGGCAGGAGTTAAACCATCCAAACCCGGGGCCTTCTCACCAGGCAGGCCACTGATAACTGCCTTGACCTCCTCCACTGAGAAAGGCTCTTCAAAATAAGCCCACTGATAACTGCCTTGACCTCCTCCACTGAGAAAGGCTCTTCAAAATAAGCCCTATGAGCTTCCTCAAACCAAAGCAAACTGATCTCTGAGAAGTAAGCCTGCGCCGCATCAAGGTTGTGCTCAGAGGGAGCAGAGTATAGATCCGCAAAATATTGCGAAAAAACCTGCATTACACCTTCCGTACCTAGTACCCGCTCACCCCCCTGCCCGTCAATTCCGGTCACATACCCACTTGCCCAAGGCTTGCGCCGCATATTCGGCAGAGTCCGACCCGCCCTGTCCCCTTCCCCATAACGCCGGGCCCAGGCATATTTATCGAAAAAACAGACTTCTCGGTGAGCGGCTTCCTCATATCTGGAGATCGCCTCACGTAGAGCTGCCACCGTCTCGCTCACCCAGTCTGCCACCAATTTCGTCTCCAGCTCTGAAATCCGCACCTCCAACTAGGCTAGCTCCCGCCGCAGAGCACGAAGCACCCCATGCTGCTTGGCAAGACACTCTCCCCGAATGACCACCTTAAAGGCTTCCCAAAGCGTTACTCGCAGAATCTACCGACCCGCGATTCTCAGCAAGGAATTTCACAATGGCCTCAGGAATCTCTTCTCGAAACACCTCGTCACGAAGTGCCCCCCGTGGCAGACGCCAGGCAAACGCAGCACTCGGGGCTCCAGCTATGTAAAGCCGCAGCTTGACCGGGGACTGATCCGAGAGGGTCCGAGCCAAATGATCCTCCGACCTCGTCCACATCTCCACATCCGAGCGCCCAGCCATCGATCTAAGCGAGACCAGCTATTATGAACATAGTTAACGCACGTGCCCTCTCTATGATCTCCATGCTTCACCCTCCATAAATCTACCAGGGCACCATCACACATGGCAGTCTTTAACGCAGCCGCAGCCGCAGCAGCAGAATGTCAAGGCCTAGTCGCACTCTCCCGATCACGCTCAGGATCCAAAACAACATTGAAGTCGCCTCCCCAAATCACAGACCCACTTCCCAGTGTATCAATCAGGCACCACACCTCGCAGAAAAACCCAGGGTCATCAACATTCGGGCCATACACTGACACCAGCCGACAAGGCCGATCCAACAGGGTGCCATTCAACAACACATACCGCCCCTCTGGATCCACGATCACTCGATGATTACGCCACTGCAGCCCCTTACATATCAGAATCGCCACTCCTCTAGCGTAGCTCAAAAACCCCGCACCATGGCATTCACCAATCCACCCAGCCCGCAGCTGATGCATCATAGAACTATCCAAATGCGTCTCCAGGAGCATACATATATCGATCTGGTGACGCTGACCTGAGCCTCAATTTACGCTGATCGTTCAAGCCATGCACATTCCATATAAGACAATTAACTGTCGCCATCAGTCCCTGCCATGAACCAGCAACCTATCCCAATGCCCCACCTGCGTGTCACTCGTCGCCGCCTGCCAACCCTGCTCGCTCCAAGGAGACAAGAACAATATCTCCACTCAACACTGAAACACCGAACCAAAGAACTCACCACCCCCCACCCACACTGACCCCCCCAACTGGGTCAAAGCAGAGACACCCCCACCCAACCCCCAAAAAGAACATGCAGGGGTCCACAACATGATTAAGGGACTCATCCATGGGTTGTGAGCTAGCCATCCTGACCATCTGCAAGCAGGCAGGCCGGAAAGGACGAAGGGCCTAAAAGAAAAACAAAGATGCAGACATAGCAGCTTCAAAAAAGGAAATGAAAACCAATACACCAAACGCTCCAAATAGGAGCCAGGTTCCAGCAGTGTCACAGCGCAGAGGCAGTCAATCAGTGTCACTGAGATTCGCCCGCTCCGGACCAGCATCACCAGTCCCCTTAGTCACAGCCCGCCACGGAAGCGTTTTAACAAACTTGCCCTCCAGCTTCGGGTCCGTAAAGAAATGCAGAGTGCCACCATACTGTATCCGAAGTGTCGCCGGGTAAATAAGCTAAAAACGAGCCACTGTCAAGCTTAATGAGCGCTTAACCGGCAAAAATGCCTTGTGTGCCACCTGCACAGTCGGAGTATAAGCAGGAAAAAAAGATAACTCTGTGTTACTGTATAGCACTGGGCGGCGCTCACGGGCCAGTCGCAGCACATTATCCCGGTCACGATAGTTTAAGAGGCGGAAGATAACAGGACGCAGCGGGATCCCAGGGGGAGGCCGAGGACCCAGCGATCTATGAGCCCTCTCCACCACCAGCATGCGAGAGAGCTCGCCCGGGAACAAGTCAGCAAGCAGCTTCTCCATGAAGTCCTCCATTCTACCCATGTCCGTAGATTCAGGAAGACCAAGCATCCTGACGTTATTGCGGCTGGAACGCGCATCCAAATCCTCATTCTTATTCCTGGTAACCTCCAGGACCCGCTCCATCTGTAGCAATCGTTCTCTCTGACCATGTCCCTGGTCTTCCAGCTCTGAGGTGCGCGACTCAAACTGCTCAAAACGGGCATCATGCTCATCCACCCGGGCACGGATGCGATCCATCTGCTCTGTCAAGTGGTCCAGCTTGGCTTTGATGCCCGGCAAACTACTCTTGAGATCCAAAAACATGGACCGAACCGAAGTATCCGAGGCCCCTTCCTCCATCTGTACCTCTCCAGTTGATGGCCTCTCCAGTTGATGGCCCCGGGGTGCCCCCCTTATGCTTACCACCATCAAAAGAGAGCTTCGCCTGCCGATGCTCCACCTTACCCATAATGTACTGCACCGGGGAGCCAGCCACCAGCAAATCGTCAGCTTCAGTGCCCAGCCAATTCAAGCGAACAGCTCAGGCCCTAGTCAGGGCCACCATCAAAACCCTCAACCACCTCCAACCAGGCAGCGCCCAGTCAAAGCCAGGTGAGCGTCAGAGGTCCTCAAAACACTCAATAAACTCTGCAAAGGCGCCAAGGAACTCCACCACACCACCAACACTACCATCAGATCTTCAACTGTCTCCATCATCGCAGCCAGCAAAGGTCACACCACAGTCCAAAGACAGAAGGCCTCAAAAACCCTCAATGAGGCCAAGGCGGCACCAGGTGTCCCAAGCCGCTCCCTCTGGCCCGATTCAGCCGGCGAACAAGGCCCCAGGGCCCACCAGCAAAGCCCAGTGCCAAGCAGTCCAGAAACGGGGCAACCAATGCTCAGGACCCAGCCTCCGGCCACACCGAGCAGCACCACAGCATGGAATGACAGGGGGCCCGCACCCCGATATGAGCGCCGAACTAGGGCCCCCCCCGGCCGCCACCAAGCCGCCCAGACCGCGTGGCCGCCACCACTAGGCACCCCAAACCCAGGGCCGGCCAAGTCACGTACTCGGGGGGCGTGGCCCGAAACGACCGCCGAAGGTCCCCCCCCAGGCAGCACTCACGGCACGTCCCACTCACGCGGGGTGCCTAGGCCTCCCCGCCAGCCACCACCAAAGGAGCAGAGCGCGACAGCCACCTGCGCCTCTCCAACGCGGGCCAGGCTCAGCCATCCAGGCCACGCGGCTGCCACCTCCAGGCCGCGTACCTTGAGCCCAGGGCAGGCCAGAATTCTCTCCGGGGGGCCGTGGCCCGAAGCGACCGCTGATGGTCCTCCCCCTGGAAGCGCCCTCCACACACCCCGCACTGCGGGGCACCAAGGCCTCCTTCAGCTGCCCACATGAGCGCACAGCAGTCCTCGTGGCCGGACAGGCCTCCACGGCAGGTCTCCACTGCAGGTCCGCCCCAGCCCAGCCCGCTCTGCGTCATCCCACTGAAATCCGGCAGCAGGCGAAGACACCTCAGTAATCTGGAGGGCTCCCGGTACAGGGGGCCTCCCTAACACCGCCACGTCAGGATACATTTACGTATAAAGCCCTAAGTCCGGCAGAGCCTCACAAACTGATGGCCATCTTTCCAGCAGGCTAGCTCCGCCCCCCAAAATGGCATTATAGTTAGGTGAATAAGTCAGTGCCACCTTAAAGTTTTGAACTAAATAGTTTCCCTGAAAAAAAACTAAGGATAAAGTGACATTATAGTTAGGAATTGTTATTATATTTTACTGTACATTAAAAGAAATCTTAAAAATTTACTGAAAAAAACAAAGGTTAAAGTGACATTGTAGTTAGGTGCCTATGTTGGTGCCAACTTAACCTTCTAAACTCAAAAAAACACACAGATTCTTTCTGAAAATGACCCGGTTGCCACAGACGCCTCTTCCTGCACGGCCTGCCTCCACTCCAGCTACAAAAAGGCGCGCCCCTCGCGAGACGCATTGAAACTGGCCTGGTTGCCACGGACGCCTCTTGCTGCACGGCCCGCCTCCACTCCAGCTACAAAAAGGCGCGCCCCTCGCGGGATGCCTTGAAATTGACCCTGTTGCCACGGACGCCTCTTCCTGCACGTCCCGTCTACACTCCAGCCACAAAAAGGCGCGCCCCTCGCAGGATGCATTGAAACTGGCCTGGTTGCCACGGACGCCTCTTCCTGCACGGCCCGCCTCCACTCCAGCTACAAAAAGGCACGCCCCTCGCGAGACGCATTGAAATTGACCCGGTTGCCACAGACCCCTCTTCCTGCACGGCCCGCCTCCTCTCCAGCTACAAAAAGGCGCACCCCTCGCGGGACGCATAGAAACTGGCCTGGTTTCCACGGACGCCTCATCCTGCACGGCCCGCCTCCACTCCAGCTACAAAAAGGCACGCCCCTCGCTGGATGAGGGATGCGCGCAGGCGCGTGCCCGGGCCAAGACCGGGCCAAGACGGGCCCGTCTACGGTTGACTGAGGCTGGGCTGGGCCCACTTTCTTTCTTCCTTGACTCATTCACCAAGTAAGATTCATAATATTTTATATCTTGTCTGGTACTGTGTAGTCGCTACCTCTCCGGCAACATGGGGAAGAGGAAAGCTTTGGATCCTTTGGATCCTTTAACTGACTGTAAAAAGCAGAAAAAGAGCTCTTTAAAACTAGCTACTAAGACCAAAGGAAACAGCCACAAACCCTTTGAGGAGATTGACCAGTTATTTGAAGAGGTGGAGGCAATCTTAAATTGTACAGTGGGCAATAATGGAGCCCCGCCTCCAAAAAACGTTTTAGTTCACCCTGGGAGGATCCAAGATTTCTTTCAAAAAAAGATGAAGGAACACGTCGCAGATCCTGCTTTGACCAACAGTGGAGTGGTCCCACAAACAACCTATAATACTACTCCTTTCCCTTCCAAAGGTTTATTAACTATGGCCAGCGATCCCTCATCCAGAAGTGGGTCCCTCCAAGCGGATGTGGAGGGAAGTACACCTACTCCAGCTTTTCCATTGAGCCCTGTTATAAAATTGATTCCAAATTTACTCTGCAGGAATCGGTTCGAGGTCCTAGCTGAAGAGGATGAAAAACCTAGGGCCCACGAACCACCTGCAATTGACCTTAATATAGTGGATCCCCCTTGTTCATTAGTTCCCATCTCTGCTCCCCCTTGGAGCATCTCCCCACTGAGCCCAATGTTTCCCTCGTTCTCCAGAGAGTGGATGAAGTTAGGTCCCTGGTGCTGCAATTGGCAAAAACTCTCCAGGAAAGGCTAGTGTGTAGATGCAAATGCTTCTCAAGAGATGAAGGGGCAAAGGGTGGACATATAGTAATTGACTCAAATTCATCCACTTGGCCTGCACAAGGGGGTCAAGCTATCGACCATCAAAGGAAAAGGGGATACAGGGTTGGCCCAGACGTGAATTTGGTATGCCCTGTAGATAACCCCTCATCCGAGCAATTAGGCAATAAAAATGTATCCATTGAGGGGACCACTACGACAATTCACATTGCCCACAATGGCCACCCCCGAGATTCTTCAAACTATTTGTCAACCAAGAGGTGTAAAGTGTCTGACAATTTACCATGCAAGGGGGTCTGTGCTCCTTGTAATGTTAGCAGGCCACTCGTACCCATATTCCCCTCTGATTCCACTTGTGATACTCCCTCAGAGAGAGCCCCTTGCGGCTCATTTATACTGCCAAATGCTCAAGGCCCCAAGTATGGGTCCAACACTCTTTTCCTGAATTATGTCCCGAAGCTGGTACCGGGGCTTATTGAGGACCATGAGTCCAGGGTTAACAAGGTTATTCACTGGCTACGACACCAACGGAACTGCTTATCGGTTATACGCACGGATATTTTCAAAGTTAATCGGTGGAGCCCCCTAGGGCTGAATCACAATGTAATCTCAATTGAGTTCCATGATAGAACTTTGGTCGAGAGCCTCATTGCATTTAATGAACGTACCCACCTTCTAATGGGACGAAGGAAGGGTGGTATTACCCTAGAGACAGTATTAGAGGAAGGAGATCAGGCTCCAGATGATAGTCACATATGTTGCAATGTTACAAGAAACCAACTGGGGTGTGGTAATTCCACTCAGACCAATCCTGTATGACTGGCCACAGTTCAGGAAGTAACCTCAGGGGTCAATCCAGAGGACTCATTCTTGACAAACTTCGAAGGATCTACCACAAATGAGTTAATTCCAGAGAAGACCGACTCCCAGTTACCTAGTGCTGTCTCCAAGATAAAAGGCTTAGCCATTATGCCATGGAACCTAGCTGGTCTTGGGAGGAAATTAGATGATACTGATTGGTGTTCATATATAAACACCCAAGATATATGCCTCTTCCAAGAAACGTGGGCTGAGGAGAAGATCACCATTGATGGGTTTCTTTCCTTCAACTTGGCTGCCCAACCATCTGTAAAGGCGACAGGTCGAGCAAAAGGGGGTCTCCTGATGTTATTAAACAAAAACGTGCAATGCGAATATAAGATTTTAAAATTTGACTGTCCAGATCTGATGGGTTTACAAATTACGTTTCAACAGAGTTTTAATGTAATTTTTATCAATGTCTATGCCCGATCTGTATCTCGAGGGGTAGAATCTCAGATTTTAAACCAGTTACTTGATTTTTTAGATACTCTACAACCAACATCTTACTTGATAATAGCTGGGGACGTAAATTGTACTTTTGAACCCTCTGTGTTATTAACTGGTCTCACAGAGGAAGAAGATCAAACATGGGGGATCGCACAGCTGACCAGTGATCGTTTCTGTCGTCACTCTTGTGCTGCCACTCAGTTGGCTTCTCTTTGTCTGAAGTACGATCTTAGGGCCTGTAATGGTCGTATGCCCTCTGACTTGGATACCGCCCCCACTTTTAAACGAGGCACATCCACAAGCGTACTCAACTATTTTTTAGTGGATGTGAGATTGTGGCCCCTGTTGAGAGATATGAAGGTGGATGTTAGATGTGAAAGTGATCACTATCCCTTGTTACTTTCCATATCAGGGGATGTTTTTGGTAGAACCTTGAATAACCAAGTTACTATGGTCCCCACTCCCACCTTGAATAACTTATCCAAGAAGGTCAGGTGGCCAATGGTGCTCTCGAATCCCTACTTGTTATGTGAAATCTACCTAGCTTTTATAGACAACTTGGCCCCATTCCATGACTGTGATTCTAATGATATTCCACTTCTATGTATACACGAACATATGGTCACCAGATTGCAAAGTATCTTCTATAGGAAGGTCGGAGCAAGACAGCAAGGAGGCACCTCGCCTACCAATTCATGGTTTGATGATTCCTGCCATAGGGCAAGGACAGGACTAAAAAACGCCATTATGGAAGGGATCCCAGGGGAGATACAACTAGCTCGATGTGCTTATAAGGAATCCACCACCCGAGCTAAAAAATCCTGGGAAGAAACAACCTGGCAGGAGTTGTTGGACGCCACACAATCCAACAATAATAAGTTGTTCTGGGAATTGTTCTGTAAGCGAGGGAAAGAGGGTAGGACTAGCCTAAGGAACCATATACAGCCTGAAAGATGGATCAAACACTTCCTTTATGATAAAATTGACACCCCTGTGACCCCCGTTAGCCGGGAAGAGGGTAGTAATCCCCCCACCACCCTGGATGTGGTTCCCGGCTTGGTCTCCACAGAAGGGGGCCCACAGACTTATAAGGGCCACATCTGTTTTTCTATTGAAGAAAGTGCTGAGGCCATCCGCTCGCTAAAATCTGGGAAAGCTCCAGGTCCAGATAAAATTCTGGGGGACTTGTATACTTCCGAGCCAGCAATTTGGACCTGGTATATTAATGCACTCTCCCACAAAATTACTGAAGGGGGCAGATCCCCCCGACATGGAAGGGTGCTGAAATTATTCCCATTTACAAAAAGGGTAATGCAAACCTCCCAGCAAACTACAGGCTGATTAGTCTCATAGACAATCTTCAAAAACATTTCGCCAAGCAACTTCTAGGCAGATTAACTAATTGGGCCACGGACCAACAGATCCTTTCTCCTCTTCAAGCAGGGTTTCGATCCAGGATCAGTACAGTGGATCAGGTCTTCAGGCTGGCCGTGCTGTATTGGAAATCTACAGCACTTGCAAAACAACCCCTATATATCGCCTTTGTTGATTTGAGATCAGCCTTCGACCTGGTTCCAAGGGAGAAGGTATGGGAGGGTGCTACATAAAATAGGGACTCCAGCTAACATAATCCAACTCTTGAAAAGACTGCACGAAGACACATATGCGCAAGTTAGATGGGGCAACCTAGGCGAACTAACAGACAAAATCCCCATAAATAGGGGTGTCTGCCAGGGCTGTGTGTTGGCACCGTTTTTATTCTCTATTTTTATTAATGAGGTGGTACAGGCCCTAATGGCATGCCAAAATGATGCTCCTTCCCTGTGCGCTCATAAAATTCCGATTCTTCTTTTTGCAGCCGATTCCCTCCCTATTTCCAAATCCCCTATGGGCCTACAAATTCTTATCAATAGATTTAACTATTTTTGCCGAGATTACGGCTTAGAGTTGAATCACAAGAAAACCAAGTTAATGGCACTCCGTTCTGGGATGCGGAAGAAATGCATCATCCGCTTAGAAGGCGATCTTTTGGATAAGGTCTGCTCTATTGACTATTTGGGTGTAAGGCTCACTGATAACTTGCACTGGGCAGAACAGGTAAATAAAAGTGTTGGCTGTTTGCAGCACGGTGCAGCCTCTATCCTGCGTTTTCTTCGAGGTAAGACATAAAAAACTGTCTCCCCGGCAATTAAGATCTATACTGCCAGAGCGCAGGGTGCTGCTGTTTACGGTGCGGAGGTCTGGGGCTTTTCTGACTGCAATAGGTTAACCATTGGAGAGAATAGCTTTGTGAGGGCTCTATGTGCTTGCCCTTCCAGCACTCCGCTGATTCCATTGTTTTTAAATTTCAGCCTGAGACGGATAGCCGACCTAATCACTTTAAGAACACTTCTATACTGGGTGAGGCTATGGACCGTTCCAGAGCTGGACGTCTATGAGTCCTCACTTTTAGACCTGCTAAAGTGCCCTAATTCAATCTCTATTCCCTGGGTAAAACATGTATCTAAATGGTTTAGCAACCTGGGCCTTGGAGATTTTTGGGAAAAACCCCACAAACTTGAGAAAGCCCACTCCAAAATGCTGAAGCGAGTGTACTGGTCTTATGTATGACTACATTACTCGCTGATCTCTTTATAGATCTTAAATGGTACCCCCAATTTGAACCATACCTAGACATCATACCCGACATCTTAGGCAAAAGTTTAGATGCCAGATTCCGTTTTGGGTTGTTGCCGCTGAAGTCGTTGATGTGTAGATGGGGTACAAAAACAGCAACCGATATATGTCCCGTATGTGGCACAACACCTGAAACAGTTGAACATTTTATGTTTTTTTGCCCCGCTTATTCTTCCCCCAGGTCTAAGTGGATCTGTAACATTTGCCGGGAAATGGGAATAAGAGACTGTGCCTCTGCATTGAGAATTTTAAAAACTCACCATTCTAAGGTTTTAATACAAGCTGTCAGCAAGTATTTGCTAGCAGCATGACGCATACGTAACTCTGTTATCAGCAATGTGTTTTAATTTTGAGTGGTTAAGCTTCCTTTTAACTGTCGTAGTGGGGTCCAGCTGTTCTATTGTGTATTGTTTACATGGTTTTAATGATTTGTATTTTTCAACTTTCTGATTTTATTATTTATTGTATATTCGCTTTGATGATCTATTGATCGTATAAAGCTTGTGTTTAACCCACACAGATTCCCTTGCACCCCTGCCATGCACTGTTTATGACCTCATATTACTTCACTCGTGACATGTTGTGTGGCATCATTTATGCCATCAATGATGAACTCTCAAATGACAGCAGTGAATTTCTAGGGTTTACGTAAAGTACAATTTTGTTACCAGAAGTAAAGCAAACCCCTGCTGTGCATGGGCTTTGGTCATGCATGTAGGGGGGTTTGCCCCTGGGCCTATCTTGCAGCCAAGCCCTGTGCCCAACCCCCCACAGGCAGCCAACCCCCACTGCACATGAACTTTTGCCATGCACAGTAGGGGATTCACCAAGGAGCATACAGACAGGCCCTGCAGCTTACCCCATGCTGCACATGGCCTTACACATGAGTGGCGCTGGGTTGGTCATTGGACCCTGGGCTCTGGAGACTGCATTCCCCAGGGCCAAATTATATTTGTACAGAGGAGGGAGGCATATAGCTACCCAAGAAATTAGGTGTCCCATGAGCCCAATCTCACAGGCCCTTTAAGAGGAGATGCACCCCCCCCGTCCGAGCCAATAGCAGCCCTGGGGATCCCATCCCTTAAGGCCAAACCATGTATGCTTGGGGGAGGGAGTGCACAGTCCCCTTCCCCAAGCCAACAGTGCCCCCAAAGACCCCATTACCCAGGGCCAAAACATATATATTAAGGGGAGGGGGCACAGAGCCCCCCTCCCCGAGCCTCAATAGGCCCCAAAGACCCCATCTCCTCAGACCAAATATCATTAAAAAGAGGAGGGGATGAACCCCTCATCCTTGAGACTCATTAGGCCAGAGGAACCCATCCGCCCAGGGCCAAATTCAAGTAGAAAGAGGAGGGGCAGCAAACTCCTCCTTACAGAGGCGTATTATGCCCCAGGGATCCCATGCCTCAGGGCCAAATGAAAATAAAAGGAGAAGGTTGCCACGCAGCCCTTCTCACCAAGCATTCACAGGCACTGGGGACACCATCTCCTGAACCGAATGTATTAAAAAAGAGGAGGGAGGACGCTTCCCCAAACCAGGGTTAAATGCAATAAAAAGGGGAGGAAGCCCATGCTGCCCCCTCCTTGAGCTTTAATAGTCCTCAGGTGACCCCAACCCCTCAGGCCAAATCCACTTAAAAAAGACGAGGGGGGACACACCTTCTTTACAATAATCGGCACAATCTATGAACCAGGATCTAGCTTCCAAATGTGGCGAAATTCTATTCAGCAGTTTTTGCAAAAATGCTTCGGGCAGAAGTCTATGGACAATGCATGGGGAAATTTATTTTTGGGATCATCCTTTTTTCTCGGCCCCTGCTTGATGGATCACCCCAAATCTATCTGGGAGGGAACTGAAGTGAAACTTTTTTGGCAAGTTTTGTGAAGTTTCCTCAATCAGCGCCAAATGTATTAGCAAAACTATTCAGTTTTTAGCAAATCAAAAAGCACCTTACCTATGGAAGTGCTGACCTAATTATAATTACCCAGTGGCGACTACTATGAAATTCATCAGTTATAGTTATGTCAAATAACTATACCTCAAGTTCTAACTATAACTCACGCCCCACCATGCACAGTGTTGTCATCAATTATGTCATTCAGATGTTGCAGTGGTGTTATCAATAATGTCATAGAACATGTCATGCGTGATGGAATATGTGAGATAATTGTCAGTGCATGGAGAGGGCACGAGTTCTAGTTACTTAGGACATGAGTTATAGCTATATCATCCGCGGATCTGTGGTCCTGTCATATTAAATATCGGGGGCCCTGGGGGCTCAGGCTAGTCCTATAATGTCCACCTATATATTTTTGTACCTTTGTTTTAGGTCAGGGGACTGAGTCTGAGTCCTAAAATGGCTGCCGCAACATCATTGTTGATGTCATGGCACCTAATCAGATCTTATCTTTTGAACTGTCTGCTCAATGGATCCTATGAGGTGTGAAATATACATACATTTCAATCTCAAAAACAACTGAACCAACTCATAGCAATCACAAAAATAAGCTTTCTAGATCAGGATCTCGCTTTCTGCCAAAAATGATGTAATTCCATTCAGCCATTTTTGCAGTATTGCTGTTCAATTTTCCAAAGGAAACTGCATGGGGAAAACACGCTTTGGGACTCCCCCTTTTCCTCTGCCCCCACTTGACAGATCACCCTGAAATTTTCCAGGAAGAAGCTGAGGTGAATGAGTCTTATTTTTAAAAAAAAAGATTGGCAGAGATTCGTGAAACACCGTCAAAGATATTAGCAAAATAAAAAATCAGTTTTCTAAGGAAATATGGTCTTAACTGTAACTACTCAGTGCGACCGTCCCCTCATGCACTGTTTATGACATCATATATTACATTACTCATGTTAAATGCCATCACTGATGACTGCTCACTGATGACATCTCAAATGACAAGTTACAATTAGCTAAGTAAAATATTACTGGCAACATTCTGTGTTTTCTCGGTATTTAAACATTAGTTCTTGAGTCACTTTAGTACAGAACGACAAGATCACTTTATCCTTTGCTTTCCACTGAATTTCAGTTTTTTCTTTACATTATTTAAAGGATTTGTTCTTACCTAACAATAAGGTCACTTTAACTTTTGTTTTTTGAGTAGATTTCTGGGGTGTTGTGATCGTGCTCTAAATGCACCATGTGTAATTGCTTCCTCACGTGGGGTACCCCACTGCACATGGTGTAACGCCATATGCAGTAGGGTTTGGGCACAAGGTGTGATCTCTGGCTAGACATTTTGCCCAAAACTAAGCAAGCATTCAACCAGACCTACTCTTGTGGTTGCGTGAAGTGGAGACTGGATACAGAGTATATCAGAATATTTATTTTGTGTTGTTTTTACACAGTTTTTTATAAAACTTTTTTATAGGAATTTTAGTCAAAACAAGTGCCATGTCTGGCACAAAACACACAAGATAAACAAACAATCCAATCATCATCATCACTATACAATTCCGCTCCGAGCACTATACCTAGTCACCAGAAATACAGAGAGCAATAGCCCCTTCAACCATATTATCATAAAAGCCAATTGGCTATTAGGTCAGTAAAATCCAGCTTTTACGCCTCAGTGTGGTACGATCTCAAAGGAGCGTAACACATTGTCCATGGTCCAAGGCCTAGACTGGCAAGGTTCAGTATAAACCCCTTGGTGTTCCGCCCAGTATTTCCAAATCATTATATACTTCCTGGGCCACCCCCTAACCTGATATACTGGGTGCTCTAGCCCTATCCAGAAATCCATGCCCTTTGTCCATCCTTCCCAGGATGGGGTCCCAGCATTCTTCTACTCCTTTGCAATGTCACACTTGGCCACAAGCAGTCCCAATCAGAGCAGCGTCCTCTGACATCACTTACCCTCCACATTTTCTGCAATATGTAATAAGACAAGTTTCAGTTCCCTAGGGGTGCCTCCAGTCCAGCATTGCCCCCAGAGTCCTCAGCACCCTCTCCCAGAAGTGTGATAGGACTGGACAGTTCCAGAAGGTGCATAGTAAGTCCACATTAGCAGCACTGCACCGCAGTGGCGTAGCGTGGGTTGTCAGCACCCGGGGCAAGGCAAGTAATTTGCGCCCCCTAACCCGTGGATTTTAGCACTCGCGAGTGCGAGCGCGCCCCCCCCCCCCCAGATGTTGCGCCCGGTGCGGCCGGCCCCCCCTGCACCCCCCACGCTACGCCACTGCTGCACCGCAGGAAACTCCCTGAGCTTGTCAGCCCCAGTTTGAATAGCCATGTCCTCGTAAGGTACGTGTGGTGCAGTATTTTGAGTTCAATAAGGTGGAACTGAGCTTACACAGTTTTTAACTTTTTGAAAAATGTTTTTAAATGTTCTATTACTGTTTGAGCTACTTTTTTTTTAAGTTTGCATATTTTTATGCAATGCTTTTTCTTATTTTTCACATCTGTGTTTTTTCTTAAGGTGATCTTCCCTGGCCTTGGAAAAAATATTGTATGGGTTTCTCCAGTGGTTACAACTTTTAGGAGGTGCATGCAAATCAGAATGCTCCATCTGCTCATTCTCTTCTTCTTGCTGTTGATGCAGGCCTTCCTCTGCTACAGTCTGTTCCCCATCTGCTGCTTCACATTTGTGCACCCCATCAAAAGCTATGCTTTTGGAATGCAAAGCCCTTGGGTGCTTCCGCAACCCATTCGCTTCCATTAATTACTAGCCAGCTTCACTTATATAGAGCACCTGCTTGCAATAGATGCACATGACTTCTTTTGCACATGTTTTTTTGCCTAAGTGACAGCCAGAAAAACTGCCACACCATCTACTCTTTTTTAAGGCTTGGGTAACTGTGGTTCTGCAGATGTTTAGCCACAATAATGTCATCACCTTGAGATGCTGAAACTGTGCTAGGGCATGTAGGTGGTATCATCAGTGCCCCAGGGTGTGCACTTCTTCATGCAGCAATGATGTATAGTGATTTTTTTTCACACCAAACTGCCTCTCTAGAACACCAATGATCCTTTTTCTAAACAGTGTGGACTTATTTTTTGAGTAGCGTTTCCCGAATTGCCAATCAGATGGTTGCTTTCATTTGTATTATTATTTTTTGGTGTCTCCTTGGTCCCACAGTACTCCTGTGGTACTCATATAACCAATGTCAGGGTACTGCTTCATTCCTCTAGGGCAGTGGTTCTTACTCAGTGGTCCAGGCACCCCTGGGGGTTCACAAATCATACTCAGGGGGCTACAACTGCTTAGAAAGTGAAATCATATTTACAGATTAATTAAGTGCCTATAAATAAAGAAGCAGAATGTAAAACTGGAAATTTTTAAACGTATTATAAATATGAAGAAATTTGAAATTGGAGGGTAACAATTCACATTGAACAGCGTAAGTGAATAAAACAGAATATAATATGGATGATGATTGACCTCAATTGAATTTAGAAAACCTCCAACTTCCCATGGAAATTCAAATATTGATTTATATATATATATATTGGTGTGAATGAAATGAAACATTTCATCATCTGTGTATTTCTTTGATGAATCCTTATTTCTATATATTTTGTGTATTGTTTTGCCTTTCGAATCATTGAAAATTGTTAGGTCAGGTTCTCAGGCTTCCAATAATACCAGTGATTGCTCCAGTAATTAATACATTGTGATCCACAGACGTCAAAAGGTTAAGAACCACATCCCCAGGGCCTTTACTTTCTTCTCAAGAGGGGATTCCTGACACAACCAAATAACTAGGAACTTCAAAAGATCCTAAAATGTCTGCATTCATAGGAGTCATGGTTTCACAGTGACTAAGGGGCATGGACTACTGTGCAGAGATAGAAAAACTGGTATACAAGGCATGTGAGGTTCTGCATAAATATGAGCGCATTTGGGCACACTGTGATGGGCTCTTCAGTTGAACATCTCAGGGTGCGCTGGGCTGGTTATCTGCCTCTGGGTTGTCACGGAGCAAATATATTCTATCAGTGAGATGCATTCTGTGCTGTTGTAGGCCTGATTAGATGCTGTATGTCATGGTATTGTATTAATGCACCATTGTATATCTCATATCTAAAGCCCTGTGCTCGAACCCAGGTTCATTCGGGCAGCAGACGCAATTGCGTTGTTGTTTTTGTGTTTCTGTTCATGTATAAAACAATAAAATGTGTTATTAGAAAAAAGCGGTACTTCGGTGCTTATGGCTCATAGTTCAAAAAGAAAAATGAGGCTCTTATTAGAAGCACAATTTTTGGTTAAAAAATAGAAAAACAAGTTATCTTTTTGACATGTCCGAGTCATAATGCTAAAGTTTGTTAGCAAATTTTAAAGAGGAAATATATTGGCACAATGTTGTTCAGCATACAAACATGGTGCAGTGTGTTCCGCCAAAGTCAAAAAGAGAGAAGGCATCATAACTACCAAGATACTTTACCTTTTTTTCTCCCCTAGCACTGGTGGATTTTTGGGTGCCATTAACTAATGCAGATACCCTTGCATCATAGCGGAAGAGTGTACATTGGTTTAAGCATGTGTCTGCATTGAAAGGGGACCTTTCTAGTGCAATCACAACGCTTTAACATTTTTGTAACTGTGTAGTAAAATGCAGAACACAAACAAAGTTGGCTATTTGTGGAGAAATAAAAGCATTTCTCCTTGTTACGCTTACATTCAGAAAGTGTAATGTTTTGAGTCAAATCCCAGGGTATACATGTTAGTATTGAAGGATTTCCCTTAAAATCATGACCTCTATTGAAAGGCAGAGATTTACAAATAAATCATGCAACACAGTGCAGCAAGTGAAGTTGCTAAGCTGCATTGTGTGAAGGTAAGAGAGCAGAACAATGCTATATCTACAAAGCACTGTTTTCCTCTCTCCCTGCACTGTCAAGCTTTATGCTGCCGTGTGCCAACAAAGACACCCTTGCACTATAGTGCAAAGGTGTCATCGTTGTGATCAGCATTATGATGAATGGTAATTTCCTCTTTACATATTTACTGCAGAGTGCACACACATGCAAAGAGGAAAAAAACAAGAAGAAAACAAATATTTCTTCTCATTACCCTAGCCTTAGCTGAGTTGCTAGATTTTGGAGCAAATTTATGTCTGCAGGTCTTTGTAGATATGATTTTTCTTAAAAACCCATGAGTGGATGCGCAGGAACTCCCACGTGCCACCAACTGAACACCTCCTTGAAGCAAAGTAATGCAAAGCAGTGCACTGCACTGCAGTATTTGGGATTACAATCCAATGCAAACTGCGATTTGCATTGGATTGTAAATACCAACCCAATACTTTCCGTCGGGTCTTTGTTAAACAAATAGAAAATTTGTAATTCTGGCCCAGTTCCCTACACAAAATGTTCCACTTTGTTTATGTTCATAACAGCGTCAATGTCATAAGTAGTAACAATTTGTGTCACTTTTCAGTCACAAAGGTGATGCAAACTGGTGTAAAATGTTTATTTAGGATTTATTTTCTATCGCAAAACTCAGTAACAAACCCCTAGGTGTGGCCAACCCCACTGTACCCCGCCTGTGGCCAGGCCCTGTACCCGATCTATCACAGACAGCCAATAACCACTGCCTTCAGCTGTGCACTGTAGGAGTTGATCATAGAGCCTGGCAGGCAACCAGGTCATGTGACCAACTCACCAGGACCCCAGCTGTGTGCAGCGAGGGTGGCTACAGGGCCTTGCCTGTAGCCATACCCTAACCCCAACCATCCGGTTTTGTTAGCAGAGCCTGGTCTATGGTTAGGCCCTTCGCCCAACCCCCTGGGAAAGCCCAGCTCCTGCAGTACACGATCTATGCAATACTGCTGGACTCTAGCAGGAACAACCGTCCAATTATACCTAACTTTTTCGGAGAGTTAACCCTTTCATTCACTACCCGAGTCCCTCTTCAAATATTAATTTCTGAAAAACGACTGAACAGGTTTACACCAAATCACAAAAAGCATGCTTTCTTAGTAAAGTTGTAATTTTTTGCCAAATTTGATGCAATTCCATACAGCTGTTTCCCTCAGTTGGGGAGAAAAGATTTCTATGGGAATTATTATAGGAAATCGATGTTTTGGGGCCTTTCCTTCATGTAGAATCGGCACAACATTTTTCAGAAAGGAGCTGGGGTGGATAGATGTTTTTGGAAAGTTTAGCTAAGATTAACCAAACTAAGCAAAACTTAGTAGTGAAACAGAAAACACTCTTGCTGTGGAAACTCTGAGCTAACTATAACTACACAGGGTCGACTGTCACTATGTCTTACAGTTGTACATGTGTGTGTGTGTATCTGACTGTCTGTGTCTGTTTGCAAAAAAAGGAAGTAGCGAACCTTGGGCAGTTCACAAGTTTTAGGTGGAGAATAGGTCCTTTACAGGGAACACTCTACTACACCACTGACACTACAAAACTGCTCACCTCAAACAAATGTCTGTTTTTCTAGCAGTTTTTAAGCATTGGATTAGTAGATTTACAATAACCTTCTAATTAAAAACAAATTTGATTAAACTTTTAAACTTTTCTCAAAATGTTCAAAATAAATTAAGTCAAATCAACAAACATTACTACATTTTAAGCAAAAATAGAAATATTTCTGAGGAAGGAGAATTAGTTGTTTAATTGTTGCTAAAATGTAGTTAGAAATTAAAGTAATATATTTAAATTATTTTTAAATCACATTTCATTTAATGGGTTAATTTGCACTAAAAGTGTAAGATATTAGTTCTAGGTTAAAAATAAATACTAAAATTAATTTGCATTCATAACGTAGATTTAAATATTTTAATCATTTTAAAGACTAATACAATTTAATAATTGACTTAATATATTTTTCCTATTGAGACACATGGGCCACGGTGAGCACCTCCGCCTACTTGTGCAAAGTTACAAGTGATAACTCATAAATCTTGTGGCAGGGGCTCCACCCTCTGATTTTGGGGAGGGTGGTTGAGACATAAAAATCTAGACTCACAAATCCAATAAAGTATACATTTAAACCTAGGTGTAGTACTAAATATACAAGTGGGTAAATATACAGGTGTACTTTAGAGTAGGTTCTAGAAGTGTGACGCCCCTCTTAACGACAGTGTCACTTTTTCCCGCAGAGGTCTGACCGCGACTACGATTATCGGAGCGCCGTCCTCCGCGTTTCTGCTCAACATTGACAATGCGTTCCAGGAAGCATTTTCCGTGCTCCTGGTCGTGTCGTTCTTATCTGTTTCTATAGCATTTCTTCTTGCTTGTCGGTTGTGGACTCTTTTTCTTTTCTTTTGTTTTCTGTGCACTTGTCTTTTTTCCTTTTTTCCTGGTTTATACTGTCTTCTTGCTGGGTTTCATGTTGTCCTCTTCTGTTCTTTTTTCCCAGCATGACTTTTTCTCTTATACTGCTACTTTTTTACCATTCTTTTCTATGGGTCTTTCCCAATCCAATATTGTGTTTTTCCTCTTTACTGTGTTGTCACTTCCTGTCTTCCAGTATATGAGTCACTCAGTCCTGATCTGCTTTGCGTTGCAAACACTTCCTCTTGGTGGTGATCTTCGCTCCTGTTCGTAGTGTTTTTCTCCAGTTCCTGTTGCTCTGATTGAGATTTTTTCAAGTATTTTTCAAGTATTTTCCTATTTTTCAGGAGTTCCTGTTTTGAGTTTTTTTCCCATATTTTGGTTTTTTTCTTCCTCTGGGACTCCTTCTCGAGGGTACGGTCTGCTTAGGCGTTTTTCTGACAAGCAGCAGCGTGGCTACTAGAAAGGGTCGCCCTTATCTTGGTCTATCCATAACCAGCAGAAGAATGTGTGCTCATTCAAATTCATCAGTCAAAGGTGAGAAGCATCGTACAGATCGTGACAAGAAGTCTCCTGCTGGGGCTCCTATCTTCTTTATTCCTAAACACGAAGGAAATTATAGGCCTTGTATAAACTATGGGGAATTAAACACAATCACCATTTGCTACTGTTATCCTCTGCTGTTAATATCTGTTTAACTAGAGAAAATCAAATCGGATAAAGTTTTAACCAACTGGATTTAAGGAACCTATAATATAGTAAATATTAAAAGAGAGGATGGGTGGAAGACAATGGATGGATAAACTTTAACAGACGTTAATGACATTTTGTGTATCTAGTCATGGTGTTTGGGTGATGTATTGTCTTGAAGGCCTATCAACAGCTAATAATTAACATAGTTGAGACATACTGGCTGTGTTGTGTGTTCCTTTTAGCACCTAGATTGGGCACCCATATGTTAGCTCTTAGGCCCATAGTCTTTCTTAGAAAACATATTTGTTTGTGTTCTACATTAATCTGTCCTTTGTACGCATTTCACTTTGTGTCCTGCTCAAGGCTGTCATGTCTATACACAATAGTCTACCTAGTATTGCCGATCCAAGAGTTACGGAGTCAACCTTCTAACCATAGACATACTATCACGTCTGGCTTGTTCTCATAACACATGTTTTGTTATATAAACACCACATAGGCCAAAGAAAGGTGGAGGGGGCATTCCAGCCATCCATCTCATTTTGTGCGCCACTTCGTCGACAGCTTCACTGATCTTGACCTTGTCTTTCCAGCCAACCGGGAGAACTGCCATGAGAACAACAGGCTGACCCTTGCCTTCTTAAAGGTTTGGGTTCAGGGCTCCTTCCACAGACTGGAACAGGAAGAAGGGCTAACACTACTATGCTTTCATGTTTGACATTAGGGTGTAGGTAACAATTCTTCAAATCATTGTGTTTCATCTTCCTACTAATCACAGCTCATGTCTTTTATCATAGGATGCAGTTACTTCAGTAATTGCATGGGAACTTATTCTGTATTTCTTTGTCTGCCTTCGCATGTATGAGACTTTGTGCAACTGAGAAAAAGTGGTATGATCTGTTCCACCATGACTTCTCTGAGGAGTCAGAGTGCCATGTTTCCAACCTGCCACAAATCACCTTTACTTCTAGGTTTGGGTGAGGAGCTGCTAGCTCACCGATGCAGTCAGGCCGACAACTTCCATCCGGCGTGGGACTGACTCAGTTACCCATTCGCTGTGGTGCTGCCGCCCTAAACTCAGCAGTGTCACCCCCATAGTAAGAGTCCTATGGCAGAAGCTTATGTCGTCATCTACCTTTTTGATATCTTAATTTTCTTAGAAAATAGCAGTATCACATACAACTCCATGAAGCAGGATAGTGTCTAAAAAACATTGTCTCTAAGCTAAATTAGATAAATGTGCTTTTGTAGTCTCTGAAGTAACTTTCTTAGGTTTAGTATTTCTGAAAAATGTATCAGCATGGTCCCTAACAAACTAATTGCAGTGCAAAAATGGCCCAGCCTAAGAATGTGAAGGAAATGCAAAACATTGGCATGCTTTTTAAATTTGTACCTAAATGTCGTACCAAACTTTTCTGATATTATTAAGCCAATAAAGGACCACGCCGAGTAAGGAATCCCATTTTAATATGGGCCAGAAAAAAAGGCTGCTTTCAGTAAACTGAAGAAAGCAGCCTTACACCCAGTATCTTTCTACTCCAGGACCCGCATGAATTCAGAGAAGAATTAAACTATTTAAAATTGAGAGCTTCTGGTCATCAAAGAAGCCTTTGCTCACTGGAGGTATTAGTGCCTTTTGGATGGATCATAAAAATCTGCAATTTCCTAAGTCCATGAAGAGTGCCCATCCTTGCCATCCTAGGTGATCATTATTTTTTCCTGCTTTCAGCACATTATTTTCTACAGTCCTGGGAAACAAAACAGTAAAGCAGATGACCTTTCTCGACAACCTGATGAGCTAGAAATAAAAAACAAACTCCTTTGATCTTGGTAGATTTCATTCTTGTGGCCACAGGACAAGGAAGAATTTTTTTATTAAGTTAAAAGGTGCATGCAAACCAGAGACGTGCATCACTGGTTCTCAGTTAATTTGAATGTTAGAAAATATCAAGATAGTCTGTTATTTCATGAGAAGAGTTTGCCTACAGCTGAAAGCAGAGTAAAAACCATCCAATTGTGTTGTGAGTCCCCAGGGGAAGGACATGCACGAGAAAGAAGGACTATATACTTGCAGATTCAACATTTTTGGTGGCCCTCCAAACCTAGAACAGTAGAGAGCTACAAAAAAGTCATATACCACCAAAAAGTGCCTCATCAACGGCCTGTAGGATTTTTGTGGCTGTTCCTGTCAACGCATTAAATGTCCTCCAGCTCGACGGGCATTTATAAATTTGACAGTAGGGACCTCTGTCAGGGCGATAAAGTAAAATGCTCTGTCGTCCTGGTGCAAGATGAACTGAGTGCCAAAAAATAAAACTGACCTCAAAGTCTCTGATATGCAACTGCTTAGGGCGTTTGTGGGCACAATTGCTATAGCCCTTCACACTTCCACAGCAATTTCAAGACAATGGCATTTTTGGCTTTCAGTTTAATTTGGTAGGGTTGCTGTATACTGGGGAGTAAAGAATATGATGACACATAACATCTGATAGACTGACTTACCATCACTATAATCAATGGCTGCGTAATCACCAAGAAACAAGGAAGCCGCAAAGCTACTGACTAATGAAATTCTCTATGAGGGAAAACAGACACATTACTGAAATGCACAAATTCATTGTTAATATTCCTAGATGCAGACAAATTTAACATGTAAATATTTGACATCAGTATATCTTGCTTAATACAGGGTGAAATTACATTTTGAAACATGAGCAGACATTTTGAAGAAATACTAACTGGAATCCACTGGACTGTGTTAATGTAGGAGTGGTCCTATCATGAAAATGTTTATGAATTGCAGATGTACAATACAGGAAAGAACAACATTCAGATTCCCTAAACAAAGCAATATTTAAATAGGCACAGGACCTAAATGCCCAGGCAAATGATCAAGGACGTTCAATGAATTCAATTTGATGTTTGATCTTGAAATCAATACCATCAAAATGATCACCTTAAATTTAGCGCATATTCAATCTATGGCACTAACAGGACAGGGCTTAGCAATGTGGGCGGGCCCAAACAAGTATTCAAGACAAAGTTCATGATTTAGAGTTCAGCACACAAGTTACTCAGACACAAATGTGATGGATATCCCATGTGCCATATTACAAGTGTCATTGGATATAATGGACTTGTAATACAGCGGATGGGATGTCCATCACGTATGTTGTAGAGCAACCCGTCCACCAAACTCTAAATCAGGCCCTATGTTAACACAGTAGCAGGGCTGTACTCATTTGCACGTATTTCTATTTTATTTATTAATATAAACATATTCCTGCCAGAGAGCAATCAATCAGCTCGACTTAGGCGCAGTATCAGTTCTGGATGTGATCATATAATTAGGTAGATGAATGAACGTCTGTTGGTGTACGAGAAATTTGATTACTCTTTATTCACATCAGGGTTTCTATGGAGGAACAATTAAGCCACTAATCCATTGAACAGCGGTTTTCTTACAGGTTAGGTTTTCAGCCTGCAAGGGGCCTTCAGAGCTGTTTTGAATGTGGGTGGGGGGCACAGCACAACGGAACGTTTTTTTCACAGCTTGCAGAAGAAGAACCTTGGAGAAGTACATGGGGGTTGGATGTTATTAGAGGAGAGGGTTGAGGCAAGAAAGGTTGGTGCAGGGGTTAATAAGGCAGTGGGAAAGAGATGTTGTTAAATTAAAGGTCTGCAGTTTAACAGCAGTGCCATCAACAGTTTTACAGATTAAGGTCGGCAGTTTATAATTCATACTTACTGAAGTGAACCAGTAGTCTTGGTAACAGCAGTGCTAAACAGAGCAAATACACGGAAGCAGGACATAAGTACAGGGGTGGGCACTTGGCGGTGCACGTTCACGGAGAGGAGTATGGTGAGTAGCCCCGGGTTCAGAGGGTGGTTTTCTGAACTGCTATGAAAACCAACTGAGCTTTTTGCACTACCGCTTGCTATTGAACAGTATCAGACACACCTGGTGTTGAAGAAGTGAGCGTGATGATTCTCTCGGCAGATCAGATAGGGTTTGGGTGGCAAGCCTGCCAATCTTGTCATCCGGGACAATCCATTTAAGGAAAGTACAAGCCAGTCGATCGCTGCTCATTACTATTGGAATGATCAGGAACTTGGCCGTTTAGAAAGAGAGGTGATGGTGACTTGTCTTTACCCTGAGCGGCTATTAGCTGCGCTTCTGGATGTGGTAAAGCATTCCAACACCAAAGCAGAATTGAACTGTACTCTGGTGGAATAAATGGTCTTTTGTTGACAGGGAGCCCGTAGACTTTTTTGTGATTTGGAGGGAAGGGTGTGTGCCGGGGAGGTTAACGTGAGTACATATGCCAAAGACTGTGATGTTATTGGATGAGAAATTAAGTACCACATATGCCTTACGATGAGTCAATTTTAATTTTCGTCCTTTCCCCCAGTTTTCCTTTGCCTGTACACATTTTCTTTCCACATTGCATGATTGTTTTCACTTAACGGCATGCAGACAGGCCAACCAAGCTAAGCTAGAACAATCACTTTACTTGCACATGTGCAACAACCCTCCATGCTGGAAAAAGTATGTGGACTTTAACTTCGTGTGATCACAAACTGGACCGCTTTGCTAGATACAATGGACATGGGAAGAAAAGAACGGTAAAGCCACGAATATTACCCACAATCCTGATAGAAAACCGCATACCCAATATTAACGCCTACCACAGGGGGCAGTATTTGTGAATGTGCAATCTGCATAGGATTCTAAAACAGGCTGTAACCTGGTAACGTGGAATTACACATAAATTGCGTATGAACGCATCAGTTATGGAATGTGCAAAGTCCTCATGCACTCACTCTGCACCTAACACTTGCATCAAGTAAGATCCTGTGTCAGATGCAACTTGTGCCTGGCTTGAAATCCTGTTTCGGTTACAAAAGGGTGTTTGCACTAAAATGGGACGAGCAGGCAGATTGGACGAGGCCTAAACTTCCTCTGCAAAGCTTACACCCGCAGAACCATATTTCCAGCATTAAACAGATAGACGTTACAGAAAAGTCATGTTTGTATGTGCAAGTCCCAAAGCAAAAAACGTCACAAACTTTGTGAAGCTGCAAAGGTTTTCCATCAACCTTTGGGAAGATTGCAAACATAACATCTGCAACTTTGCAAACCACTAGATAGACTTGGATTCTGTTCCATGCTGTTCAGAGCCCTTTGGCTATTTACCACATCCGTTGAATAAAATTATCCCTTGGTGGGATATGTTCCCCATACATTAAATCTCTCCTGTTTATGAATTTCTCCACCAAAAGTGAGGTACAACATGCAACTCTGCATGGCTGTGTTATGTCTCCTTCCAGAGGATTTTCTTCCAGTTTTATCCCAGGAAATATGTCACATATGTCAGGGAAAAACTGCACAACTCAAGCTTCGGACTCCTGTGCAAACTTTCGTTTGCCCAGTGATCTAAATTTGCGGCCTGACTTCTAACAAGGCATTGGTCGAGTTTAAGCACTATGTGAAAACCTAGTTATCTAAAGATTACATTAAATGGCGTACTTAGCTTAACATTTCTATAAATGGCAAGACTGACCTCGGTTTGTGCATAGGCGTCAGGTTTCTGCTTGAAGATCTTTGCAACCTGGTTTCCTGTAAAACGCTGTAAAAGAAATGCAAATCCACTTAGAATTAAGTCTCATTTATTCCCGGTAATAAGTTCCACGCATTGCACTTCGGATATTCTGTCTGTCAGAAGAAGGAAAGTCAGCAGTACACATGGGACCATTCATCATTTCCAAGAAGGGCCACCCAACTCCACGAAAAGGCAATTTTCATGCAAACGAGTCTGCAGACTTTAGTGGCCAATTTGTCATTGTCTCTACCTAAGAACAGTGATGGATCTGATCTCGTGACGTGTTTCCTTATACAAATCTGCTTCCAGAATAAATAAGCAATGGAGAATCAGTGGAGGCGGCTGATCCTGTCCTTATTTTGTCCTACCAGGCACTAGACTTAAAGGCCCCTGATTTTAAGTCAGGCGGACCAAGTTACATGGAGCAGAATTTCTGTATGGAATTCAGCTCTACCTGATTCAGAGTGGGCCAGTGTTGCCGCACCTGGTTTGTACAGGTGTTTTAGCAATGATTTTATCAGGCAGTAATTCCGCCCAGACAAATCGTATGAGGATTTCGTTGCAGCAGCCACCAAACCTCTTTCCCTATATTTTTTTTTCCTGCAGAGGGGAGCATACAATGCTGCCCCCTTCCCCCACTAGAACCTAACTTCTCCTTCCCTCCCAACTTCCAACCTCCCTTCCCTCCACCTCTACCCCAAAAGTGTGTACCCTGAATATTGACATCGATGGAGCACAATACTGAGGGCAAAATATCGACGGGTAAGTATGTCAAGACTTTCTATACCTAACTCCACATATATGCACCTCGCCTACAATTTTATATATATATATATATATATATATATATATATATATATATATTCAAGATACAAAGATGTGGAGTTAGGAATAGTAAATCTGTGCTTCTCTATATGCACTGACCTTTCTATAATTTTTTGTCGATATTTGTCCTTGCTATTCTTATACCACAACATTCTGGGAGTGGATATTCAGTAGTATAACCTGCCCCACACAGAGACTGCAGCATACATTTACCACCTGCTCATAGCAAGCGGAAAATGTATGCATTAAACCCCCAAGAAACTGGGAATTCAGTGAGGTTTTATGACTGGCAAATCAAGTCCCAAGCAATTCTTCACCATTCCAAGGATTTAAAATTATAACCGTAGGGTCCAGGTGCATTGTTACCGCACAGTAATGTAAATTCCGTATGTTGAGTTTGCACCGTGCCAATACTCGTAATCAAGTCCCAAGAAACCAAATTAAACTTGCATACAGGTACCAAATGCCACACGATAAACTCCTAGCAAATTATTGGCTGGAATCTATTTCCCATATTATGATAGATTCAGAGATTAGCAAGCATCTCATTCTGTGCATTTTTCCTGATACTAAAGAAGGCTAGCACAATAATAATAATACTTAGTGACCTCTTTGAAATCCTGACATTTGCTCAGCCAATCGCACTTCTTAGATCTGTTACACTAACTACTGACTTTTGTCTGTGCTGTAAATTAAGCTCAGTGGAGAAACAGTGACCAGAAGCAGAGATGAAGGCTGGGCTTGTTTATCTATATTGGGTGACATTTTGCAGACAGGTGCTGACAGCTTAATTGCTGTTAGGCATTAATCAACCAATATTATGCAGGAGGGATGGCACTTCCAGGTAGTTGACTGAAGTGGATTCACAGGGCCCCTGGTAAAATCAAAGACTCTATTTGATCGTGGTGAATAACTACCTGGGAGTGCCCTCTTAATTTGATATGATTGCTATTGTAAAGCAGACCTCTGCCATTTTTAGTGTAGTTTTGTAGGATGTGTAGTTTTCATGGTTCTATTTAAGTGGAAAGTTACATGAAGGGTGGATGCTATATTTTTTGGTGAAAAGGTTCTGCCATTTGTCCACTTACAGCAACATCCCATTTCTATTGATGTGAATTGGAACAGATAACTGAGGATCTAATGATAAGAAAGTAGCATGTGAAAAAATATAATGGATTTAGATCACAATTAAAACTATTCTTGGTGCTACACAGATTTTAGGGATTGTTAGGTCGGAAAAGTCCCTCGCATGGTAATAGACGTGTATCCCTGCCTGAAGTGCCCCAGCTGGGGTGATATGTGGATCCTTGGTAATACATTCTGGTCGTGAGCGAACACTGCTCATGCATGTGCACCATGATCTAGGCCTTTCTCATAGATTGCAGTCTGGTTAGAACAGGAAGGGTGTACAATATACTACCCTCATTGTGGTTGTTAGAAATAGGGTTTCTGGTTGGCTAGGGTATGTACCTAAGTCAGGCAGAACCCACCACTCTAGTCCAGGCAAGTCAGTCATACACCAAAGATAACCCATGCTTACCCTCGTCGCTTGGCACAGAGCAGTCAGGCTTATCCCCAGAGGTCATGTGTAAAGCATTTGTGTGAGACACACACAAAAGTGACAATAAATAAACCACAAAAGAGACTCCACACAAGGTTATATAAATATATAGGTCTCATACTGCAAACACTTACTTAGGCCAAAACGACCTGAATCACAAATGCATGAACCAGTAATACTGTACCAATCAGGCAGTAGTCAAACCATTAGCATCATGAACGCAAACATAATGAAACATTTCCATAGTGCCTATAGCGTAAATTATTACCCACTCAGTGCATATTAATATAGGTTCCACCATGCACTCCCAATCCCAACAGAATACAAAATGGTGTTGGGTATACATTAGGTCATGACAGATGCAACATCACAATGAGGGCAGAAGCACCCAAGGCCAATATGTCATGCCGTCCAGATGCACCTTCCAAATGAAGATCACAGCGCAACTGCGCTTTCTTTCCACGATGTACGGTAAGTAAAGCACACCCCGTCCACACAGGAGCTCCAAGGTGCAGTACCCTTTCCCAGCCACAGGAACCTGGCCTCCAATGAGGTCTATATCCTGTCCCGCATGTGGCTGGTGTAAACAAAAATGCCCCCGAAGGTATGCTGCCACAGGGGGAGACACACACGCCTCTCTCATCGGAGGGGAGACCTCTCTGGGTCCCCCTGCGCAAGACCACCTTGGGAGAGCTACCCACATCCACGTGGTGCAGCTCCTGACTTGGGGTACTCCTCCAAGTACCCGTGGGGAGGGTTGGCCCTATCCTATTTGCTGTCCGCTCTTCTCCGAGTCACAGGGGAAATCTGGCCCACTTCTCCTCCGGGCTGCAGGATCCCCTGTACAGAGCTCCGGGGCCCAACAGTGAACAGACCCATATCTTATCAGCACAACACAAAGCCTGGGGGGGTTCTGGATTCCACTGCGAGTGCCCACTTGTCCCCCAGGGGCACCAGGAGGAGCCTGCCTGCCGGCCTTTGCTGCGCTTCTCCTTTCTCCTCGTCCCCCACACGGACAGTGGGGGGTGGGAGGGGAACAACCATCCTCATTAGGAGCAGGCAGTTCTTCCTGGGCACACACAGCAATGCCTTAACTGGGACAAATTCAGGGAATAGGCTGGCAGCAGTGCAACAAGCAGAAAAGCAATCGAGATGAGTCCTTTGTGCAGCCCAGCAGTTCCTCTGGCAGAGGTGCGGTCCAAGTTCCAAAAGTGCTCTAAAAATTAAGGGGCTACAGCCCCTCTAGTTATACTAAGAAATGCCTTTGTTCTGGGGGTTACTTCAAAAGAGCCCTTTCAAGTGAAGCACAACACCCTTTCAAACCAACCCCTCTCTCCAGACTTAGGTGTAGCAAAAAGGGAGTTTAGGCCTTGGCAAGTAGTTTGACTTGTCAAGTCAGTGTGGCAGTAAACTGTGAATGCAGTCTCTGCAGTCGCAAGCCTGAGACAGGTTTGAAAGGCTAGTTTTGTGGGTGGCGCAATCTGTGCTGCGGGCCCACTAGTAGCATTTAATTTACAAGCCATAGGTATGGTATGCCACTTTACAAGGGACTTATAGGTAAATTAAAAGAGCCAAACTGGTGTAAGCCAATTATATCAAGTTTTAGGGGAGAGAGCACATGCACGTAAGCACTGATTAGCAGTGGTAAAGTACCGAGAGTCCTTGAGCCAACAAAAAGAGGGTCAGAAAAATAGGAGGAGAAAGGCAAAAAGTTTGAGGACAACCCTGCAGAAAGGGCCATTTCCAAAAGTGGTGAAGGGGTACTGCCTTTACCAAAAGCAAAGTATCCTGAGCACAATGGTGGCAGCGTACCACTTCTTTAATGAATAGTCGGTAGCATGGCCAAGCCGGGTTTATCAGTTCTGCAGGAGTGGGGCCTACTGGCCCACTCAATCAAAGTTCTGTTGCTGTGTGCTAAGCTGTTCAGGATGAGTGGAGGACTGGAAACACATGCATCTTTACACAGTGCGCTGTTATGCATTTAGGCCTGTGGCAGCAATGCATGAAGGCTTGTGTGCATGTCTTCAAACATGGAGCACTGTTATGTATGTAGGTTTATGGCAGCAGTGCATGAAGGCTTGTTAACATGTCTTTGGCAGCAGTGAATGGAGGCCTGCATGAATGTTGTTACATGGTGTGCTGTTATGCATGTGTGCCCAGGCAGCAGTGCCTTTAAAACTACACACAGGTTTGGTTGCAGGGCTAAGGATGTGCAAGTGTCTGGGAGTGGTACAGTGCATGAGGCCTGTGGGTCTAGTTTGCGAACCCTATGGACTAGCTGGTGGAACATGTGGAGGCAGAGGATTCCCCCAGATAGATTTGTGGACTACGGCTTCCCTGAGAGCTGAGTAGGACACACAGTGGAGGAAGAAAGAGCCAGGTTCTTTGGAATACTTCAAAAGGGGCACTTTCATTCTGAAAAATGTCACTGATAAAAGGGGGCCTGTGCATGTCCCAGGAAGGAGATGGGGCTCATGAAGGAATCATAAGAAGTAGGGCTGGAATTCTTAGGTGCCCCTTTGATGCAAGTATCATTGAGGCTGACAATCAGGTATGAACTTTTAGTCACTGCCATGGCATGTGTGTTGGGTTATCAAGTTGGGAGACTGTCCTGCTGTGACAGACTGCACAACAAAGGAGTGGGCACCTCAGAGTGCTCGACCCCAAAACATGAACATCAAAACAGAGACACTAAGAGCCAGATGTAGGAAAAAGGGAAATTGCGACTTGCAATTTGCGAGTCTGTGCGACTCGCAAATTGCAACTCGCAATTTGCCATGCAGAAAGGTGTCTCAGACACCTTCTGCGACTCGCAATGGGGTCTCAAAGACCCACCTCATTAATATTAATGAGGTGGGCCGCAGTTTGCAACCCCATTGCGAGTATGGGCACTCACGGGGATGGTGGCCTGCTGGAGACAGCAGACCACCATGTCCGTGACTGCTTTTTAATAGAGCAGTTTATTTTTTTTCTATCTGCAGCCCGTTTTCCTTAAAGGAAAACGAGCTGCACTTAGAAAAAAAAACCGAAACCTTTTGTTTCGGTATTTTTCAGAGCAGGCAGTGGTCCATAGGACGACTACCTGCTCTAAAAAATTGTTTTTGTGATCATTCACAAAGGGGAAGGGGTCCCATGGGGGCCCCTTCCCATTTGCGAATGAGTTACCATCCACTTCAAGTGGATGGTAACTGCGAGTTCATTTGCGACCGCTTTTGCGGTTGCAAATGAACTTGCATAGCGTTGCGAGTCGCAAATAGGAAGGGAACACCCCTTCCTATTTGCGAGTCGGAAACGCATTTTGCGAGTCGGATCCGACTCGCAAAATGCATTTCTGCATCGCGGAGAGGCTTTTGCGCCTCGCAAACGGCGTTTTTCGCCGTTTGCGAGTCGCAAAACCCTTCCTACATCTGGCCCTTAATTACATTTGTGTCTGGAAATGGATTATAAAAAAACGGGAGCTTGAGACTCCCAGATTGTCAAACCTGAGCTGTACATCAGCATGCAGAGGCTCAGCACACATTCTACCTGGTGTAATCAGGACTAGGATCAAGGGTCTGACAGTGTTCCATGCTTGGTGATGGGACATCACCCTAGATAACCAAAAATACTTGCCTGGAGCTTGGAGCACCACCTTTTGTCTGACCCAAGGCAAGAGGACCCTTTGAGGAGAAGGAGATTGCCTGGATAGACCAAGGTCCAGTGGGAATCCAGGAGAGTGTATCCTGGGAGCTGAGTGTAACATTCAGGTCCGTCAGGGCTGCTGCACCGATAGGGCTGTCTGTCCATGTGTGCTGTTGCAACTCCTTTATGTCAAGTGGAGCCCACGGTAAAGAATAAGCTGCCTTGCTGTGACAAGAGAACAGCCGTTGCCCGGTACAGCGCCATGAACATAGGAGAGCCATAACCTTATTGGTACTTCTCATGACTCGGGTCAGGAGAGGGTTGAAGAAAAGACTGAGGGCTATTGCCATTGTGCACTACTATGATGAGAGCAGGACCATCACCTTGTGCAGCTCTGTGACCTGAAGGGGCTGTCGCCCTGTGTGCCACGGTTCATGATCCCCCATATGCCAGCAGGAGGGGCAGGTGAAGTGAGATGGCTTTTGCCTTAAAGCAGCATGCAGCTGTGGAGAGGGCACTGACCCATGGAAGAGGTGCAACAATTCAACTTCCCAAATCCAGCAGCACCCAAGACCTGCTGCCAGATTGAGGAAGCCTTACCGTATGATCAGTATAGGGAAAGGTGCGGAAGACATTGTGACGCGAAGGGTTAATTAGCTTGAGCAGTGTAGATGAGCGTGATGCCTGCTGGAACCCAAACAAAGTGGAAAAATTCACAATGTTATTTTCAAGCTTGTTTGTGTAGGAGACTCCGTCTCAACCTTGAGAACGAGAGTACAGGGAGAAGATGGAATGAAAACAATGGCTAGGGAATGGCAGAGCAGCCAAGAGAAAAGTGCTGATAACATAGCTAGAAAATGCCAGAAAGGGATAGAATCCAAGCTTCAAGTTATTTAAGCACTGAATTGCGGGTGAGGGATTTGAAGCTCGCAGATGGGGTTGTGAAAGCTGCCGTCTCCAGGCCCAGAGCGCAGCGCTGCCTCCCTGTTTTTGCTGTTTAGAGACCGTGATGCTTGAGGGGGAGAGAGGTCCAAGCGGGCGGTAGAGGGCTTCCCAGCATTTCGTGGACCAAGTTAAGTTCCACACAGGGATGAAAGTCCTTTGTTTCTCTGCTCCATTATTATGCTTGCACTGTGTTTATAATCTGAAGTATTCAGCTCGTTTATATTTTGCTTTCTGAGCATCGTAGTGTGAGCTTGCTGCAGTAATTGAAACATGCATTTTTGGTATGCAGTTAATCAAAGCTTATCTGAAGTATTCAGCTTGTTTATATTTTACTTCCTGAACATCGTAGTGTGACGCATTTTGGTATACAGTTAATCAAAGCTTATATCTGTCAATTAACTCTTTGCTCATATATACATGGATGCTCTTTGTAGTGTACTCATATATAAATAGATGCTTTTCATTGCTATTTTTATTCTACCATGTTGATGTGCCAAATGCATACATTTACCTGAAATTCTAGTAAAGCTAAATTGTATTCATAATTGGCGTGTGGTCCTTCATTGAGCGTCCTTATTGACTTATATCGAACAGATCAGGTGTCAATCAGCCACCTGGATAAGACAACGTATAATCGGAGGAGCGCTGTGGAAGCCTGCAGCTCTGACCACAGGATCCAAGATCTCTGCTCATCGCCAGGCTGTAGATTTCCGCCTGTACCCTCCAACCCGGCATTCCAAAGAGAGTGAGTAAGCTGAATACCGGGCCATCGGCGGAACATGCTCTGACGTAGGAGCAAGGGCATGAGGATACTTTGACTTTCACCACGCCACTGTGGAACTTCTAAAACTTGAACTTACTAGCGGGGCCTAGCTTGGACGTTACCTCACTTAGCTGGGGAAAAACACAACCTTAGATGGGAAGAGAGGGACTTGGGAAGCTGACCCGGGGAACAGTAGTGGGCCTGCCTTGAGAAGACTGTGTGTATTATTTGTGGTGCGCCATATTATACTTTGTGTTTGTAAATAGATGCTGTCTTTTATATATTACCATGCACTTGATGGGGCATTCATTTATTGGGGACTCCTGAATGCATTTCAAGTTGTGGGCTTGTGTTCACCCTGCTCCTACCTCCTCCTGAGAAGCACTGGACTGATCGATCCACTGCTCGATCCACACTAACACTGAGAGTCAAGTGCTGAAGGAGTACTTAGCCCAGTTGCTTCAGAGCTCATAGTAAGTAATGCCCTGGGTCATAAGGAGTAAAAGGCCTCAACCACCACAGAATGGCAAAGTAACTCCTGCTTGCCCCTTTGCCCTCTGAAAGGGTTTCTGACAGGGATTGTTGTGAATTTTAGGAGTGTTCTGTTTTGCAGTTTTCCAGGGAACAAAATGAAAACATGGCAGTTGAACTACTGTCCTAAAATAGGATAATCTTAGAGGACCACACAACATGGAGGATGCTCCACAGTATCATTTGCCTGTTCATGATTTCTGTTCTTGTTTGGAATACATCTTTGTAGATGTGTTGTCTCACTCCTGTTAGTGTTAAAATGCTGAACCATGTACTAGACTATCTGACAAGGCTCAGGCACACACTGAATTTATCTTAGGAAAAAAAGATGCATTGTCACTTATGGGACTTCATCCTCTCTCTTCCTGAACATACTAACGAGATATATTTTCAGTGGAACTGTCACATGCACACATCTCTATATAGTTTATTGAAAGCATTCAAAAAACTGCATTAAAAACTACCTTACTTCCCCCAGTCTGTCACTTTGGACTGGTAGAAGGTTTCTTTGCTGCTAATAGATCACAGTAATTTTGTCTACCTACACATCAATAAATACCACCATCCGATTCCCTATCTTTTTCAGAGAGGAATACTTCTCCCTCAGAGTATTAAGTGGGGTGAGTGCATTTCGCCCAACCAGTATGTGATTAATTATCCATTGCAAAACGTCTTTGACGTAAAGATTTTCACAGCACAGGACCAACAAACTTTAAACCCAAGGTGGATGCAGAGAGGAACTGGCGCAAATGGTCACACAATCACAAAATCCCTTGTAAACTGCTAACTCATATTTAAGATTGTAAAGGCTCTGTCAGCAGTGTGCTCACCTCCTCCCACTTACTTCAGTCAGGGGCAACAGAGTGCCTCTATTTATTCTCTCAGTGTTTGTCACCAGGTCAGGTTTATAGACTATAGATGTTATCCACCATTTAGCTAAATAGATCTTACATCCGATCCAAATAGATTATTCACTGCTGCAAATTTGAATCAAGGGTGTTGATTTTCACCCACCCAATCATTGCTGTCAACTCCTCAAATCCCTATGCAATCCACACTCTGCTGAGATACCTATGCAGCCGAACTGCAGCATCTACCTTTTCTTTGTGTTCAGTTGCTTCCACCCAACTCACCGTCAAATGACTACTCAGAAGCAACTGATGCCCCTGACAGATTGGATAACTCCTGTGCTTCATAAAATGTACAAGCAACTCGATGTCCCTTCCCATGTTGACTGACACCTTCTATGCAACTTTAGTCCCTCTTCCTCATTAGTACCTCCATGAACAAACACCCATCCATTATTCTCCATTTCCCATCTCACCATCTATGAGAGCCAAAACTTCCCTAGTTGATGAAGCAATTCGAACAAGCAGAATAACAAACCTGGTCAATGCATCCCTTGTAAAGAGCACTAGTACCAGCCCATTAAGAATAGTATTGTCACTTACCTTTTTAAGAGACTGAGAGCAGACTCGCACTTCTTAGAGAACTACCAACTAATCAACATTATTCCAGCAAAAATTTGACAAACAAAAGCTCCTTCATGATCAATAGTCAGGTTTCACAACAACACAGAAAAGGTCCTCAACACCATGATGAATACAAGCAAGCCATCCTAATACTCATCAATCTCTAAGCGGCTTATGATACTGTGAACCATGTTGTCCTCCCCATAATCTAACAGAATAGACACTGACACAGATATTGCCTTGAAATATATTCACTCAATTTCCACCAACTATCCATAAAGTGACATTTGGAGTGCTAAAAAGACACCTCTCTGTCACCACCATTGATCAATATCTATATGCTGTCATTCAGTGATGTGCTACAGCAATACCAAGAGCACTCTCAAATATATGCATGACACAGACTATACCCAGGTTCACATTCACCTGGAGAATGAATGGGATAGGCAAGCAAAGTTCATCAAATGCTTTCACAATGCCTACTGATGAAAGCAAGACAGCTTCCTTTCATTAGACTGAGCCAAAACTAAGTTCTTAATGCAGTTAGGCAAGCTACGGTCTCTGACCATGTCGCTGAAAATAAAATACTGGGGGTCACCTCCAAATACAGATTGTATCTTTACTCCTCAGATAAATATAGTGTTAAAGAATATCACTTTCCAGCTTTCCATGTATTCAAAAATCCTCCAGACTCTGCAAACCCAGTACCAAGCTGAGACTACTGAAGCATGGGAAATAGAGTACCTCCATCAAGCAACGTCATCTACAATGGACTATTCAATAAATTATTGCTATAAGACAGAGTGCCTAATTAAACAGGCATATTATGCCTAAATCTCCCCCAACAAGACACAGTAAGTTATGCCCTGGAATCTCACAATTTGCGTCTGAGGTAGTCAAGAATTAAGTTCAATATTGAAGGGCGCAAGCACAAGGCACACTGGTGCAACTGTCTAAGGGCCTGATTTAGATCTTGGCGTGAGAAATACTCTGACACAAACATGACGAATATCTTGTCCGCCAAATCGTCTATGGAGATCATAATACGGTGGACGGGGTAGCCATCAAAACATTTATAAATTGCTAACTCATTATACTCCGGCTATAGTTCTTTAAACAGCCATCTCTAATATTCTTAGCATGAGGGCAAATAACAATCATCTGTGATGCACAGGACCCCTGAAAATGGAGCTGATATTCAGCTAAAAGTCTGCCGGAAAAAAGGCAATAACTAAACGGTATTGGAAAAGCTTTACTCCTTTTATCCAGTTATGTGCGTTCTAGTCTTGTCCAGCTACTGTAATCCTGCTGCATACTCTGGACTCAAAGTTGACTCTCCGAAACAATACAGAAATCTGTATAAAATACATATGAATCAATATTTCCGCAGTTAGAGGAGCAATAAAAGGAAGTCTATAAGGTGTTTCCTTGAATTCTGACATCCATCTAAGAGCCCCTTTAGAGCTGATCAGACAATATTTGCTTAGAAAAAAAAGGCTGTTAAAAAAGTTAAGTAACATGCTTTCTGAAATCGAAAGATCATAAAAAATACTTTAGAAATTTTTATCCAAAATTTCTCAGGAACCTTCCTAAAGGTAAAATTGACTTTAATATTTGAAATACTTGAAAGTCATACTTAGCAACCAAACAAATGCCCTTTGTACCGCTGTTCACGAAAGCTAAGCACACAATATTTGCTATGGTATTCTTTACAAACATTTAGGATATGTATTATATCTTTAGCATGGCTCACAGAACACAGGCTCCTTAATCTGTAGATAACCTGGATATAGAGAAGACATTTCAAATTCTAGTTTTCTATAAAAGTACCTTTTTAGCAAGGCATTGGATCGCACTTCATTTAAATTGTTGGAATTCCTTTCAGAAATACTACGGTTTGTACTTCTGTGAACGGTGCATTTTTCCCTACATTCAATTATCTACAGGAACAAGAGATGGTTGTCACCTGTCCTATTTGTATTTTTAGCAACTGAAACCCTACTGGAAGGAATCAGACTCAATTTAAAATCTGAAAGAAAACCAAATTTAGAAATGTGAATTCAAAGTTTCAGCCCTACTGACTGTCTATTAAAACAACAGAACCAAGATCTCCAGTAAACTGTTCTCTCTTTGCCTAGAGATTAAATCCAAGGGTTTAGAATGCAAAAAAATATGAAAAGACTGATAGTGTGTCTTTGATTTTCATGTGTGAAAACAAACATTGTCAAAGCCATTTTCTCACCTTTTGGCTTTACCGATAGCTATTGCCGACACTTAGTATCTGCACAAAAATAAAGCCCCAGTGACAATGTGTAAGTGTGCATGCTTCGTGACGCATGCACATATGCGTCATGACTCAGTGGTTGTTTCTCTTTTTAATTTACCTTTCCAAAATCTCGGACACCTGTCTTGGAGAAGTAGAATAAAAAAACATCAAAAGTGCATTACTTAGACATGCCAGCAGCGAATTGTAGCTGCGGGGCTATCTGACAAAAAGGGAGGAGGAGGAACAATTGTGGTGGAAGGGGCAAGATGATAGCTGCCAGGAGACACAGTCTACGAAATTGGGGAACAGGGAGGGGTCGGAGAGCCATTTAGGAGCTTGGTGGGGGTGATAAAAATGCAAAAAAGGAAGAATGCGGTGGGATAAGGACGAAATGGACAAGCTGGGGGAATGCAACTGGAAGCGCCTGGTGGCAGGGTCATGAGGGGTGAAGTAGCACACAGGGAGAGAACAGGAAACACATACACTCACATGGAGCGCAATTACCAATAATTTCCTGAATGTAAGCAGTGGAAGGCTAAAAGTCATCCAATTAAAAGGATGGCAAAGAAGTAATGCTATAGGGGAAGAAAAGGCAGGCCATGTGAAAGGAAGACTAAGGAGAAAGCCACCAATGAAATGCAATGGGCTGACCCAAAGTCCACATTAAGTTCTTGAATTGTAGACAATAGGTCTTTCTATAACAAACAGCTAAAGCTGTCTGTAGGCAAGACCTAAAGAGGACTTTCAGATTACAGGCCTGGGATAGCAAGCAGAATAAAAAAAAAAAAAAAATGTGTTTAGGCTTGTTTTTTGGCCTGTTTCTAATGGAAACTTTGTATAGCAATTTAACGTTAATTCAAAGATAGTGGACTGAGCAACTCAAAGGTCTACTCGATACTTGTAGAGAAAGTTAAGTTAAAATCTATACAACTTAAAGCTGTTGACATTTATCTTGTGCTAAATATCTATGCTTGTGGTCTTCTTGCCAGAATTCGATTTTAAAAATATGGACTCTGAATACATTTTTATGGCAAAGTGGTAGAGCTATTATTATGCATGCCAAACTTAAGTACTCTAAGTTAAAAAAAGAGAGATATGTTTCCCATATTTATAAAAAATGTATCGTATAGCTGTCACCCTCATTAATAATCTCTGTCCTGTTTCCAATGGGTGGGTCTATATTAAACACAGTCACATAAAAATCACAAATAATCACCAATTGTAAATACTGTTATCAGACAAAGAAAGAAAGGGTAACTAACCTTTTGGCCTCAAGACAAATTGACAGGATATGAGAGAAAAAATATGCTGATCAGAAGCATAATGAATCTTGATGCCCCCCCTACAAAGTACATGGAGGCCCCCCCACCATACTCACTCAGGAGCTCTCAGGCCAGGGTACTGTGCTAAGGGGGCCCCCTGGATCTCCCCTCCTCCCCCAAGCACCGCAGGGGCTGCAGGTGCCTTTGCTATGCCACTGATGCAGATTTACATATGGGTTGTGTTTTCCAGAGTGATTAGAAAAACTGAAGTATGAAATATTCACTTAAAAATCATTACAGAGGACAATACATGATAATGCTGAACAGTTGTGTTTTTATACAGATCACACAACACACAAAATGTGATTGGTGAACTGCTTGCAATAAGTCTAACCATTGGCAATTGCTTGGGGTAGCATTCTAACCCATCACTCTTTTGTACACCATGACACCTTAGTTTGGACCAACCATATGCAAATCAGTCTTGACTGCTGCACTGGGATTAGTCCAGCCCAAGCTACCAGGCCAGGTCCTCCCTAAACTGGACCAGAAGCAACCCAAGACTGGTTTCAAACTGACTGATGCACCTCAGCCAGGTACAGCTTGGTTCCAGTCGCATAGTGAGCTCAGGACCCATATCTGGTTATGTCCTTGGCCAGTGAGGGCGTTACATGAAACACACAAAATGTAATGGGAGAATGTTTGCAATAAGTCTAACCATTGTAAATCACTTTTATGTGCCAGCATTCTAACCCCTTGTTCTTTTGCCCACTAATGCACCTCAGCCTGGTCCCTCCCACATGCAAATCAAACTCAACACTTCTCCAATGCGAACAGTCTAGCCTGAACTACCAGACTTAGACCTCACTGAAAAGGAACACAACCAACTCAAGAACGGTGGGTTGGAATGCTATCTTCAGGAATTGCCAGTACTTAGAATTATTGTAAGCATTACTCACATTACATTTTGTGCGTTTTATGCAAATCATACCTCATATGCCCGTGAACCAGTAAGATTCGACAGGATTTGTGCACCTCCAACAGCTTCTTCAAGCAACCGGCACTCTGCTGTGGTACTGGAATCCATCCAGATGGGGCTGTCATTGATAGCAAAAGAAGACTGTCAAAGAAGAAAATCACAATGAGAAACATAAAATACACAATAATAATGTTGCTACCATCATAGTGCTTACAACGTTCTATTATTGTTGCTCTCACAAAAAATATTTTGCGAAAGAGTGATAACTTAATAAAACCAAAAATCCAAAAGTCATACAATATTAATGAACTAATCTAATGTTAATTTCAGTATCACAATCATCTTCTTGATTTCTTCAGAGGCAATACATTGTAGTTCATTGCACTCAACATGGATCTCATTACCTTCACTATTCCAAACCTAATTCCTATAATTAACAATGGGTAAGACATCCATGTAGCATTAATGATTACATTCTGAAAGAGAAAAGGGTAATGACACAGAGATGGGGCTTTTATTATCTGCTGTCTGTGCCTGTACTTGGTTATAGAAAATAAGATTGGAAAAGATGTGTTATGATCTCTTTTGAATACCTAAAAGTAAGCAGTATACATGCATGCATGTGGTATTTCTATAGACCTAGCCAAAAGGCAGAAGAAGAGTGCTGTACACGGTCAAAGGCAAACATAAAACCATTTATTTTTTAATCAATTGTAAACTTGAAATTAAGAACCACCCAAAGGCGGCCCAGAGAACAAAACATTCATTGGCAGCTTTTATCTACAACAATTTGTCAGTAGGGAGAGACAAACATTAAGCGAGTGAAAAATAAATTCCTTTTTCTTGGATAATCATTTCTGAGACACTCCTGATTGTTATTTGTCATGAGAAAATGATTACAATTTAAACTACAACATGTTATGCTCTTAGAATATAGCGATGACCACTAAATGATTTAGTTCTTGGCAACATCTGTAAGGTGCAATGTAAATGACAATAGTTTCTAGACAATGGAAACAAAGGTTGGGGTAATTCATCAACGGATAATGAACAAATTTAGAGACTTTCACAAAAAGAAATGAATAGAAACCCACTGACTCTCAACTAGAAAACAAAGTCAGACTATTTGACCCTGCCTCTAGAACTATTTGGCCTACTTCTGTAAAGGGGTGAAATCTATCATTTTTCAGGAACTTGAAAAACAATATCTTTCACTAGATGTTTATCAAGTGTTTGTTTTGAATCCTAACTGAGTCACACATCACTGTTTAAGGTAGCTTGAAGAAGCTGTGAAAGGTGCATCATACTATTTGCATGACTGTTCGACTTGGCACCCTTGCTGTGGCCTCACCTAACGTTTTGCCTCTGTTTCCCAGGTTGTTGATGTGTGCTGGACTCTGTTTTTGCTGTTATTGTTACTTTGGGCACTTTACCATTGCTATCCAGTGCTAACGTGCAAGTGTTCCTGTGTAAAATGTATGCGTAATTGGATTTCCATGATTGGCATATTTGATTTACTGGTAAGTCCCTAGTACAGTGCACTAGAGGTGCCCAGGGCCTGTACATCGAATGCTACTAGTGGCCCTGCAGCACTGGTTGCGCCACCCACATTAGTAGCCCTGTAAACATGGCCCAGAACTGCCACTGCAGTGTCTGTGTGTGCAGTTGTAAACTGCCAATTCGACTTGGCAAGTGTACCTACTTGCCAGGCCTAAACCTTCCCTTTTCTTACATGTAAGACACCCCTAAGGTAGGCTCTAGGAACCCTCAGGGGCAGGGTGAAGTGTATGTTTAAGGTAGGACATATACTAATGTGTTTTATATGTCCTAACAGTGAAATACTGCCAATTTCGATTTTCACTGAGCAAGGCCTATCCCTCTCATAGGTTGATATGGGGGCTACATTTAAATATGATTAAAATGTAGATTCCCTTTGGGAGCAGATGGACATGTGGAGTTTGGGGTCTATGAACTCACAATTTAGAAATACATCCTTTAGTAAAGTTGGTTTTGAGATTGTGTGTTTAAAAATGCAATTTTTAGAAAGTAGGCATTTTCTTGCTTGAGCCATTCTGTGACTCTGCCTGTTTGTGGATTCCCTGTCTGGGTCAATTTGACAGTAGGGCTGTTTGCACCTCTCTCTAGACAGTGACAGAAAGGGAGCTGGGGTGTAGCCTGTATATCCTGATGAGCCATCTGTGCTAGGAGGGAGGGCAGGAGTGGTCATTTACACTCTGACACGGCTGAGCCTGCCCTCACACAATGCAGTCTCCAACCCCCTGGTGAGTGTCTGGGGCCTGGCCTGGGCAAGGCAGGATCTCACAAACAAGATAGACTTTCCTTTGAAGTAGGCCTACTTCAAAGGCCAATATGGATATAAGAAGAGCACCCAAACACCTGTAAAATAGATCACTTATGTAACTCAAGAGGAACCTCTGCCAAGGAGAAGAGCTGAAGAGCTGAGGAGAAGTGCTGCCCTACCTGTGATTGTGATTTGTGGAGCTATCCCGCAGTTGCTGCTTCTGCCTGTGAAAGGGGACAAAGACTGGACTTTGTTGTCCATTCCTGCTTGTGAAGAAATCTCCAAGGGCTTGACCTGAGCTTGCCTCCTGTTGTTGAAGTCTCATCAAAGACTTCCTCTGCCAGCACCTGGACTCTCTGCTGAGAGTCCTGCCCTGCCAAGTGGTGCCCTATCCAGTTCCTGGGCCCTTGAAAGGTGAAGCTGGCAGACAAAGACTGAAAATCCATGCACAGACCGCCGTACGGGGACATTTTCGACGCACCTTCCGAGATGCGGCGGTGAAACAAAGCGCCACCGGCTTCATGGCTGAAGTCAACACTCCACCTGCATTGCAGCTGGAAGATCGACGCACGCGTCTGGAAAAAACGATGTGCAACACCCGAATCCGGAGGCTGATAATGTCGCAACCCCACACAGCATGGTTTTGGGATACCGTGCGACCGGATTTTCAACACAATATCGCTGGGCATGGAAAAACAACACAAAGCCTGCCCGGACCCGAGGTGCCTGTCCGGATCGACGCATCGCTCTCCTGCGGAGGGGAAAAACGACGCACACCAACCCGACCAGAGGAGGAACGACACACGGTCTTGCTTGCAAGTAAGAAATTGATGCATCGCTGGCCTTTTCCGACGCACACTCACCCGTGCGGTGTTATTTTGACGCAACCCAGGTACATTTTCAAGCTAACAGTGTTCTCACTGTTTTCTAAGGATTTCAGACTCTTATTCTTTTAAAATTCATAACTTAACTTCTGTATGTTGGATTTTTGTCATTTTGGTCTTGTTTTGTTTAGATAAATAGTACCTATTTTTCTAACCCTGTTTTGTGTCATTTTGTAGTGTTTTCACTGAGTTACTGTGTGTGTTGGTACAAATACTTTACACCTAGACTCTGAAGTTAAGCCTGCCTGCTTGTGCCAAGCTACCAAGCTACCAAGGGGGTGAGTGGGGATTAGCTAAGGGTGATTCTCCTTTACCCTGACTATAGTGAGGGTACTTGCTTAGACAAGAGGTAAAATGAGTGCTAACCAAAGACCCCATTTCTAACAATTACTAAAATGGGAAATGTATAGCTTCCTAATCACTAGAACATGATCTCTGAGAGCAACAATCATTGGCATAAACATTACAAAGCACGTTAAAGCGACAAAATATGCTTCTCTGTTCACAATGCATCAGTGAGCTATTTTAATTGGCATTTTTAGTGCTATGAAGCACAAAGTATTATTTGAATTATTTACTGTGAATTACTGGTGTTATCACAGCTGAATGTGTTAAACTGGTTGGAATGATCCAACATGTTACCTTTAAAAGCATGTGTAAAGGAAGTTCAAGGGATAAATTCGTCAAAATTCTTTTGGCTCCTTTTTTCCAGTATACGCTTCCATGTTGCTGTAAGCAATATAAAATATTGTTCACATTTTACCATTGTTTTTCTATATTTTAAAACATAGGTTACATAGCATATAATATGCAGTCTAACATAACGTTCCAAAAAAGAAACATTAAATAGTGAAAAATAACTTCTATCCTTGTCAATTGGCATTAAAGCAGAGGGTAGTCACTTTCTCGTCATATAATGGGATTATGTACATAGATGTGAAAGTGGAAAATTAGAAACTGGTGACGGTGTTTAGTTTTGTCCAAAAATACAGTACTTTAGTAATGATATGTAATACAAGCCTAGAAATGTCATCCCAATATATTCATTTTTTGTAAATGTGAAACAATGTATGTTTTCACTCTAAGAATTGATTTTTGAATAGGAAGAATGTTACTGGGTCTCAAGGACTTCAAACTGGGTCAACTGCTTTGATTCCAACAAGCAAAAGTCCTCACTTTCAGCTAGTGCAAGATTTGTAGTCTTTGTAATCCTTGTTTCTACCTTTTATTCATGAAAGGCTTTGTCCACCATTCAACAGGAACTGTACATTAAAAACATACAGAAAGAGATTTTGAAGAATTCAAACCAGAAATGTAAAAGGATAAGAGACCATACTTCTAGCACTAGGTTATGGAGCAATTTATAGGCAATTAAAAGCCAGGCTTGCTCAGAAAAAACACTGGTTGACTGTCTTTTTCATTTATTCAGAAATTGTTTACAACCTTACCTCTCCCTAGGTAATTCTTCTTTCATATTATAACTTTCTATAAGCAAATAAAGCATTTGTTTAATGAATGATTTAAATCTGTCCATGCATAAAGGTGAGTTAGCCTTGCTAGAGCTGTACAGATATAGTAAAGCAAATATAGGGACATAGATAAGAACCAGGGCTCAGAGGTTCTGTCAAGATAATCATCCTTGACATACCTAAAGCATCACTAAGCTAAAAAGATATGTAGAAATTACTTGATATGCTGTAGGTGTTCTTTTATATCTGTGCCTTCTTAACTGCACTGAGAGTTCAACTCTGTCATGCTGATTACTTTGTTTTGTGCTGCATTGCCATGACCTGTGTATGCCCATGTCTTTCCTTTGTTTTTACCTTGCCAGTCACTGGAGCAATTGTTTCTCATCTTAACTGATGGGTCCCTAGCCAGCTATCTAGAGTGGCATTGAGTATTCCAGTATATACACCCTGCTCACCTCTTGCCAGTCGCCCATCTGGAAACCCTGGCCTGACGAGATAACATTAAGGGTCGATATAAAAATGGATAGTAGCGGGCACAGGCCCTAAGGTGGCATTTCCCAGAAGTGTTGCTGATTTGTTCCCTCTGAACCCCACACTCACCATGAATTTCTAGGACTTTGACGTAAGGAGGGAGTGGGAAAGCCAAAGACCCACATCTAAGACCCTGTAAGGAATTTCTACCAAGCCCCTATGGAGTTTGCAGACTTTCAATCCCCCATCTGAACCTGCAGACCCCCATCTTTCCAGAGAAAGTGGATGCTAGGGTGTGTGCAGAACTAAGCAGACCCTTACGACAACGAATTAATGATCAATGTAAAGTACTAAACAATTCCTCTAGGGACATGTCACAGTGAAACCTTTCGGGGGAGTGTGGCCACAGCCACAGCACAATGTCTATAGTGCAGGTACTGCTAAATCCAAATGTGGGGTGGCAAAAGTAGCGTTTAATCAGCCACCTTCCACTATTTAAGCATACCATCAGGCACATGCACTGAATTACCAGACGTAGATCTTCCAACTCTCCACTACCCTGTTCTGAAGGACTGTCATGGCTCCTTTTAGTATAAAACCATGAAACAATGCCAACCATGGTGAAAATATTTTCTTGGGTTCGGTAGGCAACAATAGTGGAAAGAGAACACCACTGATCAATGAAAAGTCGCTCCCCAACTTAAACAGCCCAGATATTTTGCTGCATTGCATAGAACATTGCTCTAAAAAATATGAAGAAGAGAAGATTGCAGACCCAGTGGCTAATGGGTAAATTTCCAGTACTGCACGTGGGGAAGAGTTGGGGGGGTCTAACAATATTGCAGTAAAAAGAACCTGCCGGTAGCAGGGTGTGCTTCATTCATAGGAATCTGGATAGACCAGATGAGATTAGAAAATATGAACCAAAGAATTCCAGAAAGACTTGTCTTCTCAATTTATGTCTAAGATGCCTCATGTGGAGAGTGCTGGGGAAAGCAACATAGAAAGCCATGATTGCTGTGAAATGTCTTTTACTATTAGCACAGAAAAAGAATTAGGCAGTGCCTGTCCTTCAATTGTTCTCTCATGGCTCCTCAGGGAGGACTGTTTAGACCCAAGGAGGGCTTTAAATATGTGCCCTTCAGTAGCCCAAAATTATCTGCTTTCTGAACTAATCCAATCAACCATGGAGAGGACCCCATTCTCCCTAACATCATACAACATGTCCATCTTCATCATAAGGAAGCTATAGCAAAACACTGCCCCCATGTTAAGTTCTAAAGCACAATTCTGTGTATCACTCCATACCATCAATAAGAACATAGCTAAGGTTGGTCTTGTACATGGAGGAAAGGGTAACAGAGGAGGAAGCAGTGCCTTCTCTGACCACAAATACCATTACACAAGTCAGCCAGCAAACAGAGTTAATTGATATATTTTCTCAATTAAAGTTATGAGTTTGATTATATTCTATAACATTTTCAACAGCACAGGAACTCCAAATAGTCAACACCACACTGGACATGTACTGATGGGAAGGAACTTCTCTTCCCGTGTGTCACACTGTGTTGCGCCATTGCGCACACTGATAGCATGCTGTGCACAGTGCACGGCTGTCTCTGAGCAAGCCAGTCAACACTATGGAGTAGGCCCCGTAAACAGAAATATGCAGAGGGCACACCAACAAGTAGGTGTTCACTGCAGGCATCTCCCTTCGAAGAAGTTGAGCCATGATTGAACTTGGGAAGCCATTACCACTCCATTCATGACTAATCACCTGTCTGTTTACCTATCACACCCAGTGAGACTCTACAAGGGGTTCTCCTATGTGTACCTCCATGGGGCCTCAGCTGGTTGTGATAGGTCTGCCTCTGTAAAAATTAGGAATTAGCAGAAGAATCAGTTTTTCTGGGTCCAGTTCCCCAAGTAATTCCTCATTTTCCACCAGATTTTCTCAACTATGTGAACATGAATGGACCCACAGGAATACCGCAGATCTCATAATTTGAATCGGGCTGGTAAGTGCTATAATTGGATCCACCGGAATGAACATACCACTGGTATTGAGGGCCTAAGACTGTGCAGAAGCACAGCATGGAAGAGTCAGCAACAAAACTGATCACAATATTTGTCTCCTTCTCAGTGAAGTTATTTTTCATTTTGAGGGGGATGGTCTGCATCTCAAGCAGTCTTGAGGTTGTTTGACACCATAATGAAAAGGGCCGCAAGGGGATGGGCGCAGGGCTGTGAGCCTTGCTTCTATTTGTGTGTTTTAGATTTTTATTGCTACCTAGTATGTGTGAATGTGATAGGTATTTTGTAATACCCACATTAAAAACTCCAAGTTACATAAGCATACACCGCATACTATTCCACCCTTGCAGTTGCACATCCAGGTGCAGATCTATGAAAGACGTTTTAATTGTATTAGCATCAAGCCCTGATTTGCATACTCAAATGGAGCAGACCAATGTATGTCTTAGTAAATATTTCAGTGATTGTTTTTTTCATTTAATTAATTAATTGTTGCTACATGTTTGAGACAGTTTAACACAGGAGAAGAGAAGAAATGTAATTAGATCAAAATTACTTTTTTGGGAATGTGGATAGAAACACAGTATTTGCCGTGACATGTTAAGTGTCTCTTTTTTTTTTAAATCTGTTTATTGCTTTATATCACATAACAGTCCGGATATTCGTCCAGGTACAACATTACTGTGCACATAATCGTACCAGCATTATTTAATACAACCCGTAGCAAGCAAAATTCCTATAATCAAAGAACTAAAAATGAGAGAAAAGGAAATATAGAAACATACAGAAATGTAATATAGAAACTGCTCAAGAGAGATCGCCTGTGGGTGGGCAGTGACATTCCAAATAGGGAGGAGCGATCGGGGGGGGGGAGACCAGGAGGGGCGACACGACAGGGCGGCAGAGCGGGCAACACATCATGAATACTCACAGATAGAGTGAAAACTGTTTCATGGTCTGGACCGGGGAATGTGCATATATATATATATATTTATATAGATATATAGATATATATTGTTTTTTTTTTTTTTTTCGTTTCACCCATTTAATGTATATATTACAAATACGGACAATTACAATGGTTCCCAATGTGTGAAATGTAAAGCAATATCTGTGTGGTAATTAGTTAACATCCTAGGTGCCTCCAATGTGTACTTCATATTCACCGTGCTACACCATCCTATGAGCATGCTTGCCATATGAAGGCAAAACTGCTGGAGCCTCAAGGTGGTCGAGTGTCATCTTTATTTCCAATCGGATAATGAGGGAAACCCATGTGTCTACCCCTTTAAACAACACCCCTCTATCTTGGAGGGAATGCAGCACCTGCGCCTCCGCTCTAGTCCAATGCAATAACTCTCTCGCCCATTGGTGCGCGTCAGGTACACTTGGCGCCTTCCACTGCATCGCAAGGATGCACTTAAATAACACGAACTCTAAATCAATGCATCTGTGCACCTGTTTCCCCCCTTTGGGTCTTGGGCGGATCCCCAGTAAACAGGATTCAGGTGCGGGAGATAGTGGATGACGAAGCCAATCGGCCGTCACTGAAGTTATGTTTTGCCATGCGCGCAGCACTGGGGGCACACCCATGTCATATAAAAGAAAGTGGCATCGGGATCACCACATCTTGGACACTCCTGGCTAGCTTGAGGGAACATACATCGGAGCATGTGCGGAGATAAGTATGTTTGGTGTAAATATTTAAACTGCGTGCATCTGAATCGAGGATTGCGGAAGGCTTCATGCGTCAAAGCAAGTGCTGTGTTCCATGCCCGCTGTGCCAGTGGCGCGGCCAAGACCCCATCCCACCTGGTCTATGCCTGTACCTGTGCCTGCTCCGGTCTTGCCATCAAGGTTCTATACATCCCTGATATATTAAGTTTTGTGCCCAAACCGTCTAGTAATTCATGTAGAATAGGGGCAGTTGGGGTTTCACGCTCCCCGCATTTCCATGGGGAACGTATTAGTTGGTGTAGAGCACCGTATGCTATGAACCATCCATGCCCTAGATCGTGGACACTTGCCAGAGCCGCGTAGGGCAGGAAGTGACCCTCCATAAAAATGTCTCCTATTGTTTCTATGCCTTTTGCGGGCCAGGTAGTCAGTCTGTGCTGTCCAGCCACCATCCCGATGTTCAGGATGGCCATCAGGGGGATCCTAGGTGAATATAGCGTAGTCCGGTTCCCCAGTGACATATACCGACGCCATGTCCCCCGAGCCACGTTCATTAGGATATTGCTTAAATGCGGTGATCCGTCGTAGTCAAGTAACCATTGCAGCACATTAGTGTGACCCAGGGAAGCATGTACCATCCGAGCCTTTGAGCCTAGGGGGTCTTACAACCAGCGCATAATCCAATGTATCTGCGCAGCTGGGTAGTGCAACTCGTAATGCGGAGCCTCTAATCCGCCCTGCGTCAATGGTAAGTATATTTTGGTTAGGGATATTCATCGACGTCCGTTACCCCACACCAAATCGGTCAACAGGCTAGCTACGACTCTGAAAAAAGACCGAGGAAGTATCAGAGGCAGTGCAGAAAAATAATACAGTAGCCGCAGGAGTATGATTATCTTTGCGATCGCCACTCTGCCCAACGGGGATAGTGGGAGTGAGCACCAAAAGGGAAAAGAGCCTCTAATGGACCTGATCACTCGCCCCAGATTGCCCTGTTTAAGGTCTGTGACACCATGGTATATATTTATCCCGAGGTATTTGCAAGTGGTATAACACCACGGCAAAGCACAGGCCAAAGCGGTAGGACGCTAAGACTCCGGGATCAATCTCAACGGACTTTGTCCAGTTCACATGCAGCCCAGAGAGGTCCCCGAATAAGTCCAACAGTCTATCAGGTCCGGAAGGGACTCAGTGTAATTTTGCAAGTATATCAATGCGTCATCTGCATATAGGGAGACAATGCGCTGTGTATTCCTTTCCAGTATGCCCCATTCTATAGCCGCACTCCAAAGCCGCGCAGCCAGGGGTTCGATCAGCAGTGCAAACAATATCAGCGAGAGGGGACAACCCTGTGTCGTGCCCCTTACGATATTAAACCTGTCCGATATGATCCCACCTGTTTTTACCCTTGCTGTCGGGTCGGAATATAAGACATTTATCCACCGCATAAATATTTTGCCAAAACCCATGCGATTCAATGCCTTCATTAAGAAGGGCCAGCCTAGAGTATCAAATGCTTTTTCTATGTCTAACGATACCGCTACTCGTTTGTATTCTAGTTCTGGGGTATCCCCCATCAGCCTTAGTAGGCATCGTATGTTAATGAAGGTATAAAGCCTGATTGGTCTGAGTGAACCAGAGATGGCACCAATGGGAGTAGGCGGTTAGCCAGCACCTTCCCCAATAGCTTACAATCTCAATTCAACAGTGATAAAGGGCGATACGACCGGACGTCCAGTGGATTGCGACCTAGCTTAGTGAGAACCACTATTACCGCTTCCCGTTGTGATTCTGGTAGTCGACCTACGCTGAAGGCCTCTTTTAACATGTCCAGGTATGGTGTGAGAGTCTGTACGGAGAATGTACTGTAGTACTCCGCAGGTAAGCCATCACTGCCCGGAGCTTTATTATGGGCTAATTGGGGTAAAGCTTGTTGAATCTCATCTAGGTCTATGGGTTTCTCCATGTCCTGCACCTGCGATGCAGTGAGGCGAGTCAGATGGAGCACCTTAAAGAAATCCTCCAATTGTTCTGATGGAGGGGGGGCGTGCCATGTATAAAGCACTATAGTATTGTTTGAAAGCTCCGTTGATTTCTGATTGTGTATTAACTATGGCACCAGTATCTAGTCGAATAGCACCTATGGGAGTGCGCTGTTGTTTGCCCTTTAACAGCCAGGCTAACAGCCTGCTAGAGCGGTCCCCTTCAGAATGCATACGAGGAACATAGTGGCGGTAGTCAAACTGCTGCAGACGTGAATCAACCTCAGTCCATTTCTCACGTATCACACCGAGATCCTCCCGCTTCACAATACCCGATGCCATCCCACATTCCGCATCACGCAGCTCCTTCTCAGGCTTCTGCAGATCACGTGCCAATGTGCGCCGCACCTCCCCAGCCACCGACCCACACACCCCCCTCACCACCACCTTATGTGCATCCCACTCAATGGCCCGTGAGGACGCTGTCCCCCCATTAAGTGTAAAGTAAGAAGTAATATGCTCTGCTAGTTCTGTACGAAACGGGGGATCCAGCAGCAGGCTCAGTTGTAGGCGTCAGGAGGGGACACGTGTAGGCATTCTACCCCATTGGATGGAAGCTATCAAAGGGCAGTGATCTGATATGGTTTTAGCCAAGTATGTAGGACTGGTGAAAGTGTGTGTTAGCCCATGAGAGCTGAGCAGCAAGAAGACCAGGCGCGATCTTCCACCAGAAGTTGTGTGGGCGAGCATGTGTCAATCTGTGTTCTACTGTGAGTCTCTGTCCGATGAAATTACACCCTAGCCACAACAGTAGGCAGCTTCAAATATCATCAGCTGTGCGCGGGGTGAGAACCGCATATCAATGGAGAAGCAGGCGGGCTGGAGCTGCTTTGCAGACAGCATGAGTCCATAGCTCTAATCTCTCGGCGACTTGAGGATTGCGGCCCCACAAATAAACTAGCCTCCTTTAGGACTTGTGCTTGATCTTCCTCTGCTTGTGATCTTGACGGGTGTGCCTTTGTTCCAGTTCTTTTCTTCCTTTGGGGACAGGGGGTGATCTGACCCTCCTGTCTAGTATCCTCTTTAGTAGGGTCCACCAGACCCTTGGCATAAAGCCAGGTCCAGGCGTCCTCCGGGGTCGGGAAGATGAGGGTCCTCTCCCCATCGATCACCCGGAGGCAAGCCCGGAACAGAAGTGAGTAAGTGATGTTGCTTTCGCAAAGTAGCTGTTTAACTTTCGTGAACGAGGCCCGTTTACGCTGTACTTCCCCAGTATAGTCAGGATACGCTGTGATGACACTGTTGTCCATTCGGATGGGCCTAGCGATCTGAAGCACTGAATGATCTGGTCCCTATCGCAGTAGTTGCGAAAACATGCGATTAGTGGTCGGGAGCCCCCGGGATCGGCAGCCATCCAGGCACCCAGTGAGCCCGTTCCACCACAAGTGATGAGGGCGCATTGTGCAGCAGCACTGTGTCTTTCAGCCAACATTTCAGAAACACTTCAGCATTAAGTGACTCTACACGTTCCAGGAATCCCAGGAATCTGACGTTATTCCATCGCGAACAGCCCTTTGCACCTTCTGCCCTGCACTGCAGATGGATGATTTCCTCCTCCATCCGCTGTATTTAAGTTTTCATGATGGCAATGTGAGGTTGAGCTGTGCTGAGCGCCGTCTCAATGAGGGTGACTCTATCTACTAGTTTACGGTGATCCCCTGTGAAGTAAGTTTACTTCCAGTATCACTGAGTCAATTTTCCCCTCCAACGAAGTTTTAGTGTCCATCACCGCCTGTAGCAACTTGTCAAACTGTGTTGAGTGAGCGCGCAATGTTTCACTCACTTGAAGTAGGGTGTTGGCCTGGACATCCATCCTACCCACGGGGGGAGAGACATCCCCTTCGGCGTTGTGTTGCACCTTGGTTGGCCTTGGCTTAACCATGATCACAGGCGGTGGTGGTATACAGCAACTCTGCGCACTGCCCTGGCCCCACACCAAGGATCCGACCCCCAATGTAGTCTACAGTGAAATATGCGCTAGCACTCACTCTTGTGCCAGACTAGGCCACTTGTCTTCGGTCAGAGCAGGACGGTCCCAGGATCTATGCCCTTTGTGTCCTGGGCGGGTCTCCTCGTCACTCAGACCCTTCACGTAGCGCAATCCAAGGGAAGGCCCTGCTGATGGCACAGCACTTCTTGCGGACACCATATGTCTTTTGAAGAAGCTATCAAATTACTGTAGACTGTGCAGCTTGGTGTGCGGGACCTCACTATCCTTTCTCCTGGCCGTAGTGCTATGTTCGTTGTGGTGGTGGTACTTAGTACTCACTGTTCTATGGACATAGCGTCCAATCAGGCCTCAGACCCACCGAGAGGAGGAGTGGGAGAGGGTAGCCCCTGCCACTGCAATCCTTCATGTGTGCCGCCCGCGAGGGCTGGTAAGCTCCTTCTACTGTAGTGCAACCCTACTTGGTGCTCTGCTCCAATCTAGCTCCTCTGCCGATTCTGCAGCCCCAGGGGAGTACCAGAAAAGCCTTCCCTCGCTGCCGGCTCCACCATCACCCCGACCAAGCAACCTGGGGTCCAGCCGGCTCAGCAGTGCGCTGCACTCTCAAGGGGTTCTCCTCAGCCTGTTCAGACCCTCCTTCGCTCACCGGTACAGCAGTGCGATGTCTCGATCACTCCTCGTAATCAATCAATATTCACTGGGCCTACAGCACATTCGGGCATAGGCGCGCGCCCTAGCGCCGTCCAACGCTCTCCCATGTTCCCCACCGAGCCTGCCCACTGAAGCCGGACACTGATCTGCTTCTCTCCCGGGCGGGGACTTCCTTCGTTCCTTCCTTGGCCCGCTTGGCCCCAATCGATCCTTGGCAAGCAACGCCGGCACCGCACGGCAGGAGGCTCCTCCTCCACCCAGCCACGTCTCACTGCCTCGGAGAGGGCCCTGGTGCATGTGGGCCCGACCTCAGGGTCCGCGCCTTAAGATAGGCAGTGTGTTGCCCTCGGACATTCATCAACTCCTTACCATCCAGGGGAGCACCCACAAACAGGTGCCAAAACCACGCAGAGCCAGATATTCTGTCAAATATTTATCAGGCCGCGGGAGATCTTACAAAGCGTCCGCTCCAGCCGCCATCTTGGCCATGCCCCAGTTAAGTGTATCTTAATATAGCAACTATTATTTGTTTTACATTTCCTGAACCATTTTATGGAATACTGAAATCTTTTGTTAAAAGCAAAGTAATAACGTAAATATGCATGAGAATGTGAGCCTCATGCATATGCATTTTCAAATTAAAAGTTAAATCTTCTGTAATGAATGCTGTATTTTATCTGTGTGGCATAAAATGTACACTTAGTAAACAGAGACAAAAATCTAAGTTTACAACAGGTGGTATTCCAACAGGACTAATGAATGAGATGAAGAAACAGAAGAGAAAATCTAAGAGATATTCCTGTTTCATATTATCTTCAGGATATGCTGACATTTTACTGGCTCATGCATTTTCTTTATTTTATTTTTAAGTATAAACGAAAAATAAACTTCGGAAAAATTGCATACTGACAAATTCTGGTGTACTGTGCACTACCTGGCCTGTTCCAGATACTGCTCTGACGTCTTGAACATTGAATCCAACCGACTTCATCTTTTCCAAAATCATATCTAATGACTAAAACAAAAAGACAGGGCTATTAAATAGAATCAGGTGTAATCAGTATGCAGTTCTGAAAATAAAATCTTTTCACAAGAATTAATCTGATACATGAAGAACCTGAACGCTTTTGTCATATCTTTTAACATGGTATTACTAGTGCCCTCATCACAAGTATGGCAAAACGAAAACCCCAGGGTCAGTGGGGAAAATGCATGTGATCTGGTGTTTCCAGACTCGAAATTACCAAATCCGAAAACACCACACCCAGTTTTACTTGGTGCAGCTCTGCACCTACTTACTCAGAGAAGATAGTAAATATCAGCAGAATAGTCCCAGAGATTTGAAAAACATGCAGATATTAACCCAGCATTCGAAGCTCACCATCCATAGGTGTGTGGATACAGACAGGAATCAGATATTCAAGGCCCCTGCTACAGGCATACCTGAGTCTGGCCAATTGGTAATGAAGGTCCAGATAACTCAAAAGCCAAAAGATTCTAAAAGCATTCTCATTCACGAACCATTGTTACCGTACCTCTTTATGTGGCCACTTATGACAGGGTCATATAAAGTCAGAAAAAGTACCCATAGAAAGTGACCATTCTCATTAAAACAATTTGAAAAACTTTACTTCACAAAAGTGTTTGATAATGTATAAAAAAAACAACAAACAACATGTGAAAAACAGAATACAGTTAAAAGGACCATTCTGTGAAGAGGTTAAAACTACACAGAGATGAACACGTATAGGAAAGGAAAAGATAGACAAAACAGAGATGCAGGTTTCAATCATGAGGAAAAAATGAAAACAATAGAGAAAATATAAAAACAATCAAGCAAGACCAGTTTAAATAATTGATACCAGCACACAAACAGCGATAGAAAAACAGAGAAAGAAAAATGACAATCATAAAATAATCAGAGACACTCTCAGACCGACTTGAACACTCTTGCACCCACTCACAGATCCACTCATTCACATGCCTCTCACAGAGCCAATCAGAGACTCACATACCCACTCACAGATCAACTCAGACACTCATGTACTCCACTCACAGATCCACTCAGAGACTCATACATTCACTTACAGATCCATTTAGACACTCATGCAACTGCTTACAGATCCACTCAGACATTCACGCACCCTCTCACAAACCAACTCCCACTCCCACACACTCACTCACAGACCCACACAGACACTCACACACCCACTCACAGAAAGACTTTCACACCCACTCTCACACCCAGGGACACTCTCTCACACCTACTCTGGCACCCAGACAGTCTCACATCCACTCTCAGACCCACAAAGACCCTCTCACACACTGTCACACCCAGACACTGTCACACCCACTCTCACACCCAGAGACATCCTTGCATACCTATCCTCACAGAGACAGGCCCTGCAACCACAGCATGGCCACAGGGGGTTGGTCACAGGACCTGGCCTGCAGCCAACCCCCGCCACACATGGCCAAAGGTCTTGCATGGCAGTGGTCGGTTTAATGTATAGAAATTAAATTTACTTTACGTTAAAATAGAAATTCAATGAAAAAACTAAGGTTACAAGGCGGTTATACTTAGGAAGTAGAATTTGAAAAAACTAAGAAAAACACTTGAAAAACAAAGGGTATAGGGACATTATAGTTAGGTTCTGAATTTACTCTCACAAAACCTGAGAAATTCAGCAGTTATAGTTTGAGTAATTACCCCAGATATTACAGCACTCATGCCTACTTTTATAACATCAATAAAAATATCAATGAAACATTAGAAGTCAACTTTTTGAAGAAAAAAACTGTGCATGGTTGGGGGTGCAAGTTACAGTTATCTTAGGCTGCGAATTATAGTTACTTGAAATAACTATAACTGCTGGATTTCTCTGGTTTTGTGCAAGTAAATTCAGAACCTAACTATAACGTCCCTGTAACCTTTGTTTTTTGTGAATTATATATCTATATATATATATATATATATATATACATATATATATATATATATATATATATATATATAGATATATATATACACACACACACATATATATATATATGTCGCTAAAAAAAACCAAAGGTTAAAGTAACATTGCACTGAGGTGTGGTAAAAAGAGTTGTTTTCATTTGAAAAATAAAATCCTTATAAATTCACTGAAAAAAAACCAAAGGTTAAAATAACATTACCGTTAGATGAATTTGTCAAAGACAATATTAACGTTTCGAACTAAAAAACACAAATTATAATTAGCAGCAATAGCTATAGCTTGTGTCCCCCGGCATGCACTGCTTGTGACTTTACATATGACATCATTCATGTTATCTTCTATGTCATCACTGGTGACATCTTGAATTACACCACTAATGGCATCACTTATGACATAATTCAATGACTGTGCTAGTTTGTTTTATAGTTTACATAGTAGCAGGTGAGTTTCATATTACTTGTCTACCTAATTTTGTACAGCCTGGGTCCAGCTAATGGGTGCAAGTGTTGTCCATCAAAAACATGGATGAATGAATTGTAGATCAATAAGGACTTTATGCTCTATGTGAAATACTTATGTATATAATGGACATATAACCCTGTTGGGATAGGTTGTGATATTAATTTTGAGTGTGCCTTAGATTTTCTTAGTAGGATATCAGGAGATGTGTTCCATATATTAAATTAATGTAATCAGTGTACAAAAAGAATCAACAATTATTTTTCTAAAATAAATGCTTACAGGTATTTAAAAATAAAATTAAATCAAACCACAATAATGAAAACAATATAAATCCAATCGAACTAACGATAGAGGATCAGTTGGGGTTTGGAGGCGTGAGTCTTACTATTCGCACTCCAATCCAAGCAACAATAGGGAAAGCATTCGACAACTGATTAGATTTACTATTCCCACTCCAATTTAACCAATAGTAGGGAAAGTGTTGGTCTTTTGAAGGGTTACTTTTACTATTCCCATTTCAATGACTGCAACAGTAGAGAAGGTGTTGGATTTTGGAGGGGATCAATTCACTAGTCCCATTCCAATCTAAGCAAGATCTAAGATCTGTTTAACCAAAAGCATGGAAAGTGTTGGACTTAGAAGGAGTTATATTTACTATTCCTATCCCAATGTATGCAACAGTAGAGAAAGTCTTGGACTTCAGAGGGGTTAGATTTACTATTTCCACTCCAGTTTAAGCAACAGAAGGGAAAGCATTAGACTTCAGAGAACTTACAGTTATTACTGCCACTTCGGTCTAACCAGTATTATTGAAAGGGTTGGACTTTGGAGGGGTTATATTTACTATTCACATTCAATGTCAGACTGGGACATAAAAGTGTCCTGGCCTCCAAAAAAAGTGGCTCCTACTAAAAAATTAGAGCACCACACTAAAGAAAATGTGGCCCTCATTGGTACACTTGGCAGCTTAGACTTTTGTGACATATCTACTTGATGGTGTTTGAGGAAGCGGAAATACAGGCTTCTAATTGCTGCTCGCGTGGTTTGAAATGTTAGGGAAATGCATGACGGAAATTCATTATGTTGCCTCCTTTTTAAAAATAATACAACACATGCCTGCTCTTCTTATCACACTCTGTGCTATTGGTTTGGCGACTGTGCCTTCAGTGAGGCACTCTCATGCTTAAGGCATCTTCATGCTCTCAATCATATCTTGTTCCTCGTCACAACCTAGGCTATTGCCAACCCAAAACCCAAGTCAATATATAACTATTTTACTTAATATTTGTCATATTTATTGTTTGTCAATGGAAGCAAAAGGCACAAATCTATACTTGTCAAGTATATATCAACTAAATGAAGACACACCAAAGCCAACATCCCTCCTATGTTGAGACACCAAACATCTCAATGCTGTTTATAAAATTGACAGTTTGCTTACTTATATTTCAAGAGTGTTTCCCAGGACAGCCTTGTTGTTGAACTGTACGTATTGAATGATGCATGCTTCGCTTCATCTGGAGAAGGTTTTGCAAACTAGTAGCTTGTGAGCTACTGGTATCTCTCTGGCTAACTGTAGGTAATACTCTTGTGTGCAGCCCAGCTTACTACATAAGACGCTTTTGCTTGGTGAAAGTACTATATTTATACTAAAATGTCAGTGTGTCAAAGCAAAACAAAAATGTGTCTAAGTTCAGATTTCATAAACAGATTTGTGGATAAAAATGGTTGAAATTAAAAAATACATTTGAAACTGACATTTCACTGATAAATCATGTGGCCTTGGGGAGACAAAGCACTAATATTACTACCTTGGTGTCAGCTGCATTGCAGTATGGCTGTTATGTATTAACCATAGAGAGGCATTCCACATTGACAAAAAAGTTTTTTATTTTAGAATAATGCTGGTAATCATGCCAGATAAACTGACATGATGATTGCTGGTAATCTTGTGTTTAGTGACCATTAATGTAATCTTTTTTAATGTGTTCACAATTACAACTTTAACTATATTAGTAGTTTGGGGTGATATTCATTCATAAGCAGCTCTTATTACAGAACGGTTGAAGACCCCCGACTGCAGGTGCAGTACATCTGTTCTAAAAATAACAATCTCACACCATAACACACCATAACAATTAATATTTACTGATACAGTTCTAAACAAATCCATACTCATAGGGCAAGCAGTAACAACATTATACCAAGCATATACATTATAAGATCATCCAAAGGCCAAATATATGCAATGGAAAATATTAGCAGTCCCAACTGTTGTTAGCTGGTGTGGATGCGGAATTATATCTGTGGAAGCTGTCATGGTTGGTAGAGTGTGAGCTGATACTAGCCTACTGGTTCCCATATTTGTCCTCCTACTTAATAGATTTATCTTCTTACATCTACGGCATTTTCCTCTTTCCCTCCTGGAAAGTGAGAATGACAGTTGCAGATGCTTCATGGATGATGGCTAAATATAAAGGTGGGAAAGTCACTCAAACCTTGAGCCATTCTTCTACCACATGCCTGTCTCAGGTTGAGACCCCGTTGAAACTTCGAGCCCAAAACAAGCCAAGCTTTCATGGAGGTAATAAGGCCAAGGTGAAACACCTGCCGACCATGACACTTAGGGAAGCAGCCCAGGCTTGAGTCAGCTTTCTCTGAATCATGGCAAATCTCACCACTGAAACCTTAAGCCGTCCTTGTGCCACATGCCTGGCTCTGGCTCAGCTCAAGATCCATTTGAAACTTCGAGCACAAAACAAGCCAAGCTTTCATGGAGGTGATATGGCCAAGGTGAATCACCTGCTGACCATGAAAACTTAAGGAAGCATCCCAGGCTTGAGTCAGCATTCTCTGAATCATGGCAAATCTCCCTATGCCAAAAAAATATGTAACATCTGTAGTGAAGCAGAGTGGCATAGCCAGTGTGTAATAGGCCCTGGTGCAAGGAAGGAACTGGGCCCTCTGGCCACTGTTTGAATCATGAAATGCAGCAATAATCAGGATTTGGTGGGGCCCTCACAAGAGTGTGGGAGTGTGGGATCCAGTGCCACTGAACTAGCTGCACTCTTAGAAGCTATGCCTCCAGTGAGGCACACTTATAAGATTTGCCTTATGTGAAACTGTGAAAAATAAAATGATAATGCTGTCTGTTTCCCACCTCTCTTAAAATCCTTAAAGAATTCAAGACAAAGCCTTAGGTGGTCATTCTGACTTCGGCAGTCTTTACCGAAGACCGCTGTGTAAGCGGGCGCTGGAAGACCGTCAGTGATGGAGGTCTGAACACCGGGTCTGAACACCGCCGTTTTACGAGTCACCACAACACCGCCGAAAAATTACCAAAAAAACAACACTGACGGCCTAAATGATGGCGTGAAAGAGGCTTCTGCACCACCAGCACCGCCAAGCGGAGAACATCCATCCACCAAATCATGAATCACAAATCACCACCGCAGTCTTAGCATGGCATCAATCCATTGGCGATCCCAACCACCACAGGACAAAAGCACCTCCACCAGAACACTGCATCAAATTGGACAATACCAATACCCCACACTTGATACACATACACACACCACACACATCTGACCACAGCACTACAAAACACCCTCCCACACATACCCAGAACCCTTTGCACCCAAAAAGTTTGACCTAGCAAGGCAAGAGCACACTGACAGACGGCACTGCACCGAGATATCACAGGCACCATCACACTGAAGACGCATCACACAACACACAAAATCAAGAGAAACACAACATGCACATCACCACTGAACACAAACACCACAAACCACATGCACATCATATCACACCAACTCAGACCAACAAACAGCACACACAGCATCCCTGCACAATACACACCCCACCACCCACAACACAACCACCATGGCACCACAAAAAAAAACACGATTCACAGACGAAGAGTTGAGGCCATGGTTTACGAAATTATCAAAGTAGAGCTGCAACTGTTTGGAGCACAGGTCCAGCAGACATCCATAGCCCGGAAAAACGACTTATGGCAGAGGATCGTCTTCAAGGTGAACGCTGTGGTAAACCATCCACGCACAAGGGAGGACAGTAGGAAGGGGTGGAACGACCAATGGGGGGAAGGTATGGGCCATGGCTTCCAGACACCAAATCGCCATCATCAGGACTGGTTGTGGTCCCCTACCACCTCCACCAGAATTATCATTGTGGGAGGAGAAGGTCTTGGCCATCCTACACCCAGAGGGACTGAGGGGAATACCTAGTGGACTGGACACTGGTAAGTCAACTACACTCCCCGGCCAACATGTACCCCTGCACAGCATGCACCCACACCACACTCTCACCCCCTCACACCACCCTAATGTGCACAAATCCAGCATGGACCCAATACCCACACTTGCATTCCACAGCTCCCTACTAACACCACAGGCCCACCTAGTGCATGCATACCCCACACTGCAGCAACTACTACAACCACCAGAATGCAACACCCCCTACCATTGCATGACTGATGAATCCACTTCACATCTCTGCACCTGCATGTTAAACCATGTCACCCCCTTCACCAACAAGCAATTGGAATGCACATCAGTACATGACAATGACAGTAGCAAGACCAATACCAACTATTGGCCAAAATAGGACCATTGCAACATTCCACTGATGGCAACACAAGCAGTAGTCTAATGACTGTCAATGCCATTACATCCCTGCAAATCCAGTCAATGATGACATACAACCATGTGTATCACTTGTACAATACCATCATGTGAAACAATTCCTCTCATTCCACAGGTCTCCCAAGTACTGCCACATAGCAGAGGATGCCAGTGACAGAAAGCCCAGGCCTGAAGCAGGTCCAATAGAGGAGGAATCCCCTGGATGTCTAGATAAGGATGACGTACCTGGCCCACCAGCCATGAGTGGTCAGTCCACCACCACCAGCCTCACCCTGCCCACAACTGAAACCACCTTCCCTGTGGCACCCATTGCACTGCAGAGTCCACGTTCCCAAACTTGTGTCCCAAGGTCACATCAAACATCAGTGTGCTCCACAGGACAGAGGCATAAGTCAATATTGCAATCCCAAAACAATGACGGTCCTGGTGGCACCAGGAGGGGCGCAGGCATAGGGGATAAGGGCCAGTGGGAGAGCAACTGTGGGCCAAAGGACAAGGCAGCATCAGGACACGACTGGCCAGGAGGCCGTTTCCAGAGTCATGGGAGCCTACCAGCAAACCCAGCCAGATACTCGCCACCTTGCAGGAGACCCAAAGGCTGCAGGGGGAATACCACCAGGAGGCCATGCAGGAGTGGCAGCTACTCAATGCCACCATGGTCTCCATGTTAGAGGACTTCACAAAATCAGCTCCATCCTACATACATCATCCACCCAACAGAAGGCCCCATCCAGTAGTCACACAACACCACTGCCCTCTACATAAGCACCTGCTACTGGAATGGAGGCCCAGCAGGAGGACCCCACAGGTCACCAGTACCCCTATCCCTGCAGCTGAGGGACCCCCCTTAAAAGAGGTCAGCCATCTAGACATCCTGCAGGACTTGAGGCAAAGAGCAATCCCCCCCACCAGGAAGGGATCCCTCTCCTGAACTGTCACCCTTGTGTGCCATAGTTACACCCTGTTGTCTGTCCAATGGCAAGTTCCCATCAGGGACACAGGTCCTGTGAAGCATACAGCTGGACCACCCACTCTGATCTTTACCAAAACCAACCTCTGGACTGTAATGTAAATCACTCAATAAACACCAATTTGCACAAGTCATGGTGCATGTGTCTTCATTGTTTAAAGTGGCATTTCTGTTTAAAAGCAACAATCAAATACACGGATCGGCACTACAAGAATGTCAAAGTGACAGATGTAGTAGGGCTCTCCAGCAGGTGTACAAGTACATCCATATGGTAGTAACATCCTGTGTCAAGGATGCCAACAGAGATATCAGTAATCAGCTTGAAAACAGACATGTGACTTGAAGAGGGAAAATTACATGGAATTAGGCTCAATGTTGTAAGACACGTACTCCATATTCATACATCAACAGCAGTAGAACACAAACACAGGATGACTGCCCCAGCAGCTATTATACCACATATGTAAGAGCCTGCATTGTCACTCACAAACAGGTGTAGAAAAGTAAATATTTAACATAGGTGACATCCTCTACCGATCACCTCCTTTGAGTAGTCAGAAACAGGCAGGTAGTTGCCACACAGAAGCTGACAATGCAGCATGATAGGCCTACACAACAGGACAAGACTGATAAGTCCAACTTACATTTAGCCAAACAGTCAGACTGAGGATCCATAACCTTCGGTACAACCATAAGGATGTTCCGTTATGGCACCAGCATTTCACAAATGTTATAGGCAGCAATGCATTTCTACTACCCCTCATGGGAAGTCAGCTACCTTTCAGGGTCGAAAATCAAAATGGAAGGCAATAGTCTCCACACACACCTTGATGCATGCAAAATATGAGTACAGACTAGCTTCACTAATACATAGTCCAAGTGCACATGATAAACAAATCACACATACCGGTTTATCATTGAAAGTAGTGACGAATCAGGTCAGTCCTGTTGTCAGGTGCCTCATCCTTGTATGCCTCCTCCTCAGTATCAGAGTCACCGGCCCCAACCACTGCTCCAGCATCAATGCCCCCTCCTCGAACAGTGGGATGCGCCTTCTGAGGGCCAGATTATGGAGCATACAGCATGCAACCACCATCTTGCAGAATTTCCCTGGTCGGTATTGTAAGGCACCACCGGACACATGGAGGCAACAAAATCTAGCTTTCAAGAGGCCGAATGTCCTCTCAATCACCCACCTCGTCCAGCCATGTGCCTCATTGTATCTGTTCTCCCCTTCTGTAGTTGGATGTCTAACAGGAGCCAGGGCAGGTTGGAGTATCCGGAGTCACCTGTGTGGAAAAGGAGATATGACGATAGGTAACAATACTAGGCAGAGGGAAGATTGTGTAGGGAGGGTTATCAAACATCTGATATGGAGAGCAGTATACATACCTATTAGCCAGGCCCTTTCTCCCTGTAGCTGTAACATCATAGAATGGACACTGCTGTTCCTCAGGACCTAGGAATCATGTACCGATCAAGGGAATTTTGCTGTTACATGTGTTATGTACTTGTCTGCATGACACACCCTTGTACATTGAGCGGATATGTACTCTTACAGTTTCTGTAGACCTGTTCATTGGCCCTCAGAGGTACCAAGGCGATGTGAGTCCCATCAATGGCCCCTACTACATTTGGGACATGTGATATATTGTAGAAGGCTGCTTTAACAGTGAGCAATTCAGCACGTTGTGGAAACATTATGGTCCTGGTCACATGCTTGAGTAGGGTATCCAGCACATCCTGTAACACCTTACTGAACTTGGGCTGTGACATCCCTGCAGCCAGTCCAACAGTCACCTGAAATAAGCCACTGGCCAGAAATTGGAGGACTGCCAACACTTGGACTGTTGGAAGGATGGCATGGGGATTTCTCCAAGCCAGCAGGATGTCTGGCTCCAACTGGGTGACCAGTTCCCTGATGGACACACGGTTCAGTGGATAAGTCAGAATGATGAGGCGCTCTTCCATGGTGTCAAGATCTACTAGGGGCCGGTAAACTGGTGCATTCCTCATCACTCCATTTTGGCGGTATTTAGGCAGGGAGACAAACAACAATCTGGGCACCTCTCACAAAGCGGTGAACCAAGTATGACATACAACAATCATGAAGTATTGGTCACCTAAGTTGGCTGTCATGTTGTGGAAAGACACATTACTCCACACCCCATTCCTAGCCAGACAATTCCACATAATCCCTGTGACAAGGGCATGTAATCATAGACTTTCCATATGTTCCACCATACGGATTGTCAATACAGACATATGCAGTGACAAGTGTGGTGATGTCACCTGACACCCACTACATATGTGATTATTCACAAAATGTAACCTACATGAATAATTTTGTGACGATATGCAGGTAATGACATAGTGTGAACCCAGGACAGTCATGTAACATCCTAAAATGGCATCCGCCTGTCCTGCATGGAAGTGACCTAATGTCGCCGCCGGCAGTCGTCATGGCGGAAGACGGTTTGGACCGCGATGCAACTCCACATTGGTTAACATCGATGCCTATGGGACACTGGGACCAATGACGATCACCGCCGGTGCTGAAGGGCATGACCCTTGCGGTCGTGACCGCCATGTTGTATGGGCAAGCTCACTTGACTCCTGGCATTCGGGCAAGGAAGACCTCCACTTCTTGTGCTACTGTGTCCTGAATGTTGGAGCCATGATGGCACGTACTGCAGGGGATAGGGCCCCAGCCTTCACAGCTGAGGAGCTGGATAAACTGGTGGAAGGGGTCCTACCCCTGTATGGGCTGTTGTATGGGCCTCCAGGGCAACATGTCAGTACAACGTCCTTTGCCACACATTTCGTGTGATGTTTGACGGAGAATGTGTGTGCACATTGACATGTGATGACTGGGGTTTTGCATGCATATTATGTGTGTGGTATATTGGCAATGCGCATGGGTGGTGTATGTTGTGTGTGGCCAAAGGTTGCAGCTGTATTGGTAGCATCTACATCATGTCCGCGATTTTCAGAATGTTTCCCATGCAGGTCAGCGCCCACCAGAACCATGGGTTGTGGAGAGCCATCGCCAAGGAGGTGCGGACCCTGGGGATCTATAGCCGGCAGAGTACCCACTGCAGGAAGTGGTGTGAGGACCTGAGACGCTGGGCTCAGAAGACCACGGAGTCCCAGCTGGGGACGGCCTCCAAACATGGAAGGGGTGCCCGTCGGACCCTGACTCCCCTAATGGCCCACAGACTGGTGGTGGCCTACCCAGAGTTGGATGGGTGCTTGAGGGCAGCACAGCAGCCACAAGGGGCTATGTGTAGACTGTTAGGTGACTTCTGCATGGTTGTCTAATGTGACCCTCACTGGACTTGGGATTTATGTGGTCAGATGAAATTTACAGATCTGGTTGTCACACCAATCATGTTGGAGTGTGACACGTTAGCTATGTAGAGCCATGCAGGAACAGAAGTGGTGGTACTGTAACACACATTCTACTGTAGATATGGGTTACTCAAATGTTCAGGCATTTTAATGGCTTCATACTCCATCTCTGTGTATACTGTAGTAGCCCAAAGTGATCTTGTTGGCACTGTATTTGGGTATTGACAGGTATGTTTAGTTAACATTGCAACTGAGTTAACTGCAATATCAATGGACATCTGTACCAAAAGTAATCCACATGTACCTGTCATTTAGTTTGTGTGCACAGTTCCTCTGAGGTCAGATTTGTTTTATCCTGTCATGACTGACATGTAGTTGGGTATGTTAAAGGGTTAAATTGTTGGATTAGTCAGTTAGCCAGTTGACAGGCATGTAGGACTTTTCAATCAGGTGTCTAGGTTGCAGGGATCAGGTAACCAGTGATACGTTTGAACATGGCTTGCAAATGGGTTCTTGTTTGTATGTGAAGGGGATGTGTGGGTTTTTACCATTTCCTCCCTTTCTTTTTCTCCCACCCTCCTTCTTTCTCCACCTCTGTCTATGTGTGCATTAGCATCATCTGGCAAAGGATGAAGGGCACCCCGCAAGTGGGGATGCAGCAGCCCACAGGACCCAGGAGGCTGGCACCAGTGAAGCCGAGGAGACCAGTGGGACGGAGGGTGAGGCGAGCAACATGGGGGAGACTGGAGCTACCACCACATCTGATTCAGATTCCTCCTCCGATTGTGGCTCCTTGGCAGTGGTGGACTCATCTGGGACCACCCCAGCACCATCCTTGTCTGCGACCCCCCTTGCCAGCACCCCCCTCCCTATAGCTCCTCACCCGGTTGCTCATGACCACTCAACCCAGAAGAACGGGCGTCTCCTTCGCCACAGGCACCTCTGCTCCTGCCCCAGTCAGCCCTGCTGCCCTCAATGAGGAGGCTATTGACCTCCTGAGGTCCACTCCGTGGTGCAGACAACCATCATGAATGCCATCCAGGGACTGGCATTCCAGATGCAGCAGTCCAATGCCTACCTAGAAGGCCTTCACTGTGCTTTGCCTAGGCCTACAGAGATCGCTTCAGGCTCTTGCCTCCTTGTTGACAGCAGCCAGTGTCCCTTCATCTTCCGAGCCCCCTTCAGCTACCTGTTCCCAATCCACAACCCCTCTCCTTTCACCCATCCAAGGCACACCTACAGACCAGCATACACCCACTACAACAGACAAGGTGTGCAAAGACAAACATAAGCACCACAAACGAACCCACAGACATGCACACACACAACACACATCTGCATACACAACAGACACTTCCCACACTGCCTCCCTTACAGTCATATCACCACTCACACCTGCCAGCACTGCATCATCACACACTGGTCCTGCTAGCATTTCTGTCATACCCTCAATCACCACAACAGCAGACTCACAGACACCCATACTACACACCACATCCGCACTCACCACAACAACCTTCTCTGCCATCTGCAGTACATCCACCTCACTTGCACACACCACCCCAACATTCACTCACATGTCTTCCATTCCCTCTCCCTGCATCTCCACCCCTCCTCTTCCCATGATACGCACATACACCCACTCACCCACCCTACATACACCCGCCACACACATGCACATATTGCACACACAAACATCAACGTACAGCACACCAACACGTCACACCAGCACTCCTACCTCCACTCCCATCCCTCATTCATGTGACCGCCTGTGTACTTAAAAAAGTCTTTCTTGCTGCCCTTGACCTCTTCTCTACTCCTCTCCCACCCTGTGTTGCCACTAAATGTCATGTGTCTCTGCCCCTCCCAGGCCCTTCCACCTCCCATTCCCCTAGTGCCCCCTTTGGTGTTTCCCCTGCTACTCCACCCAGCAAAAAGTCCACCCCTTCCAGAGCCAAAGTCCCCCCTCCCAAGCCCAAACAGAGGCATTCGACTGCTAAATCCAAGCCACCCCCACCACCACCACCACCCCCAAGCCCCTGAGGTACCGGCATGCCCAATTGATGCCCCTATGACGTGGAGGCCTATTTGCTGTCAGGAGTCAAGTTGGGGCCAAGATATATGGACTGTGTGTCCTGCAGTTCTGCAAGTTGGACTTGCCATTTGGCACATTTTATATATAGTTTATTTTAATTTCATAGTTCCCAATACATCTACCCACATTGCTGTGGCTGACAAGATGAGATGATTGTGTTGGTTGCCTTCTATATGGTGGTGTGACATCTGTGTGCAACGGTGTGTGAGGTCTGTGTATGGGTTGCATCTGTGTTGTTGCATGCACCTCGTAGATGGGTAGTGCCATGTGCATGTTGTTATGTGTCTGTCTGTTTGCTTGTGGGATTGTATGGGGTGTTGTGTGCGTGTGTGTGTATTTGGTGCTGCATCTGTGGATTTCTTTGTATGTTGTTGTACGTGATGTGTCACCTGTGTCATTGTTTGGATGTGTGTTCACTGCTATTGATTGTGTGTCATTGCTACAGACAGTTTTTGGTGTGTGTGGATGTGTGGTGTTTCACAACGTGCCTATCTATGACTGCGTTGAATTGTTTGTGGTCTAGTCATCATTGTGTGATTATGGGGTGTTGTGTGTGGATGTGTATGACTGTGCTGGTGGTGTTTGTGTGCACTGTGCTGTGTGTTTGGCACGTATCTGCTTGGCTTTGTGTGTATTGGGTACTTGGCTTTTAAGTATTTTGTGTGTGCGTATATATGTGTGTGCTGGTACTGTACATTTATATGTGTGTATGTGTGGCATTCACTGTCTGTGAAAGCAGTGTGTGTAATGTGTGGGTGTGTATCACTGCCATTTCCTCCACTATGTGCTACGCGTACTTAGGGTTGTCGTCTGTGTCGTTGTTGCTGGCCCTGAAGGTGTATAGCGAGGTACAACGCTGGGAGGACTTGCAGTTCGTTTGTCATGGCGGCCGCAGATGCGTCTGTGTACCTGGAGGTGGGTGTCTCCTTTTGTACTTTCAGTTTCTGCCAAGATTTTCGTCATGGCCGTCCAGCCCGCCCTGGATATACTGACAGTCTGGTGACTCGTAATACAGTGGGCGGGACATTGGTTCCCGCCAGGCTGAAGTTGGCTACCACCGCCGGCTGCTGCTCGTCCGCGGTAGCAGTACTGGCGGTAAGTTGTCTGTGTTGTGTTGGGTTCACCGCCTTACTGGTTATATGGCGGTCTGCACTGCCATCCTGGCGGCGGTCTCACTGCCACCGCCGGCATGGTGGTCCGGTTACCGTCAAACTCGGAATGACCACCTTAATCTTGGATGTCAAAAGAAGACAGACGAAGATGCTCATCTGCTTTCTGAATAGCACATACAATGTAACTGGATAATCGGGATTTATTCCTGGCTTCCCTGCTTGACAAAATAGTGTAACTTAGGCAAATACTTTATTGAACCAACCTGTTCTTTTTTTGTTCATTGTTTATGAGAGCACTTTCAAAAATAGGAGTTCAGGGTGTGCGCTGTACAATAACGTCTAGTGATTGAGTTACTAGTCTACATCAGTGCTTATCTGCGATATCAATTGAGGTCTACATGATGACCCCTGACATCTTTCTTAGTTTAGGTTAACGAATGCTTTCAAGTTATGTTTGAAAGCTCTCACAACAACGTTTAATAAATTCACAGATCTTGGGCTGAAGCGCTTCACATGTTAAGAATATGCTATTTAAAATTTTGAAGACATCAGTTTATCACATTCTACAATATCTTTGTTGCATGATTTAAATGCGTTGGCTAATATTTTCAATGGTTGCATGTGCACAGCTTTTTAGTCCCAGCGCCTCTTAATGACTATCAGAGCACCTGAAGTATGATTGTCAGTGGTTTGTGTCCATAGATTACTTATTTAGCTGTGACGTACCTGTGACTCCGCTGCACTAGCATAGGGCAGCTGAGCAGCTGAGCAGCTGGACAAGGCAGGGAAGCACCAGATGCAGCAAAGAGAATAATCAGCCAAAGAAACTGCAGGTCCCTTTCAAGATGGTTGTTTTCAGGATTAAGTGAAATGAGCAATACCTGTTCTAATTTTAATAATTATTATACACACTGAAAGCACGTCCTTCCTGCCAGCAGGCTGCATTTAGCCAATCAGAACACACCAGCTGGACTTCTCCCTCTCCCTCCCCGCAACCACCCTGCCCACCCCCAAGGAATTATGAGCCGTCAAGTAGAACGTGAAAGCACTGAGGATGGTTGGTGAGTCACTCAGTCGAGCTCGTCCAAAAGTGAAACCAATGACTAGTTCCAGCATAAAGTCGCAGAAGCACTGGATCTTCTGATTGGATAAGCCACATTGCCCAAAATGTGTTGTGCACTACTGCTCAGTCCAATTACAGTGACATAGATTAGTCACATAGCATTGTGGTGGTTGTAGTTGCCTCGCCTAAGTCTCCTGGTAGAATTTTAAATATGAGTGCTGCCCATCACTGTTGATCTCTCTCCCTGTCCTACTTCACCACTGTCAATCCGATATGTTGCCCTGCAAGCAGCAGGCTGATATTAACTTGTCAGCCTATGTTGCCCCAGCCGGAAGCAACAAAACACCAGCCCACTGACAGGCCCAGTTAGGCGGCCCATAAGGCAGTGCCTGAATTCCTGATAGGGCAGTTCAACGCTGTTCCCACTCCACAGTATGTAACAGTAGGGAAGGTGTTGGACTTTGGAGGAGTTAGATTTACTATTACCACTCCCGTCTAAGCAACAGTGGGAAAAGTGCAGGACTTTGGAGAGGTAAGATTTACTATTTGCACACCAGTGTAAGCAACAGCAGGGAAAGTGATGAACTTCACAGGGGTTATTTTACTATTCCCACGTCGATATATGTAACAGAAGGGAAAATGTTGATCTTCCTACGGAAAATGTATTCCATTCCAACTTATAATTACTTTATACAAAACTTTAAAATAATATAAGCTTAAAAATATTAAATATTGTTTTTAAATTAAATTAATGCATTTAAAATCAATTCCCTATCTACATCCCAGAAAAACACAAACACCCCAAAAAATAAAACATATTTCAATTAAAATATTACTTTAATTAAACAAATACAATTAAATACAAATTAGAACATACATTTTACAAGTACTAATATTAAAAGCATGTCAGAATACATTAATAAATAAGTCGAATAAAACAGACAATTTTAATAATAAACCATTTAAAATATAAATAATTATCAATAAAATAATTACAATTAACAACTATTTTAAAAATATACAATTTCAACAACTCCTTACACTATTTCACTACTTATCCAACAACCCACTGCTAAAATATAAATTACTGACAAAAGTATAAAAATGTAAAAATAGAATGTAATTTTAGAATTAAACTTAAATAAATAAAATAACAATCAAATAGTAAACAGTTAAGAAATAGTCAACTGAATATTTAGTTAAAAAAAAAAAATAACATATAAATAAATTATTTTATAATTTAATTAACTTCTGATCCTGATCCACTGTGAACCCAACAACCCACAACTTAAATATAAATGACTAACATAAATATAGAAATAAAAATAAAAATTAAGATTACCAAATGAAATACAAATAAATAATAAAATGTTACACATTTACATAATTATCAATTGCATATTTAACAATAAAAACTAGTTACAATTAAAATGATTATAATATAATAAGCTTCCACATTTATTCCACTACAAACCAAATAACCCATTTCCACATTTTTAATTATTAATTACACTTAAAAAAGAAATTACGCATTTAAAATGAAAAATAGACATTAAAAATGTATAACAATTATACTTAGCATATTTAATTAATAAAAAACAATATATTATAATTCTATTAAAGCAAATGATATTAAATATGGCAATATTCTTTACAACTAAATTAATTACCAAAATAAAATATTCTTACCTTAGATAGTCTGTTCCACAATATTTTGGTAACACTATTTTTGACACAAAATTCATGTCATGCGGTATTTTTAATATGTTATTTTGGGCATTCACCCTTTGGGGTAGCGGAATTCACTTAAAATACCAGACATAAAAAGTTACAGACCATCTAGATGTGTACTTGTTGGTTGGTGAGAGAATTTCTGTGAAAGAGAGCTACTCCATCTTCCATCTTATTGCCATGGTTGAGGGACATAAATAAGAAGCCATTGGGGCAGGAAGACTTTTTATGGTTAATCCATGGCTTTTGAGGATGAGGGTATCAAGGTTATTTTACTTTAGACAGTCAGCCAATTTGTTGTGGTGTGTCATTTCAATTATAGAGGAGTGATTTTGCATGGTTTGTATGAGATTATTTACTTATATGAATGTGGCTGCTAATGATCAGTAGGTAAGGTTGGCTATATATATGCTGAGGATGTGAACAACAGAAGGTGGGACTGATGTTTAGTTGGGTCTGCACAGGTTTGGTTGATGGTGAAATACTTTAGTAACATTGTACGAGTACTGGATTCAGAATTAGGCACAGACACAGCACTTTCATTTTGCTTCTATGAACGAGTGCTGCAAATTGTGCTTCTGGCTATGTTTCAGTAGTTTTCTGTAGGTGTCAGAGGTCTATTTGGGATTAAAGATTTCTAGATTAAAGGGGTTGTTCTGTAAAAGAATGAAACTTCAAGACGGAAGGCATTAGTAAGGCAGAGAAACGTCTAATTTGGAAAGGGTCACATTGTGAATTTGAGCTCTTGAATGCTTTTGGCCAGGTTATTTAAGTATTTGTAAGCTTGCTAGCAGAACTCTCAAATTTGTGGATTTGTCATGACCCTGTCCTTGTATTATTTGACAGTACTTTCTTTTTTGTCAGGTTAATTTTCAGGGCATCCAAATGAGTGAATCTGGTTGGTGCATTCATCTGTGAGCAGTAATGTAAAACACAACAGACTAATAATGGGATTTGGTTGATTCCATTTATTTGATTTGCATGAACTGCTGTAGTAATTTGGGCACTCACTTTTTCTCATTCTGTCAGAGAGCCTAATTAAGGCAAAAAATGATAACAGCTCCACTGTACAACTGGGAAGAACACATTTAAATAACAGATTGCTGGTATTTGAAAATATTGACACTAGTAAAAACAATTTTAATGCAAAATATTTGGGCACACTCATATTAGTTTGCCCCAGTCACTCTAATTACTATTGGACCAAAGAGAAACGTATGATGTATTGTTCCATAGCATGAACTATTTTACTAACGGCCTGATTAGGAGTCTGGCAGTCACAATACAACCAGAATCGTGGTGGCGGTCCGACCACCACACTATGAGTTTGACTTGCGGACCCACCAACAGACCGCCGTCTCTGCCAGGATGCAAGATCCCAATGGGCTGACGGCGGTCCTGGTTGTAATCAGCCAGGGTGGTGCTGAACACAGTGCAGCTGATTACAACCTTGTTCTCCCCCAGCCTTTTCATGGAGGTTTCCCCACTATGAAAAGGCTGGTGGATAACAAGGACTGGGGGCCACAGGGGGGCCCCTGCACTGCCCAGGGCATGGGCAGTGCAGGGGCCACCCTGCCCAGCACCCTCGGAATGGGCACTGTCCATTCCAAGGGTGCTGGCTTGCCCTCTCTGTGCTACATGAGAGCACTCAGCTCCTTTAAGGGAGCCGAGTGCTATCTCGTAGCACTGTTCCAGCCAGTCTGACTGGATGGAATGTTCTATTTCAAGGTTTCCACCAGTCAGCCAAGTCAGACCAGCAGAAATCTTGTAATAGGCTTGGGGGGGGGGGGTGTACACCACAACCATGGCAGTGGTGTCCTCCCTTGAGTTTGATGGTCCTGCGTTGGGACAGCCAAACTCGTAATCAGCCCCTAGGTTTCACTAGGTTTCAATTTTGCTAAGATTATTTTTTGAAGCATTCTAATCCATCTTAAGCACCTCTATACAGTTGTAACAACTTTATGGCCTTTTTTGATGATTATATCTCATGTTTAGACTCCTCTAACACAGAGAGGAGAGAAGTCTAGAATTGTGATTTAATCAACAACACAGGTTTACAAAACAGAACACTTCCAGAGAGAAACTATACGTTTAATGCACTTATTGGAATAACACTAAAGTAAAACGTTTGTCAAACAGAGGACGAAAAGTATGATGCCACCATATTTGTCTTTAGAAAGAGGAATGTATTTGAAAGAAGGTTAAGATAAGAAAGAGCTGTTATCATATAAAAACATATTCATAACCCACAACCCAACACTATGGCACATCTCCCAGTTTGCAAAGTAAAGCAATGTAATTATTCAAGTAAAGGGCATCACTGCACTCCCGAATGACACCACAACCTCCTGTCATGCCGAAATAAATTCAATCCCCATGAATACATAATACGTAATTGATAGTCCTAATACCCGGTTCCACGGGAATCAATACCCCCTCAAGGTGGCTCACGACTATTTCCAGAACATTATAATGAAAGAACATTTCTGTCAAAGGTATGCAAAGAAATCCCTCTCATCCATGTATGTACAGAGTCTCTCTGAGGCCACAGGATATATTAGATGTAGGAATTTTATGTGTGATGTACTACTGATTTATAATTTCACATGCAGACCACCTATATGGTATGGTGCTGTAAGCGTTGGGAATAACCCATTACAGGTCTGAATACAATTTGTTTTTATAAGCACATCCAAATGCACAGAGGCTTGTAAGTATACTCTAGTTAATTAGCCCATGGGATGCAAACTGCATAGTTACTGACACTTTGTTTGGGAATAACAGGTCAGTGTCTGAGTTGCAAATACTACAATCTCTTTTTTCTCCCACTCTAAAATCAGTTTTACATTTATCAACGGTCTTTACAGGCCCTTGCCAAAACAGGTCTGGTAAAGTCAAACAATCTCCCTGATTCAGCAGCTTACTTAAAAGTATCCAATAAATTCTAAAAGATGAATGATATAACAAGGTTGATATTTCGAGGATGATAGTAATATCTACCTGGAAGGTGGTATCCTTTATAAATGCCTTTACTGAAGCAAGCCTATTTAATGCATATTTCATTCATTCATCCTGTAGCCCCCTGCACCTGTTCTCCGCCAGCCTTTTCATGGCGGTGGGACCACCATGAAAAACTGGAGGGATAACAAGATTGTAATCAGTAGAGCTGTGCTGACTGATTACAACCTGCATCCCCCATCAGCCTATCGGGATCAAAGATCCTGGCGGGGGTGGTGTTGGTGGGTCTGCCTGCAAACCTCGTAATGTGGCGGTCTGACCGCTGCAACCACGGCGGTCTGACCGCCGCCATAGCATCGGCAGTCCTTAGACCGTCAATGTCGTAATCAGGCCCTGAGTCTTCGGTCCATGTCTTGGTTTGTGATACAGCCTGGTGGGGTCTCTCTACTTGCTACCTCCTGGATTCCAGGAATAGGAGACTCCAACACGAGTGCAGGAAGGAGAGTAGTACTCACTTATCAAGTCAATGGAAAGCTGGAGGAATACATTTAAAGCAGCAGCTGAAATTGCACAACAGCATTATACACTGTGGATGCGAAGTTCAACACCGTTGTGCCTTCAGGACTAAGCACTAGGAGAAGCAACTGTATTCCAATACTCCCCTGATAAGTTGGTGTTAGTATTACAAAAGATTTTGTTCTGCTTTAAAGTTACCTCTCAGAGGTTCATTTTCATTTTTGGCCTTGTAAGAATAACCCTGCACAAAAAAGCTAGAGGGTAACATTACTTCTCCCTGCCAGGCACTGATAAACAGATAAAAGTCATACTGGAGTACTTTAAAAAGTACACGGGGACATACGGAGGCAAAATTATAGAATCATTAATCTCCCATTATGATGTCATTGAAATAGCAAGTAAGGAAGTATCACTGATACTAACATAGCAAGATATAAAATAAAATTATTTTGTCACCCGGATAATCATAAACTCAAACTTTTGGTACAAGTTCACCAATCTCATCTGATTATGGACACTTAAATTGCTACAAATGTATTACCCTTGTCATTCAACAAATCTCTATTACGCATTCTGGATGATGTTTACTTTAAAGGGATTGATCAAAAGAGGTCATTACAGTCTATTAGCAACATTAATGGGATTGAATCAATTGTTAAAGTGAATGACATTATTGACATGAATCAACAAAATTTGTATGTGAGTGGTTATCTCGAGAGGAATCATTTAACAACACCTACACTGAGCAATCTCAATGCTAGTTCAAAGCAAACATTCTGCTCCTCTCCCAACTTTAATTTCCCTTTTGATTAATGTAATAAAACTCTGCCAACATATCCAATGTTGCCATTAATGAACTAAATTGGCAAAACCTCACATATTGCAGTTACGACTCTAAACTGGCAATCAACAAAATGTTTCCACCCTGCTGCTTGCTTGGCATAACGATAAATAAGGACAACTGGTAACAACGTTAACATGTACTTGTAATACAATTCTAAATAAAATGTACAACCTAAACTTTTACAGTCATTGATATTTGACTGGAAAAAGGTTACACCAGGAATGTGGCATTCCTATAGGCCGACAATAGGAAAGTACCATCTTGCCTAGCATGTTACCCCCATTTTCACTGTATGTATGTATGTTTTAGCCCCTGTGTCACTGGGATCCTGCTAGGCAGGACCCCAGTGCTCATAGTATGTGCCCTGTATGTGTTCCCTGTGTGGTGCCTAACTGTATCACTGAAGCTCTGCTAACCAGAACCTCAGTGTTTGTGCTCTCTCTGCCTTCTAAATTTGTCACTGCAGGCTAGTGACTAAATTTACCAATTCTCATTGGCACACTGGTACACCCATATAATTCCCTTGTATATGGTACTTAGGTACCCAGGGTATTGGGGTTCCAGGAGATCCCTATGGGCTGCAGCATTTCTTTTGCCACCCATAGGGAGCTCAGACAATTCTTACACAGGCCTGCCACTGCAGCCTGGGTGAAATAATGTCCACGTTATTTCACAGCCATTTTTCACTGCACATAAGTAACTTATAAGTCACCTATATGTCTAACCTTCACCTGGTGAAGGTTGGGTGCCAAGTTAGTTAGTGTGTGGACACCCTGGCACTAGCCACGGTGCCCCCACATCATTCAGGGCAAATTCCCCAGACTTTGTGAGTGCGGAGACACCATTACACGTGTGCACTATACATAGGTCACTACCTATGTATAGCGTCACAATGGTAACTCCGAACATGGTCATGTAACATGTCTAAGATCCTGGAATTGTCCCCCCAATACCATTCAGGTATTGCGGGGACAATTCCATGATCCCCCGGGTCTCTAGCACAGAACCCGGGTGCTGCCAAACTGTCTTTCCCGGGTTTCCACTGCAGCTGCTGCTGCTGCCAAACCACCAGACAGGTTTCTGCCCTCCTGGGGTCCAGGCAACACTGGCCCAGGAAGGCAGAACAAAGGATTTCCTCTGAGAGAGGGTGTTACACCCTCTCCCTTTGGAAATAGGTGTGAAGGGCTGGGGAGGAGTAGCCTCCCCCAGCCTCTGGAAATGTTTTGATGGGCACAGATGGTGCCCATCTCTGCATAAGCCAGTCTATACCGGTTCAGGGATCCCCCAGCCCTGCTCTGGCGCGAAACTGGACAAAGGAAAGGGAAGTGACCACACCCCAGACCAGTACCTCCCAGGAGAGGTGCCCTGAGCTCCTCCAGTGTGTCCCAGACTCTGCCATCTTGGAAACAGAGGTGTTGGGGGCAGACTGGACTGCTCTGAGTGGCCAGTGCCAGCAGGTGACGTCAGAGACCCCCTCTGATAGGCTCTTACCTTTCTTGGTAGCCAATCCTCCTTTCTTGGTAGCCAAACCTCCTTTTCTGGCTATTTAGGGTCTCTCCTCTGGGGTATTCTTCAGATAACGAATGCAAGAGCTCACCAGAGTTCCTCTGCACTTCCCTCTTCGACTTCTGCCAAGGATCGACTGCTGACTGCTCCAGGACGCCTGCAAAATCGCAATTAAGTAGCAAGACGACTACCAGTAGCATTGTAGTGCCTCATCCTGCCGGCCTTCTTGACTGTTTCCTGGTGGTGCATGCTCTGAGGGTCATCTGCCTTCACCCTGCACTGGAAGCCAAGAAGAAATCTCCTGTGGGTCAACGGAATCTTCCCTCTGCTAACGCAGGCACCAAAAGACTGCATCACCTGTCCTCTGGGTCCCCTCTCATCCTGACGAGCGTGGTCCCTGGAACACAGGAACTCTATCAAAGTGACTCCTGCAGTCCAGTGATCCTTCAGTCCAAGTTTGGTGGTGGTAAGTCCTTGCCTCCCCATGCTAGACTGCAAGCCTGTGTACTGCGTGATTTGCAGCTGCTCCAGCTCCTGTGCACTCTTCCAGGATTTCCTTCAGGCACAGCCTAGCCTGGGTCCCCAGCACTCCGTCCTGTAGTGCTCAACCCTCTGAGTTGGCCTCTGGCATCGTGGGACCCTCCTTTGTGACTCTGAGCCAGCTCCGGTTCACAAATCTTCTAAGTGCCTGTTTGGGTACTTCTGCTGGTGCTGCCTGCTTCTGTGGGGGCTCTCTGAGTTGCTGAGCGCCCCCTCTGTCTCCTCCTCCAAAGGGCGACATCCTGGCCCTTCCTGGTCCCCAGCAGCACCCAAAAACCTCTACCGCGACCCTTGCAGTTAGCAAAGCTTGTTTGCGGTATTTCTGCATGGGAACACTTCTGCAACCTTCATTGCAACGTGGGACATCTTCCTTCCGAAGGAGAGGTTCATAGTCCTCTTCATTGTTGCAGAATTCCAAGCTTCTTCCATCCGGAGGACGCTTCCTAGCACCTTCATCCGGGGTTTCGTGGACTCCTGCCCCACCCTGGACACTATCACAACTCTTGGACTTGGTCCCCTTGCCTTGCAGGTCCTCAGGTCCAGGAATCCGTCTTCAGTGCTTTGCTGGTGTTTGTGGTTCTTGCAGAATCCCCCTATCACGACTATTGTGCCCTTTTGGGGTAGTAGGTGTACTTTACTCCTACGTTTCAGGGTCTTGGGGTGGGGTATCTTGGACACCCTGACTGTTTTCTTACAGTCCCAGCGACCCTCTACAAGCTCCCATAGGTCTGGGGTCCATTCGTGATTCGCATTCCACTTTTGGAGTATATGGTTTGTGTTGCCCCTAGACCTATGTTCACCTATTGCATCCTATTGTAATTCTACACTGTTTGCATTACTTTTCTTACTCTTACTTACCTGTTTTGAGATTGTGTACATATAACTTGTGGATATTATTTACCTTCTTACTGAGGGTACTCACTGAGATACTTGTGGCATATTGTCATAAAAATAAAGTACCTTTATTTTTAGTAACTCTGTGTATTGTGTTTTCTTATGATATTGTGCTACATGATATAAGTGGTATAGTAGGAGCTTTGCATGTCTCCTAGTTCAGCCTAAGCTTTGCCATAGCTTCCTTCTATCAGCCTAAGCTGCTAGAAACACCTCTATTCTACTAATAAGGGATAACTGGACCGGCACAGGGTGTAAGTACCACAAGGTACCCACTATAAGCCAGGCCAGCCTCCTACACCAACGCCTTGGATATATTGTTTGGGGTCAAGGGCAACACGTTTTCATGTTTATTTTGTCCCTGGGACAAGTAGGCACAGCCCCCTGCAGCACAAACCCTTTGCTTGCCAGTTTACAGGGAAGGGAAGGGAACTGTCTGCAGTTGAGATAATATGTGGCACCATATGTTAATACTGTTTGAACTTGTATTTATGGTTTATTAATGAAAAGCCTTTATTAGTAGGGAAGAACTGTAAATACATGTTTTAAGGTAACATTGCACTAATGACAGTAGTTTGAGTAAAATACAAAGTGTACACACTTGTTTGAAAAGTTTAACAATATGAGGTTAAGAATATTGTTCCCAGAATGCTATCTGATTAGATGTAAATGTTTGTCGAAGCTTGTAAGCAAGAATGACGATTCCTTGCTTTCAAAATAAAATGTTCAGAAAAAAATGTGATGATGCATGCTAGTATTTGCAAAAAATATTCCTAATGGTAAATGAGTGTAACCATTTTCAACAAGATTATGGGAAACATGAAAATAAACAAGCACTGGCAAAGCCAACCAATCCAACATCTGTTGTGAGTCTTTTGGTTTCATCAATTTGTGTCTTGTTTTGACATGGCTTTTGTAACACTTTATTGTTATGGGAGCTGCCAGGCCCTCACCACTGTAATGAACCCGGTCAAAAAGCAAAAAAGTTTTTTTGTTTCAAAAGCACACATTGCCACCAGTGGCGTACTAAAGGCCCCACAACCCCTGCAGTGCGGGGGGGCCCTCTAGGGGACCCCTCAACACAGCACCTTCCCTGTGTGAGTCTGGAGGGGGCCCTGCATGTTCTTTACAGGGGGGGCTTCAAGTTTTGTTATGCCACTGATTGATACAGTAGTTCATGGCACTGAACAAAACTACTTTGTGTACCAATATGCACCCTGTGGAAGAGTAGAATTTTGATCACTCACAGTAAAGCCCGCCCATAGATAGAGAGAAAAATAGAAGTTAAATAAAAACAAAATATCTTGGTTAACCCCAGACATAATTAGGGACCCAATTCTTAAAGAAAGTCACAACTGTGCAAACTGTGCACCCATGGTATATGTCTTTGAATTAGTGGTTTTCATGAATTCACAAGAACTTACATAAGAATACCAGGAACTCATACTCCTAGAAAATATGTTTGAACTGTATTTTAGCATGAGCAAATATGCATGTGTAGATTTGCTCATGTGAAAATCTATTGAGGGTTTTCAAGTTCACTTTCCCTCCAACCACCTTTTTCCCCCAACCCTGGAAGAACTTCTATTTCTGCCCTTGTCAGGAGTAAATGTCCAACCTTTCTCAGTATGAGAGAAAATTTGAGAAGAACTGGTGAAAATTGTTAAACATGCAAGATAGTAGGTTTGCAGACTCAAAGGCATTCTGTCCCTGGAACTATTGCTTACTGCTTCCTCCAGCCCCAGTATGTAGATCTTCAAAAAGGTGCAAAATAAGGAAATTGCTAGAATAGGGATTGAAAGCGCAAGTATTCAAGCCCTACTATAGTAGTAGCCCTAGCAAAATCAGAGAGACTATTAAGAGCTCTTATATAATGAGATTGCTGCCATAACTTGTCACCGAACTACATGTCACCAAAGGGACAAGTAGATTTTTTTACAGATCAAGTAGATTTAAGAAGCAACCTGTCCCATGGGCAATTAGATATTTTAATAAATTCCACACCCCGGTTATAGCTTTTCAAACTAAGGATGCTAACTGCCCAACTTTGACTGCACTTGGCTGGGGTGGGACTACATCTTCCAGCATCACCAGGGTGCCCTCAGCAGGAGGTGGAGCCACCCACAGCTGCTTGCAATTCTCAGTGCTTGAAAGCACTTTTCAACTCCAGCAGGGCAGGACAAACTGCCGGGCTTTGCCGACACATGGCTGGGGTGGGACTATGTTCCCCCACCATCACCAAGGGCCCTTAGCTGGAGTTAGGGGCCACCTGCAGCTGCATGCAATTATAAGCACTTAATAGCGAGTTTCAACTCCTGCAGCACTGGACACACTTGGGCCATGTCCGGCCCTTCTTCGCCTATCATCAACTGGAAGAGGTCAGGCTGGCCCACTCTTCTTTGCCCTGGCTCCTAACAATGACTAGTGAGCCCCATTTTCCAGAGGGCCTTTGCTTGACATTTTTTGACTGAGTTCGCATTTATTTATTTAGGCGAGGATTCTCGATAAGGGGTTGCCCATTGTTCCACTTCTGCTTTACCCCAAAAGCAGGATTTAATTAATCAGTGAGTAGCATGAGTAAGCATAAATTACCTGGGGATAAGGACAGTTCTCGTAAACCCTCTACCAGTACTGCATTGGATTCTTTCTTAGCATGTGTGGTGGAGGTAATATCAAAGGAAATCAACCCTGTGGAGAGATGAGCAGTACTGCATTGGATTCTTTCTTAGCATGTGTGGTGGAGGTAATATCAAAGGAAATCAACCCTGTGGAGAGATGACTATCTTTGGAAGTAGGGGAGGGCCCTAGTCTACCCCCAGTAAATCCAACTAGCCTTTGATCTTGTCCTGGTACCTTGGATTCAACAGCCCTACCTAGTCCGCCACCTACTGATTGAGCCTTTAGCAGCAAACAATGGTTCATACATTTCTAATGGTAGAGACTATGTCCATTCGACGAAAAGGAAGCGCCAACCTAAACGAACTGACAAGGCAAAATCTCAAGCTTGTAATTCAAGCAAGCTCCACCTGTTCGGTAACCAACAGGATCCCTGTGAGGTTGGATTGGGGCACTATCATGGTTACTCCATTAGTGGACAGATTGCATAACCTAGAAATGGCTGTCTCTGCTTTAATCAAACAACTTGTTAATACCAGCTTTAAACCCCCACTACAGCCAAAACAAATGGCATCTCTCACCTTTCTTGATAGCTTGGCTAAGTTTCCCGCTGCCAAAACTATCAGGTCACCCTTGTGCGCTTTGCAAACAGCAGTTGTTATCCCTCAGCTGCCCCCTTCACACATTGAAAACATGGCACCCTCATTTGGAGAGAAGGGAACTGAGGAGGGTCTGCATACTCCTTCTGTTATGGGTCTTGCCCAAGGGAAGAGTGTGTGATCTCAGACTGTCAAGACACTGCCTTGTCTCAATCAGCCCCCCGAATGTTGCCCTTATGTTGCTATCCTGACACGAGTTTCAATACTAAACCCTAATAGTAAGGAATTTACCCTCCAGCTGACAAAAAGTGTGTAATTCCTTGTGTTGTAACTCAAAGTTCAACTTCAGTGAACATAATTATATTTTGTATGTGAGGAGGGTTGGCAGGTGGGCACTACAATTAAACATTTGAGGGGGGTTTGTGTGGTGATTAATTGCAAGTATCCAAGATTGGCCAGACATTTAATTTATAATGTAAACAAGCAGCGCCCCATGGAGGACAGTGTCAATGTCCTTTCATTGGGCTTCTTTTGTAGACATTTACAACCCATATTACAAACAGGGCATTATAGATCTCCCCCAGTGGTGGGGATACTGAGATATAATGTGAACCTACCACCAATAGATTTCTCCCTTTGTCGGAAATGGATCACAGTGACTAACTCCCAGACTATTCTCCTAGTTGCCCTGCTATTGGCCGGCCATCCTTAGCTAGTATTCCTCCTAGAGTTGTCGGTTCAAATTAAAATGTACCTCTAAGGCTTATCTGCTGGAATATTGCTGGCATCAGGGCCAAGATGTTGGATCCCAAGTGACATTGATATTGTTACGTCCCAAGAAATCTGGGCCTGGGAGACCATCACCTGGGATGGCTTTCAATGTTTTATAGTCCCTCCTATTGCTTCACTGGGACAGAGAGCTCGGGGTGGATTAGCCATTATGATCCATATCTCTAAATGTCTCACGGTTATCACCATTCCCACCAAAAACAGAGGAATTCAGATTCTGTGGATTGTTTTATTCAATGGGTTTAAATTTTTTCCTTGTTAATGTCTGGAATCCTGTAGATTACCTTGATTGTCAGATTGAGGCTTTATTTCAGGTACTGTCGGTCCTGGAGGCCAGATCCTTTTCCAAGTTCAATTGTTTCAATGTGATATTGGGAGGCGATTTTAATGACAAACTGGGTTCGAACCCTACCACATCTGACCCTTTTGTGACGAAGGACATTCCAACTTGCACTATGTGATGTGACCATAGGGGGAGGAGGTCATTTACAGCCCTGTGTTACGCGGGACTTCTTAATGTGATGGACATTATGGGGAACCCCTCAAACCAACGTCCTACTTTCATAGGCTGAGGAAAAGGGACAAACATTGGTTATATCTTTATATCCAGGCCCTAGTCTGTTATAAGAGTGTTTTGGAAGTGTTTTGGAATCCTGCTTTTGCGACCATAATCCCACTGAACTCTTTCTGCCATTACCCGCCAATAGTGACCGATCACGTCTCCTGGCTTAACCGGTTTGATCCCAAAAGATAAGGGCCTTGGGATTAAATGGAGAGGCATATCAATTGCAACTATGTTAAATTTCTTAGTGGGCTCCAACGTGGCCCTGATTATGGATTAATTGTTAATCTTTGATACTCCCATGGACCCGTTATTTTAGATGCCTTTCAAGCTCTAAATTGTTCTACCAGAGCGATCCTGTAGGATCACCAATCATAAACTTTGTGAATCTCTTAACGTGCTGCCAAGAAACTAGCTTAATATTACCTTACCAAGGGCAGCCTGCTAGAAGGCTATTAGGAGTAGGAAGCTAACTATAAAAGATGAAACATGGGTGGGTCTGGTCTAAATTTGCAATATCAGAAATGCTAATGGTTTCTGGGAGATAGTCAACGGCAAACAATTATCCTTGACCGTGTCTGAGGGTCTAGGTTCCAACATTAACCCTGAACAATGGGGGGCTCATTTTGAGCAGATTTACTCATTAGGAAACTAGGAGACATTACCTTCTGTAGAGAGGGACAGTTTATTCCCTTTGGGTATTTTGAGCATGAAGAACTATCTTCCGATATTATTGCCAGTCCTTCTAACAAGGCCACTAGACCTGATGGGGTTCCCATGGGCCCTCATAAGGGGAATATGCCTTTTTGGGCCCTTTTGATAACCAACATTTTGAAAGCTGCCACATCAGCAAAGTATGCACTTGTTTTTAATTATAAGCGGTACTGAGATGATTTTACTGTATGTGATGAGTTTTAGATGTCCATTTCTTTGTTTACTTGCACTGATTTTCCTTTTGTAATGTTCTTTTATGATTATTGCTCAATAATTGAACAAAGGATTTTTTTTCGTCATCAAGGATCCTAACTGTGAACCTACTGTAGTAATCTCCTTATATCAAGTATATCACTTAGACCTAAACAACGTCTCTCCTGATTAAAAAAACAATACAAATAAAACACCCAGTGGTTCTAATTATATCTTTAAATTCCGTGGATGTTGCCTGCTACTATACAGCATACATTCTATTAACAGTGTAAAATATAAGATAGATTTTGGCATCCAATATTTCTGTTGGTCCTGGTACATCGGTAGTGTTGTCCTCCTAGAAGCTGATGCATACTCCACTACGGGTACCCAAACTGAGAGAAAAAAAGTGCTGAATCCAAAAAGACACAGGGCCTCATTACAAGTTTGGAGGTCCAATCCCCGTAATACAAAACATGAGGACCTATGGAGTAAAGACTGCTGCGGTTCCGCAGGCATTGCTGCGGTAACAAGGCAAGACAAACATGCCGACGGAGCCTGTGACTGTGGGGGTCCAACCACCATGTCCCAGCAGGTGGAAACAGAGAGTATAAAGGGAGTAACTCACTTCTAGGCAGCGTTACACATTCTGTGTCATCATGGAGAGCCCTCACACATGTTCAGTCGCTGCTACTGCTTATTGAGGGAGCCCAAAATCTAGACCTCCGTGGACGCAACCGACAGTAAGTACACACACCTACTGTGTCATTACGCTCAACAACAGATCGTTGCGACGCCATCCACATGATACAGGGCTCACCCTATAGGCTCCAAGTACACGTGAATTGTATCCACAGTCGGAGTCATTCACAGAGAAGGACACATACACCGCCATTAAACGCCCCCTTTGGGCAAGTTACTCACACTGCACTGCCACACAACACAAAAACACATCTGCACATCTTAGGCACAGGGACAGTGAAGTGTATACAACATTGCGTCGCACAACACCAACAACTCAGCAACATCACATCCACCAATACAATGAAAACCCTCACATTGCACACATGGCATGGACTGTCATCAGATCCAAAACACATATCTATGGATGTGTCATTTAACACAAACTCCCTTCCCATTAAACTTCCATGTAATGGACCCACATATCGCCCACAATGCAAACAATACCTACACAATAGGGATGGGGGCATCAAGAACGCTCAGGGAAGAATGCTGCACTGGGACACATATCTCTTTGCACTCATCCCTAAAACAACATTTGCAAAGGAACTGGCCCTTCAGGTAGTGCAGGGACAAACAATACTAGAGCCAAGTGGCATGCCTATCTGTAGAATGTGGAAGTGCAAGACAAGAAAGCACACACAACTGCAACTGAATTGGACATACATCTGGATGAAGTAGCTCCAAGGTACACACAGCAAAATGTACACATGCACAGTCAAATGCAAAGGAAGCTAGAACAATTGAATACCCTCCATGTCTGTACAAAGAAACCTCAAGTTGCCACACATGAGACCAATATCCAGTCCATATCAGGGGGGCAAGTCATGCTGACATTGGACAACACAAGATGAAATACTTACCATACCAAACAGAACACAATCCAATGACACCCCAATTGCATTAACAAACACACATCCATACAGTCAACGCCTACCCTTATCCTGGGTGACACCAGCACTTGCCACACAGTCAGGTTTGCATAACAACAGCAAATGGATTAGCAATCAGGCTGAAACGTGCACAACTGTTGGCAGACAACATAACTTAATCAGGAACAACAAAAAGGTAGAAAATGAGTTGCAGAACAAATGTGTACCCAGAAAAACAACAACTCAGGTTTATTGAAGTGGTAATGCACAATAGGAAAGGCAATTCGCCAGTCTGTTTGTAAGTCTTTGCACAGTACTGTGCCCACACTTGACTCCTATTACTGCCAGGGAACCTCCATAGGAAGGGGCATCAAGTGAGCAGGCAGGCACCTCAGGGATCATCCGGGGGTCAGATTTGGGATGGGTATGTTTGGGGGGGTGGACTGTTTCTCATGAGGAGTTGGCTTCTTCAAGGGGGAGGGGTATGGATGGTTGCAGGAGGGGGGCAGGTGTGACATGGGATGGCCTGCATGTGAAAAAGGATGGGTTGGGATGTGGGCCAGGGCCTCTTGGGTTTGGGAGGGCGTTTGGAGGGAACAGAGGAAATCGCAAGGTCAAAAAAGAAACTCTCCTTCGGAACACAGGGAGGGTATGCAGAAGGGGTTGGGGATTTAGAGATTGAGGGAGTAGTTGTCTGGTTTGTTGGTGTAGACGCCTTGAGTGTGTGGTGTGTGAGGTATGCTTCTGTGTGGGTTGTGTCTGTGTGAGTATGGGCATTTGCATGTCTTGCGGGGCTGGGAGTTGGATGTGCTGCGTGATGGAGTGGTGGATGTGTGTGTCTGCTGGGTGGTGTCTGAGGTATGGTTGTAGTGGTGGATGTCTGTGTGATGGGATGGTGTCTGCAGGTATAATGGATGAGGTGGATTACTGTGTGTCTGTTGGGATGGTTTCTACAGGTATTTGAGATGTGGTGTCAGGAAAACTATTGTCAGTGTTGTTAAGTTTTTCCCTCAGCAAAAACGATTCCCATTTTCCTTTTACTCACGTTGTTTGCAGCAGTGTCCTCACTCCAGGTGGCTGTTGCAGAGGCTGTTCTTAGAACTAGCTTCTTCAGGTTTAACTGCCACTCAAGATGGTGGCCGCATATCCTTGTGAGGTCAGCGCTCTAGTGTTTCTACCTTAGTCTCATGCTGAAGCTTCCCTCCAGCTGTTTCTCTCTGGGAGCTGTGCACTTCAACTACCATCTTGAAGAGAATGAACAGTGTTCCTGAGGCGCTTCGTTTCTTAGAGAATTCTTCCAGTTTTGAGTAATTATTTTTCTTGTTACGGTGTGCACACCAGCTACTTTTTCCCTTTTGGAGAAGCTGAATTTCTTCCTTCTTCCAACAACTGAGGAGAATTTGTTTTGGCTTAACAGAACTTCAAGCAACTGCAGTAAGGAATGATTTTGTATGATTTCCGGACTTGCCAATTTATATATGTACATATATATACAAAAACTCTTGGCCTTGCAGACTTGCCAGTCAGAGACAAACCTCAGTGCTCAGACTAATTCCTATAGACTGTGATTGAGAATACTGAACCTTGAGAAGGAGTTTGCGTTTCCTGTAAAAGACATTAGTAGATTGTATATTTGTGAACCTTTGAACTGTTCTCCAGAGAACCTTTGATACCTCTGACTCTTGGAGAAAAGAAGATATTAAGTTAACATTGTTCTCTTAGAGAGAGGCTAGTCCCTCAAAAGATCCAAGTTAGGAGAACAATAGAATTGGGTGAATGTGAATGGCGGAACAGTTGAATGCGCAGTAGGAATGTACTTATCTATGCTCTTATCACCCTACTGCAGGTCCTTCCTTTAAGGAAATCCCAACAAAAAGAAAGGTGCGGGTTACAGAAGCAAACACTGAATATCCTATCTTCAAGTGGGAAACACAGGCTGGAACTGGATCTGGAGGCGGTCGCTCTTTTTCTATTCCCATTCCCCTTTCCCCCTAGCAGATGCAGGGTTCAGATAATCAGTAAAGTCTGAGCACTCATCTGTTGGAGGGAGTTGGGTAAGAGGCATCTGCTCCTGTGGAAGTTTGATTTAATGGATAATCTCCTGGCATGTGGTGGATGTCTGTGTCTCTGTTGGGGTGGTGTCTGCGGGTATGGTGAGTGTGGTGGATAATGCACTGGCTGTTGTGGTGGTGTCTGTGGGTATGCTGGATCTGGTGTGTAGGTCGGTGGAGGTTGTGGGGTGTCTGCTGAAGTGGTGGCTGATGTTGTGTTTGTGGGTGTAGGTTGAGTGCCTGCGTGCCAGTGTGTCTTGGGGTGTTTGTGTTTTTGTGTGCTGTTGAGGTGGGTGCCTGCAGATGTGTCTGTGTGCTTGGAATTGGTAGAGGAATGAGGGTCGGATTGGGAAGAAGGAGGTGGAGGGGTGCGGAATGTGGGGGGTGACTAGTTGCCATCAGTGAGGAGGCCAGAGCCTGAAAAGATCTCCGTAGGTCAGACACGGCATTATGAATACCTTCCTGGAAAGCATTGGTCTGCTGAAGTTGGCTGGCCAACCCCCGGATGGTATTCACAATGGCAGTCTGACCCACAGAGATGTTCCTCAGGAGGTCAGAAGCCTCCTCCCTCAGAGAAGCAGTGGTAGGGGCTGGGGGTGAGTTTTCTGCGGCAAAGGAGACACCGACCCTCTTGGGTTAGCAGACATGGCCAACTGTGTGGGGAACAACAGGGAGGGTGTGAATAGAACTTTGGGTGGTGGACAAATATGGCCCACCCACATTGGAAGGACAGACTGAGCAGGATCGCGGTGATATTCCGGGCCCAGCGTCTCAGGACCTCCCGCCTCTTGCGACTGTGGGCACTCCTTCAGCTGTGGATGCCCAGGATCCACACCTTCCGGGTGATGGTTTTACATACGTCCTTCTTCTGACGGGTATTGACCTGCATGGATGCAAAAGACAAATCAAGAGATTACAATCACAAGTTTTCACACAGATAGTTGAGTCCTACACATCAGAAACACCAAGCTAGAAATGTTCAATTTGTTAACAAACCACAAGTGTAAAGCACACAGCCAATAAGTACAGGGACATGACTACAGACATTCATAAACATCTGCAGACAAACCCACTACCCTGCTCAGGGCCTACAATAACTAAACAAGCCTTCTGACATCAGGTAGCCCATGTTCCCAGCAACATGTACTGTTGTGTGGGCCACAATGAAACACTACACAGATATGTGGCTTCTGAAGGGTAAACTTCTTAGGCCTAAATGGATCAACACATTCATACTCTGCAAGATTGACTCACTGCATACAGTCCCTACAGGCAACTTCCATAGTACAGACTTTATCATTATACATGAGTTGCAATGAAGGGGCTGGCATGGTGCGGACATGTGGCCTACCAAATGCAGACTCATGCCACTTCAGGGGGTGGGTTCTGTGGTATGTACCTGTATCACATAACAATCCTTTGGACATATGTGTCTATCCTACAGAGATGGCATCCAACACACAAAGGTATACACTGCACGATTTCTGCTATGTGACCAAGGTACTGACTCCAATATCAAGGCCTCCCAGGAATCAACACACTGTTTGCACTGTGGGACTGTCATTGGTGCAATAAGACTGTACAGGACAAATATGACTTATGTGAAGGTGACAAGAGAGCTGTGGGAGTAAGGGACCTGCCAAGACTCAAAGACACACTTTGACAATGAGGCCAAATGCACATATGGACTACTTCTGGGATGTACCTCAGTACCCATTCTTAATCTAGTCAATGGACTGAGGAATTCAGGGCAGGTTTTGCCACTAGAGCATCATATTGTCCACATGACAGGATCTGCTGGTCAATAGGGAGTGGGCACAGTGCCACAGTTGCATAGCCACAGTGACTCTCACACAGCCTAGATACAACTGGCACCCCTTGGTCTCTGTAGGTTGAGAATACTGAACAAACATGACACTCACATTTCCATGCATGACAGAACATCATGTGGCCATCATCAATTCAGCATGTGGTTTGTGTGGCAACCTGAAGGGCAGAGTGAGTCAGGATGTGGATTCCAGACACCAGTTTGTCAAGGCCAGATGTGAGTTGGAAGATCTGTGGTACTATATACATTGCTTACAAGATCCTCAAATGACTCATACAAGATGCATACACGGCTCATGCTGTCATGCACATACATGTTGTCCAAAATTTACAACAATCATGAAGAAAGGGATGTCATTGGATGGCAGTTGTATTCATCCAACCCAAGGAGGATCTAGGACCTCAAAAAACCTCACACTACACAATGTGACTGAATTTAACATACAGTACAGGCCACCAATACCTGCACAATGTATATCCCATTGATGTCACACAAACTGTAACAACAGGCACACAAGAAGTCTTACTGGCACACAGGGGCACATTGTAGCCTGTGAGGAGGGAAAGGATGGTGTTGAACAGAATCAATTGTGCCTATGAGATTCTTACCTGCTCCTCTGGTGAGCCATGGAGCTGTCCATACAGGGGAAGAACCACATCAACCCGCCTCTCCAACTCCTCTGGAGAGAAGGCAGGGTCCCTGTTACCTGCTGGACGTGACATGAATTCTCCCAGAGGTGGCACACAGCAGCTCAGGTAGTGGAGATGATGCTGGCTGTAGTGTCAGGAGTCAAGTGAGCGAATGTGCACAACATGGCGGTCACATACACAGTCATCATTGCCGGCGGACACAGCCATTGGGCCTCGACCGCCACAGGCATCAACATTAGCCTATGGCTGTGTCGGCTGCGGTTGGAACTGCCTACCACCCTGACGACTTCCATCGGCAGTCACAGGCGGTTACTAATGTCCAGCGCAGTAGGTCAGGCATCCGCCATTTGGGTCGCCTGAAATACTGTATTTGTCTTTGTAAACTGCGTCACAGCTACAATATATGTAATGTGGCATTGCAAACATCCTAATTCGATCTTGTCATGTTGGTCCTTCTACAGAACCCCCAGTGTAGTGTGCTGCAGAGCACAGATGGCCTTTGACAGTAGTGCATGGTTCACCACTGCTAACGGTCATTTTGGCGGACAGAAAATACAGTCACATTTTATGGGGCAATAGTGTAGCACATCTTTGAGTTTCGTCCAAATCCGTGTCGTGGACACATGTGTTGACATCCTTGGGGGTCACATGTGACCTTGTGGAGTTACCAGCTCTAATGATTGCTATGTGTCAGATCGATCCAGTCAGAAATGCTTTGTCACATGATATTATTGGAATGCTTAATGTATGTTGCTGTGGACACACTGATTAATAATACAAATCATGTCTTGTCACACATAGGTACCCTGAGAGAGGAAGAGTCAACAACCTCCTGTCTACCATACACTGTCAGACCCTCAAACCATGAAGCAATTGCATATAATTATGTTATACTATCTGGCTAGGCAAACAATAGTGGACTTATGTTGTCAGTTAAAGGCAGACCTGATGGCAGCTATTAGTCATCCAACTTGCATACCAGCCATTGTACAAGTCATGTCAGTTTTGCATTTCCTGGCCACAGAGTGCTTCCAACATACAGTGGCCCTATTTGCTAGTATGTCCCAACCCATGTTCAGTCTGTTGTTGAAGGATTTTCTCTCAGCAATGTTGAAACACATTGGCAGCTATATCAGGCTCTCCTGACAAGAGGATTTAGCCAATGTGAAGGCTGACTTTTATGGTTTTGCCTGCCTCTCACATGTTGTGGGGGCAATTGATGGCGCACATGTTGGCTTGGTGCAACTACAGGCCACTGAACAAGTCTATTGCAACAGAAACAACTTCCATTCCATCAACGTGCAAGTTGTCTGTTTGGCAAATCTCTACATCTCACATGTCTGTGCCCGTTATCCAGGATCAGCACGATTCCTTCAAAACGCGAAACAGCACCATACCCCAGCTGATGTCACAACTGCACCCTGAGAAGTCCTGGCTGGTTGGTAAGTCACGTCTGTCCTGATTGTTTGTGTGCATTGCTACAATCATGAAGTGAGTGATTCACTGTTGCACTCATATCCCATTCTTTAATGGGAAACTCAGCATATCCCAATCGTCCTTGGTTGCTGACATCAGTGAGGAATCCAACTATGCCGGGGGAGTCCACCTCTATGTGGCCCATGGAAGATCACAGAGGCCAGTGGAGCGGGCTTCTGGCATCCAGAAGGCCAGATTTAGCTACCTAGATAGACCTGGTGGAGCCCTCCTCTACTCACCCAGGAAAGTGTGTCAGATCACTGTGGCATGCTACATGCTCCACAACATCGCTCGGTGGAGGAATATCCCATACATCCCAGAGGAGGGGGAGCCTGCAGTGCCACCGGGTGTAACTCCTGAAATGCCAAGTGAGGATGACAGTGGTGAAGAGGAAGGAGCTGACTAGAGGAGATATCGTCAACAGACACTTTTCATGAGTGTATGTGATGTGATGTTATGACTGTGACTTTACAATGGACTGTAGTTGTGAGAATGTTTGAGTTGAGCATTTTGGAAACAGCCAGAGAGGTGATACTCTGCAATATTCAGCTAAAGGCTGCCGGATGAGATAGCTTTTGACACATCCCTACCTTGATGATGTTGCATTGTGGCAGTTTCCTTGCAATGTGCTTTGTTTTCCAGTTGCTTGCTTTATGACTTGCGTCATAGGTATGTTTTCAATCCTATATTCTTTGTTTTATTTTTGGATTGTAGGTCACAGAGTTTCGGTGTATGAGACCTGTACCAAGACAGTTTGCACAGTGTTTGGGTGGAGGTACAGAAGTAGCCATTGCACTTGTTTTGTGTAATGTGGGGTGTCTGATGCATCATGTGTGTCATCGTGTGGTCATAAAATATGTAGTCCTAGCCTTTGACCACATCATGTTTCCTTTACATTGGCTAAACATTCTTTTTGTATGACCTGTATATACAACACTGACATATGTTTGTGTCATACAACCAGATGCATGGGAATTGGATTTTGATGTCCCTGTGATCAGGGACAGTTGTACTGCCATCTGTCAGTATCTTGGATTATGTGATTTTGGGTTACTTTGGTGTTGTATGTGATAAGGCTCAAGCTGCTGACATCAACCACTTTAATGTTTGCCTGTTGTACAGGACAATGTCTGGCAAATCTCTACCTTACGTGGTCTGGAGGTCTGTACCTGTAAATATGTTAATTTACTCATTATGAGTCACTCATTTTTTGGTTTCCAATACTGCAGGCATATTGACAGTCTATGTGCTGAACACTGTAATACATTTTTTGGTTTGACCAGATACTTGTACTAATGTGTTGGCGTGTAATGGCTGTAATCCTGAGCTGGACACTCTGGTACCTGTAACATATCCCTGCTTGCACAAGTATCTTGTATATTAATTGTATGCTTCAAATGGTCTTACACCTCTACATAGCTAAATGGGAAATTTAGGTAAGCATAAAATGAGTTAGTGATTGGTGAATTTATTACAATGCTAATAAAGAAAATACATTTTGGACAGAAACAAACTAAAACGTTAAGTGAAGGATCAGTCATAGTGAATAAAATCATTGGAGTAGATGCCACACCATTGTGAGTCCAGAGTACTCCTCCCATAAGAACTGGTAGGTGGTTCAGGAACCGTCCACAGAGTGAATGTGTGGCATGCAAAAGATGTCCTTTAAGAAGAGGCCACTTGCTGGCAGTAGTAGGTGTCTTGCCATCCACACCTCCTGGATTCTTTGTTGGACGTCCCAACTTGTGGCAGGGGGAGGGAGATCTGCTGCTACAGAGGCAAGGGTGTTTGGGGCTCGTTCTTCCTCTGGCAGGGCCTTGCTTTCTTTGGCTGGCGCCAGTGTTGATGTGCCTGGTGTTGAAGAGCCAAAGGAAGGGGTAGACTGTTGTGGAAAAGCCCTGCTCAGGGTGGTATATATGTCCTTCAGCACTTCTGTTATGGAGGCCAAGTTGTTATTGTGGGCCTCCATATGTTCCTGCATGTCTCTGTGCTTGTCCCTCTGTAGCTGCTTGATTTCCTGGAGTTCGTCAACCCTGTCCCATCACATCTTGGGACTCATGATAGACCCCCAAGAAGTGGCTGATGGTGTCCTGGCCAAGAGCAGCCCAAGTGGCCTCACCCTGCTGGCCTACAGCATTCCTCCCATGCACCCTACCCTCATGGGCCTGTGCCCTTGCCAGGGTGCCCTCTCCAACATGTTCCTGGACCCTCATTGTCAGAAGTGTTGCGCTGAAACTCAGGATCCAGGACTGGGGGACATGAGATGGTAGACACTGTGCTAGGTACACAGGTTGGGGGGTGAATGGTTACCTGTGATGCTGAGGCAACCAGGCTGGGAGGTGAAGTTGTGGGCACAGTGAGACTCACTGTTGACGTCTGACCAGGTTGGCCAGATGGGCCAGAACCGTACTCCACATCCAGATATCCAGGAGTGTCTTCTTCACTGAGGGCTTCATCCAGGGGGTGGTGGAAATCTGTCCTGTGGCCTCTGTGTGTCCAGTGGCAGCTCCACTAGTTGATGTAAAACAAACGTTACTGGTTGTATTGTGAAATCTACCTTTAACGGTTTAGATTTACAGTAAGCAAAGAACTTGTACAAAGTTAAGTTGCAATTAATCCTATTGTGCCAAGTAATCATGGTATTGGGTGCATTGACATGACATGTATGAAGCTTGCCAATTCATTTTGAATAAAGCAGCTGCTGAAATGTGCAGATCATTTGCATTGTGGAGGATGACCTGAAAACGACATCTTACCACCAGTGCAGGCAAAACAGTGGCTAGGCAAAATATAGCTTTGCCTATTTGGAGGCCTAGTTGAGTGTGATGCAAGCAAACCCAGGACTTTGTTGTATATGTGACTAAAGTCATCATGTGCAGTGCAGTGTGACTGTGTCTGCGGCCAATACCAATCAGGTGGGGCATCTTGAGGCCTTCTGAATACTTGTTATTTACACTGGGTAAGATGTCATTCTTGTCTTCAAAAATGTCATCTTGGGATAGCAAGTCAAGATGGAGCTATGTTGACAGATACGTCTCTGATTTGGGCATGATCTGTTCTTGATCACTCCCAGGTGAGTATACCTCATTTGAGAGTTGACAAACAAGGATTTTCGGACAAGTGGCCATTGTGCTCGTGATTGGATTTGCAGTCAGGTCACTCCATCTACTTCCCAAAACTTAGCAAATGGTATCTTCCCAGGTGAGTACCCTTAAATGAGAGTAAAGGTGCAGGGGTCTTTGGACAAGTGACCATTGGCCTTGTGTTTGTAGTAACAAAAACAGGGCCTGCTGGGAGTTGCAGTCATGTCAGTCCATCTAATTCACACACTTGACAAACATTATTCTCCAAGGTGAGTACACTTCAATTGAGAGTTAAGGAACATGGGTCTTTGGACAAGTGACCACTGCTCTGGTGTTTGCAGTAAGAGAAACAGGTCCTGCTGGGAGGTACAGTTAAGTCAGTCCCTCTACGTCACACACTTGACAAAAAATATCCTCCCAAGTGAGTAAACAGTACAGTATTTGAGAGTCAACAAACAGGTGTATTTGGGCAAGTGACCACTGTTCTGGTGTTTGTAGTAACAAAAACAGAGCCTGCTGGGAGTTGCAGTCAGGTCAGTCCCTCTACTTCACACACTTAACAAACAGTATCCTCCCAGGTGAGTACACGTCAATTGGGCATTGCCAAGCAGGAGTATTTGGATAAGTGAACAGTGGCATGGTGTTTGGAGTTAGAGGAACAGTGCCTCCTGGAAGTTGCAGTCAGGTAACTCATTCTTCTACAAACACTATACAAATGTTGGGTATTGCGTATCAGCATGCAGACTGCACTTAGGTTTGGGCATACATTTACCTGTTGAGACATACCATGAGTCCTTGGATTATTATTGTATATTGAAAGACATACAGACCCCATATGGACCAATGGCATGTGATGGACCTTAGTACTTGGGTCCAACAATGCAGATTGACAGTGTCAACATCCAGATACTTGAATGTTGGTGGGGTACAAGACTGTGGGTATAGGTGAGCTATGAGCATGCACGACATGGCATTTTTGTGACTTTTTTTGTGTTGTGACTTACCCGACTCCACTCCCCCATGTATTCCAGTTAAGTCCTCAGGATGCAGGATGGACAATACTTTTTCCTCCCAGGGAGAGATATGTAATGAGGCACTGGGAGGGCCACCACCAGTCTTCTTGGCCTGCAGCTGGTGCCTTGAGACCAGGGAATAGACCTTGTCCCTGAGGTCATTTCACCTTTTCATGATGTCCTCCTTTGTGCTCAGGGTGGTGCCTACAGCATTCATACTGTCAAAGATTCTGTGCTACTTTTACATTTTCCTACTGAGAGGAGTATGGGGGAACTGTGCTCCAAACAATTGTGTCTCTTATGACTTCATCCATCATGACCCTTAATTCATCTTCTGAAAAATGTGGATTTTTAGAATGTGACATGGTGGGAAAAACAATAAAGTGAAAGTGACTTACTAAACAGGGGAAGTGCAAAAGGGTGTAAATGGACAAAGGTGTGTGCAGGGTGTTCTATGGGAAGGCAGAAAAAATAGGGGTGCCGATAATATGGAAAAATGGGAAAATGGTGGCCAATGTTCTTCGTCGCACAGTGGAAATGCAAAGCATTGTGATCTGTGAAGGGGTGTGTTTTATAGTGTCCTTTGCAGGTGTGTCCACAGTGGCAATGTGTGTCAGCGGTGTTGCATCCAAATTCATCCAATGTGCAGTTGTCTGTTACTTTGCTAACCCCAAACCGCCAAGGTTCGGACTGCCATTGGCTGACCGCCATGGAAGGACCGCCATAGCGACTGTGTGTTTATAATATGCTCGGTGGTGGGTTGCGGTGCTGACGGCACTGGTAGTCAGACCACCTATTTCCAGGCTGACACACTGCTGGCAGTCTGCCATTTTTGCTTGTTAGCGAGTGGTCCTGCCTGTGTAACTCATAATAGGACGGTCTGAAAGACTGCCAGCATTGTGGTCTTTTCAGGACTGCCAACATGGCGGTCTGGCGGTTTGACCATCAAACTTATAATGAGGCCCACAGGCTGCTTTCTAGGTAACAGGAATTGAAATGCTCAAAATTCTGCACAAACTAATAGCTTCCAGAAACTTGCCAAAAGGAAATTCCTTTGCAGACACTTTAAAGATACCTTGCGGACAGAGTCTCTGTAGCCTTACGTCTACAATTAAGATCTGTCCATAAAAACTATGTACTGTACAGTTTCACATATGCACCAGACCCTCTTTCCTCTTTTTTTTTTTTTTTTTTTTTTTTTACTGAAACAGTAATTCATCCACCATCTAGGTGGGAACAAAATTATATCACACACTTTAATCCTCAATATAACTCGAGGTTCACAGAAAGCTTTCAATAAATTGAAGATTATTTAATTACTTTGCACACAAAAACCTATGGTGCAATTTCAAGCTGATCATATTGAATCAACTGCTTTTTTGTCTCACAGGTGGCAATAAGGAATTTATAAATGTAATTTGGAAGAACAAACCTATTTTCCCTCAACATATTAATCATTGAAGAGTAGGGGTTTGGAATTGTGTGTTCAAATATACATAACATTTTCAGCACCTTTTTTATTACATTAGCCTACAGTACATAGAACAAAGGAGCGTATTAAAAATGCATACCTCCTAGCAGGCACATTAGACCAACTAAACCGGATAACTACATCGAAGAAATAATGCTTGCATGTCACTCAGCCGAGATCAGAGATATGCCCCTAATCATTCCTCATTGAGATCCAATAACCAAAAATGTGTAGAAAAGAGTGAGATTTGAACTACAAGTTGGATTTTGTAGCTTGTGCATGGTTTTACGAAAGTATTTGATAATTGTGTCTTCAGTAGGCATGGTATGCAATTGATCTTAGCATCCCATGTTTTGAATGTTATAGGAAACAGGCACAATCTGATCCAAAAGGAAGAGCTACAGGTACTATTTTTAGCTGTGATGACAGTTCCTTTCAAAGTATAGATATGACTGCTGGCCATGTATGACTTCTAAATTTGCCGACTGTAGGGTGGCAGAGGTATTATCCTCTGCCACCCTGACTGATGGAGTATTATCCATCAAACCCTAAATCCTGCTGCACTTTCTAATACACATGGATTAGTTATTAGCACCTATTTACAGATATAAGCATATACTATAAATCACTTGAGATTTCAACATTAATTTATTACAAACACATGATATGGTGATAATATCTGATTATTTTTAAGTTAGAGATTCCACCAGTTAATTCCAATGACAGTTATCTAACGAAAAGGGTTTAGCTTTGCTGTCAACATGGCAAGAATGTCTTCTATATACTCTAAATGATTGACAGATGCCCCAGCACGTTACATTCACCATCCGTGTGGTGGATCAGCTGTATTGGATTATACATTTATATCTGGAATTAATTTTGAAAGCTTAAGTGAAATAGAAATAAAGGCATAATTTAGTGTGATCATTATCCTTTGAGTTTCTTCTTTAAAATGTTAGGCATATTTAAACAATACATTGGCAATAGAGGTAATCACTTCAGGTGTTGCCAACAAATTGATTAAATGGTCCGATGGCACAACATTTCAGTTTTATTCAGTTTTTCAGTTTTATTTTTGGATGAATAATATTTTTTCGAGTATTAGTTCTCAAAGTACATTTTTAAAGAACACACTTAAAATCAATGGAACCACCAGATGGGTACTTGCAAATTGGAAAAACATTTGTTCACACTTGAAATCATTAGAAATGGCTGCCACATGGAAAGCAATTTTAGCCACAATTTTGAATTATCTAACTATAAAATCCCTTACTTTCGTACATTATCTCAATTCAATAAATAGAGGCAAATAATACTTGGTTCAATAAGTCATTGGCAAATATGAAAACAGCCTTATGTAAAAAAAAAAAAAACTATCCCTGTTGGAAAAAACACCAGCAAGTTAAAATACTAATATTCTGTTGAAGGTGATGAAGAAAGATTATATACCAGCAGTCTGGGTACCAAAACAGCACCATAAAGATAAAAAAAGGATTGGAATACACCAGCTAATAAAACATAAGGATGACAAATGATTCCAGGAAGCAGTAAACTCTGAATCTGGAGGCTTGCATTGTTTTTTCGATCCCTCTTGTGTATTTCTTCATAATATATCAGAGGTGGATAACTGCCTAAAAGGAGTTACATTGAAGTAGGGTTCTAGCTCTAATGGCTTTCAGAGGGAGATGTTCAAAGTAAGACCAAAATGTTGGTCATATTGGCAGGACCATTTATATAAGAGAGTAATGCTGTCAGTGATCATTGCAAACTCCTTTGTATGATTTATTTAGTCATCTACTCAAAAAATGGTTTTAATAACAATCGAAAGAATTATTGCATAATGCACAAACTGGTTTTAGGAAAAAGCATTTCACTTTTGATAATATATCCACACTTGCAATATTTGTCCATAAACACACTAAAGTAAAAGAGTAAACAAACTGAATACTTGTTTGATTGATTTGGCCTTCATATTCGACGCTCTCAAAAGAAAACTAATATGACACAACCTGGGCAAATGGTGGCTAGATGAGGCATTGCTAATAACATATCAACACCTGGATCGGGTAAGGGTTGGACGATACACACTACACTCAATAAGAAATAAGATTGCCTATGGATTAAAACAATGATGTGTTTTGGCCCTCTGAAGTTTATTTCAAATACGTATGATTTATTTGAGAAGTTGGCTGAACCTCATGTGTTGCCCCTCAAATTGAATAACCATCACAATCACTGTCTAACGTATGACATGGTAATACTTGATCAGTGGTCAATAGGGCTAGAAATTATGCTGAACACATTTGAGGCATAACCATAAATAACAGGCTGAAAGTTAATATTTCAAACACTGAAGTAGTAACCTTTGGGCTACGATAATCATTTGGTCCCATGGCATTTTGGAAATGCAGAGGTTGTCCAGTTTAATATGTGTAAATATTTGGGAGTCCCCTTAAAGAACTCCATTGTCTGGGTTCCAGTATCTATAAGCTTTGTGATCAAAAGTCAGTTTATTGACTTCTGCACTTGTGAAACTGAATAAAAATGTAAGGGCCCTAAGAGAAACTGACACTAAAAGCAAATGTAGTTAAACTTAATCCTTTGATTCACTATGCATGGGTAGCTATGCAAGGACAACCGAACTTGAAGTTTGAAATGTTCCAGTGGACTTTCTCTTTATCTCAAATAATGAAACAGTCTCAGTTCTTTTTAGAATTAGGGCCTAGCATCCTATACTTTTTAGCTGATAAGGCCTATGGAATAAATTTTCTGAATTTAAAAATCACCCAGGACAACCCTCTGAGACATCTAATTTGGAAGGGGCTGTTTACCTATTCCTAGTGCTAATTAATATATAAAACTTATTAAAAGTATTCCTTGGGCCAATTATTATATAAACCTTATTACAAATAATCCTAAAATGAAGAAATCTTAGCACTTCACCAATTATCTTTGTCAAAAGAGTATTTAAAACCCAGATGGCTAAATACTCATTCTCTCAAGATTTCTGAATCTTAGAATTCAGGAAGGTATTTAAATATATTACTGCATCGTATGATGTATCTATCCTGCAGCTGTACATGAGAGGTATCAATACATATGAGTTAGCAGTGTTCATGCTTTTATTTTTTGTTCATACATATTGAGGAATTTATTGAAGCATAGAAAGACAATGAGTGAACCATGAAACTCTAGACAGTGCATTCATACAAATTTAGCCAATTAACCTTTGTTTTGAATTTGCCCTTTTGTAATGTCAGAGAGGATGTTTTACTGAAAACTGCAGCTCTTAAAAAAGTTAGCATTTATAATACTGAAGATGTTTGGGAAATGTGCTTTGTAGGGACATATTGACGCAATTTACATTGACAGTGGAATATAGAACGGCAAACTTTCTAAGCGTGTGCTCATGTAACCGTGATTTACTATTTTATACTTTTTGTGTTCGGAGGGCGGTTCATGGTTTTTACAGACTATGAGTACTAATATGGGTAATTCTGGATATTACTAATTTGTACTGATAATTGTGATAATGATTTAAAGAACTCCAATGTTTTAATCATGAAGCCATAAGGCTGTGACATTACATCTTTTGTATTCAGTAAACTGGACACAGTATTGGAACTCGAGTTTTGTATGAAGAAGAATTCTGATCGATTGACTTGATCATTCAACATTTTTAACTTTTATATATATCAGTGGAGCCTCACACTATACTTATTGTAATGGTGTTAAGTAACAACTTAATAAATAACATAATGACATGTATTATCACGTAGATTACTATATAATTTTAATATCATTCTTTGGTATTACATGAACCAAGAATCAAATACAGTTCATTATAACAAAAACTGCTTTGTTTGGATACACTATTCAAATAAGAACTATACACGTACAAAAAAGTACATAATACACTGAACATCGGAGGTACATACAGTAGCATAGTAGGGGTTCTAAGGGCCCTAAGAATGCAAGGGCAATTGGCTCCTCTTCACTTAGTTAAATAGTGAAACATGATGATAATTGAGGTGCACTGAGCGCTTCAATCCACCTAGCCAGGTGCCACTACACCAGTTGCACTACTGATAACTACGCCCCTCAGTAAACAAGTTTAAAAGTTGAGCAGGTTAAACGAGTTAAATTATAGTTTTCTTTTTACAACCCCTTTTGAGAACCCTCACTACTACATATCAAAAAACAAGACCTACACATACCTAAATATTACACCACAAAAATGCAGTTTTCCGTAGTTGCAGTCACCTGTGCAGACGTGAAGAGTTTTAATCTGAGAAACCGCTACAATATTTATGTTTCTTTAGGTATGCTTCTTCTGCTCTATGTTCCTGAAACACTACTATTTTGGAGGTTACATTGCCTATAGTTCCTTGTTTTACTTATTAGCTTATAGAAAATTAAGTAAAAGGAAGCCAACTTTTTAAAGATATATTTGCTAATTTAATACCCCAGTTGACTAAAACAAGTGTTATTTTTAAAACAACCAATACAGTTTGCAGAAGCAAATTATTTAAATTCATTCAATTTAGTAAAACAAATGCTAACCTTGATCCACATTAGTACAGGAGACGTCACTGTCAATTTGTCTTCATGGATATGAACACCACCTTGAGTTCTGCAGAACAAATACAATCAACTTCATTAGAAGGACGTAAACATTATAATTACATCAGTGAACAAGGGGTTGACTTTGATCCAAAGCAGACTAAGGGCCTCATACAAGTACGGCGGACACTTCCGACAAGAAGGTTGCGGCCACAGTGGCTACCTCCCTGCTGGGCATATTAAGAGTTTCCCACTAGGTCAGCGGGCGGAAACCTAATTTTCCACCTGCTGGCCTAGGAGACAACACTCTATCGCATTGTCTCCGGCTCTTAATCAAGCTAGCATCAATGCTGTAGGATGCTGGGTGCACCATCACCCTCGCAGTTTGCAGGCAGTGAACACTACGATGGTGCTGGCCAGGGGGACCCCTGCACTGCTCATGCCAAGTACTTGGGCAGGGCAGTGTTTCCCTGGGGAAAAGTGATATAAAGATGAGGGTAGTTCTTGTTGTGCTTTTCATAATCAAACACATAGGCAAAGTCTACTGCATTCCTGAGACTTACCGCCATTAACTACCTAAAAATAGAAGGCATATAAGTGAGCAAAATACAGACTACTAACACTATGTATTGCTTGAATAGTTGGGAACTTTGGCTTAAGACAGAAAATGGAATACAGAATTAAATTAAATGTCAACATATCACTTCTTTCTTCTACTTCAGGGTGCCTACAAACTGCAACCTCATTGAAAGCACGCTCGAATAAATAATGTGGTACCTGCTACATGCTGTCAACTTGATTTCCCCTAAAACGAATTGGGAGATTTCTGGGCCAAAAATAGTTCTGCAGCAAACGGCAAAATAGACACATTTTGCCTTTAAAAATATCTGCCAACAGAAAGAGGCCTAAAAATCGATTCTTACCGAATACTTTGAAAATATTTAAATTGATTCTTTAAAAAGTGAATTTGCTCCGAGAGCTACTCTCAAAGTAAAAAGAAAATGAAAGAGAACTGCAACTAACCAACTAACTAAAAACTATGTGATTCTTCAAAAAACTGTTTCTCTGAAAAATAATCTATTCTCGGGAAACAGAATTCATGACGGGAAATGGCCAAATAGGAAAACGTAAGTCACATTGTGGTAAATCAATGTTTTCAGAAAGTTTTGAACATTGAAGATAAACATTCTCCCATGCACAAGGTGCCAGTGAGAAGTATACAAATTGACACATAAAGCGTATAATTCTATAGCATTGAGAGCAAATGTTGCTGTTTACTTATTTTTTCACTTACCATTCATTTGTATGATTTATGAATGATTAACCTGAACCTTCTGAAGCCATGGTGGGGATCTTCAATGCCAACAGTGCATTTAATGACCCATTGATTCAAACACATTGCAAATTAAGAAAAGCATGTTGTTCTATTTATCCTGTCACAGTATTAATGCAGTATACACGCTCATCACACTATTCACACTATAGACTAATGTTAGTGTGCTGATGCTTGGCCTGCTAGTAAATTGGAAGACAGCAGGGGGCGCCAAAGAGCGCAGTTTCAGGATGGCCATAGATAGGTGAGGCTCTGATTGCCGAAGGAACAAATCCATCTGGAATCCTTGTTAACATCGCCGATCCCACTGAAATACAAGAGCAGGGGCAATGGTACACTGAGGTGCAGAGATTGTTGTGTTTGTTGCCTTGTAAGAGCAGAAAAACCAGGAGCAGAGGGTCTCATGGCCATGAAATAGAGCTGTGCGGCCGAGACTGTGAGAAGAGCGAGAGTTCCTGTTGGCTCCTGTGGAGGCTCCTCAAGATCCACTACGACAGCACGTGAGGGGTAAGAGAAGTGGCTTGGTGGATGAGCAGCTGAGGCCCAGATTGGAGGCTTGGTATGACAGCTGATGGCCAACAGGCCGGGGAGAGGACCACTGGAGCCGCTGAAGTTGAGGGGAGCAGGGAAGGGGATGTAGATCCTGGAATCTGGCTCCAGCGCAACAGCCTCCATACCATTGTCATCCTAGAACACGGCAATATGGGAAAGATGAAAGACTATGTTGAAAGCATATTGCTGCAGCTGTATATATATGGTATTCTCTGTGGAAAGGGTGCAAAGATTAATGGGCCCTAGCCTCCCTCTATGAGTATCTGCTTGCCCTATCATTGCCAGGCTCTTTATCTAAAATGATAGAGACCTGTTTCTCACACTAATCAGGGAGCGGAAAGATCAAACTTTGGATGTGATGCGGTTTCAATTTACCTAGACTTCACTTTGGCTGTTCAGGCTGCATGCCAAGATTTCTTATTGGCAAAAATATCCTTGCAAACAGTGGTCATCCTGTATGCCCCCTTATATCCTGCAAAGCTGCACATCATGATCAGTGGCAAATCCCAGTGCTTAACTGACTTAAAAAAGGCTAGCGAATTCACCTGATTGGCCTCAAAGCACAAGGAAGACTGGGTCAATGCTTGACCACCCCTCACATCGCATGACTCTGATTAAACCCTATGGCTTCTCTTTTGATTACTCTGTTATTTTCTGCAGAACTGGTGATCAAGGGGCTTTCTATGTGTGTTGGTTGAAGAGGGGGTAGGTACCCATTGCTGTGCTGTAGGCCCAGTAGGTGAGACTGATGCTCCTTTCTGGTAGTTGCTAGTACAGAAATGTACCTACTCTGAGAAACAAAGTTGAAGGCTGCCAAAGATAAGCCTAGTTATTGATATCCCTGCCAAGGTATGACGTGATTGCCAATTACATTCATCCCGATGCCTGGGTTCCTTAGAGCTGGTCTGCCTTGCTCCTTCACTCCCGAGCAGGTGTTCCCCTACACGGCAACTTATAACTCTAGGGTTACTCAATTTAGTTTGTGGATTGGGGGAGGGTCATGCTTCCATGCTGCTTAAAGAAATCCACTCAATTTAATGCAGGTGGCCTCCAAAACGAATTAATTGGGTAGGGGTTCAATATCGTCCTGAATCCCAATGCTGATCTACTGGGAGTTTCTTTATAGGCCCCATCCTGTTTTCTATGGTGGACAGGGCATTAGTCGATGCACCTCACACTCCGCGCTACTAAGGATGGAACATGCTATTTCTCGATCCACAAAACATGGTCCTGTCTAGACTATGGGCTGGGCTCCAAGGATTCAAACCACTGGGTCCCTAAGATTTACCGTCTACTTACAATCCCATCTGATCATTTGTCTGTTCTCCTGGTTAACCAGGTTCCTGATATTAGCCCAATGATGAAGATCTGGAGATTGCCATCCAATGCCAAGTGTTTAGAGAGATGCACAGACATGATTTTGGGGAATATTCCTCACAGAATATGACGTCAGTTCAGAGTGTAAGTGTTTTATGGGAGGCATTTAAGGTATTGGGTAGGGGAGTGTGTATTGCTAAACAGTCAAGTATCCTTTGGGATATACAACACCAGCTGGATCTACTGGAGGAAGAAATCAAGGCACTTGAGACACAGGCATTGGGAAATGGCACCTGTGATATACTGACACAGGTACTAACTAAAGTCACTAAAGTGAGGAAATGGACAATATGTGAGCTCAATTTCCTTGGTAGGCAGCACAGAGTAAGAACATTTATAGAGGGTTAAAGGCCAAGTTGTACCTTAGCTAACCTCATGCAACCTCCCTGGGCAATTGCAAAAACCTCTGTCCTCATTACTGGTGCAGAGGATCCTCTAAGTGATCCTAAGGCTATACTGCAAGAATTTTATCAGTTTTACACCCTCCTTAATAGTCCGCAGATTAACCCTGTGACAGCACACAATGCCTCCTACTTTGACCCCATAGCTCTGGAGTGATTAGAGGATGCTCACCAGCAATTCCTCCGTTCTTCCATAAAGTCTGAAGAAATCCACTCTGGCATTGGGAGTATAGTGGATCCTATTTCGTCTTAATGGGAATCAGGAGTTTAGCTTAGCCTTCTGGCTTGCAGTCCTGTGTCCCAGTCACCTAGTGACTTTTACCCTACTTAGCCCGCTCTGTCCTAGCCTATTTATTTAAATATTTATTTCAAAATGGCTGCTATGTTTATAGTTAGGGAAATGTTTTGATGTTACATTGTCAGTGCCACTCTGTAAAGGCATCACTATCAGCGTCAAAGTTAAGTGAGATACGTAGGTATTCACATCAAGGTTTCTTTCCCACGCATGTGCAAAAGGAACATAATGTACTTTTGGAAGGAATTGTTTATATAATTGCCATCTAAGCATGCCTCCTTATCTATTGTTTGGGAACATACCTGTGTCAGGGGTCCTACAAGATCTGTATATATACATCTCACGCAGACAAGGTTAACTGAGGGCTTCCTACCAGATGCTATTGACATCATCTATGCTGCACGTTGCCTTGATGCAAACCCAGCCTTTTTGTCACCACAGAGTCTGATCTTAAGACCTCATTCCAAGGTAACAAGGGTTGGGGGTGTTTCTAATGGACACGGTTCTGGCAGATTAGGTTTATCATACCTAGCTTTCTTTAGATTAGAGATTAGGTTCTGCATGCTAGGGTTTAGGGATATTTGACATCTCATGTTATTGCAATATAGTGGGGGTCTTTGTATTGACAACTCTCATCTTTACCATTCTGCTTCTTGCATTGTTCATTATCCTACTCATTGCAGTTCATGCATTTTACAGTAGGTTGCAGTCTTGATAATAAAACCTATTGAAAACTTTACTGCATCTCCTTCATTGCCTGTGTGTGACGGAGACTTGCTGCTTATGTCAGAAAAGGGTAATCTCCGTTTAACCACGACTCCTCTGAGAGGTCGCACTCTAGAGTCCATGCGCAAAGGTTGCCAAAAATCACCTTTTACTGTTTGGGTTTTTGGTGAGGTATTGCTTGTGAGCCAGGAGCGTTGGGCCAACAGTTGGGACTTTTTGTAGGATTGGCCTAGTGGACTACAAACAAAAGTGCTGTCATCCCTAAACCAGCAGTCTTGCCCAAGAGCGCAAATCCAACTATGACAAGGTGCCACCAATTATGGTGTTTTTGGCACTAACTTACAGATGCCCTGAGTATCTCTGTCATACACACAACAGGTACCCTAAGTACCATTATACAGAGACGTCCATGGTTTTGGGAAAATCCTCCTCAGCTGAACACAGAGCACCTAACTAGTTTGTTCGAGCTTGAACTCTTAAAAGGACTTTTTCTCCCCTTTTTGGTGTTCCATATCTTGACCCATTTCATAATATGGCTAACGACATCGACATTCCAGAGAATGTCAGACATGCATTAACACTACATCTAATAAGGTATGGCTTAACACATGAGGACAGGAATGTCACACTCATTGTAGAAGTCAATGAAGCTTACAAAACCAAAACATTCTATTCCTGGGTTAACTTTCCAGAAGAAGACTCTAGAACATACACATTCCACACATACAGAGTTGCAAACGTACCACAGTGGTACCAAACATACTAGTATCTTGAAATATCAATTATTTATCAGGAACATCAGAACTGGTTTAATGGTGCCCTACCACAAGTAATGCAACCCGTGAGATTAGGTCCCTTAGGTAATGACGGACCAACGTGGCCAATGCTTGCCACGTATGCACCACACCCCGGTGTACAAAACATACAGACAGTTGATCTGCATAATCTTTAAAATGAGCAAGTAACATTATATAGCCGACTTCGACTTGTTCCGTTCGTAATGCAACCTTTGAACACAACACCAGCGCATCCAGCACCACCAGCACCCGCTGGATACCAATTGCCCGTTACTGGGAGTAACCCACAAACAGTGCATTCTATCATGGGTAAGGTCCCATGAAACAAGAGAAATCCCATTATGGATAGCCCAGAAAACAAATCAGCTGTAAGCTGTGTTTCCCCATACGTACCATAGGAGAAACAGAATTCTCACAATGTGTTTGTCATTCGGAATGGTCCCCTCAGTGGACGACTGCACTACATGCGGTACAGTCTTCACTGCCATATATACTACCACACATGGTACCCCAACACTTGCCAATTTGCTGGTAGTGTTAAAACAAATTCAAAATGGGCTCAGGGCTGCTCCATCCCTACATCTGGCGATGAACTGATGTGTAACTTTAACACAATCTCCTCAGTAATATTAAAGGGGAAGCAATAGTGTTGGCCATACGCCAGCGGCTCTAGGAGATTCCACACCTGGAACAGGAGAAACAGCTACCAAAACTTATTTCCGACACTACTACTATACTAGTATAGGACAAGATTGTTTGGGAGGTAAGACAAAAAAGCCTGAAATTCAGAGTACCACCCCTAAGGAAGGTACCAAACAAGCACAAGAGTGTTCTAAAAAGCGCTGGGATAAACAAAAACAAAATAAAGTCAGGCAAAGTCATAAGGCAGACTCTCCACACTTGGAGAACTCCGAAAGGAGATATAACCTCAGAAATAGAGAAAAGTAAAAAGCCCCTGACAGATATACTGATTCACATCCCTCTTGTTCCTTTCAGGACACACCGGATAGATGTAGCGAGAGAACGGGCCAGTCAGAGCAACGTCCTGACTAAGTGAAACAGAAGAAAGACTCACGGTGGTCTTCAGACAAGAAAGAAGACAAGTCTCCACAACAAAAGCCACAATTTAAAAAGAAAAAGGTGGAAGCAATTTCAATTAAACATGCCAGCAATCGTGAGAACATTGCTGAACAACAAGACATGGGCAGTGACCCTGCTGGCCAGCGCGGCAGATGTCACGATATGTTCGCAGATTCTGAAACATCATCTAGATGCACAGCAACTAGCAACTTTCTTGCAGTCAAGACTTCAGACGGGCCCGTTCTTCCACCCGACAGGGTTTATGATTTAAATATCCAATTGAGAGATACATAGAGTACATCATTAGTGTAATATTCTGGAATGAACTGAGTTGTGATATTCTATTAGCCAAAAGGGTCTGGCCTCCGGAACACGTCCGTAAGCTACCACACGGGGAAGATCTAATTTTGCTGTCTTTCTCTGATCTTGTTCCAGAGGCAGTGAAACAAGCCTACACTGTCAACTGTGCTTTGGAGCAGGCACCTGTGCTATACCGCAACCTTGTAGGATGGAATAGAGATTACCCCCACCATGTAATACCGATCAGGTCTACACCACAGCCTCAGCCCCAATAACCTGTTAAGCATAAGGCTAAAGCTCCAGGGAGGGAGATCCTCACTCAGCGTGAGTACCAGGGAGTAATAGAGCCTTCTGTCTCTGCAATGAATAACCTGTTATTACCTGTTGCAAAACCAAATCATTCATAGAGAATAGTCTTAGACTACAGACATCTAAACAGTCACAGATGCACTTATGCAATTCAAAATTCACATAGCACCGCACTACGTAACAACATAGTGCGTACAAAATACAAAACAACCTCGGATATTTCCAACTGTTTCTTCTGCCAGAACTTAGCATATAAGAGTCGGAACCTGAGTGCATTTTCACTTGGCTCAAAAAAACACTTCTGTTATTTGCTCCAAGGCCATAAGAATAGTGCAGGGTTGTTTTCAGCCTGTGTCACATCATATTGCATGATATTCACACCAAGGCACTGCCCTACATAGATGATATCTATCTCACAGATGCTGACCTCAACATTCATCTAACCATGGTCGATCGGATCTTTGTAGGATTCGCAGCCCTTTGCTACAAATTAAATTTTAGGAAAACTAAAATAGCCTTTCTCGGAGTATTGTTCCTGGGATGCAAGCTATCACACGAGGGCAAGAGCCCAGCCCCACACTTTTTAGAAACATTTGCTCAACTCCAACCACCAAACACTATAAAGAAACCGCAGTCTTTACTTGGTTTCTTTAACTTTGGGAACTTACATTCCTGACTATGCACGACGCATCAAGCCACTTTATGATTTAATTTAACCAGATTTCTCAAGCAGACAATGGACAATTGAACACACAAACATCCGTAGTGGTTTGCAGCAAGACATGCTAGAAGCAAAACACTTACTCCCATGTGACAATAAAACAAATTTGATCATCAGAATAATTGCTGGTGCCACTGGGTTCACCTATGTCACCTTTAGTAAGTCAACACAGTGCCCACAGCATATAAATCGCATTTATACTCCAATGCAGAATAATGCTTTGCACCCACAGAAATAATTCTGACTGCTGTACAGATGACTGCAATCAAGGACAGGCCACTTGCCCAAGGGAAACCCATTATTGTCTTTACACCAGTGCCCACCCTAGAGGCTGTCACCAAAGCAAGTGTTCCTAAAGCTAAAGCATTGCATCCACGTTGGATTAAATGGGCAACCTCCCTGACTGCCACTGATGTTGATTACATCTTTGATCCAAAACTTCAGACAGAGGAATTTCTCCAATATGAACAGGAGTACCCTGCACCTCTTAACATCTTGCCACTTGACAGAGACCATATTGTCATTTACACTGATGGTTTAGCACAACCATCTGTAGGTACTAAACATCAGTATTCAGCCGCTTGCGCAGCCGTGAGCAGAGTGACAAAGGATGGTGTATTCCACCCTCACACTACCTACAAGCAGACCCTGGGGGACTATACAGCTCAGCTGGCTAAACTTAAAGCCCTGATTCTAGCACTAGAACATAGAGAACCAGGACAGCTCATATTGATTGTCTGTGATTCGTACTACTGTGTCCAGTCCTACAATGATTATCTTAATAATTGGTGATTGAACGGGTTCAGAGATTCAAAGGGGATCACCATAAAACACAGAACTCTGTGGGGAAGGGTGGCTGAACTTAACAATAAGCTACCAGAGGCCCATGTAGTCCATACATTGGGTCACCAGCGTGTATGAGTACACGTTATTGGAAACACTTTGGCTGATGAAGCGGCCAAATCCGAGGTAGCTATGCCTTCTGTTGCTGCAGTGACTCGTTCGCACACGAGACTGGGGAATGACATCCTGGCTACTGTGAAATCTTCGGCGGAAGGCAAGTTTCTATCAAAAGCATACCCTACAAAGTATTCTTAGCACATCAGTGCACACAATGTTGCCTTTGTAACAATTCCTGTGGTTGGAGATCGAATGATCCCCAACCAAGAACAGAGGATAGATCTCATCAAAGCAGCAAATAAGGGTGTTGCATCTGCTCATGCTGGTGTTGCGGCCACAATAACACTTTTGTAGAAAAGCTTATGGTGGCCCAGTCTATACAAACAGACCAAGCAATATGTCCTTTGCTGTGACATTTGCCAGCAAATTAAAGGCTCAAACATCAAACACCCACTGCAGACATTCCTCTTACTGTCCAATAGGCCACTACAATGTGTGTACATGGACCATTGTGGTCCCTTACAACCTGATGGTGCATACAAATACATCTTAGTAACTGTAGATTCTTGTTATAGACTCCTCTGGGTATGGCTGCAACAATCGGCTAACGCTCAAACTGTTATAAAAGACTTGCTGATCTTTATTGCTACATATGCGGTTACAGCATTCCATTGGACCAGAACCCTGCTGTTGCCTCTAAGGCATTCAGGGATACCATTAGGACAATGGGTGTTGAACTCCATTACTCCTCACCCTACCATCCCGAGGGTAATTCGAAAGCAGTCCTTAACAGCTAGGGTATTAGGTTCAAGTCGCTGTTGGCTTCATCACCTATGTGGGGTCCAGAGAGCACTGAAAAATCTGTCAAGATGGTCCTTAGGTGGACCCACTCCTTATGAGGTCCTCTTTGGGATACCTATGTATGTTGTAGATCTAGATGGTCCTGGTTTGGTGGCAGCAGACACAACTTTTGACATCAATGAACATCTCACTGTCTTACAAGAGCTTCAGCAATTTTGTGATGATAATTCATCTACCAATGCTGCCACCTTAGGAACAACAACATCTACAGGCTGGACTCCTAAAGTTGAGGATCCGGTTTGTGAGAAGATTGCTGTGAAGAAGGAATTCAGCCCATTATACAAAGCACCAGTCCAAGTCCTGGGAATACAAGGTACTAGGAGTGTCATTCTATCACTGCTCCCGGGTTCGAAAGCAAAACACTTGGTCTCCATTGACAACATCAAACTACACCATGTGGCCGATCCTGCACAGTAGACCACGAGGTCCCTTGAGTAGTTCCCAGGCCCCTTTTACTACCCAACAGGACATACATCTTCAAAGAAGAAGCAACAACGCTTCTGACTACACCAGCAAGTACAACAATGCTAGAAATGCCTCCTCGATCAAGGGAAGGCGGAGAATGAGCTTCTGCTGATTCCTGTTACCACGTCACCAACAAGAACTGTCCAAGATGTGGCAGTCTTCTACTTCAACTCGATACAAACAGACAACATTGTTTACCATGAGCCTCCACGCGAAGTGGATCCATCCTCCAGTAATGCACCGGCTCCTGTGTTTGCACAGACTGCTTCTGGTTATTTCAGCAACCTTGATGACTTCACTTCAACTTCATCTGCACTGAAACTGTTTCAAAGAAAATTAAGCTGTATATATGGCTCTAAAATAACTATTTAGTTTATCCATGGAACTATCTGTGGATATTTCTGACATTGCTTGCCTTTCTGTTATGGATTGGTTTCATGACTGTTTTGTTTCTATTAATAAATGGTAATTCTCTTCCTGAAAGCTCCACGGTCGAGCCAGTGGATGAAGTTTTAACACCCTATCTTTCCTAACATAAGGTCCAAAGAGACTTGTCCTTGTGTATTTTTCAGCAGTATCAATTCCAGATGGGATTGGTTGGGATAAAGTTCCCTTTGATGTATAAGGGTCTATTGAACTTATTCAAATTCCATATCTCTTCAAATTTTCAATGACGGATATAATTAGACCTAGTGTTGTTTCTGATGACTGGGATGTTCAAACAGTTGACTCAATCCTTGCTGAGCTGTAAGACTACACTGTATTTGAAAGTGATGATTGAAGTGAAGAATTATGGGAAAATGTTCAGTTTTGGGGACATTACTACCTCCACCGAGCTACCGGACACAGATCAGTAGTTAATTACACACACTGGGAACACTATTCAACTCCACCTGTGGTGTACCCAAAACATTTAGATAAATGTGCACACTTTTCTGGGCATGACATTACAAATGCAGAGTCATATTGCTTCAAGTTACCACCTCCTAAAATTAGGAAGATCTTGCTAACAAACACTAAATTGATCCATTCAGATTCCTTTGTGTCCCGACTTGCAGCTGGAGGATATGAATCCTGGAAAAACACTATTGATGTGAAAAGTGTACGGGGAACACAAGATTGGCAAATTCAGTGTAGGGAGGGCTTCTTTAGAGCATGCCTTGTTCCTGTTCAAATTATATTTTTAAATGACACAGTTCAGCAGACATCCTGCCTAAGGTTAGCAAAAATGAAGGAAATGAATGTGCCCAGTATCCCACACCAGCCAAATTCACCAATTGGCAATCCTTCCTAAATGTCATGGAGGAAGAATTTGATGCACCGGTTCAAGCTAGTACCTATATTTCATCACTTTCCAGTCCAGGCAAATGGTTATTGGACACAAATGGGTGTCAGGCGTGTTTTGTTAATTCCTCAGGGGGCTTCAAGACTAGCCGGCCTGACCCTCGCTTTGTCTCGGGTCAACATTTGTGTATAGTTACTACATACAGTTTGGGTAAACTGTGCCAACAATGGTTACAGACAAACAATTTAGTAGCAGTTAAAGAACATCTTTATCTCCTTTCAGAGGAAATGAACTTGCAGGATTTCTTGCTAGCTCCCAGAAAGCCCTGCTCCAAGAGATTATTGTACCCATATACAATGAGATCTGGAAGCTTTCGGAAATAGAAGCCGCTTCATGTTTAAGGCAGATAGATAAGGAAAACTTGGAAAAGGCTTTAGCTGTTGTGGATAATGGCATCAATATGCTGTCCACAGAATATACACACTCAATAACATAGTGTCATCTGCGATTAACACAATTCAGAATGACATGTTCCTTCTCCATCATGGACAAAATCAGCTGCGTTCCACTATGCAGTTAGGTTGGATGTCACAGATTCCGAAAGATGGCTGCGTTCCACAGAAATAAATTAACAGTAGTGATGTGTCTGCTGCTTTAAATTTATCCAGGGAACAGCAGATAATGGCTAAATGGGAAGCGAGTTTCACATTGCTTCATACAGAAAAGTTAGAAAAGCTGCCTTTCACAATTGCAGAAAGTCCATCAAGAGTATGACATTATAATTCTGCCCATTTCCAACTTTTGTTTTATGAAATGATTGAAACATCATTCTGTGAGCAGATAGGAGTGGCTAAGAGATAGCTATATTAAAGAAGAGTGGGAGTTGCCTTCTGACTACAAGCGTTTGAACGGCGAAACAGAGGTCTTTCTTAATGGAAGTGAATGCGAGACTACTGTGAGTCATTCAATGATTTGCAAACAGATGTCCTTTCATGGCCTTTGCAATGCGGGGGTCGCGAACTTGGCCTGTTTTCTAAAGGGTACCCTCATCCTTTTGATTTGTCCAGCATCTCATGTACTTTCGAATGGAAGTCATGTGGTTCTGAACGAACTGAGCTGTTGCGGTAGGAGACCGGGGAGTTGCCTAAGCAATTTCAGTCTCTATGATTGTAACTTGTTGCAGACATATTCTATATCCCCCCCCACAAGAAATAAGAATAGCATAAATGTGACCTGACATTGACACTATTAATGTAAATGATGACAAGCTGAGCAGACTAAATGCGCTACTGTTCCATGAACGAGTTGCGTTGACATCGGCTGGAGAAACGTATGCTCTCCAAATAGCAATATCATCAGCCGAGCTACAAACCCTGTTAAATACCAACTTCCCAAGCACTTTGGAGTGCTAGTTTCCAGAATATTAAACACCTTGAGCATTATGGGGATTGAGCACTTCTTTAAGGCTGTGGGGTATGGAATTGTTTCAGACTGTTTTCTGAGTCATTCCATTGACAATCCATTCATTCTTTTCAGGTGTGTGTTGGCGGCTTTCTGGTGACTTTGACATTGATTGGTGAGATACTGCTGCTGCTGTTCCTGACACGCTTTGGATGTGCCTTCTCAACTAAGAGGAGTAATGGAACTACCACCACCAGCCCAGCTGTGCCGTGATCGCATGGTACAGTTCTTTTGTGCTCCGTTGCTGGAAGAACTGGAGCATGATTAGTCATTGTCATTCTGAACAATCCTATGGTGTGTGCATCCTGTCTTCAATTGCACCTAGTGCCTCTTTGAATGTGTACCTTCGGTGTGCCTTGCTGTTCCACCAGCGCCTACTTATGGCCTAGAGCTGCTGGTGTTCCTGATGAGGGTTAATTTACAGTCATGTCCCATGAGACTGAGGCTGTTTCGGGAGGGCAACTAAGAGCCACCTCTTGTCAACTATCTGGCTCCTTCGGGCACTTTGTATGGTACTGCTTTTGCAGTGATCCTGCACTGGAGGCTGCTGCGTACTTCTGCTCTGTAGACCCATCTGCCAATCCGGTGACTGATCTGACATCTGATGTTGTGGAGTCATTCCTGGATGCACTTCCTTTCCATGATTTCAGAGACATTCTTTAACCCCTTCTGTGCCCAGGATGTAATGCTTACGTCCTGAGGCACAGTGCTTGTGTTCCCAGGACTCAACCATTATGTCCTGGGCACAGAGTTCCCCCCACCCCCACAAGGCAGGGATGGAAGGGGATGCAAAGCATCTCTCTTCCGATCACGTGGAGGAGGCCAGAGAGAAATGAATTTCCTTCCCTTTGAAGTCTCTCTGAGCATTTTAGCAGCCGGATTGCAAGCAATCCGACTGCTAAAACGCCCACTAGACACCAGGGATTTACTTTTTTTTTTAGGAAATTGGCATGAGAGAGCGACCCCTTGGGCAAGGGTCGCTCCCAGGGGGCGCATTTTTTTTAAAGTCCTTTTCTGCCCCCCCCCGGGGGCAGTTCGGCCTATTATTAGGCCAATCTGCCCCCGGTGGGGCAGAAACCTCTAGGCACCAGGGATCATTTTTTCTTTTTGTTTTGTTTTTGTTTCTTTAGAGGTGGGGAGCGACCCCTTAGGCAAGGGTCGCTCCCCTAGGGGGCAAATTATATTTAGGCCATTTCTGCCCCCCTTGGGGGCAGACTGGCCTATTTTTATGAGGCCAATCTGCCCCCAAGGGGGACAGAAACCACTAGACACCAGGGAGTTTTTGTTTTTCTTTGTGAATTTCACGCAAGGTGAGCGACCCCTTAGGCAAGGGTCGTTCACCTGGGGCACATTTATTTTAGGCCATTTCTGCCCCCCTGGGGGGCAGATTAGCCTATTTTTATTAGGCCGATCTGCCCCTAGGCACGGGGATCTTTTTTTGTTTGTGTCAATGTCACGCAACGGAGCGACCCCGTAGGCAAGGGTTGCTCCCCTGGGGGTCAAATTGTATTTAGACCATTTCTGCCCCCCTTGGGGGCAGATCGGCCGATTTTAGGTCAATCTCCCCCCAAGGGGGGCAGAAACAACTAGGCACCGGGGATTTTTTTTTTTTGCGCCAATGTCACGCAAGTGGAGCAACCCCGTAGGCAAGGGTCGCGCCCGAAGGGGGCTGGGTGGGGGGGGGGGGAATTTATTTTAGGCCATTTCTGCCCCCCCCCTATTGTTTTTTGGCCGACCTGCCCCCAGGGTGGGCAGAAACCTCTAGGCGCCAGGGCAATTTGTTTTTGTGTTTTTTATTTTTGTTTGTTTGTTTTTTTAGAGATGGGGAGCGACCCATTAGGCAAGGGTCGCTCTCCTGGGGGGAAAATTGTAATTAGACCATTTCTGCCCGCCTTGGGGGCCGATCGGCCGATTTTAGGTCAATAACTAGGCACCGGGGATCTTTTTTTTGCGCCAATGTCACGCAAGGGGAGCGACCCCATAGGCAAGGGTCGCTCCCCGGGGTGTGGGGGGCAAATTTATTTTAGGCCATTTCTTCCCCCCCTGGGGGGCAGATCGGCCTATTTTAATTAGGCCGTTCTGCCCCCAAAGGGGGGCAGAAACCACTAGGCACTGGGGATTATTTTTTGTTGTTGTTATTTTACAGATGGTGAGCGACCCCTTCGGCAAGGGTCGCTCCCCTGGAGGGGCAAATTGTATTTAGGCCATTTCTGCCACCATCAGCCGATTTTAGGTCAATCTGCCCCAGAAACCACTAGGCACCGGGGATTTTTTTTTAGCGCCAATTTCACGCACGGGGAGCGACCCCTTAGGCAGAAACCTCTAGGCGCCAGGGCAAATTGTTTTTAGTGTTTTTTTTATTTTTATTTTTTGCTTTTTTAGAGATGGGGAGCGACCTATTAGGAAAGGGACGTTCCCCTGGGGGGCAAATTGTATTTAGACCATTTCTGCCTAAGGGGGGCAGAAACAACTAGGCACCAGGGATCTTTTTTTTCCGCCAATGTCACGCAAGGGGAGCGACCCCGTAGGCAAGGGTCGCTCCCCGGGGTTTCGGGGGGGGATTTATTTTAGGCCATTTCTGCCCGGCCTATTGTTATTAGGCCGATCTGCCCCCAGGCATTTTTTTTTAATGTTTTTTTTTGTTTGGTTGGTTTTTTAGAGATGGGGAGCGACCCATTAGGCAAGGGTCACTCCCCTGGGGGCAAATTGTATTCAGGCAAGTTTTTGTTAGGCCAATCTGCCCCCATGGGGGCAGAAACCACTTAGGCACCAGGAATTGGTGTGTGTGTATGCGTGTGTTTTCTTTAGGGAGGCAGCCCCTTGGTTAAGGGTCACTCCCCATGGGGGCACATTACTCTTGGCCATATCTGCCCCATTGGGGGCAGCTGGGCCTATTTTTGGAAGGCCAATCTGTCCAAAGGGGGGGCAGAAAGCCCACCAGAGGCCAGGGAAGTTTTTTTTCTCCAAAAGTAAGACCATAAGGCCATACCCCACCCCAAAATAAATGGGGCCAAAGTTATTCTGCCCACTAGTGGGTAGATGGGGCAATTACCCCTGATCCACACCCCAGGGGGACAGAAAGTCTACTAGATGCCAGAGAATTTTCAAAAAATAATAATAATAATATTGGGGTGGTGGCTACCAACCAGTATGGACCTGGTTACTCCCCCACCTCAACTAAAGGGGGTAACAGTCTTTCAGATCTCCCCCGCACTCTAAAACATCTTATCCCACAGCAAGCAAGAAGACATTTGATTATTTTGGGTTTTACTTTTACATTTGGGCCATGAGAACTTGGCTTACTCTCAAAATCGTCCCACTTGGAATGGTGAGGGCTGCACTTTATGAACTTTGGGACGCTGCCATGTAGAAAAATCCACAAGACCTAGACTCATCTGAAAACTAAACATCTGGGTGATTCAAGGGTGGTGTGTTTCACATGCACCCGCACCATTTTTGTACCCACAATCCCCTGCAAACCTCCAACTTTGCTGGAAATCACACATTTTTCCCACGTTTTTGTGATGGAACCTTCCGGAGTCTGCAGGAATCCACAAAATTCCTACCACCCAGCATTGTCTCATCTATACCGATAAAAATTCTGCTGCACTTGTCAGCCTAAAAATGTTTTTTTGCAAACTGCCCTTTTGGACCTCCTTTGTTCCCCCTCAATATCGACATGTTTTTGGCTCTTCCCTTTCACAAGCACTTGGCCCACCTACACAAATGAGGTATCATTTTTACCGGGAGACTGAGGGGAACATTGGGTGGTATGAAATGTGTCCCAGTGCGGTGATCCCACACATAAATGTGGGAAAAAGGCGATTTTTTAGCTACAGTTGAGGTTTGCTGAGGATTCTGGGTAAGAAAGCATTGGGGGATCCACGCAAGTCACACCTCCCTGGACTCCCTCTGGTGTCTAGTTTTCAGAAATGTCTGGGTTTGGTAGGTTTCCCTAGAAGGCTGCTGAGCCCAGGACCAAAAATGCAGGTGCACCCCTGCAAAAACAGGTCGTTTTGTATTTGATAATTTTGATGTGTCCAGATAGTGTTTTGGGGCATTTCCTTTTGTGGGAGCTAGACCTACCCACACAAGTGAGGTACCATTATTATCGGGAGACTTGGGGGAACGCTGGGGGGAAGGAAATTTGTGGCTCCTCTCAGATTCCAGAACTTTCGGTCACCGAAATTAGAGGAAAAAGTGTTTTTTGGTAAAATTTTGAGGTTTGCAAAGAATTCTGGGTAACAGAACCTGGTCAGAGCCCCAGAAGTCACCCCATCCTGGATTCCCCTAGGTGTCTAGTTTTCAAAAATGCACTGGTTTGCTAGGTTTCCCCAGGTGCTGGCTGAGCTAGAGGCCAAAATCCACAGGAAGGCACTTTGTAAAAAACACCTCTGTTTTCTGAGAAAAAATGTGATGTGTTTACGTTGTGTTTTGGGCCATTTCCTTTTGTGGGCACTAGGCCTACCCACACAAGTGAGGTACAATTTTTATTGGGAGACTTGGGGGAACGCTGGGTGGAAGGAAATTTGTGGCTCCTCTCAGATTCCAGAACTTTCTGTCACCGAAATTAGAGGAAAAAGTGTTTTTTTGGTCAAATTTTGAGGTTTGCAAAGGATTCTGGGCGACAGAACCTGGCCAGAGCCCCACAAGTCACCCCATCTTGGATTCCCCTAGGTGTCTAGTTTTCAAAAATGCACTGGTTTGCTAGGTTTCCCCAGATGCTGGCTGAGCTAGAGGCCAAAATCCACAGGTAGGCACTTTGTAAAAAACACCTCTGTTTTCTGTGAAAAAATGTGATGTGTTTACGTTGTGTTTTAGGCCATTTCCTTTCGTGGGCGCTAGGCCTACCCACATATGTGAGGTACCATTTTTATCAGGAGACTTGGGGGAACACAGAATAGCAAAACAAGTGTTATTGCCCCTTGTCTTTCTCTAAATTTTTTCCTTCCAAATGTAAGGCAGTGTGTAAAAAAAGACGTCTTTTTGAGAAATGCCCTGTAATTCACATGCTAGTATGGGCACCCCGGAATTCAGAGATGTGCAAATAACCACTGCTTCTCAACACCTTATCTTGTGGCCATTTTTGAAATACAAAGGTTTTCTTGATAGCTATTTTTCACTTTTCTATTTCAGCAAATGAATTGCTGTATACCCGGTATAGAATAAAAACCCATTGCGAGGTGCAGCTCATTTATTGGCTCTGGGTACCTAGAGTTCTTGATGAACCTACAAGCCCTATATATCCCCGCAACCAGAAGAGTCCAGCTGACGTAACAGTATATTGCTTTCAACAATCTGACATCGCAGGAAAATGTTACAGAGTAAAACGTGGAGACAAATTGCTGTTTTTTTCACCTCAATTTCAATATTTTTTTATTTCAGCTGTTATTTTCTGTAGAAATCACTTGTAGGATCTACACAAATGACCCCTTGTTGAATTCGGAATTTTGTCTACTTTCAGAAATGTTTAGCTTTCTGAGATCCAGCATTGGTTTCTCACCCATTTTGGTCACTAACTGGAAGGAGGCTGAAAGCACAAAAAATAGTAAAAATGGGGTATGTCCCAGTAAAATGTCAAAATTGTATTGAAAAATTGGGTTTTCCAATTCAAGTCTGCCTGTTCCTGAAAGCTGGGAAGATGGTGATCTTGCCACCGCAAACCCTTTGTTGATGCCATTTTCAGGGGAAAAACCACGAGCTGCCTTCTGCAGCCCTTTTTTCCCATTAAAAATAAAAATAAAAATGTCACTGTATTTGGCTAATTTCTTGGTCTCCTTCAGGGGAACCCACAAAGTCTGGGTACCTCTAGAATCCCTAGGATGTTGGAAAAAAAGGACGCAAATTTGGCATGGGTAGTTTATGTGAACAAAAAGTTATGAGGGCCTAAGCGCGAACTGCCCCAAATAGCCAAAAAAAGGTTCGGCACAGGAGGGGAAAGGGCCTGGCAGCGAAGGGGTTAATATCATGACTATTGTTTACTGATTTGACCATTGGCTTTATTCTAAAGTTTTATAAGTATTACGTCAAATTGATTTATTGATGAGATTGGCTTTGGTCTGCTGTGCTTGACATTGTAGACTTTCTTATCTCTTTGTATGTTTTTAACTGTTTTAACTAGTTTTGAAAAAGATTTTAACTAGTTTTTAGCTCAGAGCATTTTAGCTTGGACTCATAAACCTTCTCTGGCATCATCACTGTGCCGTCATCCTTGTTCCGGCAATGGGGAGGGTGTAGTGGATCTTATTTAGTCTTAATGGGAATCAGGAGTTTAGCTTAGGCTTCTGGCTTGCAGTCCTGTATCCCCTCACCTTGTGACTTTTACCTTTCGTAGCCTGCTCTGACTTAGCCAATTTATTTAATTATTTCTTTCAAAATGGCTGCTATGTTTATAGTTAGTGAAATGTTTTGATTTTAGTTTATCCGTGGCACTCTGTAAAGGCATCACTATCAGCGTCAAAGTTAAGTGAGATACTTAGGTATTCACATCATGTCCCTTTCCCACTTACGTGTGACAGGAACATAATGTACTTTTGGAGGGAATTGTTTATACAATTGCTACCCCAAGCATGCCGCCTTATCTATTGTTTTGGAACATACCTGTGTCAGGGTTCCTACAAGATCTGTATAAACTAATCACACGCAGGCATGGTTATCAGAGGGATTCCAACCAGATGCTATTGATGCCATCTATGCTGCATGTCACCTTGAAGCAGACCCAGCCTTCGTGTCACTACAGAGTCTGATCTAGAGGCCTCATTCCAAGGCAACAAAGGTTGGGGAGGCTTCTCATGGACACAGTACTGGCAGATTAGGTTTATCACACCTAGCTCTCTTTAGGTTAGAGATTAGGTCCTCCATGCTAGGGTTTGAGGGATATTTTACATCTCATGCTATTGCAGTATTGTCGGGGTCTTGTAATAATAACTCTCACCTTTACCATTCTGCTTCTTGCTTTGTTCATTATCTTAATCTTTGTTGCTCAAGCATTTTACAGTAGATTGCAGTCTTGTTAATAAAACCTATTGAAAACTTTACTGCATCTACTTCATTGCCTGGGTGTGACTGAGATTTGTTGCTCACGTGAGAAGAGGGTAATCTCAGTTTAACTACAACTCCCTGAGATGTCGCACTCTAGAGTCCATGCGTAAAGGCTGTTAGAAATCACCTTTTACTCTTTGGGTTTTTGGTGAGGTACTGATTGTGAGCCAGGAGGGTTGGGCCACCAGTTGCAACTTGTTGTAGGATTGGCCTGGTCGTCTACAAACAAAAGTGCTGTAATTCCTAAACCAGCAGTCTCGCCTAGAAGCGACAGTCCAACTACGACAGGAGCCTACCGGGTCACAAGGCTTCGGGGTCAAATGGCTATGTATGAAGAGGCCTTAGAGAAATGCAAATTTCCCCTGTTGCATAGAGGCCTTTATCACAACTCTCCTTAAGCCAAACAAACCACTTGATAAATATGACTCATACCAACCTCTATTATTAATAAACATGGACAATAAAATATTGGCTATGATTCTCGCTACCTGAATAGGTCTGCTTCCCCTTACGATAGTCCTACCAGATTAATCAGGGTTTATACCCAAGCAATCCACTACACACAACCTCTGCACTATGTTTGGCCTAATACATGAATGCGCCCCTCCACTCAAGGCAGTGGTGTCCTTTTGGACACCACTAAAGCCTTTGATATGTTGGAATGGGACTATGGCCCTCATTATGACTTTGGCTGTAAATCCAACTTACCGCCATGCTAACTGCCACCAACTTAACGCCACTGTGGCGGATATCCGCTCACCATATTATGACACACATACACCAATCCATCACTATTCAGCCACATACACATTTCCACCACACCAAAGATCAGTGATAAAGTGACGGTATCAAAACCCACACCGTTACACCAACAGAACAACGCCCATCACATTATGACCCATGAATCTCCACGGCAGACATTCAATGGCAGTAAACCACTGGCAGTACATACCCCTGCGCTCAAAATGGACACACACAAACAAAACAACATTACATTGGTCAATTTAAATAACACACACCTGACACCCATACACACACCACACCCACCCACTCACACCACTATAAAACACCCACCCACATTACCCACAACCCTTTACGACTACAAACCAATGGCATGAGACAGGCAGAAAGATCACAGACAAAACCAGAGCCACACAATACTTACACCTATACACCACTCACGCACCCCACATCACTCACCCCAACACATTACCCTACACACTCTCACCTACAAACCTCACACAACACCCATGGCACCACAAAGACACCCCCTATTCACAGAGGAAGAGCTAAGGGTCATGGTGGAGGAAATCATCAGGGTAGAACCACAGCTATTTGGATCACAGGTGCAGCAGATATCGATAGCCAGGAAGATGGAGCAATGGCAGAGAATCGTGGACAGGGTCAACACCGTGGGGCAGCACCCAAGCACTAGGGATGACATCAGGAAGAGGTGGAACGACCTACAGGGGAAGGTACGTTCCATTGCAGCAAGACACCAACTCGCTGTACAGAGGACTGGCGGTGGACCCCCACCTCCTCCCCCGCAACTAACAGCTTGTGAGGAGCAAGTCTTAGTAATCCTGCATCCGGAGGGCCTGGCTGGAGTAGGAGGAGGACTGGACTCTGGTAAGTCAACTTTCTACTACTACTACCCCCCCTACCTGCATGCCATCACATACCTCCAACCTCATCCTCACCCTCACTCCCAACCCTCCACCACGTCCCACACACCCCACCATCACATCGCACTCATCCCAATGCCAAGCCCTGAATGCCATACCAATGCATGGACACCACTCACAGCCCTGCATGGACACCTATCAGTAAAGCATGTACACTAGAGAGAATCAGCTATCCCACCATATACCAATTTACACAAGTGAAAGCTGCCAGGGCAAATACAACCAAAGAGGGCAAGCCACGGATGCACAATATGTCAGACACATAAACAATAACACATCATTTACATCCCCACAGGTACCCCACCCAATGTCACCAGAGAGGAGGTGCCAGCACTATCCAGTCCCTCAACAGAAGAGGCCCACAGTGATGACAGCAACTCTGGTCTTCAGGATCTGGATGACCAACCTGGCCCATCAGGGACCTCTGGACAGCCGGTTACCTAGGCCGAGTCACACACCACCACAGAGCCTCCCCATCAGGAGACACCACCACAGCACCCACCCAGCATAGCCACACCTCTGTCCCCAGGACACGTCAATCAGCAGTGTGTCCACCTCTACTAGGACCCCAGACCACACCTCGCACACAAGGCAATCTAAGACCTGGGGTCAGTGGCAGTGGGCACACAGTTCAGGGGACAGAGGCACAGGCCACCAGGGGCACTGGGAGGACTGCTGTGTGCTAGGGGGAGGCCCAGGGAACCGACTTTCCAGGAGGCACTTGCAGAGATCCTGGGAGCATATCAACATTCCCAGGACACGACGGGCCAGATCATGGACAATGTGCAGGAGAACAGGCAGCAGCAGGAGGGACAGTACAAGGGGATCAGGGAGGACTTGCAGGCCATTAACACCACCCTGGTCTCCATGGCAGGGGTGATGGCAGACATGGCCAATATTGTGATGGAGGCAGTCACACAACAGCAGGCCCCTGCCACTAGCCAGACATCTGAACAGCCTTCCACCTCTGCTGCCACTAGTGGCCAGGGGGACCCGCCACAGGACCAACAGGCCACCAGCACCCATCCCCCTGCAGAAGGTGAACCACTCCGCAAACGTTCCCTGTGATCCAGACAGAAGCAAGAGACACTTGCCAAGACCCCCGCCAGGAAATTAGACTCTCCTGATTGTCACCCTTATGTCCCACCCTGTCACCCTGTCCACCTTGATCTTCCATTGCTCCTCTTCCTATGTCCCCTTGGACAATGCACCTGTGCTACAGCCTGGAATAATACCCTGGAATTCCCTCCCTTATCACCCCATCCCATTGCACTTGCCCCTCAATATTTTAGCACTTCAATAAACACCCTTGAAAAAAAAGAAGTATGGAGTATACCAAATTGTTCAAGTATGTATTCATTTAAACAGGTACAAACATTGCAATTCAACTGTACAGAAAATGAGCATAGGTTAATGACCTGTAGCTGGCTGCAGTGATCACACCAGGAGCATATGTGAGGTCACCAACATCTGTAAAATGAATTGCGAAAGGGTACAGTAACTGGGCATAGAAGTAGGAAATAACAGCATACCAGTGCCACTGAAATTCCAAAGAATTTCACTGAAATGTGAAGTAACACTGTCTCACCTGTGTGTCATTGGAAGTATTGTCTGATGACTGATGTTCTGTTGTCCTCATCCTCATCCTCTGCCTCCTCATCCTCACTGTCCACAGGGTCCACGCGGGCATCTCCAGCCACCTCCTCCTGCAGAAAAGGCACATGGTGTCTCAGGGCAAGGTTGTGCAACAAGCAACATGCCACTATTATCTGGCAGACCTTCTTGGGTGAGTAGCACAGGGATCCACCTGTTAGATGGAGGCACCTGAACCTGGCCTTCAGGAGGCCAAAGGTAATTTATGTTATCCTTCTGGTTCACCCATGTGCCTCATTATAATGTTCTTCTGCCCTTGTCCTGGCATTTCTCACAGGGGTCAGCAGCCATGATATGGCTATATGGCTATGTGACCATAGTCACCTGCAATATTGACTGACAACATTTAGCCACACACTATCCCATATGGCCCACAGCATACCCATACACCAACATATATTGGGTGGGGACCAGGGCTCACCTATTAGCCACACCCTGTGCCTCTGTAGTTGGGCCATCACATTTGGGATGCTGCTATTCCTCAGAACAAAGGCATCATGCACCGACCCTGGATACTTAGCATTGACATGGGAGATGCACTGGTCCGCAAAGCACACCATCTGTCCATTCATAGAGTGAAAACTCTTATGCTTTCTGAACACATGTTCATTTTGGTGGGGGGGACAAATGCAATATGTGTTCCATCAATCGCCCCAATTATGTTGGGGATATGTCACATTGCTTAGAACTCGGCCTTCACTGTGGGCAAATCTTCACCCTGGGGAAATAATGTAGCTGCACATGTGTTTAATCAGGGCAGACAACACTCTGGTCAGCACGTCTGAGAACATTGGCTGTGACATTCCTGCTGCCAAGCCCACTGTCACAGTTGCCAGGAAATGGAGCACTGATAGAACTTGCACAAGAGGGGGAATCCCAGTGGGTTGATGGATAGCAGCTATCAGGTCAGGCTCCAATTGGGCACACAGCTCTGTGATTGTGACCCTGGCAAGTCTATAGGTGAGGATGATGTGCCTGTCCTCCATTGTTGCCAAGTATATTAGGGGTCTGTACACGGGGGTATGTTTCCATTGCCTATTCATCCGCAGCAGTAGCAATCTATGGGGCAAAAGAGTGAGGAGCCGGTCACAAACTGAACAATGGGGCTACAACAGAACTTTGCATGCTGTTAACTTGTAATGGGTAAGTGTGAATTATCCAGTATGTCCAAATTTCAGCAGTGACGCAGCAAATATCCAGTGCCTGCTCCCCCTCTGAAATGGCGTCTGCCTGTCCTGTGTGAAGGGACAGGTGGAAGTGAGGTAATTCCCTTGACGTTGTGTGCCGCTGCGGGAGGCGGTCGTGAACGGCGGTGCAACTCCTCATTGGTTAACATTGGTCCCTATGGGTTACAGCGGCCAATGGTGATCTACGCCGGCGATGAGGGTATGCACCGCCACGGACGTGACTGCTATTTTCTATCTCATCCCTCACTTGCTACCTGATCTTCAACAGGAGAGGCTCTACACTGCATGTGCTGCTGTGACCTGTGTCTGGAACCTACCATGGCCTGTGTGACTGGGAAAAGGGCCCCAGTCTTCACTTCAGCTGAGTTGAAGAGACTGGGGGATGGGTCCTACCCCAGTACGGACTGCTGTATGGGCCTCCAGGCCAACAGTTGATTACACTGTGGACACAATGCATGTGGCATGAATGCATGGAGTGGTGTGTGAAAGCCTCGTCTAAGAGGGGTGGGTGGATGTCCTCTGGGCAGCGTATTGGTTGGGTGCTGGGCCATGTGTGTGTAAATGGTGATGTGAAGGGGTATGGTGGGCCAGAAGTGTAACAGGCAAGACTGTTTGACTAATACTATTATCCTGTGTATATTTCCTCTGCAGGTCAGCACCCATCAAAAGAAGGGTATAAGGCGTGCCATCGCAAAGGACGGAGGACCTGAGATGCTGGGTACGGAAGACGGCAGAGGCCCAGCTGGAGATGGGCTCCCAATGAGGAAGGGGTGCTCGTCGAGCCCTGACCCCCCCCGATGGCCTGCATACTGGAAGTGGCCTATCCAGAGCTGGATGGGCTCTAGAGGGCATCACAGCAGCCACAAGGGGGTGAGTGCAGTGCCCATCATTACTACTTACGCCTGGTGGGGTGGTATCTGGGTGGTGGATGTGTGCCAGTGGGTGCCCCGAGGCCAGGCCTGACATTGCAGCATAGGTCCCCTGGTGGCTAGGGTTCTGAAGGGATAATCCTGCTACCTAGCTCATAGGCATCCACTACTGGTCAGGGCTGTGTGGGTCCCAAGTGTGCTACATTTGACGGTGTGTGCCCCTCCCATGCCTTGGTGGTTAGCAATATCACTGGTAGTGCAATGGATAGTGCGTAGGTCTGTTCCCTGTGTGTGAGGGTGCTGTGCACGCCAACGGTGGTGTTGGTGCAGCCATTGACCAAGTGTATCCTTTGTCTCTTCCCCCCCTTATTGTTTTGTCACTCTGTGCTTATGTGCATTAGCGTAATCTGGCGGAGGAGTGGAGGCACCGGTGATGGAGGGAGCTGCATCCCACAGATCCCAGGAGTCAGAGTCCACTGATGGTGAGGGCACCAGTGGGACTGAGGGCGAGGGGCGCACCACAGCGGGGACTGAAGGGGACAGTTCTGACACAGATACCTCCTCCGATGGAAGCTCCCTGGTGGTGGCGGACACCTCTGTGGCCACCCCATCTACAGGTACAGCCGCCATCCCCGTACCAGCACTGCCCTCCCAGCAGCCCCTCATCGAGTTTCCCGTGCACGCTCACCAAGGAGTGTGGGCATCTCCTTCGCCCCAGGCACCTCAGGCCCTGTCTCAGTGAGCCCTCCTGCCTTGAGTGAGGAGGCTATTGACCTCCTGAAATCCAACTCTGTAGGGCAGCCAACCATTGTGAATGCCATCCAGGGGCTGGCAGCCCAGATGCAACAGACTAATTCATTCCTGGAAGGCATTCACACTGGCTTGGCAGCCCAACAGTAATCGATTCAGGATCTGGCCTTCTCTCTGATGGCAGCCATTGCCCCTGTTTCCACCTTCCCTCCTCCAACTTCCTCTTCCCAATCCCATTCTCCTCAACCCCAACCTATCCCAAGCACACAGGCAGACGAGCATCCACACAAGACAATACACGAGTGGTACACGTAAACACAAGCACCACACTTCATCCCACAGTCACTCACAGAAACACCATCCAGATGCAGACATGCCAACATCCACAATTTCCACTGTTTCCCCCTCCTCCTCCTCAACTTCCACCTCCCTTCCAGTTCTGTCTACACCTGCATGCACTAGATCATCATCCACTACCAGCATCACCACCACACCAAGCAGAACACACACCTCACTGGCAGACACCTCCACAACAATCAGGCACACGTCCCCTGTGTCCTCTCCCACTGTGTCTGTCCCCCCTCCTAAGGTACACAAACGCAAGCACTCAAACACCCAACAGCCATCCACCTCACAACAGCATCCAGGCCGTGCACCTGCACCCAAAATCAGGAGACAGACACCTCCAACAAAGACTCCCTCTTCCTCCACTCCCAAACATTCTCCCTCTTCCCACCCCAATGTCCCTAAAAAACTGTTCCTATCCACCACTGACCTCTTCCCTACCCCTCCCCCCCATCCTGCACATCTGGCCAGGGTGGGAAAAACCCAGCCAAGAACCTCAGCCACCCAGTCCACGGGCCCAGTTGTCAGCACACCCATTTGTGGTGGGAAAGGATCCAGGGCACATGTCCTGAGGGTGAAGGAGCCTGCACCAGGCAGCCTCAAGGGAAAGAAGCCTGCCCCAGCTGCCAGAAAGAGCAAGGAGCCTGCTCAAGCTGCTGCCTGGAAGACAAAGGAGACTGCCCCAGCTGCTGCTAAGAAGATAAAGGAGCCTACCCCAGCTGACAGGAAGACTAAGAGCCTGCCCCTGCTGCCAGGAGGAGGAAGGTGCCTGCATCAGCAGACAGGAAGAGCATAGGCCAGGAACTGTGACAGAGCCCCCACCACCAACCATGGTTGTGCAGCCAGCCGAGGTTGCAGGGGATGGGCAGGAGCCTCCCTCCAGCAGCAGCAGCACCACCACCACCACCTCCAGTAAGCAGCCGTCTGAGGTTGCAGGGGATGGGCAGGAGCCTCCCCCCACCAGCAGCAGCACCAGCACCACCACCTCCAGCGAGCAGCCGTCCGGGGTTGCAGGGGATTGGCAGGAGCCCCTGCAGCAGCACCACCACCTCCAGTGAGCAGCCGTCCAGGATTGCAGGGGATGGGCAGGAGCCTCCCCACACCAGCAGCAGCACCACCACCTCCGGTGAGCAGCTGTCACCACTGGCAGACAGAATGTAATCCTGCCTCCATGGGCTGCTGTGCGGCCTACCCCCTGCAAATCCAGTGGGTATGACACCCACCTGAGAGACTGTGACCTTGCACTCCCCAGGATTAAGAGCACAAGGCACAGGGCCCCCTCCAGAACCAGTGGGTAAGACACCTACCTACCCCAGACTCCACAGGATCAAGAGCACAGGGCATGATGCCCCCTCCAGAACCAGTGGGTAAGACACTCACCTAACTCAGATTCCCCAGGATCAAGAGCACAGGGCACAATGCCCCCTCCAGTGCAAGTGGGCAAGTCAACCACTTGAGAGACTGTCGCCTTGCACTCCCCATGACCAAGCACAGGGCATGTTGTCCCCTCCATAGCAAGTGGACAAGTCACCCACTCGAGAGACTGTGGCCTTGCACTCCCCAGGACCAAGTACAGTGCATGTTGCCCCCTCCAGAACCAGTGGTCTTGTTACGTCTGCCGGCTGAGGTGCCCCCCATCCTCCTGAGGTGCCTGCCTATTTCCCAACTGATGCCCCTGAAGTGTTCTCTCTGTGTTGAGGCAGGTGCCATGTGTGGCCTTGGACTTTGGCCAGTTGCCATGTGGACTACGTACATTGTGAACTGGGCTGTGTCCCGTTTTATGTACATATGTATAAATCAATTATCTTGCCTCACTTATTTATCTTGATGTGTTGCTCTCATTACATTCACTTTTTCAAAATTGTTTTGTCCTTGCATTATTCATCCACAGTAGGGGGTAAAAATGTATTAGTAATGCAGCTGATTGTCTGTATGGTGTCACTCTCTTTTTCCTCCCTCCCTCCCTCCCGTGTGTGTTAGGCAGCTGTACTCACAGTCGTCGTCTTCCCCGGCATTGGTGTTCGTGGTGGAGCAGCATGTAGAAGATCATGGGGAAGACATGAAGCTCAGGCTCCATGGAGGAGTGGTTGTTCCCTGTGTCTCCAATGGTGAGTCCTTTACCTTCTGAGGTTTCTTTCCCCCAGGCTTTTGATGTCATTGGTACTGCCCCGGAAAAGGTGGCGGATGGTCTTGTCATAATATGGTGGGCGGAACATTGACTTCCACCTGGCTGTAGGTGTCTACCGCCGTGGTGCCTGTTGTTTCCGCCTTTGCGGTCGGTGTGGTACATTGGCTGTCTATCGGAGATATTTCCCCCATGGTCAAAATTTGGTGGTAATTACCGCCGGCCTGTTGGTGGTATTACTGCCACTTTAACACCAACTGCCAGGGTTGTAATGAGGGCCTATATGCTTTACCTGCTGCAAAGATTACGGGTTGGTCCCATCTACCTGCACTGAGTTAGACTGCTTACTAAGGCCCCTTCATCCGCAATAGATAAAAAGGCTTAGTGTCAAGCCCTGTGACAATATAGCAGGGTAAACAACAGGGTTGCCCCCTTTCTACTATACTATTTAGCCCCTAGCCACATGCCTTAGGTAACAGCATGGTGACAAAGGGTTACATTTTCATTCATGTCACATACTGGTTGCCCTATTTGTAGACAATATTACCCTGTACTTTAAAAATCCTAGTACAAACATCCCTTCCTTAGTGTGCGAATCCCTTACATTTTAGGCCCTGTCAGGTATTTATATCAACTGGGAGAATCAGAGGTGTTCTTGGAACACAAAGCACTGTGCATTGCGTATTAGATTTCACCTTAAATGGCTGAGAACCTCCGTGAAATATTTGGGCATCCATGTTAGCAGGGACATCAATATGGTCTTACAAGGAAATTATGGGATTGCAATGAGCCGCATCCAATCCCAGGTTGAACTATGGATCAGCTTACCATTGTCAATGGTAGGTAGCCTGAGCTTGGCCAGATGGTGGTTCTACTCCAGCTTCTATATATGTTCAGCAATAATCCCATTCAACTCCATAAGCCATTTTTCTACTGTGTAAAAATGCACATTGCCCGACTCGCCTGGGGTGACAAACAGCCCAGATTGAAATTGGAAATCATAACACAGGCGTATTAGCAGGGTGGCCTGGTAGCCCCAGACTTCAAGCTATACCACCTGTGTGTGCAGGCACACTTTGCCTATCTCTAGCACTTCCCGGCTATAGCCCCCAAGGGCAGGTTTCTACCACTGGAAGCAATTACGGCTCATGCTAAGCACACCCTCCTAGATACATTCCTCTATTTCCAACTCCAAGCAGCATGCAGACCCACTTTCACACACCTTCCTATGCCTCTGCCAGTGTTTGGTCATTTGAGAGTATAGTTGAGAAGCCTACACCTAAGAAATTGGTCTCCAGACACTATAGAAAAATGCAATTGTGATCACCAAACTGCAATCCCAGTGCCAGACAAACATGGGTCTCTGACATCTCACAGTCCCTCACAAATACACAATTGTCATTCTGTTGCCAACTTACAGGAAAATTATCCTCTAATTATAAGCTATGCCTGATACGTTTTAGATTTCTTCATAAGATTTACTGTCTTGCTGCCCCAGGTCAGGGGCAGGTGGTGGTAATTTCATACACTTAGCATGTTAATGACCACCAATCCATTAATACTGGGATAATATCCTGGGGGCACTCATAAATTTGATTGACACTAATGTCCCACAGACACTTACAATGCCCTACTTGGTTATGTGAATAAACCTCCCCACAGCCAGTCATAAGTTCCAAGCACTGGACCTCCTGCTGGACAAGCAAAGGGTGGTGATGAGATGAGTGAGAACCCCCACCTGAAAGTCACAAACTGCCTCATATAATAAATGCACAAGTAGGCCCAACCCTCTGCAGCACAAACCCTTTGGCTGCCAGTTTACACAGAGTGGAACTCTCTGCTGTTGAGGTAATGTGTTTCCAAAAGATAATGCTGTTGTAACTTGTATTTATGGTTCATTATTTGAAAGCCTTCATTATTAGGGTGAGTGCTGTAAATAAATGTTTTAAGGTCACGCTTCACTACTGACGTTGGTTCCAGTACAAAAAAAATAAATGTGTACACACGTTTGAAAAGTTTAGGCTAAGAGGCTAAGTATAATGCTCCCACAATGCTCTCTGATTAGATGCAAATGTTTGCAGAGGCTTGTAAGCAAGAGAGAAGAGTCTTTGCTTTTAAAATAAAATGTTCAGAAAAAATGCAAGTAGGGAAAAAGTTTTGCTACCATGAAATTTTAGGTGCTATTTCGTTGCAGTGTCATTTAGTAAAATGTGTTGATGCATGCTAGTATTTCCCAAAAATACTTCTAATGGAAAATCAGTGTCACCATTTTCAACACGATTATGGGAAGCATGAAAATAAACAAACACTGAAAAAAGTCAACTGATCTGACATATTTTTATAAGTCTTTTAGTTTCATCAATGCGTGTCTTGTTTTGACATGGCTTTTGTGACACTTTATTGTTGTGGGAGCTACCAGGCCCTCAACATTGTAACAAACACTGGCCAAAACCCCCCCAAAAGTTTTTGAACTCTAAAAACACACGTTGCCACCAGTGGCATAACAAAGGCCCCGCAGCCGCCCTCCAGCGGACCCCTTCAGCACCTGCCCTGAGTGAGTCTGAAGAGGGGGCTCCTCCATGTTCTTTGCAAAGGGGCACCCTCCAGTTTCATTACGTCACTGATTGCCACTGTAGTTCCTGACACTGAACAAAACTACTTTGTGTGCCAATATGCTCCTTGTGGAAGATCAGAATGCGATCACTCACAGTAAAGCCAGCCGATAGAGAGAGAAATAGAAGTTTAATAAAAACAAAATGTCTTTGTTAACACCAGACCTAATTAGGGACCAAGACCCACATGTAGGTAGCTTTTTGCATGTCGCAAACAGCGAATTTCGCTGTTTCCGACGTGCAAAAAGCACATCGCGATGCACAAACCCAGTTTTGCGATTCGGTAACCTGGTTACCGAATCGCATAACAGGTTTGCGACTCGCAATTAGGAATGGGTGTTCCCTTCCTAATTGCGACTCGCAGTGCAATGTAGGATTGTTTGGTGACTGCAGGCGCAAACCAATCGCAGTTTGCACCCATTTCAAATGGGTGCTAACCCATTCACAAAAGGGAAGGGGTCCCCATGGGACCCCTTCCCTGTTGTGAATGTCACTGTAAACATTTTTTCAGAGCAGGCAGTGGTCCTGTGGACCACTGCCTGCTCTGAAAAAATGAACCGAAAACATTTAATTTTTCGTTTTTGTAATGCATCTCGTTTTCCTATAAGGAAAACGGGCTGCATTACAAAAAAAAAAAAACTGCTTTATTGAAAATCAGTCACAGACATGGTGGTCTGCTGTCTCCAGCAGGCCACCATCCCTGTGAGGGCCGCCATTTGCAAGGGTGTTGCAAATTGCAACCCACCTCATGATTATTCATGAGGTGGGCATTTGCGACCCCCTTTCGAATCGCAGATGGTGTCAGGGACACCATCCTACTTTCGGATTTGCGACTCGCAATCTGAACCTACCTACATGTGGCCCCAAATTCATAAAGAAAGTCACAAAAGTGCACCCATGGTATATGTCTTTGAATTAGTGGCTTTCAAGAGAAGTATACCAGTAAATCGTACCCCAAAAAAATATGTGTGAACTGTATTTTAGCATGGGTAAATACGCATGTGTAGATTTGCTAGTGTGAAAATCTATTGAGCGTTTGCAAGTTCATTTTCCCTCAGGCCACTTTCTTCCCAACCCTGGAAGAAGTTCTAATTCTGCCATTGTCAGGAGTAAATTTCCAACCTTTCTTATTATGGGAAAATATTAGAAAGAAGCTGGTGAAAATCTTTAAAACATGCAGGTTAGTAGGTTTGCAGACTCAAAGGCATTCCAGCCCTGGAACTATTGCTTACTGCTTCCTCCAGCCCCAGTATGCAAATCTGCAGAAAGGTGGCAAAATAAGGAAATTGCTACAGTAGGGATTGAAACTGCAAGTATTCAAGCCCTACTATGGTAGTAACCCTGGCATAATCAGAGAGGCTATTATCAGAGCTCTTACATAATGAGATTGCTGCCATAATTTGTTGCCACACTACATGGCACCAGAGGGACAAGTAGATCTTTTTAAAGGACAAGTAGATTTGAGAAGCAACAGATCCCCTGGACAAGTAGATATTTTAATAAATTCCACACCCCTGACTAACGAGATATGGTCCACCTTTGCAGTGATATCCCCAGGATACGGGTGAACCTATGGCCAAGAGAACCAAGAACCAGGGCGCCAGGATCTGCCCTCTAGGTAGACACCTGGATTGAAGTCAATCTGCCTAGGGTGATGGTGCAGACTACTTAGAACCTGCATGCTTCTCTTTGAAAGAGTTAGGGCGCAGAGATCATGGAGGAATGTGTGAGGTGGCACTGGATGGTGCAATTCACCCCATGGAGACCTCATGCGTACCTATTCGGCAGAGTGTGTTTTCTGGCTGCAAGTTACCTGTTTTAGTTGCAGTCATGCAGAAAATCAATAACTAAATATTTAAAAAATTGAGAAAGGGTGAATCTGAATATGTGCATGCACTAATACTAATAATTTATTAGATGTTACATGGCATTATTATATATCTTAAATCACAGAGGCATTTTATAGATTTAGGAAATAGAACAAAATATTCAATCTCAATTTTCTCAAATGCATGCAAAATACTAGAAGTCTTTCAAGAGGGGGATGAGTGTATCTCTTTAGTTTATTATTAATGTTGTCCTCAAATACTAATATCAGTTGGCTAAACTAGAGGTCCCAATTTAAAGTCTGCATCAGGAATTCACATTTAGGGCCTCCTTAGGAGTTCGGCAGACGGGAAGACCCATCCACCGAACTTCCAAGGGGGGGGGTTGCCGCCACACTGGCTACCTCTCTGCCAGACCCATTAAGACTTTCCCGCTAGGCTGACTGGTAGCGGGAAAGTGGCGGCAGCAATGTTTCCAGCTCGTAATCGAGCCAGAAGCAATGCTGTCACCTGCAGGGTGAGCCAGCACCCTCACATTATTTACTGTCTGCACAGCAGACAGTGAACATTGTGAGGGTGCTGGACAGGGGGACCCTTGCATCTGTTCTCCGCCAGCCTTTTCACAGCAGTAAAACCGCCATGAAAAGACTGGCAGAGAACCAGGTCATAAACAGCAGGGTGGTGCTGCATGCAGCTCCGGCCTGGCTGAGTCCGACCTGCACTCTCCATCAACCTGTCGGGATCACTGATCCTGGCGGAGAAGGCAGAACTCTGGAGGTCCGACCGCTAAGGCGCTAATGTGGCAGTCAGACCACCCCAGCAGCAGTGGTTCTGACTGCCACCGTGAGGCTGGCGGTGCCCCCCTACAGAAGAAAAAAAGTAGAAAGAGACAGAAATCGAAAGGGTAACAAGGAAAAGCAAACAAATTTGATTGCTGAGGCGAGGAAAGGACACCTTATTAGTTAATGATCATCAAGATTGACACCTGGTAGATTGGACTATTAAAAAGGTTAATTATAAATTATTTGGGGTATTATAATCCAAAATCAATCACTACTAAGGAGTTTAATCATAGGACTGACTAATGGTGAGTTTTGATACTGTACACTTCAATGGTTGTACACTTTTGGTCTCTGTAAACAAATTCAACATCCAATGGAGAATCCACTTTAACAAATTTGTAGGGATGAGGAGTGGTACAGCAGAGATCACAAAATCTAATCAAGTACAAAGATCTTTAGAAGGAGAACAGGTCTTCTCATTAGTTTCTAAAATTATAAACAGTGCATTAGAAAGAAGCATGTGGCTTGTTGAGTGAAAGATATGTAAAAGGCACAGTTTTTTAATCCTTAATGGGCCTGATTACAATTTATATGGTAGTGCGGTAGTGGTAAAATTGCAAGTGAATTTACTGTTAAAGTGCGATAAATCCACACCACTACTATGAACTTACAAGTAAAAGCCCATAGGTAATTACTGCATGATTTTTCCGATTTTAAAACCTTATGGAAATTCCAGTTCCATGAGGTTTTAATGCAAACATTTTCTGGGCAATAAAAAGAATGCAGAGACCTGTGAGTGGGGTGGTGGTGAGCGAAAAGGACATGGACGTAGGAAAGGTAACAGGAAGGGCTTTTCTGGCAAGCAGAAACATGTTATTGTCACTCTGCACGACTCATAATCTGTGATTGTGTTGGTAAAGCTGGTTATTCCTTTAGAGGTGGAACACAGATACCAGATTGCTAGGAAGTGTTATTTAAACATAGTCGTTATTAACTCTTAAGCAAAAGGAAATATTTTTGGTTGGAATTGAAAGCGAGATTAATTGGGATTCACATCGAAAAACGTAAATGTAACGGAAAACAGAAAGGAAAGCAAAGAGGTTATGCTTTAACTCTTCTAACCCACATATCATTGTGGGGAAATGGCATATTGCAAGGAAAAGGGGGAGGCAAATGAGCAGACCCTCTTATTTGTACAGTAGCAATGGTTTCTCAAAGTACCTTTGGTTGCATATCATTGAAAGTTCACCAACTGTCCCTGTCACAAGCAAACTATTCACAAAGTGAGAGCTGTCACCTTTCACTATGTGAAGTTGCACCTTTTGGCACTGGAGAAATGAGACAGCGGTCACATCGACTATTGCTGGCACACCATGATGCCTATTTGCAACATGCTATTTTATTTTGGTCATATTGTCCACACTTATCCATTGTCAATAGAGAAATGTGGATCAGCTGTTCCGAGCAGGCCTCAATCTCTGCAAGCAATCAAAGAATGCAACCAACCCCTGGAATATTTATAAATTAGGATTCCTATGACTTCCCGCAAACGTCCTCTTTAAGCATTGCCAGATCCATATATTTGTCACAAAACATATGGAGTTGTTTACAAAGGTAAATTACACTTGTGAGTGAGCTTCATGTGTACATTTCTTTTTACAGTTTTGAGTAATTTTATTAGTTTTGACTATTCACAAAATGCACGTGCAAAGTTACTAAAAAATGTAGATTTACATGTCTCTGCATCCTAAAAAAGGGCCGAAGCCTATTTTGTAAGCATAAGTTGCTACAGAAAAATCACAGTAGTAGGTCTAGCACCACAGACAGCCAGCCTATTGTAGTGCAACACCCTCCCACAGAAAATAATGAAGACAGGGACTTAAGTGTAAAACCTTTAGAAATTATTGTTAATTTTTAAAAAATGATTTAAAATATTTAAAATTGAAACAAATATAATTTAATATTAGAAAATCCACAAAATGAATGGGCATTTTAAATTAATTATAAAATATTTGAATAACCTTTTTGCATTCAAAAATTAATGTACAACACATGTTTTACATATGTCAAATAATGTAAATTAATTTCATGCATCACTTTTAATAATTATTAATGCATAAAACATTTTTTTTTTACTTTAGGTGGTAATTTATTTTTTAATGTAACCTTGCAAAACATAATTTATTATAAATGAATATAATCTAAATGTATTTCATTAAAAATTTGTAATGTAGTTAATAGTGCTGTAGCATTTTTTCCTTGGTTTAACATTTAAAACAAATGTTTAAAATAATTAACATAACACTATTTTTATAAATGTTTTCTACGCTGAAAAAACTTTTACTTTTCTCTATACTTTACAATGCGGAGATCCCTGCTACCAGGTTGGAGATCTCCCTATGATAAAGTATGGCAGCTTTTCAATGCAGAGACCTGTGAGTCTCATCCTTTTAAATTTCTATCCCTGCCACATTTTAATTTCTCTTATTGCTCATTTAACTGTTCTTGGTGAATCATTGATGTAATTGGTGGTCAGGCCAGTGCTATGTGAAGAAGTTAAATAAGCACAAATTGTTTAGCAAACAACTGGCAACTTTGGATAAACTTACGAAACAATATCTACATTTTTTTTACAAAAACAAGAGGAGTTTCTTCAAATATTATTAATTCTAAGTATGTATGTAACTTAGTTCCAATGAGCTATAAAGCAAAACACTGTTGTACATATAGGAGATAAGAATGAAGGGTTGGAAGGGCTTAGATGATTATGATATGATGAAGCAGAGGTGCATCTAATGAGGTTAAGGTAGAGAAAAGGTAGATCCTGTTACACAAGGAAGATGGGAGGTGAATGTTGGTAGTTAGAGGCATGGAGTGGCCTGGTCGAGCAATGGGGCAGGGTAAGAGGCAAGGAATGGTTTCAGGAGGAGGTGTGAGATAAAGAGTGGGAGCAGCTTTGGAGGCTGTAGTGGTATAGGGGGAAGAGCTTTGTCAACTGCAGGAATGGCTAAAGGATATGAGCATAACTATAATACTTCTTGTTACATATATCAAAGATACTAACTCTACCTTTCATAATGCTTATATTCCATAGCTGCCTTATATTCTTGCATGTTTTGCCCTTTCAACACACTAATGGTAACGTTTCTTTCTCATCCTTTACTTTACAGCATGATATTTAATAGGAATATCAGAAGCAAAGCAAGCCCTGCCACAATTTCTATGGAAGCTCCCCATACTGACGCTCTACTCCACACACAGCTCTTTAATGGTCTATCATGTGCCTGGTTCAGGACTGGCACATCATGAGATTGATTGAATAGATGCCCAATGTAATATTTAGGAGGCATGTATAGATTGTACTGTATATACCAAGACACATTTGACTTCAATTTTAATTATCTTCACTTTCTGAGCTTAGAGAAGGAGTGAGGAATAGGTTCTGCAACTCATATTGTTAAAAGGTGCATGGCATGACTCCAACTCCATTAATTTGAGGTATGTTAATTTGACCTGACACCTACCTTGATTGGGCACTAACTGAGTATGATCACTACCTCAACCCAGTAGTTCATTGTATTATTGTTTCTGTGTCCACAGTAGGTAGGAGTGGAGTTAAAATAGTAAATTGACCAAGTCAATGTAATAGTCAGTCAAAATACCATGGATTGAAGATTTGACATACATCCTGTAAGATGAATTTCTATTCTATAACTGCATACACTACTCTTCACCAGACACCAGAAACAAAAAAACTACATAGGCCCTGTTATGTAATGCCTGGTAAATAGGGTTACCCCAGGGAAGGGGATTGTTATGCATCTGATACGGAGGTCCTTCTTGGATATAAGGAATCTTTGGGGGAATTGGAGATTCAGGCTCTGAGTCCCCCCAGTAATACCTCAATTCGACCATGACTTTTACCTAGAGATTTGACTGCTTTTAGCAGTTAAATTCTCCAGTAAAGGTAAGAGAGGTGTGGTGTTCCCACAGAACTCATAATTCCAATGGGGAAGGTCACCATCAGAATTAAGAGGCTACTCGTAATGAATTCCGCCATGGCCCGTCCCAGGCCCAGCTGTGAAAGGAGGACGGTTGGGGCATGGGGCTAGCTACCCCACCATGTAAAAAGTCCTTGCTACAGAAATGTTAACCAAAAGACTAAAAGAGAGAAGAATTTTCTTCACGGAGAGCCATGATGCCTGGTGATGAAAGTCAGAGATCAATGGAAGCCACAAAGCTGATCCACCTGATTTCAACCAAGATCATCACCATCGGGACACGGAATGTGAGGACCATGTACAAGACAGGCAAGACACCCAAGTGACAGCAGAGATGAAAAAATACAACCTTACCCGGCTTGGTCAGTGAAACCAGATGGACACAGTCCGAAACACAAAAGACTGGCTCCAGGAGAAATGCTTCGGTATTCTGGTCACGAGAAAGAGAAAGCTCCACCCACTCATGGAGTAGCACTGATGCTAATGCCAACAAAGCTCTGACTGGATGGGAAGCCCATGGGCCCAAAATCATCACAGCGACCATGCGCACGAAGAAAAAGAGTACTAACATTAATGTTATCCAGTACTATGTACCTGTAAACGACAGCAGCAAAGAAGTGGAAAAAGAACAGTTTTACAGCAGCAGCTGGAGAAATGCCTTGAGGGAGACATCATCATACTGACTAGCGACTTCAATGCCAAGATTAAAAGCTACAACACTGTGTCTGAAAAACTCATGGGCAACCATAGCCATGGCGACATGAACGAGAATGATGAAAGGCTTGCAGATCTCTGTGCCCTGAACAGTCTGGTGATGGGCAGTTGAGTATTCCCACACAAAAGAATACACAAGGCAACATAAGTGTATACAGACCATTCAACAAAGAATCTGATTAACCATGTCTACATTGCCAAGCAGTTACAGAGGTCCCTGCAGGATGTGAGAGTGATGAGAAGAGTGGATCGCCACACTTCATCCTTAATTATGGTGGCCAGTTCGGGAGGCTGCGCGCCTTTTAATTGGTCTGCACACGTGATGGCCACCACACTTCATTTTTATTTTATTTTAATCCAGCAATGCTGTTCAGCATGGGAATTATGTTGGGCGTGGTTATTATATTATGTATTATTTAAATGGAAGCCGGTTTCTGCCTGGTCCTAACTTCAACACTTTATCAGCTCAGCTCAAGGTGTAGGAACTGTGAGATGCCCGCACACAGAAGGATGCTCTTTAGCTCTCACCACTCAGTCTCCTCCACCCCAGCGTGACTGTGTGCGGAGTGGTCCGTTAGCAACTAGCATAGGCAAAGGGGGGCACCCATGCGTAAAACAACAAGAAGGAGCAGTGCGGAGATGGTAAGGCAGAGATTATTCCTGTAATAATATTTACCTTCTGCTGAAAGGACACTCCATACAGATCAATTCACTACTGCAGCTAAGCTTCAGAAGTGAATTCAGATCGCAGCGATTCTATTCTTCACAGTTTTGAGTCGGTCCAAGAATCCACATGTATATGGCTACCAAGCGGTTCTATTTACAGCTTTTCATAGATGTGGAAATCCACAACCCACTTCTCCGCTCGGTGTCCTTAGACATGAAAAATTAGAGCTGCCTCCTTCCTTAATGCCACCGTCCCCGACACTTAAAATCGAGACATGCCTCTGAAGGCTCCCAAACAGGACAATCTAAGTCCCTGATTATGAGTCTGATGGTCAGAACAACACTTAAAAAAAATAAATGCAGACAAAACTATATTGTTTTCTGTCTGTATTTATTTGTAAAAATCAGTACAAATGGAAACCCTGGAGTCTTAATCATAAACAGTCTTGATATTAGGTTGTATATTTCCGAGGCTTACATTACAAAAGACATAATCCCCTGGTATAAAGGGATTAAGTTTGCTCTTTCACAATGGTACTATTTCACCCCGCCCTCCACCCTGCAGTTATTCCCAGCACGCCAGGCCTAATAACTTACATACCCCAAAGCCTCCCAGCACACGGCAATTAAGAAACTATTGCAGAAACTTCGCTTAGAAACCCCATGAAAAACCCCTGTAAAGACCTTCAAAAAACCCACCCATTTTTAGATTCCCTTCTGGCCTACGGCAATCCAGAAACTCTCCTTCACTACATCTCTCTTCTCATCCCCTTAAACATGGCTTACCCTTTGACACTCTTCTCTCAGCACCCATGCTCCCTCTGGGCTAGAGATGCAGCCCCTTTCCAAATATGGTAATCAATATATGCCTAAATCCCACCTTCCACTTACAGATCCAAAGAACACTGTACCAGCTCTACTCACCCCATTGTAGCACTTGCACAGTGCGAGCGCTGCCCTTCCCAAAAATGCTGTAATCTCGCCTCCATATCTCAACTGGATGTTGCACAGTTTAGAATCTGCTCCTTGTATGATGGTGAAAGGAGTATATTCCCCCATACAATGAATAGGACACCGTACCAGTCCCCTTCCCATTACCCTACACCAGTGGATTTCACATTGTTATATGCTCCCCCCTGCTTTGAGCAAAATGGGGAAGTGGAGGTGCCCCCTAATGCTTCAAAACCTGGTAAATGTTTAATGGTGAACTTTGAACACGACCAGCAGAGCGTGTCAGAAGTTATGAGTTGTTTGTTCATGGCTAAATTCAGAGGGCAAAATAAACATGCACGTGCCTCCACTTTCCACATTGATATTAAAGTCATGCGGTCATGAGAGACACAGGACTGCTGTAGCACACAAATAACTGGTGCAGAACGGCCAGCAACTTGGCAAGTTTTCCCTCAAACACAGAAACTGTACAGTAGAAGTGGTGCGAGTTTCCCTTTAAGACTAAACAGCTATAGTACACTTAGCAGTAATGCCTGCTAGCCTCACAAAGACAACAGGTACTGCACAGACATCAAGAAAGTCAGATGTACCCCAGAAGTCAACCCTAACATTGTTGAAAGCAGCAGGGACATAGCTTGGTCAGTAAGACTGGGGGGTGAGAGCTTCGATTTTCCCAACAATCACACACTATATAATGTATCATTATAGGACAAGCAGGGTGCATAAGAGGGGCCTAAGGGCAGTGGAAACAGAGGAATGCGGATTGATAGAAGACTGAGTGAGAGAAAACACAATATTTTTTAAAATAACCAACATTTATGGCGACTTTGAAAACAGAGAAGGAGAGTGTATGTGTGTTTTTGTCTGTGTGTATGTACAAATTCCAGGCGAAATCCAACAAACACCTCACAATAGCTGACTGAAACCACCTGTAATCAACGATTCATCAAAAAATGCACTTATTAGGAGGCTCTAACTCCCCCAAACACCCACTCCCCTTAAAGTTACGCCCCTGAAAAGCAGAATGGACGATTCGTGGAGCCATTCTTCCCCTCCGTGTACACGTACCCCATGTCTTCTTGCCTCCAGCAAAGTGAGCAGGTGGCCGGTTCAAGGCAGAGGCTAGTAAATTGGTTTTCTGTCGTCCTCAGATGATTATTGCAGATATATTATACAACTTATATGATCTGTGTGTCCCAAGTAATGCCCTTTGTGTTATTAAAATTGCTTTGCTGACACACTGTAAGACAGTCACCAGACGTGATTGCAACGTGTTGAATAATATTCAACAAACTCATTAATAAATACATAGGTAAACACAATTTGTTAGATCACACTTTCAATGAATACACAAATAAATAAATAAAGACAACAGCTTTGCAGTCGCACTGTCAAGGCAAGACCTATAGGCTTTGCCAGTGCTTGTTTAATATTTTGATTGACGCAGTGTAAGCCTCACCTGAACTCAGGAAGATCTTTGTCAAAATGAACACTGTCGGTGTAGACAACTTTAAGATGCTCATCCACGGCAGTAACTTTCAGCTGCAAGATACAAGACTTAATTACACGTGGATTCTGCATTAAATAAATGTATCATTATGAGTCAGCATAAGTTTATTAATACCTGTGTCCAAACAATGACACATAGTTCACAGATTGTATCAGCCCAGTAGTTGGAAATGACATTTGAAAAACAAAGTTTAGAGACTTAGCCAGACGAACATAATAGTTGGTTTGATTTAACTGCATAAATCATAATTCTGTAATTAAGATCGCTTAAGAGAAGGGTCTTCATTTAGGTGGTGGACTGCAAACACATAGTTTCTTTTTAATAAATAATGTTTCTGCTATTGTTGTTAGTTATATTATAATTTTATTCTGTGTACATTTCGTCATGCACTTTTGCAAACCATTAGCTTACTCGTATGTTTCCTCTCGCAATCTTTAATTGCTCTTATTGTTTATTGTTTTTTTGAGCTCGTTATATGTTATTATCCGGAGCAAGATCATATGTACTGCACTGTGGAAAATAGCCTTGAGAGAGCTTCAAAGAAGTACAAACACAAGTCCATTGAGAAATGGTCTAAATCAAATGAATTGTCCTAAATGTGCAAAAGGATGGCCCCTAACTCTTCTCACAGCCTTACTGCATAATCCTTGCTCTAGAGAGGAATTGCTCCCTTCAAAACAGGAAACCTCACAGCAATCCGATGATGCACTGGGACAGGACCACTGACCCTGGCAGGGCCTCCAAAGCACAGGCCTGCAGTGCAACACTCAGGAAACCTCTCTTCCTGTTGCGGCGCCTGCCACAAAGCTCATCAGCTCCCGGGCCCCACCTGCATGGGGTCTCCACAGACAGGGTAAACTCGCTTTGTGGATTCTGGGGCGGGCGCACCACATCTGCCCTTCAGGAGATAACAAAGAAAAACAGGAGGTAAGGAGGAAGGGAGGGGCTTTTATTAGATTAAGGAACTGGTGGCGGTGAGTGAGGGTATGGAATCCTCACACAGTGAGCAAGCCAAGTGAGAGGGAGGAGGAGGTAATTGCATTGCTGAACACACGTTAAGCCAAAGCTCTATTGCTTAGAGTATTTCCGTTATATTTTATTACTTTTTAACTGTTTACCCTTTCCTACAGTACAGTTATACATGAAGGTGTGAAGTGTGCTTTACAAAACAATCTAATTCATGCAACGCAAGAGAAGCCATTTGAAAGCATAACTATGTTATAGTTGTACAGCGTAGGGAAGGAGAGCAAAGAACGTTTATAAGCAGACTAGTTGATACATACGCAGAACAAATGTGTTTTTATTGGCTACTGCAATGTGTCCAAATCCCGTTGGCTTCTCAGGGAAAGAGGAAAGATGTTGCAAAGGCTTAGAGCAGCTCCACGGAGTTTCTCTTTTAGAGCTAAGGAAGTGTTCAAGGTTGCAGTTTGAAGGAGGAGCAAACTACCTGAGATGGTAAGAAGTGCTGCAGGGAAGGGTCCTTATATGAATGTCCTTTTTATATTTTCAAGAAATAATTTGCAGCTTACACATTAAGGAAGAAATGGAACTGGTTCATTGTTACAAAGTTGTGATATTACGTAATACTATTTTTGGTAGAGATATACAACCCTTTTTCTTTTCTGAGCGCCTTAAAAAAAACACACACTACTAGGGTTGACACATTTTTTAGGAAAAAATACTAGACATTTGCTGTGCTGTTCCGGTACATTCAAGAACTGTTGGATGGAAAAAGTGTGTAGAACGGTTAGGATTATTTTGTAACATGTTAATTATCACTCTGTTCGCTCGAATAATAATTCTGAAATTATTTAGACACCTCTGAAGTCCTTTTTAACTATTTTCTTTATGTGTTCACAGAAAAAAAACAGGAGTTCATTGCTTTTCACCATATTTTTAACTACATGGGCTAAAAAATACAGGCCAGGCTGTTAAAAAATTCAAGACGGCAACGTGACACACTACTGGGTCTTAAGTCGCCTTTTCTGTCCCCAGTTTTCAGCTAGAGGGATTTGTAGTTTGAATCATCACTTACAATTTTAAAAGTCTTTCTCTGATCTAGTGTTTGGTTGATGCTTTATTTCGGTGCAATCAATACGAAAGTGAGTCTCATTTTCCATTAGAACAATATTGCATTATTTTCAGATATACCTTACTGTTTCCAGTACCGACTATATCTACAGCCAATTGCTGCTTATTCAGTAGCTTACTCTGAATTTGCTCATAGTCAATGTTTAGTATTTTAGTTATTTATTCTCATTCGGTGTTGTGGAGTAATGCAGTACTCATTCATTAATTATGCATTCACGTTTTCATTCATTCATTGATGCGCTCACTCATGCACCAAAGCCACTGATTCATTTACACACTGACCCATACACATTACCTCCTTGCCACTCTTTTCCGTCACAGTCCTTAAGTAGATGAGCAGTAGCTCCTCCCACAGGACAGTCCCCAAGGCTAAACAAGCATTTGCAATGCAATAGGTCTTGCATTTGTGAGAGCTAGAGCTATTGGCGCTGTAAATGACAATGTATTTTACCCTTGTGTTTTTGTTCGGAGTAAAAGTCACTCATTAACCAGACCGTTAGTGCCTCCCTGTTCCAACAACACACTCCAATATAATCTCTAGGACCATGCTCCTCCAATACCACACTATAAACACAAATATTATCCTTCGCATATTTTTTATGAGTAGGATGCCATTTGAATGACGCTCAGGAATGTGAATGGGCGGGAGGGAGAGGCACGGCTGCGTGCTATAGGACCCTGAGTGGTCAGACTCCGTTGTTACTTTTCAGCCGCATAGCTGCGGGAAATGACACGGCACTGACAGAAACTCTCCTCCTTCCCCTAAAAAGCTTTAGATTCTCCTGATGATCATGAGGGTAGCAAGATCACCTGAAGGTTTTTCAAGGGGCTGACTGAAGGAAGTCCTAAATTACATAAGACCTAATACAGCATTTCCAGATCACCCTGTAGCACATGAATCTGAGGACTTATTTCCCCAGTGTTAGCCCTGTCAGACTTCGGGTAGTCCTCCGTCAAACTTTTTGCCCACTCTGCTCCTGTTCTGCTAAGTTTTTGTTGATCTTAGGACTCTGTGCACTTTACACACATCTAACCCGGGCTAAAGTGTCCCTAAAACTTGGTAAAATGGCTTAAACCTGATTGGTATATTTATTTCACTCATACGTCCCTAGTAAAGTGACACGTATACCCAGGGTTGGTAGATTAAATACTACTAGTGGGCCTGCAGGTCCTATTGTGCCATCCACTTAAAAAATGTCTTGGGCTTCCATTTCAGCCTGTATGCAGTTTTAAACTGCCATTTTCACTTGCCAAAATAAACCCTTTGCCAAGCCTAAAACCTTTCTAGTACACATAAGTCACTCCTAGGGTAGGATCTAAAAAGCCCATAGGGAAGAAGGCATTGTATTTAAAAAATTAGACATGTATTCTTACGTTTTACATGTCCTGGTAGTAAAAAACTCACAAACTTGTTTATCAATGTTTTGAGGCCTACATCTCTCATAGGATAACATAGGGTTACCTTATTACATTTAATAGAAGATAGCTTTTGATTGGGAGCAGAAAGATATTTCCTGTTTGGTGTCATAGGAATTGTAATTAAAAATTCTCATTAATGGTAAAGTCAGATTTTAAGTCATAATTTTGAAAATGGCTCTTTTCGAAAGTTTCCATTTTCTCGTCCTAACCATTTGGGGCTCGCAGCCTTTGACCCGGGTCGCAAGACTAGGTGTAGCTGACAGCTGGCCTTTGTTTATTCCTCCCAGACAACCACACTATAGAGAGATTGGGTGTTGGTAGGATGGGCAGGATGGGCCATCCAAGGCAGGATGGAGGGGGCTGAGCTGTGCACAGCCCTGCTTGAACTTCAAAGACACTAACCCAGTTCACCTCTGTAGTGGAAAAACTCCAGAATTTTCTCCCAATCAGTGTGTAAACCGAGTATAAAAATGGAGCTGTCAAACCCACTCTTCAGTTCACTTTTAGCTCTGTACAAGGGCTCCCAGAGGACTAACCTGCTGCCCGTGGCCTGCTGTGTACTTCAGAAGCGCGCCCTCCTTCCTGAAGCCTGCCCTGTGTCCTCTGGAGACCTGCTAGAGACCTATTTTCCTGCTTCAACCCAAGACTTTCAGCCTGACTCCAAAAGCTAGATGGTTGGCTTCCTGATCACAGCCTCAGGGACAGAAAAGGCTCCAATCATATTGAACACACACTTGGAACATGCCTCAGTGAGCCCTGATGCTCCAAATGGTACCCCTAAAGTCCTGGACTAAGGAAGTGATGCTATAGCCTGCAGCTTCGTCCCCCTAGTGATCTTCGACTTCCAAAAACAGACTAAGTCCGAACAAAGACATTTTCATGCAACCTTGTACAAAGACTCCCTGACGACGCTGCCTCCTCCTCAGACACTGCCGGCTGCTTTTCCCCACTGCACTTTACCTTCCCAGACATTTTTCCTCAACTTTACTTCTAAGTCTGTTACTAAGCGGAGACCAGGCCCAATCCACTTTGTGTATCTGGATCGCACTCGATCACCTTCAGCTATTCCTTTTGATTTGGCCACATTCTTGTGTGACTATATGTCTGTGGTTGGCGCTTTGATCTTTTAGGCACTATTTTTCATTTAAAACTTTAAAAAATCATAATTCTGTTTTTTTAAATTGTTTTTTGTTGTTTTGGTATCAAATATTTTTACTCCATTTTTCTAAATTGGTGTGGGATTTTTCTTGTGCTGAGTTTGTACTATATTACTGTTTGTATGCAGCATAACAACTTTATACATTGCCTTTAGTTAAGCCTGACTGCTTTTGTGCCAAGCTATCCAAGAGTTAAGTGGCTGTTGTGGTTCACCCTCACAAGCATTGTGCCTGTTGCTTGATAATGGTTCACACCCCCAAACAACAACCCAGTTTCTCACAACGTTATCATAAAAAGGATCTCTGAAATTCAGTGAAAAAGGTGATAATGACTAAATAGAAATAGGTGGGTAGGCATCATTTTTCTCACTTTCTCTCCAAGACATATCCCTTACAGGGATTTGCAGAGAGATGTCCTTCTGTAGTTTGCAGGGATTCCCTTAATGGTAGGGCTCTCTTCTCAGAGAGCTGTAATCTTGGAGGATGTTTCATCATCAGACCCTGCAAACAGGCAGATAGTCTTGGCACCAAAAAGGTCTTATGCGGCCTCTAATTTTGCCATTCGAGCAGCAGTTAATACCAGCTAAGAGTGCAGTCTCTAATTAGGGATTTTCAGGGTTTGTTAGAGATATTGGAAAAAGGAGGTGATATGGCTGTGATTTTGGCAACAATGGAACAGCACATCAGATTCCTCTCTGTTGTGTCTCATGATTCTCTTTCCACAGCTGAGTCAGCCACAGGTTCTTCGATAGTGGCACATTACCAGTTGTGTATGAGTCATGGGAATTGGATAATAGTCAGCCCTTTCAGGGTAGGGGACGCAGCCAGGGCTCCCTACATATGACACGTCCTGGGTGAAACAACTTTCAAGCCAGAGTCAACCACCATTTATTTCCCGACTGTGTCAAGACACACATGGTGTTACCGCTTGGATCAAGGCTGAAATATTGTCTGCAGATATGGGAAGACACGGCTCATAACTGATGAGTTCTTCAAGTTATCCAAGAAGGATATGGGATGGAATTCCTTTCAGTGCCTCCGGAATTCTTCTGCGTTACCCCACTTCCAGCGAAAAAAAAGGCTTTATTAAATGTTGTTCAAAAGCTGTTGGACAAGAAAGCAACGGTTCCAGTGCCAGTCAGCCAAAGAGACAAAGGATATTCAATTCTGTATCAGTAAAGATGCCAACAGGAGATTTCAGGCCAATTCTGGATCTGAGGTGTGTAAACTTATTTTTTGCCTCACATAAAATTCAAAATAAACAATCACCAGCTGATTCTGTCACTCATAGACAAGGGGAACCTTTTGGTATCCACGTTCTAGTGTACGTAGCATTCCAGAAATTCCTATCGTTTTGTGCGGTCATGAGCACTATCCGTTTCAGGTACTGACTTTTGATTTTTCATCCTTGCCATGGGTGTTTACAAAGATTCTAGCACTGTTGGTGGGGGTTTATTCATTCTATAGGTATCCAGTTTTTCCATAACTTGATGACTGGCTTTCTTCTTCTTCATTCTCCAAAACACATGTGTACAAGTGTACAAATTGGTCCAACACCATGGATTTCTTATCAACCAAGGAAAATGTAATTAGAATCCGACACAGGAACTTCAGTTCACTACAGCTGATTTTAAAAGAGAACTGGGCACATTTTTCCTTTCCCAAGAACTTTGATGATGCCATGGTGAGACTTGTAACATCTCAGGTAGGGCAGCCACAGTCTAATTAAGAATTTAGAGATTAATGAGGTCTACTGTGATGATTGTTCGTGATCCAGATTGCATTTGTTTCTCCTTAGAAAATCATATCCATGCTCACTGGAGGCAAGTACCAGCGAATTACGAGCAGAAGGTTCCAGTGACTCCCATGGTGTCTCAGGAGTTACACTGGTGGTTGAAGAAGGGAAATCTTTTACTGGGGTTCCCTTTCAGGATTCTGATTAACAAATAGTGATGCGGATGCCAGGCTAGTGAGATGGTGTGCACTGTTAGATCAATCCCTGGTTCAAGGTCAATGGTCAACTCTAGAATCAAAGGCCTCATCCAATGGGATTGGACTAAAAGATTTTCAGTTAGCCCTTCTCAGTTTTGCTCAGAGGATTGTAGGTCTGTTCGGATGAGAAAAGACAACATGAATAATATAGCCCAAATCAATCATCAGTGGAGTTGCACAGTGAAAGCCTTACACCTGTTAGCTCAACAAGTTTTTTTTGTTGGCAGAACAAAACCTGCTCTCTTTGGTGGCAGTTTATCTTCCTAGGAGGGAAAGTATGGCAGCAGATTATCTCAGCAAGTTGCATGTCAGTGTCAACCCTGTCTTTGAGGAAACAGATATACTAGCAGCTGGTGAAGACATCTGACCTCCCTCGAGTGGGCCTCTTTGCTTCGAAGAAGAACAAGGTTCCTTCCATCTTTTACACAATTATGCCCTGTCAGAAGGCTTGTCAAAGCGATTCAATGTCCTTCATTTGGGCAGAGGGTCTACTATATGTATTTTCTCTGCTTCCCCTCATACCAAGAGTATTGCAGAAAGTAAGGAAGGACAAGGCAGAGCCTCTTCTAGTAGTCCCATGTTGGAATGGAGGCCCATGGTTCCCTCAACTATTCCAGTTTGCAGTCGCCTCATGTTGGTGGATACCATTGATTTTCTGTAGATTTAAACCTCTGGGGTTTCCCCTTCCAGTGTTACAGGAGCTTGCGCCTCTGCTTTAAAACCATACACTAGTCATTGGTAAATGTTCAACAAGTTGTGTTCAAAGAAACAGTTCTCAGGACAATTAGTTCAACTAATCTCTATCCCGAGTTTTTTTTAAGAAAGGGTTTGAGTTACTTTGGCCATTTCAACTTTGAAAGCTCAATGGGGAGCAGCGGGAGCGGTCAGAGACCCAGATTTTGAGGGTGTCGCTCCTTTTTATATAGGCTGTTGTCATGATCTTGTGCCATTATGGGATTTGCCATTAGTTTTGAAAGCCTTGCAAGAGTCTTCTTTTGAGCCACTGGATCAGGTGGATCTACAATTTTTCACAAATATTGTAGTTTTTGGATAGCCATTTCTTCAGCCAAAAGGATGACATAATTTGGGGCTTTATTAGTGTCAGATCCTTTTTTTAGGATTCTTCCCGGTCAAGGTAACTCTCCATCTGAGTCCTCATTTAGTTTCAAAAGTTGTGTCCTCTGGATCTGCCATACCAGTCTTCTGTCCTTCTCACAGGTCGAAGGAGGAGCATAAGATGCATACATTGAATGTGAAGAGAGCTTTAACAATTTATTTGGCAAAGACGGTGTCTTTCAGAGAGACAAATGCCTTGTTTGTAACATTTGGAATGGACGGACAGGGGCTTAATCCCTCTGCTTCCACTTTAAGTACATGGCTTAAATCAGCTATAATTTCAGCATATCAGTTCCAGGTGGAGAATATTCCAAATTCAAATCAGGGACACGCAACCAGGTGTATGGCAGCAACCTGGACTGCATTTAAGGGAGCCTCAATGCAGGACGTTTGTAATGCTGCCATTTGGGCTTCTTCGAACACCTTTTTGCATCATTACAGACTATTGGTTGGAAATACTTCAGCTAAATTTGGTTTGGCAGTGAAGAGTGCAGTAGACAAAACACTGATGAAATAATCATATTGTGTACTTTATTTGGTATAATAAACTTTGTGTTTTTTCTGCATTTCAAATTAGGTCTGATTGAAGTCGATGTCATGCTTTGGTATCAGCTCATCTGTGTAAGGACTTTGACGAGGTAGAGAGGCAAGGAGGCAATGGGTGGTTACTTACAGATAAACTTCCTTACTCCAAAACCTTCTCTTCCCCATCACATTCAGTTTCACATCCTTCCCTCCCACTGATTCTCGGCTTCAGTAGCTAAGGAGTTACAGGAGGTAAGGGGGTGTGGTTTCCCCTTTATAGCAGGAAGTGAGAAAAGGAAGGAAACCATCAGGGAGGAATTGGAAACTTCGTTTTTATGGTCTGACTCAACAGCACAGCTGTTGCCAGACAAAGTCTCATAACTTAGCAGTAATCTTCATTACTCCTGATCCTCTTGTTCTCGTCCCATTCATCACTAATGAGGTGTATTCACCTCGCCAGACATAAACAAATGAACAATAATGATTCATTAAGTATGCCCCGCCCCTCCCCTCCAGGAGGGAGCCAATAAAGTCTATACTCACCCAGCATTCCTTCTGCACTACCAAGCCACCATGAAGGCCAGCAGGGCAGGAGGGAAGGGCATGATGAATGGGACGAGGACAACAGGACTAGGAGTGATGAAGATTACCAGTAAGAAATGAGACAGTACACCCACTCCCCACTTGTCCTCACACCCCTTCATCACTAATAAGGAATACCAGAACAACCCTGGCTGGCCTTCATAGAAAAACAGGCCCAGAAAAATAATTACATGAAACCAACGTCAACTGCAACATCCAATAGTGATTTATTAAAGAACAACACAACAGGTTTATGAGACAACTGAACTCAGTATCCCCACTCCAAAGTTAGTACTGTCATGCAACACATTCTGCAACTTGTTTTACAAAAGTATTTAGTGTCATCCAAGTGGCTGCTCGACAAATTTAATCAATAGACACATCATTCAGCTCCACCCAAGTAGTTGACTCTCCCCTGGTTGAACAACCCTGAATTTCTGCCAGAGGAGGCAAGCCTGTTAAAGAGTACCCAAATGAAACAGCTTGTTTAAGCCATTGACTAATGGTCAACAAAGAAGCTTTTTCCCATTTGTTAGAATCTGGAAAGGACACAAAAAAAGAATCAAAATTCATAAAGGATTTAGATAGTTCCATATAAACCAACAGAGCTCTCGTTATAACTAACAGCAGATGCAACTGAAAACTTTAAGATGATTCTACTCCTTCCGACAAAGCAGGGATAATAATGTATTGGTCTTTGTGAAATTGAGAGGCTACCTTTGGCATAAAAGAAGGATATCATTGAGCACAACCCCATCCTCAAAAAAGGAAAGGAAAGGAAGGGGCTCTTGAACCAACAAAGCACCAAGCTCTCCAGTTCTCCTTGCTGAAGTGATAGCAACAAGAAAGACTACTTTGAGAGTCAGAAGTTTAAAATCCACTGACTCCAAGAACTTAAAAGAGTGAGTAATCAAAGTTTTCAGAACCAAAGGAAGGTCCAACAAAGGATAGAGAGGTTGCACAATAGACCTGGAAATGGAAACAACTCTTCCACACTCAAGCGTTTAGTTCTTCTGAGTCTGAATGATTCCCCCAAGGATCCAGAAAAGCTCCAATTGTCACTCATTGGGCTTGCAAAGTAGATGCAGAGAGATGCTTCTGAAACCCTTCTCAAAGAAATTGGAGAACAATATTTAAACTTCATTTCAAAGGTGACAATAGAAGATAAAGTAAGGTAGAAGGCTTTTGGGACTGCTGAACTGAGACAGCTAGATGCCTGGCCAGGCCTTTTCTCTCTAATCCCCACCTCTAAATATCCACACTGACAAATAAAGACTCTGGGTAGAAAGAGAATAGGATACTCATGGAAGTGAGGGATAGAGTGGCAGGAACAAAGGGCAGTGAACTGCCAGAGGCTTCAGAAGGGGAAACTACACCCTTCTCAGCCAAAAGGAACTACTACAATCATCTACCTACATTCCCCCAGTAACTAGGGAAACAGTTTGGGAGTCTGAGATATTGGAAGGAATATATTGGGAAAGAAGGACATCCAAGGAATTGTCAATGCATCCACTCCCCATGCCTCTTGCTGAGCATCCCAGGAGCAAAACCTGGGAAGCTGGGCTTTGTGCCTTGATGCACACAGATCCAGGACAGGAACCCCAAATCTGAAGAAATATTGGCGTATCTTGAAAAGGTAACCATAAAGCAGACGCTTTCCGCGCAGAGTCCATGCAACAGTCTATAAAAACTAGATTGCACTGTGCTGCAACACATGCTCCTTGCGATAAAGCAGTGGATCTGACCACGTCAAACTCAATGTAGGACATGGGTGGTAGAGCTTGCTTGGTATGAAGATGGCTACCACTTAGGTGAGCTTTTTTGGCCACTCTCAAAATCCTTGCAACATCCTATGCCACAAGACCTCCTCACGCCGCCACAGACATCCATCTGCACAGGGCTGCCGGATGTACAACTGCTGCTGCCAAAATTCTGCCATGAAATGATGTATGAGGACCTGCGGCTGCCTTTTGCAGCTCGCCAAGAGGTCGGCATTGGGAGCAAGCTTGCAGGGCCTTTTGCAGCAACTGTGAGCCTGGCGGAGCCACACCTGCACCTCCCGAAAGATTCTGTGCTCTTTGAGGGGGCTTTGCTACCCTGTCTCTGCCCTCGTGCACTGTATGTGCTTTTGACTGAATAGACGAAGGGGCCTGTGGTGTCAGATCAGAGCCTTGTCTGGGCCCCTCGATGGTGGCAGAATAGTGGAGTACCGGCATTGCGACAAGGCACTGGTGATCGCCCTTCAGACTGGAGCATCGGCTTAGGCTTTAGAGTTTTCCAACATAACACGCCAGAGGGCAGGCGTGCACCATATTACTCTCGGGGTCCTGTGGCCTTGCTGTGGGCATGCCAGTCAGCATGGGGTCCACTGAAGGTGTGTGTGGGAGTTGCGATCAAGCGGAGGGGTTGCTGGGAGCTGCCAGGCCCCTGCGGGGAGAAATGTCCTAACTCAGAGGTGAGCGGCGTGGACTGTAGAGTAACCATCTGAGACGCTCCCTGCACTGTGTAACTGCAGGACTGCCTGCGGGAGTTGGACCCTGATGGGTGGTTCACATTGGCCTGTGTAGTGGTGTGGGGCCTTGGACCTTGTTCGGACAGGTGAGGACTTTGTCTGTACTCGCTGTGCTATTCCTAGCACTTAGTGCACTCTGCTGGGGCTCATTACCGAATTGCTGGTTCCCTTCCCCTCGGCCTATGCTCTGTGTCCCCTTTGGGTTCCGGATGTCAGCGTGGGATGTGCTCCAGCCTTGGCTGCTATTGTTTGCCCTGCGTAGTGGCTATCCTGTAATCATTGCACTTCCCTGCAGCACTTGCGCAATTAGCCACCATGGGCAAAATGGATAAGACTCAGCCCAAGCTTCAATTTGACCTGCTAAGGCCCTTAGGCCTCATGAGGAGTGCACGGTGGCGTCTGAGGCTGGTCCTGATGTTATAGGGTCAGAGGTGGACTGCAAGTTGCATCAGATCCTGTCCGCCATGCAACTTAGCCTCACCAAGACTGATGGTAAGAAAGATGCCATGACTTTTTGAATGGACCACAATTCAGAATGCATGGACAAACTTGCAGAGCACCTAAACATGGTAGAACGATGCATGCTGGAGGCAGAGGATGAAGATGTCACTACCTCTGCCCAGCAGAAGCAACTTGAGAAGGCGCTCTCTTCCTTGCAGGCTAAGACTAAAGATGTGGAGGCCCACTCTCATAGAAGAACCTCCGAATAGTGGGTCTAGTAGAGACCACAAATGTCAGGAACATGGAGAGATATGTGGAACAATTACTCATTAACCTACCAGAGTGGGAGACATTGTCCAATACTTTTGCTGTGGAGAGTGCTTAACATTCCCTCGCACCCCCCCGGTCCACGAGGCCAAGCCCTGCCCAATTATCGCACGACTGCTTAACTATAGAGACCGGGACGCCACGCTGTGCCGGTCTCTGGAATTGCAGGTATTTCGCCATGAGGGCGCAGAACTATCCATCTTCCTGGATTTCATGTAGCAGGTCCAGGAGTCACAGGGACAATTCTTGCCAGCTAAATGCAAGTTGCAGGAACGGAAATTGGATATGCTATGCTCTACCCTGCACAACTATGCGTGACAGCAGATGGGAAGGGCAAGCTCTTCAGTGACCCTAAACACTTTCAACAATTCTTCAAGAAGATTGCATCAGCGAGTGCTCACCGGCACTTCCCGAAGTCAGAGGATTGTGAGACAGAGATCCCTCAGGATCTAGAGGGGCTGGGATGAGTCCCTTATTGCCTCATTGCCTCATACCTTTGATTTTGTTATTACCCCTTCTGGCTATGTTTTACAAAATGCCCTGCTGCCTATCTCCTCTGTCTTGCCGAGTGGAGGTGGGTTAGCCTGCTATTAGGATGCCTGCAGATATCAGCCTTGGTGCATTGCAGCTGTTCCGTATTTTTGTGAGTCATTTATGTGTGGGTATGTCTGTTGCTCCTGTTGATTGAATGTCGTTCCTGAGCTACTGACACTACACTCTTGGCATTATAGATTAGACTTGTGCTTTGCAGTAGGCTGCGTGATGGTGGCATGCACTTGAGTTTAGTTATGAATAGTTTGGCACATTCTATACCTGTGAGTGGCCACCTGTGACTTTGTGTAGCAGGGGCGCTCGCCAGGCACACTCTGTCCCCATGTGTACACCACATTGCTTTCCTTGGAGTTCTGTTTTTGGGTTGGTATGGGGGCGGTGCTGCTTCGCTGTGCTATTTGTTAGGGGGCACTGCATGGTGGGGGAAGGTTGGGGTGTTACACAACCGGTAATTCCAGAATGGCAAAGGCTGATGGTGTTGCATGGTTCACAGTGTGTTTGGCGAGTACGGATTGCACAAAGTGGATATGGCTGAAACTGCATCCAATGTTGTTACTGGCGCTGGTCGCCCCCTGCTGCTGAATTTCCTCACTTGGAATGTTAGGTGATTGAACAACTGCAGGAAAGGTTGCAAGGTGGTAATGTACTTAAAATGACATAACACTGATGTTGCCATTTTATAGGAAACACATTTGGCTCAGGAGAAGCAGGTTACTCATGCAGACACGCATGAGGAGCGACTGCTACATGGTGGGTCTCACTGCACATGCACATGTGGTGCTGGTTTGGGTCTAGTGCAACTCTGGTGTTAAGATTCAAGACGTTTGTGCAGACCTATTGGGCCATTTTGTAGTGCTGAGCTGTGCTCCTGGTGGGGGTATATGGCCCCAATTATGACGACCTGCAATTCTATTACAACTTTAATTGTGTCTTATGTGGTGACCAGGATCGTTCATGGGGCCTGCCCCAGTGGCCCTCAGCTGCAGTCCATGCTATTATGGATATGGTTGATCAGTGCCGATTGCTGGATATTTGATGATTTAGGTCATTATCCACGGTGCATGACATTCAGACACGCATTGACCATTGGCTGTTGTCTACGAGCTTTGCGCCCTGGGTCCAACAATGGAAGCACATGCCGCAAACGTACTCTGACCACTTTCTGGTTGCATTGTTTCACGAGGAACTTGCACATGCGATTGACAAGTACTTTTGTGTCAATGTAGGATCTGTCGACAAGCTTGTGACTATCAGGGAAGCTTTTAAGGCCTCTATTAGGGGAGTCATAATCTTCAAGCATGCTGGTGTACTTTGTTTGATCCAGGACCACTTGTCGCGGTTGGAGTAGGTAATAGCGGACCTAGAACATTCCCACAGAGAGACTGCAGAGCAGATTCTGCTGGGGGAAATCAGGACTAAATTGGATGAATTTAATGATGTCACTCAGAGTGGGTAAATATGCAATGGTGAGGATTTATGGCGAGTGTGAACAGCCGTGTGCGATGTTGGTGGCCCTTATCAGGCCTTGCCACGAAGACAGTATGGTGCTGTGACGCTATTTAGATTTGACCATTGTTTGACCATAGACTCTATTTTGTACAAGTGACTCTATTTTGTTCCCTGCTGCAGCTGCAGGGCAGCACAGGTGTTTTTCCTTACAAAACTTGTTTTTTTTCTTCACCAGCGAAGAGTCGAACAGTGCTGGAACATATTATGTAGGATGCAGACTTGATAAGAGTTCACAAGGCTGAAACAGTTTTTTTACCAGAAGAATGTAGATCTGTCTCAGAACAAACATTGGGAGCCTGGCCAGTTTCTATGGGTGTTTTTGACGCAGATGAAGTAGAGCCAGCGTTTTGTTTCAGAGCTTAGGGGGTTTCTAGAACCTTCTTCTTGAGGTGGTTAAGCTATAAAAGACGGGGAGACTTGGCACTAAGGTAGGAGCTTGCTTGTGGAGAGCACGAGCTTCCCAGGATCTGATTTGTGATCCCAATCGGGTCCCCACCTGACTGAACCAAGGGTTCCCCAGTCATGCTTGTAAGGATGATGTCAACCCCAATTGGTGAAGTATTCTAAATCTTGATTATTTAGCTCATGTGCTAATGTTCTGTTGATGCATTGTACATTTTTTTCTAAGTCTTGACCACTTGATATATGCATTTATCTTTATATATACACATGTTGTGCTGCATTTGAGTTATATGCTTATTCACATATATTTGTATGACGTTTATTTGATATTTGGGAAGTGCCTTAATAAATCCATTATTTAGACTAAGATTGCTGAATTCTTTTGGCATTGTGTCTTTGTTTAACTGAGAGCAATACATTTTGGCGTTACTTGCAGGTTACAAAGTAAAATATTAAAGTGAAAAACGTTTGGCAAAAAGACAAAAGCAGTCTTCCAGATACCAAATGGAATCCCGGTGTGGGAAACAGCACCTTACGGTATGCTTGCGAATGAGTGGTCTCACTGTGCTGGCTTGAGTGAAAACTGGAATGCGTGTATGGCAGATGCAGAGCCAGAAAATGTATAAGCTTTATTGCAGAAAGTGCCAATTGAAAAAGGAAGAGAATTGAGTACTTTAGGCCTTAGAGGCTGGATTCTCTTATGTGCTTTATCGTAAAATGCATGATAAATGTATTCAGTTAGAACAGGAACGTGAACAGATGGAAAAGCAGTTAATGGAAGACAAAAACACTTACACAATGTTATCATGTCAGAATAAATTGTTGCAAGACAAACTCAACATTTACCAGACTGTGGCTGAGAAAGCCACAGTGTGCGTGGCACAGTATAAATAAAAGAAAAGACAGGTAAGAGTTAATAAAAGGAAGGTTCATTTAGCCATTGCCAAAGCAAGGCTAGACTGGAATCCTGAAGAATGGTATGGTAATATTTGGGATTCTTCAGAGTTTTCAGACTCTGGGGAAGAGTGTTGTCAAAATAATAGTCAGGGTGAGTCAGAAGAGCAGAAGGTGGTTTGTACACAGCCCATATTTATGCGACAAATGGGGTTGAGATGCAATCCCTAGAAGATTATTCTCAGCAAGAAATAAATGATATTATCAATAGGTTTTGACAAAGACCTCGGGAAGCGTTGCTTACATGGATGGTGCAATTGTCTGGCACAAGAGCTTCTGGAGCGATGCTGGATGTAGGAGAAGCACTGAAGTTCTGTACACTTAGCCCTGACCCCATTATAAAGGAGCAATTTAGGGGTTAGGAGGATGAACGTATGACTAGTTTGTTACAATTAGCGGTTATAGAGTGTAAGGCCAAGGTCCATAAGAAAAGAAGGAGAACGACAAAACGTGAATACACTGTCTTGATAGTGTCCCTCTTTGAATATAATCTTGGAACTGATATACTGACGGGGATGATTCTATATTTGCAAGATGGGTGCTATCAATTTGGATCGAAGAGATACATCTTAGTGCCAGCAGTGAGGGTGGGTCATTTGAAAATACCTCCAATGAAGGTGCCCCCAGCCACCAAGGTGGTTCATTTGAAGCAGTATCGGATCCCAGGACGGCATGAGGAGATAAGTAAGACCATACAGGATTTGGTAGAAGCGGGGGTGGTGGCCCCGGTCACCAATGCATGGAATAAACCTGTGTGTCCCGGGCGCAAACCTGATGGGAGCTGGAGAATGACAGTACTTCCTGTAGCTCTCAACCTAGAGGCTGCAGGTCTGGATTTGCATGCTTTGAACATGTACCGATTGAAACCAAGAGATATGGTGCTTATTGAGACCGGAGTCGGAATACAAATTCCTCCACAGCATTTCGGATTGATTGCTCCTCAATCTGGGCTGGCAATCAAGGGTTTTCAGGTCTTGGGGGAGCAATCGATGCAGACTACCAAGGTGAGATCAAGGTAATCTTATTGAACAGTGGAGAAGCTGATTTGATAATACAAGCTGGAGACAGAATTGCTCAAATTGTGATTAGTCAGTGAATGGAGGAATAGTCAAAAAGGCAACTGCCCTAGCCCTTCTTACTGTGCGAGGGGAGGGAGGCTTTGGCTCCACTGATAAGAACATGGTGCTAAGGTGTGGGTAGAATCCCCAAATTGTCCCCCTGAACCAGCGGAAATAATAGCAAAAGGAAAAGACAATATTCTGTTAGTCATGAAACCAGTAAAGTAAAAGTGGGAACATGTACCTGCTGATGTTACTAACGAGAATAATCATACTTGTCTCTTTCACAGATCATACTATAAGGTGCCTTAGTGCTGACTATAGCCAGTGAAGTGTTTCAGGCAGGTCTGAGTGGGGTCGGGAGAGATTGCTGGCCCCCAACCCTGAAGTGCCCAACCGATAGCACCGATCGACACCTCTGGTTCAGAAATCAGAGAACGTCTGTACATACCTGGCACAAACTGTGCTTAACAGGTCGGATTTTTGCATGACGATATGAAAAGCACCACCGATGTCATTTCCACCTGCCTAGTTGCCATTCCAAATCCTGCTAGTGTATTGCTGCAAATATTTAACGATACTGACCCAGATGGGGCGGTCGAGGACAGTGACGCCCTGACTCATTTCTCTCTCTACGAGTAGTGCCAGTTTTGGCAAGAAACAACTGATGATAAGTGGAATACCTTAACCCAGTGACTACCTACAGTGTCACCGCCGGTGACGTTTATTATAATTTAACTTGTGATGCCAACAACATTGGTAAATATGACCAAATGTGACTCAAAAAGACTCAAGCAACCTCATGGGAACAAAGCACTCTGAGTCAGAGTAGAACTGACAAAATGTGTAAAAATGTAAATAATAGTATGTTCTGCAACAACGTAATGTCTGCTGCAAGTCATATCAAGCACGTTAAATTCCCTCTCAGATGGTTATTTTCTTGTGGTAATGTCTCTTACACCTATATCCCAGCAAATATAACAGGAGGGCGCTGTGCTTTCACGTGGTTAGGACTCATGAGGTTTCCATTGCATTCAGCATTACATACTCAAAACACAAAGGAAACAGTTCAACTAAGTGAAGACCGTGACTCTGGAGTTCAGTTATTATCTAAATCAGAATATATGAGCTTAGGTCTTTCTATGGTAGGAGTCTCCGGATTAGCTGTCTATAATACTTGGGTTATTCATGAACGAGCAGGTTTAATAGTCAAAAATGTTAATCACACATCTATTGCTTTGGCAGAACTATTACTAAATATACAGGGAACTAGAAAAGCTGCCTTGCAGAAAAGGGCTGCAATTGTTTATTTGCTTTTAAAATACAATTATGGATGCTCAGAATTTAAAGGAATGTGTTGTTTTAACTTGTTATACCATTTTAAATCTATCTAGTCTCACATTGGAGCCTTGTATGAATTGGTAAATGGGATGAAACAAGATGTAAAAAAATGGTGGTGGGACTGGTTCTTCAGATGGCTTCCTGATTTTAGTCAGCTTTGTTTTATTTTAGGTGGGATAATTATGGTAATCTGTATTATAATACTGCTATGTTGCTGTGTCCCATGCATGCCTAATCTAATATCCATGTGTCGACCTAAAAAAGCCAAATTCAAACCTGTATGTTATTAGAGTCAATGGTCAAAGGGTGAAGCGGGAAGGCACCAGGAACTGATGGGCTGACAGTGGCCTTTTACAAGACCTACCAGGACAGGCTTGTCCCTCACGTGGTTAATCTTTATGAGGAAATGGTTAAGGATGGACACATGCCTCCTATGATGCAGGAAGCACTATTGGTCACCTTGCTGAAGCCGACAAGCCAGCTGATTGCTGTTCGTCCTACCAGACCCTGTCATTATTGAATACTACGATTTTTGTGAACCGTTGGCACCCCCTGCTTCCTCTTATTTTTGGCCCCAAGCAGGCTGGCTTTATACCTGGCAGGTGTCATGCATTCAATCTCAGGACTGTCTTTGGGGCACTTTCCTGCATTGACCATGAAGTGCACGCTGCTGCAGTCTTCTTAGATGCAAAAAAAGTGTTTGACTCGGTTGAATGGGGCTTTTTGTTTTTTGTTCTATGGTGATTGGTGGTGGAAGATGTTTTCCTACACCTGATTTGGTGCTCTATACTGAGCCGATGGCTTGCATGCATGTCAATGGCACAGTGTCGGACCATATTACCATTATAAGAAGGACTTGTCAGGGTTGTTCCCTGTCACTGATCCTTTAAGCACTTGTTGCGGAGCTATTGGCTTGTGCACTACACAAATATTATACTCATCACGGTGTGCACTTCCCGCACTACAACCTCATTGTGTCCACTTACGCTTATGACATGCTTCTGGAACATAACCAGGGAGGTTGTATTATTCAGTAGCCCGTCCGGGCTGAGAATTAACTATGACTGATTCCTTACTTTCCCTTTTACTTCAGCTATGGCGTGAGTGCAGATGGAGTACCTACTCCAGGGGAGGACAGATTTGTTGAGGTATCTAGACGTGCAGGTCCATACACACCTTAGAGAATTATGGTATAGCAGTGCAGCGCCTAACGGAGGCAGTTGAGCATTGGATCCGTTTACCTCTTTCGCTCCCTGCGGTCATGTGTCTATTATGAATTGGTGGTGCTAGACGGCTTTCTGATTCTCTTCGCCAACGTATCTATTTTGTTACCTACTTCCTTCTTTTGGACTTTGCAAGCGTTGTTGGTGCGTCTGGCATGGGCTGGTAAACAACAGAGGGTATGCTGGAACATACTCTTCCTTACGCAATTGGTTGATTGAATGCCCCAGATCAGGAGGCTTAATATAGAGCTGCGTAATGCTTGTTTGCACATTATTAGCTGCACGGCCAGGGCTGGAGCGGGATACAGACTACCCGCTGTCTTTGCCTAGGATTTTATTTCCCAGGTCCCTACACTCTTTTCGTACTGTAGACCTTCTCACTACAACACAGTGCATGTGGAAGAAGTTTGCTGCTTCACCAGATAGGTCCCTGCTCTATTTCTGTACAATTCCGCAGGAGTGGTGCATGTGGATCCCCCAGGGACAGGGGAGAGCTGCGGTGGGTGAACTGCACAGGCTTGGTGTAAGATGCATGGGCGATTTCTTTGTGAATGGTCGTAGCTGGAATAGGGCAGCACTCAGCATGAGGCACCTAATGTGCTTGCACGGGTTCACTGCTATCGGGCTTGCCACACAATGCGGGACCTGCTGGCCAAGTCACTGGCAGAGCCCAAGGAGATACCTCCCCTAACGTACTTGCTACAAACATTGTCCCCTCAACGCATGATCACTAAACTATATGCATACACAAGAGACCCAGTCGCTGGTGCCACCAGGGCAAGACTGGCCTGGTAGGAAGTCTTGAAGTAGTAACCAGAGATAAACATTGGACATATTGCTGCTCTTTGGTTGGACCGTTTCCCTGAATGGCTGGCATTGGCTGATACTATGCGGTGATGATGGCGGGGTAATTGTCTGCCTAGGTTCCTCATGTGTTAGTAGCCGGAGCGGTTGCTGTGTCTGTATTGCACAATTCCATGTCTCCTATGAGGTGATGTAGCGCAGCAGTCCAAGTTCGAGCCTTGACATCAACGCAATGTCCTGTGATTCTTGGCAAATAACTTAATCTCTCCGTGCCCATGGACAGCACCTGGATACTCTCATGGTTGATAAGCTGCACTATATAAATCTACACATTTCATTTCATTTCTAATATATGCCACTCCTTGTGTTACTTGCTTTTCTTTGAATCATAACATGCACACGGGTATCCTGTTTACTTTACTCCTATGGCCTATGTAACTCACCAGTAAATGCCTTGATATATTATGCTGTCTGATTGTTTACAAAAAATAAAGTTTAAAAAAAAAAAATTAAAAAAGCAATGTCGGACATGAATTCTACTTGTCTCTTAATGTGCTCCAAAAAAGCAACACTGTGTGAAGAATCCTCAATGTCTGTAATGAGAGCTTGGGAAACACAAAACCTATACATCCCCGCTCCAAGAGCCAAATGCGCCCCAGAATAAAACATTTCCAGTGCTGAATCCATCTTCTTTTCAACCACATCCTTAATAACGGCATCCTCCCTCAAGGAAGTTCTGCACAACTGGCTAGCAACATAAGAATCAATAGACAAAGAGACTGGTACAGTCTGATTCGTGTCTTTCAAAAGATGCAATGTGGCCTCAAAATATGGCAGCATAAATTTATCAGAAGCCTTCCACTCTCATTTCAAAACTCCAAAAATAAAGGGATGGATGGGAAAATCCAACTGGGAGGCACTTTGAAACTGCTGTAACAATCCACTGGCAGACATTTAAGGAAGCTCCTCTTCCTGAATTCCCATATTCTTCTTTACATGGTAAAGCAGTGAAGGCAACATCTCACACAGTACATATTTTCTATTATGCTCCTCTAGAACCTGAACCTCTTCTTCCAAATCAGAAGAGACACAGTGATCTCAGTTAAGCAGGAGTCACAGGTGTCCGAGTTGCCATCGCCAACAGGGTCTCTTCAACCTATCCTCCTCAATTTCTGAACATCGATTAGGAGGGGGAGGAAAATTTGACAAAGAGGAGTCCTTTTCCTGCAATATTTCCCTATCTTTGTCACAGAAACAGCATATCAATCACTGCAACAATAGCAGATCAAGCCCAGCAAGATTCCGCTACGTGGACTTACCTTCAGTTATGATGACTTTATACTCTCCCACTCCTTCTACAAGGGAGAAAAATGGTATCTCCTCGCACATGCAGCCTAGCCTAGTGTCCGTGCATGCGTCAGCACATCACTGACTCAGAAATGGCCTCAATCAGGAAGATGCTGCTTAGCAATTCTCTGCTGTGTCTTCCTCTCATCCCATGCTCTCCTGACTGCCAGTCTAGTAGGGAGAGAGATTGTTGTCATCTGTCCTTCACCTCCTGCACTGTTGGAGACGGACTCCATACTGCTGTGAACCCAGCCCCATAGGATCCATCTTCTCCTTATCTTCTTTTGACGCAAGACAGAAAAGAAGAACAGGCATAATGCTGGGTGAATGTAGTCTTTATTGGCTCCCTCCTAGGGGCATACTTACCACATTCTTCCTGATTTATTTTCTGTCAGGCGAGGTGAATATGCCTCAGTAGTGATAATGGGACGAGGACAAGGGGGACCTGAGGATCATTATGTGAGCATCACTAGAGAGGGGCTTCAGCTCTGCACATATGTTGGCAGCCAGGAGTACGTTTTGATTGCACAGAAGTTGTGTGATTCCACAAAAAGTATTTGCCCTCCACACAGCTGTGATCATTTTGTTTATGTGTCCAGCTGCTTAAGCTTGAACATTTGGGACACACACATAACACTGGAATGCTATTAAAGTGCATTAGATAACTAGATAATTTAGGTTAGTTTTCTCTGGCAGCAGCACAGATAGGAGGAGGGCAGTCATTGGCCTACATGGAATTTTAGGTCTGCTTTGACAGTAGAACTGTCACCTGACCGTCTAACCTAAATCAATATTACTCTACAGTTATTTGCTTCCACACAAATACATATCTATTCCCATGTTATTTACTTGTAATGCTTCACATTACCATACAATATTCCTTGAAAGTCAGACCTTGTTTAATCATGGGGGCTGTTCTGCTCATCTAGGCAAGGACTCTGAGGGGAAGAGAAGCTGTCCCCAACAAGGAATTTCCTTTGCTTCAACAGAGTTCAATGAGGAAAATACATGTTTCGATTTTATTTTCAAATTTCCCACATTCCTGTTTTAAAATGTTGGCATGTATGCCATGCAGTATCACATACACACCAAGTCAATGAAGAAACACATTCACTTGCAATATAGCCAGACCTATTGGCTTTGTTGATACAGGTTTTAAGCAAGTAGTCATTTCAGTATATTTTTATAACGTGAGATAAGAATGGTCGTTCTGTTAATCACTAATTTGACAGATGCTTACTTTTCATAGAGTATAGTGAATGTAGATATTGAAATAAAATATGAGAAGGGGGTTCTATGTTTATGTGTATGCCAGAACCCTCCTCAAGAAACCCTCGCTGACCAGAGCAAACCCAAGAACTACCGCCCCATCTCTCTGCTCCCCTCCTCTGCCAAAGTCCTCAAGAAAGCCATCAACCTTCAACTCGCCAAACACCTGGAAAGAAACAACCTGCTGGACACCTCCCAATCTGGTTTCTGCACCAACCACAGCAGAGAGAGCCCTGATTGGTGCCACCAGTGACATCAGAATCCTCCTTGACCAGGGGGAAAACAGCAGCCCTGATCCTTATTGACCTCTCAGCAATGTTTGATACCGTATTCCACCAAAAACTCATCAAGAGATGCCCCTGGCGGATATAGTCAGAACCCCTCAACAGCATATCCTACAGAGATGACACCCAGCTCATCCTCTCGCTCTCAGAAGACCCCTCCACCACTAGGACTAACTTCCTCAACTGCATGATGAGTGTTCCGAATGGATCAAAGACAAATGTCTGCCGCTCAACACGGATAAGACAGAAATGCTGATTTTTGGTAACAACACCTCGCCATGGGGTGACACCTGGCAGCCCTCCGAACTCAGACATACACCCACGCCAACAGACCACGCTCGCAATCTAGTCTCCTCCGCCTGCTTCCACACCCTACACATGCTCCGAAGGATTTTCGGATGTCTCCCCATCAGCAGCAGCAAAAAACATCACTCGAACCCTAGTCACCAATCGACTCGACTACAGCAAGGCGCTCTATGCAGGAATCACCACCAAACTCCTGAAGAGACTCCAGACCGTACAGAACTCAGCAGCCAGACTCATTCTTGACCTCCCCAAATAGACCCATGTCACCTCACACCTCAGAAACCTCCATTGGCTTCCCATCCAGAAGAGATGCCAAATCAAGTTAGTGATACAAGCCTACAAGTCCCACTAGGACCAAGGACTGGCATACATCAACCACTCCATTAACTTCCACCAACCCTCTAGACACTTGCGCTCCACCTTCCTCGCACACACTCCCTACATCCACTGAAGCTACAGTGGAGGACGATCCTTCTCCTAACTTGCCACCAATTCCCGGAATGACCTTCCCCTCCAACCTCAAACATCATCCTCTCTCCTGGAATTCAGAAAGGGGCTTAAGACCTGGCTTTTTGACTGATTCCAACAAGAAGCTAGTGACTGGATACCCTCTCAGATTATTAGCTGCGCTTTACAAATCCGCATTGATTGCTTGATCAATGCCTCTCTAGGCAGCCCTGCCGAATGCCACATATCACGGATTAGTATAACGCATGTTTGCACTGGTGCCCACATCACTGCAATAAAATGCTATGTCATGCTTAGTGAAGCGCCTCTGAATTGCACAAGGCACCCCAGGGCTAAGAGAGGATGTGGTCTGCATTGCACTCGCAAGCAGTACGAGGGTGGGCCAGGCCCAGGTCGAGGAGGGGTAACTGGTTGCTTTGGTTATCAATCCGTCTCAGCCTGGGCCCAGCTTGTTTTTTAGGGTCTGATGCTTCCACTAAGTTATATACAAAGTATCAAAGACAAAGCTGCCTCCTGACCCTCGTCTCACTCACTGATCCATTGTGTTGTGAAGGGGCCACAGTCCACTTCGTATGAGAGATTCAGTGCAACTGTCTTTTATTGCCGCACTGTACACTTGGGTATCGATCACGGTCTGAACGATTTTGCACAGTTTGAATATTTTACTGTTCTGGGTGATCAGACGATGGGGTCAGGTGTTGCCTCTGCACCCCTTGCATCACTGGATCAGACTGCAGTCGCAGGCTGTGATGATGATGTGCACTTTAGCTCCTGGGCTGAAATGAGCTAAAAGGCGCAGAAGCCTCAAGGTAATGTTTCAGCAATGCCATCATGTTTTACTTTCGCTCACATTACCGAAGAGTATTAGAATTTTCTAAATTGTTGTTTTAATATATTTTCATCAAGCTTGTGTTTGCATCATATGCACTGTATTTTTTTGTGTCGTAATTTTTTGTTGAATATACAGTATTTCACAATACAGTTACATAGTGATCCCCAAAAGGGGAAATTGACCATAGAAATAACAGTCTTACATTGCATAAGAATGGGATTCAGAGAAAAAAGGTAAGTGGGGGGATTGGGGGCGGCTGGGTAGAGAAAGCCAGCAATGGAGAGTGAGAGAGAGACTTCGGAGTCCAGTTGTGGGGGGCTGTGTGTCCGCAGCAGGGTCCATAGCTTCAGACTCAGACCTCGGGTCCCCCTTCATGAGCAAAGGGCAGCCATCAATAGGACTATGGAAGAAGGGGTGGTGAGTGGTCCAGTCATAGGACATAGCCTAGGGTGGGGGAAGTTGCTATTGGGGTATTGATTCAGCTTACCGAGATTGTGTTGAGTGGGGCTCATGGTCAGCCACTAGGTGCATAGGTGTTGGGGAGGCCAGCTGAGGCAAGTAGTGGGAAGAGTGGCTTGGTAGGCAGTGAATACATGGAGGTCTCTGTTTCTCAGGGAGTCCTTTAACTGCAGAATTATCTATGCGCATTCGAGAGCGACTCACTCTATGCAGTCAGTGGGCTGGGGGAGGGGCATGGTGAGATTGATGGGGTAGTGAAACCGGTGGAGGCTAGAGCTAGGTCTGATTAACAACTTCCTTCTCCCACTGACCGATAGCAGGGGTGGGGTATTCAGCCGTAGTTGCATTTAAGAGTTCTCATTAATGAAAGGTGACCAGGTCTGTGTGAAAAGGGTCATCTGATCTTGAAGAGCGTATATGACTCTTTCATGGGCTGCGGTGCATATCATTGCTATAAGCCATTCCTCTGGGGATGGCGGATCTTCAGTGTCTTAGAATGCAAGCTTTGGCCATCACGAGGGCCGTATGTAGAGGCCGGCGTTGGGGTCGCAACAGTTCTGGAGTGTCTCCAGTGTCATGGAGTAAGACAAGCGGGCTGTCAAGGGAGATCGGACAGGTATGGTTGTGCTTAGTATGTTGCCAACTTCCTCCAAGAAGGACTGAAACAAAGGGGCACTCATAGAGAATGTGTGTGATATCCCAGCAGTGGGCCGGACATTTCCAGCAATTTGCATGCTGTAGCAGTCCCACCCTGTGTAGTTTCATTGGTTTCCAGTGCCAATCATGTAGGGTCTTAAATAGGCAAAATTTCAGCCTCACTTCTCGTAGTCCTACGTCCAGTGCCTCTAAGAGGTCCGTCCATTCTTCCTCCTCTATGTTTATGTTCAGTCAGGTGGACCACTTCGTGCGTAACCTTTCTGGGAGGGGTTTTGAGAAAGCATGGTTGGTTAGGACTTCACAGAGACCCGAAATCACCCCCTTGGATCGTCCCCAAGTTGTGAGATAGGACACCACTGGGGAAGATGCCAGGGGCCCAGGGATCACGCTGAGGCAACGGCGTAGGCAATGCATTAGCTGTAGGTGTATCCATTGTTGATGGGGAGGTAGACCATTTTTCTCTCGGAGGCGCTCAAAAGGCACAAACCTGTCCTCCGTAATTAATGGGTCAAGGGTCGATATACCAGCCGCTTTCCACAGTGGCCATTTGAGAGTGGCGAACCACAGATAGGTAAACCAGCCTTGCCCCACAGGGGAGGCTGTTTGTGCAGGCGGGGATGTGTCCCCAGTAGTTTATGCGCCCTGCACCAGGCCATCTGCATGGCTTGGATCATGAGGTTGGGTGGTCAAGATTGGGGTGGTTGCCCCTTGTATAGCAGGGTAAGGCCTTTGCCTGTCGAGTGGCGCATCAGATGTTATTTGAAGTGGGTCTGATGTGTGAGAAGTGGATCCAGGTTGTCCGCTACCATACTATCGAGTCCTCTGTTTATACACCCAGGTATTTCAGGCACAAAGGCGTCCATTGAAATTGGTATCTGTGGACCGCAGCTTTTGTAGTGGAAGTGGAGAGGGGCAGTGCCTCACTTTTGACCCAATTTACTCGATAGCCTGAGAGGAGCACAGCCTGAGAGGAGCGCAAAGCCATCTATGATCTTCAATAAAACTGAAAGGGATCGATTCTGGTCCGTTATTCTCAGCAGGATATCATCTGCATATAGGTAGATTCTAGATTGCCCCCCAAGACTCAGATTCCCATAAGGGGTTGTGACAGTCGGAGCGTGGCCGCCAGCGGTTCTAAAGCCAATAGGAATAGGAGGGGTGAAAGTGGGTAACCTTGCCTCGGCCCCCTGCATATCAGAAAGGGGTCAGAGAGGAAGCCACCACAGTTTACCTGCGTCGTCGGGTTCTCGTATAGAAGACGGACCATGGCTGTATATTGGTCCCCCAGCTCAAATTTCTGAAGGACAGCAAACAAATAGTTCCATTCAATGCGATCAAACGCTTTTTTTGCCTCCAGTGATAAGGCTACGGCTTCCTCCGGTCTGTCTCTGGCTTCCCATAAGGCGTGGGTTAGATTCCTGAGGTGATTCCTGGAGGTTCGTCCCGGGATGAATCCCGCTTACATATGGTGTATCAGGGAGGGTATGACTATGCGGAGGCGGGCCACAAGGACACTGGCTAAGATTTTAATGTCACTATTCAAGAGAGAGATGGGTCTGTAGCTACCACAGTGAAGGGAGTCCCTCCCAGGTTTGGGTATCACTGCTATCAATGCTCTGTTAGAGAAGGGTCTCCAGGATCCCTCACCGCAGGCCTCTAGAAGGGCCCCATAGGGGGAATCAGTTGCCCCCTCCCCCGTCCATTTGTAGAATTGCGCCGGAATCCATCCTCCCCAAGGGATTTGTGGTAGGTGAGGCTGGTTATTGCCTTTCTTATTTCATCTTTGCTAATCTCTCCTTCCAGTAGAGCCCGCCCTTTGGCCGATAACTTAAGGAGTTGCACTGCTTCCAGGAAGGCCACTATTTGTTGTGTACTAGCCACTGACTCTGGGGTGTATAGTAATTTGTAGAAGTCAGCAAATTTGTTTACAACTTCCTGCGGCTTTGTGAGAATCTCCCCTTGGGAGGAGGTGATGGCAGGCATTGCCTGGGCCACCTCCAGAAGTCGGAGCTGGGCTGCCAGAAGGCATCCAGCGTTTTCGCCCTGTTCATAGTGGCAGGCCTTGAGCCGTTACACTGCGTAATATGCCTTTGTTGTATATAATTCAATGAGAGCTACTCGCTCTTGTTCTAGTCTACGACGTATGGGCAGTTAGGGGCTAGTCGTGTAAAGAAGGGTGAAAGACGAGATCTGGTCTTCGAGTTCTCGCTGATGTCTCACTGCCTGTTTGTTCGCCTCAGCAGAGTCCTGCACCATGCGCCCCTTCATAGTAGCCTTTGCTGCTGCCCAGAGAGCTCTCTGGGAGGAAACGGGGCCTTTGTTATCTTGTAAATAGGCAGAGACATGGGATTGGAGATGTGCCTTACCATGTGGAGTTCAGTAGTGATGTGTGGCTAGTCGCCAGGGTTTTCGGTCCGGAGAAGTGAGGCCAAGGTTCAATGTTATTAGGACTGTGGCATGGTCCAAGAGCGCTGTCTCCAGTATCCGTGAGTCCAATACTGAGGCTACCAGAGACTGCGAGGTCAGCAAGTAGTCCAGGCACGACTGGGAACCACAGACCAGGGACAGAAAGGTGTATTCCTTGTCTGCAAGGTGGGTAAGTCTCAAGTGGTCAACTAAGCCATGGTCTGAGATGATGTCCCTCAGTTGTGCTTTGTCTGAGTTATTGCATGTCTCTATGGGTGTGTCCTGTCTAGGATGTCGTCAGAGGCTAGGTTCCAGTCATGGAACTTTAATAGTGGGGTGAAAGATTGGGGTTATGTAGGCGCTCAGGATCATAAATGGCATAAATTCAGGTCAAGTAAGCAAGAAAGCAAGGAAAACAAGGGTGCATGCACAAGGGAACACCCCCAACCCTTACAGGTTTGAACAACCCAACAAACAATGATACATAGTACGGCACACCTAACAGAAACTTATTATGAATAATCAATAAATAATTAAACAAAGTCAAGCATCAACTTTTAATACATATTAGAAAAGTCCATTCTTATTCAGTGTTCTGAATAGTTGTTCCTCATAAGTATACACATGTCTCCATAATGGTACAACTCAAGCCGTGTTTAACAACACCTCCATAATGATACAACTCAAGCCAACACGTGTTTCGTCTTGGGAAAACTCCAATCCAGTCCCAAACGACTTCTTCAGGGCTCCTAATCCTCAAAAAGGTTGACCAACTTCAACCGTCATCAAACAAAGTCCATGAGATACCAATTGGTAAGTAGGTAGTGATCTATTGTCACACGGTTTATATACTCCAATGTACGGTTTCACACATCAAATGCAGGTATCGGATCCATGAATCAGTAAGTATCCGGTACACCAGTCTTTATTACACTTCCAGATCGTATCGAAATTCGAACACCATGAGCTCCACAAACCCCCAACAACGGAGAGAGAGAGAGAAAAGCGAGTACGCAAATCATTACGCCATGTGTTTTGGGGTGTAGCCCCCCTGGCTAGACTATCAAACAGATCCTCTGCTATTTTATTTCTATCCATAATAAAGTGTCAAATTGTATCGAAATTCGAACACCATGAGCTCCACAAACCCCCAACGATACGATCTGGAAGTGTAATAAAGACTGGTGTACCGGATACTTACTGATTCATGGATCCGATACCTGCATTTGATGTGTGAAACCGTACATTGGAGTATATAAACCGTGTGACAATAGATCACTACCTACTTACCAATTGGTATCTCATGGACTTTGTTTGATGACGGTTGAAGTTGGTCAACCTTTTTGAGGATTAGGAGCCCTGAAGAAGTCGTTTGGGATTGGATTGGAGTTTTCCCAAGACGAAACACGTGTTGGCTTGAGTTGTATCATTATGGAGGTGTTGTCAAACACGGCTTGAGTTGTACCATTATGGAGACATGTGTATACTTATGAGGAACAACTATTCAGAACACTGAATAAGAATGGACTTTTCTAATATGTATTAAAAGTTGATGCTTGACTTTGTTTAATTATTTATTGATTATTCATAATAAGTTTCTGTTAGGTGTGCCGTACTATGTATCATTGTTTGTTGGGTTGTTCAAACCTGTAAGGGTTGGGGGTGTTCCCTTGTGCAGGCACCCTTGTTTTCCTTGCTTTCTTGCTTACTTGACCTGAATTTATGCCATTTATGATCCTGAGCGCCTACATAACCCCAATCTTTCACCCCACTATTAAAGTTCCATTAAATTAGGGGGGGCTGCTTGGATCTGGAGCCTAGGTACAATTTGACACTTTATTATGGATAGAAATAAAATAGCAGAGGATATGTTTGATAGTCTAGCCAGGGGGGCTACACCCCAAAACGCATGGCGTAATGATTTGCGTACTCGCTTTTCTCTCTCTCTCTCCGTTGTTGGGGGTTTGTGGAGCTCATGGTGTTCGAATTTCGATACGATCTGGAAGTGTAATAAAGACTGGTGTACCGGATACTTACTGATTCATGGATCCGATACCTGCATTTGATGTGTGAAACCGTACATTGGAGTATATAAACCGTGTGACAATAGATCACTACCTACTTACCAATTGGTATCTCATGGACTTTGTTTGATGACGGTTGAAGTTGGTCAACCTTTTTGAGGATTAGGAGCCCTGAAGAAGTCGTTTGGGATTGGATTGGAGTTTTCCCAAGACAAAACACGTGTTGGCTTGAGTTGTATCATTATGGAGGTGTTGTCAAACACGGCTTGAGTTGTACCATTATGGAGACATGTGTATACTTATGAGGAACAACTATTCAGAACACTGAATAAGAATGGATTTTTCTAATATGTATTAAAAGTTGATGCTTGACTTTGTTTAATTATTTATTGATTATTCATAATAAGTTTCTGTTAGGTGTGCCGTACTATGTATCATAGGTTCCAGTCATTGCCTATGACATAGCGTGAAGCTCCAATCTCTATAAGAAGCCAGTTAAGATGGAGTAGAAATGGACGTTTGAGGCCTGTTGGGGCATAGATAGATCCCAAGCACATTGAGTTATCCCCTATCTTCAGCTTCGCAAAGGCATACGGTCCCTCAAGGTCAGATCATGTCCTGACTACAGTTATGGGTAGTCTTTTGTGCATCAGAAGCACCACTCCACACTTTCTAACCATCTCAACCTGCAACTGTGAGGGGTTAGGGTAGCTACTGTGTATGACTTTCCCCACCCAGTTGCGCCACAACTTTTGGGGCTCAAGGTCATCCAAGTGTGTCTCCTGCAGGAGCACCACATCAACACGTTTCGACTGAAGATAGGGGAGCACTTTTTGGTGCTTCACCTAATGGGGTGAGCCCATGAACATTACTTGTCAGAACTTTGAGTTGGTGGGCAGTGCGGGGCTTAGGGAGGGAAATCATGTCTGGACTTTGACCATGAGGCAGTGGAGGGCAGAGGGCTATGATTTTCGAAAGTAAGAAGGCATTAAGGGGGTCATTCTGACCCCTGGCGGTCCGGGAGCACCGCCAACAGGCTGGCGGTGCTCCCATGGGCATTCTGACCGCGGCGGTACAGCCGCGGTCAGAAACGGAAAACCGGCGGTGTCCCGCCGGTTTCCCGCTGCCCTGGGGAATCCTCCATGGCGGCGCTGCAGGCAGCGCCGCCATGGGGATTCCGACCCCCTTACCGCCAGCCTGGCTCTGGCGGTCTTGACCGCCAGAACCTGGCTGGCGGTAACGGGTGTCGCGGGGCCCCTGGGGGCCCCTGCAGGGCCCCACCAAGATTTTCAGTGTCTGCCAAGCAGACACTAAAAATCGCGACGCGTGCAACTTCACCCGTCGCACCCCTTCCACTCCGCCGGCTCCATTCGGAGCCGGCATCCTCATGGAAGGGGGTTTCCCGCTGGGCTGGCGGGCGGCCTTCTGGCGGTCGCCCGCCAGCCCAGCGGGAAATTCAGAATAACCGCGGCGGTCTTTGACCGCGCAGCGGTATTCGGGCGGTTCCCGCTTGGTGGGCGGCTCCCGCCGCCCGTCAAGCTCAGAATGACCCCCTAAGTGTGTGGGGGGGGCAAAAACAAGGATAGTGGTTATGGGGGCGTAGGTGTGTTAGGGTGATCCCTAATGACCTCGGTCGAGGGAGTACAAGTAAGACTAGTGACTGTAGAGGCACAGAGGAGTTGAGTGGATGTCTACTTTGAGATGTGGTTAGTGGTATAAAAGGATGAGGTTGGGTAAAAAAAATAGAAGAGAAAGGGAGGGGAGCTGCCAGAATGTGAGGGAAGAAAGGGTACGTAGTTCGATACTAGTCAAATTCAAGCCCCTTGGGCTCAAATCTGTAGTCTGCGGGACCAAACTTGGAGGAGTCAGAGCCTCGGGCTGGCCCAGCCCAGCGGGAGAGGCACCCCAAAGATATATATTGGCTGGATTTGGTGTTTCAGGAAGAGGGGGTCGTAAGGAGGGGCGAGGCGTGCCCAATTGATGAGGATAAGGATAAGAATGAGAATGAGAATGAGAATGGGGTGAGGAGCACAGGTTAATAGTTACCTTGGAGTAAACCTAACAGTAAACATTTTAGAACTGCATAGAACATTGCCGTAGCGTGCAGCAGACATTAGTGTGGTCAACGTGCAAGTTGCCCGCAGTACAGTGTATCTAGAAATCAACTATGTATTACTATTCCGCACAAGCAACTATAGTAACAGACGGGGTATGCAGCATTAAGTGTTCCTTAAAGGGCAGGCTACATCCCCTAAGGACATGAGTCACTGTCACAGACATAGATACGGGCGCCCTCTGTGTCGTAAGCAGTACCTACATAGGTCTCAATGGGGTGGACCTGCCTCGTAGATAAATATAGGATAGATGTGTCTACCTTTTACTGTGACCTCTCAATATCTGTGTAACTTGTAAGTAACAGTAGCTTAAGTTCTGAGAACATCTGGTGTTCCTATACGTGGTTTATGGCCTAACTTATTTATGCAATTATTTTAGTTCTACACCTCCCCAGGCAGGAGGTCTATGAGGGTACACTTTAGCATGCAAGCAACAAGAAGAGCAGTGCGAGTCACAAGCATCTCGGCTAGCTGGAAATGGTAGACATCAGATGTAAAGTATAGAAAACATAGAAGCAGAGGGTCTGTGACCCTTAGAGTAGGCATTATAAAACGTATCCATGTGCTGTGGTGTTGTTCCAGGATACAGGCCGTCCTCTGTGGTGTACAGGGATGTTTAAGGAAGCCTGTAGTAGAGCATTGCTGCCTCAGTCCGAGGGCAGGCCAGGTTTGAGAGGCGAGCGGAATTTGTCCCTGTCTTGGGGCTGGGTGAGGGTAGCCACTGTCAACAATATGATCCCTGTCCTCTTTAGGGCGGGAGGATTTGCGGTGATCCCTACCCCTGTGGTAAGAGTCATGTGTGTTGTATCTGTGGGTCTCCCAGGGAACCGAGTGGAGCAGAGCCAGCGGAGAGGTTGCAGTAGGAGGTGTCGGGCTTGCTATCACTTCCGTGTCCATATGTTGAGTCAGGAGCGTGCCCAGGAAAAGACGCAGATCCTTCGGGTCACAAAAGTCTCTTGATTTGCCCTGGCTAGTAATCCACATCTTTGCAGGTTCAAATAGGCCATACTTTATGTCTAGCTGGCGGAGCTGGGGGCAGAGGCATAGGAATGCCTTGCGTCAATCATTGTTTTTTTTAGAGAAGTCCGCTCTGATGCGTATCTCATGTCCCTTGTGGCTGTATAGGCTGTGGGAGCGGGCCACATTAATGAGATGACGTACCTGTTCTTGTCTTAAAAAGCAGGCAATGATAGGATGGGGGTGCTTCGGGCCTATGCGGTTTGCTCGTTGGAACTCCAATGGAGAGTTGAACGTGAGTTCTGTGATCTCTGGAAGGTCCTGTTGAAGAAACATTGCGATGTTCGTGCCCCCCAGTTGCTCAGGAAAGCCGAAAAAGCGGGTGTTGTTCCTTCGGCTCCTAACCTCTAAAGCTATAACTTTACTACACAAGAAGAGAAGTTCCTGGCCGCAGTCTGGCATGACATTGCGGTGGTCTTTCACTGATGCAATGTCCTGGCGTATGGGTTTGGTCTCAGCCACTAGGGCAGAGATGTTAGTGTCCCTTCCCTCTAGTCTGCAGCTCACTGCTGTTATTTCCTACAGGATTCGTTCCATAGTTGGGCCCTGTGCCATGTCAGAGGGGGCTATCATGTGATCTGGTGGTGGCGTTCCTCCTGGCGCAGCCATGGCACCAGGCTGTTGTATTGCTTCGGAGAATAGAAGTTGTCACGTGGATTTATTGGCGGGCTTGTGCGATTTTCCTGAGGGCATCTCTCAGCTGGTCGCCAATATTCCGACCGCCCCTCCCACAAAGACGGTGCTGCAGTGGCTGGTGTAACACCTGTAGATGGTTATGAGACCGGAGATTCTAGTATGTGGTCCTTGTCGAACAGGGGTTGGTCACAGCCGTACCATCTGAGAGGAGCTCAGTCAACCCCCTCGTCCATGGCTCCTGGCAACGGGTGTGACTACCTACAGGAATCTGGAGTGTTAGCAATGTTTTGGTGGGGCATATTTCTGGCTGCTGATCTGGTCTCTCACCGTCTCTGAGACCTTGCCAAGAGAGGTGGCCATGATGGGTGCTTGGGACCGTGGATGAGGCCAAAGGCCGTAGTCAGACCTCACTTGTGGGCAGTGTTGGTGGGCCCCTCCCGTTCTCTGTCCTCCCTGTCCACGTTCTGGGTGTGCATGCAGGCGTTAGTGGTGGTGGATTGCAACGGATGGGGGGGCGAAGGGTCAACACCGTGGTAGCTTTTCCCCAGGTCCGGCTCTTCGACTACTGACCATTCACACCCCATAGGCCGAGTAGGGGCAGGCGTGCATGCGGTCCGCAGATACTGGTGCCGCGGCTCCCGGCCCTCTAGGCCATGCTCTCTTGTGGGCATAAATTTGCATTTTCCAGATTAAGTTATTTCTATAATATTTTTGTAAAACATTATGACTTTTGAGAAGTACATAGTTGAACTTAGTCGGCTATAAGTGTCTGGACAAGGTTATAGATGTGTACTTTTTATGGAGCATGATCAGGAGCTCTATGGCTGAAACTGAAAGCAGAGAGAGTTCAGACCAACACTTGGCCTCTTTGAAGAACTCAAAACCCTTGGCTCTCTGCAGGGCACACACAACGATGTTCAGATATTTAGCAACTGTAAATTCCATTTTATAAGAAAGTGTGTGAAGCTGTTGAAATATCGACAGTAAAAACAGAGCCAGAACAGAAAACGGAGTGATTACAGGTGAGGAAAAAGAGAGTAGATGGGTGTGTGGTGATGGGGAAATACAAGGAAGTACATGCAAGATAGTGTGATAACACAGCTATGAAGAAGAGGGTGATGCATACATGCCAACATTTTAGAAGGGAGAAGTGGGAGATTTTTTTACATTTGTCGGGAGAATATATTTTCCCCAGTGACTTATTTTGGAGCAGAGACAACTTTCCTGAATCTGCCTATTGGTATATATGGCAACAAACAATCAGCATTTCATGTTTGGCAGTTGAATAACATTGCAGACAATAAAATTGTTGAATCCTGTCACATGCTCTTATCTCCCACTCCAAAAATTAAGTACAAAGCTTTAACCTTTGATTTCAGAGGTAATTCTTGTATGGTGAGACTGGAGCATGCATGACACACATTAACATTTTATTTTTGGTAGTTTTACAATCTCCGAATCCGGTTTCTGAATGCAGGAATCGGGAAGCAGCAGACTAGCCTTGAAATCAGCAGTCTACCGCCTGAATTGGGAGGGTTCGCATGTACGGTGATGATGTGAAATATGCAGATGGAGGATTTCAGAAACATGCAAAGAAAAAGAGGGCAGAAGTAGCTAACACAAAGAGCTACAGATAAAAGCAGTGTGAGTGGGAGAAAAGCAGTGATCAGGTTGAGAAACTCTGAAGACCACTAAACTTCCACATATCTTAACTTAGTCAAGCTTAATTCACAAAAACATGTGTAGAGAGCCAAACATTTCACGAGAAATCCGGGCTTGGCCGAAAAGGGATAAATAAAGGAGCATGAGTTTGCTTGTGGCCTTCACTCACATGCATCTGGTGAATGTGTGTGCTTTATTGACAGCAGTCCTGCTAAGCGCAGTTTTCACTGTGGCCTACCGAACGCCATACTAACGCGGGGCACTGGCCCTCACTATACTGGGAACAAGGAGGGATACCCTGCGACACCACACCTACGCCCATTGCCTGCTGGAGCCACTACATTTCCCCATTGGTGGCATTGGCAGAGTTGCTCGTCTGTTCCAGTGGAGAGATGCTGACTCAAGGGCTCTCCTGGCGGGCCCTGACATCAGCGGCTGCGGAGGTCTGCCTATGCTGCAGGCATTGCAGCACCTTGGCCCGAAGAGGGCCCGTCCACCATCAGCGAGCCTACTGGTGAGAGGGTTGGGCTGTTACTTGCTGGCGCACAACGAGGACCACACAGCCGACAACAGCACTGCACACAGCTGTGTGCAATCCCAGCCACCTCAGCTCCACGTGGCCCTCCACACAGTCCGCGTGGCCCTGCCCACTCCCTCTGTTCTCAACGCTGCCTACTTTGTGGGCCATACCCAAGCTGCATAGGCCCTTAAAGGCGGTCTGGCTCCCCCTGAAGGGACAGGCAGGCTGCACTGGCAGCAGGACAGTTTGCTCTGTGCGGTTGATAAGCACTGTGCATAGCTGGAGACCTCTTCAGACACTGGGACACTGCGGTCAAATCACCCCAGTCAGGGGGGCGTGGCATTTAGGTAACACACAAGGCCCATCAGCTGCACGCCTCAAGGCTGATCTCAGGCACCAGGGACATCAGCAGAGAACTGTGACAAGACATAAGCTCACTGCCCCAGCATGAGCAGGCGCGCCCTGCGCACACCCTGGGGTCCCATGCCTCTGTAACACCACTACCACTGTTCAGACAGCTAGCGACCCTGCCACAGCTGCATCGAGATGGAGCCACTAGCTAAGAAGACTGCAGCACTACTTCCGCGCCATGAGGGAGGAAGATGTTGCCTTGAGAAGGTCACTAATGATGCACTTTAGGGGCGACTAACTATATGAGCTGTTCGAAACACTGCCCAGCACAGGAGAGGATGATGACTTCGACGCACCTGTGGCTGCCCTAAACACATACTTTGACCCACAACTCAATCCAGACTATGAACGCTTTAAATTGCGCCAAGCTCAACAGACCAACACCGAATCCGTAGACATGTTCTAGGCAGGGCTGCAGATGCTGCTGAGCTTCTATGTGGGCCTAAACTAACACAAGGAAATGCGGGCCCAGATCATCCAAGGCTGGTGTTCGACTTTGATGCGCAAGCTGATCCTTCGGGAACCAGTGATTTCACTCTATGACCCTTTGATTCTGTCCAGGTTGCACGAGCTATCCAACAGCTGCACTGAAGACCTGGCAGTGGCTCTAGGCCATCCCACCGCAGCTGCGGAAGCCTCAAAAAGACACTGGTGAAGCAACAACACTTGGACATCATCCGAGGATGCCGGGCACCTCAGCCACCAACCACCACCCAGAAGCCCTATGACTGGAACTGTGGGCTCAAACACAAGACGCTTAGTGTCTGCCCAGCAATGGGTAAAACCTGCTTGAGGTGCAGGAAGGCTAATCATTTTGCCAAAGTCTGCAGGGGTGGAAGACTCTGGCCCAGCACTGGACAACCAAGAAAAGTGGCGGCAACATTGCATCAATTATCCCTAGACAGTGAACTACCCGCTGAAGACCCTGAGGTCTACCCTGGGGGCGCCCAGTATGAAGACAAAGAGGATGAGGACATCTTTGTTATATCCTTTGCAGGAAGGCCTGGGCAGAATAAGAGGCCATCTCTGATGTGCACATCAATGGCACTCAAGTAGCAGCACTCATAGACACCGGCGCTTCAGTTAACATCGTGAACATGGATCAATATGACCAACTGACGCCAACCCCACCCTCACCCCTTCTACCATGCAAAACAAAGACCTACACCTATGGGGGGGACTGAGCCACTGCCCCTCCATGACACAATCGAAGTAGATTTGACGTGCAACGGCCACTCGAAGAAAGCAAAATTCCACATAGCCAAAGGAGGGAAAGGAACCCTTCTTAGATGCCTCACTGCTGAGGATATCGAGCTGGTGTTCTTTCCACAAGAGATCCATGACTCACATGCCAACGCCGTGCTGCAGGAGTTCCCAGGTCTAGACACAGGACTGGGAAAGCTCAAATGAAAACAATTCCAACTTCTTGTCGACCCAGCGATCAGACCAACAGTCCTCTGGCATCGGAGGGTACCCGTTCATCTAAGGCCCGTGGCAGAGCGCGAGCTACAGGCCCTAGAAGAACAAGGGTGATTGAGAGGGGTTCTGGCCCCACCACATGGGTGTCACCTCTGGTTACTGCCCTGAAGCTGAAACAGCCAGGCGCCATCCACCTGTGCTTGGGCACGTGACCTTCTAAAAGGGCCATTAAGTAGGAGTGTCACATCACCCTCACTATGGACGACATTATCACCGACCTGAAGGGGGCCAAGTGGTTTTCAAAGCTGGACTTCAACTCGGGGTACCACCACCTGGAGTTGACCACAGAGAGCTGCAACATCACCATCTTTTCCACCCACTTGGGACTCAGGTACTACAAAAAGCTGAGCTTGGGGGTCTCCTCAGCTGCCAAAGTCTTCCAAAACACCATCCATGAAACGCTCTCTGGCCTGGTAGGAGTCATCAACCTGAGCGATGACATCCTCATTTACTCTGAGACTCTTGAGGAACACCACGGCAGACTAAGAGCGACACTGCAAAGACTCACCGATGCTGGTCTGACAATTCACAGAAAAAAGTGCTTGTTCTACCATAATTCAATTGACTTCTTCGGATACATCTTCTCTTGCAAGGGATTGCAAGTAGACCCCAAAAAGGCAGAGGCCATCTGAAATGATCCGGCCCCGCAGAACCACACCAAAATGAGGAGCTTTTTGGGGATGGCAACCGACTGTGGGAGATCCATCCCCAACCTGGCCACCATGGCGGAACCCCTCAGACAACTCGCTCGGACTGATGCCCAGTGGGAATGAAGCCCAGCGGTGGAAAGTCCTTCCAGCCCCTCAAGGAAGAGCTGTTGGACAAAGCCACCGTGGCCTACTTCCACCCGCAGAGGAAAACAGAGGTGGTAGTGGATGCAGGCTTGGGGAGGTTCTTCTGCAAAAGAGAAGAAATCAGGAATGGACACTGGTGGCACATACAAGCAGGGCCCTCTCAGCAATAAAAACGCAATACGCCCCGATTGATATTGCAATCCGGTGAGCCTGCCAACACTTCCACCTGAATCTGTGTGATCACGACTTTCGAGAGGTCACAACTACAGGCTACTGGTTTCCCTCTTTGCAGGAACAGCCCAACTCGCACCCTGCCACCCACGAGGATTGAGAGGTGGGGTGTGTTCCTGCAACCTTACTGGTTCCAAGTCATCTATCAGCCAGGGGTCAACAACCGGGCGGATTACCTCTCAAGACACCCGCAACAACAAGCATCAGTGGGGTCGGATGAGGATGAAGAGCAGACAGAAGACTTTGAACAGATGGATTTGTACTGATGGTGGCAGAGATTATGGAGCCCAGATGCAGAGATGGACTCCTCCTAAAGGTGAAACAGGCACTGGCAAGGAGACAGTGGTAGCGGTTTCTGGAAGGATCCTGAACACTCACTCACGAAGTGCGCCTGGCAAGCCAATTAATGTGGAAGGTAAGGAGTGAGCTGTCAAAAAGCCGGGACGGCCTCCTACTCACAGGGCCAAAAATAGAGGTGCCCTGCTGTCTCTTGGACATAGTAGTCGAGCTGGCTCATCAGGGAACATCAAGGGCCAACCAAGACTAAAGCTTGACTACGCAGCAAGATGTGTTTCCCAGGGATGGACGCTCTGGTAGACGCACGGGTGAGGAGATGTCATCTGTGTAAGATTACTGCAGGAGACCAGCTCCAGACCACTGTAATGACCAAAGAACCCTGCACACAACCATGGTCAAATCTGAGCATGGACTTCAGGAGTTTCCCGAACGATCGGATGACCGCTGTACTGATTGATTCCTGAACTAGATTCCCAGTAGTTGAGCTGATCACATTGACAGCGTTCGAACATGTCAAGCCAGTGTTGGAGAAGACCTTCGCCATGTTTGGTCTGCTCGAAGAGGTCCATATGGATAATGGGCCTCCCTTCCACGGTCAAGAGTTACAAGACTATCTTGCGTCCCTCACAGTTCGACACCGAAGGATCTCCCCTCACTGACCCCAAGCCAACATGGATGTAGGATGGTTTATGAGGACTCTCAACCAGGTGTTAAGGATACAGTAGACCAGGGAGAAGACGCAGAATGGTGCATGCACACATTTCTAAGGGCATACTGACAAACTCTCCACAGCACCACTGGATGTGCTCCAGCAGCACTATTGTTCAAACAACCACCTTGGGATTGCATTCTGGCTGACTTTGACTGGTTTCCGGAAACCCTGAACGTTGAAAGGGCCCAGAAGAAGAGGCGAATCACCAACAGTAAGGGGAGTGAGAAGCAGCAAGCTAGGGCCTTTGAACTCCACGTTGGAGACCTAGTCATTGTAAAAGATCGACACCTAGGGTGGAAATTCCGAACTATGTATAAACCCGAAATATGGAGGTGGTGGACATGGATGGAACAATGGTAACCGTCCAAAGGGGCGGAAGTACTGTAACCAGAAACATATTGTGGTTTAAACGTGTGGACATTACTGAAGACATCGAGACAGGAGACATCCCCAGTGAGAGAGAAGAGGAGGAGATGGCCAACAGGCCCCAGGTCAGACCGGCTGGGGCAGATTCACCACCAGGATCCGAAAAGTAAATTCAGCGACAAAAGTCGTCAGATACCCCCAAGAACCCTGCTGTGATGGCCAAGGGGAGCTCCATCTCTGAAGCCAGAATTATGGCCTTCACCCTAACCCAGCCCTCAACCAGCAGCTAAGAGACTTACTTTGTCATGTGTGAACTGAATTCCATGTCATATTCTTCTCTCTCTCTCTCATTCTGTTTTTTTCTGTCCTCTTTTCTGGTCCTGGGATTGGCCTGTTAAAACAAGGGAGAGATATAGAAAGAAACCCACCTGGGCTCTAGTATACAATGTTGCAACATTTCACCCTGAGGGCAGGGGTCGGCCAAAAAAGGGATAAATAAAGGAGTGTGAGGTCGCTTGTGGTCTTCACTCACGCATCTGGTGAGTGTGTGCTTCGTCAGCAGCACTGCTAAGCACAATTTTTACTGCAGCGTAGCGCACGGTATACCACCATGAGGCACTGGTCCTCGCTACATGTTCAAGTCTAATTAGTCACAATAATATCGTTAGTGCTCTTTCATGATACTGTTAACATGCACTGGCAACACCAGTAGGTCTGGCTCGTTTTAGTCGCATGTTCATTTTTTGATTATATATAGATACAATATTATAACACTCACAGAAAACTACTCAAATTTTTGTTATTACTTTCATTTGTACGAAAGTGTCACTCAGAGTGCTACACATTTCACAGTCTAGAATGTCACTCCTGCACCCTGTGCACCCTGAAGCCACAGGAATGGCATGCATAAGCAAATTGAAAACTGGGTAACTGTGTCTGAAGAGGAAAAGGTAATGATGACATTTAAACATTAATGCTCAGAAAGAAAAAATAGTTACTAGTGAATTTAACTTCAAACGCATGAATGACTTGCATATTTCAGACAAACACAAAAATACGTCTGAAGGTGGACTTTGAAAAATTGTTTTGTGAACGAAAAAATAAACACGCGACGTGTCACGTGATGCGCGTTCTCTGAGTATCTCATGTATCATGTGACAAAAAACAAATATGCCGGACTGCACTGAATGTTTCCAATACGCCGTATTCGAGACAGCAGAGGGCAGATCTACTCCACGCAGTGCAGTCGTTTGGTGCTTTCTCCCGCCAGACATCAGGAAGCAAAAAGCAAGAGTCAACAGAGGAAAGAACCACGCTGGCAGGAAGCTCGTCCCTCACGCAGCTAGCCGCATTTCGGAATAGATCTTTGTGTCACTTAATTTCTGTGAATCTTTCTGTTATTCTACCCTTAATTCAATAGGCAGTTGTTTTGGACTAACTCAGAATTTAAACTCCTCTCACTAGCTGCAGGGAAGAAACCTGGTATCCCCGCCCTACCTTATTGAATGGGAAACTGAAACTAAGAACCCGCGCCGACTTCTCCTGCACAGGAAGTAAACGTTACAAAGTGCCCCTAACAAGATGTCTCGGCTTTCTCGCCTCGTTTTTTTTAAACAATTGACATTACTGTCACAAGGTTTTGAGTGCCTTATTTTCAAAATCGCCACTAAATACACCTGCGTGTTGCCCAAATATCGCCACGTCAGGCTACAGACGACCCATGAGTCCCTCACCCGGGCTTTCAGAACATATTTGTTTACCTGCTGGGTGCTGAAGTCGAAGCCCAGGTACTTGGCAGAAAAGGCCATGTTCCAAGCAGGATGTGGAGTCTGTGTGCTCTACCGAGAGTCTGTGGCTGCTACTGGGTTCCGGAAAGTCGAAGCAAACTGTGTACTGCAGTCCACCCGGTTTTCCTGCTGGGGATGTTTTCGAAGTAAATTAGTAACTAGCAAAACCTGCTACTTTTTAAAGCAGTCTGCGCCTTTTTTCTCGCAGTGTAAACTTAAAAGTCTGTTGATTGCATTTTATTATCAGACGTGTATTATTTTCATGCCAGCTCTTTCTCTGTAGCAGACCTTTACATTTCTTTCATACATATTGTTTTTTTTTAAAGTTTAACTTTTTAGCCCCCTCCGTTTACCTTACGCGTATATTTTAGTCCAAGGCAAGCTAGAAGCAAACACCATTTTCCTTATTGCTGTCCAATTAAAGCCATGCGCTAATGATTGAAAAATGTAGTTAATATGGTTGCGACAGATTTATGCTTTTATCACTCATTGAAAGTAATGCAATCCGTGACGGGTGTTCATCAGCAAAATGCTATAACCAACACAGTTCACGTAAAAGTGGAAGAAAGTGCAGCAATGACTTTATTGAGAGCACTCGCCAAAGTAGAAAACACAGACATCTGACTCAGTTCAGGAAATTATAGGTAACTTTTCAAATCAGCAGCATCTGTGATAACTGAAGTGCTTCCGCTGAGGGCTACACGGTAAATTTGGTTTGGCAATATTCTATTATGAGCTGGATGGAATAGCGTTAAATTTTGGAGCAATTGTTAAATGTGCAAGAAATCCTCTGATGGATTATTAGCATTTCGTCAAAAATTCAAACTATTTTCTATTACCATCAATTTTTAAAGGATCTCTGATACAATATTGTGGCAAATATTGTGTCAGAAATATCATTTATCACAATCCTGTGCGCCTATACTTATAATGGTAAGTACAAAATAGCATAAAAATATCATTGACGATAACATCCAAAAATAGACAAAAACGTTAGATTTTTTTTTTTTATTATAGAGTTTAAAGTAGTAAATGTTAAATATGTAAATATATACAATCAATACAATGTAAATTAAATATATTCCCCTTTAATACTGTATATAAATCTATACTTATATAAACACACAAACACATGTGTTTGTATTCATATAAATATAAATAGTATAACAATTATAAACATTTATTTTACACTTTACATTATATATTCTATTTGCAGTAATAAATGTAGACATGAATAACATTAAACTAGTGGAAAATATGCATTTTCATTAAACATGTTAAAAAATATATATATATATATATATATAGAGAGAGTTAGGACCTAGTTTCGATTGGAAAAGCACTTTTTTGTTTTGCCAATAACTTTGGCGCCGTTTGGAAAATCTTCACAAGTTTTACAAAACTATTCCACCAGTCAGATCAGCTGCTGTCTGGGAAGATTCAGAGTGATCCACGCACCAATAGCAATGCCATGATTGGCTGGCCACAACCTGAAAGAAAAGTTGTGGCTGCCATTTTCTAAATCGGGACATAGTGCCCGGGGGAGGAGGGGGGACAACGTGTAAATAGGATATAAGGGATCAGGCTAGAGGTATCCTGACCCCATGGGACTGATGGAGGGGTCTCTGAGATGTTCTTCATGGGCAAGCAATTGCCCAAAACATTTTTGGGGAGCTCGCATGCATACACAGAACCACTTACACATCCATTCAACCACTCACACACCCATTCAGCCACTCACATACCCAACCAGAAACCCACAAAAACACTCACACAACAACACACACACCCACTTACGCAGTCACCCATATTGCCACTCACACACCACCTTAGTCACTCACACAGCCACTCACAAACCCACACACAGGTAGTGAAACACTTATAGAAATTGCAGTTGCATATGTTTGTATTACATGTGTTGTTTTTTTAGCACTGAATGTGCGCTTTTGGCTGAGAATGGATCTGCAGATCCATAAAGTGAATTAATAAAAATAAAGACTTAGTGCATTGCATTTATAGAATAACCATATAAGTTACTTAAACTTAATTTTTTAGTTTTAAAATATATAATAAGAGTTAATATGTGAAAAAATGTAGTTATAAATTTACCATGAAAAATCACTAAAAACCAAAAGTTGCAGTGTTGTAATAATTAAGAAATAGCATTAAAACAACATAGAATTTCACTGAAAATAACAAACGTTACAGGGACATTATAGTTAGGAAACAGAATTTAAAAAAACGTAGAAATTCACTGAAAAGCCCAAAGGTTATGGGGATGTTATAGCTAGGCTCAGATTCTACACACACAATCCATAGAAATTCAGCTGTTAAAGTTACCTGAGCTAATTATAACTCAAGTGCCTGCAGTGCACGGCTAATGACCTCACATATTACATCACTCAAGACATGGTCAGTGACATCACTGATGACCTCTCAAATAATAGAAAATAAATAAGTAATCCACAATTTATATATTTAAAATTCAATTAAATATTTTACTTATAAATAATTAGCACTTAATTAACTTCCCACCCTATACCCCTGTAAACCTAACATCTCACAGCTAAAATATTAGTAACAATAAATCAATATTCCATATTTTACATAATTAAAAATCAATTAAACAATAAATTGTTTATTTAATTACCTTCCTACCCTACAAACCTAGCAGCCCACACCTAACATATAAGTAAAATAAATAGGTATTCCATAAATTACATAATTAAAATCAAATAACTTAATAACAATAATTAATTGTTAATTATTACTTAACTTCTAATCCCATACAAACCTAGCAACCCACAAATAACATATCACAAAAATAAACCAGTATTACATAAATTACATGACCAATATCAATCATATAATTAAATAAACTGTATTAAATATTTTTAGCTAATTGTTACCTGTTAACTTCCCACCCTATCCACCCAAGAACCTGCTATGACACTATAAATTACTATTACAAATGAATAAAAAACTCTTAATCACTTAAAAATGTAAGGTATATTTTAAGAACAACAGTAGTATAAAATTAATGTATTGAATAAAACACATTAAAATAATTTTAAATCTACATTTTTAACCACTATGTTAGTGAAAGTGATATTACAAACATTTAAGTTATTTACAATGATATTATTTAACCTCAAAAACAATATTCCTGTTAGCGATATTTGTGCATCAGTATATTTGTGTGTCACAATATTTAATTTCCGATTTTTCTGACTCCCAATAATTTCAAATTGATATTTTGTCCAAACACCTATTAGACTGAGGCCCTCATTACCTCAGGGATCCTTTGTGCAGGATTCCCAACCCTGTTCTGTAGGAGACTTCTTCGCTAGTGAGTTTAGAAAAACACTTGCATGTCAATTCCTGGTAACAAAACCCTATGAGCACCAAATCTGAAGATGGGGCTTCCATGTGGACAATGGAGCTGGGTCCCACCTACCGTACTTCACCCACTGACACACCCAAACATAAAACGTAATTTCAAGGCACACTGTTTTCATACTGTCAAGAAGAGGTGTAAATATGTGAAAGTACATATGCCCTGCAAAAATTAATATTAAAAGACACGGTCGTGAACTGCATAAATATTATGGACAATACATTTCTTCATGAACACTCATTAAAAAAGGGAATATAATTAGTATGTAGCAAAATTTTGCGAGTCGCAAACATCCCGAATCGCAATTTGCGACCCCGGAAAATCAGAAATGGGATGCAAAAACCCCATTTCCGAATCGCAAATTGCGCCGCAAGCCATTACCAACTCGCAAAAATTGCGACCCGCAAATAGGAAGTTGCAATTTGCGAGTCGCAAATCATATGAAAAAGCCACTCGCAAATTGCGACTAGTCGCAAAAAGCCCATTTTGCACTTCCAATTTACCACTAACTCAGAGCAAGTGGTAACCAGAACCAAAGTATAAAAGGAGACCCAGAAGGCACCTGGGTTACTCAAGATGGCGGAGATATATGTGATAGCAAGGAGGAGGTGAGCCCACGCCGCACAGCAGATGAGGAGGAGGAGCCAGAGACAGGAGAAGATATACAGAACCAGACACACACTTTTCCAACAAACTGAGGAGGAGATATATGATAAATACAGACTCAGCAGTGCAGCAATATTAGAATTAATAGATCTACTCAATCCGCAGCTTCAACGCCAGACTGTGCGCGGCAGCGCCATCCCCACACATGTGCAAGTGCTATGCTCACTGCACCTCTTGGCCTCGGGTAGCTATCAGGGGGTTATTGCTGTGGCAGGTGGGGTATCTCAAAGTGCACTCTCACGGTTCTTCAGAGCATTCCTAGATGCCATACTCACACACATGTCCAGATACATATACCTACCCAGGAATGAGGCAGAAATCAACAGCACAAAGTTGGAATTCTACAGGATTGCCAACTTCCCACATGTAATAGGGTGTGTTGACGGGACACATATACAAATATGCCCTCTTGCAAATCTGGAATATCTGTTCCGCAACCGGAAGTGTACCCACTCACTAAACATCCAGGTGGTATGTGACGGCCATTATGTCATCACTGACATGGTAGCCAAATTTCCAGGGAGTACACATGACTCTTACATTTTCAGGCACAGTGGGATACACCAACGCCTAGAATGTGGGGAGTTTGGAGACGGATATCTCCTAGGTATAGCTGAATACTCCTTGCTGACATACACACAGGTCAATGTGGAACCCATCCATGCCCAGCTAACATTGTTCATTTTTGCCAAACAGGTGACAGTGCATATGCACTACGACCATGGATACTTACCCCGTACTTAACACCCAGCAATGAGACAGAGAGGCGATACAACAGTGCACATAGGAGGACCCGAAATGTTATAGAGAGGACCTTTGGACTGTTGAGGGCAAGATTCAGATGCCTCCACAGAAGTGGAGGTGCCCTCCAGTATGCCCCAATAACAGCATTCAAGATCGTTGGCGCATGCGCTATACTGCACAACATTGGCACCAGACGTGGGCTACATCTCACCCCTGAAGACCCAGATTTGGAGGATGACGAGCAAGAGCTACCACATCGCCATCATGGGGATAGAAGGATTGCAAATCAAGGCAGACAGAGACGGAACCACATTGCAAACCAATACTTTGGAAGGTATGTGCTGCCTGTCACCACACACATGAATTTCACACACAAAGAGCCCAGGTGTGAAGTGGAATAAAGAAGAACTTTAATGAAGTGAACCAAAAAACTATACAACTGAACTATTGATCAGGGGCTCTAAATGTTCATCTGCTATGAGGACACATTAACCTCATGTGCCTCAATTGTTTGTAAGTGCGTAGCTCAAATCCTACGCCTGGGACGCCCAGCATGGCTACTGCCTGGAGCGTCTGCAGATCCCTGCCATGCACTGCCACTACGCAAGACCCTGGTGTCTGTGGCAGATGCACTACTGATAGTAGAGCCCTCCGCACTGTCTTGCGGCGTGTCTGCCGCACCCCTAGCCACCTGTCGTGCCTCCATCATGTCCACAGCGTGGCTTATCCGTCCCAGGCCGCGAGCCACATCGCTGGCAAAGTGGCCCATGTCGACCTGTAAACTGACTGTGCGGCGTGACAGCCCTGTAGTATTCACAGCCAGGCGGACGATGGAGGCAGCCATGCGGTCTAGACGGTGGATTAGTTGGCGTTCACGGCGTCTTGCACTCTCTCTCTCCATAACAAGTTCAGTCACTAGTTGCCTGATGGAGAGTGCAAGGTCACCTACATGACTGCACAGGTTTTGAAGCTCTGTGTGGACCTGTGCCAGCCCTGTTGTCTCATTCCTCTTCATTCGCCGCATGGCCCCTGATATCAGTCTCATTTGCCTTGTCTGCAGGCACTGACCTTCGATGAGTGCTGCCTCGGCGGCGGACATGGAGGAGTCCCCTACATCTCCCTGGGACACTGCAGGGACATGGACACGTTGCCTGCGACGCAGTGGTGCATCAGTGTCCTGTTGGCTGGCACTGTGGCTGGATCCGGGTGCTGGGTCAATCTCCACTATGGCCACTGGTGCATCTGGAGGGGACTGTGGTCGGGTGGTGCAGGTCCCTGTGGTGGCTGCTCCTGGGTCCTGTGCTGCCTGGTGGCTGACCTCCGCACCCTGGACGGTGTGGCTGGTGGTGGTGTCTTGTTGGAGACCTGTGGGACATAGGGAACACACTGTCAGTATATACCATCTGTTGTATACTTCCTAATAAACTGTTGCCTATCAGCTGCCTACTGGACTACATTGCCCATGATGCACCAATCTGGTGGTTGCTACTCTGAAATGGAGCTATTTTGGTTGTGCATGCTGCTGTGTACTAGGTGGGTGGGGGTATGGCAGATATGGGTGTACATGCATGTTTCATGGTACTCACTGGTTGATGGTCCTGGCGCTGACGTGTCCAGCTCTCCTATTCCAGACACTGCCTCTGGCTCCAGGGTCTCTTGCACTCGTTCCTCCATGAGTGTGGGTGGTGGGACAGTAGATGGGCCTCCTACAGTGTCCCTCATCTCCCGGAGGCACTCTGCCACCCTCTCCTTGGTCCTGAAGCGTTGGTCATACCATCTTTTTTTCAGTTCGTCTATGCTCCTGTGGCTCACCCCAATTGCATTCACCTTCTCCTGGATTTCCATCCAAATCCTCCTTTTGTCTAACTCAGGCACACTGAGGGATGCTGTTCCAAAAAGTTGATCATGGTGCTGGCAGCATTCATCTGTCAGCACCTCCAGTTCCTTTTCAGAAAATTAGATTTTCCTCTTTCTGCCTGATTCCTCCATTGTTGCTGCTGTTCCTTCTGTTGGTTGTTCAGCAGTTGGAAATGGGTGTGGTCCTCCCTCCTCCCAGGTATATTTGTCAACTTCCTGGCAGTGATGTCATCATCAAGAGCGTGGAAGTGTTTTCCAGAGTGTTCTGCTGCACCTGCATGCAATTTGCGGCACAGTCGCAATTTGCGACACCCACTCGCAATTTGCGTGTTCGTTTTTAGCGAGGTCGCAAAAAGCGACCCGCAAACAGCGGACTCGCAATCTGTGGTGCGACTTCATTTGCGAGTCGCAAAATGAAGTCGCTTCTTCTTGTTGGATACCTGTTTGCGAGTCGGAAATTGCGAGTCGCAAAGACTCGCAATTTCCGACTCGCAATTTTTTTGCTACCTACATCTGGCCCTTAATCTCTGAAAAAACAGCAATGTAGTACTTGCTCACAGTAGGGCTCAGGAATGTTACCCCCACCCTCTTTTGTCAGTTAAACTCTCTTTGCACTTCTTCCAACAACGGTATGCTGGTTGATCCCCCACAATTTGGATCTGTTGGTGGGAAAGGGAGCACATGAGGTAGATGGTAATGCTTCACTGTGAGTTGCAGATGACAAAGGCGGCAATCTGAGCCCTAAGGTTGAGGAACATTCAGTCAGGAGGAGTGAGGGGCTAATGTGGGGGGAATGGATGAGCTGCTAGGCACCACCAGTGGCGGGAGACCAAGAAGATTTCTTGTCAGTGACTAAAGAACTTCTGGAAAAAGGACCACTTTTATCGACTCAAAGTTGAGGCATACTGTCAATGTTACTGGTGCAAACCAAGAACATGAATAATTTTATGAAATTTTGGATGTCAACACCTCACACAAGAATTTACATTAGTTACTAGTTTTATGTTCTAATTATTTATTTTTGCTTGTGTAATTAAAAAGATAAGATGACTACTTTTTTGAGTATATGAATACTTCACCCTCACCAAACTCCTGGCCAGTTCAGAGGGGGACTGAGTCAACTCTGTCCTTAACACCTAACTCGTTGGTGGATGATACACTTTGAAACAGGTGTGAGATGACTAGTAGACCCTTATTTCACTGAGTGTGAGAGCCATTAAAGTCAGCCCAATCCACAGCAGAAGTGTATGGGGCGCTCACCAAAGAAGCCTCTTTAACTGTGAGCTGTCCATTGGTGTTGATTTTCTGTCATTAGCTCCAATCGAGTGACATTTTGGTAAACAATTCTTAGGACACAATACTTATATCAGACAAAATTATGACTGGTGTACTACATTCTACAGCCCAATAACGTTCTAAATATATCCATGGCTTATTTTATAAAATAATAAGTGCCTGTGCCCAAAGATTTGTCAGAAGCCCAAAACCGGTGCGATCGAAGGCCAGGTTGCTAAATGTCAAGGGTGCATAGTCTATATTCCACCTGATGCCTCTTTCACCCACCACCAGACAATCCCTGCCATTTATCACACTCTTGTTGGTTCTCTTTTGTCCCTGCGTTCACCTTTTGCCACTGTTTTTATGTCTTTCTCTTTCTTCTTCTTCCCCTTTTTGTATTTGTCTCTCTTGCTTTGGGTCAAAGTCAGTTGAGGAAAAACAAGGGCCAGTCCACAAAAATAAGTGACATAGGGCCCCACCTGCAACCACCGGCTAATATTAGGTACTGATTATATCTGTCAAAATACAAAAGGAGAACTCCCACTATGTTTCTGTCATTCAGAATCTACCATAGTATACATGAGCATTATTTCTTTCCAAATGCAGGTCCTTTATGTGCCCCTCCAAAACTATAACCAATAGAAACATGTTATGTTGCACTTAGCCATCTGTGTAACATCACTGAAACAGTGCCAGATAACTTGTGGTACTAGCCCATCATAGAAAATGACAATCTTCATTTTTTTCCCAGTAAAATTTACACTAGTTTTAACTCTTGACCCATGGGAATTAATCCGCATCATTGCCTTTTTATTTTGGTCCGCTTACCTTTCTTTTTTATTCTTTACAAGCAAACTCTCAAAGAGGGATGCAATGGCTGTGACACACTTGGAGATTTCCTCAGTGATGGAAGGATCAGTACATTTGATTGACCTCTGACAGAGACACCAGCTTCAAATAGCAGTTTTCCCACATCTTAAGGAGAAATGGGGGTTACCAGTTCATGTCAGTTGAAGGAAAGAGCAGAAAATGGCTTGTTCCTTAAACATTTTCAAATCCATGCAGTCAACATTCTTACCCAAGCTACATGCACCACATTGAAGTACTCTTTCCACATATTTGTGCAATGTATCCCATTTTTTAAAATCTCTCTAGGTTATTGAAGTACCTAGAAGCACAAGTGGGCAGCATTTGTTTGAACACTCCCAGACTGCCGTGTCTTAGATCATAATGTTAGGATCTGCAAATAATTCCCTGTCAAAACAATTAGGATTAGACATATTGGACCAGATTCTCAGAATTATTTGTACATACAATAAAACTTCTATGCACAGAAATTGATCTGATGACAGAAATTGACTGATGCTGATCAACATCAGCTGGCAGTTTCACCTACAGATTAACATTTCTGCTTCCAACATCCTGCCAGTATGATGGAATGTTTATTTTAGTCATTCTTTGAATAGCCACAGGGTAGGGTGTGGTTGTGGGAGTGATGCTGTATCCCTAACTCACATGTTTGTGTGTGGGCACAAATATCTTGCAGGTAGTTTTGCATCCTAGAGAATTACTCCTGCAAAGGGTAGTGTAAGCATCTGTCCTGGGTCTGTGTTTCTTTTTAATTCTTCTGTTGCATGTTTTTGCCTTGCACACTACGGGGGATTGTTGAGCATGCAGACAATCTTCTGGAGTATGCATCATGTACAAAGACTACTACTCAAACTCTACATCAATATCTTTGCGTAGAGTTCCATGCATTCCCTCATGGGATTTTGTTAATCCCCAAGGATATGTGAATATAAGAAAATTGAAATCCTAAATAGATTAACCATTTGTGTTGCAAATCATGCCTGTTCATATATGTTCATGGGAAACTCTATTACTGTAAGCTTCCAATCAGTCTAAGTACACCACAGGAACAATTGCTTTGTCTAATGCAGGTGACCCCATATCCAGTCCATACAAAGGAAGCACAAACTTCCCTGTTCCTTCAAAAAAATCTCAAGAATGCCACTCCCACAAATGAGATCACAGAGGTGGAGAAATCATACCAAATGCAGGGAATCTATTCCCAAATCTTTGCACCCTTTCAACCCATGACAACCACAAAATGCCAACCTACATTTGGTAGGATAAATAGAATGAGGATAAATCCCTTCTGAGTTAATATCCAGCATCTGACCCTGTGAGTAAAGTACATTTTCATCGAACATGGGTTGATGAACAGCCATTTGGTTCCTAAACTTAAACTCGCCACTCACCCTTGTCACCTCAAGTTCAGTTTTTCATTGTATTCAGTACTACATTGCCTATGAAGCAAAAATAACACAAATATAGGTTCTTGTATACATTTATGAACATGTAGTATATTGTGGTAGGAATGGCCAGCAGATCATAGTAGGAATCTGTCATGTTAGTGTACAGATCGCATGGGCATTATGTGTAGGAGAGTAAGAGAACATCAAGAAACAAACAAACAAAAAAAAAAGCTCACTTCCTGCAATATAATAGGAACGTATAACAATGACGGAGATCTATATTACAAGTTGCTGACAAGTGGACCCATTCATCACTGTGCTTTGCCACTACGGAGAGTGCTGTGCATTAAAATCTTCTAGTAGATATTGGTACTGTCAATGAAGACTCTTCTTCTGTCATGTTCTACATATACTGGTTGATACTAATACTCAAAATTGGGATTGCAAAAGCATAGAGGTGGAATGAGCACTAGGCAGCAAAACCTAGGACGTTCAAACAAGAAACAGACAGCTCTCTGATCGGAATGGAAACCATGGCATTTACCAGGACCTAAACATGCACAGAGTTATCAGAACTGATTACACTGTGGTGATCATGTGGAAATTGAAAACAAATATAACTGAAAAATGACAAACCAGGTGCCATCAGTAGTGGTCCTAATTCAAAGTGCAAGTGCACCAAAACTGATCACCTGGGGTATACAGTACAATCTTTAATGCACATTTACACCAGTCATGCAGAAATCCAGAAACATGGACTAAAATGTTTTCCGGGGCCAAGTTTGAGCAATCTCTTCTTCAAAGGCTCAAGGAGAAGATATCTTAAAATCTTTCCCTGACAGAATCTTTGTCCTTGACAGGAAGAGAGTTGATGCAGGAGGCCTGTTGAGCATTCACAGGCATTTTAAGCATCAAGGCACTAAGGATGACCAACTAAAACGTGGGGAGAAGTTTTCAAAACAACATGAAAGAAAACATGCTGGAAACTCAAAGTTCCAAAAGTTTTGAGTGGAAGATGCACCAAAGGAAAGGAGCCTAAATTTAGTGGAACTAATCCATATTCCGTGGACAATAAGCGGTCAGATGCCTGATAGTTTAAAAAAAATTAGTTGCGAGTGAACCCCATAATCATTAGTTACCATGAGGAGCATGTATCTCAACTACATTCCCATTGGACAGATATATACCTAATAATATTGGTCCTCTACATGATATGCCATTCTCCTCAAGAAAAGTTGTTTTTAATCATACAGTAAGTGCCTAAGTCATATCCAACTGGAAAAGGAAAGAGACCGAAGTCAATCCAAGGAATTGTACATATAGCATCTCTAATATAAGCCCTCAGTTTTTAAAACCCCATTCGCTGGACAGTGATCAACTTAATGGTGGGATATAATGCACAGGAGAAAGAAACTATCTAAAAATGAGTTGTGGACACTGCAATGTTGCGAGTCACCCACTTTTCCCTCTTCTCATTAGTGCAAACTACGTCTAGGGTTATCATACAGTGAAGAAAGATAAACCACCAGTTTGCTGTAATCACCCGCTAATCCCTCTTCTCAGTAGTGCAAGTGATGTCCCAGGTGATCGTAAGCTAAATTCAACAAATTATAAACACCTAGGGCCTCATTACGAGTTTGGCGGTCCGAACATGGGACCACCATGGTGGCAGTCCTTTGAACGGCGCCTGGCAGATGGTCCTAGGACAGCCATATTACGAGTTCTATGCAGGGCTGGAGTGACAGGCGGATGGAGGCATGGGGCAGTAAAATGGAGCTCCTGCTGGCCATGCTCTCCTACCTGTCAGCACGATAAGCAGCCTGTTTCGCATGCACCAATCAATGAGTGCACAGGACACATGCGCCCTTGAACCCCAATTCTTTGGGGGGCTACATAGGCCCTGCCTCCCTCTCCGTGTGGCTGCACCCCGTGGGCCCTCCCTGGAGCCCCCTATCTGCCAGACTGTCAAGCTTTCCATGGCCATGAGATTTTCATTTAAAATTTTGCTGTCAGGCAGGTCGTAATAGCGATGGCAATCCCAATGTTGGGATCTCTGACATTGACCACGGCGGTGAAGGACTGCCATGGTCTTGCCATACTGATTGACAGTAAGTATGGTGGGTCCGGCATGGACTACTGGCAGTATTTGGCGGCACCATAGCCAAACTCATAATATGGCAGTCTGACCCCCGATGCCAACATGGCAGTCCACGGACCGCCTAACTCGTAATGAGGCCACAAGTGAGGATAGCAGGAAAGCACGACTGCTCCATGTTTCAGAGATTGGCATTAACCAAAAGAATCCTGCATTGTTAAGGTTGTACAGTTAATGGTATGTGCACACAATATCTTCACCTTATCTTTCGTTAGTGTTTGGAAGAAAAAATCAAATCAGAACAATCTAGGTCTGCTGGCTCACCTCAAGTCACAATAGATTGCAGTGAATCTCATTAGGCCATTAGAGACTTATATTTCCAAGTTCTCAATCACACTTGTATGTAATTACAAAAGGTAAATGTAAACAAATGTTCCTCTTGAGTGTTGAATCTAAATTTAACAATAAAGAACTGATTACAGTATCAAGGATGAAGGATTTGTATTTCAATCAGGATAGTGATGCCTCTTCCTGCAGCCTTGGTACCCAACGATGACTAGGCCACCCATGGAGTTGTAAATCACACATCCTTATTGCTCTGCATGTACCTGTGAACTCCAACATTCTAAACCAAGCTTTCATCACAGTGATACGGAGCCTGCTGGGAGCCAGAAAGGGTCCATTCTAAATCATGCAAGACAAATATATATATATATATATATATATATATATATATATATATATATATATATATATATATATATATATATATATATATATATATCTTTTTGATCAGTGTGCTTGGTGCTTTGGTCCTCCAAACCGATCTGGTTACTGAAAGCAGCAGACAGTCATCTTTAGGGTCACAGATTATTAAAGATGGTAAGAAACCAGTAACAGTCACTGAGATTTCAAAATCAGTCTTTCTTTCACTATCTCAAGTTGAAGACCAGTGAAACACAGGACTAAAGTCTAAGAGTCTCTGGTAATAGACTTCCTAGGGCGCTTGACAGTCACCATGTGTCCTGTGGTAGACACCACTTGAAAAGGTTCAGGATCATAAGGGGCATCAGATTTTCTTTTGCGTATCTGTCTGGCGATCACCACATCTTTTCTGAATGAGATGTCTTTTGCATGTTGCTTCTTCTCTGCATACATTTTCATTTTCTGTGTGTTAACCAATTCCCTTGTACGAGGCATGTTTTCATCTTTACCTCGTTTTGGAGTAACATTTTGTCATTGTTCTCCCAAATATCAAAGTCACAGGACTTTTACCTGTGGTTGAGTGAGGTGCCGAACAATAAGCTCAGAGGAGAATTCAATATTGTTTTCAAATTGAGCTTCTCAGGAGTTGCTCACTACCCTGGTTTATTTAGTGTGCTCATAAAACACTCAACAAGTCCATTGGCCTGTGGCAACAAAGGTGCGATCTTTTGATGCTTTTTGTTCAGATGTTCCAAAAATTATTTAAATTCTTAACTGTTAAAGGGAGGACCATTGTCAAATTTTACAATGGTTGGAATGACTCATGTTGCAAAGATACCATCAAGTTCTTCGATTACTCGCTCATGAGTTGTGGATGAGAGATCTTCAACCAAATGAAACCTTGAGCATTCAACTACAATCACTATTAAATTATGTCCATTATCAAGAGGACAAAATAAATTGATGACTGTTCTCTTGCAAACATGTTTAGGGAGTTCTGAGATGTTCAGAGTATGTTGCATAACTTTGGTTGACAGACAATTGCATATGTGACAGGCCTTGAGTTCCTTTTCAACTCTTTTATCTAGGTATGGAAAACAAACTCGATTTCAGAAAGCTCCCTTTGTGGCAACAATATCCCAGTGTTCTTCTGTGAGCCACTTCAATCACTTTTTGACACAAACTCTCTGCAAGCAGCTCCTTCCTGATTTATGGACGAATCATCTTTGACATTTTTGTATTTTGATATTCGACATGATTACTGAGAGGTCGAATTTGTTTGTTCCACGACTGAAATGTAATTACGTCTTTTAAATTCAGCAGGTCACCATCATGACCTGTGGCGGTGACAAATTGGGCTAACCATACAGCAGCTGATGTATTTGACTTGACAATGAAATTGATGTAGGCCTCAGACGTCTTGGATGGAGTACCATGACCTTGTATAGGTATTCTCAAAAAGTAGGCAGCAGAATTCTCACCCTTTCCTGGATGATGCAAAATTGTATAATCATACCCTTGCAATCTAAATCCCCACCGTTCAATTCAAGGAGGCATCTAGGCTTTTGAAGTGCTAAAGTTAGTCAGAAAAGCTTGATGATCAGTCACCAGCTTAAACAGCTTTCCATACAGGAACACATGGGAATGTTCACAAGCCCATACCAGAGCAAACTTTTTTTCTCAGGCTGTGAGTAAGCACGTTCTGTTTGAGATAAACTTCTACCAGCATAGACCACAATATGCAGTCTAGCATTTGGGCGTCCACTATGCTGTGTAAGTATAGAGCCTAACCCGACCAGGCTAACATCAACCACTATCTCTGTTTGAAGCTTTGGATTAAAGTACACCATTTCTGGTACATTCTCAATTACATGTTTGATTCTCTTGAAACTTTTTTCACATTCTTTTGACCATTGAAATGAAACATTTTTCTTCATCAACTCTTGTAATGGAGCATTAACAGTGGCAAAGTCTTGCAGTATCTTGAACAGTAACAGGGCATTCCAAGAAATAAATGTACCATTGAAACATCTTGTGGGGGTTCAGCGTTTGTCAAAGCTTTTACTTTGGCAGGATCTGGCGTCATGCCCCCATCAGGAAAGATATGGTAAATAATTCAGTTTTGTTTTATTGATCTAACACTTGTCAGCTTTCAAAGTCAAACTGGCATCACTAAGTAATTGACATACTTGCTTGAGAGCTTTACCGTGCTCCCTTTGTGCAGCTTTTAGAACGAAGATCTCATCGCTGTAATTGAAAGCATTTACAACAGGAGGTTGTATGACACGTCGAATAACATCCTGGAAAAGTACTGCAGCTGAGGACACACTAAAACTAAGGTGGTCATTCTGAGTTTGGTGGTAACTGGACCACAACGCCGGCGGTGCAGACCGCCATATAACGAGTAAGGCGGTGAACCCAACGCAACACAGACAACTTACCGCCAGTACCGCCACTGCTGATGAGCAGCATCCGGTGGCGGTAGCCAACTTCAGGCTGGCGGGAACCAATGTCTCGCCCACCATATTATGAGTCACCAGACTGCCAGGATATCCAGGATGGGCTAACTGCGTCAAAAATCTTGTCAGAAACAGAAAGTACAAAAGGAGACACTCACCTCCAGTTACACAGACGCGTCCGCGGCCGCCATGGCAAACGAACTGCAAGTCCTCCCAGCATTGTATCTCGGCATACACCTTCAGGGCCAGTGACAACGACAAAGATGACAACCGTAAGTCCGCCTAGCACATAGTGGAGCAAATGGCAGTGATACACACCCACACATAACACATACTTCCGGCACGGACATCGAAGGCCACACACACACATACACACGCATACAAACATACCATACCAGCACACACATATACACACACAAAATATGAAAAAGCCAAGTACCCAATGCACAGACAAAGCCAAGCAGATACATGCCAAACACCCAGCCCAACGCACACAAACACCACCACCAACACAGTCATACACATCCATACACAACACCCCATAATCACAAAACGACAACTTGACCACAAACACCTCAGCACAGTCATAGATAGGCACATCGTGAAACACCACACATCCACACACAAAAAGTTGAATGTAGCCTTTACACACAATCAATATCAGTGAACACATATACAAACAATGACGGGTGTCATGTCACGTACAACCAATATACAAAGAAATCCACAGATGCAGTACCGCACACACGGACGCACACAACACCCCATACAATCCCACAAGCAAACAGTCAGACACATAACAACGTGTACATGGCACAACCCTTCTATCCAGCACATGTAACAACACAGACACAACCCATACACAGACCTTACACACCCTGGCGCACAGATGTCACACCATCATGTAGAAGGAAACCAGGACAATCATCTCATCTTGCCAACCACAGCAATGTAGGCAGATGTAATAGAAAAATAATAATAAATATGAACTATATACAGTGGGTGCCAAATGGCAAGTCCAATGTGCAGAACTGCACAACACATAGTCCACATATCATGGCCCCAACTTGACGTCCCACAGCAAAAAGGCCTCCACGTCATAGGGGCATCAATTGGACATTGGGATTTGGGGGTGGGTGTGGGGATGTGAAAGGGAGATGTCCCTGTTTCGGCTTGGGAGGGGAGGCTTTGGCTCTGGGAGGGTTGGAATTGCTGGGTGGAGGAGCAGGGGAAAAAACAGAGGGTGCACTAGAGGAATGGAAGGTGGAAGGGCCTGGGAGGGGCAGAGGGTCATGACGTTTAGGGGCAACACAGGGGTGGGACAGGAGCAGGGAAGAGGTCAAGGGTGGCAAGGAAGACTTTTTTAGGTACACAGGGCACTCACATGAATGAGGGATGGGAGTGGAGGTAGAGGGAGTGCTTGTGTGACGTATTGGTATGCTGTACATGGATTATTGTGTGTGCAATGTGTGCATGTGTGTGGTGTGTGTATGGTGGGTGGGTGAGTGGGTGCATGTTTATGTCTTGGGAGGAAGGGGGTAGAGATGCAGGGAGAGGGAATGGAAGATGTGTGAGTGACTGTTAGGGTGGTGTGTGCAAGTGAGGTGGGTGTACTGAAGGTGGCGAGAAGGTGGTCGTGGTGAGTGTGGGTGCAGTGTGTGGGGTGGGTTTCTGTGAGTCTGCTGTTGTGGTGACTGAGGGTATGACAGGAATGCTAGCAGGACCAGTGTGTGATGATGCAGTGTTGGCAGGTGTGAGTGGTGATGTGACTGTAAGGGAGGCAGTGCGGGAAGTGTCTGGTGTGTATCCAGATGTGTGTTGTCTGTGTGCATGCCTGTGGGTTCATTTGTGGTGCTTATGTTTGTCTTTGCGCAGCTTGTCTGTTGTAGTGGATGTATGCTGGTCTGTAGGTGTGCCCTGGATGGGTGAAGGCCGCAAAGTTGTGGATTGGGAACAGGTAGCTGGAGGGTGGATGGAAGATGAAGGGACACTGGCTGCCATCAGTGAGGAGTCCAGAGCCTGAAGCGATCTATGTAGGCCAGACAAAGCACCGTGAATGCCTTCCAGGTAGGCATTGGACTGCTGCATCTGGGATGCCAGTCCTTGAATGGCATTCACTATGGTTGTCTGCCCCACAGAGATGAACTTCAGGAGGTAATAGCCTCCTCATTGAGGGCAGCAGGGCTGATTGGGGCAGGACAATTGGCAACACTGAATAATCAAAGAATGCACATTCCTACAATTTTATACACGTGATACTGATTCCAGATGCTCATACACTAAAGTACATCATTGCCATAACGCACATACTGGAATTCCATAAAGGAAAACCAGCACTATAAACAAAAAACAAAGGGAATAGTGGAGCACACTAATTATGATTTGCTTAAACGTATTTTGAATCAATTTCAACTGCGAGGAAGCCTAATAAATTCCTATTCATCTATAATTCTAATGTACACATACATAACAGAGGTGTTGGTTCTATTATAACATACAAAACCATTATTTTATACACGACAACATTTTATTGGAGACAACATATACAATCTAAACAATACAAAGACAAGTGCATCACAAAATTGTATCTCCCACTGAAAAACACTATATATCCTTTCTAAGGTAATCCAATCTTGCAGAAAGGTGGCCACAAAATGTGAGTTTCAGCCCATATGCAGCTTCGCCCAACACGTGTTTTGTCCAAATATGGACTTGTTCAGGGCTGATAAATTATTAACACAAAACATTGTATTACCAACTTAATTTACAAAACTGCCCAAACACAATATGTACACTATCTATAAACGTTACAGAAAATGTATAGGAACATATAAAATCTCCAGGAATAAGTATAAATAATTTTAAATTATGAAAAAAGAACCAACAGCCAATGTCCATTATCAATATTATTCAATTATTACAAAAAAAGTTAGTAATCAATTAGCATAAAAAAATAAGGCCACCACGTGCTCAGGAGATAGAAATAGAAATGTGTTTTTAATTAATCCAACCATGCATAAAGTATAGACTTGAATGAGTCCCCAAGTTCCATATATTATTTCACTGTGATCAACTTAATATAATGTCTCATATCATCCCCAAAGTATTCATGCTCATTACTAATAGAAATAAGTACCTTACTCAATTATATACTCATAAGTCCAACAATAATAACTATAGCTATAAGAGAAAAGAGGGGGGAGAAGAGAGCCAAATGAATTTCTAAGCTGAAAATCATTATGATATCTTAACACTAGATATATTAAATCTTACACCAACCTTACTGCAAACAAAAATATTCATAAGGAGTCTTCTCAATGGGACCCAATTCTACTTCTTTGTTCAGTTATACTTGATATTTCCGATCCTAGATGAGGAAAAGACATGTTCCCATGTAGTTCATGCACCAAGATGACAATCAAAACAATAATGTTCATCTATCTACAAATATGCTAATAATATGCTCAACAAATCTCCAGCCTGTGGCTTAGTAATAGATGTTAATTACTTATCTGGGAAATACCAAACATATCTTCAAAACAGAAATTCTGCCAATCTGTCAGTGAGATTGACCACCAATAGGAACCATTTATATGGATAAACGTAACGGACAACTCGATTATATAATTTAAAATGCCCATATGGAACTAGTCATGGCAATATTTATCTCCATAAGTATTGCTTCAGTAAAAATTGTTCGTATATTAACCAAAATAGGCAAACAGCGAATGTCATGTGCGACCCCAATAGAAAACATAAAAAACGGAACCCAATTTTATGTCAATAATTGTAACCAACTATTGTAAAACAACCAAACTCCTAAAATTATTAAAATTTCAAGATGTGTCCACGTTTTAAACAATAGACTGGGGCAGGGGCAGCGGTGCCTTTGGCAAAGGAGACACCGACCCTACTGGTTGAGCTGGCATGGGCAACTGGGTGGGGAGCTACAGAGAGAGTGGTGCTGGTAAAGGGGTGGTGCGCAAATATGGTGCTGGGGTGGTCCCAGATGGCTCCACCACCACCAGGGAGCTGCCATCGGAGGAGGAATCTGAATCAGATGTCATGTTACCCCCAGTCTCCCTGTGGTGCTCCCCTCCCCCTCCATCCAGCTGGTCCCCTCAGCTTCGCTGGTGCCAGCTTCCTGGGTCCTGTGGGCTGCTGCATTCCAGTGCCCTTCCTCCTTCACCAGATGATGCTAATGCACCCACAGACAGAGGTGGACAGAGAAGGAGGGTGGGAGCAAAAGAAAGGGAGGAAATGGTAAAAACCTACATACCCACTTCACATACAAACAATACACACATTTGCACCTGTCTGGAAAACAAGAGCCTATATTGCAATCTTGAACAATAGAGACCTACAAGCCATATCCAAAATTATCACCAATTACCTTATCCCTGCAACATAGACACCTGATGGAAAACTCCTACATGCCTGTCAACTGGCTAACTGACTAATCCAACAATTTAATCCACGAACACACCCAATTACTTGTCAGTCATGACAGAATGTAACAAATCTGACCTCAGAGGAACTGTGCACACAAACCAAAATTACAGGTATATGTGGATTACATTAGGTACAGATGTCCATTGATAGTGATGTCCAGTGGAGAAGTGTGGCTCAATGGTTAGAGCGGCAGACCCTGAAGCAGAGATCTGGCTCAAGACCAGGGTTCAAGTCCTGCTTCGGCAGGTCTTGGGCTCAATTCCCCTTGACCAGATAATTCTCGCCTCGGTGCCTAATCTAATTCATGGGTCCCACTCTGCAACTCTGGGCAATAGCTTGCTTAATCTCCACAACGGCCCCAACAGCGCTTGGATGCCTGGCTTCACCCTGGGGGTGCTCAGGAGTGGGCGCCTCACAGGGAAAAGCCAGGAGGGGTTCCATAGCGGTATGAGTACAGCGCCTTGAGACCTTAACGGGTGAGTAGTGCGCTATACAACTGCTAATTTACATTTACATTTACATTACATTGATATTGCAATTAAATCAATTGTAATGTAAACTAAACATACCTGTGAATACACAAATACAATGCCAACAAGATCACTTTGGGAAACTACAGCATACACAGAGATGGAGTATGAAGCCAGTAAAATGCCTGTACATTTGAGTAACTCATATGTACAGTAGAATGTGTGTTACAGTACCACCACGTCTGTTCCTGCATGGCTTAACTTAGCTAATGTATCACACTTCAACATGATTGGTGTGACAACCAGAACTGTACACTCCCCAAATTTCATCTGACCACGTAAATCCCAAGTCCAGTGAGGGTCACAGTAGACAACCATGCATAAGTCACCTAACAGTCTACACCTACCCCCTTGTGGCTGCTGTGCTGCCCTCAAGCGCCATCCAACTCTGGGTAGGCCACTGCCAGTAGGTGGGCCATTAGGGCGGTCAGGGTCCGACGGGCACCCCTCCCATGGGTCCACACTTCCTTGGTGATAGCTCTCCACAACCCTTTTTTCCGGTGAGCACTGACCTGCATGGGAAACATTGAGAAAATGGAGGACATGATGTAAATGATACCAGTACAGCTGCAACCTTTGACCTACACAACATGCATAGCCCAGGCACATTGCCAATATACCACACACCACACACATACTGGCATGCAGAACCCCAAATCAGTCATCACATGTCATTGTGCATACACAATCGCCGTCAAACACCACCCTAAATGTTGGACAAAAGACGTTGTAATGACCTGTTGCCCTGGAACCTCATACAACCTCCAATACAGGGGTACGACCCCTTCCACCAGTTTCTCAAGCGTCTCAACTGTGAAGGCTGAGTCCCTATTCCCTGCAGTGCATGCCATTGTGGCACCAAGATTCAGGACACAGCAGCACACGAAGTGGAGGTCTTCCTTGCCTGAATGCCAAGAGTCAAGTGGGGTTGCCCCAACAAAATGGCAGTCAAGTCCGCAGCGGTCATGACCATCAGCCCCGGCTGTGATCGTCATTGGTCCCAGTTTCCAATAGATGTCAATGTTAACCAATGAGGAGTTGCACGGTGGTTCGGACCGCCTTCCGCCATGACGACTGCTGCCGGTGGAATGAGGTCACTTCCATCTGTCCTATGCATGCAGGACAGGCAGATGCCATTTTAGTATGTTACATGACTGTCCTGGGTTCACACTGCCTCATTACCTGTCTGTTGTCACAAAATGATTCATGTAGGTTATATTTTGTGAACAATCACATATGTAGTGGTTGTCAGGTGAAATCACCACACTTGTCACTTCCTATGTTTCTATAGACAATCTGTATGGTGGAACAGATGGAAAGTCTTTGTTTATACACCGCCACATGTTCTGTACATGTCCCTTGCCACAGGTATGGCATTATGTGGCATTTTCCGGGTAGGAATAGAGTGTGGCGTAATGTGTCTTTTCACAACATGACAGCCAACTTACATGACCAATATTTTATGATTGTCGTACATCATATATAGTTTACAAAATTGTGAGATGTGCCTAGATTGTTGTGTGTCTCCCTGCCTAGATACCGCCAAAATGGAGTGATGAGGAATGCACCAGTCTACCGGCCCCTAGTAGATCTTGAAACCATGGAAGAGTGCCACATCATCATGACCTATCGACTGAACCATGTGCCTATCAGGGAATTGGTTGCCCAGTGGAAGCCAGACCTGGTGCTGGCTTTGAGAAATTCCCATGCCATCCCTCCAACAGTCCAGGTGTTGGCAGTCCTGCATTTTCTGGCCAGTGGCTCGTTTCAGTTGACTGTGGGACTGGCTGCAGTGATGTCACAGCCCAAGTTCAGTAAGGTGTTACGGGATGTGCTGGTTGCCCTACTCAAGCATGTGAACAGGTACGTAAGGTTCCCAAATTGTGCTGAATTGCCCACTGTTAAAACAGCCTTCTACAACATATCACATGTCCCACATTTAATAGGGGCCATTGTTGGGACTCACATCAGCTTGGTACCGCTGAGGGCCAATGAACAGGTCTACAGAAACCGGAAGAGTACATATTCGCTCAATGTATACGTGGTGTGTCTTGCAGATGAGTACATAACACATGGAACAGCTTAATTCCCTGGTTCAGTATGTGATTCCTACATCCTGAGGAACAGCAGTGGCCCTGCATTGATGTTACAGCTACAGGGAGAAAGGACCTGGCTAATAGGTATGTGTACTGCTCTCCATGTCAGACTTTTGATATCCCTCCCTACACAGTCTGCACTATTCCTAGCATTGTTACCTATCGTAATATCTCCTTTTCCACACAGGTGACTCCAGATATCCAAACCTGCCCTGGCTCATGACACCTGTTAGACAAGCAACTACAGGAGGGTGGAACAGGTACAATGAGGCACATGGCCGGACGAGGCGGGTGATTGAGAAGACTTTCAGCCACTTGAAAGCTAGATTTAGTTGCCTCCATTTGTCCTGTGGTGCCCTACAATATCAACCAGGGAAAGGCACATCTCACTGTTGGATGAGGGAGGCATTGATGCTGGAGTAGTGGTTGAGGCTGTTGACTCTGATACTGAGGAGGAGGCAGACGAGGATGAGGCACATGACAACAGGACTGACCTGATTCGTCACTACTTTCGATGATAAACAGGTATGTGTGATTTGGATGTCATGTACACTTGTACTATGTATTGGTAAAACTAGTCTGTACTCAGACTTTGTATGCATGAAGGTGTGTGTGGAGACTACTGCCTTCCATCTTGGTTTCTGAACCTGAAAGGTAGCTGACGTACCAGGAGGGATAGTGGAAATGCATTGCCAACAATGACGTGTGAAATGCTGGTGCCATAACAAAACATCCATATGGTTGTACCAGAGTTTTTGGATCCTCAGTCTGACTGTTTAGGTTAATGTAAGGGTCACTCATCAGTGTTGTCCTTCTGTGTAGGCCTATCATGCTGCATTGTCAGCTGCTGTGTGGCAACTACCTGTTCCTGACTACTCGAGGAGACCAGTAGAGGATGTCACCTATGTGATATCTTCACTTCCCTACACATGTGTGAATGACAATGTAGGCCGTTACATATGTGGTATAATAGCTCCTGGGGCAATCATCCTGTGTTTGTGTTCTACTGCTTTTGATGTATGGATATGGACTACATGCCTTACAACATTGAGCTTAATTCCATGTCATATTTCCTCTTCAGGTCACATGTCTGTTTGCAAGCTCATTACTGATATGCCTGTTGGCACCCTTGCCACTGGATGTAACTTCAATCTGGATGTACTTACAGACCTTCTGGAGATTCCTACTACATCTGTCACTTTGACATTCTTGTAGTGCTGATATGTATATTTGATTGTTGCTTGTAAACAGAAATGCCACTTTAAACAATGAAGACACATGCACCATATCTTGTGCTAATTGGTGTTTATTGAGTGTATCACATTACAGTCCAGAGGAGTGGGGACTTGGTTTAGGTGAAGATCAGAGTAGGTAGTCCAGCTGTATCTTTCACAGGTCCTGTATCCATTAGTCTTGGGATGGTGGGAACTTGGCATTGGACAGCCAACAGGGTGTAACAGTGGCACACAAGGGTGACAGTTCAGGAGAGGGATCACTTCCTGGTGGGGGGATTGCTCTTTGCCTCAGGACCTGCAGGATGTCTGGATGGCTGACCCCTTTTACGGGGGGGGTCCCTCAGCTGCAGGAGTAGGAGTGCTGGTGGCCTGTGGGTCCTCCTTCTGGGCCTCCATTCCAGTAGCAGGTACTGATGTAGAGGATAGTGGTGTTGTGTGACTACTGGATGGGGCATGCTGTTGGGTGGAGTACATACGCAGGATGGTGTTGAGTTCTTTGAATTCCCCTAACAAAGAGACCATGGTGGCATTGAGTAGCTGCCACTGCTGCACTGCTGCCTTTGGGTCTCCTGCAAGATGCTGAGTGTCTGGCCCATCTTGTCCTGGGATTGTTGGTAGGCTCCCAGGACTCAGGAGACGGCCTCCTGGCCAGTTGTGTCCTGTTGTTGCCTTGTCCTTTGGCCCATGATTGCCATCCCACTGGCCCTTGCCCCCTGGGCCTGTACCCCTGGTGCAGTGTGCCTCCTTCCACTGACACCAGGACCATCATTGTCTTGGGATTCAAATGCTGACTCATGCGCCTGTACTGTGGGGCACACTGATGTTTGATGTGACCTTGGGACACAGGTTTGGGAAAGTGGGCTCTGCTGTGCAATGGATGCCACAGGGGAGGTGGTTTCAGTTGTGGGCAGGGTGAGGCTGATGGTAGTGGACTGGCCACTTATGCCTAATGGGCCAGGTACGTCATCCCTATCCAGACATCCAGGGGATTCCTCCTCTAGTGGACCTGCTTCCGGGGCTGGGCTTTCTGTCACTGGGATCCTCTGCTGTTTTCAACACCATGGCTGCACGTGCACTCTAGGGCCCGCCTGATGCCAGAGTCCGTGCATTACTGTTTCCACCACACAGTCTTGGTCCAGAGACTGCTATTTGCAAAGTCTAGTGGCTGCTGCAGCGCGCTGTGCGCAGTGTCTTTATTTCATGGCATTGGTCCCAAGTATCTTTATGGCAGCCATCTTGGGTGGGGCACTTTGGCCATGGCACATTGGGCGGGGCACTTTGGGTGTGGCACTTGGGGTGGGGCACTTTGGGTGTGGCACATGGGGCTGGGCACAAGTCTATTTAAGTGAGCCCGCCCAGTTCTCACTGCTCACTATTCTGACGATCTCGTGAGGACCGGAGCTTTTCTGTTTGAAGTCTGGTGTTTCCATGTTCCTGCTTGTTCACCTGGGATTTCCCCGTGTTGAGGCATTTGAAGCAGTGAGTAGCAGACACTCAGGGCAGTTAAACGGATGGTGGTTTCTAGCTTCAACTTGATTAGGTTGAGTCGAGGAACACCACTGCCGCCTTAGCTGAAAAGGTTGCTCAACTACAAGATAAAGTGGGAAAGAAGGAACAAAGTCCTTTGGGAATGGGTTGGCATTCTGTTCCACCACAAATGTCAGGAGTGAATCCCCCAACTAACATTTCACTCACTGTTCCCACACCAATTCCTTTAGCTGCACCAGAGTGTTTTTCTGGTGATCCCAATAAAGTTCAGACTTTTCTTCACAAGTTGAACTCCATTAGCTTGTAGACCAAATACCTTTCCAGATCCACAATCCTGAGTAGCATTTCTAATTTCCTATTTATCTGGAGATGCTGCCACATAGGCAGTTCCCTTAGTTCGCCAAGATAGCCCATTACTCTATAATTGGAGAACGTTTGTGCAAAAGTTCGAAAATGTCTTTGACCAAAGAGCAATTACCTTGTCAGCAGATCGAGAGTTGCTAGAGTTACGCCAAGGAAATAGGGATTTAGTTTCATATTTGGCTAATTTCAATCAGTTAGTGGTGGAAGCAGCTTGGCCAGAGGAGAAAAGAGCCGCTCTTTTCTATCAAGGTCTCAAAGACGAGTTGAAAGATGTTCTTGCACAAATTGATCCTCAACCAACTGGCTGTTCAGAGTTAATCAACCTTGCTTTAAGATTGGATCATCGCCTTGCTGAAAGGAGAGGAGAACGGAAAAAACCTGAGAGAAGCACTTGGCGTGCAGACAGGAGTAAAGGTCCAGAACCGAATAATGAAGTTAGCTCAGAACCAATGGAGATAGGAGCAGTCAGGCAACCTTTAACTAAAGAGGAAAAAGAACAGCGCCGAAAAAATGGACAATGTTTGTATTGTGGCCTTAAGGGTCATTTTGTAAAAGAATGCCCAGTAAAACCAAAGAACAAGATACCTGTAACAAAAAGAACTGTAGCAAGTGTAGATATCAAAAAGGAAAACTAGAACACCCAAGGTGTAACGAAGGGCTACTCTTGGGTGTAGTAATTAACCCTTCCCAAGACACAAATCAAAATCAACAATTAACAAGGTCACAACCTTTAAGAATCGACCTTGAGATACAGGTACAAGATCAAGTTCATCTAGGCAAGGCTTTAGTGGACTCTGGTGCTACTGGCAATTTCATAGACACACAGATAGTTCAATCATGGAATATCCTGTGTGAGAAAAAGAAAACACCAGAGGTGGTGCAAGCAGTAGATGGCAAACTACTATCTGGAGGACCAGTGGTCCTACAAAGTCTTCCATTGTCAGTAACTTGTGATGGACAGATGCAAAAGAGTAAACATGTTGAATTGATAACATTTGATGTGATTCATGTTCCTCAGTATGGGATGATTCTTGGAATGCCATGGTTGAGTTATCATAATCCCAAAATAGACTGGAAAGAAAAAAGATAAAGTTTTGATCTCCTTTCTGTAAAGCGAAGTGTCTTAAGACAATGAACATTAAAACTCCCATTAAATCCTACGTAGCCACAGCCGCTGAGAAGGATATAGTATTACCCTTGCAATATTCATCATTTATTGACATGTTTGATGAAAAGGAAGCAGAAAGTGTACCCCCGCACAGACCATATGACTGTCAAATCAATCTCATGCCTGGAGCCGTACTTCCTAGTTGTCATATATATGCCTTATCCGAACAGGAAAATCAATATCTCAGAAAGTACTTAGACCAATTTCTAGCTAACCGATTCATTCGCCCTTCTAAATCTCCAGCAGCCTCTCCTCTTTTCTTTGTCTCCAAAGCAAACGGAGATCTTAGAACTTGCATAGACTATAGGGCGCTTAACGAAATCCCGATAAAGAATAAGTATCCGTTACCCTTAATTCCTATCCTTCTAGACCAAGTAAGAAAGGTGACAATCTATACAAAACTAGATTTAAGAGTAGCATATCATTTAGTCAGAATGAGAACTGGTGACGAGTGGAAAACTGCCTTTAAAACTCGGTCTGAGTTATTCGAATACACTGTCATGCCATTTGGACTCTGTAATGCCCCCAGCAGCCTTTCAGTTCTTTCTAAATGATGTCCTGCGAGAATATTTGGATCTTTTTGCAACAGTATATATAGATGACATTCTCATTTATTCCGATAATGAAGCGGAACATGAGCAACATGTTAAAAAGATTCTTCTAGCCCTCAGAAAACATCATTTATATTGCAAACTGAGCAAATGTGAGTTTCATGTCACTCCCGTTGAATTCTTGGGTGTAATACTTACCCCACAAGGAATGACCATGGCCGAAAGAAAAGTTCAAGCTGTCACCAATTGGCCAATCTCTAAAACTGTGCGAGATGTGCAATGTTTTCTTGATTTCACCAACTTTTATCGCAGATTTATTGATCATTTTTCTCAAACAGTATCACCCATTACCAAGTTGCTGAGGAAAAAAGAACCCTTCTTGTGGTCCCCATAAGCTGATAAGGCCTTTTCGACCTTAAAGAAAGCTTTTTCTACAGCGCCTATCTTAGCTCATCCAGATACCGAATGCCCATTTGTTGTAGAAGCAGATGCTTCTGATAGAGCAATAAGTGCAGTACTCTCTCAATGCAATAAAGAAACTGGTCAACTTCATCCGATGGCTCTTATGTAGTGAAAGTCCCATGGGGAACAGGGTCAAGACTGATTTGCATATGGCTGGGTCTGAGCTGGAATGGCATGGCAAGCAAATAAACTGATGGATTAAACCCAGATCTGTGACTGGGGGTGAATGTTTGATTTGTTCTGCATTCCGTCCATCTTCTGTTGTTTTTGCATTTGTCGCCCCAAGTGGGAAGGGTATGCCCAGATGTGGGTCCCGTGCTTGCTATGCCCCCAGATTCAAGATAGCCTTGCTGATGAAGGGTGATACCCTGATACCGGCCCCAGAATGACTGTTTCTGGTCCAGGGAAGACCTGGCCTGGCAGTTGGGGCTCGACTGTTCCCATGGGGAACAGGGTCAAGACTGATTTGCATATGGTTGGGTCTGAGCTGGAATGGCATGGGAAGGAAAAAAACTGATGGATTAAACCCAGATCTGTGAATGGGGGTGAATGTTTGATTTGTTCTGCATTCTGTCCATCTTCTTTTGTTTTTGCATTTGGCGCTCCAAGTGGATAGGGTATGCCGAGATGTGGGTCCCGTGCTTGCTATGCCACCAGATTAAAGATAGCCTGGCTGATAAAGGGTGAAACCCTGAAACCGGTCCCAGGATGCTTGTTTCTGGTCCAGGGAAGACCTGGCCTGGCAATTCGGGCTCAACGGTTCCCATGGGGAACAGGTTCAAGACTGATTTGCATATGGCTGGGTCTGAGCTGGAATGGCATGGCAAGCAAAAAAACTGATTGATTAAACCCAGATCTGTGACTGGGGGTAAATGTTTGATTTGTTCTGCATTCCGTCCATCTTCTGTTGTTTTTGCGAAAGTTGAATGAGGCAGATCAAAATGATTTAATAGCAAAAAAGAGCTCCTAGCAATTTGTAATGCCTTTAAGGAATGGAGACATTACTTTTTAGGTGCTAAATCTATATAACCACAGTCTACACAGACCATCCAAATCCACAATTCATGAGCGCAGCTCGCCTCTTAACACCCAGACAATTACGATGGATGTTATTTTTTGCAGAATTTGACTTTGTGGTAACCTTTCACCCTGGTAAAGACAATCGTAAAGCTGATGCTTTATCCAGACAAGATTCTACCATATTACCCATAACTCAACCACCACAAGCCATAATAGCCCCAGAAAAGGTTCTATGTATTATAAAAACTGAAGACTTTTTTAAAAACATCCGTAACTATTTTACCATTGAGAAATGGCAGAAGTGGGTTCAAGCAAATCGTGATAGAACTATCAAACAAGCCCTGCCCTTCCACGAATCTCATTTGTTTGCCCTGAAAACTAGCCTACGTAAGTTAGTTTTTCACTGGCTACACACCGTCCCCATAGCAGGACATCCAGGCATCCCAAAGACACTTGAATTAATTCAAAGATACTTTTGGTGGCCTACCCTAGTAAAAGATGTTAAACAAATGGTAACAGACTGCGAAACCTGTGCCGAAACAAAAACAAGTCATTCAAAGCCCAAAGGACTTTTACAACCTCTCCCAACTCCAAATAAACCATGGGAACATATATCTGTAGATTTTATTACAGGATTACCGTCAGTACAACATCATTCCGTAATTCTCGTAGTTGTAGACAGTCTCACTAAATATGCACACTTCATTGCTTGCAAAAAAATACCTACTTCCAGTGATTTGGCAATTATACTTCTAAATCAAGTGGTTCACCCCTCATGAACTGCCTAAAGTGATACTCTCTGACCGAGGATCACAATTGACCTCACGTTTCTGGCAAACATGGTGTAAAACATTACAAGTCACATCCACTCTAACCACCAGTCATCATCCACAAACAGACAGACAAACCGAAAGATTAAATCAATCATTAAAGCAATATTTATGAGCTTATGCAGAAAAGGCGGTAACTTCTTGGGTATCAATGCTTTGGCTAGCTGAATTAGCATATAATAACTCTTACCATACATCCACAGGATCAACACCTTTTTATGGGTTGTTTGGGTATCACCCAGTTACATTACCTATCACAATACCCCAAGAAACCTCACTTACTCCTGCAGTCTCAGATACTATGCAACAACTACATCAGGTGCAAAAGCAAATTCAACAACACCTGGAAAAAGTGAAACTAAAATATAAAAGACATTATGATAAAAAACATTGTGAAGGTCCGCAATACAAGCCAGGAGATAAAGTGTGGCTCTCAACTCGTCACATCACCTTTAAGAAAAAACATATGTTCCATCCTAAATACATTGGTCCTTACACAGTACTTCAGCAGATAAATCCAGTGAAATACAAACTACTTTTACCCACACCATTACATATTCACCCCGTTTTTCATACTTCCCTTCTGAAAAAAGCACATATATGTCTAACCTTCACCTGGTGATGGTTGGGTGCAAAGTTACGTAGTGTGTGGGCACCCTGGCACTAGCCAAGGTGCCCCTACATTGTTCAGGGCAAATTCCCCGGACTTTGTGAGTGCGGGGACACCATTACACACGTGCACTATACATAGGTCACTACCTATGTATAGCCTCACAATGGTAACTCAGAACATGGCCATGTAACATGTCTAAGATCATGGAATTGTCACCCCAATGCCATTCTAGCATTGGGGAGACAATTCCATGATCCCCCGGGTCTCTAGCACAGAACCCGGGTACTGCCAAACTGCCTTTCCGGGGTCTCCACTGCAGCTGCTGCTGCCAACCCCTCAGACAGGTTTCTGCCCTCCTGGGGTCCAGGCAGCCCTGGCCCAGGAAGGCAGAACAAAGGATTTCCTCTGAGAGAGGGTGTTACACCCTCTCCCTTTGGAAATAGATGTGAAGGCTGGGGAGGAGTAGCCTCCCCTTGCCTCTGGAAATGCTTTGATGGGCACAGATGCTGCCCATCTCTGCATAAGCCAGTCTACACCGGTTTAGGGATCCCCCAGCTCTACTCTGGCACGAAACTGGACAAAGGAAAGGGGAGTGACCACTCCCCTAACCAGCACCTCCCAGGGGAGGTGCCCAGAGCTCCTCCAGTGTGCCCCAGACCTCTGCCATCTTGGAAACAGAGGTGTTGCTGGCACACTGGACTGCTCTGAGTGGCCAGTGCCAGCAGGTGATGTCAGAGACTCCTTCTGCTAGGCTCTTACCTTTCTTACTAGCCTATCCTCCTTCCTAGGTAGCCAAACCTCCTTTTCTGGCTATTTAGGGTCTCTGCTTTGGGGAATTCTTCAGATACCGAATGCAAGAGCTCACCAGAGTTCCTCTGCATCTCCCTCTTCACCTTCTGCCAAAGGATCGACCACTGACTGCTCAGGACGCCTGCAAAACCGCAACAAAGTAGCAAAGACGACTACCAGCAACCTTGTATCGCTTATCCTGCCGGCTTTCTCGATTGTTTCCTGGTGGTGCATGCTCTGGGGGTAGCTTGCCTCCTTTCTGCACCAGGAGCTCTGAAGAAATCTCCTGTGGGTCGACGGAATCTTCCCCCTGCAACCACAGGCAACAAAAGACTGCATCACCGGTCCTCTGGGTCCCCTCTCAGCACGACGAGCGTGGTCCCTGGAACTCAGCAACTCTGTCCCAGTGACTCCCACAGTCCAGTGACTCTTCAGTCCAAGTTTGGTGGAGGTAAGTCCTTGCCTCCTCACGCTAGACTGCATTGCTGGGTACCGTGTGATCTGCAGCTGCTCCGGCTCCTGTGCACTCTTCCAGGATTTCCTTCGTGCACAGCCAAGCATGGGTCCCCAACACTCTAACCTGCAGTGCACAACCTTCTGAGTTGTCCTCCGGCATCGTGGGACTCCCTTTTCTGACTTCGGGTGGACTCCGGTTCACTCCTCTTCTAAGTGCCTGATCTGGTACGTCTGCGGGTGCTGCCTGCTTCTGTGAGGGCTCCCTGACTTGCTGGGCGCCCCCTCTGTCTCCTCATCCAAGTGGCGATATCCTGGTCCCTCCTGAGCCACAGCAGCATCCAAAAACCCTAACCGCGACCCTTGCAGCTAGCAAGGCTTGTTTGCGGTCTTCCTGCGTGGGAACACCTCTGCAAGCTCCTTCACGACGTGGGACATCCATCCTCCAAAGGGGAAGTTCCTAGTCCTCTTCGTTCTTGCAAAACACCAAGCTTCTACCTTCCAGTGGCAGCTTCCTTGCACCCTCAGCTGGCATTTCCTGGGCTCCTGCCCACTCTCGACACTGTCTTACAGGTACTCAGGTCCGGAAATCCACTGTTGTTGCATTGCTGGTGTTGGTTTTCCTTGCAGAATCCCCCTATCACGACTTCTGTGCTCTCTGGGGGTTATAGGTGCACTTTACACCTACCTTACAGGGTCTTGGGGTGGGCTATTTTTCTAACCCTCACTGTTTTCTTACAGTCCCAGTGACCCTCTACAAGCTCACATAGGTTTGGGGTCCATTCGTGGTTCGCATTCCACTTTTGGAGTATATGGTTTGTGTTGCCCCTATACCTATGTGCTCCTATTGCAATCTATTGTAACTTTACACTGCTTGCATTACTTCCTTTTGCTATTACTGCATAATTTTGGTATTGTGTACATGTATCTTGTGTATATTTGTCATCCTCATACTGAGGGTACTCACTGAGATACTTTTGGCATATTGTCATAAAAATAAAGTACCGTTTTTTTTTCCTGTTCTTTAAAAAGTGCTGAAACTTTTTCTCTCTTCTAACTGTCTCTAAACCTTCTTCTATCATGTCTGATGTAGGAACTTCTCTTAAAATGGGCAATACTACTTATGACAATCTAAACTTTAAGAGCCTAAGGAGTCTCTGAATTGATAGAGGTTTAGTGATAGGAAAGAATCCTTCAAGAGAATTTCTATTTAATTTGCTCATTGAGAATGATAAGTCCCTAGCTGGCACTTCAATTGAGAAGATGGTAGATAGCTCACACTCTGACTCAGGGGGGCCTCTTGAGGGAGGCATGGAGGGTTCTATTCCAAATCTGCCCCTTAGCAGACCACCTAGCAATGCTGGTAGTAATAGAAGCTCCCATCATAGTAGGGATGTTTTTGTTCGTGGAGGCCAGGTTGTTAGAGTACAAGCTGTTAGGGACAGGTCTCCCTCGGTTGAGTCCAATATATCGTCAGTGTCCAAGCATTCCCAACACACCCACTCTGAAGACAACATGTTAGAAAGGGAACTCAAAAAGTTGAGAGTGGAAGAGACCAGGCTGAAGCTTAAACAGCAACAGCTGGCTCTAGACAGGGAATCCATAGACCTGGAGAAGGAGAGACAGAGTTTGGGGTTTGGACCCCATGGTGGCAGCAGCAGTATTCCTGATAGTAATCCTGTGAGAGAGCATGATTCCAGGAATCTGCACAAGATAGTTCCCTCTTACAAGGAGGGGGATGACATTAACAAGTGGTTTGCTGCACTTGAGAGGGCCTGTATGGTACAGGGGGTCCCTCAAAGGCAGTGGGCTGCTATCCTATGGCTATCTTTCAATGGAAAGGGTAGGGATAGGCTCCTTACTGTTAGAGAAAGTGATGCCAATAAGTTTGCAGTTTTGAAGGATGCACTCTTGGATGGATTTGGCTTAACCACTGAACAATACAGGATTAAGTTCAGAGACACCAGAAAAGAGTCCTCACAAGACTGGATAAACTTTGATGACTGTTCAGTGAAGGCCTTGAAGGGGTGGTTACATGGCAGTAAAGTATCTGACTATGAAAGCCTGTATAATCTTATTCTGAGAGAGCATATTCTGAATAACTGTGTGTCTGACTTGTTACACCAATATCTAGTGGACTCAAATCGGACCTCTCCCCAAGAATTGGGAAAGAAGGCAGACAAATGGGTCAGAAACAAGAGTGAACAGAAAAGTTCATACACGGGGTGACAAGGATGTCAAGAAGAAGGATGGTAAGTCTTCTGACAAGGGTGGAGACAAATCTAAAAATGAGTTTTCATCAGGCCCACAAAAACACTCTGGTGGGGGTGGTGGGTCCAAATCCTCTTCTAATCAAGTAAAAAAGCCTTGGTGTTATTTATGTAAAGTAAAAGGCCATTGGACAACTGATGCCAGTTTTCCAAAGAAAAACACCAAACCTCCCACTACCACAACCCCTACTGCAACCTCTAGTGCCCCTAGTAATAGCAGTGGTGGTGGGAGCAAACCTACTAATAGCCAATCCAAGGGAGTAGCTGGGCTCACTTTTGGTAATTTAGTTGGGGTTGGTCTTGTTATGGAGATCACAGAGGCTGTGTTAGTCTCTGAAGGTGCCATTGATTTGGCCACCTTGGTTGCTTGTCCCCTTAATATGGATAAGTACAAGCAACTTCCCCTAATCAATGGTGTTGAGGTTCAGGCCTACAGGGACACAGGTGCCAGTGTTACCATGGTGATAGAGAAGCTGGTACACCATGAACAACACCTACTTGGTCACCAGTACCAAGTGACAGACGCTCATAACAATACTCTTAGCCACCCCATGGCTGTTGTGAATCTCAACTGTGGGGGGGGGGGTTACTGGTCCAAAGAAAGTTGTGGTTGCTTCAGATTTACCTGTAGACTGTCTACTAGGAAATGATTTAGAGACATCAGCTTGGGCAGAAGTGGAGTTGGAGGCTCATGCAGCAATGCTGGGCATTCCTGGGCATATGTTTGCTTTGACAAGGACTCAGGCCAAAAAGCAAAAAGGACAGGGTGACTTGGATCCTGGAACAATGGACCAAGTGCTCCCTAAAGCTAGGGGTAGCAAGGGTAAATCCCTACCCACTATCCCTCCCTCTACAGATGATTCAACTTCTGAGGAAGAAGAATGTCCTCCCTGTGCAGAACCTTCACCAGAGGAGCTGGCAACAGACACTGCTGAGCTTTTGGGTGGAGGGGGGCCTGCCAGGGAAGAGCTGAGTGTGGCACAGCAATCCTGTCCCACATTAGAGGGTCTCAGACAGCAAACTGTCAAGCAGCAAAATGGGGATGTCAGTGACTCACATAGAGTTTACTGGGAGGACAACCTCTTGTACACAGAGGCAAGGGACCCAAAACCTGGAGCAGCCAGGAGATTGGTCATTCCCCTGCAGTAGAGAGAGTTCCTCCTAACTCTGGCACATGACATTCCCTTGGCTGGGCATTTGGGCCAGATCAAAACATGGGAAAGGCTTGTCCCCCTGTTTCACTGGCATAGGATGTAAGAGGACACGAAAGATTTTTGTAAGTCTTATGTGACCTGCCAAGCCAGTGGCAAGACTGGTGGCACACCAAAGGCTCCCCTTATTCCGCTACTTGTGGTTGGGGTCCCCTTTGAAAGGGTAGGGGTTGACATAGTTGGCCCCCTTGACCCTCCCACTGCTTCAGGCAATAGGTTTATCTTGGTGGTTGTGGACCATGCCATAAGATATCCTGAAGCACTTCCTCTAAGGACCACTACAGCACCTGCAGTGGCAAAAGCCTTCCTGGGAATCTTTTCCAGGGTGGGTTTTCCAAAAGAGGTTGTATCAGACAGGGGTAGCAACTTTATGTCTGCATACTTGAAGGCTATGTGAAAGGAATGTGGTGTAACATACAAATTCACCACACCTTATCATCCACAAACAAATCGACTGGTAGAGAGGTTTAATAAAACTCTCAAAGGAATGATAATGGGACTCCCTGAAAAACTCAGGAGGAGATGGGATGTCCTGTTACCTTGCCTCCTTTTTGCTTACAGGGAGGTACCCCAGAAAGGAGTGGGCTTCAGCCCCTTTGAACTCCTATTTGGGCACCCTGTAAGAGGTCCACTAACACTTGTGAAGGAGGGTTGGGAACAACCTTTAAAAGCTCCCAAACAGGATATAGTGGACTATGTACTTGGCCTAAGATCCAGAATGGCCGAGTACATGAAAAAGGCCAGTAAAAACCTTCAGGCCAGCCAAGAGCTCCAGAAGCAATGGCATAACCAGAAGGCTGTTCTGATTTAGTACCAACCAGGACAGAAGGTATGGGTATTGGAGCCTGTGGCCCCAAGAGCACTCCAAGACAATGGAGTGGACCCCATCTCATTGTTGAAAAAAAGGGCGAGGTCACATACTTGGTTGACCTAGGCACTGCCAGGAGTCCCCTTAGGGTGATTCATGTCAACCGCCTAAAACCCTACTATGATAGGGCTGATCTCACCCTGCTCATGGCAACAGATGAAGGACAGGAAGAAGAGAGTGACCTCTCCCTGATCTCTTCTCTTCCACTGAAGATGATGCTTTAGTGGAAGGTGTAGTTTTGGCCGACTGTCTTACTGCAGAGCAGAAAGACAACTGCATAAATCTCCTTGGGCAGTTTTCTGAACTCTTTTCAACTGTGCCAGGCACCACATCTTGGTGTGAACACACAATTGATACTGGAGACAGCTTGCCTGTCAAAAGTAAAATTTATAGGCAACCTGACCATGTCAGGGACTGCATAAAGCAAGAAGTTCAGAAAATGCTTGATCTAGGAGTGGTTGAACATTCTGAAAGCCCATGGGCCTCTCCTGTGGTGCTTGTACCAAACCCTCACTCAAAAGATGGAAAAAGGGAGATGAGGTTTTGTGTAGATTACAGAGGTCTCAACCAGGTAACAAAAGCTGACGCTCACCCTATACCCAGGGCAGATGAGCTCATAGATACACTGGCATCTGCCAAGTATCTAAGCACCTTTGATTTGACTGCAGGGTATTGGCAGATCAAATTGGCATAGAATGCTAAAGCAAAAACTGCTACTACTATAACTTTCTACTATAGGAGGACACTATCAATTCACAGTAATGCCCTTTGGTTTGACAAGCCAGGCCAGCCTCCTACACACTCTGCCAATTTTGTTTAACCATGACCCACAGCTCCTCGTCTGTGAATCGTATTTTTCTTTGTGGTGTCATGGTGGCTGTGTTGTGGGTGGTGGGGCGTGTGCTGTGCAGCGATGCTGGGTATGCTGTTTGTTGGTGTGAGTTTGAGTGCTAGGATGTGCCTGTGGTTTGTGGTGTTTGTGTTCAGTGGTGATGAGCATGTTGCGTTGCTCTTGATTTTGTGTGTTGTGTGATGCATGTTCATTGTGATGTTGCGTGTGATATCGAGGTGCAGTGCCTTCTGTCAGTGTGCTCTTGCCTCGCTATGTCAGTCTTTCAGGGTGCAAAGGATTCTGGGTATGTGTGGGGAGGTGTTTTATAGGACTGTTGTCAGGTATGTGTGGTGTGTGTATGTGTATCAAGTGTGGGGTATTGTCCAATGTGGTGCAGTGTTCTGGTAGAGGTGCTTTTTTGTCTGCAGCGGTTCAGACTTCCAATGGATTGCCACAGTGCTAAGACCGCAGTGCTGATTTGTGATTCATGATTTGGAGGGCGTGATGTTCTCGGCTTGACGGTGCTGGTGGTGCAGACGCCTCTTTCATGCTGTCATTCAGGCCGATGGTGTCGTTTTTTGGTATTTTTTTGGCGGTATTGTGTTGGTGACTCATAATACATCGTTCTTCAGACCGCCATCATTGGCGGTCTTTCAGCGCCCGCTTAAACGGCGGTCTTCGGTAAAGACCACTGAAGTCAGAATGACCACCTAAGTCTCTCATATCTAAACAGACCAACATATGTAGAAAAGGTTGTTATACACCTGCAGTTTTCTTCAAGTTCTAACTGATGATAACCTTTATTTAAATCAGGTCAAGAGAAGACCTTGGGTCCATCCAATTGTGTTATCATGTCAGCAATGTGGGGATCTAGATGTTGTTCTTGTTCAATTGCTATGTTTGCCTGGTACATGTCAATGCATATGCACACTGCTCCTTCATGGGCCTTTTTAGACACTACTATTATAGTAGAAACCCTTGGTGTTCGACCAGTGGAACAATCATGCTTAAGTAACAATTCAAGTTCTTTTTCAACAGCTTCTTGTAAATGAAAAGCAATTTGTCCGTTTCTCTGAACAATAGAGCGGACACCTTCATTAATATGCAGCTTTACTTTCATAGTCGTTAACTTTCCTAAACCAGGAAATAATCAAGGGCATTGACTTACTATTTTGTAATGAACATTCATGTTGTAATTCACAGAAATCAGTCCCTTGTCAGCAGCCTGTTGAAACTGAGCAAGCAGGCACTTGTTGCTGTACTTTGAAGCACATGGATTGGTGCTTGTACCTTTGTGTTCTTGCGTTTCACTGTCACTTCAAATGAACCTTTACTCTTCATGGGTGTCGATGCAGCCCAAGTATACTCTTTGGTCTTGGATGTCGTAAGCTGTGGTAAAGGGGACAGTCCATTGCACTTCTCTTCAGGCATTATGTTAATCAATGCACCGCTATCGATAATGAAAGGTAATGAACATCCATTTATTTTTAATGTAATCTTTGGGCAGTGTTTGTATGATTATGTTGTTTTGACATGTCGACTTTTTCTTTGACTGATTATTTTCCTCATATGCGACCCATCCCTAATGTGCACATTTTTCTGAGGTAAACCAACATAGCACAATCACTTTCTTGACTTTCACTTATTATTAAGGTGGAAGAACAGTTTGACGATTATTTAGATGATGATTGACTTTGTTTAGTATCTATTTGCCTCAACTGATTTCACCGCTTGGCCTTGTGGGCGAGCATCGAACATTGGTTCTGGAAAGTTCTGGCAGCCATTTTGTCTTTGCGCCATGATGCACATACTTTTCCTTCGCTTTAAACATTGTCACCAAATGGTTCTCTTTACCACAGCCTATGCATATCTGTCCAATGGCCGGATACTTTCCTTTGTGTGAAAACAATAATCTACATAGGAAACACAACTTCTTTTTATGTGTAGACATCACTTTGTGCCACTTTGTCTTTTGTTTCGAATTACTTTTCACGCTCATGACTGATTTGCTCTGGGCACCTCTGGTCTCCATGTCAGTGGCTTGCTTCTCAGCTGTTCCTCAGCTCTGGTAGCCATTAGCACTTGCTCCAGGCTACGGGCCTTATCACGACCCTGGCGGAGAAGTATCTGCCATCACAAATGTGACAGTTATCTCGTCCAGCGTATTATTATCTCCATAGAATGTAATGGGATCATAATACAGCAGATGGGATATCCGTCACATTTGTGATGGAGGAGGACCCTCAGTTAATGTCATAATAAGCCCCAAAGAGTTTCTCTGAGAATTGCCGTCTGAATGAATCAGACTAGCATCCATCAATACCTCTAAGCCTCATGGCTTCTCCATTTTTAACCTCATTGAACTTGCGGTGGTTGATGAGTGTGTTGAGTCTTTACACAAATTCATTGATTGTTTCACCAACTCTTTGACGCTCTTGACTGACAACGTATCATTCATAATCAACGTTTTATACTGTATTGAACTTGAGATTTAACACATTCTTCATCTGAAGGTATGTGACTTCTTAGTCAGTTCTCTGCATCTTTTCTATGACTTCTTTCACACCAGGAAGAGTTTTGAGATATTTGAGAATCTTTTTGTTATAAGTCTGTTCAAGTGCATCAATGAAATCTTCAAATGTCTCTATCCAGACAGTCCATCTATCTCCAATATTTTGCTTTGTGGCAGTATAGAAAGGTGATGGTGGTTTCAGGAAGGTGGCAGCATTTTAACTGCTCTTGGGAGTGGTTGACATTGAGGTGGAGCTCTGTCAGATGCTGTTGGTTGTCCCTGGGAATCTGCATCATCACGGAGGCTTGACGATGGTTGAGCCTTCGGGTCATCTAGGACAGTCTTTGAAGCTGTGACCTTCTTCTTGGTCTCCATTGGAGCCTCTTCACTTTTGGAGACCTCTGGAGTTGCTCTTAGCCCCCACCTGGTTACTTTGATGCTGTGCCACTTCAGGTATAGGATAGCTCAGTAAGCACAACCCCAGTGCTGTTTCTTGTGTCTCCCACCCAGTGCTTCACCTATCAGGACCCAGCACACGTGGCATGCACAAGAAGTCTGCTTGGACCAAGGCAAACTCTCCAGGAGAACACTTTCTTCTACGGGTTAATTATCCCATCGCCATCAACAGCTGTAGCGTCTTCCCCCAGCCTGTGTACCTGCCAATGAGTTGTAAATCACACGTCTTTATTCCTCTGTGTCTACCTGTGAACTCCAGAAATCCAAACCAAGCTTTCATTACATTCCATCGTAGCGGTTATGTCACACTGATAGAGGGTCTTCTGGGACCCACAAAGGTTTATTCAAGACACCACAGATAACCTCACAGATTATGTATTGTAATCATGAGACACAAGAAACTCCTTAAATACACAGAACCTACGAGTGCAAACTTGAAAGTACGGGTGCAAATTACTGCAAGTACACAATTCTATTATACAAAGTGGAAATGTCCGAGTACCTTCAAATACCCCCCTATCTGGCACTCGTATGGGATAAAAAGACAGGAAAGTTTAAAACTGAATTAATTCAGAGTGCATAGTGGCTCACCCATACCTTTCTTTTGTTGATGGAAACAGGTATGCATGAGGATTTAAGGATCTTCCTGTGTCTTGTTATTATTATACTCACTCTTCTTTACCTGCACAATTGAGACAGAGACAAGATCTAGGTTGTCAGAAATGCACCTTTTGGAGTAATGTGAGAATATTAAGAAATAAATATAAGAACTTTTATATCATTCATATTTTAATTATGGATATCCTTCCTGTCATTGAAATTGGTGAAAAGATTCACTTCTCAATTTTGGTTTTTAATATATTAGTGGTCTACCAAAGTTTTCCTTGAGAATTTCATCAGTATAGCAAGATATATGTCTCCTCAGCTACTTGATGGAGTCTAGTGACAACCGAATTGGGTAGTAATATTCATCCTGGTTCATCACTGATGTTAAGGGGAATAGTTTATACTTGTCCTAATTAATATGTAATTCAGAGAACCCCCAAACAGGATGACCTTATGGACAGTGTGGGAGACATTTTCCTCAGAATGTTGAATGTAGATCATTAGATCATTCATGTAAAGTGGTATTTTTAGAGGGTGGCAGTTAATACATAATCTCCAGTGTGCTTAGCATTCTGTTAGTGTACAAGTTAATTATTCTATTAAAAGGGCAAATAGAAGGGGAGAAAGTGGGCATCCTTGGCGATTCCACACTATAATAAAAAAAGTCCAAGATTAGGCCATGGATACTGACTCTAGCCATGGGCTCAGGATAATCAGCAGATAATCTGTGAGTTCATCCCATCCTCGTCACCAAAATTGTAGTGTCTCTTGCTTAAATCACTGGAAAATATAAACGCTGGACTTCCTTGGATGTTAATATATATATTTATTTAAGTTTTCCATAAAAGAAACTCCATCCACCTTCAATATATCCTTCTCCCCACGACTTCCACTTCTCTCCACTCCTCTCTATTCTAGAATCTCCACTCGCACAATACAATGCTACCCAAGGAGGGGGGTAGAGGAGCATACCAAGAATGGCACAAGATAACTTACACATAATAGAAAGGGAAAATAAGCTATACAATAACACTCTACTACTACACAACTACAACTACACAATACTACACTAGTCCTATGAATGGAAGTAATATTTTCCTCAATCCAGTACATCTCAGGAATTCAAACATAAATTAGCATTCTAGTGAGTTGAACACTTTTTCAGCATCGAGGCGTAAGATGGCGGGCTAGAGTTTCAGATCTTCATGCTGCAATATTGCTGTTAAGGTATGAATGACAAAGAGAGTTGATTTAGAAGGTACAAATTCTGACTGATCGGGTAGGACCAGGTGCAACTTTATGGCTTCAACCTATTAGCTATGATATATGCTAGAATGTTTTTATCAGAGTTTAATCATGATAAGGAAGACCATATCTGGGTGGTAGTCTGGACATGGCCACATCTGCACTTTATGACACAGACACTTGGAAGTCGGTGCCACCTTACATATAGTGGGAGGTGGCTTCAGTGATGTAATGTCACCTGGGTTGGACCGATTGGGAGCAGATATGGTCCCCTCAAGGACCACTCATTTGGTGCTGTTTTCAAACTTGCTGGGTCTCTCTGACCTGTGGCGGTGACAGCATCCGAGGGACAGGACCTACTCCTATGTCTCAGGGATGCACAGGGTCTTTTCCAGGACCGATTATGTCATCGCTGCTGCAGGTGAGGTGAATGGGGTGGACAGAACAGACTACTTTGCAAAAGACCTGTCAGATCATTCACCTCTCTGGATTACTGTGGGAGGGAAGTGCCCTCCCCGGGTGCGGGCTGGAAACTTAAAGACAGAGGAGATTGAGCTTTAGCTCAAAGACCTTAAGGAGTCCCCGGGGGCCTGAACAGATCTGCATATTCTCCACACTTTAGAGGTGCTCCGGAGGTAATATTGGGACCTGGCACAGGAGAAGGTTAAAAAAATAGCAATCTGCCACACTACACTGCCTTTACGATGCAGGGGACAAAGCGGACATGTTGCTTGCCTTCCTAAGTATGAGGGAGGTAGAGAGATGCTGGGTGCAGAGTATCACTTATGAGACAGGGAATCCCCACTCAATGGATAAGGCAATTGCAGCGGCCTTTGCACAGTTTTATGCCTCATTTTTTAAGGCCCGATCCCTGACACACACAAAACAAATAGAGGCTACCTAGAAATGGTAGACATGCCAGTGGTGCCTACAGAAGTCTGACTTGTGCTAGAAGAGGAAATTAAACTTCCGGAGGCTCAGGCGGCCATCGTGTAATTGAAACTAGGGAAGACACTGGGGCCAGATACCCTCCCGGCTGAATTCTTGAAGTGATACTCTGGGCTGCTGGGTCCATATAAGACTCACCTCTTTAAAGAGGCCCAATACAAGGGTGAGCACCCTATCTCCCTATTAAATATCAAAACAAAAGTGATGGCCACGATTCTGGCCACCAGACTCTTGAAGGTGATAGTCCTGCTTATATACAAAGACCAGACGGGCTTCATGCCTTCCAGATCCAACAGACTCATCCTCCATCGTCTCTATAACTGGATGACAGAGGTTTGCCATGAGGCGGAATCCCATGCAGTTTTAGCGTTAGATTAAAAAAGGACGTTTGACACAATCCACTGCCCCAGCCTTCACCAGATGCTGAGAAAGTTTGGACTTGACCTTAAATATAGGCAATGGATTTCACTACTCTACCAATCCTGCATAGTGGCAGCAAGAGTAAACAGTGTTCAGCCGACTGTGTTCCTGATAAGACTGGGCACCCAACAGGGTTATCCCCTGTCCCTCTTGCTTTTTGCCCTCACCATAGAGACCTAGCTGCTATGATCAATGCCTGTCCTGCCATTCAAGGATTCAAAATCTCCGGTACCAACGAGGGTGACGAAAAAGTCGTGCTATTGCGAACAACATAATCTTCTATGTCACCAAGCTGGTGAACACGATCCTCCAGATGTTTGAGACATATGGGGCTCACTCTGGTTACCATATCGACTGGGGCAAGTTAGTGCTTTCCCATTCTTCTGGCCTGTTAGATCTGACAGTTCTTCAGTGGATGCTCCAACTGGAGGCCCATAGTTTCCAGTACTTGGGCATTTACGCTACTCCCCACAGAGAGACGTGTCTGACCAGGAATCTGGTACAGGTGGTGCTGAATTTCCAGGCGGATACGGAGAGATGGCATAGGCTGCCTCTTACCCTGCTAGGGAGGGCAGTTATATTTAAAATGATTACACTCCCTAAACTAGTCTACCCCCTGAAGACCGCATACTACCCAAGGCAACATTTGTCAAGTTAGAGGGCGACTTAAGAACCCTGCTGTGATGTGGTGAACACCCCGGGATAGTGCTTGTGACCCTTACAACAATGGGATCGATCTCCCAGACATAAGGGCCTACTACTGGGCAGCTCACATGGAGCCATAAATGACTTGTTATTTGCACCGCAAGATCACTACACTTACAGACTGGAGTGAATGCAGTTTGCCAGCCTGTCTTAACTGACTATCTCTACGCTGGGAAGGGCGCTCAACAGCTGCTACCGGCAACATATGTGGCATTGGATGCCGGGAAGAAAGTTACTAGGAGCATAGGCTGGGAAGGAGGGATAAAGCAGGCAACTCCAGTCTAGGAAGACGCATGGATGTACGAGATGGTATCAGAGCGTGGAACCTGTTGGGAATTGCCCAGATAGGTGATCTCTTGGAAGAGGGTGAATTGATTACCTCTTTGTCCATGCAAAGGGAGTATTCCAAGAAAAAGAACCAGTATTAAAAATGTGCGCAGCTGAGACAGGCCTGTGAAGCAAAGAAATTGAAGGGCTTGGACATACCTCAGCATGTCACCCTAAAGGGCAGACTGTTGCTAGAAGAGTCAGAATTGAAGGCTATCTCCCTCCCCTGCAAGACACTAAACAACATATGCCAGACACAGGCGGTCATTCCAAGTCTGGCCAAAAGACCGCTGCCGGCATTACAACCTTCCCGCTGGGCCGGCGGGCGCTAACCATGTTAGCGCCCGCAGGCCCAGCGGGAAGGAGGCCTGCAACACAGAAGCTCCGAATGGAGCCGGCGGTGTTGCGGGCGTGCGACGGGTGCAGTTGCACCCGTCGCGCTTTTCACTGTCTGCTAGGCAGACAGTGAAAAGCTGGCTGGGGCCCCCAGGGGCCCCAAGACACCCGTTACCGCCAGCCTCTTCCTGGCGGTGACAACCGCCAGAAACAGGCTGGCGGTAAGGGGGTCAGAATCCCCATGGCAGCGCTGCTTGCAGCACTGCCATGGCGGATTCGCCCAGCCGGGGCAAAAACGGCGGGAAACCGCCGGCCCCGGTTTTCTGACCGTGGCTTTACCGCCGCGGTCAGAATGGGCTTGGAAGCACTGCCAGCGGTGCTTCCGTCCTTCGCGACCCTGGCGGTCATAGACCGCCAGGGTCAGAATGACCCCCACAACAGTGACAAAGCTGAGAGCCAAGCACACTGACTAACCTGACATGGGTGAGCTGGAGGACGTGGCCTGGGAGGCAGCCATAATGTGCCTGAGAGAAGTGGGCATAAAGTTCCGACTGTTCCTTTTCCAGCTTAAAATACCTCATGGGGTCTACTATGATAGAGACCACCCGCATCACATGAGGAAGGCGGTGTCCGCGGACTGTGTCTGCTGCATGGAAGCAAGGGATTCATTGATTCCTACACTATGGAGTTACCCTGCTCTTCAGTCAGAAATACTGATCATGGTTGGTGAGGGAGCTTAGTCACATGTTGCTCAGTTACGTTTTGGGAGAAGCATCCCTCTCAAACCTAAATACATGTTACCTGTTGTTTGTGGGAGACAATTGGGAGGTGGCGCACCACTGGGGTGTGCCAGAGGTTCCTATCTTGGCAGAATGGAAGAAGGGGCTGGACCCACAAATGGCAGCTGCAAAGGTCACATATAGGAATAGGGGTGCCCAGGTAAATATTTCAGGGTCTGGAGGAGATGGCTAAAATACTACAGGGAATACTGCAGATACCTCAACATGACTTAAAATCCTAATGTATATCTTTGTGCCATATGTTTGTCCTATGTAAACAGATGCATGTGTATTCCTACCTCCTCTGCTGTTTTATTTCTGTTTTAGGTGCAGGTTTGTTCCCTGAATTGTTGTCTAATGAAGCAAAAAAACAAAATAAAGTTTTTTTTGTTTTTTTTAAAATAATGATAGGGGAGGTTTGCCAGATTGAGTAGGACCGACATAACTGCCTCTTGTATCATTAGAAGCAAAACTCCTGTCTTCAAGGCTTTATCATGCATTTTTAGCAGGTGTCGTGTCTCTTAGCCTAATTACTGTTTAGAGACCTAATCCCATTCCAGCTGGGAGACCAACTGCTGGCCAGTGATTTGCCTTGCTTACATTTTACGTGGCAAGTGAGTGTTATGCAGTTCTCTAATGTGACCCTTGACCCATTCTAAAGATACACTGTGCAAGTACTCAGATATCTGTTGTGCAGATAAGGTACATTTGGTTTTATGTAGGTTTATATAATGGGTCCTAAAGATTATTAAGATTTTTGTTTGGTCGAATTTGAATTGTTTGTTTGGGGTTTATATATGTGTTACTGGCTACTGCTCATGTTTCCTGAGAACACGTTTAAGTAGTGTATAGCCAGGTCTGTGACTTTTTCACTTTTTCCAAATGGCTTAGTTCCTGCAAATTTGCCTAGCAAATTAGTCTCCAACAAGCCCTAAAAAACACACACAAGCCGGTAAAGGAGCTCACAGCGGATGAAGCCGCTTGCCTGGGTTTGGCTTGGCCGAGCTCAGGCCTGCTTCTGTGGTGATACACTGCCTGAGCCAGGGGCTGCTGGTATGATATGCCCATCCCCTGTGAATGGCAACCCCAGATTCTAGGTGAGAGACTGCTGGGTGGGGCTGTTAGCTGGATCCCCTGTAGATGGTTGGCCACTCCTGGCCTTCTCAGTAGTATTTTGCCACTGCCATACATCTTCGGACCATCATTCCAATGGGGGAGTTGCCTGGTTGCACAGCACAGTGGGATGGGGGCCACTGTCATGCAGGTCAGCTGAAATTGCACAGCAAGTGGTAGGCTCGGGGTGTGCAGGACATTTTGATGGGTTTTCCTCCTAAAGGGCTGCAGTGTCTCTCAATGCAGAGATTAAGTGAAATGCAACTATATCAAAGCCTGGGAGTGGAGGGTCCCTTCCTTGAACAAAAAAACAAACAAGGAACTGCAATGCAATAGATCTCGCATTAGACCTAGTTAGAGCTATTAGCATTGTAAACTCCTAACCGGACTTTTCTTGTCACATAAACTGAAAATGAAAAGTAAAACAGTTTTAAGTAAGCCAGCCGATGGGTGCTATGAGCGTGAAGGAGACACACAAAAGGAAACAGAAGTTCACTCACGGTCAAACGTATCGGCAAAAGTGCAATTATCCATGTAACAGGGTCGATGTCATGCAAAACTCTTGACTACTGCCCAGCGAGATCGCGCTGCGTAGGATTTAAAAAGAAAAAGTAGTTCAGAAGCTATTTGGAAAACACAGAGCCTCGTGTTTTCAGTAGTTTGTCGGTGCTCTTGAGGAGGGCTAAATAACCGAAAAGACATGACGCAGCATGCTTTTCACTAATGAAATGACGTGAATTTTAGAAGGCAAGCCCACAAACCAACCAAACTGATATGCATGAGATGGGTGTGGTTAAAAGCCCACAGAGAGAGTACAATCTGAGCACTTGCATACTCGACCCTAAAGAGGAGCTAGCTAAAACAGCAGGGTGAATGAGAAGGTGCTTTCCATCACTGGGCATATGGGGTACATTGTAACCCTATAACCATACAAAACATTAAAACAACTAGTTCCGGGCCATCTAACTAAAGTCCCAAAGTAAATTCCTTTGTGATAATACAGGTCCTTAGTGGGTACTGTGCTATATTAGGGACTGGGTGAGAGCTTCTACACTGCTTGCTGTCGAGAAAATAATAGTCCTTTTTCAATCCCATCACTGTTCATTGTTTCTTTCATTTGCTATGGGTTTGAATAGGGGCATTGTCTATCTTGTCAAGTGTCTTTGTAGCAGGTGTCACTTGTCCTTCCATTTTCTTTTTTCTATGTATTGTGAGGCTTAACTTTTGTCAGTATTGAAATTTGCCCTGACGATCAAATTGAAACTCTGGGGTCATATTCCTATATGGCAGTCCCTCAGATACTGAGGAAGTAGAGGCAAAGGTTTTGAAGTCTTGTACCACATCTCGCTCATCAGATAATGTCATTGATGGCATGTAAATATGGTCTGTCACATTTTCAATTTGTTCAGTAACTTTTCAGGGATGACTGTAGCACTGATTTGTATAATATTTTGAGCTTGTTTTGTGGGAATGTTTATGTATTGTATGTTTTTTGGAATAATTATAACCCACTCATGTTAGTAAAAGTTTCATCTTTTGTGAAATAATCTGGGCTGCTTTTTGTGATTTCTTTAGTCTAAAAATAGTTTAAGGTAAAAAATATTTAAGTCAAATTTTAAATGTGGCCGTTTTTAACAATTCAGTGCTTTTATTTGAAACACAATAAATCGTTTTATGTATACTTACTGGTTTGTAGTTTTTATGTTTCACGTGTTCTTATGAAATTATTCAATAGTGTAGGAGGCTGGCCTGGTTTGTAGTGAGTACCTAAAGTACTTACACCTTATACCAGGTCTGGTTATCCCTTAATATTGAAATGTAGAAAGTGTTCTAGCAGCTTAGGCTGTCTAGATATAGCTGTAGCAGATCAGCTTAGGCTGAACTAGGAGACATGCAAAGCTCCTGCAACACCACTATAGTTACACAATACTTATACACAATAAAAGACAATACTCGGTGTAACCAAAAACAAAGGTATTTTGTTTTAGTGACACCATTTCAAAAATATCTTAGAGACAATACTCCTTCTGGAGACCAAAATCAGGTAAGTAAATAGTCATAGAATGGTGTAGACAGTTGAACATACAATAGAATGCAATAGGCCTAGAGGCAACACAAACCATATACTAAGAAAGTGGAATGCAAATCACAAATTCCCCCCTAGGCAAGTGTAATGTGTAAAGGGGCGCTGGGAGTGTAACAAAACACTGAAGGTAAGTAAAATACCCCACCCCACAGCCTAGGAAAGTAGGAGTAAAGTACTGAAAGTTTCCTCAGGACACACTACAAGTTGTGATAAGAGATATTGCAAGAACCAAGCAAGACTGCAATCGACAAATGGTGGATTCCTGGACCTGAAGACCTGTGAAGAGAGGAGACCAAGTCCAGAAGTCACAGAAGATTCCAGGAAGGACAGGAGCCCCTGCCAACCTAGAAGATGGTGCAAAAGTGGATTCTCTGGTTAGAAGAAGACTGCAGAAGAGCACCAAAGAAGATGGCTGTGGGTTCCTGCATGGTGCAGGAGATGTCCACGTCGAGATGTTGGACTCAGGCTCTTTGTGTAACTGTATTCATCCATCAAGCCTTGGTTCAAGCAAGGTTGCGGTTTGCGTCACAATGGCGTTGCCTGGACCCTGGAGGGACCTGGGGCCTCAACTCAGACTGAGGAGGCAAGGGTGGCTCCCAACACTGGAGAGAGCCCACAGAAGACCAGGCAGCACTCACCGGAGTCCCAAAACATGGGTACAAAGAAGATGCAAAGTGCGGTTGGTACAGCACAACAAAAGAAGGTCCCATGCCGCTGGAGAACAACTCAGTGAGTTGTGCTTCACAGGATGGAGTGCTGGGGACCTGGGCTACACTGTGCACAAAGGATTCTTGGAAGAAGTGCACAGAAGCCCAAGGAGCTCGAGTTGATGCTGAGCACAGGGGTACTGTCGCAAACCAGGAAGGCAAGCTCTTACCTTTTCCAAATTTGGACAGCTGGACCTTAGAAAAGTCTGGGTCACGTTGGTCCAACACCTGTGTTCCAGGGAGCATGCTCGTCATCAGGAGAGGAGTCCCAGAGCACCTTCATTGTCGCAAAAGGGTGCCTGCAGGAGCAGGGAAGTGACTTCATCCCTCCACAGGAGATTCCTTCGGTTCTTCTGGTGCAGGGTGAAGACAGGGAGTCCTCAGAGAGTGCACACCTTGGAAACTGTTGCAAATGCTGGCTGGAGCTGAAGTTGCAGGTCACAGGAGTCGTCCTGGATACTTTTTTGCAGTTACAGTGGTTCCTGGAGAAGTCTTGCAAGCTGAATCTGAGGAACACCCAGAGGAGAGACCCTAAATAGCCCTGATAGGGGGGATTGGCTACCTACACAGGCATGCACCTATCAGGAGGGGCCTCTGACATCACCTGCTGGCACTGGCAACTCAGAGGTCTCTACAGTGTCCCCACACCTTGGAATCCAGGATGGCTAACAACAGGGACACACTGTCTGGCCTCTTCCAACCTCAGCTTTCTGAGTTCCTTATCTAGGGACTGGTCCTCTGGGTTGGATGTGTGTGACACCTCTGAGACGGAGGTGACATGGGAATTGGCAGAGGCAGATCTTTCCCTAACTTGAGTAACTCTAGTTACCTGGCCTCTAGGTATGAAGGGTGCCCTACTTCTGTGTGACCCCTTCCCAGTACCAGCTACACTAGGACGTCTGTTCATGGAATGATCTGTGGAAGGACCCTCCCCTGGATCTTCAGAATGATCTCCTAAATCTACCTGGGTGGAATTTCCCTCTACTTCCCCCTCTGACTCTACCTGACCAGTGGTATGTCCCTGGTCATCCTGCAGGAGGAGATGTAAGAGCAAAGAGAAATTCCTTGTTGGGGTTCTTCCCAATCCCTAAACTTCTTTCTAAGCAGAGACCCCTCAAACTTTTGAAATTCAAACTTTCATAAGTTGTTTTTACAACCATGGGGTATCCTCTACAACAGACATAGTGAAAAAAGAGGTTAGGGAGAAGAGTAAAAAGTTAGCAAACTATTTGGCCTAATTTTAAGAGAAAAGAAAAAAAACTTTTCAGAAATCTTTGAATTATTTTGAAAGTTTTAAAGAACTTTTTAGAAAGTGAAATATTACTACTAGGTACAATTGTGTATAGCTCTAAGTATTGGAGTACACTTTTCTTGTGAAAAGCACTAGTAACAAAGTGGTAAAGCAATTGCAAGTACTTATCCCACCGCTGCACCACCAATGGAGGCAAACCTGGTTTGTAGTGGGTACCTAAGGTACTTACACCTTATACCAGGTCCAGTTATCCCTTATTAGTGAAATGTAGGCAGTGTTCTAGCAGCCTATTCTGTCTAGAGGAATCTGTAGCAGAGCAGCTTAGGCTGAACTAGGAGACATGCAAACCTCCTGCAATACCACTATAGTTACACAGTGCTTATACACAATAAAATACAATACTCAGTTTTACCAAAAATAAAGATACTTTATTTTAGTGACACAAGGCCAAAAATATCTTAGAGACAATACTCCTTCTGGAGGTAAGTAGTATACACAATATATACAGTAGAGACCAACATCAGGTAAGTAAATAGTCATAGAATAGTGCAAACAGTAGAAAGTACAATATAATTCAATATGCCTAGAGGCAAAACAAACCATATACTAAGAAAGATAAATGTGAATCACAAATTCCCCCCTAGGCAAGTGTAGTGTGTAGAGGGGTGCTGGGAGGGCAAGAAAGCACCATAGGTAAGTAAAATACCCCAACCCAGAGCCCAGGATAGTAGGAGTAAAGTACTGAAAGTTTCCCCAGGACACACTACAAGAGGTGATAATAGATATTGCAAGAAGCAAGCAAGACTGCAATCAACAAATGGTGGATTCCTGGACCTGAAGACCTGTGAAGAGAGGAGATCAAGTCCAGAAGTCACAGAAGATTCCAGGAAGGACAGGAGCCCCTGCCAACCTAGAAGATGGTGCAAAAGTGGATTCTCCGGTTAAAAGAAGTCTGCAGAAGAGCACCAGAGAAGATGGCTGCGGGTTCCTGTAGGATGCAGGAGATGTCCCACATCGAGATGTTGGATGCAGGCTGCTTGCGTTGCTGGATTCGTCCAACAAGCCTTGGTTCAAGCAAGGTCGCGGTTTGTGTCAAAATGGTGCTGCCGGGACCCAGGAGGGACCTGGGGGCCTTAACTCGGATTGCGGAGGCAGAGGGGACTCCCAACACTGAAGAGAGCACACAGAAGACCAGGCAGCACAGATGGGAGTCCCAGGACATGGGGACAAAGAAGATACAAAGTGCGGTTGGCGCAGCACAACAAAAGAAGGTCCCACGCCGCCAAAGTGCTGGCGACCTGGGCTACACCGTGCACAAAGGATTCTTGGAAGAAGTACACAGAAGCCCAAGGAGCTGGAGATAACGTGGTGCACAGGAGTACTGTCGCAAACCGGGAAGGAAAGCTGTTACCTCCTCCAAATATGGACAGCTGGACCTTAGGACAGTCTGGGTCATGTTGGTCCACCACCTGTGTTCCAGGGAGCATGCTCCTTGTCAGGAGAGGAGTCCCAGAGAACCAGTCGTCGTCACAGAAGAGTGCCTGCGTGAGCAGGGAAGTAACTCAGTCACTCCACAGGAGATTCCTTTGGTTTTTCTGGTGCAGGCTGAAGGCAGGGAGTCCTCAGAGCGTGCACATCTTGGAAACTGTTGCAAATGCTGGCTGGAGCTAAGGTTGCAGGTCACAGGAGTCGTCGTGGATACTTTGTTGCAGTTACAGCGGTTCCTGGAGCAGTCTGCGGTTGATCTGACTGTCAGAAGCTGAAGCAGAGGATGCAGGGGATTCCTGGAGGAGTCTTGCAAGCTGAATCCGAGGAAACACTCAGAGGAGAGACCCTAAATACCCTTGAGAGGGGGATTGGCTACCTACCCAGGTATGCACCTATCAGGAGGGGTCTCTGGCGTTACCTGCTGGCACTGGCCACTCAGAGGTCTCCAGAGTGTCCCCACACCTTGGAATCCAAGATGGCTAACGCCAGGGACACACTGAAGGAGCTCTGGGCACCACCCCTGGGGTGGTTATGGACAGGGGAGTGGTCACTCCCCTTTCCTTTGTCCAGTTTCGTGCCAGAGCAGGGACTGGGGGTCCCTGAACTGGTGTAGACCGGCTTATGCAAGGAGGGCATCATCTGTGCCCTTCAAAGCATTTCCAGAGGTTCTGGAGGCTACTCCTCCCAAGCCTGTAACACCTATTTCCAAAGGGAGAGGATGTAACACCCTACTGCCAAAGGAAATACATTGTTCTGCCTTCCTGGGACTGAGCTGCTCATACCCCAGGAGGGCAGAAACCTGTCTGTGAGGTGGCAGTAGCTGGGGCTGCAGTGAAAACCTCAGAGAGCTGCTTTGGCAGTACTGGGGGTCCATGGTGGAGCACCCAGGATGCATGGGATTGGCCCCCAAAACCAGATTAGGAATGGAGGGACAATTCCATGATCTTAGACACCTTACATGGCCATATTCGGAGTTACTATTGTGAAGCTACATATATGTATTGACATATATGTAGTGCACATGTGTAATGGTATCCCCACACTCACAAAGTCCAAGGGATTGGCCCTGGACAGTGTGGGGGCACCTTTGCTAGTGCAAGAGTGCCCTCACACTTAGTAACTTTGCAGTAAATGAAGGTTAGCCATATAGGTGACTTATAAGTTACTTAAGTGCAGTGAAAATGGCTGTGAAATAGTGTGTGCACTATTTGACTCAGGCTGCAGTGGCAGTCGAAGAAATGTTTGTCAGAGCACCTTATGGATGGCAAAAGAAATGCTGCAGCCCATATGGATCTCCTGGAGCCCCAATGCCCTGGGTGCCCAGGGACCATATACTAGGGACTTGTAAGGGGGGTCCAGTGTGCCAACTGAAATAGGAATATGAAGTCACTAAACTATGGTGAGTTATTTGGAAGTGGAGAGAGCATAAGCACTGGAGTTCTGGTTAGCAGAACTTCAGTGACACAGTTAAGCACTACTGACAACACCCACATTAGGCCACAAACTATGAGCAATGGGGTCCTGGCTAGCAGGATCCCAGTGAGACAGGCAAAACGTACTGACAAATAGGGTTTTAACTATGAGCTCTAGGATCCTGGAAAGCAGAATCCCAGTGAGACATTATAAACACACTGACACACACTCACAAACAGGCTAAAGGTGGGGGTAACCATGCTAGAAAGAGACTACTTTCTCACAAATAGCCTTTCTGTTTTTTCTATTTTCTTATTTGGTTGTTTTTGAGATGGTGAACTTGCAGTATTAATATATTATGCATAAATATTTATGTTTCTATATTTAATTTTGATTTTAAAATATCTGATTCTTTTTATTTATTATAATATAAAAGTAAAAAAGTATACTGTTATAATTGTGGGTGCTTCTTTGGTGGAGAATCGTAAGCTCATCTTCAAAGGTATAGGTTTGGCAGCAGTAGCAAGTGGTGTTTGTTATATCCATTTTTTATAGTGTGAGTATGTTTTTTTTATTGTGTTTCTGGTGTAACTGCAGAAATTATGAACGTGATTGTTTTGGTAACTTGTTCATTTATTTATTTAGTTTTGCTAGTTTTGCAATTATGTGTGAACCTTGTCTTTATTGAATGCATTAGTTTGAATTAATCTTTTGAATTGTAGATTAATTGTCTAATTAAGTGAATGTTTGTATACATAGAAGGTTCATGTTAAAGGTGCCATTAAACATTTATATTGCTTTGTTTATTTTCGTCCATTCTTGTGTGTCGCTGTTTTTGATACTTTACATTGTATATGTTCAGAAAGCCAATATTTTGGTCTACGATAATTAGATGATGATATTTTCTGTACAACAATATGTATATAGTTGATATTGTGGCTGATAACTTCCCCTTTTCCTTGTCCAGCATTCTAATGAATTGTAATTTTCTGTTTCATAACTGTAAAACCTTCCACTTTGCACAGCACAGACGTTGTAAAGAAGAGAAACATTTAGCCTGTGCTTTGAGAAATTTCACTTACTAGGTTGGTAGTCATATTCTATGAATTGTTGACATACACAGAGATCAACACACAAAAGCCCACATTATTTATAGTGTTGTGTCAAGCTTGAGCCACGCCAGGGGGCGCAAGGGCAACACAACACTGCAGTCATATTTATCAAGCCACGCAAGGCCCCTTTGTGTGGCCCTGAATGGCTTGATAAATCTGGAGTTACCCAAGGCAGCACAAATCACTGCCTTTTGTTACCCTGCCCCGGGAGGTGTTCCCACGCAACCACTCACGGATTTCCAGATGTACCATTAGTGGTAGACCTGGGGATGCATCACAATTCCACTCCTCCCCAGGGGAGTCGTAACAAGGAGGAAAATCTTCATTTCTAAAAAAAATTCCCTCTTTTTACATGTTCTGCAGTACATGTAGAAAATGGAAAATGCCTCTCAGGATTGTTTTTTTACAGGAAGGTATATTTTCCTTCACAAAAACAATCCTGGCTACAACTCAGGCACCTTTGCAGCATGACGCAAGGGTGTCTGCATTGGTTCTGGGCAGCCAAAAGTACGCCAGTGCTAGGAAAGGACAGGAATGTGCGGTATAATGTTAAATACAATGCATTCTAGCTTTTTCATGCAGTGCAGCACAGCAAGATGGCTTGCTGAGTTGCATTGCATGAAAGATTGAGAAATATGCCCAATGTGTATATATATATATATATATATATATATATATATATATATACATATATATCATTAGAGTGCATAGTCACCGATAAATAATTAACTGATATGCTTTGTTACTACAATGATCCCAGTACATGATACAGTCTACATGAAGAAAACCCTCAAATTAGAACACCAACACACCATGGACCTAAAGTGGAGGCGGCTAAATCAAGAATCCAGGAGAGCATCAGCCTACACCTCTGGCAATGGAATCATTCTGTTGGGAGTTGTCTCCAAATGGATATTCCAGATTTTCACAGAATGTTTTGTGTAGTGTGTCCTCAACATATTAGTATATACCCCCAGCATATTAGTGAAAAAGGATATATGGGCACAGACAATGATCCCTGTATGGGTACTTTTCCAGTGTCCTCTCTGGTGCTGGAAATTACACTACACAATACAGGCACTGGTGGAATTTTCCACAAAGGTTACCTGTAAAAGAGCTCTTCCAAAGCCAGAGACAGCCCATTTGAGGGAAACATTTCCCCCAGTGTTGGAGAGCTCAAAATTGAACAGATCTCCAGTATACCAGAGGACCATAACGCTGACAAAATTCTATGTTAGTCTTCACAGTTTCGAAAAGTATGCTAATTGTAATTTATGTATTGACAGTTGTGAATCATGAAATAAGAAATAAAGAACTTGGACAGTGTGCTGTATCTAAATAGAGAACAGTCCAGGTTGGATGGCCAAGCATTCATTGTGGTGTTGTACCACAGCGGCCTAGTGGCGGTCGTCACTAGGCCGCCACTAGGTAGTTATAGTAAGGGCCATGTTTCCAAACGTTTTTTGACTTGCTCTTTGGAACTGCTAACGCGTCCCTTTATGATAATTTATTACACATCAGGACTCGTTTTAAGGCAATGAATCTTTTGACCCAGTTGAGAGACACCTTAGGACGAGATAACTAATCAATATGTCAATCAATACATCAATAATGTCATCAATATTTATCACAACAATGCATTTCACTTTAGTCAAAGTCATTAATAATTTCAAGACGCCACCATGACCTTTCAGCCATGAATAATCACACCAGTTTAATAGAATTTTATAAGTTTTATTCCCTATTAATTACAATCTAGAAGCAGATGCGTTAATTTCAATACCAAGAAACACAATAGCATAGTCACGATATGGCAACTTTGGTAAGATTTCATTAATGCGAGAATCACAAACATCAGAACATAACACGGCGTGAACATAAATCAAATTTAACAGAGTGTCAATAACGCGTCAGTTCAACAAAGCATAGTCTTGGTTGTTTGTCTATTTGCATCAGTTTTGGTGAACACCTGTCCAACCACTGATTAGTATTCGCATGTTGGGCTTCATGCAAAACAATTTAGAACACTAATTTGGAAAACATCTAAATAAGGTCTCTGTCAAAAGTAAGCAGTTGATACCAAGAAAGGAAAAGCAAACAGACAAATCACAATTGCATTGTCATAATTACCCTCCAAAGTTTAGGTCAGCGCACAGGTTCAGTCTTCGTCTTCAGGACATCAGTCAATTCACCGTCAGTCAGAACTCAGCTCCAGGGCATAAGGGCACTTTCCTCATAAGGAGGCAAAGTGTAAAATGGACAAATCTAAGGGCGATGATGGTTTTGAGTAAAGCAACAAGTCACCAAGCAGAGTGACAAAGTTTCTGGATAAAATCAATAGCATTCCCTACCTAATTCTAAATGACTCCCAGTGACATGGATTTTTATCCCTTTTCCATTGTACATTCCCCCAAAATTCTATTGCTCATCTGTTATACCCCACTATCTTTAACCTATCAGACAATACATTAGGTAACCTAACTCTTCACCCCATATTATTTTACATGTCTTTGATTGGTCTTCATAATTGACGTCTTCAGAGGTGGCACGTCCGGTATGATTTCATCTTTTTGTAATTCTTTGCACATCTTTTGGTCAGCAGTTCCATTGTCTTCACCGGTTTGAATGACCTTGTACATTACATTAATCTACACTGTTTCAGTTTGTTTTAAACATTTATTCTGAAAACAAGAAAAGGCTGTGAGAACGGATCTAACATGGTTACATTCGTCTTGAAGGAAAAAGAACATGCAGGGTTGTGTTCTTTTATGAGTCACCACACTTCAAAATAGGAAAATACATTTAATATGAGAGCCAAGCGACTAGGCTTCGGCTCATGCTAACTTAAGGCCTATGAGAATTTCAGCACAGATTCAATAATGCAGTCATTAGTACAAACTTATTCAAACACAATATAAACATTTTAGACCTCATTATTAGTCTACGTATACATTGGCGGCCACTCCCCGTGGTCACATTTCAGGTGCACGTTTTAAGCAAAATTATTATTATAGTTTTTATGCAGCATTATCACACATTAATTCCTAAACATTTCATGTTAATATAGATTATATAAATTACGCTCTCAGAACCATTTGACAAATCTTCGTGAAATTTTCCACAAAAGTGGCCCAGTGATTATTGTTGCGCACAGGGAGTTTTGGGGTGATCCGTCAAGCGGGCCAAGAAAAAGGGGGCTAAAAAAACATTGCATTTCTCATGTTAATTCCCATAGGAACTGTCAACACGTCTACAGCCTGAACCACTGGACAGAATTACACCAAATTTGGGATCAAGTTAGCTGCTGGTACGCAGATTGTGCTTTTTGTTATTTGGTGTAAATCCATTCAGCAGTTTAGGACATATTTAAAGGCAAATACATTTGTATATCGCTGTCTGCGAATAATTTGCGAAATTCGCAGATTTTTGTGAATACGCATGTGAAAAGAAGCATTGCAATTGGCTGACCGCAACCTGACTAGAAAGCTACAACCAACATTTTATTTCATGGGACACGGTGTCCGCGGGGGTGAAAATTCAAATTGAAAGTGGCATAAGGACACAGGGTGAGGGTACCCTGACCCCAGGGGTGTGATATGGGTGTGTTTAAGGGACAAATTATAAGTTTAATATAATTGTGCGTCATGGTTCACGATATTTATGAAAATTCCCGAGTGTCTGTGAATTATTTGCAAAATATACGCAATTATGGAAACATTTGAAAAAAAAAAACAGATTCATTCGTACACTAATTCATTCACTCATACATGCACTCAGAGGCTCAGGCACCCACTCACACACAGACTCACACACTCATTCACCCACTCAGACCCACTCATAGACTCACACACCCACTTTCAGTCCCACTCAGACACTCAAACACCCACTCGGCTGTAAGGCCTGCTGCAAGGCCAGGTCATGCAACCAACCACTGCAGCGCATGCCCTTTGGCAGGGGTTGGAGTAAAGTATAGTAATTACAATTACTTTATGTTAAAAAACCATAGAAATTTAGTGAAAAAAATAAAGGTTACAGGGACGTTATTGTTAGGTCCTGAATTTACTTGTACAAAACCATAGAAATTCACCCTAAACCCTAAAAACCCATGACCACCGAAAAAACCCATACCCACCCTAAACCCTAAAAATGACATTTCCCCTACATGTACATCTATCTATCTATTTATATATATATCACTCACTCTCTCTCTCTCTCTCTCTCTATATATATATATATATATATATACATATATATATATATATATCACTTACTGGCGGTTGCCGGTAGGTAATTATAATCAGAACCATTTGTTCCATAGATGGAGCGTTTTTTGTTTTGCCAATAACTTTGGCACTGCTTGACAAATCTTCATGAAATTTTCCAAATGTATACTTTTGTTGGTTCAGCTGCTGCCTTGAAAGGTTCGGGGTGATCTGTCAAGCAGGGGCCTAGAGAAAGGAGGTGGGGGTCCCAAAACCTTTTCCCCATTCTGTGTCAATGGGATTTTTCAAATTTTTGAACATGACTACAGCCCAAACCGCTGAACAGAATTACACAAAATTTGGCAGAAAGCTAGGTCTTGGTCCAGAAACCATGCTTTGTGTGATTTGGTGTAAATCCATTCAGTGGTTTTAGAGATATTTAAGGACAAAATATATAGATATCTAGGGACTTGGGTCCTCCGCTGATCCAACTGATCCAACTGGGGCAATACACATTGGAGGGGGGCTGTGCGCCCCCCTCGAGGAGCCAATGATGGACCTGGGGACTGCCACTCCCCAGGGCAGGCTCCTGCTGTGTCCCGGAGTGCCCACCCCCGGGTCATAGCTGTTTGCTCTGACTTCACAAGAGATTTTACTACTCCTGCCAAGTCAGAGCAAGCACTCCGCTTTCTGCCAGCGGGAACATTCAGACCGCTCCTGCTGCCAGAAAGCAGAGTTTTCATCTGTGTTCCTGCACACAAATATGCGTGCTGGGATACAGATATAAATGTTTTTCCTGCAAGCAGGGAGCTTCTATTTAAAGCAGCTCCCTGCTTGTGGGAGCAATGTCGGCTCCTGCAGGATGTGGGAAGCAGGCTAGGACCACGGGGCTTCAGGGTACCACCAGGGCCCTATCACTCTCTATCTCTCTCTTCCATCCCATGAAGGGACGGAAGAGAGAGATTGTTATTGCAATTATCTTTCCATAGAATTACTTCAAGATATTTGGACAAATGTTATAGTTACTTTTGGATGCAGAGCGGAATAGAGCCACTTCTGACATAATGGTCAAGGTCTTGTGCTGTCACTCAGTAGGCTGAAGGGTCACATCCTAGTATTGCTTGGCAGTGTGTTTGTTTATTTACCAGTGTTTTGACTGTTAAACATTCCTGGTGATGGAACATTGAAGTTTTTTCCAGTTATATTCATGGATTGACTGCCATAGGTGTGTCTTGAAGCATCACAGTAAGGAGTCACCTATAGCCTAGACTTTAAGGTCACTGAAAGATGAGGGTTCTGTTCCAGGTGTGTCCGTGGTCATTTTATTTTCTTTAATTTCTTTTAAATTTCAAACGTTCAAGGTTCATACTGAAAGGTGAACTCACTCTTTTTAATTGACAAATAAATTTTTCTTTTCAATTTGTCCAGAAATATCTCATTTTAAGTATATCATTCATCAAAGCCTAAAAGACTCTCTATCTCTCTCCTTCTCACTCTCTTTCTCAATTTTTGTCTTTCAATCTCTTTCTCCCACTCACACACCCACTCAGATCCTTACGCATCCACGCACAGCCCCACTCAGACCCTCACACACCAACTCACAGACCCACTCAGACACTCACGCACCCACTCCCAGACTCACTCAGACTCTTACACACCCACTGACAGACCCACTGAAACCCTCATGCACCAATTCCTGGATCCACAGAGACACTGACACACCCACTGACAGACCTACTAAGTCACTGACGCACCCCCTCTCACACCCAGACAGACACTCTCACAGCCACTCTCACACCCTGATAACCCCCTTCTACCTATTCTCACACCCAGAGATACAGGCCACGGCGAACTTCCGCCACGTACCGTCTTTGGCCATGCGCGGCGTGGGGTTGGGTGGTTAGGGCGGTTGGCCGCAGGACCTGGTCTCAGGCCAGGCCCTGTGGCCAAGGCGGTGGTTGGATTAACGTATAGTAATAAAAATCACTTTACATTAAAAAAAAACATAGAAATTCACTGAAAAAAACAAAGGTTACAGGGACATTATAGTTAGGAAATAGAATTAAAAAACAAAATAGAACTTCTCATAAAATAAACAAAGGTGCAGGTCGTTATAGTTAGGCTCATATCTAAAAATTCAAAACCATAGAAAATGACCTGTTACAGTTAGAGGCATCTCAAGTAACTATTATTTGTGCCCTAAGGTAATTATAGCTTGCGCCCCCGCCGTGCACAGTTTTTTTGTCAAACATTTTACTGGAAATATTACATTGATATCATAAATTATATTATCAAAGATGTCATAAGTGCCGTAATTTGTGGGGTAATTAGCAGTGCATGGCGAGGGCTGGAGTTTCAGTTATATATATATTCACTGAAAAAAAACAGAGGTTACAGGGACGTTATAGTTAGGTTCTGAATTTACTCATACAAAACCATAGAAATTTACCTGTTACAGTTAGAGTTATCTAAAGCAACTATAACTCGTGCCCTAAGGTGCGCCCCCGTAAACACCTAGTTTTGTGGACCAGATATATTGATGATGTATTCATCATTTGGGATGGTACCAAAGATGCCTCATTTGATTTGTTTACATACATTTCCACCAATGATTTAAATTTGGTATTCATGTATAAAATAGGTAAAAAAGGAAATTGATTTTTTAAATATTTTTATCCAGATTAAAGATGGAGAGATGCAAACTTCTTTGTACTGTAAACCCTCGGCTGGGAATAGTGTTGTGCATGGCCAAAGCCACCATCCCACTCAGCTCAAATGAATGGCAGTGAACTATCAACAAACCCTTCAGTCACATATGGGAAATCGCCATCCCTTAGCAACATGTTGGTGCATAGCAACTTGAATGTAAGGAGGGATGTGGGCAGGTAGCTCACAGAAAAACATGGATTCTATGAATGTGGCCATTGTAAAACTTGTAGAGCAAGCGAGAACACTAAGACTTACTCTCTACGTACTGGATAAGTCAGATATATTAACAAGTTTATGACTTGTAGTAGTGACTTTGGTGTCTATGGACTCGTATACCCTTGTGGCGTACAGTATGTAGGAAGTACGATTTTTCTGGTTCACAAGAGGGTATTGGAACATATGCGGGCCATCAAAAATGTGATAAAAGCCATACTGTGGCAAGACATTGTTCCCAGGAGCACAACAGAAACACTTATGAATTGTCATTTTATGGAGTTGACATGGTCATCCTTAACCCCTTCGCTGCCAGGCCTTTTCCCCCTCCTGTGCCAGGCCTTTTTTTGCCTATTTGGAATAGTTCTCGCTTAGGCCCTCATAACTTTTTGTCCAACATCCTAGGGATTCTAGAGGTACCCACACTTTGTGGGATCCCCTGAAGGAGGCCAAGAAATTAACCAAAATACAGTGAAAATGTAGTTTAAAAAAAAAAAAAAAAAGGAAAAAGAGCTGCAGAAGAAGGCTTGTGGTTTTTCCCCTGAAAATGGCATCAACAAAGGGTTTACGGTGCTAAAATCACCAGCTTCCCAGCTTTCAGGAACAGGCAGACTTGAATCAGAAAACCCAATTTTTCAACAAAATTATGGCATTTTACTGGGACATACCCCATTTTTACGATTTTTTGTGCCTTCAGCCTCCTTCCAGTCAGTGACAGATATGGGCATGAAACCAATGCTGGATCCCAGAAACCTAAACATTTCTGAAAAGTAGACAAAATTCTGAATTCAGCAATGGATAATTTGTGTAGATCCTACAAGGGTTTCCTGCAGAAAATAACAACTGATATAAAAAAATATTGAAATTGAGGTAAAAAAACAGCCATTTTTCTCTACGTTTTACTCTGTAACTTTTTCCTGCAATGTCAGTTTTTAAAAGCAATATACAATTACGTCGGCTGGACTCTTCTGGTTGCAGGGATATATAGGGCTTGTAGGTTCTTCAAGAACCCTAGGTACCCAGAGCCAATAAATGAGCTGCGCCTTGTAGTGGGTTTTCATTCTATACCGGGTATCCAGCAATTCATTTGCTGAAATATAAAGAGTCAAAAATAGGTATCAAGAAAACCTTTGTATTTCCAAAACGGGCACAAGATAAGGTGTTGAGGAGCAGTGGTTATTTGCACATCTCTGAATTCTGGGGTGCCCATACTAGCATGTGAATTACAGGGCATTTCTCATATAGATGTCTTTTTTACACACTGTCTTATATTTGGAAGGAAAATATGTAGAGAAAGACAAGGGGCAATAACACTTCTTTTGCTATTCTATGTTCCTCCAAGTCTCCCGATAAAAATGGTACCTCACTTGTGTGGGTAGGCCTAGTGCCCGCAACAGGAAATGCCCCAAAACACAACGTGGACACATCACATTTTTCCACAGAAAACAGAGGTGTTTTTTGCAAAGTGCCTACCTGTGGATTTTGGCCTCTAGTTCCGCCGGCACCTAGGGAAACCTACCAAACCTGTGCATTTGTCAAAAATAGAGACCTAGGGGAATCTAGGACGGGGTGAATTGTGGGGCTCTCACTAGGTTCTGTTACCAAGAATCCTTTGCAAACCTCAAAATTTGGCTAAAAAACACTGTTTCCTCATATTTCGGTGACAAAGAGTTCCGGAATCTGAGAGGAGCCACAAATTTCCTTCCACCCAGCGTTCCCCCAAGTCTCCCGATAAAAATGGTACCTCACTTGTGTGGGTAGGCCTAGTGCCTGTGACAGGAAATGCCCCAAAACACAAAGTGGACACATCACATTTTTCTTTAGGAAACAGAGGTGATTTTTACAAAGTGCCTACCTGTGGATTTTGGCCTCTAGCTCAGCCGGCACCTAGGGAAACCTACCAAACCTGTGCATTTTTTAAAACAAGAGACCTAGGGAAATCCAAGACTGGGTGACTTGTGGGGCTCTCACCAGGTTCTGTTACCAAGAATCCTTTGCAAACCTCAGAATTTGGGTAAAAAACACTGTTTCCTCATATTTCGCTGACAAAGAGTTCTGGAATCTGAGAGGAGCCACAAATTTCCTTCCACCCAGCATTCCCCCAAGTCTCCCAATAAAAATGGTACCTCACTTGTGTGGGTAGGCATAGTGCCCGTGACAGGAAATGCTCCAAAACACAACGTGGACACATCACATTTTTCTACAGGAAACAGAGGTGTTTTTTACAAAGTGCCAACCTGTGGATTTTGGCCTGTAGCTCAGCCGGCACCTAGGGAAACCTACCAAACCTGTGCATTTTTTAAAACTAGAGACCTAGGGGAACCCACAACAGGTGACTTTGGGGCTCTGACCAGGTTCTGTTACCCAGAATCCTTTGCAAACCTCATAATTTGGCTAAAAAACACTTTTTCCTCACACTTCGGTGACAGAAAGTTCTGGAATCTGAAAGGAGCCACAAATTTCCCTCCACTCAGCGTTCCCCCAAGTCTCCTGATAAAAAGGGTACCTCACTTGTGTGGGTAGGCCTAGTGCCCGCAACAGGAAATGCCCCAAAACACAAAGTGGACACATCACATTTTCTCAAAGAAAACAGAGGTGTTTTTTGCAAGGGGCCTACCTGTGGATTTTGGCCTCTAGCTCAGCCGGCACCTAGGGAAACCTACCAAACCTGTGCATTTTTTAAAACTAGAGACCTAGGGGAACCCACGACGGGGAGACTTGTGGGGCTCTCACCAGGTTCTGTTACCCAGAATCCTTTGCAAACCTCAAAATTTGGCTAAAAAACTACTATTTCCTCACATTTCAGTGACAGAGAGTTCTGGAATCTGAGAGGAGCCACACATTTCCTTCCACCCAGCGTTCCCCCAAGCCCCCCGATAAAAATGGTACCTCACTTGTGTGGGTAGGCATAGTGCCCGTGACAGGAAATGCTCCAAAACACAACGTAAACACATCACAATTTTCTACAGAAAACAGAGGTGTTTTTTGCAAAGTGCCTAGCTGTGGATTTTGGCCTCTAGCTCAGCCGGCACCTAGGGAAACCTACCAAACCTGTGCATTTTTTAAAACTAGAGACCTAGGGGAATCCAAGACGGGGTGACCTGTGGGGCTCTCACCAGGTTCTGTTACCCAGAATCCTTTGCAAACCTCAAAATTTGGCTAAAAAACACTTTTTCCTCACATTTCGGTGACAGAGAGTTCTGGAATCTGAGAGGAGCCACAAATTTCCTTCCACCCAGCAGTCCCCCAAGTCTCCCGATAAAAATGATACCTCACTTGTGTGGGTAGGCATAGCGCCCGCGACGGGAAATGGGAAATGCTCCAAAACACAACATGGACACATCACATTTTTCTACAGAAAAAGAGGTGTTTTTTGCAAAGTGCCTACCTGTGGATTTTGGCCTCTAGCTCAGCCGGCACCTAGGGAAACCTACCAAACCTGTGCATTTTTTAAAACTAGAGACCTAGGGGAATCCAAGACTGGGTGACTTGTGGGGCTCTCACCAGGTTCTGTTACCCACAATCCTTTGCAAACCTCAGAATTTGGGTAAAAAAACACTTTTTCCTCACATTTCAGTGACAGACGGTTCTGGAATCTGAGAGGAGCCACAAATTTTCCTTCCACCCAGCGTTCCCCCAAGTCTCCCGATAAAAATGGTACCTCACTTGTGTGGGTAGGCATAGTGCTCGCGACAGAAAATGCTCCAACACACAACGTGGACACATGTGTGGGTGGGCCAGGTGCCTGCAACAGAATAAGGCCAAAAACTAGTAGAGATGCAGGGGATAGCACAGCGAGTTGATAAGGACATATTCTTCTTTTATACATCTTTAGGCTGACTCTACTTTGGGGACCCACACAAGTGAGGTGTCATTTTATTTGGGAGACTGAGGGGAACGCTGGGGAGTAGGAATTTTGTCCTGGAGCGGTGATCCTACTAAGAAAAGTCAGGAAAATATACTTTTTTAAGCAAAGTTTGAGGTTTGCAGAGGAGTCTGGGTAAGAAAATGTTGGGGGATCCACACAAGCCACACCTCCCTGGACTCCTTGGGTGTTTAGTTTAAAAAAATGTCTGGGTTTGGTAGGTTTTCCTAGATGAAGGCCGCACCCACGACCAAAAACATAGGTGCCCCCTCCCCCCAAACACAGGTAGTTTTGCAATATATAATTTTGATGTGTCCACGTACGTCCGTGATGTGCCAAACACTAAAATTGTGAAAAGAAACGCACTTAGGTTATGTGAAAAAGATCCCTCACCCACCAACCAAGTTGGTGGCATGCTTCATCATCAGCGTCCCACCTGAAACACCTAGCGTGTCACAAGTGCGCTGCGATGTCTGATTACAGCGGAGCAGATTTTGTCATTTGTACCACACATACTGGTTGGATTTGGCACGAGGGTGAGTGATGGTTCAGTAGATTACATTTTATAAATAAGAGATTTCACAAATGTGAAATGCACTGTCAATAACTGATAGGCCAAAAACTGAACCAATGACTCACAGCTCGTGAGCTGTAAAGCCGCTTCAAGGCACCATCCGTTTCACAGTCCATTCACACACCTTTCATACATGACATGCACAAGACCATTCACGCCACCAGCCATGGGCCCAGCACATTACAACACTTGCATCGACTGACAGCGCCACTCAAGGGCCCATCACTTACATACGCCCACATACCTGATACAGCAGTCACACTAGCTGATGGGAATGTGTGGACTGACGTATGGCTGGCACCACCAGCCAAGCGTCACCCCACGCACACCGCCAGCCAATCACCACCCCACGCACACCGTCAGCCAAGCGCCACCCCATGCAAGCGCCACCCCACGCACACTGCCAGCCAAGCACCACCCTATGCACACCGCCAGCCAAGCGCCACCCCAAGCACACTGCCAGCCAAGGGCCACCCCACGCACACTGCCAGCCAAGCGCCACCCCAAGCACACCGCCAGCCAAGCGCCACCCCAAGCACACTGCCAGCCAAGTGCCCCCCCACATACACCACCAGCCAAGGGCCACCCCACGCACACCGCCAGCCAAGTGCCACCCCACGCTCACTGATAGCCAAGCGCCACCCCAAGCACACCGCCAGCCAAGCGCCACCCCAAGCACACTGCCAGCCAAGTGCCCCCCCACATACACCACCAGCCAAGGGCCACCCCACGCACACCGCCAGCCAAGTGCCACCCCACGCACACTGATAGCCAAGCGCCACCCCAAGCACACTGACAGCCAAGCGCCACCCCACATACACTGCCAGCCAAGCGCCACCCCAAGCACACCGCCAGCCAAGTGCCACCCCACACACACACCGCCAGCCAAGTGCCACCCCACACACACCGCCAGCCAAGCGCCACCCCACGCACACCGCCATCACTTTTTTCGTTTATAAACAACTAACCACTAATTATAAAATAAGTACAAAACTACAAACAAAAAAGTTCTAACTAAATACATGACAGTAATGCCAACCGTGAAACTGAACATACAAAAATATAAAATAGGCAGTTTACGCTCACGGTATTTCCTCAAAATTTTTCTTGGTGTGGTAATTTCTGAAACAGCCAGGCACACACAGCCCAGGCTTTGAAGGGCAATCGGGGTAGTACATCCGGCTCTCCCTCCAGATACCTCTTCGGGCATATACTCTACATTTCTTAGTGGGTAAGTCTTTCTTGGGAGTGGGAGGAATGTGATCTGGAAAGTGGAGATCTTTCTATTCCACAAGGCGCTGCACTGTCCCCTCTCAAGTTTTTTACAGACAAGCTCCCTTGGATAGCCTTTCCGATTAGAATGGATTGTGCCACAAGCAACAGTGTCCACTCTAAACAACTCCTTGAACAACTGCACTCCAGTGTAGAAATTGTCTACGTACAAATGGTGACCTTTGTTAAACTGTCGTCTACCAAGTTCCCACACAATTTTTTCGTTAACTCCAAAAGTGGCTGGACAACCAGGAGGGTCAATACTGGAATCCCTACCAGTGTAGACCCGGAAATTATATACGTATCCTGTACTGCTTTCTGACAGCATGTACAATTTAATCCCATACCGTGCCCTCTTACTAGGAATGTACTGCTTAAAAACTAAATGCCCCTTGAAAAGGACCAAAGACTTGTCCACAGTTATCTCTTTGCCTGGAACATAGACCTCTGAAAACCGATCTACAAAATGATAAAGGACAGGCCTAATCTTAAAAAGACGGTCACAATCAGGGTGATCACGTGGCAAGGCTAAAGCATTGTCTACAAAATGCAGCATACGAAGAAGAAGCAAGTAGCGATTACGAGTCATAGTTGCAGGAAATATAGCCGTTGCCATCAAGGGACTAGTAGACCAATAAGAATCCAGTGACGGCTTCTTTATCAACCCCATCAAAAAAGTCAAACCTAAAATCTTTTTCATCTCTTCAAGATATGTGGGAACCCACTGAGTAGCTCTAGACTATAATAAGTAATAAACAAAGTGTAGCTTTATCACAAAGAGTTATGTACTAAAAAACTATACCATTTATTTGCCTGAAAAAGCTACTCACCAGCAACTACTCTGCACAAACACAGCAATCACCAATGATATCCCATTAAAAAGAAAAAAGCAAATTAGACATATGACAACACAAATATCATTGTGCCCAAATCTAAGGACAATTTCACACACAATACTACATTTAGTACACCACCTACAAACATGTCATTCATGCATGTCAACAATACTCCTTTGGAGTAAATTGCTTTCACTTACCTAAAACATGCAACTATGCAAACCGCAGGACAACTACTGCCAAAACCGCAAGGATCCACAGCAAAGGAAGCAAAAGCTTTGAACTAGTACAAAAATAAAAAATAAACTGTTATAATCACAAACACAAATACTTCGACAGTTGACAAACACCCCGCCACCAAGAACTTAGAAATTGTCCCTGGTGCCTAAGTGGCTTCTGCCCCCCTTGGGGGCAGATGGGCCTAAAGAATATAGGCAAATCTGCCCCCAAGGGTGGCAGAAATGGCCAACAACTCTGTACCCCCTTTAGGGGGCAACCCTTGCCAAAGGGGGCACCCCCAGCACAAAACAAAAAAAAGGGGAACAAAAAAGAAAATCTCTGGCGTATTGGTGGTTTCTGCCCTCCTCGGTGACAGATGGGCCTAAAAAAATAGGCAGAAATGGCCAATATTAATTTCCCCTCCTTTGGGGGGACGACCCATGCCCAAGGGGTGCCCCCTAACACACAAAACACACACACATGCCACACAATCCCTGGCACACCCTAGTGGGTTTCGACCCCCCGGGGGCGAGATCGGCCAAAAACATGGCCGATCTAGCCCGGGGGTGGCTGAAACATATAAAAGATTATTGCCCCCTGGGCAGTGACTCTTGCCTAAGGGGTCGCTGCCCAAAAACATAAAGTAAACATAATCCCTGGTGGTCTAGTGGTTTTCGACCCCCCGTGGGCCAGATCGGCTGAAAAAACTGCCGATCTGCCTCCAGGGGGCAAAGTAGGATTGTTTATGGTCCCCAAGGGGAGCGACGCTTGCCCAAGGGGTCGCTCCCCAAAAAATAATCTAGAAAATAAAATCCTCTGTATCTAGTGGTTTTTTACCCCCCCCCAGGGGGTGGATCGGCTGGAAAAACAGCTGGTCTGCCCCCAGGGGATGCGGAAAAAGCATTATTTATGCCCCCAAGGGGAGCGACCCTTGCCCAAGGGGTCGCTCCCCAAAAAATTATACTGAAAATAAAATCCCTGGTGTCTAGTGGGGATTCCCAGCAGGTGCACCGGCCTCACCAGGTGGATGTGACTGGCCCTAGCTTGGTTATATATATATATATATATATATATATATATATATATATATATATACGTACACACACATAATGATGTATATATATATATATATATATATATATATACAAACATAATGGTATATATACATTTGTGGTAATCGCATGCGGAATAAAGCCTTCGTTGTGATGGTATGCTGGGTTCAGGCTTCATTGTAATGGCTGTTTCCCCATATCAATGGGCCAGGAAACAATATCCATCAATGATCTCAGACAGTATTTGCATCAGTGGTTCTGGGCCAGGAACGTCCAATGCACATACAGGCAGCTGGAGTGATACTCAGTTTTCACTATAACCTCAGATTAAATAAATTAGTTACATTGACTTTCATTATATGTAAATCTGACCTTTGTGTTTAACCAGAAAGTCTGGCATGACTGCAACAGAAGGATTCCTGCCTGCACCACTGCGGATTAATATTTTCCTTTTGTATATAAAACAGTGGAAAGAATTTCTTTTGCCCAAGGTTTGTCTGGATCAGCAGTTCCTGGTATACACAGAAAAGGCACCAAGTGATTTTTATGATTATTAATCAATCATGTTTTGTATTTTTTCATATTTTCCAGCCTACTGTAAGACATTCACAAAAGTGTACTGGGATGTCCTCACTCACCACCAGATGTCATGCATGCTTCATCATAGGACATCCCCATGTTCTTCAAAAACGTGGTTTTATGAAGAACGGGCCTGCACCCTGAAATCAGGGAGGCACTGTCCGTCCTGACAAATGCCATGAACTCTCTTGAGCCCACGGGCAGGAACATGTTGATGGTTTAGTGGGGCTGGGGTACTATTTCCTCTATTTGCCAAATTTAGTTTTTAATACCAAGTGATACCCTATATTGTATAAAAGACAGTCTTAGGCACCACATTTGTTTTTAAGAATTTCTTTCACAAATCTTTAGTTAATAATAAGTACTGCCGTGATTTCAGGGGGCAGGCCCGTTCTTCATCAAACCACATTTTTGAAGAGCGTGAGCTTTTCCTCTGATGCAACATGACACCTGGTGGAGTGTGAGGGCATCTCATCACACTTTTGTGTTTGTCTAGGAGTAGGCTGGAACCCATGAGAAATTACAAAGTAGATTAAGAAAATGTTTTTAAAAAATCACTCGGTGGCATTTTTGTGTTTACGAGTTTTGTTGAGAAGCCAGCTCACCCTTGAGGCCCTGTAGCCTTTGGTTCCCCAACAAGAATATTTCCTATGGTTTTTGTGACTTGATAGTAGATCAACAGTTCACCCTTGCAAGTTACTTCAGAGAAAACACTTATACTATTTTGCCACTAACATGCTGTCCACAATTAAATCATGCCCAACATTCTGGCATGCCTACGGTCTTGTGTGTGGCCAGCCAAGCAAGGCAGGGGCAGAGCCATGCCGGAATATCTGTGCCACGCAACGATAGGCAGGAAGCTGCTTGTCATTCTAGTTGTTTGCTGTAGCAGCCGCTTCCTGCATTGCGTTGCGTGCCTGTGCTTCAAGTTTCCTCGCCACTCTCTGCATCCTGCACTCCTTCTCTTGTCTGGCTGGATCTTGATAGGAGCCTTGCTAGAATCGCATTTGAACACCTTCCTGAATCTAGAATCCTGGTGAAACACTGTGGCTTTCTTCGACACTCCTGCAAAAGAAAAAACAAAGACAAATAAAGTATCGAGTCAGCACACAATCCTGGTAATGCGCTAGCGCGCTTATTTAATGCAAAACCTGCATCTTATTTGTGCTACTTATCTGACTTATGCTTTTTCCTTCCTCCTGGATGTTATGAACTCTCCTGATCTTCTCCCTGCAAGGGAACAAAACAAAGTACAGTGTTATTTGCTGCAAACTGCACTCTACAAGTTCCTAATGCACCTCTGTTTATTTTTTGACTAGGCATATTTTTGGTTTTTTATTGTTTTGTGTCTCTGGCATCATGGCTAAATATACTGCGTGCATGTAGTAACGCACTATATATATACTTAGCTTTTGTCCAACTATCCATTGGGATAATGTGAAGACACATATTGAATTATACAAATTTGTTCGCAAATTGCGTTTGATTAAACACTTTTCCAGCAAAACCCCGGTTTCACATTCTAATAGTGAAACTAGTGAGGTACATTTTTCAGGATTTAAGATCGGTGATTCTTCTGAATTGGTTTTGATTAATGATCTAACAAATGCAGTGGCAGTAGGCGAACAACAGATAACTGAGAATGTATGTACAGATATCATTATATTAAAGTTAAAGAGGATGGGTTTTATAACTAATTTTCATGCTACCAGTTCCTTAAAACCTTCGAGTAAGTTTAATCCTCAGCTACCAAGTGGAAATTTGATTGACACATTCCACAAATTGGTAGTTGGTGATATTGACAAATTTCGCACGAACTTTCAATCTAAGAAATCTAGATTAACAAACTTCACAGTTAAGGATTGGAAAGATTTGAACTCCCTTAAATCCAATACTACCATTATCATTAAGCCCTCTGATAAGAGTGGTTACTCATGGATGTACAAAACTAGGTCAAAGAAGCCAATTGGAAACTAACCAATGTTGATCATTATGACAAATTAAGTATTAATCCCACTGCAAAATATCAACAAATTTAACGGGAGATGTTAGATGGTTGGCTCACAGAACGTCTCATTGATCATGATGAGTATTTATATTTAAAAATCGATTTTCCAAAAATTCCATGCATTTATTTTCTACCCAGAATTCATAAGAACAAATCTAATCTTCCAGGTAGACCCATTGTTAGGATGAATCAATCCCTGTTGGAAAACACTTCGAGATATTTGGATCTTTTCTTATGCACTTATGTCACTGAATTACCATCTTATTTATGTGATACCAATGATTTTTTTATCCAAAATACACAATATTCTGTGTCACAAAAACTATCTGTTGGCCACCATGGATGTAGCTTCTTTGTATACATTGATTAAACATCAATATGGGATTAAAGCTTGCAGATACTTTTTAAGAACACAGACTATTGAGTTCTCTCATCATACAAATATGCTCATGTCTATGCTACTGTTTTGTCTTACACACAATGTTTTTCTTTTTGATAATGAATATTATCTTCAAAAACAGGGTACAGCTATGGAGGCATCCTTTGCTCCGACCTACGTGAATCTCTATATGGGATGGTGGGAGAAAGAAATAGCTTGGTCTGAGGCCCACAATATCTACATGGATAAAGTAGTATTATGGGTGTGATATATTGATCATCTCTTTCTTATATGGGATGGTCATGAACAGTCCCTGTTGGAATATATTGGTGTGTTAAATAATAATGAGCTAAATATACATCTTGAATTAATATATAGTAGACACACTATTGAATTTTTGGATGTTCTATTGCAAGCCAAGAATGATAAGTTGCAGACCACAGTATACTGCAAACCCACTGCATACAATTCTATATTGCATGGGAATAGTGGGCATCCTAAGGCATACCTTATATTCAATTCCTGCGGGCTCGCAGGATATGTTCAGAGGATGATGGGTTTGAAGCAGAAATCATCACAATGACCCAAAGACTCTTGAAGAGGGGATATCCTCTTAAAATTTTGATTGATGCACAGAACAGGGTCAAGAGTAAAACTAGAGAAGAATTGCTTTTTAAGAACTCACCCAGTGAGGATAATTTGAACATCAAAAGATCTCTTCTGCTACTATTTTTTTAATTTGATCAACAACATGTAACACATGTGACACTTTTACAACGTAATTGGCACATTTTGCAACAAGATCCTCATATTAAGGATAGTATTGGTCAACATCCCCAAATTACCTATCGTAAGGCTCACTCATTGGGAGATCATTTGACTAGGAGCCTTTTTTCTATAAAGGACAGTACGTCATGGCTAACAAAAAGAAATTTAGGTTTTTGAAAATGTGGTCATTGCAAAGTTTGTAAATATGCACAGAATACACAGAATTACCGAACATTTGATGGCAAAAATTGTGAGATCAAAGATCGGATTACTTGTGAAACTGAATATGTTGTATATGTCATTGAATGTGGCTGCCAGAAGAAATATGTAGGCAGCACCATTCATAAACTTAAGATCAAATTTTTACAACATTTTAGAGCAATCAAAATTCATGATAAATCTTACCCTTTAGCTAAACATTTCTGGGATGTACATGCAGGAGATTGTGGTACTTTGACTTTTTATGGAATTAAATCGATCAGACTTAGTCCGAGGGCAGGTGATAGAACACTGGAGTTGAGACGGATGGAATCCGACATGATACTATTGCTCGGCTCAGAAAACCCATGGGGACATAATCTTGATGCAGAACTACATGTCCATCTATGATGATTCATCATGATGAAATCAATTCAACATCAATAAGACTTTACCCTTTAGTTATATATTTAGCTTTTTTATCTCCTCAAGTTATGACATAAGATATCCCAGATGGTTTACACATTCGTGCCATATAAAGACAGTTCGCTTTACTGAACAATATTTGATAATATGTAGACTTTTTACATGTAGATGCTGGAAGTGTTACAAATATTTTTCTCTTTTATAACGCATTTTTGGTCTTAATATACAATATAGATAGATGGGTAAGCACTTTTGCACTAGGCACCTTATATTACATGACCGACTTTGCACACTTTGATAATGCAACAGTTGTTTTTAAAAACTTTATTGAATATATATGTATATATGTTATGATGAACAGTGATCTATTTATTGACAAATCCATACATTGATGGACATTTATTGATATATTGCTGCTACCAGTCATATTGTTTTTCTAATATCTTTATAGACATAATAGGCACTAGGCACTTTAGCTGTGAACGAAAAGATCATTTTGGTATAAATGAAGCGTTGATTCTGCCTTTAGGAACATTGCAACAGCTACAGAGCTCTGAATAAGTTTGAATTGGCCTGATTTAAATACTAAATATTATTTATCATTGTGACTATATATGTAAAACGTTTGGCCATAATGCATTGTTATTTTAAATATGTGCCGTCCTTCATCACGGGTATGTAGATGGATACTATCATAACAATAGACATTACAGTTTGCATTCAACAATATACATTTTCAAAGATGGGCGCCATGTTAGTTTGCACTAGTGTATCATTGAAACAAATGAGGGTCTAGGTTTGTATTCGTAGGTGTGTCGAAGAGGGCTGTCAATGTCAAGTAGAAGGAATTAGCCGAATCGCGTAGATGTTTTAGTGGAGACAGCGTTGATTTGATTAGGAGTGACAATAAAACTGATGAATTATATTTGGAGAAATTGGTTTCTTCTGCCTCTTTCGATCGATGACTGATTTTGGTGCAGCTGTTTGGTGAGCAGTTTCTCACCGCTTGTGGTAAATATATATATATAGATATATATATATACATATATATATCTATATATATATTTATATATACACACACGCATTAACTAGTGGCGGTCTTAATTGGTAGTTATAGGTAGGAATACGTTTCTATACAAAAAGCATTTTTTTAGTTGCCTGTATCTTTGGCACCGCTTGACGAATCGTCACAAAACTTTCCAAACAAATTTGCCAGTTCTTTCAGCTGCTGCCTGGAAAGTTTCGGGGTGATCTGTTTGGGGGTGGCTGAGAAAAAAGGGGGGACCCAAAACACATTTTCCCCATTCATTTTTCCATGGAGATTTTGAACAGCGATAGTGCAGAAACTACTGAATGGAATAAGGTATTATTGTGATATGTGGAGGGGGCCTCCTGGCCCCTCCAGCTGCCCCGAGGACCACCACCTCACCGGGGCGATCTTGTAAAAAATGCAGGTGGAACCTGTGGCCCCCTGCAGCCCCAGGGACCACCACCTCCCTGGGGCGATCTTGTAAAAAATGCGTGTGGAACCTGTGGCCCCCGCTGCCACAGGGACCACCAACTCCCTGAGGTGAACTTGTAATTAAAGTGTGTGGCCCTGTGGCCCCCCGCTGCCCCAGGGACCACCACCTCCCTGAGGTGAACTTGTAATTAAAGCGGATGGCCCTGTGGCCCCCCCGCTGCCCCAGGAACCACCACCCCCTGGGGCAAGACTGTAGTTGGAGCAGGGGCACGTGGCCCCGTACCCCAGGGACCACCACTCCCTGGAGCAAATGTTTTTAAAAATAAAGGGGGTCCCTATGGGACCCCCGCGCTCTGGGGATTACCACCCACTGGGGCTAAGATCTAGTTGGAGGAGGGCCATGTGGCCCCCCTCGAGTCTCTGATGGCCCTATGGACCACCACCCCCAAGGGCAGGCTCCTACAATGTCCTGGGGTGCCAACCTGTAGGAAAATGCCACTGTTGGCATGGTTACCCCCTCACTTTTTGCCTAGTGTTGATGCCAGCTTTGATTGGAATTGGGCTGGGACCCTGCTAACCAGGCCCCAGCATGAATGTTCTTTCCCAAAACTGTACCTTTGTTTACCAAATTGGCACAGCCCTGGCACACAGTTAAGAACCTTATAGAAGGTACCCCTGGTACCAAGGGCACTGTGGCCAGGGGAATTCCCTAAGGGCTGCAGCATGTATTATGCTACCCTAAAGGACCTCTCACTTAGTACATGCATACTGCCTGGCAGCTTGTGTGTGCTGGTTGGGAGAAAAGACATGGCACTCCCCTCAGAGTGCCATGCCCCTAAACCACTGCCTGTGGCATAGGTAAGTCAACCCTCTAGCAGGCCGTAAACCTCTAAGGCCGGATGCACTATACCACAGGTGAGGACATAGCTGCATGAGCAATATGCCCCTACAGTGTCTAAGTCAATTCTTAGCCATTCCAAGTGCAGGGCAGCCATACTGAGTATATGGTCTGGGAGCTTGTCATTACGAACTCCACAGCACCATAATGGCTACACTGAATGCTGGGAAGTTTGGTATCAAGCTTCTCAACACAAAAAAACCCACACTGATGCCAGTGTGGGATTTATTAAAAAAATGCACACAGAGGGCATCTTGGAGATGCCCCCTGTATGTCAGCCAGCCTGGTAGTGTAGAACTGACCGGTCTAGGCCAGCCTGCCACTTCCAGACGAGTTTCTGACCACATGGGGTGAGTGCCTTTGTGCACTCTGTGGTCAGAAACAAAGCTTGTCCTGGGCAGAGTTGCTTCACACCTCCCCCTGCAGGAACTGTAACACCTGGTGGTGAGCCTCAAAGGCTCAGGCTGGTGTTACAGTGCCCAGGGCACTCCAGCCAGTGCAAATGCCCACCCCCAGACGAGCTCCCACTGTTGGCGGCAAGTCCAGAGGGATAATAAAAAAACAAGGAGGAGTCACCCCCTCAGCCAGGACCACCCCTAAGGTGTCCAGAGCTGAAGTGACCCCCTCCATGAGAAATCCTCCATCTTGCTTGGGAGGAGTAGGACCAATAGGGATAGGAATGTGCCACCCTCCCCAGAGGGAGTGGGAAGAAGGAGGGTGTAGCCACCCTCAGGGACAGTAGCCATTAGCTACTGCCCCTTGACCCTAACACACCCCTACATTTAGTATTTAGGGGTGACCCTGAACTCAGTTCTTCAGATTCCTGACAACCTCAAGAAAGAAGAAGGACTGCTGAGCTGAAAACCCCGGAAAGAAGAGAAGGAGACAACAACTGGCTCGGCCCCAGCCCTACCGGCCCGTTTCCTGCTTCAAAAAGCAGCAAAAGAAGAAGCAATGCGGTCTGCAGGACCAGCGACCCCTGAAAAGCCTCCAGGTGACTGCCTGCATCACTGAGGACCAAGAAACTCCCGTGGCTAGCGGACCTGTCCAACAAGAAGAAAAAGCAACCATCTTTAAAGGGACTCCCACCTCACTCCAGAAGTCCAAAATGACTCTACACCCGATGCCCCTGGCCGGTGTCCAGAGGAACCAACCAGCCTGAGAGGACCCCCAGGCGATTCGGACCAAGTGCCCACCCTGGGCTGACCTCTCCACCCCTCTACGATGATGCCTGCAGAGGGAATCCCAAGGAGCCCCCTGCTCGGGACTTCCAGGGAGGATGATATCTGACGCCTGGAGAAGTACTGCACCCGCAGCCCCCAGACTCGAGAGAAACCAACCACCGGTGCAGCAGTGACCAGCAGACAGCCCTCCTCGCCGACCAGTCAGTGGCTTGCCCGAGAAGCCCCCCTGTGCCCTGCCTGCAGCGCCTAAGTGACCTGCGGGCCTGCTTATTGAGTTCCATTGGGAACCCGACACCCTGTTTGCACGCTTGCCCCTGCCACCCCAGTGTAGATGAGGGTGTATGTTTGGTGTCTACATGGGGCCCTTTCAGTGCTCCTCTAAACCCCCCTGGTCTGCCCTCCGACAACGCAGGTACTTACCTGCAAGCAGCCTGGAACCTGAGTACCCCCTGTCTCCATAGGGGCCCCATATTATTTTGGCTTCTGTTTGACCTCTGCACTTAACTGGCCCTGTGTTGCTGGTGCTGGGTGTTTGGGGTTATCTTCAACCCCCAACAGTGGGCTACCTATGCCCCGGAGACTGAACCCATAAGTTTGTTACTTACCTCAAAAACTGTACTTTACTTACCTCCCCCAGGAATATACAGTATACTATATACAGAGCCAGCGTCCTACACAACCCCAGGACATAGCTGTGTGCTGTGGCTTGGACTCAGCTCTGCAGCTCTTAAAGGCTCCCTCGGGGTCTCTACTTTTTAAATATATGTTGTTCTCTACAAAGCCCAGAAAGGGCTAAAACAAATCTATTTAGAAAACCCCCATATCTCAGTGTAAAGGTGGTAGACCTTCACACTGAGCTATGGGGGTTTGAGTCCAGCTGGACTCGTTTTCCTTTTTTTTTAATTAATTTTTTTTTACTTTATAAAATATATTCAATCCATTTTTTTGTTAAATCTAACAAAAATATCTAATTTTAAGTATATGAAATATTAAAGCCTAAACAAATATCTCTTTCTCTCTCACTTTCTTTCTCTCTTTGTGTCTCTCTTTCAATCAATTTTTCACACACCCACTTAGACACTTACGCACCCACTCACAGACCCACTTAGACACTCACGCACCCACTCACAGGCCAACTGACACCCTCATGCAGCCATTCAGAGTCCCGCGCACAGACTGACTCACCCACTAAAACACTGATGTTCGCACTCTCACACCCAGACAAACAATCTGACAGCCACTCTCATCCCAAGATACACCTTCTCACATCTATTCTCACACCCAGAGAAGCTGCGGCTAACTCCTGCCGTGCACAGGGAAAGGTCTGTGCAATGCGTGGGTTTGGGTGGTTGGGGAGTGTTGGTCGCGGGGTCTGGCTGCAGGCCAGGTCTTGCGGGCAACCACCTCTGCGCAGGGGTGAAGGACGTGCACGGTTGTGTGCTTATAGGGGTTGGCCTCCTGTGGCCAATCGATGCAGCGCACGGCCAAAGGCCATCTGCTGCAGTGGTTGGATTAACGTATAGAAATTAAAATTACTATATGTTAAAAAAAAACATAGAAATTCACAGAAAAAAACAAAGGTTACAGGGACGTTACAGTTAGGAAACAGAATTTAAAAAAACCTTAGGAAAAAACAAAGGTAACATGAACTTTATAGTTAGGTTCTGAATTTACTTGTTTAAAACCATATATACATTATAGTAATGTGTTGTTTGTTTTCCTATGAGCTCACCAGCCATGCCACATAAAGGGGGTCATTCTGAGCTTGACGGGCGGCGGGAGCCGCCCGCCAAGCGGGAACCGCCAGAATACCGCTGCGCGGTCAAAAGACCGCCGCGGTTATTCTGAGTTTCCCGCTGGGCTGGCAGGCGACCGCCAGAAGGCCGCCCGCCAGCCCAGCGGGAAAACCCCTTCCATGAGGATTCCGGCTCCGGAGTGGAAGGGGTGCGACGGGTGCAGTTGCACCCGTCGCGATTTTCAGTGTCTGCTTGGCAGACACTGAAAATCTTGGTGGGGCCCTGTTAGGGGGCCCCTGCAGTGCCCATGCCAGTGGCATGGGCACTGCAGGGGCCCCCAGGGGCCCCGCGACACCCATTACCACCAGCCAGGCTGGCGGTAAGGGGGTCGGAATCCCCATGGCGGCGCTGCCTGCAGCGCCGCCATGGAGGATTCCCCAGGGCAGCGGGAAACCGGCGGGACACCGCCGGTTTTCCGTTTCTGACCGCGGCTGTACCGCCGCGGTCAGAATGCCCATGGGAGCACCGCCAGCCTGTTGGCGGTGCTCCCGCGGTTGTTGGCCCTGGCGGTCCATGACCGCCAGGGTCAGAATGACCCCCAAAGCCTTCTACATTGAAGAAGACATAAGGTACACCAGAGGTATGCTGCATGAAGTGTTATGAGATAGTACAGGAAATGCTATACGTTTGTTCTGATTTATACACACATTTCTCTTTTCCTTTTTTGTCTTATCATTAGATATATGATTTTACCAGTTGTTCTCACTACCTGCTACATTTACCGAAAGAGGGGTTTTACACAGGTAGAAGATAGCACATAGTATAGTACAATTGAGCAACACAGTTGCTTCCTTGTTAAGTACTGTTTCTGATACACATTTGTTGATTCACACAGGAAGAGCCTGAACTGTCCTGATAGACGCAATCCTGCAGCGCAGTCATCAGCGGATGTTGTTTTTTTTCTCTTCCCATCTTCCCCTTCGATTGAGATTGGCTTTGGCTTCTGTTGGGTCAGTTTGATTAATAGGGACGTTGGGACCTAGCATCCCGTCCTCCTCTCGCTCCTGTGAAAAAAATCAGGTGAAACATTTACACATTCTGCTGTGCGCAGTTGAGGACAAATCTAAAAATGTTTTGCTGTTAAAGCCACTATGTAAATGCCGATTAACCATTTTTGAAATGATGAAACAGTGAAGGCCTGGAGTGGACCCGGTACTAACAGGCCTGTAGTATCGACTTGGAGGATAATAAAGTAAATCAGGATAAAACATTGTTAAGAGGATTGTCCCATTGAGGTAAGTGGAGGTACATGATTGTTGGAAATATGAATAGGTTCTGAGAAGGTGATGCTGTTGTAGTCAATGAGGTGAACCAACGTCAGAGTGAAAGGGTAGCCAGGTTTCATTGAAATCAGTGGAGGTGAACTATTGTTAAAAGGGTGATGAATGTTTGTGAGAAGGTACTGCTAATGAAGTCAATGTAGATAAATTACTGTTGGGGTGAAAAAAATAGTTTGATGCTAATCAAGTAAAACCGGTGTTTGGAGGGTGGTTCAGATGTTTGAGGTCTTGATGGGGAGGGTGACTTGTAGAAAACAGGCTTGGCTTTGGGACAATGCTAGAATGAGTTGATGGATAAATGAATGAATGGGTGAAGAGGGCATGAATGAAAGTGCTTGAGTGAATGCACAATTTAAAGGATGAATGAATAGGCCACTAAGGGGATCATTATGACCCCGGAGATCAGTGTTAATGTGGCGGTAGTACCGCCAACAGGCTGGCGGTACTTACCGCCACATTATGACATTGGCGGGTTGGATGAAGCCAACCCGCCAATGTACCACTCTGACCGCCATGGCGGGGGCAGCTACCGGGCTGGAGATAACTATGTCCAGCCTGGCGGCCGCCATTGTGCCCCAGACGGGATTATGTCCCTGTCTACCACCATGGTTTTAGTGGCGCATGGCGGTAGGCCCTATATAGGAGGCCCCCCATACCTCTCCAAACACCCCCCTACATCCACGCCCCCATTGACGCATGCAGACACACCCTCATCACACATACATACACACATGCATTCATCCATTCACACACACATCCGCACACACTTCAAAACATACATGCAGAAACACATTCTGATGTCCATACTTACACGTACTCACACTTCCACACATACACACACTCACACCTCCGTACGTACACGCACTCACATTCATACATGCACACAACCAACACTAAATACACACACACGCATTCACGCACACACTCACACATACATGCACACACCCCCCACACACACACACACACAACATCCCCACCTCCCTCCCCTGTCAGAGAACCGACTTACTTGGATCCAGGGGGTCTTCCAGCAGGAGACAGGGCGCTGCTACCACCAGCATTGCCCGCCAGCAGAACACCGCCAGACCGTATAATTTGTCATAATACGGCTGGTGGCGGTCTACTGGCGTGGTGCTGCTGGTGGTAGCAGCACCACCTTACTGCCATCTGCCAGTATGGCCACAGCCTGATTTTTCCCTTCTTGTAGCGGAAATCCGGCAGTGGTCATATTATGGCGGACGGATGGTAGGCGCGGCGATGGTCTTTTGGCGGCTATAGCCGCCAATGTCAAAATGAGGGCATAAGTGTATAGAATAATTATTGTGATGTGCTAGAAACAGTAAGATGCAAGTGATCTCTGTTCCTTAACTCATCAACTATGGTCATCTCCCACCAATCACAGCTTTACAATCATGTAACTGGTAGTGCATGCAAATGTATGTCAACCATATGCCAAGAACTGCAATCATGATGTTAGGTAAGGCCTTGTGCCAGTAGTAGCTATCATTCTGCCATAGTTGCAAGGAGCAGCATTCTTCCAAGAGTAGATACAGTCATGTCAAGGATGCCCACAATATGGTAATAATTATCATCTTTATGCTATGGCCGGTATAATGCCAAAGTGGGTACCTTGCATGCCCGTATCAAATCAAGATTTAGCATCATTTTATGAGGGTCAGAATTGTGCCAAAGGTGAGCAGCATAATATCACTGATGCCCACATCATTCCAAGAATTATCACTATTAGGCCTGTGTGAGCATTGTGCAAGGGGTGTGAACCATCATACCAAGGATGCCAATATTATACAGAAAATTACTACTATTATTTAAGTCAGATTCTACAATGCTAAGGAGCTTGGACATCACCTTCATACACAAACTTTGCCCCTGCGCTTTCTTTCTTACAAGAACACACATACACACAGTTGCAAATGTGTACTTACAAGAACGACCTAGACCCCAGTAGAGGGCTCTTTTTGTAAATTTCATTTCTCCTCTGCTGGTCGTGGTGCTGTAAATGTTTTATTTGAATAGTTATTACTACTATTATTTGTGGGAGAAATTAGATTACATACTACTATTTTGAGAATCACAATTATTCACATTTTTTTCTTGTTTTAACTCATGTTAGTTCAGGAAAATAAATAATAATTTAGTGAAAAACAGTATGTAACAATGCAATTGTTGGAGGGTGTGGCCACGGAAGATGGCCGACAGGACTCGTTCCTAAACAGCTCTGTGGCTACCCTGCGGCTACCCTGCTAAATCCTACATAATCCTCCGGCTGTGGTGACCCAAACAACAGGCGGATTACAGGACTGCCTCCTGCTCATCCACTCTTGCAGAGCGGTCTGCCATCTGCGTGCCAACGTGGTCCGAAGAGCAGCAATAGCCCCAGAGGACAAGGTCCGGTTGGCAGCAGACGTATGGTGTACCTGACCCCTGGACCTGTGCAGAGCCGTCCCACCTGTCGGGGGTTGACAAACGGCAGGGGACACAGTCTGTGTAGCCGCCTCATTGAGGCCGGAATTACGGGGCCTCTTGTTGAGAGGGTCTAACCTATGGATCCTCTGGCCTGCCTTTCCCTTCTGCTGCAGGACTGTGAGATACTTTCCTGCTGCACAGCAGCTTAGCCTGCAGCTCAATGCAACACAACGGCATCCGGCCTTCTAGGCCCTGAGACAAGGAAGCAGACACCAACTGGGGACTGAATCAGGCAGCGGATTTTCTGAACGCAGACATGTCGGTGCTGGGCAGTGTGGGGCCCTCGGGTCGCTGCTGGTCAAGGGGGCCCCAAGTTAGAGTAGTGACTACTACCACATCGGGAGAGTGCCCAGAGGAAAGACCACTTTGGGCAGAGAAGTGCCCAGACCTCGTCGAGGTGGCGCTGCCCCTAGTGGGGGTCCCCCGCTGCTGATGAGGAAAGGGGGCTCCTACTGGGCAAGAAGGGATAGGATATTCACCTGTACTGAAATGGGAAACTGCCCGGAGGGATCCCTCTGAAAAAGAAGCACCTTAAGGAGTTTGGGGGGTAACAATTCCTAGCAGCAGAGGTGTTGACTGATGCCGCCCCTCCCTAGTCCCATCAGTAGTCTGCAGAATCCCTATGGACTTCTTGCCTCCAGATGCCCGGTGAGTTCCCCCACTTGGGGTTTGTGCTGCATGGCTCTGGCCAGGGAGTGGAGCCCTCCCAGGGGTCTGTACTGTGACATTTACTCCAGAGAGGCTGGTTGTGCTTTGTGGTCCTGGGGACCTGACCCCTAAGAAAGGAGCACGATCAATAATATTGCTGCGTGACAGATGTGAGGGGGTGAGACTCGGTTGAGGTGCATGGTGCCCCATTGGTGCAGCGGCGGACAGGTGACACAGAGCAGCTAGTCTCCCCATGGGCAGGACTAAGCAGACTGGAGCCCCACAGGGGAACACAATGGAGCAGTCAAGGCACAATGGAGTGCAGACAAGGCCCGCACAATGCCCAACACACCAGAGGGTTAGCCAAAGAGGTCCCTTGGAGTCCTCTTCAGTGGAGGAACCATCAAGGGAGGAACTCATGGTGGCTATTCAGGGATCCTGAGTGAACTGGACAGAAAAATCGAGACGGGGCCCTGGCAGTAAACTTCATCTATGCCGATCAATGGAAGGTATCGGACAGGGTCCAGGGGGCAGAGGGGTCAATTTCAGACCTACAGTCAGAGATAGCGGCACACAAAAAACAGCTGGTCACTTCACAGCTAAACCTGCGACCCTGGAGGTTCATGCTGAGAATGCAGAGGGGAGGTCGCACCATAATAACCTTGGCCTGTTTGGGTTCCCTGCACGGGCGCAGGGGACACAGACAGAGAAATTTGGATCCAGGAGACTCTGCAGCCCATGGGCCTCTCACTGTTCTTTACCAATGAGCAGGCACATCGTGCATTAGTGGCACCTCCCTGGCCTGGGGCCCCTTCAAGGGCTATCATAGCATGCATCCTTAATTAAAGAGATAGGGATTGTGATGTTTGTGCACCAGAGAAGTTTAAAAAAAGCCTGTTTCAAGAATCACAAGATATCTGTCTATCCTGACTATGCCCACAAAGTGCAAGGCAACCAGAAACGTTTCCTAGCGGTCAAGAGCAAACTGCGGTCAATGGGACTCAGATACATGTTGTTATATCCTGCTCCCCGCCGAGTGATCTAGGGGGACAGGTCCCACTTCTTCAATTCTCCAGAGGAGGTACAGTGATCGCTGGTTGTGGGATAAGGTCTCACGGGTTAGGGTGAGCACCTAGAAATTGATGGCCTGCTCCGCACGTGGGACGTGGCCCAAACTGGAGGTCCAGGGAAAGATCAACAGAGGATGGCGTCCAGAGCCTGCACATCCAAGATTCTGGATGTATTGTGCTGCAGGAGGATGGCACCATGGCACAAGCTGCCCAGTGGCACTGGATGGGGCAGAAGATGCTGAATTGGCCCAGGTGTAGACCGTAATGACAGAAGATCTTGCTGTATGATGTGGGGGGGATTTTCCAGTGACTGATGTTAGAGCTATCTGTCTGGTGTTCTCTCCTCTTCACCACTGTTTTTTCTAGTATGAGGAGGTACAGTTGTATGCTACAAATGTTCATTGATACTGTTGAAGTAGCAAATTATGTACACTGCAGCAATTTCCATGACAGAGCGGGGATGTGGGGATCCCTTCCCACTTTAGTGGTAGGAATTAGTTGGGGGGTGTAGGATTAGGCTGCTAGTTCTGACAGCATCAAGATCTATGGATAAACAGTATTTTGGGTTGCTGTTGTGCTGCTTGTCCGGGGTTGGTTATTATTTTTTTCATCATTTTATGTTTGAGGATGATGCTTGCTACTGTGCATGGGTAGGTGCGAATATAGCTGGCTCCTTTAATGGAGCAATATTCCAATTGATTTACCCTGTAAAGGGGTGGCCCTGCACTGGATTACAGATGACTATGGCTGAGGAATTGTGTATTCTCACATGGAATATCCTATGCCTGTGGGATTACATAAAGCGTTATAGAGTCCACTCGTATCTCAAACACCACAGAGTCCAAATAGCCTGTCTACATGAAGTACACCTTGTGGGCACAGAAGTGCAAAAGCTAGAGGACAGACATTTTTCACAATATACTCCTCTTCTGCCAGGGTGGTGGTAATATTGGTGGCCACAGGGGTACCATTTTGTCAAATCTACAGTGAAGCAGATCTAGAGGGGTGCTGGGGACGTTAGATGGTAAGGACATAACTATCCTGAGCACTTATGGCCCCAATGTAGACGATGGGCAAATCTATATCAAACTGCAAGGGCTACTGGAAGATAGTATAGGATCCCCCATTGTATGGGCAGGTGACTTTAATTGTATCCAAGATGAACACTGGAATTGGCACCAAACCCAGAATGACTGAATCACTGACTCAAGTCATGCAGAATCTGAGGATGCTTGATAGCTGGCGCACACTACACCCACAAACAAATGGATAGGCTCGACCCAGGGCGCTGCAGAGAGTGGAACACTTGGGAAGAGACATGTCCGAATATGCTCCGGTGTTGATCTCCTTGAGTTGGGGGGCAACCCACATGCCATTCGACACTGGTGCATGCCTCTGTACCTGTTAACGTAATCAACCTGTTCAAGAGATACTGAGAGAGGCACTCCAGACATAGATGATAACTGAGGATCGACCGGGTCTCGGGCAATAGAGTGGGAGGCCCTTAAAGCAGAGGGGCACCTGTATCAGGGTGACATGTGGGATCCAGAAACAACTTGTCTCAGATATTGAGAGTCAAGAGCGGAAGCTAGTTAACAAAGGAAACTCGGCTGCCAGTAGAAGTGAGGTGATGTAGATCCGATGAGATTTACAAGGGCTATGGGCATCTCTAGATAGATATACTCTCACCTCCTACAGACAGAGACTGCACAGGGAGAGGGATAAGTCTTGTCAACTACCTGCATGGATACTGCTGTGAAAGCAGAAGATCCCACCCATTTCGTGGATTTACGATTCGGGGGGAATGGAACTAATGCAGCGCCATGAAATACTGACAGCCTTGGTGCCCCACTTCCACTCTGTATATCAGGACGGGAGGTCAGTCTTGATAAGACGGAAAGGTTTTTCACAGAAGTGGTACCACCTAAAATTGCACCAGACAATGCGTGAGACCTTGATATGTATCTTACCCTGGAGAAGCTGCGGGCAACACTCCATGGCCTGAATAGGACTAAAGCCCCCAGAGGTGACAGCTTCCTCGCCGAGTTTTCTCAGGCATACCCTGATGTTCTTGGGGAAAAATTGATGCAGGTTTTTTCAGAAGCTCGAAGTCTCGGTACCCTAACCCTAACTATGTGCGCAAGTGTCATTAGCCTTCTGCTGAAACCAGGGGGAGACCCTGAGGACCCTTCCTCCTACAGACCCATCACTATGATCAATACTGATGTTAAAATCCTTTGCAAAGTACTGGCAGCACGGCTGCAAGGTGTTGTCCTTACCCTGGTCCATGAGGACCAATGTGGTGTTATGCCCACACACAGCACAACCTTCAATCTGTGACGCTTAACACACATATTTTATGAGACTGAGGGGTCAGATCAGGACCTTGCCTCGTTTCATTAGATATCAAGAAGGCTTTTGGCACGGTGCGATGGAGCTATCTCCTGAGAGTGCTCCAAGAGATGGGGTTTTGCCCAGTCTTCCGGGAATGGGTACATTATTATACACAAGGCCCGTCACCTGTGTCAAGGTGGGAGGAGAAATTTCCAAGGCTTTGTCAGTATAGACGGGCATTGTTATTTGCACGGGCACTCAAACCTATGGCCATTCTATTACAGAGAGAATTAGAGGCATGGGGCATACGAGTGAGCAAGACAAGTCACGTCATGCCATTGTATGCCAAAAATGTACTGGTGTATGTCCACTCTCCTACTGAGGCACTACCTGTACTAATGCAGCACCTAGAGAATTCTGGACTTGTGTCGGGCTTGCAGATAAATCTTAAGAAAACACTACTATTTCCTTTGGGAGGCTGTCTGGGTACCTCAAGACCAATTACCAGACTTGGGAATCAGATGGGAACAGGAGAGATTCCGATACCTCAGCATCATGGTCATCAGGACGCCGATGGAGCATCAGCGAATTACAATTGACCGAGTAGTACGGAAGCTCACTAAATCTGTCACCTTCTGGAATACACTCCCCCTTTGGTCATGGGGAGGGCAGCAGTGGCAAAAATGGTCTTCCTTCCCAGATGTCTTTATGTCATACAAAATGCGCTCTTTCCACTGTACAAAAACTTCTTTCAGACTCTAAATAGTCTATTTATTTCTTTAATATGGGCAGGAAAACATAACAAGGTTGCCTTATCAGTACTGAAAAAGGACATAGAAGAGGGTGGCCTAACTGTCCCAGATATATGACTATACTATTATGCAGTGCATCCACAGCATGCTGCCAGATGGCTTACCAATGGTATTAACTGGGAGAAGAGTCTCATACAGGGATCGACAAGAGAGGACATCTTCTGCATCTTTTAATGAGGGGAGTTCGGGCAGACACCTTGATAGCCTATCTGATTAGACATACACTACACCTATGGGAAACAGTAGTGAAGAGTGTACTGCTTAGAGCCCCCTTCGACAGGGACTTACCACTATGGGAATTGGAGGCCTTCCGCTCCATTGACCGGACATGTCCACGGAGCAGTGGAGAGAGGGTGGATGTCTTATAGCAGGGGCTCTATATTCTGGGGAAAAAGCCATCACATTCCAGAAAGCACAGGCGACATCTGAGTTAGGGCAGGGACTCTTCCTACACCATGCCAAATTGGAAAACACTGCAAAGGAACTGTGGTACACACAACCAGCTTCCTCTACAACCTCAAAGACAATGGGGGGTTGCCTCACAGGAGGTCAGCAGACACCTTATTTCTCTGTTCTACAGAGCACTCCAAGAGATCACACAAACCAGGAATATAAAGCGAGGGCGGCTTTGGAGGCAGACCTCAGAGAACCTATTGCAGACTCAGACTGGGAGCATGCATGCAGTCTGGTGAAATAAGCTTGCTAGTGGTGCACGGAGGCCCAAAGGACATAATATCTCATATAAGCTCTCACAGCTGGCATTACGTCTTGCAAAGCGTAGAATAGCGATAGGATTGATGGAAACATGGGCTCCTAGTGAGATCTTAGGAGTGAAAGATGTTGTAGAATGGGGGGGGTCGCTGAAGAACAACACATGAGGCTCTCTTGTACAGATGATAAGGTCATGGGGATTTGGTAACCTAGGATGCAATGTTGGACTCATTTAATGAACACAGGGACACAGATATGGACTCTGTGGATCCGGAGGTATGAGGAGTTATTACTCTGCACTATATAAGAGAGATAACAGTGCTGAGTGAGAATTATCTGGATTTACAACATTTACAACATTTACAATCTGTTTACTATCTTGACAATGTATTGCTTATGTATGCCTGGCTAATCGGCGATTGCGTCCCTAATTTTCTAACTTATGATTCTGACACCTATTACCATGAACTCTATGTTATGCTACTGAATAAAAATGCCTAAATAAAGGTGTTTTAAAAAAAAATACAATTGTCAAAAAAAGTGGAAAAAACAGGAGACATCACTCAATCTGCACTTCTCACTAGGACAAAGGGGCACACTGGAACTCTGAAATTGGGGAAACATAAACTACTTCTGCTTCAGAGATCACCAAGAAGTTAAAGGCCTCCATACTTGTTGCTTTTTGCTCTGTTCTTCCTGGCGATAGAGAAATGTCTGTCTGGACTACTCAACACCATGTTGTACGAGCAACTTGTTGAGCTGGGGAAAGCCTGGGAGAGAGCTGGTAGAGCCATGTTCCAGCTCATAGCTTGTAGGAGTATTGCAAATGTTCTCATATAGCAGGGGTCCTTCCGTTTCCTGCAGTGCTTCATAGGCTTCCACAGTGCTAGGTTGTGATGGAGTTCCCATGTCACACACTGACAACAGCTCTCTCCTACCATGTGCACCAATGTCTGAGAGGCACTAGTAAAGGATCCTATCCTTTAACATTCACATTGTAGAACATTCATTAGCCCATGAGCAAAACACAAAGGGCTTGCTACCAGGATAAGGCTAAACTCCCTGGTGATGACATCCCACAGTACTCTTTGTTTGTAATTTCCACACCTCATCTCAACCATATTATACAGAGCATCACCCATCACCTTCTCACTACCAACACGTTCTCTCAAAACATCCTTAGACATTTCATTACAGGGTTCTCCATTGTTTAATAAAGCAAAGAGCATGCCCTTCTAGTTGAACTTATATAGTTGTTATTCCAAAGAAATGGCTTTACTATAGTAATACTACATCATGAATGAAACAGCACCCAATGGCGGTAAGGTAGAATGATCAAAATGTGAATGACTCTTTTACTAAACAATGGCTAAGGGGGCTGACCAGTTACCCTTCTTTCCATATACTATTGCATTGGTGGTGGAAGCTCTGCAAAACAGCTTAACTTGTCTCAAGCCAGGCCTAAAAACTGGTGCCACATGTAAATATTGGTTCCTATCCTGACCTTCTTACAACTTTTCAGGTATTTATTATACCACAGATCCATTTACAAGGAGCAGGGGAATGCTTAACAGAGAAAACATTTTCAACATAGAACAGGTCTAGTTGGCACCAGATAATAGAAACAAGGAATATTAACCTAGGTCTTCAGTTTTGGGGTCAGCAGCTTAGTCACGTGATCTAGTTTCTGAACGCCGCACTCCTTCATTTTAATGGCACTGCATCATTGTAGGCCACCTGTTTTCTCTTTTTTGGCAAATTATTAGAGTTTAGAAGGAATTAAGGCTCTCATTACAACCTTGGCGGTAAATGCCGCCTACCGCCGTGCTGACGGCCGCCAACATACCATGACAGTGGCGGTATATCACTACGGGTATCATGACCCACACAGAGAAATCCGCCACTATACAGACACCCACACAAGTCCGCCAGACCAAGGGTCAGTGATAAACTGTCAGAAGCAAAACCCACACCGTTAGGCCAACAGAAATACGCCCACAGTATCAGGACCCACGAATCACTGCGGCGGTCTTTCAACCGCAGTAAACCATTGGCGGTACACACCGCCGCGCTCACACACTAACAAAACTACACCACATTGGATAATTCAAACCACACTCACCTGACACACATACACACACCACATACACACACCCACAACACTATAAAACACACACCCACATTACCCACAACCCTTTCTACGAGAAAAAAAGATAGCAAACAGAGAGAGGCAAGCCAGGAGCACCCACTCAATCAGAGCCACAAAACACCATCACCCATACACCATCCACGCACCTCACAGTACACACCCCAACACATCACCCCACACATCCTCACACATACCACTCACACCACATCCATGGCACCCCAAAGACACCCCAGGTTTTCAGAGGAAGAGCTAGGGTCATGGTGGAGGAAATCATCCGGGTAGAGCCACAGCTATTCAGATCACAGGTGCAGCAGACGTCCATTGCAAGGAAGATGGAGCTATGGTGGAGAGTCATGGGCAGGGTCAACGCCGTGGGACAGCACCCCAGAACAAGGGATGACATCAGGAAGAGGTAGAACGACCTACGGGGGAAGGGTCGTTCCGTGGTTGCAAGACACCAGATAGCTGTACAGAGGACTGGCGGTGGGCTCCCACCTCCTCCCCCACAACTAACAACAAGGCACACCTTCTTGGGTGAGTAGTACAGGGATCCACCTGTCAGATGGAGGCACCGGACCTGGCCTTCAGGAGGCCCAAGGTTCTCTTGTGCCTCATTGTAACGTTCCTCTGCCTTGTCCTGGCATTCCTCACTGGGGTCAGTAGCCATGAGAGGTTGGGGTAACCAGAGTCACCTGCAAATATCGAGGGATAGCTGTTAGACACACACCAACCCTTAGGGACAACCCCCATATCCAGACACCAACATATACTGGGTAGGGACCTTGGGCTCACCTATTAGCCACACCGGTGCCTCTGGAGGTGGGCCCTCACATATGGGATGCTGCTATTCCTCAAGATAAAGGCATCATGCACAGAGCCATGATACTTGGCATTCACATGGGAGATGTACTGGCCCGCCAAACACACCATCTGCACATTCAGAGAGTGATAGCTTTTTCTATTCCTGAACACTTGATCATTTCTCCAGGGGGGGACAAATGCTACATGTGTACCATCAATGGCACCAATGATGCTGGGGATATGTCCCAGGGCATAAAAGTCAGCTTTCATGGTGGCCAATACCTCCACCCGGGGGAATACTATGTAGCTGCGCATATGTTTCAGCAGGGCAGACAACACTCTGGTCAACACGTTGGAGAACATTGGCTGAGACATCCCTGAAGCCATGGCCACTGTTGCTTGGAAGGAACCACTTGCCAGGAAATGGAGCACTGACAGGACCTGCACTAGAGGGGGGATACCTGTGGGCTGGTGGATAGCTGACATCAGGTCTGGCTCCAATTGGGCACACAGTTCTTGCATTGTGGCCTGATCAAGTCTGTATGTTAGTATAATGTGTCTGTCCTCCATTGTCGCAAGGTCCACCAGGGGTCTGTACACTGGAGGATGTCACCATCTCCTATTCATCCTCAGCGGTTGAAGCCTATAGAGGAAAACAGTGAGCAGAGGGTCATATTCGCACATCTATTGCAATAATGATGCATTTCTTCCTTTACAGAACCAGTATGTGAATCCGAGAGTCAGTTGCTGTGGCAATGTCTGATGTGACAGTTAGGTGCCATGGCCTGCGCCCCACTTAAATGGCGGCTACCGGACCTGTGAGGAGGGACAAGTAGAAATGAGTTACTTCCACTGCCGTTGTGCGCTGTTGCGGTAGGCGGTCGATGACCGCCTCGCAACCTCGCATTGGTTATCATTGGGCCCTATGGGTTCCAGGAGCCAATGGCGATGGACGCCGGCGGTGACAGTACTCACCGCCGTGTACGTGACCTCCATTTTCTATGTATTCACTCACTTGCTACCTGACCTTCAACAGGAGAGGAACTACACTGCAAGTGCTGCAGGGACCTGTGTCTGGAAGCGACAATGGCTCATGTGTCTGGAGAAAGGCCCCTGCCTTCACTGCAGAGGAGTTGGAGAGACTGGTGGATGGGGTCCTACCCCAGTACACTTTACTCTACGGTCCTCCAGACAAACAGGTGAGTACATTGTGAGCATGATGTGTGGGCCATTAATGTATGGAGTGCTGTGTGTGTTAGCCACATGTAGTGGGGGGCTAAGGCATCCTGGCCAGAGTGCTGCATGTATGGTGGTCAATATATGTGCATCAGGGGATGGGAGGGATATGGTTAGCCATGAGTGTGATGGTCTGGACGGTCAACTAATCCCTTTTCTGCTGTATTTTTCCTGCAGGTTAGCGCCCATCAGAAAAAGGGTATTTGGCGTGCCATCGCCAAGGAGGTTGCGGACCCTGGGGGTCTTTGACAGGCGGAGCACCCACTGCTGCAAACGGTGTGAGGACCTGCGCCACTTGGCAAGGAAGACGGCAGAGGCCTAGCTGGGGCTGGCTTTCCAACAAGAAAGGGGTGCCACTCTACCCTGACCCCCGATGTTCGGCATCCTGGCGGTGGACTATCCGGAGTTGGATTGGTGCTTGAGGGCATCACAGCAGCCAGAACGGGGTGAGTACAAATTCAGATTCATGACTTAGCACGTGTTAAGGTTTTACCTGGGTGGGGATGCGGACTGTGGGTGCCCCTAGGCCAGGGCGAACATGCCAGGGTAGGTCCCTTGTTGGGCAGGCTCTGAAGCACTCCAACCCAAATAGTATTAGTAGGCATCAACTACTGGGCAGGGTCCTGTTGGTTTCAGGTGTCCAGCTAATGGCGTTAGGCATTGTACCCCATGGGCTGGTGACTAGCTTTATAACTGGTAGTGCATGGAATAGTGCATAGGGCTGTTCCCTGTGAGTTGTGTATGTCAACAGTAGTGTTGTTGCTGGCATTGACCAAGCGTATCCTCTGTATCCCCCCCTTTTTGTTTTGTCACCCTGTCCGTGTGTGCATTAGCATCATCTGGTGGTGGAGCAGAGGCACCGGCAACGGAGGGAGCTGCATCCCACATGGGCCTGAAGGCTGAATCCACCGAGGGTGGGCGAGGGGAGCACCACGACGGAGACAGGAGGGGACATTAAAGACAGCGACTCCTCCTACAATGGAAGCTCCCTGGCGGTGGCTGACACCTCTGTGCCCACCCCAACAACAGGTACAGCCGCCATCTCCCTACCAGCACCGCCCTCCCAGCAGCCCCTCAGCATGTTTCCCGTGTCCGCTCAGCCAGGAGGGTGGGCATCGCCTTCGCCCCAGGCACCTCAGGCCCTGCCCCAGTCAGCCCTGCTGCCCTTAGTGAGGAGGCTATTGACCTCCTGAGATCCCTCACTGTTGGGCAGTCAACCATTCTGAATGCCATCCAGGGTTTCGAGAGGCTTTTGCAACAAACAAATGCATACCTGGAGGAGATTCACTCTGATGTGGCGGCCCAACAGAGAGCATTTCAGGATCTGGTTTCCGCACTGATGGCAGCCATTGTCCCTGTCTCTAGCCTCCCCCCTCCAACTTCTTCTACCCAGTCCCAATCCCCTCATCCCCAGCCTATCCCAAGCACACCTTCAGACCAGCATTCACTCAAATCAACACACAGAAGTGGCTCTGGCAAACACAAGCACCACACTTCATCTCACAGGCACTCACACAAGCACCATCCCCATGCAGACAAACCAACATCCACTGCCTCCACTGTGTCCCCCTCCTCCTCATTGTCCACCTCCCTCCCAGTTGCATCTCCCTCTCACCTGTATGCACTACATCCTCATCCACTACCTCCATCACCAGCACGCCCATCACTACACAACCCTCACATGCAGTCACCACCCCCACATCCATGCACACATCCCTTGTGTCCCACTGTGTCTGTGACCCCTCTGCTCTAATTACACAAACGCAAGCACTTACCCACCCAACAGCCATCCACCTCACAACAGCATCCAGCTCATGCACCTCCACCCAAACACAGCAGACTTACACCTCCTACAACCACTGCCTCTTCCCTCTTCCAACCCCAATGTATCTAAGACGCTTTCCCTGCCAAACATTGACCTCTTCCCTTCCCCTCCCCCCTGTCCTTTGCCTCGGGCCAGGGTTGCCAAAACCCAGCCCAGCACCTCAGCCACCAAGTCCACGTCTGCGGTGGTTCCTGCAGCTATCAGAGGCTCAAAGGGGGCACCTGTCAGCCCAGCCAGTGTGCCACCAACCCCTTCCAAGGCAAAGACAATTCTGCCACCTGGCAAGGTGAAGAAGGGGGCAGCATCCAGCAAGGGGAAGGAACCACAACCACCCAGCAAGGCCACCTCAAAGACTCCAGCTGCCAGACCCAAGGTGACACCACCAGCTGCCAAGGGCAGGAAGGGGCACAAAACACCAGCCAAGGCACTTCAGCCGTCCGAGCCTGCAGGTGAAGGCCTGGTGGCTACCAGCACAACCGCCAGCACCACCACCTGCACCGCGGCCAGCACCTCCAGCAGCACCACCGCTAGCACCACCGCAAGCACTGCCATCTGCACCGCCACCTGCACCTCCGCACCAATACTGTCAGCAGCAGCAGCCCCAGTGGGCAGCCGTCCGAGGCAGCAGGATAAGGGCTGGAGCCTCCCCCCACCACTGGCAGCACCAGCACCGGCACCTGAACCGCAGCCAGCACTGCGACCTGCACCGCCGCAAGCCCCGCCGCAAGCACCACCACCTGCACCGCTGACAGTAGCACACCCACCGGCATTACCACCACTGTGCAGCCGTAGCCGCCGCCAGATGGACTCTAGCCCTGCCTCCATGGACTATCATGCATCCTGGTCACTGCAAATCTCATGGCTCTGACACCCAGGTGAGGGACTGTGACCTGCCACCCCCCAAGTGCTGCATCACTGGGCACAGAGCCCCCTCCAGAACCAGCGGAGAAATGCATCCACTCACCCTATACTTGGCAGGATGAAGCACACTGGGCACTAAGCCCCCTCCAGAACCAGTGGAGAAATGCATCCACTCACCCTATCCTTGGTAGGATGAAGCACACTGGGCACAAAGCCCCCTCCAGAACCAGTGGAGAAAGGCATCTATTCACCCTGTCCTTGGCAGGATGAAGCACACTGGGCACACACCCCCCTCCAGAACCAGTGGAGAAATGCATCCACTCACCATATCCTTGGCAGGATGAAGCACACTGGGCACAAAGCCCCTTCCAGAACCAGTGGAGAAATGCATACACTCACCCTATCCTTGGCAGGATGAAGCACACTGGGCACAAAGCCCCCTCCAGAACCACTGGAAGAAGGCATCCACTACAGAGACTGTGGCTTTGCACTCCCCAGGGCCAAGCAGTGGGCAAACCACCCACTAGAGAGACTGTGGCTTTGCACTCCCCAGGACCAAGCAGTGGGCAACCCACCCACTTGAGAGACTGTGGCTTTCCACTCCCCAGGACATCGCTGTGGGCATGGAGCCCCTCCATGAGCAGTGGTGTTGTCCCATCTTCCGGATGAGGTGCCCCCCGTTCCCTGTCCCCCCTAGGTGCCTGTGTGTTTTTGACCTGATGCCCCTGCATGGTTCTCTCCGTATGGTGTTGGGGTGAGGGTGGGGGTGTTGTGTATTGCATGCGTGTGTGTCACTCTCTTTTTCCTCTCCCCTTCCCCCATGTGCTAGGTGCAGTACTCACCGTGGTCGTCGCTGCCGCCGTTGGTTCTCCTGGTAGATGAGAAGATACACCAGCATGGGTAACACCTATAGTTCGGGCTCCATGGTGTCCTGGTTCTTCCTTGGGTGTCAAGAGGTGAGTGGTTTCCCTTCCAATTCCTGTTTCTGCCGTGCTTTTGGTGGCTTTGGTACCGCCCCGGAATAGCTGGCGGAAGGGCGGGTTGTAATGGGGTGGGTGGTACATTGGCTTCCGCCTGTCTGTTGGCGGTTACCACTGCGGTGTTTGTTGCTACCGCCGTGGCGGTTGGAGTGTTAAAGTGGCTGTATGTGTTGCCGGTTTCCGCTGTGGTCGTGATTCCATTTTTGTTACTGCCGGCCTGTTGGCAGTAATACCGCCACTTTAACACCAACCGCCAGGGTTGTAATGAGGGCCTCAGTCCTCCCAGAACACCAACCCTTCCTGAATAACAATACTGTGATGTATCTTCCCTAAATACCAATATCATGTCAGATAACTCAATTAATTTTAGAGAGGAGATGGGCACCTAAATGTAAGGCAAACATGGTTGAAGCAAACAAGCTGCCTCTCAAAAGTTATTGAAAATGCTTTTCACTAAACAGTAATTCCACCTCATAGATTAATATGTGGCTATCCATTCTGCCACAACTCCCAATATCTTGGACTTGATCCCCAAAGATTTGTGAGCAGCAACTTCTAACTGACAACTCCTTCCCTTCTTAAAGGTGTACATGTATATATTTAAAGTTTTTGCAATAAATTATTTTATTCCATTCAGTTTCTAAGCTCAAACATGTTCTATTCAATAGAAAATTAAGCTGCATCACCAAGGCCAATAATACATTTGATGATCCTCTTTACAGAAATTCTCCCTGTCTGTGTTGTGTACACGTATCCAAAGACCAGATGTACCAATTACTTGTCGCAAAATACTTGTCGCAATTTGTGACCAGTATTTTTGGACCCAGCAGAGAGTCTCAAAATCGACCTATATACTAGAATTCTAAATAGGAGTGTCTCGCTATCCGAACTACCGCATGGATATTAATGAGGTGGATTGCAAATTGCAACTCACTCCATTTGCAGGCCTTTACAGGGATGCTGGCCTGCTGAGGTCAACCGACCACCAAGTCTGTGGTTGCCTTTCAATAAAGTAGCATTTTTTATTTTTAAAAACGGAGCACATTTTCCTGTGAGGCAACAGGGCTACGTCTAAAATGAACGTTTTTTTTTTTTTTTTTGTTTCTTTGAGAGTTTTCAGTGGTCCCATGGAACATTGCCTACTTCCAAACAGCCTTTTCTTAAAATTCACAAAAACAAAGAGGCCATCAAGGGATCACTTCACTTTTTGCGAATGGATTCCCACCCCAACCGGAGGTTAACACTTTTTTTTAGAGGTTTACATTCTCTTTTTTCGGTAATAACCATTAATACACATTGATAGGTATTTAGAAATGCCACTTACAACACACCTCTTCCAAACAGCAATTTCTTATATATTTCTAAACAAATTTTATAAGTTGGTAAAAAGTTACCACTCCTAAAATGTATTTAGTACATTGTTAAAAGTCGTTTTTCGGTTAGAAACTCTGCAATAGAACGTTTATGACCGAAACACTGCTTTGTAAATCAGGCCCCAAGTTATCTATAATTTGGGAGCAGGTTACTTAGAATAAATAAAACAATAACCTAAAGAATAAACTTCTTAATAAATAATTGCGTTGAATGAACTTCAATGTAAATATTAAGATGCTGCCTGTGTATACCATACCGAAAAACTACCAGCATCTTTAGCTACACTGGAGCTCACAACATTATTATGGTGGATGGAGCGCTCCAAGCTGTTGCTCCTCACAAAGAGGAACATTCGGGAAGCAAGACATTAATTAGCTCACAAATATCTATTTTTACCTAGGCATAAGCACATATTTAAAACACAAACATGATGAAGTACCCTTCCCCCAGGACATTATAATTCTCTAAGTGATCGAGGAGTTTTGAGCTCAACTGAAGGAAAAAGATTTAAATCTTTGTGGCCTGATTCCCAAAAATATTTTTCGAACCTGTGTGGACGCAGGAAACAAAAAAACACTACACATCCAAAAGCCAGAAAAATGCTTTAGGGAAATATCCTGCTTGTGCGCAAATTATATTCTGCATACAGATATTGGAATGTACAAAATTTGCACAGGGCGATGCAGACAGAGTTGTGGAGGGCACAGATGCAGGCACATCTATCATTCACAAAGGGACACACTTTCCATCTGCCCATTTTCTGGCCATCACCACTTCTCTGCCAATCATCATTTGGCTTGCGACTGCTGCAGAATATGGTGCAATATTTCCTGTTTACTGTGTGGGCTGTACACTATTTCGCATGCATTTCTCTCCCAAGCTTAGGAGTTAGCGTGCCTTTTAAACCTTGCAGCTTTTTGGTGCGTTTCCCCTGTCTTTTTGCCTTCTAACCTCCTGTTTGTATGGTGTACTGGACTCTGTTTTGATGGTTTATTGTCTCTGCGCTCTTTACCACTGCTAATCGGTGCTAAAGTGCAAGTGCTCCCTACCTAAATTGTACTGTTGATTGGTTTATCCATGATTGGCATCTTTGATTTACTGGTAAGTCCCTAGTAAAGTGCACGAGAAGTGCGCAGGGCATGTAAACCAAATGCTACTAGTGGGCCGGCAGCACTGATTGTGCCACCCACATGAGTAGCCTTGCAAACATGGCTCAGACGTGCCACTGCAGTGTCTCTGTGTGCAATTTTAAACTGCCAATTCGATATGGCAAGTGTACCCACTTGCCAGGCCTATACCTTCGCTTTTACTACATGTAAGGCACCCCTAACCTAGGCCCTAGGTAGTCCCAAGGGCAGGGTGCAGTGTATGTTATAGGTGAGACATATATTGATTGGTGTTACATGTCCTAACAGTGAAATACTGCTAAATACGTTTTTCACTGTTGCAAGACCTATCTCTCTCATAGGTAAGCATGGGGGCTGCCTTTAAATAACTTTAAAGAGCAGCTTCCCTTTGAGAGCAGATAGAAATATGGAGTTTAGGGTCTCTGGACTTACAATTTAAAAATACATCTTTTAGTGAAGTTGTTTTTTAGATCATTAGTTTGAAAATGCCACTTTTAGAAAGTAGGCATTTTCTTGTTTAAACCATTCTGTGACTCTGCCTGTTTGTGGATTCCCCGTTTGGGTCAGTTTGACAGTTGGGCTATTGTGAATACCCTCTAAACAGTGACACAAAGGGAGCTGGTGTGTAGCCTGCATATCCTGATGAACCATCTGAGCTAGAGTAGAGGGAGAAGTGGTCACTCAAACCTGAAAGGGCTGTGCCTGCCCTCACACAATGCAGTCTCCAACCCCTGGTGTGTGTGTGGGGCTTGGCCTGGACAAGGAAGGATCTTCAAAGGCTGAAAGGGGTATAAGTATTGGACCTAAAACTCCAGACTTTTACAATCTTTCTTGAATCAAGAAGAATCTCTGTCAAGGAGAAGAGCTGAAACGCTGTAAGATGAGTCCTGTCCCTTTGCTGTGTTGCTTTGGTGGGTTGGCCTGCAGTTGCTGTTTCTGCCATAAAAGAGAGCAAAGGGTGAACTTTGCGTGTATCCTGCTTGAGAAAGTTCTCCAAGGGCTTGGGGTAGAGCTTGCCTCCTGTTGGAAGTCTCAAGGATATCAAAGATTTCAGTTTCATCTGCCTACAGCACTGGGAACTGTGTGTTTGTGCTGTTCAAGAAAACCATGTGACACCATCAACTATGCTGCTGGCCTGCACCGTGACCTGCTGATGCCGCACGGAGTCAAACTGCCTTGCTTTGCATTGCAGCCCTGGTCTCACCGCCGCTGCCATCTGATGACGCCACCAAGCTGCTGCTTGCACCTTGACCTGTGGGCCCCGCACTCCGGCATCGCCTTGCTTACACCACAGCTTGGGCAGCCCCGATGACGCTGCTCCTGCGGACATTGGCGCTGCTGCCTGCACCATGGCCTGTGGACCCTGCTTGTGAGGTACAAAAAGCACCGTCCCATCCCGTAGCACAGCCCCAGCCTTCCATCACCAGCACCATCAACTCCAGTGTCATCAATAAGCGGCCCTTTCTGCACCGCGACCCATGGATGCCGCACAGAGCCCGTCCCGATCCGCGCCACCGACTTGGGCCTACTGACGACAGAACTTCAGCAACGACAACAATGCTGCCTGCACTGTGACCTGGTGACACCTCACATTGCACCGTCCCGTTTCACACCTCAGCCCTGGTCTCACCGACACCGCTGGATGACCGTCACTGAGCCACTACCTGCACCGTGAACTGTGTGCATCACACGATGCAGCGTCTCACTTCACACCTCAGCCCTGACACCATCCACACCAGCACTCCTGACTTCCTCAGCCCAGAGCTCGACCTGCAAAGCGTGTGACTTCAAGGGCCCGATGACTCCCGCACTGACTCCGGAACCGACACTGCGATGCCAGTGATGCTTCTCTACGGACTTCACCACGAGGATCAGAACACCCTGCAAATTCAAGGTACTGTTTGCAGGTCTTCCCGACATGGTAGCAGGCCCGTGACGCCGCACCCACCCTGAACTGTTGATTTTGTTGATCATGATGCCGTGATAGCCCCAGGTGGAGCTATCAACTTCAAGGAATTGTAATTTATGAGTAAGTCTTGCAGAATTCATATATTTATTACTGTATGTTGGATTTGTGTCGTATTTGGTCTTGTTTTACACACATAAATATTGGCTATTTTTCTAAAACTGGTGTGGTGTCCTTTTGTAGTGTTTTCACTGTCTTGATGTGTGTTATGTGCAAATGCTTTACACATTGCTTCTGAGATAAGCCTGACTGCTCATGCCAAGCTACCAAGGGGGCGAGGAGGGGTTATCTGAGCAGGTATCTCCCTTATCCTGATTAGAGTGAGGGTGCCTACTTGGACAGGGTGCAAACCAACTGCCAACTAGAGACCCCATTTTTAACAATGCCCTCCAAACTCTTGCTGGGAAATGCGATTCTTCTACCACCGGGCCAGGAAATTAGGCACCATGTAACTTCAACAGGCTTTTTCGTATCAGCATATGGCTCACAGAAGCCAAATCATGCTGGAGCACCAGAATGTGCATCACTTGCCTGCCAAGCTTGCATTTCACCAGGACCCAGTCTTTGTTTGTGAAGTGGCATCTGTATGTCAGGAAACTACACTGACACATTTACGATGATCACACTGATCATTTCAAAGATGCGCCTGCAGTTTCATGAATCTTTGGTCCTTATGTAGAAGAGTTTGAAATAAACTGAACATCCTCCAACTTCTGAAGGAAACTCTTATTGCAGAGTAGAATTAATCAGCTAGCCTTCCTCCACAACAATATTCTTATGACGGAAGATACATAGCCAGTGGATTGTACTCCACATTTGGAGTGTCTTCCAGAATTTAGAGAATTTTCACTTCCTTCCAAAAATCTAAATGATGCTCTTTGTGTCGTGCTTCCTCACATGTAAAAGATCATTTGATGGAAGATGTGAAATCTTTATTGTGGAGCTGGCCATACCAATATTTAGCTTGTTATTCGTTGCCAACAAATATTTCAATCAGTTTAATAGAAGTTACTTTCAAAGGATGTTCTGTGATTAAAAATGTGTTTTAGCACGCAAATGGTTTCTTGCTATCCTAGACTGAACTCCAACAAAACATCAAATAAACATGATGTCATAAATATGTCCTTTTCAGATAATGGCTATAATTGAAATGTAAATGAAGTTCAGAAGTAGGAAATATTGAAAACTAGTATCTAGTAATACCAATATTTATAGTGTGATGGCATTCTGCTCGAGACCTGCTTTTCAAGGTCTTGCTTAACAGCCCAGCTATCTCCTAGACATATTAGAACATCTTCATAAACTAATGAAAAAGTAAGGGCAGAGATTTACAGCTCTATGCAAGCGCATTTTGTATGTTTTTTTATTTACAAATATTCTTATATTCTTAGTGGTACACCTGCAACGCAGTTTTCTAGGTATACTGGTATGAATGTTTGGTGGCTTTTTCCAAAGGCTTCTGTTCTCACAATGCAGAGTTCTCCCTAGTGGAAAATTGAGAAAAAGGTGAAATTAGTTTCCTTCAACATGCACATTTCTTTTCTCAGTACAGAAAACACTTTTTCCTTTGCAGAAAGTTTTTCCCCTAAACCCCAAGCAAATATGTCCGTTATCTGTTTCCCTTCCCATCCTGGACGGATTTACTCCACCCTTTGGCTGGGGTAATTGATCGACTATTTCAAGGTTGGCAAGAGATTGGCGTTTGAGAATTCCACAAAAGTACATGTTTGTGGGGTTTTCCAAACTTGCTAGGCAAACTATGCCTTGGAATGTCACCTCTCCTACCTTGAGCGCAATTTACTACTGTTGATTTCACTGCACTTGTGGCTGAAAAGTCTGCAGTAGTACATTCATTAACCCAACATGAATCTTTTGTGAATTCCTGGCATCTATAAAACAGGTAAATTAATTAGTGAATTGAATGACTAATACTCAAAGAATGAGCTTTGGGTCAGCTGCCTTCTTCGTCCATTGGCTTCTATGCGTCAACCCTCTGCCATCATTACTTAGAGAGGTTGTCAATCACATCTTGGCTCCATCGAGAACAACAGTTCACTCTCAGTGGCATTCTATTAGCTGCTTGATTTATAACTTAGCTTCTCAGTAAGTGCTTTCATTGTAATGCATAATGGGCTATTTCGTTACATGAAAAGTACAATTAAGATGTATACTTTTGACAGATTTGTTTCTTTAACACAGCAGTCTCCACAAAATGCAAGAGAGGTGATTAATGGTAGCACTGTTATCTAATACATCACTTCTTAATTATAGCAACAGCCCACCATGTGTGAAGAACATATTAGTTGTCAGCTTCTTGTGTATTGCTGGCGGAGATAGAGGAGAATGACAGAACCAAAGCTTTACTGTGTGTAAGGTGAGCAGCAGAAGCACCCTAGTAGAGGTATATGTGAGTCTTCATTCTTTTTTAGTAGTGAAACATTATCATTACCACTTAACTTAACTTTGAGACGAACACTCTGCAGCTTTTTTGGACCATATTTAAATTTGAGGATGGATATCTAGTTTTTCTGAAGGTGTAGTTCACATTGTAATACGAAAGAAAAAGAAATATGACTCTTCAATTTAGGTAGAATCCAACATATGCGTTTATTTTGTGAGCAGAGTTAGAAATTCCTTTGGCAGTTGCCAAAATATATAGCTGCTCGTGTCAAGAGTACCTAGAAAAAAGAAAAGGTTTGAGTTAGAGAAACGTGATAAAGTCTACGTTGCTGTTAGTGGTGTCCTTCAAAATATTTTTTATTGCTTTCACCCAGCCTTCTATTCACAGGTCTGGACCCTGCCTGTGTATCCATTTACCAGTGTCAAGTTCAGTCTTTTTTCTAGATTGTCTACAGACCTCTTTGGCAGCAGCCATGATAGGCCTGATTGCTCACTTGGACTTCCCCCATTTTGTACTTCCTTAGCACAACACAACACCTTGATACGTTTCAGAGCGTTCACTTCATCTTTTTCAATGGCATTGCTAGTTTTCACCACAATTTCTAGATATATGCCTTCAAATTTCATGTTGTATTTCTTGCTTGAGTAGATAGCACTGTATTCATCACAACAGTTTAATGTGGACATAAGAGCAGACAGCAGCAGCACATATGACGGGGCAAACTTAAAATCTTCATATCTCACTTTCTAAACCTAGCATCATTCAAAGAGAGGACCATTATCATTGGCAGTAAAATGCAAACTGTTAATCTTTTTACGTGATAGTGACTTATTAAGAGGCCTCTTTAGAACTGAGCATTAATGCATGTGTTAAACCGCAAGTCAATGAGGATACAGAACAAATACCTCCTTTGGAGGGCAATACAGGCCCAGGGCACAATCACTGTTCTTTGGGGTACCAGTTCAACATTTCTTAGTTATGCCCTCCAAGCTTTTAGCCACTTCCCACTCGTCTCAGATTGAGAGGCTTGCCCCATACTTCAGGAAAATCATAAGTATAAATCGCCTCCTCTTCTACCTGTGTAACAGCAAACTCCTGGGTGCGCTGAATAGCAGATGCAACATGCCATCATAGTTGGCGCTAGTCCAATGCTTGATTAACCAGTAGTATGCATGTTTCCATAATTTAAGTTCAGATGGTGGAATATATTTGAGAAAAGAAAAAAACAAAGAGGAAACATGCGAACTCACCCCATGTGAGTGTGGAAGAGGAAGAGTCCAAATGTGTTATTAGTAATGCTCACAATTAATATGCAGTTATTCAATTTGCACGGGAGGCCACTAGTTATTATAAACAGGTGAAAGCAGAGAAAACACTGTTTGAAAGGGGGGGCGGTGGGTACGTGAAAATCAGAAAGAGACACACCAGCGTCTGGCTCATCACAGCCTGAATCAGGAGCATTTGAACCTTTATGTGATAAGTTGGAGTGACATTTATCAAGGAAGGGCAGCCATGCATTGTTGCTGAAAATAAATCATTTGACCCGTGAATAGGCAGTAGTTAAACTATTATTGCATTCTATCTGGCCCACCCCCAGCCCCATCTGACCTACGCAGCCACATGGTCACCCAGACAGTCATTGGCAAAGAGTAGACCAGCCACGTCCAAAGTGGCGAGGTAGCTTCTTTTTCATCCTTCTTATGCCACAAATTGTAGCTGCCGCATGAACAAGGCCCCTGTTGTCATTATGTGCCCAAGATGCTCCAGTAAGAAAGGTCCCAGTTGTGCAGACCACTACAGGCTCGGGAAGAGCATGGACTTTCTCACAGTGTGAGGCAGGTATCTAACTTGTCTTTTGTTGATGGTGCTTAACAAGCACACTGTCAAAGGTAGCAGACCGAGGCATGCTTCAGTTGAGCTAGTGCCCAGGGTCTTTCTTTCAGCTGTGAGTGAAGAAACTGAAAACTTCTGATGTAAGTTTGGCAAAAATCCAGAGGAAAGCACCTTGTTGCACAAGTTTGCATTATTAACGCGTCTAGCCCTGATAAATTACCTGTACCTGGACACGTTGGAGGTCGGTGAATCTTTTAACTGAGTCGGGCTCTCCTCATCCTCAATAGTCAAGTCACTCAGATCAATAATCAATAACTGTTGCAATCGGTAGTCAGTACTCAATTAATAGATCAATGCAACACATCAGAAATCAATAACAGTTGGTATTTCGGCGCACCATGACCTTTCAGTCATGAATAACCACACCAGTTTATTAAAAGTTAGTGAATTTATTTCCCTATATTAACAAAGCTAGCACGATATATATATGTCTCAAAACCAATTGATATATGTATATGAACATTACTAGCTGTCCATAACGGCGGAAGAAACGCAATCTACGCAAAATCTGAATAATGATACACTCTGTTATAGCAATGCAAATCACCAATGTGACTAACTGTATTTGACTAATTGCATACATTCGGTCAGCATAACAAGATTTCAATTCTTCATGATACATTGAATGAATACCTCGACTAACCTCTAATTACCATTGGCATGTGGGACTTCATGCAAAACGAATTTAGTCAACACAAATTTGGAAAACTTCTAGCTAGGATCCTATCAAAACAGCAGTTGGTACCTAAAAGGAAACCGGTTGATCAGCATGGGGCAAATTTCAAAGGGGCAAAGTTAAGGGCAAGTTTCCTTGCAGCGGCAAGGAGAATAGGGCAAAGTTACTGCATGGGCAAGACGGGGGCAAATCAAAGCTAAAGTCTCTAGGGTGAGAATTGTCAAAGTCTCTTTCTCTCAGATAGAGAAAAGGGCATCAGGGTATCGTCCAAAATGGAGTCTGGCATCAGGCTTCAAACTGGCATCTAGGAAAATGGCTGACTTCTCTTTGTCCGGTGGGTTTAAGTAAGAAACATTCCAAATTCTGTAGGGTCTTCCATTGGAGGGTTCATAGGTTGGCTTCAAATTGTCCAATCAAAATTGTCTTTTATTAGCGTCCATTTATGCATTCACTGTCCTTGGCGCCTTGGAACACGAATTGTATCATGGTTTGCCAATTATTTTACTATCTGTACCTCCATTGTCCGCACCTGCAGAGACTGACCTTGTATCAAAGGGGATGTAACCGGCCTAGCACGAAACCTTGGAGATAAGTGCACCAGCCAGTTTCTACTGGAAAAATACAACTTCAAGCAAGAATATTTGTTTCATTAGTTCAAGGAAAAAAAAGAATCACGCAGTTAGAATTTGAAACCAGGCAACTAGGCCAAAGCCTGTACTAAATTTAAGCTAAGCAAAACAGTTTTCAAACAAGAAATCATGGCATACATTTGCGATTATGACGGATTAGTACAATTTTAATACTTCATGATTAATAAAGCTCGTTTATAATGATGGCAAACTACCCCGAGGGCACAATTTCCCTCGTACATTATTTCTTTTACTAAAATCACACTTCATTATGTGTTTTCGATTACACGGTATACATGAATATATGTCGGACCTTCTTTTTCTGCGTCATCAATCCCTCCTCTGATGACTAATTATGTCATCACATCAAATCTACCCACAAATTTTATTCCATTAAAATTCTGTATAGTAATTTGGCACTTCAGTCAATTCCCTTTTTCTTTTAGTCCCTTTTGATTTTTCTCTATATATTTCCACCATTTTGTTTTCTATTTTCTCCTCTCTCTTTCTTTTGTTCCTTGCTTTTATTATTTTAATAGTTTTCCATATTCCCCAAGGACCTAATAAACAAATTAACACTATTAATATTCCCTTTATTATCTTTAATAACAATCCGTTCCAAACGTTGCTGAGCCAATTTCCCAAAGAAGCAAATCCTTTTCCAACTTTCTCCCAAACTCCGGGTTCTTTCAATTCCTTTAAATCCATACTTTCTCTAGTTAAATTTGTAAGCATCGTTCTAATTTTTCCACTGTTGTCGGGTATATATGTACAACAGTGACGCGTGCCAAGCATTTTGCAAACGCCGCCATCCTTTGCTAAAAGAATGTCTAAGGCAAGCCGATTTTGAAGAGTCATAGCTCTTTCTGCAGCGAGTTCAGCATCCATCAGGATTATAGCTCCCGAAAACTTTGTCAACATGTTATCCACAATAGTAGACAACTTTCGTATTTTGATTGAATTCAATATGACTCCTACTGAAGGAATCATAGCTCCAAATATATCTCCTACCACACCAGCAGCTGTCTCCCTTTTCTGAACACGATGTGATTCAGACAGCCTTGGAAATTTCTTTAAGTCATCTAGTTGGTAAACCTTTGGGAACAATATTCCCAAATAACACCTCCCATACCATCCTTTAGGAAGACGATAATAGGCGTTGAGTCCACAAATATAATATACTCCAGGAATAACTGGGTCTTGTCCATTCAGCATGAACGTCCACTTTTGTTGAAATGCGTAGGTGTGTTTACATTCACTCGTTCCCACAAAAACTGTGTCATAATATGATGGAAATCTATGTATACAAAATCTTCCCACATGCAATGTATCTAAAGCTATTTTCCCTTGTGTCTTTATTGCGGCAAAAGCATAATTATCTACAGACGTCCTTTCGTGCAATTCCTTCTCTAATTTCTCCTTCATTTCGTTCTTTCTATCGTCAGTGCGGTCTAAAAATTCTATTTCTACTGGTGAAAGCAAGCATGTAAGGTTCTCTCTATGTGCGTGGGCTGTGTGGAAAGGTGACATTGGTTCGAAAAATTCCCTCATTAATTTGGCAGACCAATCTCTAGCTATCTTACTTAGGTGCCCTATTATGGGGACATATGCAAATGTAACATCGTAATTAGTATAGAAATAATGAATGTCTTTTTGAGCATAAAATCTGGAAGCTACTATACTACATGTAATTCCATACGTAAGAGGCATGCTGTGATACGTTACCCCCTCCACTACTGAGGTAGGTATTTGTGTACACACATAGCAATCTTTCGCATCCATGGTCTCAACATACTCACTCAGTAAGCGATAGAAAACGTTAGATGAAAGTTCCTTCTTATCATGCAAGTGTCTCTCGTCTTGCTCGAGTCTCTTGAGAGCTGTTAGTTCAGTAACGATAATAGGTTTAGAAGTAGAAGCATCATTCGTCTCACTCTCACTTTTACCATGCATTCCAAGAACTATTGCTACAATTATTAGTACGCATGCGGTCAGTAAGCCTATACACATGTATTTACAATACTTCATTTTACGCCCCTGTGTAGTGAAGCTAGTCATGATCTGTATAGAATCAGAAAGCTGAAGACACTTTATCAAAGCGTTTTTTTTTTTTTTTTTTTTTTCTCTTAGTTGCAGGTATTTACAAAGCTGAACGAGTTCAATGTTCACACAGTTTTCTTTAGCAGCTTAGTCTCTTATCGGTTAGCAGCGTTGTCTCAAAATCGGTTTCAAAGTCAATCAAGTTTGCAATGTCTTAGCCGGGTGAAAAGTCAATCAAGTGATCAATGGTTTCAATCAACAGAGTCCATAAAGTTTTTATTTCCAAAATGAAGTTCTGCCTCTTCGTTCTCAAGGCTGAGGGATACGAATTCGTCTGACCAATCGTTATTGGCTACGTATGCCCACTCCGGACCGGAATACCTCCTGCTCGGTATCCTTTTTCTTTTCAGTTTTGCATCTCTCTTTGATTCTTTCTCACTGGTACTTTCCTCTTTGGCCAAGTCCTTTTCTTCACTTGGTGTTGGTACTACGACAGACACTTCCTTTCTTTTCTCTTTCACTCTTTGCCCTTCACTGTCGTTCAACGTTTCTCTAGTTCTTAGTTTTACTGGTGATATGCTCGGTCTTCTCTTTGCACTGTGTCCACTTGATGGACCTGCAATCTCTTCTGAAGAAGTTTGAGCAGTTTCGTTCTGTTCTGCCTTGTCCCCTCCTTCTGGGGAGTCAATCAGATTTTCCTTTTCTTTTTCTGTATCGTCTGCTTCTGGGAAAGCCCTCCTCTGATCAGGCTCTCCTGCTTCTTCACCTGTTTCGAGCCCTTTGTCACCGTTACTTTCTTCAGGCTCTTTGTCACTCTCAGCTGCTTCAGGCTCTTTGTTACCTTCAGCTGCTTCTTCGCTGTCTGAGGCTTCTCCTTGGTCTTCCCCAAGTGAATCAGTTGCTTCGTCCTCAGAGAATATTTCTCCCTCCTCTATTTCTGCCTGTTCGCTTCTAGTCCTTGTTCGCTCTGTCTCAGCGCTTGGCACTTTGTTATCAGGTACTGGTAATTTCAGCGCTTCAACTTCCTCATCCGTGGGACACAACACCCTCTTTGTGTGACTGGCGTGAATCCAGTTGGGAACTCCCGCACACTTCACAGCGGTGGTAGTCGTCAGAATCACTTGGAAAGGTCCTTTCCAACGGGGTTCCAAACACGACTTCCTCACGTGCTTCTTTATCACGACCCAGTCACCTGCTTTCAGGGTGTGTCCTGGACCTTGGATCGGTGGCAAGGTGGTTGCCTCCACCTGGTGAGAGAAAGAGCGAACCACATCAGCTAGACCTATGCAGTAGTCTAACACCATATCATCTGTAATATTCAAAAGTGCATTTGCAGGAACTGCTGGAAGTCTCATAGCTCTGCCCATGAGAATCTCGTGTGGAGACAGTCCAGTTTTTCGGTCAGGGGTGTTTCTCATTGACATTAACACCAAAGGCAATGCGTCGGGCCATTTCAAGTTTGTTGATGCGCATATTTTCGCCATTCTTGATTTCAATGTGCCATTCATTTGTTCCACTAAACCTGATGCTTCAGGGCGGTAGCTACAATGAAGCTTTTGCTCAATGTTCAGTGCTGCACAAAGCAATTTTATTACTTCATTATAGAAGTGACTTCCCCTATCTGATTCTAAAGAGATCGGGAATCCGAAACGTGGTATTAACTCTCTCAAGAGTAGTTTTGCAACTGTGAGACTGTCATTTCTGCGTGTAGGGTATGCTTCAATCCAGTGACAAAAAATGCACACATTCACCAACACATACTTCAAGCCTCCATGCACAGGCATCTCAATGAAGTCCATTTGCATCCTGCTGAATGGACCCCCTGCTCTTCCAATGTGGCTCAAATTTACTACTGTTCCCTTCCCTGCGTTCATCTGTTGGCAAATAACGCAACGGTGGCAAACTGCTTTAGCAACTTGACGGAATTTGGGGTTAAACCAATCAGTTTTAAACAACCTAATCATGGCATCTCTCCCAAGATGAGCTTGTCCATGGTAAAATCTGGCTATCTGTGTCAAAAGGCTATTTGGAAGAACGAATTTCCCTTCACTTGAAACCCACAATTCATCTAGTCTCTTTACACATTGTGATTTGGTCCAAGAAAGTTTCTCATCCTCACTAACATCATTCTGTAGGGATTTCAATTCGTCCATCGTATCTATAACTTTTAGAGCAAATATTTCGCTTTGTTCAAGTTCTGGTTCACTTATCAAATTCCATTCATCCCTGAGCAATATACAGTTCAATGCGCAAAACCTTGCGACTTGATCCGCATATCCATTTCCTAGGGAAACATAGTCTTGTCCCTTCGAGTGTGCACTGCACTTCACCACTGCTACTTCCCCTGGTAACTGAATGGCATGTAACAATTCTCTTATTCTTTCACCATTTTTTACTGGTGATCCTGAAGAGGTCATGAAGCCTCTCTGTGACCACAATTGTCCAAAATCATGCACTATTCCAAACCCGTATTGGCTGTCAGTGTAAATGGTAACTTTCATTAGTGCAGAAAGTTGGCTTGCTCTAGTAAGAGCTACCAATTCTGCCACTTGTGCAGAGTAAACCCCTTGAAGCCAAGAGGCTTCCAGAACACCTGTTACAGTACATACAGCATACCCTGCTTTCAATACACCCAGTGCATCTCTTAAACATGAACCATAAACAAAATTATTTGATCATTTTCTTCTAATTTGGTATCTTTGATATCAGGCCTTGGTTTGGTGCAAAATTCAGTCACCTGAAGACAGTCGTGCTCGATGTCTTCAGCGTTCTCTATTTCAGCATTTTCCCTGGGAAACAAGGTTGCTGGATTCAACGTAGTGCACCTTTTCAGCTGCACATTAGGTGATCCCAGAATTATTGTTTCATACCTTGTGAGTCTAGCACCAGTCATGTGCTGTGTTCGGGAACGTGTCAAAAGTATCTCGACTGAGTGAAGGACCATGACTGTTAATGGGTGTCCCATCACTATTCCTTCACTCTGAGTGAGGCTGATACCAACTGCTGCTACGGCGCGCAAACACCCTGGCAGTGCTGCTGCGACCGGATCCAAAGTAGCTGAAAAATATGCTACTGGTCTGTTTACGCCACCATGGGCTTGGGTCAAGACAGACAAGGAACATGCATCACGTTCATGACAAAACAATGTGAAAGATTTTGTGTAGTCAGGCATACCTAAAGCTGGAGCCCTGCACATGCATTCTTTCAATTCAATAAAAGCATCCATCTCATCTCCTTTCAGCTCAATTTCATCCAATGCATCCTTCTGGGTCAGTTTCAGTAAAGGTTTTGCGAGGGTGGAGAAGTTGGGAATCCATTGGCGACAATAGCTCACCATTCCCAAAAACTTCCTCACCTCCCTCCTCGTCTTTGGGGGACTCATTTGAAGTACACTTGTTATTCTTTCCTTCATTATTCTCCGTGACCCTTTTTCTATTTGGTGACCCAAATATTTCACTTTCTTCTGACAGAACTGTAATTTTGAAGGAGACACCTTGTGTCCATTCCTTCCCAAATGGTTCAATAGAGCAATGGTGTCGGCTGTGCAGTCACTTTCTGTCTTGGATGCAATCAGTAAGTCATCAATGTACTGTACTAGGGTTGACTCGAATGGCAATTCTAACGCTTCCAAGTCTTTCTTTAGAATCTGATTGAAAATTGACGGTGACTCCGAAAACCCTTGAGGAATTCGACACCAACTGTAAACTCTGTCTAAGAATTTGAAACAAAAGAGAAATTGGCTGTCCTCATGAAGAGGCACCGAAAAGAATGCTTGGGACAAGTCGATGACTGAGAACCATTCGGCATCGCAAGGGACTTGAAACATTATCACAGCTGGATTTGGTACTACAGGGCAGCATTTAATTATTATGTCATTTATTTTCCTCAAGTCCTGCACAATTCGGACGTTTCCACTTGGCTTTATTAGTCCCATGATTGGTGAATTACATGGACTGCTTAACACTTCTTTCAGTACTCCCTGTTTTACAAACTCGTCAATGAGTTGGGCGACTTTCATGAGGGTGTCTTGTGCCATATGGTACTGTGGGGTCTGGGGAAAGGTTACATTGGGTTTTACGGTCACTTTCACTGGTTCCACTCCTTTCACCAATCCCACCTCTTTTCCTGTCATATCCCACACTTCTTTTCCGACTGTTTCCTGTAATTCAGCTGGAATGTCTGCTTCAGTGATCATCGGAAAAAGGGTAATCAGAGGATACTCTTCATCGACAGTTTCCATCTCATCCCCTTCTACACTGTCCTCTTCTTCCCCATCACTGCTCGTCTGAATTCTAATTCCATCGTTCGAACACATAATCGAACATCCCAATTTGCACAATAGGTCTCTCCCTAACAGTGATATCGGGCTTGAGTCACATACCACAAAATTATGTGACCCTTGATAGTTACCAATTCTGACTTGTACTGGATCTGTGATTGGGTTCGTCAGGTACCTGTTTGCTACTCCCACTACTTGAACTGTTCTCCCTGAGAGTGGCAAATGTGGTACTTCAATGCTCCTAACGGTTGAACGTGTGGCTCCTGTGTCAACCAAGAATGAAACACGATGACCCATAACTCTTCCCTCCACATACGGACCCTTTTGATCAACTTCCAAGGATGCTGCAAGCACACAATTTCCCTCCTCATCTGAACTTCCACTCTCCCATACATCGTTTATTCCATTCTCGCTGTGTAGTGGAAATTGGTGTACTGTGTCATTTTGACTCATTCCCTGACCCGTGACCTGTTGAGGAAGCATTGCTTGCTGCTGATTCATTGGTGCTAAGGGTATTTGCATTTGCTGATTAGGTACCATGGGAAACTGCTGTTGCATTGGCTGCAATTGTGTCATTTGCACACGGGGCATTTGCACCTGTTGCGGTTGCATGGGTTGTAGACCCTGCATCTGATTCATATTGTTTTGAAAATTTGGGTTCGGACCTCTCAGTTTCGGTCCTCTCATAGTTTGAAATGCATTGACATCATTGTTTTGCTGACCTACACCTTCCTGCACCATCATTGGGCACTCCCGTTTCCAATGCCCGACAATTCCGCACGTGTGACATGGCATCACCTTCTTCATTGCCTGTATACCATTTGGAATCATAACGGTATTCAAATCAGGACCATTATTCACAAGACCTCCTCGGCCTCTGCCTCTCATCTGCGGCTGAAACATAGCATTTCCCTGTTGCTGCTGCTGCGGCATCTGTTGTTGAAACCCTTGCAAACCTTGTAAACCTGTCTGAGCTGCTCTGAGCTGCATCACCATCACCTTTTCCTTCAATCTTTTCTGCTTTGTCTCAATCTCATCACTGCAGTATTTTGCATAGTTCAACACTTCATCGATCGACTTTGACTGCCAACAAATCAAATGCGATTTAATCATCTGGCTAATTTCAGGTCTCAGCCCTTCCACAAACGTGAACACAAAATGAAGCATGTCCTTTGGCTCAATCGTTTCCGTGCCCCTGTAATTTTTAAACGCCTTCAACAATCTCTCATAGTACGCATGTATAGACTCTTTAACCTCTTGGGCTGTTCTGTCAATTCTCTGCCAATCCACATTTTTCGACGCAACCTTGGTTTTCAAGTGCTCGATCACCTTGTGGTACAAACTCATTACCGTAGGTGATGGCGCACCTGTGTCCCTATCTCTCTCTGGTTCACTCGTCGGCCAACCTACAGCCCTTTTACAATCTTCCCACAAATCAGCCGGAACCACAATCTCAAATAAGGTATTCAGGTCTTCCCAGAGACACTTCGCGAGTTTCACAAATCTATCTGTTTGTTGATACCACTCGATCGGTTTTTCTCTCAATTTGGGAAAGTCGTCCGTAAAGGAATGAATATCGCACCTGTGCCATGGTACATGCACAAGTTTTCCCCCTGCTGTCTCTCTCATTGGTAACATGGTTATCAGATCGTCATTCTGTTGTTTTTTCTCACTTCGTTCTGAAGTATTTTCCTTCTTTTTATCCTTTTTCTTGACCCACCTACTTTCCCACTTGTCTAAACATCTCCAGACCTGTGCACTCTGCAGTATCTCTTTAAGGTGTGTTTTCATCCCTGCGGATCTCATGTGTTCGAAGTCTTTCGTGTCGAAATCTAACCTGTAACTTCTACTCAGGTGTTTAGTCTTACCTATATCAATCTCGTGTCTGTCTGCAATTTCTTGTAATTTCTTATGTATGCTGCTCACTTCTCTTGTAATCCTAGGGCACATGTATCTTAGTTCTTCCTCCGTGTATGATTCTAATCTGTTCAAACCCATTGTTCCCTCAACCAATTCATCTGCCTCCATACCCAACCTTATTTTATTCAGGTATTCTTCTCCCTTCCCGCTAGATACACTCTGTGGGGAGTTCAGGCTGTTAAACCATTGTGTTAGCTGTTGTGCGTTCAGTCCCATCAATGTAGCAGTTACGTCAACTGCCATTGACGGTTTCTGTAATGTTTCAGTCTGTGATGTTAACGGTACTAATAGTGGTGGATGTGACCTTACCACGGTTGACGGAGCACAAATTGGAATTGGACTAAATTCCGACAAGGACCCAGATCCATTTGGCAGTGCCGCTATCGGAGTTGTCTCTGGAGTGGTTTCTATGCATCTTCTCCCTGTCCCATTCTGTATCATTAACCCTTGGTCGCTGGTGCTTGAATTTGCCTGTATGTACAGTGGTACTGGTGGACCTACAGTGATAGGTAGAGATATCGCATCTGGATTCTGTCTGTTCCCCGAATTCTGTGGCATATTAATCCCCACATTGTGGTTCATCATTGCTGGCATACCTAACTGGCTTTCTACTACTCGCACTTCTTGTGTCTGCTGTGGGGGCATCGAGAACTGTGTTGATTCAGCTTGAATCAATGTCGGTCTTTGATAGTTTTGTCCTCCCTGCGCCATTGAATCGGAAGTCATTCCCACATTATGCTCATCACAACAATGCCTTTGAACCTGTGGCTGATAGTTATCAGCAGGTTTCAATGTTGGCACGTCTGGGTACATCCTCTGAACCCGTGGTATCCGTGGTGAGAAAGGCATGTCGGAACTGCTCGGCCTCTGAGATCTTCTCAAATTTGGCGTCACATTACCCTGTATTGGTTCTGGAGGGGCAGTACTAATGCTTGAGCCTTTTTCGCTTTCCACATATGGTGGTGGGCGATCATTCAGTAATTGTATAATGAACTCCTCATCATCTGACTCGTCTCCCCTTTTCGAGTTTCTATTGCTCTCTCCCTCCCTGGACTGACTCCTGTTTGTCTTACAGGTGGCTTTCCTTCCTTCCGTCTCCTCTTCCTCTGCAATCGCTGGAAACAATTTAATTCCCTGCAATACGTCTGATCTCCAAACCTTTTGTGTGCTGTTCCATCTAGCATCCGCTAGGGTCTTTTCTACTTTCCTTATTCTTGTCTCAAATTTCTTTTGTTGTTGATTTCTAGCTATTAGCTCCCAAATTGCCAATGCCTCAAACTGTGCTGGCCTTGGGGGTACTTTCATGTCGTATAGCGCAAACCTCAGATTTTCTAAAACCCTTAGGTTAAACGACCCGTGGATAGGGAACGCTACACTTCCATGTTTTTCTGTTAATTTGCACCATTGCTTTAGCCAAAGACACGGCGCTACACCCTTTTCTTCAATGACGATGTAAGCTGGTGTACCCTCAGGCGGTGTTTCTTCTCCTACATTGGCTTTAATATAAGCATCTCCCCTCATGGCACTCTTGAATGCTTTGAAAAATTTCATCTTTCCGTCTTTTGTTTTTCTAAAAATATGTAATCAATAAGTGACTTTAATTCCCGGAATACTCTTCGCTTGCCTTTCCCCTCCCAATTGCGCTTCACGGACTGCGTCCAATCCGTGCGCGACCCTTCTCACCAACCGACCTATCCCAGCGCGGCTCCTAGTGACGTCACACTCACACACTGCGGCTGACAAAGTCCTGCGGCTTGTCCTCTTTTCATTCGGCTTCACTCATAAACTAATTTCTGCAATATAACGCGAGCACTTAACCAAAAGAATAAAACAGATCTGTCGGTTTACTACAGGAAAGGTAATACAATCGCTTCAGAAACCTTAGGGATTTTTCACTAGCCTCGGCAGTTATTCCATCTTTCTCGGTTTCCCACTTTCGCAAGCAAAATTTGACCCGCAAACTTTACTCTCAACTGATCAATGAACTATTCTAGTGCACTTTAGAATTCGTCAAATCTCAAAGTCGAAGTTTTCTTTTACTCTGCAACATTCATACCGACTTGTTGACCACGCCTGATCAACCTATTAAACCGACCAGATCACAACATCAAACAAGTGTCACATACACTTTTCAACATACTCCGGAGTCTCTTGACCTCGCAGGGCCCGTCTCAACATCAACAACCACGTGGACAATTTTTCTGCTCAAAGCGCTACACACACATGAAGTTCGACGACTTCCCTACTCTCACACCTTTGGAGGAACACTCCTCTAATATCTTTTAACTCCTTAAATCCTCACAGACTTCTCAATTAATCTGCGGCGATAAGCTGTGCAAGCGCGAAACCCTAACTTCACTCATACCGTCACTAGAAATGCTGAGACCATTCTCATACCTTCATGTTCCTCATTCGCAAGCTCCGAGATCCCGGGAAAGTCATTGGGGACTTAGGGCATCATCATCTCTCCGACTTGTTTTATCAAAGAAAATTCTAACCTGACTCTGTCTATTGTTCGGATGGGGTCCCAAAGGGCTAAACCATCAATCTCTGCTACCATCTACTGTTAACGCGTCTAGCCCTGATAAATTACCTGTACCTGGACACGTTGGAGGTCGGTGAATCTTTTAACCGAGTCGGGCTCTCCTCATCCTCAATAGTCAAGTCACTCAGATCAATAATCAATAACTGTTGCAATCGGTAGTCAGTACTCAATTAATAGATCAATGCAACACATCAGAAATCAATAACAGTTGGTATTTCGGCGCACCATGACCTTTCAGTCATGAATAACCACACCAGTTTATTAAAAGTTAGTGAATTTATTTCCCTATATTAACAAAGCTAGCACGATATATATATGTCTCAAAACCAATTGATATATGTATATGAACATTACTAGCTGTCCATAACGGCGGAAGAAACGCAATCTACGCAAAATCTGAATAATGATACACTCTGTTATAGCAATGCAAATCACCAATGTGACTAACTGTATTTGACTAATTGCATACATTCGGTCAGCATAACAAGATTTCAATTCTTCATGATACATTGAATGAATACCTCGACTAACCTCTAATTACCATTGGCATGTGGGACTTCATGCAAAACGAATTTAGTCAACACAAATTTGGAAAACTTCTAGCTAGGATCCTATCAAAATAGCAGTTGGTACCTAAAAGGAAAAACACAATGCATAATACATTTATCCTTTCATATTTACCAAATACAATCAGCATTCAAGAAAAGTCTTCGTCCTTCAGGTACCGGTTGATCAGCATGGGGCAAATTTCAAAGGGGCAAAGTTAAGGGCAAGTTTCCTTGCAGCGGCAAGGAGAATAGGGCAAAGTTACTGCATGGGCAAGACGGGGGCAAATCAAAGTTAAAGTCTCTAGGGTGAGAATTGTCAAAGTCTCTTTCTCTCAGATAGAGAAAAGGGCATCAGGGTATCGTCCAAAATGGAGTCTGGCATCAGGCTTCAAACTGGCATCTAGGAAAATGGCTGACTTCTCTTTGTCCGGTGGGGTTAAGTAAGAAACATTCCAAATTCTGTAGGGTCTTCCATTGGAGGGTTCATAGGTTGGCTTCAAATTGTCCAAACAAAATTGTCTTTTATTAGCGCCCATTTATGCATACACTGTCCTTGGCGCCTTGGAACACGAATTGCATCATGGTTTGCCAATTATTTTACTATCTGTACCTCCATTGTCCGCACCTGCAGAGACTGACCTTGTATCAAAGGGGATGTAACCGGCCTAGCACGAAACCTTGGAGATAAGTGCACCAGCCAGTTTCTACTGGAAAAATACAACTTCAAGCAAGAATATTTGTTTCATTAGTTCAAGGAAAAAAAAGAATCACGCAGTTAGAATTTGAAACCAGGCAACTAGGCCAAAGCCTGTACTAAATTTAAGCTAAGCAAAACAGTTTTCAAACAAGAAATCATGGCATACATTTGCGATTATGACGGATTAGTACAATTTTAATACTTCATGATTAATAAAGCTCGTTTATAATGATGGCGAACTACCCCGAGGGCACAATTTCCCTCGTACATTATTTCTTTTACTAAAATCACACTTCATTATGTGTTTTCGATTACACGGTATACATGAATATATGTCGGACCTTCTTTTTCTGCGTCATCAGCATCTAAAAGTTAAGCATGTACTGTGAAGCGGAAGGAAGAGCCAGGGGCCTTTGCATTAAAATTCTGAAATGGGTCAGGTTTAGGGATGGATCCCTGTCTTATAGACACCATAGAACAGGATGTCAGGCCATTGGTAGCTAGTTTGTATAGATCTTGTCAGTTTGTTTCTCATTATACCATTTTGTTGTTAAGCCTCTTCTGCTGACTTTGGACAGTGAGTACAATGAAACTGTCGAAGTTCAAACCTAAGTGTACTGTGAAATATGGAATAAAAGCTCTAAGGAGATTCCCCAGACCAATCCTTTATGTGCCACATGACAGGGGCAAACCCCAACCACTGCTAGAGCACACACAACAAATGAGAAATTATTGTCACGGACAACATTTAGGCAGTTTGGCAAAAAACGATCAGGAAAGTGCATGGCTTGGGATGGGCAGTCATAATAGTGGGCACTTGTGTCTTAATGTTGCATGGTTGACAACTAACACAGGACTGCAACATTTGTGAGCAATGAAAGCAAAACATAAGACACGGCAAGGTTGTTTGATTTCATCATTCCTCCTTTACATAGAAGTCCTAACACCTGGTGCAGATGAGTTAAGTTAAGCAATACCATCTGCGAGCAATAAGCCCCCTCTCCTAGATGCTTTATAGTTTGTCCTGATAGCACCTAAGTTTTTTTCAGGTCCTCCTGTCAGTCTTGAGGCCTGTTCCTGCAGCACAGCTAAATCCTGTGGGATGGCCATGAAGGACTTAGAGGCAACAGAGAGAAAATGGTACTGTGAGTGGGAACAAAGTTGCAGCTTTTGCAAAATGACCTGTCAGGGCGTTACAACAGACCCTTTCTTTTCAGGATACCTGATGAGCAGTATAGTTGAGTTTAGAAGTGTAGAAACTAATCTCTTTCGAAAGCTTTCACAATTGTTATTTCTAAGCAAAGTAAATGACATTTGGTACCAATACTCAGTTCAATATCATCCAATTTATCGAACTCAGAAAGATGGAGGGCTGATTCTTTCCTCCACTTTACAAACCCATCAACATAACAGTTTACCTGTGAAACATGTTTTTCACTCCAGGCTCGTTTTGGTGAGGTAGGCAGTGAGAATTTGTCAGTCATAGAGTTAACCCTTTTCTGAAGGAGGAAACAATGGATCAACAATCAATAATAAAAGCACCCTGAGATGGTAAAATGAGAAGTTGACAGCAACAAATTATATCTTGGGGACAAGCAAGAATACATTCACACAGTGAGGGTCCATCACAGTAAGAGGTACACCCAAAGTCAGTCTTTGCTGACACTTTAACCAAGGATGAGGGTTGCCCCACTGCTTCAGGATCCAGGGCCGGTCAGTAATGGGCAATGGTTTTTTTTAGTCGCCAAGTGTTTAAACCACACTACTATTTTATCATGCCAAAACAGAGAGAAAGATTTCAAGTAGTCAGTCAGTCCCAGTGCTGCGACGGTAGACAAACAGTTTGTAATGAAATAAATGCTTGTATTGCTTCCGTGGACTAGGCAAATGTTAAGGGGGTCTTTTCTAGCGCCTTTGTGTTGCTGAAAAAATTTGGAAATGGAACGTGAAGGATGGGTTGGACATGATCAGAAGACAGGTGTGCTTCACCACCAGCAGCCATGTTCCGAACTAGATATTGTAAATTAGGAAGGCAGTGCTGATATTTGCTCTTAGATGCTTTGTGTTCTTTCTCAGCTGGTTACGATAAACGGCTTCTCATTCTGTATGGGTCCAACGTGCAAGAAGCAAGTTACATATCATGCATGTACTTGATGAGAGCAGGAGTCAGACCTTTAGATTTCGTGATGAGTAGGTATTGTAGGGGCCAGCAGTTGAGATGAAGATATATTTTGCTCAAACAAAGCGGAAACAACATGACGGGTTTTCTCATAGGTACCATGCCGGACAGGTACTGGGAAACTTACAGAAGTATTTTATTGAAGTTCAAGCACCTCATGGCAGGGTCAGTGGTATGTTTCCGAGCCGGTATGCAGGGACCTCAGTGAAGGGGATATACGCAGTAGGAGCGTGGAGCACACCAATGAAGAGGCGCTGTACTGGGAGTGTCCTGAAGAGGGCCAAGGGATGGCATCTCATTCTTCCTCTCTAACACAGCATTCTCATTTTCCTTGAGGACCTCCAAGTAAACTACCATCTAATGTAAAAGACACGGTGCATAACTCATCTTGCATAGCAATTCCCTTCTCAGTAGATTGGTAAAACAGAACAGTTTAACATGAAAGCATGGTGCTCTGAAATGAGACCACGAGTAATAGAGACATGAGCTGAAACAGATTTGGGAATGCCCAAACTTACAATGTCAATTGTACACACAGATTTGCCAAAGAGCAAGAAGGGAGGGAAATCAGAGGCTTTGAGGGCGGAGCAGCAGGCTCTGGTATCAACAAGACAGGGTCAAGCAGTCTGAAGGATGAGTGGGGCTCTCACTTTGGGCATCCGTGATCTGTATGTGCAGATCTTCTTCCAGTGCCTCAACTGCTCATAGTTTGCATAGGAATACTGCTAAGGTGAGTGAACACACTCCTTTCCACTCCTGCCTTCTTCAAATTTCCCGTATAAATTCTATTTTCTCTCCAGTTTTACATAAATCGCCTTCACCAATCCATTCAAAACACATCCTTAATTATTAACCCACTGACATTTCAGAACGAAAAACAAAGAAAAACTAAAAATGAATCACAGTGGACCGACATTTCCCAGCCCAACCAATGCATTCAAAGACACAGACTCCCCTATAACAAAAAGGGCATAAACACAAAGCTTCCTAGGAGAGAAAAAAACTAGCTGTCTGCTCAGGTGAAGACGAGAAGCAAGTGTACACTCCTACAAACCAGCCAAAACCAAAATTGCATGTCGTAATAGCACTGCACAACAAAGAGAAGATTGTGTTTAATTCAGTACGTTTTGTCAAGGTTCACGCTTGTTACCCTCACAAAAATATGCTTTGTGAAACAGCATACTTGAAGAAGGCAACACAAAACAAATAGTCACAAAATACTTAAGACAACAAACACACACACACCCACCCACAAACTAACATAACAGGTACACTTAGTCACAATAACAAATGGGCTCATGCTAATCACTGTTAGCATTGCTGTGTCCCTACCGCTGTTATTCAGTTATTGGAACATCACTCTTCCAGCATTGGTGCTTAGGGGGGGGGGGGGGTGTGTGTGTGTGTGTGTGTGTGTGTGTGTGTGTGTGTGTGTGTGTGTGTGCGCGCGCGCTCCCCATCCTCTCCTTTGTTCATTAGAAGTGCTCTTAATTTTGGCACTTGCCTACAACTCTCAGAGGTGACGATATGACTGGGCACTCATATTCTTGGCACCAGTGGTACCGACTATGCTTCAACAAGAAAAGATCATTTGGACCACTGCACTGTCAGATGATTATGTTATTCCCACATCTTTCTTCCAGCTTCTCCAACCGCAGATCTTCCCATTGTTCTCTTTCTCAGTAAATTTAGCTCTGACCTTCTGGGAATACCCTTCCCAATCCTTCAGGAACCTGCAAGACTATATATAGGCCACAAGGTTATACATATAGCGAGCAGGAGCCCTCTATGGTGGGATGCAAACTTTTGGTCTTACTCCCATATTCTTGGTTCTTTTTTTCAAACAACTCTCATCACACCAAGCACTTCTTCAGGGCCATTTCCATTCTGCCTCCGACCAAAGTGGCATATTCCGAGGAGGATAAGTGGGTTGGGCTCAACACTTTAATCCCGACTCTCACATGAGTGCCTCATTCTTATGCAAGGGTAGGAGTAAGGTAGGAATGGTCAATACTGTGGCGAGAAGTAGAGAATCAATCAAACAATTGACTTGTAGAGCACAACTTGTCACCTATGAGGAGATCCGTGGGCTGGAGAAAGCCCTGCACTGGCAAACCTTAGATCCATTTTACTTCTTCAGCTCTGTGACATATATTAGAATCTCCGACTGGGGTTGAGGGTTCAAACCCTTAGAAGGTAATCAAACTGCACCTAATCCCATGACCCCCTTAACCTTACTATATTAGTCCTTGCTCCTCGATGTCAATTTCCAACCCTGCTAGGGCATTAAAACATTAATCAGCCCATGTATACTTTATAATCTTTCTGAGTTTGAATCACCCATACAAATTATAACCTGGTAACAGCTGGGCAGCAAGACCCACCTTCCTTCCAGTTCCCACACAGAGGAACCTCTCTTACCTTATTTGGTGTGCCTTAATCATGGTGGGGAAGCAATCCAGCTGCAGGACTCACCGCAGCTGACAGCGATTCGAGTCAGGACACCAAGACTGTTAAAGAAAAAAATAACTCTGTACTCTGAAATTTAGGTAGAGTATAAATCTATGCATTTTTTTATCACAAAATGAGCAGCCACACAGATGTTCCCTTTGCAGCTGCCAAAAAATGAAGCACACTTAGGAAAGAAATATTTTAGTTAGAGAAGCAAATGATAGAACAAATGATGGAAGCTATTCTTCTAGAAGCTATATTTCTGGTAGTGATGGCTTTCAAAATATTTTCTATTGCTTTCTCAAAGCCTTCAATTCACCAGATTAGCACTTTGCCCGTGTGCCTGCTTATGTGAGCCAAATCCAATCCTTTCTCTCTGTTGTCCGCAAACACCTTTGGCAGCAGCCATGATGGGCCTTGTTGTTTTCTCTGACATAAGTACTTTGGGTAGGAAGATTAGGCAAGCAATAATTTTCTGGGATGTGGCAGAATCAGGACATCTCAAGAGCACCGCCATACATTCATTCACCTGTTCATATATGTTATGTTATGTGAAATTGTAGAGCGCAGCTAATCACCCATGAGGGTATTGCTGGCGAGTTTTAACAGAATTATTGATGAATATTCATCTACCTGAGTATTGAGTTTGTCTAGAAACTGTAATAACATAGGGAAAAATAATACACACATTTGAAAGTGTGACCACGGTGAGTGGCCACCAATGTTCACGAAGTGTACTTATTCGTGACATAATAATATGAAATATTGAGCATTTGTTTGATTAATGTGGTAATATGCCATATTTGGGGTTATTCATTATGTAATTGCTTTATTAATTGAAAGCCTTAACTTAGCGGAGGTCTTGGCCTAGTTGCACGGCCTCATGTCAAGCTGCATTTCTTGCACGTAATCAAAATGGCCGTCTTAAAGAATTGAACTGTGATTTTTCACTGTGCTGACCAAATGTGCTCGTAGCTAAAAGTCTTTCATGAGAAATGACTCACTTTCCTAGAAGATGCTGTTCTTGCTAAATGTAACAAAATAAGTGTAATGTGTGTAAGACTGACTTTCTCATGAGGAGAACAATGGAGACACTGACTGGAGTATAAACTGCAACAATATTGTTACCTGACGAGCCGGATTATGAGGACATTACAAGAGAAGACAATCAGCGACATGTGAACTGTGTCCAATAAAACTAAAATATAAAATCTATATTTTCTACTGGAACAAAGTGTGAACATGCGATCCCCTGACTAATGGGGACTTGAGAAGAAATTTTAGGAAATCTAACTTAACGGGACTACACTGAGAAGAAGCAGCCATTTGTGCATTTGTCCTTTGCCTACGGCATTTGCCCATTTTCTAACTTACTGAGAGGTCATTATTTTCTGAGCACCTTGATAAGAGAAGTGCTTACTTTAATGCTTAAAGACTTTGGGGGTCATTCTGACCCCGGCGGTCATGCACCGCCGGGGCCAGGGTTGGCGGGAGCACCGCCAACAGGCTGGCGGTGCCCCGCAGGGCATTCTGACCGCAGCGGTTTGGCCGCGGTCAGATGCGGAAAACCGGCGGTTTCCCGCCGGTTTTCCGCTGCCCATTAGAATCCTCCATGGCGGCGCAGCTCGCTGCGACGCCATGGGGATTCTGACAGCCCATACCGCCATCCTGTTCCTGGCGGTTCTCCCGCCAGGAACAGGATGGCGGTATGGGTTGTCGTGGGGCCCCTCGGGGCCCCTGCAGTGCCCATGCCAATGGCATGGGCACTGCAGGGGCCCCCGTAAGAGGGCCCCACTTTGTATTTCAGTGTCTGCTTTGCAGACACTGAAATACGCGACGGGTGCCACTGCACCCGTCGCACCTTCCCACTCCGCCGGCTCAATTCTGAGCCGGCGTCCTCGTGGGAAGGGTGGTTTGCACTGGGCTGGCGGGCGGCCTTTTGGCGGTCGCCCGCCAGCCCAGTGCAAAAGCCAAAATACCCTCAGCGGTCTTTCGACCGCGGAGCGGTATTTTGGAGGGGGGAACTCTGGCGGGCGGCCTCCGCCGCCCGCCAGGGTGAGAATCACCCCCTTTGCCCTTTCTGAACTTTGATGCTGAATCCTGAATCCTTGCTGACCAGAGTGATGTCCTGAGGATGAAGACTGACACTGCTTGCTGATCCATATTGAGGACAGGTATTATGAATTAGAATGTTGATTGTTATGTCTATTTGCTTTTGTTTCTATGTACCAACCACAATATTGTGATAGAGCCATAGTTAAATGTTTTCCAAATTTTTGTTGACCAAATTGTTTTGCATGACGCCCAACATGCTAATTCTAATCTGATGTTAGTTAGGGAACCACTGATGAAGTCCACTACGTGGAATAATATTTGAGGTCTTTCTTTGCTGAAACTAAATGTATATGATATTGTATGTGCAGTTATTTTTGCTATTAATTTGCACTGTGAATTAGAATGTGTAGTAGCTCAAGCCTTGATTAGATTGTGTTTCTTTCTCAGATTCGGACAGCCAGTGAAGTTTCTGTATGCTTATCATTTGATTTTGAGATTAATTTACATGACTTCCGTATTGTTAATATAGGGAAATAAATATTCTAACGTTTACATAAAGGTGTGGTTATTCATAACTGTGAGGTCCTGGGGTGTGATAGTTACTGACTCCTATTGATTACTAATGTTATTGATTATCATTGATGATTAATGTTATTGATTGGTTATTGATTATTGATCTGCCTATACTGGGTCTATAGTGGGGACATCTTAAATGTGAGTCGAAAGGTTCATCTACCTATTCCCGTCCCCTTGTAAGTTTACTTATTAAGGTCCGACGTGCTAACAGTATCTATGCCCTGAAACATGCAAGTGCTGATATAGCGATGCTCTCACTCATCCACCAGTTTATCCATGCACTCTCTCATCCATCCATGCACATTCTAATAAACTCATTCACTCTGTCAACCATTTCTGCATCTTCATCACCAAAGGATTCATCCATCCACACCCTTACTAATCCATAACCCTAAAGTATTCACCCATTCATTCACACAGTTTATACAACCCACCCAACAGAATTCAGAAAAGCACTTTCACTCAACAAGACCAGAGCTATTGACTTTGTCAGTGCTTGATTTAGGTCACTGTAGCTTTTGAGGTTAATGTCAGCTTTGTAACGAAACGTGAAAACTGAAACGCACCATTGTGTGTTCTCCTCCCTGCATTCAAGGCCGGTTTGTATTTCTTTGCATTTACCTGGCGAAGAGCTGTGTGTTCAGCCCTGTGTCAACAGCAGTCCCCGCAGTGGTACTTATCATTGTTTCTAAACTAGGAAGCTCAGTCCAGTCTGATATGGTTTGAAACAAGTCTGACGCTCGCAAGTGAACAGCCTCGCACAGAACATCGAGAAACGTTCAGAGCAAGCAGTGTGTGACCTGCGGGAAAACTTATTTCGCTCAGGTTGTTCCTGAATGTTCTAAACTTTATTTGCACTTCGTAAACAAACGTGGGCGGAGATGATGTCTTGCTGCTGTCTGCATCTGAGTTCCTTGTGGGAGCAGATGGTGAAAGCCTGCAAGTGTATGGGACAGATTCTGTCGGTGACTCACTCTCCGAAGGCAGACCCTGCTGCTGACAGCACCGGGAAGCTGAGCGCCATGGATATAAACCAGCTTGAAGAGGAGTACCTCTGTATAAAACAAAAACAAAAGCTGCAGACGCATATCATCGTCTATAAAACAGGTAGGCTCCGGGGAGCGTGAAATAGCGATCGCTCGGACTGGCACAGCGTTTAAGTGAGAGAGAAGCCATTAGGCAGCGCTGGCTTGGGTACTTGTAACGCCTGTTATCGCAACGCCGACAAGCAGGTTATTTTCTTCCTGAAGAGCTACAGAAAAAGCGCTATTTGAGGAGCGTGGATCTTCTTCCACGGCACAGATCAGGCGATGCCAGAGTGAAGCAACATGGAAAAGACAAAATGTTTTTTTATTTAGTTTACTGCTGTATTTCCGTTTGCAGTGATATAATGTCTGTAACTTTATGTATTACAACTTTTTGTATTACATGCCGACATGTAGAATCGTCTGTAATCTGATATCCCTGTGGTGTAACGGGGCGTGTTTGGTTCGTGCTGGAGGGAAAACACATCACAGTGCGCACTCAGTTGATTTTCATCTAAACAGATCATACGTTTGTGGCTTTTCGAATACAAAGTTGCAATCTCCGGCATTTCATAGGAGTTTATAAAATATGTGTACTAATATTTCCTGTAGAGCTTGACAATCTTCTTTAATCACGTTTTTGTTTGAGCTCTGTTACTGTGCGGGCACATGGTTAAAAAATAAATCCTGCAAACATAAGTATACTTAAAATACTTACGCCTCTTGTAGGTTGATGAATATAGTTTTTAGGCAGAGTCTGCTAGACAGGGCATGAGTTGTTGATTTGCAGGCATATTGTGTCTTACCAAGAACACAGAAGGGCTTGGAGCCCACCCATTGCTTACTATTGGTTGGCGTTCCTTGTCACTCTCATTTGCTAGCTTCTATGAACGGCTTGCGGGGCATAGAAGGGGCGGGGCGGCGTGCCGGCGGGAGGAGAGATTTAAACATTAAAATATATTAAAATCTTTTTTTTAAAAGTACCTTGCTCTTCGCAGTGCCCACGCTTCTCCTCGCCTTCGTCCTGCTGCACGCACAGGCTCCCAGCCTACCCTGCGCCAATCCTGGCGCTGCTCAAAGCAGCATCAGGATTGGGTGGGAGCACCCAGCCAGGGCGCTCCCAGGCAGACTGGGAGGCTGTGCAGGTTCTCTCGGTTGCCAGGCTGGAGAGAGCCCCAGCCGGCCAGCCAAACATACATGCGCAGAGCACTCCCCCTCACAATGCTTCCACCCGTGACCCCACCCCTTTAAAAGAAAAGGATAATAAACAAAGTTTATTATCCTTTTCTTTTAAAGGTTTTGCAGCTGCCATTGCTGGCGGGGGGCGACGCTCCTCTGTCCAAATGGAGGAGCCACCCCTGCTTGCTTCTTATTCGTGTCCCAGCTTATCAATGTATGTTTATCCGTCCCATGGATCATTTTCTCTTTACAATCTCTTTGACTGGCTGGCATCACTGCATCCAGTGTTTGTATTTCAAGCACTACTTTTTAGGTCAAGCATGCAAGGGCTTTGGCCTGTTGTAATCTATCTGTGGGCTTTTAACCATGCCTACCGCACGCCCGTCACTATCACTCATTCATGGGTTTGCCTTTCAAAAATCCTTTGTTATCATTGGTAAATGCTTTGCGTTCGTCCCTCCTTGGGTCAGTTTTGTTACTGCCTTGGTCATCGACCCTGTTACATGGATATTTGCACTTTTGCCGATATGTTTGACTACGAACAAACTTCTTTTTCCTTTTGTGTCTCTCCTTCACACTCACTCCTGGCGCTTTGAGTTGGCTTGCTTATGTCAACTGTTCTACTTTTCATTTTCAATTTATGTGGCAAAAAAAGTCCAGTTAGAAATTTACAACGCTAATAGCTCTAACTCGAGCTAACGCGAGATCCATTACATTGCAAATGCTTGTTTCTTTTGAGTGAAGCACTCTACTACAGTGTGGGTGTTTAAAGCTGTTTCCCACATGTATGAGCCTCCACCTGCAATTCATGTTGTTCTCTGTTCCCTGGCTGCTGCTCCTTCCTGTGCTTGCCTAAGTGCTTTTCCCATTGCTTTCCTCTGTCCGAACCCTCCATGTTGCCTTCCACCAACCCCTGTGTTGCTTTCAATCCTATTCTTCCTCCATTGCCTTTCTATCTCCTACACCGTTATGCCCATTACTTTCCTATCCCCTCACATGTAGCTTTGGCCTAAAACCCACCTTCCCCCATGTTGCTTTATCCTGATATTTTCTCCACTGAGCAATATTTTTGATAATGATAACAAGGATGTGATATCTATATCACATGGTATTCTGACTTTGATATTCTGGTACCACATGCCAGATTCTGACTTGTCCCCATGCCCTTCAAAGCAGTCACTGGGATGCTATTCACTGACGCCTTTTGAAGGTATCTGGCATTGTTAGCACGAACATCCATATGATAATTTAAGTTCTTCTCCAACCCTCTACATCACTACATTGCGCCCCATCTGCATTCTCTAAAACTTATTGGGTCCAACTCGTAGCCAATCCTCTATTGGAGGAATTGTGATCCACTAACTACTGGTGTAATTTAGAAGAACAATTACTTGGTGTATGCTCTGTTCCAGTCAGAATAGATTATACAACCGCTCACCTATCTCTATTCAACCTCTTACCGTATCGTAACAAAACCTGAGGGGGCCCCCCTGTAAAATACACAGAGGGTGACCCCCATTATCTGGACCCAGTCAGTAGCACTCAGCCAGGGGCCTGCTTCCAGTGCACAGTGGTGGAGGGGGCCCCTTAGAGCTCTGGCTGCCCCAACAAGGCAGGGTCTGCAGGGGCTATTGTTAATTTGACCTCTTATCTTGTAACTTCAGTATTATATATACCTGTGCCTCCTAGATGTGTTGCAACTGGTTGTACTGCGATCATTGAGGTCAAGCAGAACTTCCTCAAACAGAATAACTGGCCACCGGCAGGTCATGATCACTTTCAAGCCATTCATTGTCTTGCATGTCAATGACTCGCTTCTATGACTTAGTATTCATCCGAATAAAATCAATCAGACTTGCTCTACCGCCAGACCCGAAAGTGTTGGAAGCAAATCTGTTGAAATAGTGTGGTCATTTAGGGATTGAACAAATATGTTTAATTTCACATGTGTTTTGTCTGTGTGCTTCCCAGGTGTAATTCCTTAGATAATTCCAATGCCATCTCTTGATGAGCTCTTCTTCAGTCCAACAACCCTATACCTTGTATCTAATGCACAGAACTGCTGAGCTCCAGTGTCAGTTCCCCTCCCCAATGACAATAATAGTCAGTGCATCTTCAGGGATAGTAAGTCTAGGGTTTCAGTGGTTGTTGGATTTCCACTCACTGCGCTGCCTCTGTGCTTGCTGTCAGTGGACCTGGATTTGCTGATCCTCTTGACCTCCAAATCATACTGCTGCAGACTTGGTGAATGGACTGTTTTTTGCAGCTATTGTATGCTATATACACTTTCTTTTCTTTGAGAACCAGGCTCTCCTGTGCCTTCTCTTTCACAAGCCAGTGCTCATAGTCCATTAGTGACTAGAGTTCACTGTGAACCTCCGCTTCAAGGACGAACAGCTATTTATTCACTGCAGCATGTCCCGTGGCAGGTCACTGAGAAGTGAAAATCCTTCCAAGGCCAAGATACTAGCTGGCATAGGGTTGGGAGTGCTGGGGGCTCCTATGGTCATCAGGCCTCCTTCTGGTAACCAACTGGACCCTCATATACTTTCCTCATCCAAGGCTTTTCAGACAGCTTGAGTTTTTCACCCTGGAGCCATAAGAGGAGCCATACCAGAGACCTTTGTCCTTGCACAGTTCTTTAAAGCTCATGACCTCAAAATAAAGATTCTTTATCAGTCTTAATTTTCTTCAGAAACAGTATAGTTCAACTAGCCTTGTTGTAAAATTTCATGTCCACATTGTCAAGATTGACCGTTTGCTGTCAGTCAAAAGTACGTGCAGTCCAGTATTTGTCACCAATGTAGGGTATCTGACTACAAAGCTATGTGAGAGAGTTAATACACAAAAAACGACCCAGTAATCCCTAAGGAGGGCAGGTTTCAATCTCTAAAGTATATTAAGAAATCCTAAATGAGTAATTTATACAAAATATTTCTGAGGATGCTTTGAAGAAATCCAGCCTAAGCACATATGCATAAATATTATTAGTAGGTAATAAATAATAGCATGCTCTGTAGGGTTCAAAACATCACAAAGATATTTCCTTTATATTAATTGTTTGCTCAATACCAAGGTTGTTTCTATACCAAAACAAAAGTTCAAAATCGATTTTTCCTACAGTAATAGGCCGACATTACACCACACACCAGCTTAAGTCATATTAATTAATCAGTCCATTTAGAAAGCATGGCCTTGGTTGGTATCACCTACTCAACCATAAATAGAAAAAAGTATTTTAAAAATGTGTTTTAAGGGCGAGACATCCATTGTTTTCGGGAGAGAGGTCACAGCCTTGATGATGACGTGACTCAGGGCTTGATTTAGATATTGGTGGGCAGGTTACACCGTCACAACGGTGAAGAATATCATGTCCGCCAAAATCTAAAGACAAAATCTAAATCCCATTATAATCTATGGGATTTATATTTTGACAGAGAGTAACTCATCCGTCAATATCTAAATCATGCCCTGAGTTCCTACACTGCCTAAGTATATGCCATACAGGGGTAAACCAATTGTCCTTGAAGGTATACTTGGTTTATTTCTGGCAACTTGGCTGGAGCAGCAAGCAAACCTTCAGAGAAGAATATGAGGCATGTGATATAACTCACACAATAAACAGCAATGCAATGAAAGAACAAAAGAATTTAGAGTCATGCTGATTTATATTAAAGATAAGCAAAATGTAGAAACTATATGATAACTAATAAAGATATTTTTGGAATAAGAATTCTCAAACCATCCTTCTAGCAGCAAATAAGAAAGATATCAAACATATCAAAAGTGAACGGTAGAGGGCTACAGTTTATATAAATATTCACAACAGCTCTCAGTGCCCAAGAGTGCTCACAGAGGATCGTGGGCCTGGGTTGAAGTCAATTTCTTTGGTTGCTAATCCTCTATGTTGGCCATACAAGGATAGTAAAGTACTTCCTTGATAACATTTTCTAAATCTACAGGTCTAGTTATTACAAATTCAGACACATGCAAACAGCCACAGTGGGGTTGCAACAAGATTAAACATTGGCTCCATGTCCTTCTACTCCTCCATCTAAGCAATCAAATACATTTTTCAATTGGACTACTGGATCCTCCATCTATTCAGTTTTGAGCACTTTGAGGATCAGGATATCTGCCCCAGAGCAGGATGCAAACCACGGCAGCCAGAGAGTCTGGTATCGTTTGGAGTTAAATCATAGAAATGCCGCCTGCAGTCCTAGTTTCAAGTCCTCCCAGACATAGTTTCAGATAAAGGTTGGTCAATACAGAGCTGCTTGTCTTTCTTTTGACATGTGAAGCCAGGCAGTCAGCTATAAGTGATGTTCTCCTCTACATCTATAGTGAAACTTTTTAGCACAAAGTAGTTGACATCCTGTGTGTCAGCTTAAGGGCCTACACCAGTGTGTTGTAAGTCTTATGTTAAGAGAACTCTACTAGAACTGAAAGCAGCACCATTTTAGCAGCTTTTATTGCAGTTGAGTTGTTGTCATCAGAATTCTAAGAAGGTAAAAAACAAACCTGCCCAAAATAAATTCCCCAAAAATCTGTAGGAACACCACTGCACAGCACTTTCATAGCTCTAGGCACCCCACCACTCTGTTTCTAGAAATCTGTTTCTCGGTTCTCCAGCTTCTTAGAGTCCATGGCTCTCAACTGCCCTGTATCCCGCCTCCCTCCCTCTGCCCCAGGGCTCTTAAGATGAATAGGTCTCTATATCCCTGATATGTATTTATGCAGATCCTAACTTTGCATTATGGTTGGATGCTTCAGAAGTTACCTTTTTACCTACACACCCATTCCACCTTCCATACCCCAGATCTTGTCAGTCTTCACTTCATGTCAATCTCACCACCTCCACTGAAACACAGGGCACCGGCACTGCACTTCCACATCTTCCTTGACCCAACACCAGCCAACCATCTTCTACAGGCAACTGCACACCTCGTAATATGCCTAATCTACCATTTCACCCATTTCTCTTCAGTGACACAAGAATCCCATTGTCAGCGCCCTTATGATGTGTTCCCCCAGGTGCACAGATGTTCTGCTCTCACGTTTGGCAGCCAATTTGCATTTCATTTATTTTTCCTTCTTTTCTTTTTTTCTCCGAATACTGATGTTCTTCTGCTGCTAAAGGGTAGTCCCTTGTAAATAATTCATCACTGAGAGCCTCTGTATCACTACTTGTTTTTTTCAAGAACATTATTTTTCCTAAACTACTTATTCTGCACAATCTAATTGTATTTTTTTCTAGTGCTTTTTATTTTTTGTTTAACCTTGGTAATAAAAACGTATTAGTTTCTGTGATAAGAAATAGATTTAAGCCTCATTCAGATTTGGGTTTACATATTGAGGCTTTGAGTGGCCTTGCTGTCTCAATCCCTACATTTCTTCAGGTCACACACTCAACCAAATAATTTCAATCAAATGGACCAAAACAACCTTATTAACTTGTATCAAAGTCAGTTTTCGAACTTGGCCATAATAAGAATTTTATAGGACAGTGGAATTTTTTTAAGCATCATCACTAGAGCAATACGAGGTATGGACTCACTGATTAAAACTATGTGAATATTCAAGTCGTGAGCAGAAAACCCAGCAAGGCTGACTCGGCCTTTCATCTTTCTGAGGTAGATAAACTGAGAATCATTAAATAATAATAACATTTCTTAGCATCAACATTCGAAAATAGCAAATCTGTGACATTAAGTAGAACATGAATATAAGTTATTGTTAAAGACATAAGCCAGAGCAGTCCCTTCATTTTCAGACTTTCTATTCATGTATTGTCCGTGAGCACATTTTCTGTGTCAGACTTAAACACAAGTCAAAAAAGAAAATGAATACTAAATTTCCCAATCCCATCGCATATAGGATGAAAAATTGCAGACTATACACCTCCGTATTACCCCGGTTTAAAAAAATAAAATTTTGAGAAAGGTGGATAGTATAAACTGTGACTGCATTCAGATGCCAAAGTTACTCAAAATTATTGTGAACACTTTATTTAAAATCATGTGGGTAGATGCCCTGGAGAAAAGGGTTCCTCCGTTTTTTCCATATGACTAATCAAATTAAACATGTTCAGATTTCGTTGTTAACTGAGTATTTACTTTTTCGGTGATTATTGCATAATTACAGATATGGTTCTGTACGAGTTATAACTAGCTCAACAGCCTACAGATTCAATTAAGCAGTGCAAAAATCTGCAAGCATTGGTTCAAAACGTTTTGAAAAGAAAGCAATAGTCTCTCATAACTAATCTTTAAATGCACTAGTTCACCTCAGACTGATAAACCAAAAGATCATACCCCAAAAAGTATATTTTATGAACATTACAAATTGATTAAGTGTTTTATAGAAAAGCAAACATATACTGATTTGCCCGTGCACAGATAGATATTGGGGGTCATAGAAAAGGTGCAGAAGACAGATGCATAACCGAAATTTTAAGATTATTTAAGGTGAATCTTTTAAAGGCCTCAATTTTCACCCAACCTTTTTAATTACGGTGGAAGGTGCTTTTGTATATGTTAATCTAGCCATGCATTGTTTTTTAAATGTGTGAAATGTGGATAGTTATGATTTTAAAAGTAGAATTTCATAATACAGTTCTGAACTTTGGGCTACTAGAAAGCCTACTTTCTTTTCTCTTAAAATATTTTTAACGATTCTGAATTGTTACGTGGTACATTGTGGCCTATATATTACAACATATATCATCTAAGCGATATAACATCGTTGTACCTACAACACGCAGGAGAGCGCCAACTGGCTGCCTCCCCCATTCCAAGGAGTAAACAGATATAACGAGATGAAAAATGAATACAAGGCACAATGAAGCAGTATTCCAATGTCAGATCAGTATGGTACTGAACAGTGACAGGGAACAGAGGATGTTCTATACAGATAATGGATCAACCAGTGGCCATCCACCCCAGACTAGCCTAGCTGGGTGGCGTGCCTGTAATGTAATACTAATGGGTGCTTGTCAACTACAGTCAGCTTCCTAGGGTTAGTCAAAGAGTTGTAGGGCTCTCAGATGGGGAGGTGCGAAGCAGGAGTATTCGATTAGAGGGAAATGATAAATTATTGGTGACCATCTTGCTATAAACTTGCACTCTAACAGTGATGGGTTATGTGTCCGTAACTCTATTGCTAAGAACTGCCATAGATTGCTAAGTCAGAGGGTGTTCAATGGGGGTTCTTTCAGTTCCTTTCTTTTAAACAATTTCTAGTCTAAAACTGCCCTTTCAAATGTACATCCCAATTATGGGCCTGATTTAGATATTGGCAGACAAGTTACTCCATTACAATGGTGACAGATATCCTGCCCAGCGAAATCAAAATTCCATAAGATATAACGGGATTCAGATTTCGGCAGATGGGATATCCGTCACCGTTGTGATGACGTAACCTGTCCATCAAAATGTAAATCAAGCCCTCTATTGTACTTTTCACTGGCACTCATTTGGTGAAGTAAATAATTAGAAATCACCAAATTATTATCTCTACTCCACTATTATTGTTAGTAGATTAAAGTGTCAAATACTGTGATTCCAAGACACACTTCTAGCATAAATTGTATTTTAATGTTTATATAACTGAGATTGAGCTTTATATTCAATATTTCCTCTTCCCTCTCATTTTTCATCACTACTACCCCATCTTCTATCTTCACTGTTAATCCCCATGCTATTCCAGTCACCCACAACTCCAAGAATCCTTTTCCTACCTATAGAAGACATTGTCCTGTGAGCCTCCTCACGACTGATATTTCCAACAAAATCTCCCTTGACCCTAAATTCTCCTCACCACTAAATTGTGCACCCATTTACTATAGATTAAAAACTGACTTAATCCGTTCTCTTATCTTCCTTCAGAATGTCTCACCCCAACAAAATATATCACTGTTAGAGAGGATTGACAGGAAATATCAGGGGCTGGTGTTGCTATCACCAATAAGCAATATGAGGCTTAGGCTTGTTGCTACTTACCTCGCTGCTGTGAAAACCTTTCACAAAACCAAGGCCTCCATAAAGTTCTCATCAAGGATCAGCATCAAAAGACGCCCTATTAAAAGTCCTAAAAGGCACACCACTTACCAAACTCAAATTGAAATGCTAATGATACAAATCCTCCATCCTCTCAGCTAAAGCAGTATGTCTGAACCCTCAAATGAACCTCTCCAAAAATAGACCTAAGAAATAGTTTGAAATGATTACATCCCAAATAAAGGCCTGCTGGTGTGCCATGTATAACAAATCCTCCTCCTTCTTCTCTACCAGGGAAAGAAATCAAACAGGAACTCAAAGTCTGTAACAACAATGTTCAATCAGAGCCCAGTAGTCCAGTATGCCATCCCACCCCATCCCATCTCCAAATCAGTCTCTCCTTGGATATCCTTTTCCCTAATCTCTGAGATTCCCTCTTTTCTGCTGCCTTAGACAGAAACTCCTCCTCGTACTCCCTTTCCCCATTCCCAAAGGCCATATAAAGTCATTTTACACCATTGGTGGCCTTACAAATTAATCTCTTCAAAATGGTGTGCTGAACTGCCTTAAAGTAAGATACATTAAAGCTAGTGTTAGTTGTATTACTTTTTAGGATGCGAATAGTGTATCTTTTGTTGTGATAATGTCAGTTTTGGGTTGTACTTTGCAAGGTCAATTATGCTAATAATGAACTTGGGCTCTATGACAATCATTTATTAATATTTTATGTCTCTTTGTTGCTCCTTTACAAGAGTATTATTGCTGAAGCTGAACTTATGATCCCTTTTGATGTTAACATTCCATTGTTCATTGTTTATGTATACACCCCACAAATGGTGAACGCCCCCTCCATTGTAAATAGCATTGCTGATGTTGTAATGTTTGGAAAAAGATGTCTGCTATTTTAGCAAAGTCAATGCATATTGACTTTCTGCCACTTGCTTCACCTCTTCTCTGAAGAGCAGTGAGAAGGTCGTTTTGGTGCAGCCTGTACTTTATAAGACAACAAATACACATATAAAGAAAAAAAGAAAAAATCATGACCTCCATAAACACCCAGACCAAGTACTCAAAGCTTGATCAAAATGTGGCCTCACAAATGATGCTAGGGCTACTCAGTCTTGGCACAGTTTATTAGTTCTCTGCGTAGCTGTGGATTTTAATCACATCTGTATGTTTAGTGCAAAAAGCTTTGTATGCAAACAGTCTTTTTTGTAATCGTGTTTTACCCAATACCACACACAACATACTCTATGACCAGCACAACAGCACCATTTACGAATCCCAAATATCCAATGTTCCTTTGTCAAAGACCTTCTCAGTAGCAACAGCAGTGTGTTGGAATTTCCCTTAATCCTCTTTCCTGAAAGGAACCTAAAGCTAGCTCTACACATGTTCTCAAGATGGAAAACATTTGATTTCTGAATTGCTCTGTAGTACCAAGATGATTCTGGTGCACATTGCTCTTTATAAGTGAACAACTACTTGCCTTAAACATGTTGTTGCAGGCCTACTAGGCTGTGGAAAGTGGTGAATTCATTTACTTCTCAGATAGGTTTGTGCTATATAGACACTAATGCTTTATAGAAAAAGGGAATGTGAGAAAAACACAGTTTCCCATACTGATAACTCTGTTTATGTAGGTCTGAATCATACATTATGCTCCACCTTTGCTGAAGATCAGTGAGACGGTAGGCAAATATAGTATATGGGCTTACCTTTGTGTAAGAGAAGCCCAGGAACTGAAAGCATGGTTAAAAAACTTGAGAAAATGTCTGGGGTCCATCCAGAGGCGGCATGAGCCCAGGTCCTGCTCACATTTAAGTAACTGGAGAATACTCTACAAAGTCCTCCCAAGAGAGACAAAAGCCCAGGTTCTGGTGGCCCAGTTAAGCAACCAAAGATGCTGTATGAAGTTTAGCCAGTAGAGACATAAGCCCAAGTAATGGCATAGTCCTTTAACGTCCTCATTTGATGGCTACTGTTATATTTAGTGAAATAAACATAGGATATAAACAGTAGCATAGATCCATGGAGTAACTACAGAACTTCCTTCTTCAAATGGTTTTCATTTCAAATACAAAAGTCCACTACCTGAAAGTAATTCCTCCTTCCCAAAAGCCTAACATATGCTTCTCTATGCTGCTTGTTTAGTTGAAAATAGCACAAAAAGGACTGCAATCCTGTTAATCCTGTTAATAGGGTGGAGTTACATCACAGCAGGTGAGATAATATTCGCCTCCTTTGTCTTTAATATATCAGGACTCTCATTTACTAACATGCTAGGAGTATCTGCAATTTCATTACAAGACAGGAAGCTCTATTATGCAAGTTCAAATCTTATTTACTACTGTCATTGCTGCATGTTGAAATGGCTAGCAGTAAAAGATTTAAAATGTAGACACCCCAAATTAATCTTGAGTCTTCCAACCAGGCGCCATTCCAAAGCATGTTCAAGGCTGTAGTACCCTTGCCAGGTTGTTTCGCAAAGTGTTCTATATTCACCAACACTAGGGACATAACTGTGTTAGTCCATCCACTTAGTATAGCTGCAGTAACTCGAGTAAGATTTTAGCAAAAAAACATTAATATTAATATTAATATTAATTCTCCATTACTTGTACATACTGCTTGAGGTATCTCATCGCACATAACTTAAGATCCAAATGAAATGCTGGAAACTCTATGGAAGTAGATGCAGTCTTAATATGCCTCATGATAGGAAAATAAACTCCACTGAATCAAAATTCCTCAAGGAAATGTCCAAAGATTTAGCATCCAGTACTCTCCTGAAGGTCACTAAGCATTTACAACATGACCAGCTTGGCGGATAACAATGTCAATGAAAGCTTTTCATGGTTCTCTCATTTATAGTCATAAAACTATATTAAGATCGCACAGGTTTAGGAGACTTGCACATCTAAATAATTTTAACAGACTAGACACCAAAGGATGTTCCCCTAAAGGTATACCTTCAATTTTCTGGTGCCCAGCTGATATTGTTGACCAATACCCATTAATAGTCCTACATGAATTCTGTCCATTAACAAGTAGGGAGAAGATGTGGTTTTAAGGCTCAAACTAGGTTCGAGTCTTGCCGTTGACTCAACATCCTGAGAACAAAAAAAGTGACTTTGTGTAATGTAACTTGTGCTCATGTAAAGTGCTCCAATACCTTTGGGTTGAGTTCACACTATATAAAACTGCATAAATATGAAAAAAGATGCTAAAAAAGTTGACATCTGACAAAACGGTGTAGATTCCCCATTCCATATATTACCTAAACCAGATTTCATAGGCTGACTTGTAGGGTTTAGGTGTACCCATGACCGGGGTGCACTGATTTAATCAGAAGCTGATTCTGAAAAGCCTGGTATACCTTCAAATGTTCTGAAAGGTTCATACCACCAGTACCAGATTGCCCTCTAAGATGAGGTTGTGACACTGCCTGTTGAGATTCATCAACGACAGGTAGTAGAATTGGAAAGCCTACTGATACCTCCAAAAGGGAAAGGTAGCATGGTTGCACCTTCCAAAGTGGTGTTATCAAGACCACTCACACTCACTGTCTGCTAATCTGTGCTACACACCTCAATATCATGATATATGGTGGAAAAGCATAGAGATTTCCATCAGACCATTCCTGAAGAAAAACACCTGTTGCCTATGCTTATAGATGTAGTCTTCAATGAAAGTACCTCTGGAACTGAGTCGTTACCCAAAAGACAAATTGGGCTATGCTGAAGGGCTCCTAAATCCTGCTCAGAGCTTTGAAAACCTGATGATTCAGACCCCAATTGCATTTTTCATAAATCCTTCTCCAGTACCAGTCTGCCACCATGCTGCAGGGTAATGGAAGATACTCTTCCACTAGAGATATAGTTTGATGGAGCCAACATTCTCACATGGATCTGGTGGATTTTGCCAAACATTTTGAACTCATCCTTCCTAATCCTTCGTCAGATTGTCCATACACAGATGGACAGAACAATTCACCTTGTTTTTTATGAAGCTTCTGTTCGCAAAGGTGCCTGCAAGACGATTTAAGCAATTCATATGCATTGACCCGGCCTTTGATTATCTCCCTCTAGTTGGAAAACTGCCACAAATGGTGTGCTAACCCCCCAAAAGTGCATAAAATTCTTGAACTAGATCTGGGGATGTAGAAACAATAACCAGACCTTCCCAGGAATCTATCTGACTCAACCACCTGCTTATTTCCTCCCTTGCCTCTTAATCTAAAGGAGTGACCTCTGAATAGTCCAACCTATTTGTAAATGTCTTATTTTTAGATGCTAGAGAGCCTTGCAGTAAAGGAGACCCAGAAATGTTACCTTTTTAGAGGACGACTCTCTCTCACTTTAACCCCCACACATAGTCACACGGACATGCTCACAGTGCTGGAATGGTGCAGGCACCTTTGTGCACCTGTGTCAGCAATCAAACAATGTAATTAGCTGCCTCAGTTTGTTGCTGAACCCAAAGTGTGCCTGCATTTTATTTTTATTATCCCAAGAGTGAATAATTATTCACTCTTAAAATAATAAAAATGGACCACAAAACAAGGAGGGTACAGTGTAGCTGTAGATCCCATAATGGAGAGCAGACACTGGTCCAGGGACGCCTATCCATCCACTCAGTCATCAATCCTTTCACTTATCCACCCCCTTTCATCCATCCAGTCATCCATCCTTTCAATCATCCAACCATCCTTTCGCTCATCCATGCACCCTTTCGCTCTATCTATCCACACTTTCACTCCATCCATCCATCATCCTCCCATTGGCTCATCCATCTATACACTCTTTCGCTCAGTCATCCATCATTACACCCATCCACCCAACCTTCATCCTAGCCATCCATCCACTCATACATCTCTCTATTTAACATATCACTCAGCCACCCGTCCTTTCACTAACTCATCTATTCATCTATTCATCCATCTATCAATTCACCCTCTTACTCATCCAATCATCCATCCTTTCACCTATACATTAATCTACCCTGCCTTCAACTCATCCAGCCATTGTTTTATTCATCCATCTGTACATGCATCATTTCACACATCATCCATAGTTTCACTCCATCCATCCATTTAAACTTCCACTCATCCATCCATCCTTTTACTTATTCTTCCAGCCATCCATCCATCGTTTCTCATACATCGATCCATCCTTTCACTCCTCCATCCATTCCCTGTTCACCCATCCATCCATCTACCCTCCCTTTCACTCATACACATTCTCGTCCTTTAAATCATATATTCTCTCTCCCTTGGACCCTCTTTCCTTTCACTCTTTCATTTATACATCCATCCCTTCACTTATTCATCCATGCATCTATCCATTCACCATTTCATACATTCATCCACTCACTTACCACCCTTCCTTTCACTCACTCACCCTCCCAAGTTAATTATAAGTCTTTGTCTGCCAAGCTTCAGACAGAAGAGGCCCATCAAGAACCACACCCCACTGAAGCTGTGTAAGGGGTGGGGGTTATGATGCCCCTTAAGCAGAAGCTTAACTGCACGCTGACCACTTAGTCCACTAGTGCGATTGTTGTCCACAGCTGTTTCCTTCCTTCTCTTGGGCTTCTACGCAGCAAAAGAGTCAAGATATGGAGCACTTGCTCAGCTTAATAATGTTTTCTTCAAAGTGAAACCAAATGCAGTTCTAAACACATGCTACTGCCAGGAGAGCAGCAACCTGCACTCCTCCTACAGCCTGCCTGTCTGTGCAATCAACAAATTGTTGCCACCCACTCCCTCCTTGTCCTCATCGGCCTGCCCTGCCCACAGCCATTGAAGTGAATGAAGCTTTGCTAACTCCTTCAAGGGCCACTGTTCACGCTCCGCAAGAGGAACCGGATCCATTGCATTCTAAATCAACACTCCCTCTCCGATGATGTCCCTGCTGTAGCTTGTGCCTGCAAGTCGAAGAAAACCTCGGCCAGCTGGAGCTTGCCCAGTAGGGCATCTGCAGAGTTCACTAGAGTTTACCCATGAGATTCAGCACAGTGTCTCAGAGCAGTGATTTCTTTTCAGCTGCTCTGTGTTTATTTTCCCTGTTCTTGCCTCTCCCCCAAGGGTAGCAGGGCAACGCCCCTTGTGCCCATTAACACCAGTCACCCCCTGCACCAAGCAGTGGAGATGAGGCCAAATGGTAGTGATGTGAACCCAAATGCCTTCCCCTGCCAAAGAGATTGTAGATATTTCATGAGATGGTGATAATTTTGTACTGTTAGATATGTCCTTCAGCTCAATATGAATCAGCTAATCTGCTGGAAGGAGCATTTTCTCTGGAGACTGACTACTGTTTCCATTTTGAAATAATGGTAAAATAAATATTGGTTGAGATCCCTCAAATTTATCACTGGCTGGAACTCTTTGCTCTTTTTCTGCACTAGAAATATATTTCTCACAAAATCTCCGGGGTGAAGCAAACAAGGGTCTATCACTTCCTTCAATTGTAGCTCCTGTACCTCCAATGTAATTAAACCTATTGTCTTTATGGAAAACTGTATTGGTGTAGGAAAAACGAGTTTGTACGAGAGTTGAATATAAATCTATGTGGAATTCCTCAACAGTTTGTAGAATACTTGGATTATTTTTAATTGTACTCCAGTTTTGAGCCTTGATTTCCTGCCCCTTGCCTGTCCTCTGTTGGGACTAAAGCTTCATACTGCCACTTCTCTGCAGGAAGAACTTTGGCTGGAAACACCAGTATTGCTGCAGTATTGCCCCCGATGAAATCATCACCAAACAGAGATCCCCAGTCATAAAGCCAACATCACAGTAAGCTAGCGCACCCAGTTTCGCATCTATCTGTATGAGAAGTCTTTACACCTCCTGTGAGAAAAGGCCTCTTTTTAACATGGTTAGCACCCACTTTTTGCCTGGTATGTGATGTAGCCTAGAAGTTGTTAGTGACCCTAAATTGTTGTGATGCATTGGCACAATTGGATACACCTTTGGCTGCCCGTTAAGCCCCTAGTAAATGGTATTTAGGTAGCCAGGGCAGAAGGTACTAAGGGTAGGCCCCTGAGGGCAGCAGCACTTATTGTGACACTCTCTAGGGCCATGCATTCAGGTACCCCCTGCCCTCCCATTGCAGGCTGAGTGTCCTGGTTCAAACCTAAAACGCAGACTCGACATGGCACACTGCCTGTGTGCGCTGTCCAATATACACTGCATGTACTATGGGTAAGACACCCCTCTGGCAGCCCTTCAAGCCCTAATGCAGGGTGCACTATACTGCATGTGAGGGCATAGCTGCATGAGCAATATGTCCCTACTGTGTCCTTGCCAAGCCTGGGACAAAGTGAGTGAACAGAGAAGCCATTTTATTACATGTGCGGGACACTGGTCGATACAAGTTTCACAGCTACATGATGGCCGTTCTGAACCCTGGGTTGTTTGGTATCAAACTACTCAGAATTATAAATGTAAACTGGTACCAGTATTGGATTTATTACCAAATGTACCCAGGGAACTACCTTAGAGAGCCCCTTGCAAAAGCTAACTACCCTGGCATGGTTGCTGGCTAGTCACATCCAGCCTGCCTCCTCCAGACACAAATCTGCACCCCTGGAGTGAGGGCCTCTGCCCTCTGGGATTTAGAAGAAAGCCCTTCCTGGGTGGAGGTACCAAGGCCCCTCCTCCCCTCAGGAATGTGCCCTGCCCTGTTGACGAGCTACAAAGAGCTTACTGCCTTTGAAACTCGGCCTCCAGGCCTGCTGCTAGCAGCAGATGGCCGCCCCTGTTGCAAACTCCCACTTTTGGTGGGAGCAACAGCGGGAAACTCAAACAAAGGACAGGAGGAGTGGCCCAACCTACCATGTACCACTCCTAAGATGTTGCATGCGAGGTGGACTCTTCATTTAATTTTCCTCCATCTTGGATGGAAGGAAAATAGCCAGGCTTTGCAAATTGCCAGAAAACTCCCTCCAGAGTGGAGGTACCACTCTAAATCCCCAAAGAATCAAGAAGCCAGTGAGGTCCACTTCACTGACCGGATGCAAACTCCGGGACTGAATGTCGCAGCCAGACCAAACTTCACCCTGGCGACCGCAAGGACAACCCCTGCCAGTGTGCCACACTAAGTGGCACTGCACCCTCTAGCGGCTGAATCATACCAATATCCTGGATATTGGTCACCTGACTTCAGACACCAAGAAAAACATCCCACTCGGACTGAAAATGGATCAGGAGGAAGCCACAATCAAGGGACTTTAGAATCAACCCAGCTCTCCTGCAAGAGTGCCCCCGTTGTCCTGCAATCGACCCTTGAACTGACTTACCTCCTGCTTATGAGGGCATCCTTGCGCACAGCTCCTGGATCACCGATTTGCTCTACACCTGGCCACCCTGTGCCCTGCACAGAAGAACCTCCTGTGTCCTAAGGGTCCACCATCCCTTACAACCTCACCACTCCAAGGGGACCCCCATGATTCACCTTTAAATTCATCTGTGCAGTCCTTTTCCAAGTGCCCCCCCCCCCCCCCCCAGAGGCCCTGCACCAGCTCCAGGGTCCTTATCCCACTGCTCCTGCCGGAACTGGGTGCCTCCCGCACTTAAGTGCGCCCACCGATGGCCTCAATCAACCCGCAAAAGAAGAACTTGGTAAACCTAATTTACAATTTTATATGCATTTTAAAGGTTATCCTCCATTGAGTCCTATGGTGCATATTTACACACAAAAATACTTTTTTTTAATTAAACTTCAAAAATTCATATATCAAAAAAAACTTAAGCAATTTTAAGGATCTTGGTTTAAGAAATTACATAAACATCTGAAGTATTTTAATAAATTGGAATTATTCCCTTGAGTGTGTGAGTTGCAAGATTGATGCTACGAGTACAACAAATGCTTTGCATGTCTCCAAGATTGGCCTAACTGGTCGACCAAGCTACCATAAAAATTTGAGCATTAGGTGATCTAGCCTTTGTCCCTGTAAACCAATGTGTGGTTGCCTGGACCCCCTGCACTGTATGCCTAGCTTTGCACACTACATAGAAGGCCAGCCTCCTACATTGAAAAAGTCCACCATAATAATTTTCCAAAAAACACACTGCCCTTTGGGCTCAATCAAATATTATATCTGGATGTAAAGGTTCACCCATTTGTGTGCCTGTTCTGCATGGCCCAATGGGATATATGTACTATTTCCTGGTTTTAAAATATTGATTACAATTTGTGGCCATTTTGTGACTTGTGAAGATTTTTAAGAATCAACCTATCTAATAGTGGGTCGGTTCTTAGAAAACCAAATCATAGTTGATCGGAAACTGACCTTCTTCATGCATATTAATTAGGTGGGTCACAAATTGCGACTCACTACAGTTTGTTGACATCACGGGGATGGTGACCTGCTCAATCCATGTCTGTGATTGCTTTGGAATAAATAGAGCAAGATTTTTTAATGGAGCTCATTGTCCTAAAATGAAAATTGTCTGTGTTAAAAAAAAAAGAAAAGGAGACGTTCTGAATAGTTTTTTTAGAGTAGGCAGTGGACCTACTCCTAAAAAACCTGAAGTGGTCTTCTGGGTACCCATTTTCATTTGTGAGGAGTTACCACTGCCTTTCAGTAGTCTTTCAAATAATAATGTTTGGGACCAGGTTTTGGCCCAAAACATTAACAAATACCATAAGGAATCGGTATGTAGAAGTGATGCCCTGAACATGCCTCTTTCAAATACCAATTCAGATGGTTTCCTAAGCCCATTTAGTAATTTGGTTACTTGTTTCTGAATAACTAAATGAGCTTAGTAAATTCTAAAAACACTGTGAAAGTCGCAAACTCTTCATTTTGGTAAATCACAGGTTTGGGCCCTTGTATTTGTTCATTAAATCCGATCATACATCAGCCCAAATACTTTTGTGATTGGGCACAGAGTATACAACATCTTGTCCTGGTTCAAAGACGAGGCTCCATCTACTTCCCTCCTGGGATCTATCCATCCCGCTTAATAACATGATTTTGGGATCTAGAGCATGAATATGACTGCCTTGTCTGCAATAATTGGTCAGGGCATTCAGCCCTTTTCCTGGTTCTAGTTGCCCTGTCAATAGAACTCCTAAACCTAGACTTATTATACTCATCCACAAACACCAGAAGGGACCATTAAAGAGAGTTAGGATGCTGTAATAAACCTGATTCAAACATAGGAGTGTCCCTAGCATCCAGAACTAGTTTGTGGTTTTTCAACCATTTTCATTTTATATTATTGATACCACCGTCATTATTATAGTATGCATTATCATCATAATTATTGTCAACCTACTGATCAATCATTCCATCAAATGGTGTATTATTTGCACCACTAATCAATCCCAAGTCTGGAATCTGCTACGGTTGATCATAGGTCATCCTCCCACTGTGAAAGCGAACCCCAACAAATGCAAAAACGCTTATTAATGAGGTAATTTCCATGGAGTACCTTGTGCTTATTTTCTGTACATCTATTCCCACGTTGTCTGTTCCCCTCCCACTCCAACTGTTGAGAAAAAGGCCTGCTACTCCCCACAACCTGGGTCAGAGAAATAAATATAGCATTCACCACTGAATTGTTAATATTGGTGGCAACATTTTAAATGAAGAGAATTGAAACAGTAATTAATATGCAACTGACATCCCTGTCAGCTGGGTGCACTGCCACAATGATTAATCTGCAATGGGATCTAAGGTTAAAGCAAGCCTCCAGACACAAAATTGTCAAAGCAACTAATAAATCGACAGAGTCCTCCCTCCAACAGTCATAGATACAATGTAGCCAATTAGGCAACAAATACAATAGAAGAAGCAGGGTGCTTCAAACCCTGCAGAGCAACTGAAGATATCATAGAATACAACCTTACACAGTGCATGATAATAACACTCCTTCGCAAACACTTAAATAGCTGCATGAAAAGAGGAAAACAATTAAGGGTTACCCATATGTATACTATTGTTTGCCTTTGTGTCGTTATTTCCCACCCAAGCAGCAGGACTATAGTATATGTAGTTTACTTTAACTATGCTATGATTAATAAACAAGCAAGAAGAGAAAGTGCATATTAAAGCCTTCCATGTCCTACTAAAATATTCTCCTTTGTTACATCAAAGAGCGTACTAAGGCCCATATTTATACTCGGGTTGCACTGAATTAGCGTCATTTTTTTACACTAATCAGTGCTTAGCTTCCTTTTGCTTCCCTGAAGATTTCTTCTATTGTAGGGCTTTGATCACAGCTATCGTCTGTCACACTGACTTGGGCAGATGAGAGAGGCCCGCCCTGCTTCCACTCTGGAAGATCATGGGTGGATGCAACTCCTTACTTTTTTGTCAACAGACTTTTTAGGAGCACACGGCTCTCTGGGTCTGTGCTGGGCAGCTCGATTCACAATTTGAATTTTTATGTCTGTCGTTAGCCAGGACATTTTGTTTTTAATCAAATACATTTACCATACATACTTACAGGGGCTTTCAGAAAGTGTTCTTCCTCCATTGGTCTCTCCTAGTGTTACTCACTTTTTATTTCCACCCACCGCAGCATACATTATGGGGAAGAGAGAAAGTACACTTCAGCCATTGGCCCATCTGACTGTAAGTGATGGCATGCGTCTACTGCACAATGTGCACATCTACATAATAGATAGTCCCTTTCATTTCGAGGGACCAGCGGTGCAAAAAACAACAAACGTGTGTGAGTGTGTGTGTCTGTGTGTCTGTGTGTGTGTGTGTGTGCACACGCAGAAGGGCTAACCAAAAAGAAGGGGGTCACAAAACAATTATTTATTTTGTTACGTTAATTCCTATAGAAAAGCTAGAAAACGCTGAATGATATCACACCAAATTTGGCAGAAAGGTAGAACTTTACTCCAAAAGTGTGTTTTTCCTTATTTGGTGTAACTCCATTCTGTTGTTTTCTAGAAATGTCCATTTAAAGAGGTGCTTTGGTAGTCATGAAGAGGTTAATCTGATAGAAAGTTAATGATATGTGAACCATTAAGTACAAAAGGATTCGGCAATACCAAAAAATACTCAAATCCCATTGCCAGAGGGAGCCTATTCTCCTGCCAACCCATGCAGTACCACAGTACCTTCAACTGTACCGTGGTACCTTGTGTTCTGATTTGCAAGCTGCAACAGCTCAAGAAAATGTTCTGACATCCACTACAGGACTTGGGGACACAATCCCTGTGCATAAAAGGGGCATAATGATGCAAGGTAGATACACCCTGACCCACAGGCACTTGTGGATTGCATTGTTTTTAATATCACGAGAACCCATCTATGACATTATAAGCCCATGTTATGTTTTCTATTCCTTCTCTCTCTATATATATATACCTATATATATAGATACATGTATGCAAAATAAGGAAGCAAGGAACCTTGGTTAGTTGCCAAGTTTAGTTGGAGAGCAGCTCCTAATATGAGCACCCTACAACACCATTGATACTCTGAATCTGTTCACCTCAAATTAGCATAGTGACATCCACAGAGAAAGTGACAAAGTCTCTTGCCATTTTCACAACAAATCTTTCAGCATAGAATTAGCTAGTGCCATTCATGCCTGCTGAAAAAACAAAAGTATTTTACCACCCCAGGCACAGTATTACAGCTCTGGATTGGTGAAATACCATCCAAGCCAACCAGGAATGAATAAAATGAACCCCTGACACTTGTTTTGCTCTTGTTATGAGTTCTTCAGAGAGGTTTAGGTTTGTCGAGACAAAGTGGAGCACCCAATATGAGCCAGATCAATACCATTTGAGGCTTAGACTGCCGCATAAATTATGCAAAAAAAGGAAAAAAAATGAGCTCTGAGTAGTTCCCATGTTTAGGTGTAGAGCAGCTCCTATATAAAGCACCCTACAACACCAAATATACCCTAAATCTGTTCGCCTCAAATGTCTGTTTTTCTTGCATAGTTTTTCAGCATAGGATTAGCGCTGTGGCATCCAACCCGATCTAGAAAGTGACAAAGTCACTTGCCATTTTTACAGCAAAGTCTTTAAGCATAGGAATAGCTAGTGCCATAGTCCTTTTAGTAATGAAAAAAAAATTCACTAACAAGACATGTAAAACTCAAACCCTTGCATCCTACTTTTTAAATACAAGGCACCCTGTCCAATAAGGTTTTAGGGTTTAGCTTAGGGGTGACATATGTATTCAAACGGAAGGTTTCTTAATTGGCAGTTTAATACTGCACTACAGGGTGCAAAGGCAGACCTGAGATACGTTTGATGTTTTAAACGGCTACTATAGTGGGTGATACAATTAGTGCTGCAGGCTCACTAGCAGCATTTAATTTATAGGCCCCGGGTGTATATAGCATCAAATGCTAGGGGCTTATAAGTAAATTAAATTGACCATTCAGGTGTAAGCCAATTGTACCATGGTTTAGTGAGAGAGCACTTCAGCACTGGTTAGTAGTGGTACAATACACAGAGTCCTAATGCCAACAAAAACACATTCAGAAGAAATGAGGGGTGAAGACAAAAAGTATGGGGAAAGACTACACCAAGGATAACAGGTCTAACAAGTCCTCACATGAAATGAAAAATACACGGTTTTAAATGTTATGCAAACACATTTTCATTCATAGTGTCAACCACATTTAAATGGATATTATAAGTATATATCTGGTTGAACCGAAACTTAAAGAGCTACATTGCTGCCTCACAACATCATTACTGTCCCTTACAAAGTGTCTCACGAATGGCACGAAGACATCAATGCCCCTTTTCTGACCTCCTTTGTAGTTCATAGAACCATTTACTTGGCCAAGATGCCACTTGAGTAGAAAACATGCACCTAATAAGAAACACATAACAGTTGAAATTCACAAATTCATTCATGGCTACTCACTGCAACTTGAGTAATAGATTAGCCACATGCCACCTCTTTTGTTGTGCCTCAACATATGTTTGCCAGTTCCTAAATCACAAACCTGATATTGAAATCAGATAATGAAATAATTTACTGCTACTGGGCTTATGGGATGAAGGAAACCTTGTACTCATGGTTGACGTGAGAAAAACCAGTAATGATGGGGGTAATCAACATCAAGCATCAAACTTCTCAAGAACTAAGACCCAGATTAAAGGGTAGCTCCACCTTGACAGTCAAAGTGGCTATGAGCCAGTGCTGAGCCTACAATGAAAATGATGATAGTAGGTTTGTAGAGCACAAACTGTTACCCATAGCAGCATCCTGGAGCTAAAAGCAGGTTGAACTAGAGAGAGAAAAAGAAAGCTAAGAAAGATGGAAAAAAATAGGTTTCAAAATGCTTCTTAAAGGAGGAAAGAGAATTCAAGTAGCAGAGATGGAAGCGAAGAGAGTTTCAGTGTTTATCCACAAGGTAAGAAAATGATCGACCACCCAAACGTGTGAAGTGAATGAAAGTTTAGCTGAAGACAGCAATAGTCAATGCACAAGGTATGGCTGACATTTGCTTCTAATGTAAAGGGGGCCACATTGGGAATGGCCTAGATTCAGAGCCATTTGCAAATATCTGTTTTTGCTATTGGAAGCCAAGTTGGTGCTCAGAAAAAATCACCATCTGAGATGCTGCATTCTGTACCAGTTGAAGGTATTTTATGAGATACCTGGGGAAAATGAGATGCAGAGAATTGCCATAATCAAGCAGGGATATAATAATGGCAACAACTACAGACTTCCCAGCACAAATTGGAAGAAGTGGGCTGATTTCACAGAGCATCCACAGATAGATGAAGAAAGAGGAAGCTCCTCAGCCAATCTTTTTTGGTGAAGGAGAGATAAGTGTCAGAGATGAAGCCCATGTTTGCGGCTGGGGGGACCAGAGTAGCAATGCAGTCAAGCTCAGTAGGCCTCCACACAGATTACCACATAGACTGTTGCATCCCAGTATAAGAACTCCAGCTTTGTCTCCATTAGACTTGAGGCAATTTCCTTGCATCCATTTAGCAACCAAGGACATACTAAAGGAAAATTGTACATTGCTGTTAGGTATGCAAGATGTTATTGCCATTGCTGATGATAATTTGAGTGACATCAGTGCAGAACATAATTGAAGGCAAATGATCTATTGAGGAGAGTAAGATAGAGTGTGGCTCAGAGAAGTGCCTGATGTACCACACAATATATTGAAAGAAACAGAGCAGAACAGAGCTAGGATAACAGTCTTAGAGAGAAAGGAAAGCCACACAAGAGCATGACTATGAATTCCAATAAACAGAAGACATGGTTGAAGGCTCTTATGTGTAATATTAGCAAATACATTGGAAAGGTCCAAAAGCTTAACGGTGGCATAGCCACCCAGATCTAGAATGCTATATAGGTCATCAGTAATTGGTAAAAGAGTGGTTTCAGTACCATGGAAAGATCTGAAGCTAGATTGAGCAGCATCATGCAAAGAATGGTTTTCTATGAAAGAAGCTATTTGGCGATTTACTTCCATTTAAATATTTTTTAGGGGAAAAGGAAGAAAGATACAGGACAGAGGTTGCTGATGGTATCAGGGTAAGTACTGTTTTTTATTCCAAGAAAGGAACTATTTGAGCATGTTTCCACTCATGGAGCTAGAATGAAGGTACGTGTAGTGATATAGTACAATAAAAATAGGGACAACTTTGCCAAGTAAGCGAGTATGAAAACGAGGAGGACAGGGATCCCAGCAGAATTTTATTGATGAATTGAATAGAGTAGTGAACTGTATCCAACAAAAGAAGGTTAAAGTAGGCTAGAATAATGAAGAAGAGAGGAATAGAACAGGAGATGGACTTGGATTGCTGGCTGAATAGCCGAAGGACGTATAAATGATGTTAATTTTGTTGCAAACAAATGTGGCTGTGTAGAGCGTAGTTCCTAGTTGCAAGAGGGAATTAGCATTAGCAGGTGGCTTGCATAGCACTTCACCAGTGATAAAAGTTTCACAAGCCAAGATACTAGTAATGAATCTTGTTTGCAAGAAAGGTAGATCTCACAACTTTGATTTGCTTGTACTTCTGTAAGGCAGAAACATAGCCTTGTCTGGATTCAATGGTGTAATTTTTTTTCTTTAGACTCGTTCATGGGCTTCAAAGTGTGTTTTTCACAGCTCAGAGATCATCAGAAATCCATGGAGTAGAAGGAGTTTGTATGCATTTAGGTGTGAAAACTAGGTTACGACTGGGCTAGGGCTTCATCCAAATTATTGAAATTAAGTTTGGAGCATGGCCAAAAGTGGAAGCAGTGGGCCATGCCAGGAAAAGGAAGATCAGTTCCTGATGTAGGACAGTTGGTGAAAGTCTAGAACGTAATCTACAACATGAGTAGGATTTAGAATATATTGTTGAACCCCTAGGGTAAAAAGAGCATGATTAGGAGCAGCTGCCTTGGGACAATAACATTGACCATGATGTTAAAGCCACTTAGGACACAGAGGCTAAATTCTGAAGAGCAAATGGTGCAAAAAAGCCGTCAAGAGCGGGATCAAAAGGAGGTTGATTCTTGAAGGGGAGCAATAGATACGGGCCACGAAAAAGCTGGGAAGGAATTTATAATAAATCTAAAAATAAAAAACATAGTTTCTGCTAATCTGAAAGGACTGGCTAAAACAATTCCTGAGGGAAATGCAGTGCAGTAGATTATTGCAGTCCTGTTAGGACAGTTGCATCTGGTGATAATATAGTGGTGATGGATGGCAGGACCAATGACAGGCCCAATGGAGTCTTTCAGCCAAGTTTCAACAAAAAAAAAGGGAGCATCACACGTATAGTCCTTAATCAAATTGAGAATCTCAATTATATGTTGAGGAAGAGAGTAGGAGTTCAAGGCCATACATTCAATTTTCAGTCCAGGCTCAGGAGCCATAGGAGTACTAGTAAGCGTGAGTGGATTAGTGGCCAAAAGGAGGCCTAAAAGAGTAGAATTGAGAGAATAGCTTCATTTGGTATATGCCTAGCGGTCAAGCTATGGAGGCATTCTTTGCAGCGGGGTAACAGAAAATGAGTGGCAAGTTATTTTAAGGTGCTGAACCCAGGTGGATCCCTCTGGCTACACTCTCGGGCCCATGGAACTAACCCACAGGGAACCCTTATCCTCATCTGTGGACTCCATCTGTGCAGCAGCTAACCTTACCTCGCTAAGACGCATCCCAGTAGGCAGACAGTACCACCACGGCCAACAATGTGATGTAGCTTATTCCACCCCTTGGATCTGCGTTCAGTCCCCAACCTGGGAAAACTCTGACCACAAGGACAACAACCAACAAAGGCCACTGACACCTGTGAGTGCCAGGCCACAGGCCATCCTGGAGTCTCTAGCCTGTGTGATTTTGAAAAGTGGGGGACAGTAACCCCAGGTGCCTTGCACCCTTTTTCCACTTCACCTCCCACCAGTTCAGGGGTGGTATCCTGAGGCTGGTTACTCAGCTTAGAGTCTGTACCCTCAGGCTGAGCAGAGGACAGGGGTGGGCTCTCCCTCCTCCTGTCCCTCTCACTGGGGTCCTGTACCTTCCACTTTGGAGCCCCAGAAAACTGAACTGCTAGAGCACCTTTGACACCCTCCTTTCCCAGTTCCTTTAACACCAGGGGCAACTAATTCTCCAGAATGCAGTCTATGGGCATTTGGGGACTAACAATGACCCTCATCTGGTCACCCCCCACCCCACTCTGGGGACACCAGAGCCATAGGGCGGAAAAGTCCTTCCCATGGCCTAGAGTCACTCTACACACCTGGCTGGTGTACTGCTCTGGGGAAACTAGCCTTTCTACAACCATGGTCTGACTAGCTCCAGTGTTTCTCAGAGCAGTGACTGGGACTCCCTCCACTTTCACCTGGTGGATGTGACAACTCCCACCCTCTGCAATCACCAACTCACCCTCTGAGTTTGCCTACCAACTAAGGGAGATTACAGCATAGTCTATGATCTGTCCCTGGGAATTATCTCCCCCTATGGCCACATTGGCCACCCCTGTGGAGGGGCTGCCAGTGGGGGTTTCTTAGGACAGACAGAGTCCCCTTTCTTGTGTCCTACCTGAGAACACTCAAAGCAACAGGGTTGAAAATGGGATGCCCTGAGCCACCTTCCACCAGAGCCACTCTCCTTCCTATCAGAAGGGAAATTGGAACCTTTTTCTCCCCCCTTATCCTGTGACCTGTCTGTGTCCCCATTGACTTCCTCCTTCTTCTTCTGTTGGGGACCCTGCCCATCCTTGGTTGAGTCTCCCACATACAATTTCTTTTGGACCATGGTGCTGACCCAGTGGCTCGCCTCCTTCCTGGGTACAGTAAGCTTGCTGTCTATCAAGTACTGGCATAGCTCTGGAAACCAACAACTAGACAAGTACTCCAATGCAATCAAATTGTACAGCACCTGATAGTCTGTTACCTCTCTGCTCTTCACACAATCATCCAGTGCTCTGCAGAAAGAATCAACACACTCCACCCATGTTTGTGACCCAAGTTTAGCACGTTGCCTAAACTTGACCCTGTAACTCTCTGGAGTGAGACCATACCTTTTGGTCAGGGTGTCCTTCATGGCAGGGTACTTCATATGATCCCCTCTGTCTAAGGCCAACAAGGTGTTTCTCCTCTTCACTGAGAAATACTTCCACAGACCTTCCCCCAAATCTCTCTCAGGTACCCTGCTCATCCTCAGTGCTACCTCATACCCCTGAAACACTGCTCAATGTCATCACCCACAACAAAATCTTTTACCACATCTTTGGGTATATGCATCTTTCCCTCAGACTGCACTGAAAAACTGCTGCAACCATCTGTGCTGAACCTGCTCTTTAGATCCAGCTCCTCGAAGCTCATCTCTTGAACTAAAAACAATTTATTTTCCTCCATTGCAAGTTTATTTTTTGCTGCATCCCTTTTGATCTTGGCCAGCTCCAGCTGAAGTTCCCTCTCATGCTGCAGTTTGAGCCTCTCCATTTCCATTTGATGCCTCCGGGTCTCCGGCCTATCCTCCAGCTCCTCTGGGGTCAGACCCTTTGAAGAAACACTGCTGCCTGCCCTGGAGGGTGCTCTTCCCCTAGGCAGGTCCTATTGTGCCACAAAATCACCATATAGAATCCGCTCCTCCAGGTCCACACCGTTCACTTGCATGCTCACCAGCCTCCCTGGCTGCCAACCAGGCCCTCAGCGCCTTTACCAGCTCCTCCTTTCTAGTGGAGTCTTTAAAAGGACACCTGAACACCTTGCAGAATTTTTTGAGCTGAGGCACCATATCGGTCTGGAGCCTCTCTTGCTCAAACAATACTTCTGCAACAATACTGATGGCTCCCCAGACTGAGATATGATTGTGGATCACTCCAAAGTTTGAAAGCTCCAAGCAAGAAAAAAAGAAAAGAAGGTCAAAAAATAAAAAAAACAGTATGCGGTCACATAGTGGTTTGTGATATGGACGTAGTGTACACCAATCACTGTATTACAAAAAGTACAAATACAAGTCCTAACTCACCGCTGCCACCAATGTTAGAAATAGGGTCTCTAGTTGGCAGTCAGCTTACACCCTGCCCAAGTAGGGACCCTCACTCAAGGCAGGGTAAGAGATTCACACACCTAAGTTAACCCCTGCATATTCCCTTGGTAGCTTGGCACAAGCAGTCAGGCTTATCTCAAAGACAAAATGTAAATAATTTGTACACACACAGTAACTCAGTGAAAACACAACAAAAGTACTCAACACTAGTTTAGAAAAATAGCCAATACTTATCTCAGTTAAACAAGACTAAAATGACAAAAGTCTAACATACACATGTAAAGATATCACTTCTTTAAAGATTTAAAAGAGTCTTAGGGGGTTATTAGGAGTTTGGCGGACTGAAACATTTGTCAGCCAAACTTCCGACATGGAGACCACCATGGTGCTGGTGGTCTCCCCTCTAGTCTCATTACAACTTTCCCTCTGGGCTGACCAGCGGAAGCATTGGTTTCCACCAGTCAGTCTAGTGGGAAAGGTGCAGCAGCATTGTTCATGGTTCATAATTAAGCCTGAAGCAATGTTGCCACACACGCAGGGTGCACAATCACCCTTAAAACGCACACTGTCTGCCTAGCAGACAGTGTGCATTGCAAGGGTTCTGGGCAGGGGGACCCCTGCACTGCCCATGCCATTGTTCAGACCTTCATGAAAAGGCTGGCTGAGAACAAGGTTATAATCAGCACGGTGGCGCTGACTACAGTGCCGCTGTGGCTGATTATAACCACGACCACCTTCCTCCCGTCGGGATCACTGATCCTGGCGGAGATGGCGTTTTCTTGGCGGTCCGACCAACAAACTCTTAATTTGACAGTCGGACCATCAAAGCTGCAGCAGTTCGGACCGCCACCGCGAGTCTGATGGTCTAGTGGCTGCCAGACTTATAATTAGGCCCTTTATCCTGAAGAATCAGTGGTTGTATCCTTACAGCACATATAACTTTGGATGCATCAAAAATAAAGATGATGCAGGCCACAAAGGAGGTGATGTGTCAGAAAGGCAAGCGATGCATCGATTATTTCCCCGCTGGATGGGCGATGTGTGAATTATTTTCCTGCTGAGTTGGCGATGCGTCGATTCTTTTCCCGCCGGACAGGAGAAGCATGGATTATTTTCCCGCCGGGTTGGGGGGCAATGCATCAATTCCTTACCGTGGTGCAGCGTCAATGAAGAAAATGATGCCCAGGAATGATGCTTTGAAAATCCTGACACACAACAAGGATGGAGCCGGGCTGAAGCAGGCGATGCATCGATTTCGCAGCCGCGAGACAGGCACTGTGTCGATTTTTCAGCTGTGGTGCAGGTGCTGCATTGATTTTTCTGCTGCAACGGCTCTGTGCATGGATTTTCCTTCATGTCACCAGCTTCCACTTTCAAGGGCCAAGGGACTGGATTTAGCATCACTTGGCAAGTCAGGACTCTCAGCAGAAGAGCCCAGGCAATGGCAGATGAAGTCATTGATGTCCCTGAGACTTCTTAACAGAAGGCAAGCTAAGTTCAAGCTCTTGGAGGACCATGGAAAGCAGGATGTAGAAAGCAAAGTCCAGTCCTTTCACACCCATGGCAGAAGCAGTAAGCAGCAGGCAAGCACAGCAAATCAACAGGCAGGGAGGCAGTTCCTTCAACAGCATCCAGCTCTTCTCCCTAGCAGAATGTCCTCAGTCCAGAGGCATTCTGAAGTTGTGGAGTCAGCAGTCCAATCAATACTTATACTCATTCCTGACTTTGAGGTAGGCAACCTTTAAAGGAACATCTTTGTAGTACACAAGACCCTGCCTTTTCCTTTCCTGGCCCCAGACACACTCTAGGGGGTTTGAGACTGCATTGTGTAAGAACAGGCACAGCCCTATTCAAGTGCAGGTGTCAGCTCCTCCCACCACTCTAGCCCAAAGAAGACCCATCAGGATATGCAATACACACCTCAGCTCCCTTTGTGTGACTGTCTAGTGTGAATGCACAAACAGCCCAACTGTCAGTCTGAACCAGACATGTATTCAGCAGCCAGCAGAGGCACAGAATGGTTAAGCAAGACAATGCCCACTTTCTAAAAGTGGCATTTTCAAACTTACAATCTAAAAAACAACCTTATTAAAATATGTATTTTTAAATGGTGAGTTCAGGGACCCCAAACCCTACACCTTTATCTGTTCCCAATGGGAAATTACACTTAAAAGACATTTCAAGGCAATCTCCATGTTAACCTATGAGAGAGATAGGCCTTACAATAGTAAAGAACAAATTTAGCTGTAATTAACTATCACAACATGTAAAACACACTGGTATATGTCCTACCTTTTAAATACACTGCACCCTGCCCTTGGGGCTGTCTTGGGCCTACCTTATGGGTGACTTGTATGTAGTAAAAGTGAAGGTTTGGGCCTGGCAAGTGGATGCATTTGCCAGGTCGAACTGGCAGTTTACAACTGCACACACAGACACTGCAGTGGCAGGTCTGAGACATGTTTACAGGGCTACTCATGTGGGTGGCACAATCAGCACTGCAGGTCCACTAGTAATATTTGATTTACAGGCCCTGGGCACCAATAGAGCACGTTACTAGGGACTTACTGGTAAATCAAATAAGCTAATCATGGATTAACCAATTATCACTGCAATTTAGATAGAAAGTACTTGCATTTTAGCACTGGTCAGCAGTGGTAAAGTACCCAGAGTCCTAAAGCCAGCAAAAATTCAATTCAGCACAGGGTCAAAAATCAGAAGGTCAGAAGCAAAAAGTCAGGGGAAACCCTACAGAAGGAGCCATTTCCAAGGCAAATCAAAACCTCTGAAGGCTCAGTAAGTACACTGTAGTCCCATCCATCATTGTCTTTAACTTTCCAGGTAACATCAACAAATATGAAAATCCTGCCTCCTGCAATGATCTCTAGACATCCGGAAATGGGGCCTGTTTAAAGTACACACTGCTAGTGTCTAATCAGAAAAGATATGTACACTTTATTTTTTATTCTAAAGGGAAGATTCAGTCTAGCCTTCCGTAAAATCAGGTCCCTGTCCGCGTAATAAAGAATCCTCACTACCACTGGTCGAGGTATGGCTCCTGGTCTCAGGCTATGGGCTAATACTCAATGTGCTCTGTCTAAGGCAGACAATTTCGGAAGGCTCTCTGGTGCTTCAGTGTTCACTATCCTGGATTCAAGGTAGGAAACCTTGTCTGAGTTTCCAACACCTTCTAGTAGGCCAATGAGTCTTGTGTTTTTTCTTCTGTTGCACCCTTCTAAGTCCTCTGTTCTATATTATAGAAATAACACTATTTCTCTTAATTCCATCACTTGGGTATGTTCTTGTATTGCAGGTGGGTGCATCTCATCTATTACAGTTTCTGTGTTCTTAACTCTGCCAGTTTTCTGCTGGTCTTAATGGAGCAAACCCCTTTCATACGGTGGTTATAGGCTGAATACAAAAAGTGATGACTAAAATAATCTCTATTGTAGAGAAAATACAATTCCAAAACACTTGATTAAAAGCCTTATTGGCTTCAAGAGCTAATATGGCAAGTGGCAGAGATAAATTGTTGAAATTAAGGGGAAAATGGAAAATTAATCTGAAATTTTCAGCTGTGAATTTTTGCAAAAGAATTTGATCATTACAAATAATTGTAAATATATGTGTTAGTCAGCTAGTTAAATAATATTTTGAGTGTGATCAGTGTATGTATGAAAGCACACACCAACTGACTTAAGCATCTCATAAAGGGGACTGATGTTTATATTATTCACAAATGACTTCTCTGGTACAGCATAACTGGAGACTAATAGATGAAACATCTCTTCAAGAGTGGCATACCTTTTACGTAAAGTAAGGTAGGCAGTCCCGTGATTAGCATTATCTGGCATGGGAAGCGTCCTGAACAACAAGGTCTAAACCACTACTTGCCTGAACCACTACTGCTAAAGAACTAAAAAGCCATTAAAAAAAGAAAAACTTACCTTAAAATTTGTTGTTCAGGCAATCGTTATTCAGGCAAAATTGTTGTTTAGACAGTAGTTGTTCAGTACTTCGTTGTAGAGACTTTTTATTTGTTTAGTAGTAGTGGTTTAGGCTATTGTTGTTTAGGGCCTAGTTGCTCCGTCACATATTCATCTGGCACCTCCACTAGATAGATGAAATGATGCAAAAAATAAACCCATTGAGGGGTGTCAAAGCATCCAAGACATCCAATATCATCAGGGGAGTTGCCACTTCCTTTTTCAAAACTTCCAGCAACTACTCTGAATGCCAATCAAGGAAGCCTCTTTGCTTCTGTGAGATCAATAGCGAGACTGCTGATCCCAAACATAGGCTAGGCATCCAGATAAGCCTGATACTGGATTGTTACCACAGTGGATTTGGGATTTTAGAGTTGGCCTAAAAACTTCTAAACATTACAGGAGAAAAAAATGTCTTTTTAACCAGAGGTATAACCCAAACCTTTCTTAGAGTATCAGGAACAAAAGCCAATTGAATGGAGTTAACAGAATCAGGTGGCAATAGGATAATTTAATCCTTAATAATGGTACAGGGATAAGTATCTGCTGGATGCCTAATAGCCTTTAAAACATCTACTATTTCAATTACATCACAGACGAAATATTGATAAGTTAAAATAGCTTTTCAGAATGACTGACAACAGCTGGTTGCTTTCACAGAGACTCACTTATAGATTCAGCACCTGCTTGCAGAATTTCTTTATCAAAACCCAAATGTTGGTTACCTTGTCATGGAAAAAAGAACTAAAGTGTTTTTCCAGTCTTGGCTGGCCTGACGTCAAGACTGTATTGATAGGTTGTTTCAGTATTTTTTTTATATATCTAGATAGGCAAAATTAAGATGCATTAAGGCAAATTTACTCTGAATTGCTTCCTTATACAAAATCGCAGTAGTACTGCCCAATTCAGAAGGAAAGTTCCTAGAAAAGGTGGATTAAACCAGATGGGAAGAGTTCATTAACTGAAATCAGCAAATCATGTACAGTCTTGCCACCCCCTCTCTGGATCTGCTCACAGCCGTTCTCATGTCACTGCAATTGTGTATCAGTGATTATGGCTCTACCATAGAAGGGTAGGATAGGCAATAATTGTGAATTTGATCATGTCTCCCCTTCTTGTGTGAAAAAACTCTGTAAATTGCCTTCAACCACAAGAGGTTGAAGTGGTTAGTAAATACTTTAGCAGTGAAGTACTCAAACTGGTCCAACTGTACAACTCTAATACAGTTTTCCAGTCATTCCAGCTATGTCTCAGTTAAAAACACAGAACTCATCGTTTTTGGCACAAAAGACCAATCACATTTATCATTCTTACTTCCTCCTCTGGTTTGTGGGCAGCTTGTTGCACTGAAGTAAAATATGTGGGCTTTTATGCAGTACTTAAAATGTATGCTTAAATTGGGTTGGTTGTTGGTAGCTGCCTCCACTAACACAATACTTTGAGACATGTCCTACCTCTTGTGCCTTATTCCCACAAATAACAGGGTGTGGTGACAGCTGCAAAATCTGTTTTTAATTATTGCAAAATGTATGCAGGATAACCTGCCTTCCAACTACACGACTGTCAGACATATAGAATGCACCTTTTGGCTTATAACATCACTAGGTAAGAGTCACCCATGCTAACCGGAGCTTTCACTCACTTCCTGTTATCGTAGAATCCAAATAAAAGTAGGCTGCATTGCTTTTATGTATGATAGTGTCATCTCTCCTTCCTAGTTGTCAAATAGGCGCTTCTTCCCTGGTGGTGAATTCTGGAATGAAGATAAACGTTCCCTCATTGTCCATGGGTGAAAATAAAACCAGGCTTTTTTTCAAGGTCCTTCATTTGGAATTTCTAACAGAGGGAACTACAGAAACAATCCTTCTGGGGCAGCTTTCAAAATGCATCTATTATAGGTAATTTTAAGACCCGTACCAATAGACACTTCTGGTAGCCAGCATAATATAAATTATTCAATCAATGAATCCAATATGCCATGTATAAAAAACTCATCCAATTTATTGGATGCATTTCAATAAAGTATTTCAATTATAAATTCAAAACTAGAGTCTCAAAATGGTGTTTTGAAAACTGAACTGTGTGAACTACTGATATCTGACATGAGACAACTTGGGATCTGCAATTCTTGATAAGGATTCAGATCTAGTTGCTACATCAGTTATACCACTGTGAAAGCTGCTGTCTGTGTTGTCTAGAAAAGACTTGGTGCACCAGCATACTGTTATGTGTTCAATTCCGGGCTCTGCTTCTTGGATCAGATATGACCCATGCTTTAGCCCTTAGGCTCGTCTCTACTCTCTTCTTCAAGGCCCCTGTACTTAGCTCACCTTTCCTCAGCCTGGAAATCTAAACAGGTCTGCAGGGTTCTTAGTTGACTTTTCTGGTCCAAACTGTTCATTTTGTATTATTTGTTATTAGCTTTATGATCCCACAGAGTCTATTTCTACACACGACCACCAACTGTTCTCTCCTTATGTGCTGATTCAGTATTGCTGGTTTGTTTTGTGTCCTTCAAAATTTGCTGCAGTTCTCCCCAAATGGTCCTTAAAATGAGAAAATACTGATTGACAAGCGAAGCTTGCTATAACTTGACTGTGTTTGTAAGGGACACATGTACTCCTGCTCAATGTGTTGTAGGTTTGCATCACTGTGCAAACTTAAAAACGATTGACTTCATTAGTAGTTGTCTTACCAAGGAGTTCGTTTTAACATGAAAGTTTCTCACTGATTGGCGGAGGCCATCAGTATTACTTTTAATATCATAACCGCTGTTGAAGAAAACCTCCTCAGGCCACTTGAACTCGGAAAGGGTTTATTAACAAAAGAAAGTGTAACAGTCTGTAAATCCCAGTCTTCCAACCCCTAACCTAGTGTGGGGATCTAGAAATGATCTAGACAGAACGTTTTGAAGGTGGTCCCACTGTCCTAGGACCACCACAGGCTGAGTTATGAGCAAAAATGTTTTGTAAAAAAATACCCTGCAAAGCATTATGGAATGGCAGAGCGCGGCAAACACTGTAGTATGTTGACCGTAATGCCCAGAACAGCCCCTTGGAGACACCACAATAAAAAAAGCATTTGTAAGAAGCATGGTCATATCACCATATAATTAGCCCTAAGAGGGCATAACCACATGAAAACGGCACAAAGTAATGTAATGCAACAATATACCTAACCCCTAGAGGGTGTAGTGCCTTACACATTTTCAGGCCTACTACAATACTAAGACCGTTAGAACACAAACTACTCTAAGCTGTAAAATAAAGGTTCGAGCCGTAAGAGAGCCTAACAAGTGACAAAATAGTGGGAGGTGTTATTATTTTGGGGTCTCCACTAACCTAGTGTGGGGACCCAGAGATGGCCTAAACATAAAGAGTGTGTCATGCTGAATGTTTTGGTGGTGGTCCCATTGTCCTAGGACCACCACAGGCTGAGTTATAGGCAAACATGTTTTGAAATAGAATGCTTGCAAAGCATTATGGGTGACTTTTCACAAGTGCAGTAAATATTGTAGTATTGGCTCTCCCTCTGTGCCGGAAGAACCGCATAACAGATTTCTGTGTTTTTTAGTAAAGTATTTATAAATTATAGGTGTTTTTGGGAAAGCTGTGGAGCACAAAAGGGGGAGCCAAAAGAAATGACCCTGATTAGGAAACAGTGCGAACAATGTGAACAGTGCTCCAGTACCGCCAATGGAGTTCACGTTGTCGGCGCTGTGAGTGCTGTGAGGGCCATGGGTGCCATGCAGCATGAAGGGGAGAGACACAAGAAAAAGATAGTTCACCCACACTGAAGTATAGTGACAATTGTGCAATTCTCCATGTAACAGGGTCAGTCTGCAAGGGGGAAACAAAACCGTCCCACAGCGGGACAAATGTAAAGCATTTACCAGTGACATCAAGGGATTTTTGAAAGGCAAGTCTACGAACGAGTGAAAGTGATAGGCTTTAGATGGGCATGGTTAAATGCCCACAGATAGATAACAAGAAGTTGGAAAGCGCCTGCACTCTTGACCTAATGAGCATTCAAGTGGCACGCTCTGGCCCAAAAAGTATGTCCATCCCACTTTGTGAACCTGGATCAGTTTGTCCATGAAGCATATTCCACATTTTCCTCTAACACATTATATACGCACTGTAAAGCTTTGTTACTTGATCCCTAGATGAGTAAAATCAACTGATAAGAAGCCCGCAGCAGTATCCAGGTCATGTGTAAAGCCTAATAAAAGTTGCACAAAAAAACAAGTGTTCATAAAGCCAATAGGCCTGGTGTTGGCCACAAACCTTTTGGCCTTGTTAGTGAGTGTTTTGTTTCGTCATGGTTTTTGCACAAAGTTATTGCTGGGGATGCTGCTAGACCTTCATCAATCTAAAAAAAACATTGGCTAAAAGTAAAAATATTTTCTGCTCTTAAAATGCACACATTGCCTAGGAGTCCCTGGTACTTGAGGGAACTACTTTGTGCATGGCTGTGCTCCTTGTGAAAGAGCAGAATGCAGTCACTCAAAGTGAAGTTAGCCAATGGTTGAAGAGGACAGGCCCACTGTCCTATGCTGTATGCTGTATTGGGAAGCTGAAAAAAATGAATGACATGACAACACAGAGATCGATGAAGAGGACTAGCTGAAAATATCTATAAATATTTTTCTTACATGATTTTAGTACAATCAAAAGGTCTTGGCTAACTCAAGACCGAGAAAACAGTACAAATACATAAGTTCATTAATTAAGTAGATGAAGAGTGGTGCATCAGAATTTTGCCACCTTAGGCTCATATTTATACTTTTTTAGTGCCACATTTGCGCCGCTTTTTAAACCAAAAGCGGCGCAAACTTGCAAAATGCAATTGTACTTTGTTAGTTTGCGCCGCTTTCGCATCAAAAAGCGGCGCAAATGCGGCACTAAAAAAGTATAAATATGGGCCTTAATGTATTTGTTGATTGATGTTATCATATTTCATTGATGGCTTTGTTAATCAGTTTTACGAATCTAAAGGTAATCGGTTGGTAAACAGGCCAGTGGAAAAACAAAAGACAAAGATACTTCCTGTGACATTGGGATGCAAGTTTGCCGACTGCGCTCCTTGCTATCTGGCTCTTGTTCTGGGCTTTTGTTCTGTAAGAGCATAGCACAGTACATTCTCAGAACAAATGATAAAAGAAAAGGAATGGGGTCCTGTGTGACTCTCATGAAGTGAACAGAGGACATTACGACCTTTAAGTTATTCAGCACACAGAATTCATAGAAGCAATATTTCATTAAGTTTACAGCTTTAATGTCTATTGAGAGAACAATGTCTATAGCCACTACTAGGCTCCTTGATGTTTCTTTTGATTCGCCTCTTGGTCTACAACAGTGGCTAATGCAAGTTGTAGGTATTCTTGCTTGCTGAAGCCTTGAATGCTAAGAAAAGGGCCTCAATTTCTGTGGTGTTGATTGTCAACTGCCTCCACATTTTTATCTTCTTCTGCCATTTGCCACTGCTCTTTTTAGTCTACTTTTTGGTTGTGTCAATAATTCCCTTCAAGTGGCTTCCACAGAAATGTTTGTCCTAAGCCACAGTGATCACAGAATCCTAGTCTGGGTAAACCCATGACACTTAAGGTGTCTAGTGCAAAACTCACCTAGGTGATGGAAGGGAAGCTTGAATCATTTGCATCTTCTGGTGACTGCTCATGGCCGCATTACATACCATTCCTTTCCACCCACAGTACTATTGTAGACAGAGACCTGCCTAACACAAATTGCCTCATATAAATCAGTCTTGGTCCTTTTCCAATAAGAACAGTCCTGTCTGACCTGCCAAGTCATGTCTCCTCCAGATGAAAACTATAAGCAGCCCCAGACCTGATTTTACCTGCTTAGTTCTCATCAGTGAGGTATGGTTTAAGTCCTATGCAGAATGAGAATGAGACTTAACTCTGGGCATGCCCGTCACACTTAAGACAAATGTTGAAAAAAAACAACAAGGCAAAAGGAATGCTTGAATTAATGTCACCTACCAGTGATCACTTGAGCTGCATTCTAAACAAAAAATGTTCATGTACTTTGTCATTCTAGAGAGATACCCACTTTATGCAAATCAATCATGGTCTTTTCCAACAGGAAAACTCCATGCCGACGGTTGGGGTCTTTGGTTGGCAGTCAGGTTACCCCCTGTCCAAGCGAGGACCCTCACTCTAGTCAGGGTAAAGGAGAATCACCCCCAGTTAACCCCGCTCATCCCCTTGTTAGTTTGGCATGAGCAGGCAGGCTTAACTTCATTAGCAATGTGTAAAGTAACCCAGTGAACCCACATCAAAATGATACACCAGTTTAGAAAAATAGGTAATATTTATCCAAACAAAACAAGACCAAAACGACAAAAGTCCAACATACACAAGTCAAGTTATGAATTTTAAAAACAATAAGGCTCTGATTTATGGTGCCGCATTGCCGTCATTTTTTGACGCAAAAGTGGCGCAAAATTACAAAATACAATTGTATTTTGTAATTTTGTGCTGCTTTTACGTGAAAAGAGTATTAATCCTTATAAAACAGTGAGAACGCTGTTATTGCACAAAAGTACCTGGTTTGCGTAAAAAATAAAGCTGCACGGGCGAGCGTGATTTGAAAAAGGCCAGCGATGTGTGATTTTTCACGCCCAGCGATGTTTGCGTTGAAATCCAGTCGCATAGTGTCAGAAAACTGCGCTGCGTTGGGTTTGCATCGTTATCAGCCTCCGTAAGCGAGTGTTGCACATCGTTTCTCCAGCCGCGATGCGTCGATCTTCCAGCCGCTATGCAGGTGGAGTGCCGAATTTTAGCCGCAAGACCGACGGCACGTAGTTTATCAGCCGCGTTGGGGAAGGTGCGTTGAAAATTTCCCCGCACAGCAGTGTTTTCGTGGATTTCTGTCCTTTTCCACCAGCTGCACCTTTCAAGGGCCCAGAGACAGGTTAGGGCACACTTGGCGCGCAGGACTCTCAGCAGAAAGCCCAAGTGCTGGCAGAGAGAAGTCTTTGTTGTCCCTGAGACTTCAACAACAGGAGGCAAGCTGAGTTCAAGCCCTTGGAGATTCTTCACCAGTGGAAAGTCACACAAAAGTCAATGTTTGTCCTCTCTCAGGTAGAAGCAGCTACTGCAGGCCAACCCAGCAAAGCACAGTCAGAGGCAAAGGGGCAGTACTCTTCCTCCAGCTTCTCCACCTCTTCTCCCGGGCAGAGGTTCCTCTTGGTTCCAGAAGTAATCTGATTTTCAAGGGTTTTGGGTGCTCTTCTTTTACCCCTTTCTGCCTTTGAAGTAGGCCTACTTCAAAGAGAAGTGTCTGTTGTTTTCAAGATCCTGCCTTGCCCTGGCCAGGCCCCAGACACACACCAGGGAGTTGGAGACTGCATTATGTGAGGGCAGGCATAGCCCTTTCAGGTGTAAGTGACCACTCCTCCCCTCCCCTCAGCCCAGATGGCCCATCAGGATATGCAGGCTACACCCCAGCTCCCTTTGTGTCACGGTCTAAGGCAGAGATGCAAATAGCCCAACTTTCAAACTAACTGTCAGTGTCCTTTCCTCGGGATCTGCACGCTGCTGAACAAAAGGCCCATCTTTTGGCGTCACCAACTCAGAAAGCTATTATAGCACAGAGTTATGGTGAAGCCAGTCGGGGGAAGGGAATTAGGGTAGGGAACAGCAGAGATAGAGATCTGAAAAGGAAAAATGGTTAACCATGTATGTATAAACTTGTTCATAACAGCATTAACATTCAATTATACACTTGGACAAAGGCCTCTCCGTGAATGCAAGTGTTGAGACCCTTATGGAATAGACAAAGGCATCTCCGTGGATGCAAGTGTTGAGACCCTTATGGAATATACAAAGCCGTCTCCGTGGATGCAAGTGTTGAGACCCTTATGGAATAGACAAAGGCGTCTCCGTGAATGCAAGTGTTGAGACCGTCTCCATGGATGCAAGTGTTGAGGCCCTTATGGAATAGACAAACGTGTCTCCGTGGATGCAAGAGTTGAGACCCTTATGGAATAGACAAAGGCGTCTCCGTGGATGCAACTGTTGAGACCCTTATGGAATAGACAAAGGCGTCTCCGTGGATGCAAGAGTTGAGACCCTTATGGAATAGACAAAGGCATCTCTGTGAGTACAAGTGTTGAGACCCTTATGGAATAGACAAAGGCGTCTCCGTGGATGCAAGTGTTGAGACCCTTATGGAATAGCCAAAGGCGTCTCCGTGAATGCAAGAGTTGAGACCCTTATGGAATAGACAAAGGCGTCTCCGTGAATGCAAGTGTTGAGACCCTTATGGAATAGACAAAGGCGTCTCCGTGGATGCAAGTGTTGAGACCCTTATGGAATAGCCAAAGGCGTCTCCGTGGATGCAAGAGTTGAGACCCTTATGGAATAGACAAAGGCATCTCCGTGAGTACAAGTGTTGAGACCCTTATGGAATAGACAAAGGCGTCTCCGTGGATGCAAGTGTTGAGACCCTTATGGAATAGACAAAGGCATCTCCGTGAATGCAAGAGTTGAGACCCTTATGGAATAGACAAAGGTGTCTCCGTGAATGCAAGTGTTGAGACCCTTATGGAATAGACAAAGGCGTCTTTGTTAATGCAAGTGTTGAGACCTTTATGGAATAGACAAAGGTGTCTCCGTGGGTGCAAGAATTGGTAGAATCATGATACTTCAGGATGTCATGAGCATTAGACAAAACTGGGCATGGCCCTTCTCTGAATCATGGAACAAGAACAATTGGTAGAATCATGATACTTCAGGATGTTATGGGCATTAGACAAAACTGGGCATGGCCCTTCTCTGAATCATGGAACAAGAACAATTAGTAAAATCCTGATACTTCAGAATATCATGAACTTTAGACAAAACTGGGCGTGGCCCTTCTCTGAATCATGGAACAAGAACGAACTGAGACCTCTGAACCTTGAGAAGGCAAGAGCTTGGACCATGAACATACTCTGAATATCAATCATGCAACTACTATGCATTCATAAACATAAAATGTTTGGTCTCAGACTAGAAATTCGCAAAGACTTAAATATGTATCTCACATATCATCAAAGGCTTAAATATGTATCTCACAAATTATGCTTCCAAAAACAATGAAACTATGGTTTGCTTATCTTTAAAATGTTTTCACATTTGCCACCTAGGCCTGAAAGTTTTACTCATGTAAACTGAAGCGCCTTGATTATTGGACCAAGGGCGCTTTACTCCTTGTGAACTGAAGCGCTTTGAATACCATGCCAAGTGCGCTTTACTCCTATGTTAACCTATGAGAGAGCTAGGCCTTGCAGCAGTGAAAACTGAATTTGGCAATATTTCTCTGTTAGGACATGTAAAAGACATAAGTACATGTCCCACCTTTAACATACACTGCACCCTGCCCAAGGGGTTACCTAGGGCCTACCTTAAGGGTGCCTTACATGTATAAAAAGGGAAGGTTTAGGCCTGGCAAGTGGGTACACTAGTCGAATTGGCAGTTTTAAACTGGACACAAAGACACTGCAGGGGCAGGTCTGAGCCATGTTTACAGGGCTACTAATGTGGGTGGCACAACCAGTGCTGCAGGCCCACTAGTAGCATTTGATTTACAGGCCCCAGGGACCTCTAGTGCACTTTACTAGGGATTTACTAGTAAATCAAACATGGCAATCATGGATAAGCCAATGTACACATATAATTTATACAGGGAACACTTACACTTTAGCACTGGTCAGAGGTGGTGAAGTGTCCAGAGCAAAAAAACAGTAAAAACAGAGTCCAACACACAGAAGCAACCTGGGAAGTAGAGGCAAAAAGTTATGGGAGACCATGTCAATGATGCCAAGTCTAAAACCGACTAGCAAGGCCAGGTCAGAAACCAATAATGCCAGATCGGTTTTGACCTAATTAGGTAAGGTACAGCTTTGGTCCTATGGCACAGTGAACACAAGGCGCATGTCTGGGCATACATTGTTGCACTTTATGGTGTTTACTGCAAAAAACAACAAGGTGATGGACACAATGCTTGAATTAATATCAGCCAGTGGCGACTGATCAGGGCCATATTTCAGGTCAATCTTTTTAACCCTCTGTGCCATTCCAGACAGAGCTGCCTTGTGCAAATCATTCTTGGTTTTGTTTTCAATGCAGACAGCCTAATCTGACCTGCCAGGCCAGATCACCTCAAGATGGGAACACAAGAAACCCCAGTAACGTTTTGACCTGATTACATATCATCACATTTTGATAGCAGATATGAGTCTAAACTTTTCAAAGAGGGAATTCCATAAGCAGACACCATGGATAGAAAATCCTCCCAATCATTGTTGAAAGGCGCAAAGATAGAAGGGGGAGACGTCTTGTATTAGTAAACCTTAGTATTCTTGCATTGCGTGCAAAGGAAATGGTCTAATTAAAGTAAAGTGAAAAAGAACCAAAGACACATTTGCACATTTGGCAAAGGCACATTGAAGCCAGTCCTCAACTCTTGGCCAGTAGAGATTATTTTTGGCATCTGAGATAAGATTGCATCTACTGCAAGTCCAACTTCTGCATTTTGTGTATGTTTTCCAAGCTTTGTAGTGTTCATTGATTCCAAGGACCTTGGCTAGCCATGGTGTTCTTAGGTAGATTATGGTGATTACAATTTGAACATTGTGACTAATAGTCACTTTGATACTCAGTTGATGAGGAAGCAGAACAGATGTGCATTTTGTATGCACCATTTACGGGCAATGAACTAGATTTGAAGGACTTTCATAGCTAATATAAACACAGTACCACTCAAAATCATTTACCAACTTACTGTGATATCTTCCCCCAAATGTAGCTTCTGCTGACAATCTCTTAACATTTTTCAGGGTACTAGGAAGTAGCAGCACAATCATTTTCATCATACAAACTGAACTTGTTTGCTGCCTATTTAACTACTCAACATTGCCCACCATGCCTAAAGATTGTAGAAATGAAGAAATGTATGTATGATCTGATTATGAATAAAGCAGGAGGAAGATGAATTTATCAGTGCATTGACAAATAGGAAACAAGTGCTTCTAAAGCCAGTAGCTCTGCTGTTTGCCTCTAAGCTTTTAGGCTTTGCCAATGCGTCTTTACATTGCTATGTTTTTTTCAAAACCTAATTATTGAGAATACTGCCAGTCCCTCATCAATCTAAACAAAGTTGGATAAAAGTAAAAATATTTGTTTGGTGTCAGAAAGCACACATTGTCATAATAGTCCTTGGCACTTAAGGGAACTACTTTGTGTTCCACTGTTCTCCACATGAAAGGGCAGAAGCCCATCACTCACAGTGAAATTACCAGTTGCCTTTTGGAGCTGACCCATTGCCCCAAGCTGTGTGCTTTGTGCTGTAGTGGGAAGAGGTAAAATGTGAATAACACAATAAAAACCCTTTGGAAGAAGAGTGCTGACTAAAAGGCCCTATAAATAAGTATATTATACATAATATTCAAATAAAATCAAAAAGTCTTCCCCAAACACTAGACCTAAAGGTGATCAAAAAATTAAGAAACTCAGAAAGAAGAAAGTCTATGACGTACACACCATCCCTAACGCTAATCCTATCCAAGTCAGAACTCTAACCATGAACACAACCAAAACTCTCTCACTGACAAGAGGCCTAATCCCAACCCAACAGTAAAATCAAACAATAACCTTAAAATCACAATTTACCCCTATTCTCACCTTAACATTAATCTTAAGCACAGCCATAAACCCAACCAGTATCCTTACTCTAATTAGGGCCAAATGCCCAGCCACGTCCTTGTCGCAAACCTCAACCTCAATAAAAAAAAGCTTAATTTTCACTTTTCTTCATTTTGTTTTCTCATAAAGTATTTATTTGTAATGTTGTTTTAATAGTCATACAGTGGAATTTCTAGCGGTCCTTCCAGGCACTGTATGCTTTATTATCTGTACTGTATCTTTAAGGGGGTCCTCTGGTGAGTAATGTCACAAGATGTCTCTAAGCCCAAGGAGACATCCTCAAACAACGGAACATTCTGCAATGCCTATTGGTGGTGATTGTTTTAGTTGAAGGAAAAGATAACGAGCTGTTTTTTCCTGTACACTGGATAACTCATGTAAAGTATAAATCCTCATGTCCCCGCAGTGCACAAAATGTTTGCATTCGTGACCTTTGCCAAGAAAACGTTTTATAGAAGCTCCTATATTCCCGGGCTAGAGTATGAATAGAACACAGCATTGCACAAAACAATTAACAATACATTTTGTGTACTTTACAGAAAGTAAATCCCGTAGGTACTGTACACAAAGAGCAAGCGATGAAGCATCACATTTTAACACGTGATCACAGCAAGAATAGTAATCAACAACCACAGCTGCTTTACTGCTTCAAAGCCCAAGTTGCAGTAGAGTTACAAGTATATTAGAGATTCATGGTAAGACGTCTGCCAAGTACATCTTCACTTTACTTTCTTCACTCCACCAACCCTTTTTGTTAAAAGTTGTTTGATGTGTGAATCGCGCCTGTCTTCTGTGCAGCTGCAGAAACAACCTCTTTTCACCCGTAATTTTGTTTTACAAAGTCCTGTTCTAAGAGTTCCAGCAAATGAGAAATGTTTACTTCCTGTGTTGTGCTTATTTCCTTCAGGAATGTTCTTGTTTCAGCAATGTGCCAAATCTTTCTTTAGTACAAGCGTTTGCATGTTTAGAGTAAAGGCTTAACAGTGGCAAGTCAACGTTGACATAGGCTCTAGAGCCAGTAAAGTAAATTGGAGCTAGTTGGTTGTGTTAAGGGTGTGCAAAATTGTAAAGTGTTTTTTTTTTTCAGACTGTGCAGAATCTATGGGAAACTTTACAAGGTTTTTGGCTTGGCTTGAAAATTGTGATTTTTGCAACAATTTGTATTTTGTACATTTGTATTTGCATAACCCATAATGTGCGATACTGCAAAGTGTTGCAATTAGTGCATGTGCAATTGTTGTACCACTCCTAGTTTCAGACCTCGAAATGGGGTATAATGTGTGGTTTGGATATGTTTATCATGTTCTGAGGTGCACAAACATGAAAAGTGTGCTAATTGCACAATTGAACTTAAAAAAATATATATTGTCATGTGATTGCTCTGTCTCTCAGTCGCTCAACACGAGTGTGAGCAATAACTGCACACAAAGCAGAACCATAAACCAGACAGACAAAGAGAGACAGATCTTAATTCGAACACTAAAAATAATCATAAAAGTACAACAAATGTACTACAACTTTCATATGTAATAAACAATAAAATGATAAAAGTACAAGATTAATCAGCAAAATAGGTCCAGAAACATGTTAAACAATAACAGCCCGGATTAAAAAAGCCATGATTTACAGTGTCTTTTAGATAATAATAAGAGGCTCCCTGCAGCTTTACAAACAATTGGGGCCTGATTTATGAAAAGTTAGCACTGCCTTTGCGTTATATTTGGATGCAAAAGTGTCGCAAACTTCCAAAATATGATTATATTTTGGAAGTTTGCGTTGCTTTTCCATACAAAAATGACACAAAGGTGGCACTAACTTTTCACAAATCAGGTCCGAGGTGAGCCAAGTGTCCTTAAGTCCATCAAGGCTGGTTTACATTTTTAAAAAAACTTGCATTTAAGTACAGGTACTAAGTATAATCTGCTAAAATGGGTATAACATGTACAGAAAAAAGCAAAGTGCACATCTGTTTGAAGTGAGGTTTCGTAGCATCAACACAGTAGAATTGTTGCAGGGCTGTATTAACCTAACAGGAAGCATAAATGGCTTTGAATGGGGCCTAAGTTAAATCTAGTGAGCAAGGATCTCTCCCAAGGATTAACAACAAAGTTCAGGTATGGCTCCAGACTCTAAGGGGCATATTTATACTCCGTTTGCGCCGGAATTGCGTCGTTTTTTTTAACGCAATTTCGACGCAAAACTAACTCCATATTTATACTTTGGCGTTAGACGTGTCTAGCGCCAAAGTCCATGGAGTTAGCGTCATTTTTTAGCGTGGACACCTACTTTGCGTTAATTATATGCAAGGTAGGCGTTTCCGTCTAAAAAATCGACTCCGAGGCATGTGCGTCGGATTTATACTTCCGGGCAAAAATCACGCCTGGGAGTGGGCGGGTCAAAAAAAATGACGTACGGCCGCTTTTGCGCCATTTTTTAGCGCCTGCAAAAGGCAGGCGTTAAGGGACCTGTGGGCTCTGAAGGAGCCCAGAGGTGCCCTCCCATGCCCCCAGGGACACCCCCTGTCACCCTTGCCCACCCCAGGAGGACACCCAAGGCTGGAGGGACCCATCCCAGGGACATTAAGGTAAGTTCAGGTAAGTATTTTATTTTTATTTTTTTGTGGCATAGGGGGGCCTGATTTGTGCCCCCCTACATGCCACTATGCCCAATGACCATGCCCAGGGGACATAAGTCCCCTGGGCATGGCCATTGGGCAAGGGGGCATGACTCCTGTCTTTGCTAAGACAGGAGTCATTTCTATGGGGGTTGGGAGTCGTAAAAAATGGCGCAAATCGGGTTGAGGCGAAAAAATTGCCTCAACCTGACTTGCCCCATTTCTTGACGCCCAAGCTCCATTTTCCCCTACGCCGGCGCTGCCTGGTGTACGTCGTTTTTTTTAACGCACACCAGACGGCGACGGCGGCTAACGCCGGCTAACGTCATTCAATAAATACGGCGCCCGCATCGCGCTTCAGAATGGCGTTAGCCGGCGCTAATTTTTTTGACGCAAAACTGCGTTGGCTCAGTTTTGCGTTAAAAAGTATAAATATGGGCCTAAGTAGTTTGAATTATTGCATATTCCCGCATTGATGGCTTCGTCGACTCCTGCCCGTCTAGATAGTTTAGCTTCAGCAATGTGGTTCTTCAGGGTCCATGATTTACTAGCTTGACGTATGTCTTGCAGACTAATTCTGGCCTTCCAAACAAGGTGGCTATTTTTTTAATATGCTATAGCCATGATTTCGAAAGCCTTTGATCACAGCCTAGACAGTCTTTGACAACGGAGCGGTTCAGCGAGGCTTGAGTATTACTGCAAATCAACATCCACTATAGAAAGGGTGCTAATTTGATAGTGTCCTCTACTTAATCTAACCCTAGTTCTTCATGCAAGAAGAAAATTGGGATTTCAGGTGGAAACCCCAAGAGCCGCCTACAAAAACAATTTTCTTCTACCTGCAGTTTGGCTAGGTCGGTATCCCCAAATAGCTGCCCCATAGGTCCTAAATGGAATGCATTTACAATTGTATAGTTCTAAGAGAGGAAGAACCAGTTTATTTCCAATCTTCTTGGCACAGCTAAATAAGGAACATACCGCCTGATTAAATTTCACACAGCTAACAGGAAGGCACTGTGAGCTGAGGAGCTAAGAGAATCAAAGGGAATACCCAGATGCGGGAAGTGCTCTACCTTGCCCACAATCTACCTTTGATAGGTAAAATAGGTAACTGAGGATTAGATGTCAAATATGCAAAATACTCTTCGGTAGCAGCATACTTCATCTTTAAAAACGCATCAGGATACATAAACTCAAACGTAACATAATAGGAAGACTACAAACCTCAGGGCCTAATTCGTAAAGGCATTTTTAGCCTTAATTGTACATTTATGTAGGAAAATTGCTTTTTTATTTACGCCTCTCGGGATTTTCACTAAATTATTCCTGACAGACGTACTTGTTTTTACTAATGTGTAAATCTCAACCATGAGTGAGCAGAATTATATAGCAGTAAACCTCACACAAGAAGTTGGAAGGCATGGTTTGCTTTGTATGTTTCTGAACACCCACAAATATGTGTGTTTGTAGCTGTTCACAAATTCCAATCCAACCTTTCATCATCCTGGGGCTGATCAGAGTTTTACTCCAACAAAGGCCTGGTATAACTCCCATTCCAGGCTGGGAAGGGGAACGGATCATGCCCAGACTTGGAGGAAGTACAGGGCAAGGGGATGTTCCACAAGAAAGAACATTCTTTGTGAAGGACAAAAGAAAAAATTTGCATTTGCAATCAGGCTGTACTTCCCCTGTGCATAGCTGATATGTACAATTACACTTTAGGGAAATGGCAGCCATGGAAACATGCCACATGATATTCCAAGTATTATGCTTGGAAACCTGCTCTTGGTGCCGGTTTCGTGCATTTTACTGATTATGTTTGTCAATTCTGAGAAGCAGAAAGTCTTCGCACATTCACTGGAGCATTAATATGAGCGAATATGTAGCACTTTTTGTTTAAAATCAGGCCCTCTATCACTCATACTCATAACATTCAGTTTCCCTCTCTATTCCAGTAGCACCCCACAAGCACGCACTTATTCAGACACCTGGAAGTATTCAACTTTTTATCATTACCCATATTGTGCCACCGCAGCACTACACAGCCACATATTGCTTGTCAGCCACTCGAAGGGGTTGAGGTACAGGATATAATTAGATGTAAAAGCCTGCTTTCGAGTTTATCCAACTCTCGTTCTGAGAACGGAACCACTGTGGTCGCCGCTGCCCAGACATTCTTGTTAACATTATTTTTCACTCATATGCTGATGACACTCAAATGTAATATTGTCCTACAAAAGTATCATAGCCAAAGTACTGAATACCACAATTTACTCAAGGTGAGCACATAAGGGTTAGTATATGTTTCCTATGTTAAACTCTTCATATATGTACCTTGGTGATCTATATATATCAGCAACATATGTAGGTGTGAAGCCAAGGATATTAAATCTATCTATATATGTGTGTACTTACATTTCTCCAACACCGTGTTACACAGCAGGGTTGGAGAAATAGCACAGGCTCCCTGTGCCTATGCAAGCATCAAACCAGCCCGCTCAGGCCAATCCCGGGGCTGTTCTCATGTTAGTTATAGAATGAGAGCAGCGTATGGATGGGGAGCCTGTGCTTTGTGTCCCAGTGCCGGGAAGAGAGGAGCAATGGAGGCGGGCAAGAGCGGCAGACAGGTACATTTTTTAAAATTATTATTTTTAACTTCCCTGACACTACTTCCTCCCCCACATCACCCTTGATCATCAGCAGCCACCACTGACATATATGTCTTATTTTTGACATCTCACCACTTGGGATGGTATCCTAACCCATCCTGATTGGAAAGGCATGTCTGCTGTTATGAAGGATTGGTTACTTTGATTCACTTTCCTAAAAAAGTACCAAGTCATGTTTTGGCATAATTTTACTGCACTTAACACATCATGTGGACTGCAACACTTAGGGGGTGATTCCAAGCTTGGCGGGCGGCGGTCAAAAGACCGCGGCGGTCATTCTGGGTTTCCCACTGTGCTGGCGGGCGACCGCCAAAAGGCCGCCCGCCAGCCCAGTGGGAAACACCCTTCCACGAGGAAGCCGGCTCTGAATGGAGCCGGCGGAGTGGAAGGGGTGCGACGGGTGCAGTAGCACCCGTCGCGAATTTCAGTGTCTGCTAAGCAGACACTGAAATTCTAAGTGGGGCCCTCTTACGGGGTGAGAAGCAATATGAAAACAGTCTTGAAGTTGAAGGAGGCAAAAAATTAGTTTGCTCATGGCTGTCTCCTGGGTTGGAAGGAGAGCAGCACTTAAAATGACAATGCTTCCAAAAATTCAATATTTATTTCAAACCCTTTCCCCGACATTAGTGATAGTTGAACTCTCAGATTTCCAAAATACCTGCTTCCTATTTGTCTAGGGATAGGGGAGATCTCAACTGAACTTGAAAACATGCACAAAACATGGTAGGTTGGGGGTGCTAGGCACCCTACACTACTACCAGGCTTCCCGGTTACACAACATGATAGAATGGCCTTGGGGCAAGATCAATAAACAATTGTGCTCCAATGATCAGAATCTAGCTAACTACACTATAGTGGATGTACTGTGGGCCTGCAAACTATACCATGGTGAGAAACAATATTCCCCCCTCCCCCCTTCACCCATGCCATACATAGGGTGTGGGACAGTCTGGCCAAGTGAGTGGGCTTAACTGCATTCCTATCACAGTTGACTCCCCTGTTTGGGAATTAAGAGCCTGATTTAGATTTTGGCACATGGTTTACTACGTCACAGTGGTGATGGATATCCTGTCCACCAAAATATAAATTCCATTATTTCCTATGGGATTACTGTTAGAAATGGGATTTTTGGTTGGCAGTCAGGTTACCCCCTGTCCAAGCAAAAGCCCTCACTCTAGTCAGGGTAAGTCACACACAATCCAAGATTATCCTGTGCCCACCCTCTGGTAGCTTGGCACGAGCAGTCAGGCTTAACTTAGAAGGCAATGTGTAAAGTATTTGTGCAATAAATCATACAATACCACCATATAGCACCACAAAAATACACCACACAGTGTTTAGAAAAATATATAGTATTTATCAGGATAATTGTAGGTCAAAACAAATAAAGTTGCAATGTGAATTTGTAGAGATATCACTGAAAAGTGATATAAAGGGGGTTATTCTAACTTTGGAGGAGTGTTAATCCGTCCCAAAAGTGACGGTAAAGTGACGGATATACCACCAGCCGTATTACGAGTTCCATAGGATATAATGGACTCGTAATACGGCTGGTGGTAAATCCGTCACTTTTCCATCACTTTTGGGACGGATTAACACCTCCTCCAAAGTTAGAATAACCCCCAAAGTGTCTTAAGTCTTTAAAAAGCAAACAAAGTCTCTTTCAAGCACAAAGTACCTGGTTTGGAGTGGAAAATCTCCTCAGAGGGCCACAGAATAAGAGATACGTTGAAAAATGGTGTGTGCGTCTGTAGAAAAGTACCATCTTGCCTGGCATGTTACCCCCATATTTCACTGTATATATGTTGTTTTAGTTGTATGTGTCACTGGGACCCTGCCAGCCAGGGCCCCAGTGCTCATAAGTGTGCCCTGTATGTGTTACCTGTGTTATGACTAACTGTTTCACTGAGGGTCTGCTATTCAGAACCTCAGTGGTTATGCTCTCTAATTTCTTTCCAAATTGTCACTAACAGGCTAGTGACCAATTTCACCAATTTACATTGGCATACTGGAACACCCTTATAATTCCCTAGTATATGGTACTGAGGTACCCAGGGTATCGGGGTTCCAGGAGATCCCTATGGGCTGCAGCATTTCTTGTGCCACCCATAGGGAGATCTGACAATTCTTACACAGGCCTGCCAGTGCAGCCTGAGTGAAATAACGTTGATTTCTCCCCAGCACACACCGACTTGCGCCGTTATTTTTCACGCGGGGAAGTCGTGCGTCATTTTCTGGCACGTGGACAGTCTCTTTCTGTGGATCGCGGGAATTACCAGATGTCCCAGGTCTGTGCGTGGATTTTCCTGCTTGTTTTCCGGCTGCGTGTCGTTCTGCGGGGCTGCGCGGCGAAGTTTCTATCTCACGGCAGGCGTTGCGCCGATTTCTCCTCTGGAAGTCGGGCGGCGTTGTCCTTGCGAGGCCGTGCATCGAAGTTCCGGTCGTCCCAAAGGCGTCGCGTCGATCAGCGTCGGTGTGCGGCGTTTTTCTTGCCGCGGAACAAGCTGTGCGTCGAAAATTTCGCCGCACGGAGCGTCCAAGTGAAAAAGAGAAGTCTTTTTGGTCCTGAGACTTCAGGGAACAGGAGGCAAGCTCTATCCAAGCCCTTGGAGAGCAAAGCAGCAGTCCTTTGTAGAAAGCAGACAGGTGAGTCCTTTGAGCAGCCAGGCAGTTCTTTTTGGCAGGATGTAGTTTCTGGTTCAGGTTTCTTCTCCAGCAAGTGTCTGATGAGGTAGGGCAGAGGCCCTGTTTTATACCCAAAGGTGCCTTTGAAGTGGGGGAGACTTCAAAGAGTGGCTAAGAAGTGCACCAGGTCCCCTTTCAGTTCAATCCTGTCTGCCAGGGTCCCAGTAGGGGGTGTGGCAGTCCTTTGTGTGAGAGCAGGCCCTCCACCCTCCCAGCCCAGGAAGACCCATTCAAAATGCAGATGTATGCAAGTGAGGCTGAGTACCCTGTGTTTGGGGTGTGTCTGAGTGAATGCACAAGGAGCTGTCAACTAAGCCCAGCCAGACGTGGATTGTAAGGCACAGAAAGATTTAAGTGCAAAGAAATGCTCACTTTCTAAAAGTGGCATTTCTAGAATAGTAATATTAAATCCAACTTCACCCGTCAGCAGGATTTTATATTACCATTCTGGCCATACTAAATAAGACCTTCCTACTCCTTTCAGATCAGCAGCTACCACTTCAAAACTGTATGAGGGCAGCCCCAATGTTAGCCTATGAAGGGAGCAGGCCTCACAGTAGTGCAAAAACGAATTTAGGAGTTTTACACTACCAGGACATGTAAACTACACAGGTACATGTCCTGCCTTTCACCCACACAGCACCCTGCTCTAGGGGTTACCTAGGGCACACATTAGAGGTGACGTATATGTGGAGAAAGGAGAGGTTTAGGCTTGGCAAGTACTTTTAAATGCCAAGTCGAGGTGACAGTGAAACTGCACACACAGGCCTTGCAATGGCAGGCCTGAGACAAGGAAAAGGGGCTACTTAAGTGGGTGGCACAACCAGTGCTGCAGGCCCACTAGTAGCATTTAACCTACATGCCCTAGGCACATAGAGTGCACATTACTAGGGACTTATAAGTAAATTAAATAGTCCAATCAGGTATGATTCAAGGTTACCATGTTTTAAGGGAGAGAGCATATGCACTTTAGCACTGGTTAGCAGTGGTAAAGTGCGCAGAGTCTAAAAACCAGCAAAAACAGTGTCCAAAAAGTGGAGGGAGGCAGGCAAAAAGTTAGGGGTGACCACCCTAAGGCTGTCCGGTCTAACAATTACCATTTCGGTGGACGGGATATCTGTTACCATTATGACGGAGTAACCCGTGTGCCAAAAACTAAAACAGGCCCTAAGTCTTTTCTCCTGGGTTAGATGCCCCAGACTTTAAAGTCTGGAAAACAAAGGGCTGTTTTACACTCAAATACCTGTCCAAAGCAGATTTAATGATGACCTTTGGAGCAATTAAGGTGGTTATGGAATTTCAGAATGAGAACACTTTCGTTAAAGGGATCAGCACCCATTGGTTAAGCCAAGAGTCATACGCACCCTCATTAAATTCAAATGCTTTTTTTAGGCTCCTCAAATCTGACAGATGTGGTATCTCAGATACATACAATCCTTAATACACAACATGCAAATTAATTTACCAGAGACAGTGGGAGAAAGACCGGACTATAATATTAGACCCCAGGGAATAGAATGAAATATCCATAAAGGTTAACAATTATTCATACCATACCCAAGGAAAAGAAGTCAATATTTAAAATACTATAGAGGTGGGAGTACAACCCAGAATGATTACATACATTCAACTAAACAAGACCCCAGGAATGCTGAAGACAATGTGGGACATGGAAACAATCATCCACATATTATAGGCGTATCCAAAGCCTAACATTATTGTATCTTTCAAATGGGTGGGGTGGTAATGACATAGACAAATGTCCAGAGCTAATCATTTTAGGCTCTCCCATGCATGGAATATATTCTCTCACCTTGGCCAAGAGGAAAACAATTTCTCAGGTGTTCCTGGCAGCTAAATAGGTACGTCTGTCAAAATATAATCCCAACACAAGACCAATGAATGCAAAGAATATGGATTACACTTGGCTCTAAGAAATTGACTTATGACTTTAAAAATCTGATAAAATATAGAAGCCTCTCCTAACATATGTTAACAAAGACTACAGGAGTCTTACATGTCTCAAACGCCTTTGAGACTTGGGCCTCGGTGATAATGACCTATTAATCCAGCTTGGGAGACTGCTCCAAAGGGAAGAATAGGATCCAGGTATGTAGTCACAGGATTCTGTCAGTAATTGTGAGAGGGTAGATTTGGGGTTGGTAAGTGGGTGGGAGGATACATTTCCTTTTCCCTTTTCTCATTTACTTTTTCTTATGTCCACCTTATCTTACATGTTACGAAATGCCAAAAACAGCGGATGAAACCTAAAAGCTGTCTGTAGGCGAGACCTAAAAAGCAGCACTGTACCCAAGCTGGTGCTGTTTCTTTTATTACAAATAGAAGCAAACATCTGTTGCACAGCGCACACTGACATGGCAGATTGCATAGCACAAGATCTTTGTGTGGGGGGGATAATTTGATGATTAGATGTAATGCTAATGCTTAGATCTCATTAGTACTGGTGCAGCTATGCTGATTGATATATTTGAAAATAACTGTTGCCTGCCTACTGTAGGTGTTGTAAGGGTTACATTCAATGGCTGCACCTTCATTGCAACAGTAGGCAGGTCGGCATGTAACATCAACCCTCTACATCTATTCCCAATACACTCTTCTTGGGCATAAGTTCGAACTGTTAGCCACTATTAGCCCTCACCTCTTTAGAGATTGTTGCTATGTAAATAAGGTAACACCTTCTTCTGAACGTGCTGAAATACTGTGTATATGACCTGTGGTGCAAGTCGCACATGGTGTCATTTGCAGGAGATTATGAGTCTGTAAAACAAGCCAACCTTTTCATCATCGCAACTCTACAACGAGGTGTCCTTGGAATGTGTCGATTTTAAACGAAGGGTGATGCTCTACATACAAATCTTGCACTCCAATTCAAGGAAATAAACACACTTAAAAGAAGAGTATACACTCCTAAAGTACTAAAAATAAAAACATAGGAGTAGCACTGATACCAAAATACTTATAGAAAGAATAAAATAAATCTAGATGGTGGAACACTAGGGCTTTGCATTCCCGATAGGTAACATTGTGAAAGATTGTTGTTTGTTCTCTGACATACAAGCACACTTTTGGAAACTTTCACCATCAGGAACAGATCCACCACCTTGATCATAATCAAATTGCACTGTATTTGAACTCATTCGAAGTAGACAATGTGTTACTAAAATACAAAAATATCTCATTGAACACACCCAACTCACCAGCAAGCATTAGCAAGTCAAATTGAACGTACAATAGTTTTTGTGGAACCACTCAAGATATACAATACATACTACTATATGGTATATTCGTAGGAGTAGATTTTATGTTTTGCTTATTAAGTTCATTAGCTTCTTCACAGGAAAGCTCCATAATCAGTAAATTTTTCAGGAGGTTTGTTGATTGACCACAACAGCCAACACATATTTGATAGATTATTATAGTTTCAGTGTTTTCAAAGGCTGTAATGATAAGTATGTATTTTTTGGGTAAGTGGAAAATGATTAAGCACATCTTAGCAAATGTTCTCAATAGGAGTTGCAGTCATACGTCTTTTTAGAAAAAACAGAACAAACATAATCATTTACAAAAGTTCTGCTTCCATATTATTCCTCCAGATATGGATATAGCCCCTGATACAACTTCCAAAGAAGAGTAAATGCAACACTATGTTGAATATTCTTGAGTAATCACTAAAAAAGTAACTTAAATTCTTCCTCATAAGTACATGAAAAACAGCATGCAAAAGGGCCATTAGAATGTTTGATTTAGTTCCAACTTTGATTAAAAAGCACTTCACGGTGAGCTGATGAATAGTCTAATAAAATTAGAGTCCCTAAGTACTACAGTTTATGAGATTAATATTAAGTGTCCATTAAACCATTTAAAGTTCTGAAAAGAAAATGGTTTTCCATTACAAAATACTGGTAAATCTCCAAGAATTCCTTTAGTTGAACACCTTACATCATTAAACAATCTACGGGTAGAAATGTGAGGGGAAAAGGAGTTAGATGTCATATCTGAGGAATGTCAGAAGCAATTATCTCTAAACTCAATTGGCATATTTATGTTTGCTAGCCACTTTACCTCTGTGACAACTCTTTGACTTCGAGATCTTCATTGGTTTGGAACACTTGCCAATTTATTTTGTAGGTCCTTGAATAGTGGTGTTTTCCTGATTGAAGCACTGCTTGCACCAAAAATCGCACTGTTGACAAAAAGGTGGTGTTTCTTGTAAGAGTTAGGAGCGAAAATTACGTATCTTATGAAAGGAAGCTAATCTGTTCTGCCACTCAAATTCGAATATGATTTTTATCTTCAGTCACCTCAGTAAGTGCTGAGTAAATTCTAAAAACGGCAGTCATCCTGTCAAACAGCTGATTTAGTTTCTATTCAAACAGCACAAGTCCTCTTATCCAGTCAATCTCCTGCAGCTTCTATTCAGATCGTTTAATTGTAAATGTTTTCTGGAAAAAGGTTGTGTTTTTAAGTCCATCTCTCTCAACCGCCGACAAAGCTTAGCATCAAAAAGCCTGCCCAAGCTTAGCACAAGGTAGCACATTTTCCAAACTTTAGACACGTAATCCATTAGCTATTTTTTAGCAATCTATCCATTCACTTGGAATCTTAAAAGTGACCTTACTGGAGACTGTCTTATAATAAAACATGAGAAGAAAATCTTTCATTGAGAAGGTCTAGTTGTGCTCTAATTAATCACTCAACATTTTACATTTTAATTTATATTCCAGATTTTGACTTCCAAGATTGTCTGCACTGACCAATATATCCACTAGCCATTACCTAGTTTGGTATGTTTGTAAGTAATAGAGGTAGCTGGGTAACCAAGGGCAGATATCAGCTTTATTTATTTTCTGCACACAAGCAACTTCCTGAAAGGCAGTGCAGTGATTACACTTTTTCTTTGACTGCCTGCACAACACAGCAGTTGCACAAACAGCAAGAGAGTGGCCAAATATCAAATGATAGTCAGGGACCTAGAAGTCCAAACATGGAGGAGGGACACAAAGCGAGTCTTATTTCGTTTCCCACATCATAGCTTTACACTGTGTTTTAAAGTCAAAAGCAAACTAAAAGTAAGAGACAAAAGGGGCCACACAATGATCATGCCCACTGAATATGGCAGCATGGGTAGACTGGGAGACAGAATAAGCTTTGCAAAGTGTGGCAGCTCACAAAAAAAGGGAGCTCCCTGTACAAGCACAAAAAGAAATACATAGCAGCATTTATTTTTAGCATTGGTACGTCACCAGCATTGTATGTGCACCTCTGTCTCTGTCGTGGTCTTCTCAATCCATGAATACCACCATTTAACAGTATATTTATGCATGAATTCTCAGTCCATACCTTATGCTAATGGTCTTTAAAACATCATGGTCTCCTGCTCTGGATTTGCTGCTCCTTCACGATTTGTATCAACGCATACATAATTAGGTGAGACCCAACTGGTCTGTTATGGTTGGCATAAAGACTGAACATAGGTGGTCATTACAACCCTGGCGGACGGTGTTAAAGCCGGCGCTAAGACCGCCAACAGGCCGGCGCTAAAAATTTTGAAATTACGTCTGTCGTGGAAACCGCCAACAAAGACAGCCACTTTAACACTCAGACCGCCACGCCGGTACAAACAAACAGCGCGGCGGTCACCACCAACAGACAGGCGAGAGACAATGTACCGCCCACACTATTATGACAGGCCAATCCGCCACCTTTTCCGGGGCGGATTCACCGTGGATAAAAACATGGCGGAAACAGGAATTTCGAAGGGAAAACGCTCACCTCTACACACCCTACGAGGAACTAGAACACCATGGACCCGGAACTCCAAATTCTACCTGCGATAGTCTTCCTGCTACTCTACCAGGAGCATGAACGCCGGCGGCGAAGACCACGGTGAGTACTGCACCTACAACACAGGGGAGGGGGGAGGGAAAAAACAGGGACATACACACGCAACACCCCCACCCACTACAACACACACACTAATGCATATTAATACATCACAGTTACACCCCACAACCCCCCTGGAAGAATGCAAAGACAATAGAAAATGAGTGTAACCTTTGTAATATATTAAAATCAAGTAGGCAAAAATATATATATACACCATTTACAAAATATATACCAAAAATAGTAGTCCAGGTAGTGCTCCAATTAAGTCCGTGGAACACTGGGCCCACACGGTATGGGCGAAGCCCACACAAGATCCCCGACCATGACGGAGAGAACACTGCAGGGGCATCAGAGAGCAAGAAAACAGGCACCTCAGGGGGAGGGAAAGGGGGGGCACCTCAGCCGCTTGAGTGCACGACGCAAAATCCACGAGAGGGACACATGCCCACTGTTACATCCTGGGGAGTGCAAAGCCACAGTCTCTTAAGTTTCTACAGTGGGTGGGTTGCCCACTGCTATATCCTGGGGAGTGCAAAGCCACAGTCTCTCAAGTCTCTACAGTGGGTGGGTTGCCCACTGTTCAATCCTGGGGAGTGCAAAGCCACAGTCTCGCAAGTCTCTACAGTGGGTGGGTTGCCCACTGCTATATCCTGGGGAGTGCAAAGCCACAGTCTCTCAAGTCTCTACGTGGGTAGGTTGCCCACTGTTCAATCCTGGGGAGTGCAAAGCCACAGTCTCTCAAGTCTCTACAGTGGGTGGGATGCCCACTGTTACATCCTGGGGAGTGCAAAGCCACAGTCTCTCAAGTCTCTACAGGGAGTAGGTTGCCCACTGTTAAGTCCTGGGGAGTGCTAAGCCACAGTCTCTCAAGTCTCTACAGTGGGTGGGTTGCCCACTGTTCCATCCTGGGGAGTGCAAAGCCACAGTCTCTCAAGTGGATAACAGTCTCCACTGGTTCTGGAGGGGGCATGGTGCCTAGAGTGCTTCATCCTGCTAAGGACAGAGGTAGTGGATGTATCTCTCCACTGGTTCTGGAAGGGGCCTTCTGCCCAGAGTGCCTCATCCTGCTAAGGACAGAGGTAGTGGATGTATCTCTCGAGTGGTTCTAGGGGGGGCATGGTGCCCAGAGTGCTTCATCCTGCTAAGGACAGAGGTAGTGGATGTATCTCTCCACTGGTGCTGGAGGGGGCCTTGTGCCCAGAGTGCTTCATCCTGCTAAGGATAGAGGTAGTGGATGTATCTCTCCACTGGTTCTGGAGGGGGCATGGTGCCCAGAGTGCTTCATCCTGCTAAGGACAGAGGTAGTGGATGTATCTCTCCACTGGTTCTGGAGGGGGCCTTGTGCCCAGAGTGCTTCATTCTGCCCGTGACGGACTCAGTAGCGTCAGTGTCCTTGGCGCTCATGGGCCAGCGGTGCTTGAGGCGGCGGTGCCCTGTTCCGCAGTGCTTGAGGCAGCGGTGCCCTGTTCAGCAGTGCTAGAGGCGGCGGTGCCCTGTTCAGCTGTGCTTGAGGCGGCGGTGCCCTGTTCAGCGGTGCTTTAGGCGACGGTGCCCTGTTCAGCGGTGCTTGAGACGGCGGTGTCCTGTTCTGCGGTGCTTGAGACAGCGGTGCCCTGTTCAGCGGTGCTTGAGATGGTGGTCTCCATTGCAGGGACTCAGCTGCTGGCTGTCCTTCATGGCCCAGTGGGGCTTTTGCTGGCGGTCCTTCATGGCCCAGCGGGGCTTGTGCTGGCGGTCCTTCATGGCCCAGCAGGGCTTTTGCTGGCGGTCCTTCATGGCCCAGCTGGGCTTTTGCTGTCGGTCCTTCATGGCCCAGCGTGGCTTTTGCTGGCGGTCCTTCATGGACCAGCGGGGCTTTTGCTGGCGGTTCTTCATGGCCCAGCGGGGCTTTTGCTGGCGGTCCTTCATGGCCCAGCTGGGCTTGTGCTGGCGGTGGCCTCCTGGGCAGCTGGGCTTGTGCTAGCGGTGGCCTCCTGGGCAGCTGGGCTTGTGCTGGCGGTGGCCTCCTGGGCAGCTGGGCTGGTGTTGGCGGTGGCCTCTTGGGCAGCTGGGCTGGTGCTGGTGGTGGCCTCCTCGTCAGCTGGGCTTGTGCTGGCGGTGGCCTCCTGGGCAGCTGGGCTGGTGCTGGCCTCCTGGGCAGCTGGGCTTGTGCTGGCGGTGGCCTCCTGGGCAGCGGGGATGATGGCGGTCTTCTCCACGGTGCTGCTCTTCCCAGACTTGCCCGGTTTCTTGTGGCCCTTACCCACCTTGGAAGGTGTCACAGCTGACTCCACACTCCCACCGGGACCCCTGGGAGCAGCTTTGGTGGCTGGAGTCTTCCCCCTCTCCCGCCCGGCACTAGCCAACTTCTGATGCTTCACAGGTGGGGGACTGTCTGTGCTGTGGCTCTGTGCCACACTGGCTGCCCTGGTGGCCGGTGCACTCCAGATTCTGGTGACTACAGGCACCACTGGTCCCGGAGATGTTGTGGCTGAGGTGCTAGTTCGGGACCTATGAGACGGACGGGGTGGGGGAGGTGTGGGAAAGAGGTCAAGGTTGGACAGGAAAAGTTTTTTTGACACACTGGGACGGGCAGCTGGAGGGGGTTTTGGAGTGGAGGAAGAAGTTGTGGTTGTGGGAGGTGTTCGTTTGGTGACTTTGGGTGAAGGTGCGTGCGCTGGAGGCTGTCAAGAGGTGGATGGCTGTTGGGTGGGTGTGTGCCTGCTTTTGTGTCTCTTCGGAGGGGGCGTCACAGGCACACTGGGAGAGGACACAGGGGACGTGTGAATGGTAGTGGGGGTGGTGACTGCACGTGAGTGGGGTGTGGTGGTGGGTGTGCTGGAGAGGGACGTAGTGGCTGTAGAGGTAGTGCATGCAGGTGTGAGTGTAGACGAGACAGGGAGGGAGGAGGAGGGGGACACAGTGGAGGTAGTGGATGTTGGTGTGTCTGCATGTGTGTGATGCTTGCGTGAGTGCCTGTGGGATGTGTGGTGCTTATGTTTGCCTGAGCTTCCCTTGTGTGTTGACGTGTGCGCATGCTGGTCTGTAGGTGTGCTTGGGATAGGCTGAGGTACAGGGGATTGGGTCGGGGTGGAGGAAGTTGGAGGGGGAGGCTTGACACATGGACAATGGCTGCCATCAGTGCTGAGGCCAGAGTCTGAAAAGCTCGCTGAAAGGCCGCCTGACTAGAATGAATGCCCTCCAGGAATGCATTTGTTTGTTGAAACTGCCTTTCTACACCCTGGATGGCATTCAAAATGGTAGACTGCCCAACAGTGAGGGACCTGAGGAGGTCAATGGCCTCCTCACTGAGGGCAGCAGGGGTGATTGGGGTAGGGCCTGAGGTGCCTGGGGCGAAGGTGATGCCCACCCTCCCGGGTGAGCGGGCACGGGACGAAGGCTGAGGGGCTGCTGGGAGGGCGGTACTGGAAGGGGGGGTGGCGGCTGTACCTGTAGATGGGGGGGCACAGATGTTGCCGCCACCACAAGGGAGCTCCCATCAGAGGACGAGTCCGTGTCACTGGTCTCAGCTCCTGTCCCCGCTGTGGAGTTCCTCTCACCCTCCGTCCCACTGGTGAACTCAAAGTCCGTAGTATGGCCCTCCATGGCCATGTGGGATGCAGCTCCCTCGTGCTCCGGTGCCACTGCTCCTCCGCCTGGTGATGCTAATGCACACAAGAACAGGGAGACCACAAAAAGGGGGGGGGGGAACGACAGAAGAAAGACATGTTGAGTTCATGCATTACCGCTACCGTTGGCGGACACAACAGACACAGAAGCCCCCTGCACTACGCCGCGCTCTTGGGCTCCACTGTTCAATTCCTGGGAAATGGCCTACAAGGCTATGGACGACATCTGCACACATAGATGACACAGGGGCATGACTAGGTGTACTTGGCACTCTACAGAGGTGGGCTGGGGTGCCACATGGCCTTGCTTACGGAGGGACCTTGCCTACGGAACTCGCCCTGGCCTACGGAAACCCACAGCCCACCTCCTCCACCCAGACCCGTCCACTGCGTGCAAAGTCAGCAGAATGCGAGTGTACTCACCCCCTTGTGGCTGCTGTGATGCCCTCAAGCGCCTATCCAACTCCGGGTACGCCACCGCCAGGATCCTGAACATCAGGCGGGTCATGGTGCGACGGGCACCCCTCCCACGTTGGGAGGCCATCCCCAGCTGAGCCTCCGCCGTCTTCTTGCTCCAGCGGTGAATGTCCTCCCATCTTTTCCGGCAGTGGGTGCTCCGTCTGTGGTAGACCCCCAGGGTCTGGAAGTCCTTGGCGATGGCACGCCAAATATATTTTTTCTGGTGGGCGCTGACCTACATGATTTGTACAGGGGGAAGAGAAAGTTATTACCAACTGCACTGTCAAAGTGATTGGCCCCCATCCCTACCCTTGCCATGTGGCACATGCACTCACCATCATTTCATGCACGCCGCACTCTCCCCCCTTTCTTCTTACATCCACCCCTCTCCACACAGGCATCGCCCATACATCATGCTACGAGTGTACTTACCTGTTTGTCTGGAAGACCGTAGAGTTACGTGTACTGGGGGAGGACCCCATCCACGAGTTTCTCCAACTCCTCCGATGTGAAGGCAGGGGCCCTTTCCCCAGACACTCGAGCCATTGTCTCTTCCAGACCGAGGTCACAGCAGCACTTGCAATGTAGGTCCTCTCCTGCCGAAGATCAGGTATCGAGTGATTGAATAGATAGAAAATGGCGGTCACGTCCGCGGCGGTGCGTACCGTCACCGCCGGCGTACATCGTCATTGGCTCCTAGGACCCATAGGGTCCAATGTTAACCAAAGCAGCATTGCGCCGCGGTCTTCGACTACCTACCACGACGATGTTCAACCCCAGCACAGTTACCTCACATCCCATTGTCCCACTTTAGAGGTCAGGCAGCCGCCATTTCAGGGGCCCACATGGCTTCATTTTAAACTGCGTCACACATACCTAGGCCTAAACTCAACACACATACAGGCCACTTTATGAGTATGAATAGTGTTCTGTGTAAGCTGTTAGTACGTACCTCTGAGTTGTTTGACTCTGTGCTCGCTGTTGTCCTTCTTAGGCACCGTCCGCTGGGACATGTGAGGAGATGGCGGCATCCTCCGGTGTACCGACCGTTGGTGGACCTGTCGACAATGGAGGAAAGACACGTGATAATCACATACAGGCTTGACCGTGCCACAATCCAGGAACTGTGTACCCAGCTGGAGCCAGACCTGATGTCAGCTATCCGCCATCCCACAGGAATCCCCCCTCAAGTGCAGGTGCTGTCAGTGCTCCATTTCCTTGCAAGTGGATCATTTCAAACAACAGTGGCCATAGCATCAGGGATGTCCCAGCCTATGTTTTCCAACGTTTTGTCCAGAGTGTTGTCTGCCCTGCTGAAAACACATGCGGAGCTACATCGTTTTCCCTCAGGTTGAGGATTTGCCTACAGTGAAAGGTGATTTCTACGCCCTGGGACATATCCCCAACATCATAGGTGCCATTGATGGGACATCTGTGGCTTTGGTCCCCCCCCACAGGAGTGAACAGGTGTACAGAAACCGGAAGAGTTATCATTCGATGAATGTACAGATGGTATGTTTGGCAGACCAGTACATCTCCCATGTGAATGCCATGTTCCCTGGCTCAGTGCATGACGCTTACATCCTGCGGAATAGCAGCATCCCTTATGTGATGGGTCAACTCCAGAGGCACTGTGTGTGGCTATTAGGTGAGCACCTGGAAGCTAGTCAGTGGGAATGGTTGTCTGGGTCTGGGGATATCCCTCCAGATTAGTGACGAGGAAGCAGAGGAAGAAGACATGGACTCAGTGATCCAGCAATATTTCCAGTGAAACACAGGTAATAATACAAACGTGCCTACTACATGTACTTATACACTACTACCTCTCTACTGTATGTCATTTTCACCCAGTGTATGGTCACTGAGTTGTCACTTTCCCTTACGATTTCACAGATCTGGGTCCCACAGTGTGACATCTGCTTTGATTCCTCATGGACTAGAGCTGTGTGACATAGGTATGTTGACATTACAAATGAAAGAGCTTTTTGCTACAGTTATTGCTAATACAGTATTCCGAATTCACAGACAGACTCCAGATTGTTTTGTGCTTTAAGGGTGTTTATTTTAGTGCTCAAAATTGGAGGGGGTAGCAAAATGGTGAGGGGCGATGGTGGAGGAATGTCCATGGCTGAGCCCAGTATATTAGGATCACAGGTGCATTGCCCAAATGGGCATAGGAAGTGGAGCTGGGGCAGTTTAAGGATGGACAGGGTGACAAAGTGGGACAGTAGAATGACAATCAGGGTGGTCTCATTTCTTGGCGGGGGTCTTGGCATCGTTCTCTGTCTTATTCCTGGATCTCAGGGACCGTTTGCGAGGTGGTTCTCACTCTGCAGGGAGTGGGGTGCTGGTGTGGTGGTCCTGTGGTGGTGCCTCCTGTCCACTTGCGCCAGCGGAGGTGGTGGGCATCGTCCATGCTAGTGTCAGGGGCCCCTTGTAGTGCCACGGTGTCCCTCCTGGTGTTGGGTACTTCCTTCAGCACCCCTATGATGGTGCCCAGGGTGGAATTGATGGTTCTGAGTTCCTCCCTGAAGCCCATATACTATTCCTCCTGCAGGCTCTGGGTCTCCTGAAACTTGGCCAGTACCGTTGCCATCGTCTCCTGGGAGTGGTGGTAGGCTCCCATGATGGAGGAGAGGGCCTCATGGAGAGTGGGTTCACTTGGCCTGTCCTCCCTCTGTCGCACAGCAGCCCTCCCAGTTCCCCTGTGTTCCTGTGCCTCCCTCCCCTGGACTGTGTGCCCACTACCACTGCCCCCAGGTCCCTGTTGTTGTTGGGGTGGTGGGTTAGCCTGGGTTCCCTGTAGTGGTGGACACACTGCTGATTGGCGTATCCTGGGGGCGGTGGTATGGGCCCGCTGGGTGGGTGCTGTGCTGGTGTTTCCATAGGGGGTGAAGCTCTGTGGTGGCCTGTGACTGGGTGTGGGGAACCGACTGTCCCGAGGTCCCCGATGGGCCGGGCTCGTCATCTAGATCCAGTTTGACAGAGGTGCTGTCATCACTGTGGGCCTCTTCTGTTGGTGGTGTGGACATGTGTGGACCTTCCTGACCGGTGACGTTGGGTAGGGTTCCTGCAGGGGTATAAAGGCTTGATTATTGCATCTGTGTGTGTCAAGGTGTGCAATGGGTGGGTGACCGTGTACCCCAGTGCTAGCATTCCTGTGTGGGACCTTGTGTGATGATGGTTTAGGGGGGTGTATGGGTATGGGCATGGTTTAGTGATGGGTGTCCATGCTTTGGTGTTGCATGCAGGTCCTGGTGTTGGGATGTGTGGTTTGTGATAGTGGGACATTTGTGAGGAGTAGGAGTGATGGGGGTGAGGGCGAGGGTGGGGGTAGGTGATAGCATGCAGGTGGGTGGGGGATGAAGTAGTGAAAGGTTTGACTTACCAGAGTCCATTCCTCCACCTACTCCTGCGAGGCCCTCAGGATGCAGAATCAGCAAGACCTGCTCCTCCCATGTTGTTAGTTGTGGGGGAGGAGGTGGGGGTCCGCCGCCAGTCCACTGAACCGCCAGGTGGTGTCTGGAGACCACGGAACGCACCTTCCCCTGTAGGTCGTTCCACCTCTTCCTGATGTCCTCCCGATTTCTTGGGTGCTGTCCCATTGCGTTGGCCCTGTCCACTATTCTTCGCCATAGCTCCATCTTCCTTGCAGTGGAGGTGTGCTGCACCTGTGATCCGAATAGCTGTGGCTCTACCCGGATGATTTCCTCCACCATGACCCTGAGCTCCTCCTCCGAGAACCTGGGGTGTCTTTGCTGTGCCATGGGGTGGTGTAGGTGATGTGTGGGGTGGTGTGCGGGGTGATAAGTGTGCTGATATGTAGTGGGGTGTTGTGTGAGGTGCGTGGAAGTTATGTGGGTGATGGTGTTGTGTGCCTGTGGATGCTAGTGTTGTTGCTGGTGGTGTCTCTCTCTGGCTTTCAGTCGTGATTTGTTGTCGTAAGGGTTTGTGGGTGATGTGGGTGTGTGTTTTATAGTGTATTGGGTGTGTGGGAGTGATGTGTGTATGTGTATCAGGTGTGTGTATTTGGAATTGTCCAATGTGGCTGTGTTTTGTAAGAGTGTGTGTATTTTGAGCGCGGCGGTGTGTACCACCAATGGAATACCGCGGTTGAAAGACCGCTGCGTGGATTCGTGTGTTGTGATAGTGTGGGCGTATTTCTGTTGGCGTGACTATGGAGGATTTGTTTTCACCAGTTTATCACTGACCTTTGGTGTGGCGGACTTTGTGGGTGTCTGAATTTTGGCAGATTCCGTGCGTCATAATAGCTGTGGCGGATTTCCGCGGCCGCGGCGGTGTGTTGGCGGTGTGTTGGCGGTGTTCTGCACGGCGGTAAGCGGCTTTTACCGCCAATGTTGTAATGACCCCCATAGTGTCTAAAAAGGCTTGATAGCTTCAGATCTTTTTTCATGCTATATTATTACAAACCATTTCATTCAAGACCTGAGGCTTTACGTGACAACAGCCTTTTAGTGGAATTGTGATTTGCTCAAGTAATACAGAGAAGGATTGCGGGGGATCAGCCACTTCATTGCATGATCAGAGAGAACCTGCTGAGCAACAGACGAAGGTAGGGTCAAGTATTCAAAATCTCTGTTTCCAGGATACTTTCAAAAACGTGTTTCTCATTCACAAGCCTCCCAGATTATATCAGATAGGGCGTAGCAATGTACAGTGAATTCAATCAAATTTTTTTAAAAAACTTTTTGTTGAGGGTTTATCAATTACACAATCCAAGCCTGGCACATGCGCATTCATTACAGTACAGTGACGCTGCTGCAGTCACAATACTGTTTTGTACAATGTGTCAAACAGATACAATTCAGAATAAGCATTAAGCACTCCTCTGGGTCTCAGAGTGGTGTGCCCTAAAAGGAACATATCTCACTGTCCATGGACCATGGCTCGGATGGACATGGTTCAAAATGTATCCCTCGATGTCCAGCCCAGTCCTTCCAAATTTTGCACTACTTTTGTGGACACCCCCTGGCCTGGTACACCGGAAGCTCCAGGTACATACAGTTTTCCTGCACTTTGCTCTCCCGTCCAGCGAGGGGGCCTTTGCGCTCCTCCAAGCTTTTGCAGTATCCCATTTCGCTATCAGCAGACCTAGCCAAAGCAGCACACTTTTATGTCTGTTAACCCCCACATCATCCGCAATGTGCAGTAAAATCAGTCTAGCTCCCTAAGGATCCTTCTACCCAATAATTTAAGTTGTATAAGGCGGATCTGATAGGCCACTACTGCCTCTCTGAGAGTGGCCACACCCTCTCTCCAGTCCTTGTCTTCAAGTGGCCCCAGTCACTAGACCACACTTCCCTCAGTTTTGTCAATGGATCTGGCTGGTTATGGTGCAATGTCTGATAGAGAATGGACAGTTTGTGAGCTTTGATCTGCATGAGTAAGAATTTCGCTGACAGAGGTGAGCATGCCTGGATTTCAGAATCCGATGGTAAGTATGGTGTAAGCATGTGCTGAAGCTGAAAATATCAAAAAATTGGGTGTGATGCATTTGATATTCTTCTTGCAGCTCTCAAAAGGACTTAATGGAGCTGTTTATAATCGCGTGTCTTAGTGTTGTTATGCCTATTGGATCCCATTTGGCGAAGCCACGGAGCACAGACACCTGAGGGAGTCTGGTCTCCTTTTATTAAGTGGTCTCTAGTGTGAGCTTTTTTGCCCTTCCAGTGCCTTTCATAGCTACCCTCCAAGTGGTCGACACCACTCAAGTTGAGGCGGGTAAGACTGTTGCAAGTTGCTGCCATATAGCAAATGTGGGAGCCAATCATGACCCATTATCCACCCCTCCCCCTCATAGGCAGGATCCTCAAACCACCAGTCATTGAGCACCAATAGATCTGCTGCTCTATAATATAACGTCAGTTCCGGGGTGGCTTTGTGAGGGAGCGTAGCTCTTATACTCAGAATTAACATGAAATGTTTATGAACTAATGCATAATAATGCATAATAATGCCGCATAGAAAACGTATTAATGTGTTTTTGCTAAACGCATGCTTGAAATGTGCCCACGGGGAGTGGCCACCAATGTATATGATGATTTATGAAATTGACTAATAATGAATAATGATGCATTAATGTATGATTTTACACTAATATTAAGAGTTATATGTTAAGGTATTGCTCATTAATTCACTAGGCCTAGTTAGCATGAGTCGGGCCTAGCTGCCCGGTTTCACATTAAATGCGTTTTTCTAACATGCAGTGTGCTGACTTGCTGAAGGACATGTAATCATACTTTTCCAAAAGCTAGAAGATGAGTGTAACCGTAGTAGATCCATTCTCATGAAATTCGACTTGCCCAAAGAAACATTTTTGCTGAATGCAACAGTGTAGACTCGTTACAGGTACAAGGTCGCCTAAACCGGTACAGACAATGGAACCACTGACTAGGGATGCGAAAGGACCACAAGAGTATGAAATCATACCGGACATTCTACCCGCTGGAGACGTCAATCACAAGAACCAATAAACTACGTGAGAACTGTTATGGGGTGACAATTTCGATGATACCACTGGAAACCTATTGGATGGAGATAGTGGGGTGCCAACCCTATCCAATTAGAAATTAGGGGACTGTACAACAGAAAAGGGATAAAAACCTTTGACACAAGGAGCCATTAGGAGATGCCATTGCAAACTTTTTCTATGACCCAGACACTTTGTCACTCTGCCTAAAAACTTTGCTGTTTGACTCTTCAAACTATCCTCACCCTTACCTTGTCCGTTCTGTACTTCTCCTCCTTATGAGGGAAGTGTCTCTACTTCCCCGTCTTGCTGAACGGTGTTTCCTGGCTGATGGTGAATCAACTGATGTCCTGAGGACGAAGATGGACTCTGTATGCTGACCCATTACGGAGGGTAACTATATGATGATGAAACTGTAAATTGTCTGTTTGCCTTTCCTTTCTAGGTACCAACTGCTTCTTTTGACAGAGACCATAGTTAGGTATTTTTCCAAATTGGTGTTACCAAATTGTTTTGCATGAAGCCCAACATGCCAATGCTAATTCGAGGTTAGTTAAGGGGTTCACTAAACGGATGCAAATAGACAAATGACTGAATCAATGCTTTGTTGAATAATGTGCTAATGATACTCTGCTATTTTAATCTATGTTGACGTCGTGTTATGTTTTAATGTTTGTGATCTTTGCTTTGATGAAATCTTAATCAAGTTCCCATATTATGACAATGCTGATGTGTTTCATGGTTTTGAGACTAATAAATGTACTAGTAGAATTGTAATCAATAGGGAATAAACATCACATAATCGTACTGAACTGATGTGGTTATTCATAACTGAAAGGTCATGGTGGATTCCGAGTCTTATTGATGATGTTATTGACTTGTTGATTGACATGTTGATCAGCTATCTCGTCTTAAGGTGTCTTCAATCAGGGTCAAAAGATTCATTGGCCTAAAACGAGCCCCAGAGTGAGTAAATCATATAATTTGGGACGCGTTAGCAGTTCTGGTAGCAGAGGACGGTTTGGCCCTTTGGGGGCCCTAGGACGAGGGACCATTGTTTAAAAAGTGTTTCCGAAATAATGCAAATTGGAGGTATGATGTGTCTTTAAATTCCCCATGACTTTCCCGGAATCTCGGAGCTTGCCTAAGTGAGTTGGGTATGTTCTCGGCATTCTAGCATGTGGGGTGTAGAATTCGCGCTTGCTCAGCTTATGCATATTGCGGGTGATTTGTGAGGTTTGTGTGGATTTAGACCACGTAATGTTTTAGTAGGAGTGGGCGTACTCCGCAGTATGAGAGTAGGGAAGTTGGTGAACTTCATGTGAATGTGGCGCTTTGTGCTCAAAAATTGTCCAGGTGGTTGTTGTTAGTGTACGGACCCGTCGTGGTCTAAGACTCCGGAGTATATTGAGAAGTGTATAAGACACTTGTGCAGTTTAATAGGTCAATCGGGCGAGGCTGACAAGTCTAGTTTGAGTCAAATGTGTGAGTGAAACCTTCGATGGAGATTTGGCAAGTTCTAAAGTGCACTAGAACGAACCATTGACAAGTCGAGAGTAGGATTTGCGGGTCGAATTCTGCATGTGAGTGCGGGAGCTGAGAAGGAGAGAGTAGCGGCCGAGGCTTCAAGTGAAATCTCTGTAAAGTTCTGAAGCGATTGTGTTACCCTTCCTGTAGTAAACCGGCAAATTTGAGTTTTTGGTGTTAAAGGTGCTCGCAATATATTGCATTAGTTTCTCTGTGAGGAGGGCAAGCCGCAAGACTTTGTCTGCCGCAGTGTGTGTGAGTGTGACGTCATTGGAGCCGCGCTGGGATAGGTCAGTTGCCGAGAGGGGTCGCGCACGGATTGGCAGCCGTCCGGGAGAGGCAATTGGTTGAGAAGGTAGGCAAAGAGTGTTCTGGGAATTAAAGTCACTTCTTGATTAGATTCTAAACAAAATAAAAGACTCAAAAATGAAGTTTTTCAAGGCTCTAAAGAGTGATTTGAGGGGAGATACATACATTACAGCGATGGTGGGGGAGCCTACAGAGGATACTCCGGCTTATACCATAATGGAGGAGAAGGGAGTCGCGCCATGTCTTTGGCTAAAGCAGTGGTGCAAATTGACAGAGAAGGAGGGATGTTTGGCGTTCCCGGAATACGGAACGTTTAATATAAGAATTTTGGAAAATCTGCGGAGGGTGTTAAGTGAGCAAAAACTGCCCGAGACCAGCACAGTATGAAGCATTATCGGTCTGGGATTTAATGGCCATACAACATAGGCAACAGAAATTTGTGAGGCGAATGAGAAGAGCAGAAAAGACTCTAGCGGAGGCTAAGTGGGATAATGGACCAAGATGTGGAGAAGGAGAATAGTTGACGGAGTTAGGATGTTTCTGGCAATAACTCAAGAAGATGAGACACAGGGGAAAAAGGCCACTTATAAGACAGACAAGGGCTCTAATAAGACAAAAGAGACTCAGAAGTCTTGGGCAGATGCAGATGATTCAGACGATTAGGAATTTCTTAATCAGTTGTTACATGATCGCCCGCCACTATATGCATGAATGATAATGGACCGAGTACTAGTGTGGGTCCTGAAGATTTGTCCCAAAATCAGGGTATCATAAATACAGTACAGACAAGTAATACAGTTCCAATACAGAATGGTGTCAGTGTACCTACTGCACCAGACACGCAGATACAGTTGCAGCCACCACAAATTCAGAGGCTCTATCCTGACGTCCCAGTATTAGAGACAACTACGAGTTTGATAGTGCGGTGCCGCCTGATCCAGTATACACGAAAGCAAGGTTAGTGCAGAGTGAGCCAACTCCACAATTGCTGCCCCAGCCGCAGCAACAGGTGGTTCTGAGTTACACTTCGGTTAATGCTCCACAGGGTTTGGGAGTTGGACAGACACCAGCTGCTATATCATTTCCAATCACTGTTGGTCCACCAGTACCGCTGTATGTGCAAGCTAAGCACAGCGTATGTGACCAGGGAGTAATGACCCAAGAGGTGATAAGAGGAGGGTCCACAGGAAACTTGCAGGGAATGACACAGGGAGGACAGACAGCCAAAGGGTCTAGATCCTTGTTGGACTTCAGTCCAATTGGGGTTCCTTGAGACAATGAGGCAAGCAGGGTTGGGTACACTGACCCCACAGGTGAGGAGTGCAAATACGTCACAGACATCAATGATGCAGTCTGGAAATGTCTTGTTGCAAGGCTTAACAGCGCAACGGTTGAATGAGTGGTTAGACAAGCTCAACACTCCGCAGACTACCTCAGTGACTGCAGAGAGATCAGAAAGAGAGGAATACCTACATTTTGTGAGGCTGGGTGCGGAAGCCACTGAATTAGTAGAAGGAACAATGGGGGTGAACAGATTAGAGTCATACACGGAAGCAGAATTGAGGTTTCTGTGCCCCAAAATAACCAAAGAAGTGAGCAGGGTGCATCAGAGGTTGGCAAACCTAGCAGACAAATACGGCATAGACTTAGACAATACTAAGCATCTAAAGCGGAGTTATAGGTTAGACTTCGAACCTAAAGATTTTGATCACATGAGATCTACCGGAATGAAGGCACATCTTAAAGAGATATTGCAGAGTTCTCAAATTTGGGGAGCATTAGAGAAGTGGGAAGGCAGATGGGCAAAGAAGAGAGATAAGGAGAAGGGTGACTGCCTGGAATCGAAGCAGGCGAAAGCTGCACCAGACACGGGGACAATAAAAATGTTACCAATGAGAGAAACAGCTGGAGGGGTTCTAGTCCATGTACCATGGTCTAGAGGTGACATTCTGTCATTCACAAATGATTAGCCTAGGTTGAGGGAGAAGCCGATACAGTGGTACCAGCAGACAGACAGGTTTGTGAAGCTTGCGAAATGTCTTTGGGAAGACTTGAATACCCTGTTTGAGATCATAGTTCCATCAGATTTGTGGCTTGAGTGCAAGAGGGGTGTGGATTGGCCGACAGAGGAGCCTTCAAGGGATAAAATTACTGGAGCACCGTCTTCTGAAGTGATGAGGTATTATCATAAGGTGATTGTGTTTTTGAAGCAGAAGGTGTCGCCAAAAGTTACTGATTGGCAGAAAATTGATCGAACATCACATGAGGCAAAAGAGTCGATACATGCTTACTATGAGAGGTTGTTGAAGGCATTCAAACACTATACTGGCACTGAGGTCATAGAACCGAAAGACATGAATCACCTGGTGTTCAGATTTGGTGAAGGGCTGAGACCAGAGATTAGCCAAATGATTAAGAATCATTTGATCTATTGGCAAGCGAAGCTGATTGATGAGGTGTTGCAATATGCAAAATACTGTAGTGACGAGATTGAACTGAAACAGAGAAAGTTGAAGGAGAAAGTGATGGTGATGCAAATTAAGGCAGCGCAAGCAGGGATGCAGGGAAATGGAGTACAGCAGATGGTACAACAGCAACCGCAGGGAAATAAAATGTTTCAGGCACAACGAGAGGACGAGGTTGAGGAGGTTTTGTAAACCGTGGTCCAGATATGAATACTGTTGTAGTTCAGAATGATGTGCAAGGGATGAAAAAAGTGTTACCATGTCACGCGTGCGGGGGCGTGGGGCACTGGAAGCGGGAATGCCCAATGATGGTGCAGGATGGTGTTGTTCAACAAAGCAATGATGTCGGTACATTTCAAAATGTGAGGGGCCCAAAAGTGAGGGGTCAAAATCCGAACTTCCAAAATAACATGGTGCAGATGCAGGGTCTCCAGCCTATGCAACAAATGCAAATGCCACGTGTTCAACCAGCACAGATGCAGCAGGTACAACAGCAGATTCCCATGGTACCTAGACAGCAAATGCATTTACCATTAGCTCCAATGGGACAGCAACAGGTGATGCTTCCTCAACAGGTCACAGGTCAAACAATGAGTCAAAATAATACAGTACAACAGTTCCCATTGCATGGTGAGGATGGAATAAACGATGAATGGTCGGATGATTGTTCAGATAGTGAGGAGTGCAGGCTTGCTGCGTCCCTAGAAGTAGACCAGAGGGGACCTTATGTAGAGAGAAAGGTGATGGGTCATAAGGTTTTGTTCCTAGTTGATACAGGGGCTACACGCTTTACAGTCAGAAGCGCAGAGGTTCCAAAAGTGCCACTTTCGTGGAGAACCATAAGAGTGGTAGGAGTGGCAAATCAGTTCCTGACAAATCCGATTACAGATCCGGTCCAAGTTGAGATTGGTACCTTCCAGGGGTTACATAGATTTGTAGTCCGTGACTCGAGTCCTGTATCCATACTGGGAAGAGATTTACTGTGTAAGACGAGGTGTTCGATTACCTGTTCAAATGAAGGGATTGATGTACAGACAAACAGTGATGATGAAGGGGACGATGGGCAGATCTCAGAACCAGAGACGGAAACCGCAAATGAGGAGTACCCTTTGATAACCTTATTCCCGATGTTCATAGTGACTGACTTACCAGCCAAATTGCAGGGAACAGTGACAGAGAAAGTGTGGGACCTGACAGGAAAGGAAGTGGGACTAATAAAAGGAGTAGAACCAGTCAAAGTAGAGGTAAAGCCAAATGTAGTGTTTCCCCAGCGACCGCAGTACCACATGGCACAAGATGTCCTTATACAGGTGACGCAGATAATTGCAGACTTTATAAAGCAGGGAGTCCTAAGAGAAGTGATGAGCAGCCTGTGTAATTCACCAATAATGGGTCTGAAAAAGCCTTGTGGGAAAGTTCGAATTGTTCAAGACTTGAGAAAAATAAATGAGATTGTGGTAAAATGTTGCCCCATAGTGCCAAATCCAGCTGTGATTATGTTTCAGGTTCTGTGTGATGCAGAGTGGTTCACAGTTGTGGACCTGTCTCAAGCATTCTTTTCTGTGCCTCTTCATGAGGACAGCCAATTTCTCTTCAGTTTCAAATTCCTGGACAAGGTTTATAGTTGGTGTAGAATTCCTCAAGGGTTCTCTGAATCACCTTCCATCTTCAATCAGATATTGAAGAAGGACTTGGAATCATTAGAACTGCCTTTTAGTTTGACTTTAGTACAGTATATTGATGACTTGTTGATTGCGTCCAAAACGAAAGATGACTGCAGGTACGATACAATTGCCTTATTGAATCATTTGGGAAAGAACGGACATAAAGGGGGTTATTACAACTTTGAAGGAGGTGTTAATCCGTCCCAAAAGTGACGGATATACCACCAGCTGTATTACGAGTCCATGATATCCTATGGAACTCGTAATATGGCTGGTGGTATATCCGTCACATTTGGGATGGATTAACACCTCCTCCAAAGTTGTAATAACCCCCAAAGTGTCCCCGAAGAAGCTTCAGTTCTGTCAGAAAGAGGTGAAGTACTTAGGTCACCTGATTGAAAAAGGGTCGAGGAAAATATCCAAAGAAAGGGTGACAGCCATATTGCAGATGAATCCCCCGACAACCAAGAGAGACGTTAGGATGTTTTTGGGAATGGTGGGCCACTGTCGTCAGTGGATCCCCAACTTCTCGATTATTTCCAAACCTTTAGTAAGATTGACTGTCAAAGAGATTCAGGAAGGCCCGGGTGCTATAACCATGTCCGAGAAAGAGATGAAGGCATTCATGGAACTGAGGGAAAGCATGCGCAGGGCACCAGCTTTAGGTATGCCTGATTACACCAAGCCTTTTGTACTGTTTTGTCATGAACGTGATGCTTGCTCTTTGTCTGTCCTGACGCAGGTCCATGGAGGTGCAAATCGCCCAGTAACATATTTTCAGCTACTTCGGACCAAGTTGCAGCAGCCTTACCGGGTTGTTTGCGCACGGTTGCAGCAGTTGGTCAAAGCCTCACTCAGTGCGAAGGCATAGTGATGGGACCTCCCTTAACAGTAATGGTCCCACATTCAGTTGAAATTCTGTTGACCCGAACAAAGACTCAGCATATGACGAATGCACGCCTAACTAAGTATGAAACAATTACATTAGGGTCACTGAATGTATCCCTGAAGAGATGTACTGTGTTGAACCCGGCAACTTTGCTTCCTACTGATAATGCAGACGATAATGCTGAGGAGGTAGAACATGATTGTCTTGAGGTAACAGATCTGTGCACCAAACCGAGACCCGAAATTAAAGATACCCATTTGGAAGAAAATGATTACATTATCTTTGTTGATGGTTCATGCCTGAGAGACTCAGTAGGAGTACTGAGAGCTGGATATGCCGTGTGTACAATCTCTGGTATCCTAGAAGCGTCCTGGCTCGAAAGAGTATACTCTGCTCAAGTGGCTGAATTAATTGCTCTTACTAGGGCATGCCACGCTGCTGAGAACCTGAAAGTCACTATCTATATTGACAGCAGATACGGATTAGGAATTGTTCATGATTTTGGCCAGTTGTGGTCACAGAGGGGTTTCCTGACCTCTTCTGGTTCTCCAGTGAAAAATTGTGAAAGAATAAAGGAATTGTTGCACGCAATTCAGTTACCTCTTGAAATTGCCGTAGTGAAATGCAATGCTCACGTTAAGTCACAAGACTTTGTGTCAATGGGAAATGGATATGCAGATCAAGTTGCAAGGTTTTGTGCATTGAACTGTATATCGTTTCAAGATCAATGGGAATTGTTACCTGAAACTGAAAATGAAACCTGCTCAAGTTATGCATTAAGGGTAGTTGACACACTAGATGAGTTAAAATCATTGCAGGGGCGTGCCAGCAAGGAAGAGAAACACTCTTGGCTCAAAATGCAATGCATACAGAGATCTGATGATTTATGGGTTTCAGAGGAGGGGAAAATGGTTTTACCAAACAGCCTTTTGTCACAGTTTGCGAGGTTTTATCATGGTCAAGCACATGTTGGGAGAGACGCAATGATCAGGTTGTTCAAAGTCGATTGGTTCAATCCAAAATTCAGACAAGCTACGGAAGTTATCTGTCACAGGTGCATTATCTGTCAGCAGATGAATGCGGGAAAAGGGACCTTGGTGAATTTGAGCCACACTGGGAGAGCAGGAGGTCCATTTAGCAGAATGCAGATGGATTTTATTGAGATGCCTGTATGTGGAGGTCTGAGGTACGTGTTGGTGATTGTGTGCATTTTCAGTCACTGGATTGAAGCATACCCTACACATAGGAATGACAGTCTCACAGTAGCCAAGCTGCTGCTTAGGGAGTTGATACCACGGTTCAGGTTTCCAATCTCTTTAGAATCAGATAGGGGAAGTCACTTCAACAATGAGGTGATTAAGCTCTTGTGTGCTGCATTGAACATTGAACAGAAGTTGCAGTGTAGCTACCACCCTGAAGCATCAGGACTAGTGGAGCAGATGAATGGTACCTTGAAGTCAAGAATGGCAAAGATGTGCGTAGCTACACATTTGAAATGGCCAGATGCATTGCCCTTAGTGCTGATGTCAATGAGAAACACACCCGACAAGAAAACAGGACTGTCTCCTCATGAGATTCTTATGGGCCGAGCTATGAGATTGCCCGCAGTGCCTGCAAATGTTCTTGTGAATATCACGGATGATATGGTGTTGGACTACTGCAAGGGTCTGGCTGACGTGGTCCACTCTTTCGCTCACCAGGTGGAAGCTACCACATTGCCACCGATAAGTGATCCAGGTCACACCCTGAAAGACGGGGATTGGGCTGTTGTCAAGAAACATGTGAGGAAGTCATGTTTGGAGCCACGTTGGAAGGGCCATATCAAGTAATACTGACAACTACTACTGCTGTGAAGTGTGCAGGACTTCCAAATTGGATCCATTCCAGTCACACAAAGAAAGTGACGTGTCCCACTGATGAGGAACTTGAATTGTCCAAAACAACAGCTGCAGAAAAGGAAGTCTCAGGGCCGGAGAGTAATCAAAGGGGAACTGAGGCTGAAGGGACGGCATAGTCACTCAAACAGCAAACGAGATCCAGAGGGGTGACGGTGAGCCTATCTCAAATGAGGCACCAGGAGAACCGACCCACAGAGGGGTTCTCCCAGAAGCAGACGGATACGGGTTTTGAGGTTGAACCTTTAACAGACCCTGAAGGCGAAGGAGGTGAGGCAGAGGGAGGTCAAAGTGTGCCAACTCCTCCTGAGCTGCTTGCAGATCCATCAAGAGAAAACACCATAGCACAAGAGGAGGGCACTGTTCAACATTCTGAAAGGCCGAACGGTAGGAAAACACTTAGAGGAGATAACTGTCCGGAGCCACAGCTGCAAAGGAGAAAGTGGTCCCTAATGAAACAATAGAGGAAGAAGTCGACACAACCAGGAAAGAAGATCTCAGTGAAGGAGAGTTGCAGGGTGACGCAAACTGAAAAGAAAGAGAGTTGCAAACAGGAGGTACGCAGGTTTTGAATGGGCATATGCAACATCAGCTGAGTGGCAACAAGAATTCTTGGCATTCTGTTTTGATCGAGAAATTCCAGGTCAATACTACGGCACCTGAATTCGACCATAGAAAGAGACTGTGTTTAGTTGAAATTGAATAGGGAAAGAGAGAAAACTGAGAAAATAGACTGATAAATTACCGGATGTGACACTGTTAACCTGAATCGACTCTGAAAAACTGATTATGACAAGCTGCTAGTCTGATTTGACAAAGAGTCCTGGGAGTGAGTGAAACGCTGTAAATACTTGCCAAGAGAGAGACTTTGCACGAGAAAAAAAAAAAAAGAGCTTTAAAATCTTCCTCAAGTTGATTGTTTGCTTTACATTATTCTGCTCTCTGATTCTTTACAGATCATGAGTAACGTTAATGATAATAGGGGTAGGATTCGTGGTTGGTTGAGTGTTATTTTGGGTATTGTGTGTGCAATAATAATTATAGGTGTGATTGTGGGAATGCCATTGGTGGATAAGAGTGCGATTAACAATGCTTCAACTCCTGAGACTGCTACACTAACACCATGGGAGAGGTTTGAGCAGGATACAAAATATTTGCATGAGGGAACTATTTCGAAAAGGGAACTATCTACTAATGTCTTCTATCGCTTGTTGAATGAGTATGCTGAAACAATGGATGCGAAAAAGTTCTATGTGTGCACTAAGATTCCTTCATCAGTACAAGAAGGGGTTACTTACCATTGTTTGCCGCTTACCCTTGAATAAGCTGTAGTATGCTATTAACAAGATTCTATGATCAAGAACATGTTCAATACTTCTATTCTAATTTAGATGTAGTGTTTTCCTTTGTGCCTGTAATTGAGTTTTTTTTTAAAATAGCTAAAGAACATAACATAAAAATAGTTAGGGGTTTCTTTGAGCCGACAATGACATTTGGAACAGCTTATGGGCATCGCAATAATCTAACCTGCTTACTAATGCCTGTAGAGAAAAGCTTCTTAGATCACACTGATGATAGAAGAAAAGCATTAAAGGAAAAGTTAGAAAAGGGAATAGAAAAACGAACATTTGCAAATGATTATGCTTATAGTGCAATAAAGACACAGGACAAATTTGCTATAGATGCATTACACATAGGAAAGCTTTGTATATATAGGCCAAAATCTGATCATGACACTTTATTTGTGGGAACGAGTGAATGCAAACATGTGTTTTTGTTTCAGAGTAAGTGGACATTCATGTTGAATGGACAGGATCCAGCGATCCCTGGGATTTATTACATATGTGGACTTAATGCTTGTTACCGTCTTCCAAAGGGATGGTATGGGACATGTTATTTGGGAACAGTTTTCCCAAAGATCTACCAATTTGATGACTTAAAGAAATTTCCTAAAATGTCTGAATTACACCATACTAGACAAAAGAGAGAGACAGCGGCTACTGTCGTAGGTGACATATTTGGAGCCATAATTCCTTCAGTGGGGGTTATCTTAAACTCCATAAAGATTCGAACGTTGTCTACTATTATGGATAACATGCTGACAATCTTCACAGGGGCTATACTCCTGATGGATACTGCACTTGCTGCGGAGAGGGCCATGACTCTTCAAAACCGGCTTCATTTAGACATTCTTTTAGCGAAGAGTGGCGGAGTCTGTAAGATGCTTAATGAGCGCGACTGTTGTGCATTCATTCCTGATAATAGTAATAAGATTAGAAGTATGCTTACTAACCTAACCAGAGACAGTACAGATTTGAAGGAGCTAAAGAACCTGGAGTTTGGGAAAAGGTTGGAAAGGGAATTGCCAAAGTGGGGAATTGGTTTAGTAGTATTTGGAATGGGATACTTGCAAAAATAATATGGGGTGTATTGATTGTTCTAGCTTGTTTATTGGGACTATGGTTATCATGCAAAATTAGTAAAATAATTAAAAGAAAATTGGCACAAGGCAATAAAAGGTAAGAGGAAAAGAAAAAGGAGAAAATGTTCAAAGAAATTTGGGAAAAATCACAAAGGGGGAAAGAAATTGAAATGCATGGACTACGAAAATGAAAGGTTGTGAAGGGAAAGGTTTTGTGTGATGACAAGTGTCATCAGAGGAGGGATTGAGGGAGCGTAGCTCTTATACTCAGAATTAACATGAAATGTTTATGAACTAATGCATAATAATGCCGCATAGAAAACGTATTAATGTGTTTTTGCTAAACGCATGCTTGAAATGTGCCCACGGGGAGTGGCCACCAATGTATATGATGATTTATGAAATTGACTAATAATGAATAATGATGCGTTAATGTATGATTTTACACTAATATTAAGAGTTATATGTTAAGGTTTTGCTCATTAATTCACTAGGCCTTAGTTAGCATGAGACGGGCCTAGCTGCCCGGTTTCAAATTAAATGTGTTTTTCTAACGTGCAGTGTGCTGACTTGCTGAAGGACATGCACTCGTACTTTTCCAAAAGCTAGAAGATGAGTGTAACCGTAGTAGATCCGTTCCCATGAAATTCGACTTGCCCAAAGAAACAATTTTGCTAAATGCAACAGTGTAGACTCGTTAGAGGTACAAGGTCGCCTAAACCGGTACAGACAATGGAACCACTGACTAGGGATGCGAAAGGACCACGAGAGTATGAAATCATACCGGACATTCTACCCGCTGGAGATGTCAATCATGAGAACCAATAAACTACGTCAGAACTGTTATGGGGTGACAATTTCGATGATACCACTGGAAACCTATTGGATGGAGACAGTAGGGTGCCAACCCTACCCAATTAGAAATGAGGGGACTGTACAACAGAAAAGGGATAAAAACCTTTGACATGAGGAGCCATTAGGAGATGCCATTGCAAACTTTTGCTATGACCCAGACACTTTGTCACTCTGCCTAAAAACTTTGCTGTTTGACTCTTCAAACTATCCTCACCCTTACCTTGCCCGTTCTGTACTTCTCTTCCTCATGAGGGAAGTGTCCCTACTTCCCCATCTTACTGAACGGTGTTTCCTGGCTGATGGCGAATCAACTGATGTACTGAGGACGAAGATTGGCTCTGTATGCTGACCCATTACGGAGGGTAACTATATGATGATGAAATAGTAAATTGTCTGTTTGCCTTTCCTTTCTAGGTACCAACTGCTTCTTTTGACAGAGACCATAGTTAGGTGTTTTTCCAAATTGGTGTTACCAAATTGTTTTGCATGAAGCCCAACATGTCAATGCTAATTCGAGGTTAGTTAAGGGGTTCACTAAACGGATGCAAATAGACAAATGACTGAATCAATGCTGTGTTGAATAATGCGCTAATGATACTCTGCTAAGGTTAATCTATGTTGACGTTGTGTTATGTTTTAATGTTTGTGATCTTTGCTTTGATGAAATCTTATTCGAGTTGCCATATTATGACAATGCTGATGTGTTTCATGGTTTTGAGACTAATAAATTTACTAATAGTTGAATAAACATCACATAATCATACCGATCTGGTGTGGTTATTTGTGACTGAAAGGTCATGGTGGTTTCCGAGTCTTATTGATGACGTTATTGACTTGTTGAATGACATGTTGATCAGCTATCTCGTCTGAAGGTGTCTTCAATCAGGGTCAAAAGTTTAATTGGCCTAAAACGAGTCCCACAGTGAGTAAATTATATAGAATGGGACGCGTTAGCATATGCCACCCTCAAAGGTAGCCCCACAGCTTTTTTCGAGAGCAATTCGGGGTACCCCTCAGTTCCACAGGAGGTCTCTTAAGTGTTAGCCTTGGCAAAGAAACCTCTCCCTACTGGGAAGGGAAAGTTTTGAAGTTGGTATAAGCGTCTCTGGAGGGAGACTATTTTAAAGATGCGTGAGTGGTCTAGTAAGAACAATGGAATGGAGGTTCAAAACCTAACATCCCTGGCCAATCTCACCAACTGAGATTGAAGGTTGGCCTCAAGTGCCAAGGCTCTCTTTTCGGTTATATACTCCTGAATAGTTGAATCTAGTCGGGAAAAGACACAACTCTGGGGTCCGTGGCATGAACATAGGGCATTGGGCAATGGGGTAGATAGAGGACTTAGCATTATTCCTGCAAAGGCCAGAGTAGATCCCAAATGTGTTTAGTATTTGCAGAGCCCGAGGGCGCAACTCAGTAGGGTTATCCAGGAACAGCAGGACATTGTCTGCATACAGGGGGATCCTGTCGCCAACTGTTGGGGACCAAAGAAAGCCCCGAAACCATGCATTGACCATCACCCAGGCCACCAAAGGCTCTATCACTAAGGCAAAGAGTAAGGGTGAGAGTGGGCACCCCGCTGGGTACCCTCCCTATTTTGAACCATGGGGACAAAGTGTCACTAACTGTTACACTTGCCAGAAGGTGAGTGTATAACATTCTGATATAGCTAATTAATTTGGCTGAAAGTGCAAGTGTGTTAGTAGCCTAAAGAGATAGTCCCACTCCACTGTGTCAAATGTTTTGAAAATCCACAATTAGCAAACCTTGATGATACAATAGACTATCACTCAGTTCTGTGGCTTTCTTGACCCTTCTGATATTATGTTGAGTGACCAGTCAGGGCATAAGCCCAGACTGATATGGATGAACTCGTTTTTCAATCACCCCTAGCAATCCATTTGCCAATACCTTAGCCTATATATTAACCTCTATTTTCAGCAGTGACATTGGTCTGTGTTCCTTGCATCGTATTTCCCGCAGACCCAGAAGCACGATCACCACTGTGTCCTTTGCTCTGAATTCCTTGAGCAATCTATCCACCCTAAGGGCCTCAGGAAATGTTTACAGGAGGTGTGGACCGTCTTGCGGCCGCACAAGCCTTTAGAATTCCAAAAGGAACCCATATGATCCCAGCGTTTTGCCCTATTGAAGCTGAGTAAGGGGCTCACCCAAATCCTCAAGAATAAGTTCAGCCTCCAGAAGGTCCCTGTCTGCAGGGTCTAAGCCGGTCACTGGGAGGTCTACAAATAACTGTTGGTGGTTTGTAAGCTTCTCCTCCAGCTCATGACTATAGAGCTGATGATAATATGCAGTGAAAGCTCAAGCAGTGTCCACACTGTCAGTTATATGTGGGCCCTGGTCATTTTCAATGTAGGATATGGGATCACCTACAGTGCAGGGTGTACACAGGCAATGTAGAACTTTGCTGACCTTATCCCCAAAATGCCTCCCTGGCTGCCATCATATGTTCCTGTCTCAGAAGTGTCAGAGTATGTACGGCAAATGCAGGATTGTATCCTTCACTGTGGCTATATATTGCCATTCAAACTCAATTATGCAGACTCCATGTCAATGTTGTTTTTTTTGTAAAGTGCTGGACTATAGCTAAGAATAAGTACAAGGGTAGTGGTGGTAAAGGTGACGAGTTTCTACGGACGGACCGGTGGGCCTTGCATTGCTACTCAGGACCTTGTTTGGAGTCTTATCAGGGCCTCCTCGTCTCTATCTTCGATCACTAGAAGATTAAGCACTGACCTTGCCAGGCTCAGTACACACCTACCACCTACCTACATACATACCGACTGCGGTTACTTTCTCCTTGGCCGGACGGGCCCAGCCTTGATAAAGTCACTTGTGTGACGAAACACGTGTTGGCTGTTTTTCTGCAAGACGAAACTTACCTACGACAAACGTTGTCTAAAAATAAAGACACTGTTCAACATCAACTTGGATTCAGCGCTTTCTTCTCCGCTTCTGGATTCACACTACCAGGGACACCTTTTCCTACAAACTTTGCTGGACTTTGCTCCTCTGAGTGCCTTGGTCATCCTGCAATAGCTAAGAATAAGTGCTGTTTTTTCTGTTTATGCTAACTCTGCTTATCGGATGTGTCCACCTCCAAGCAAAAGCAGAATATTCACATCTTGCCTCTCTGAATCTCACCCTCCAATAACTATGTTAGAGTGCAGAGACCAAAGGGGAAAGGGTAAGGGATAGAGAAGACAGCAGTCAGTAATGGATCCAATGATCAATACCTATTGTTAAACTCACAATTTTTGGCTGACTGCCTCTCAGTAGAGATGTGTATATACAGATTTCTATCTGTTTTCATCCAGACAAGCAGCCAAGAGTCTTTGAAGCAGAATATCAAGAGAGGAAGAGATTACAGTATCCTTCAACAGCTGACACAGCAACAACGGTTGGAAAGCAGAGATCTCTATTCCAGCTCTGTTTAAACAGTCACCACAATGGAACATGTGAAAGCAGACTGAATCACTAGACCGCAGACAGATCCAAAGGTACATACAACATGTCTGACACACACATGTAGAAGTTCAGTTATAGTGAATCTTTTCTTGTTTCCTGAATGTGAACAGCAGTTATTGAAGGAACCGAATGCTGAGAAACATATGTAAAGGCAACAACCATCTACGATTCCACACTTTCTTGTCCTGTCTATGACTGTAAATACGGGTGTATTTCACATATTACTTCTGAATCCTGACATAGGGTGCAGCAGGTGTCAGGGTGTCCCCTTGTCATTATAGTCTGTGACTCATAGACCCACTGCCATCTGCCTCACATGAAGAGCTTTACCTGCAGAAGTTCAAAATGTCTCAGAAGATGTGGCTTTTTCCATGTTTCTCTTAATATTTCCTCTTCCAGGTTTGTAGGATATGTTTGTTTACATTTTCATTTTTCCCACCACCAAGATACCCATATGGGTGAGCATATAAGCTTTACAAAAATCCTAAACAAATCTATTCTTATCAGTTTTACAACAAATATTCTTTCAAACTCATCAAGAAATACAAGACAGATTTCTGCAACAGTACATATATTTGTTCTATTCTTAGATTCCATCTGATCTCTATGAGAAAGAGGATCAATTTTAACCTGCTACTGAAGAAATAAGAGCGAGAGAGCAAAATAATGAAAAGGGTAGAGGCAAAGAGATAAAAGGAGTGAGAAGGCAGGCAAAGGAGAAGATGTTGAGTTAAAGGAGGTAGAGAAAGAGAATGATTATAATAGATGGAGAGAACAGGGTGAAGACATGGAAATCCTTTTCAGGATCTTTAACTCAGAAGAAACTAAAGCTTATCCAGGACCCTTTTAAGGAGTTTGGCTTTACGTCATCAAGTGTGGGCCCCTGATACAGGAGCCAACTGAGGGCTCAACTACATCTAAGCCTTGCGTCACAGGCACTGAAACATAAAATTGGTCTATGTAGGCATATTATCAATCTCTCATACAGAAATGTAGCAAAAGCCTAGTAATTCTTAATTGTCTGGCTCCAGACCCCAATAGGGATATTAAGGAGACCATACTTTATGTCACGTCTACTAAATGTTGCTACTATCTCTTGAGTGCTAAAAAAAAGCTAAGGTAAAACTTTCAGGGGATGGTGTTAGCTGGGGAAGTGGTAGGAGCGATTATAACTTATGTAAATGGTGATAAATGGATAGTGATTAATAGCATGCTCAAATGCAAAGTCAATAGTATCAGTAGAGGGCGTGTTTATACACTAAATATAAAACACAATCGCAAAAGTGGTCTGCAACCTTAACAAGTATTATTCTACAATGAACACCTTGTTTCATAGCTATAGATCCCTGCTTGGCTGTTGAACCTTTATTGTTGATTTGTGTCCTGTTAGTTCCAATGTGACTATTGCCCCCATTCTATCTAAAACTGTAAGCATGGTTGTCACATAGCCACTCGTATATTATCTTTGTCCCTACCCTGTCACACAACTCAATTCTAGTATCTTCATTCTGTGGTTCTTCATTAATCCAATAGACTTGTGAATAGCAATCTTTATTTGTAGTTCTTTCCAAAAGTGGTCTTGTTTGCCGATTTGGCTTTGTATTGCCAACTATAATTATCTGCACCTTTTTCAGGTACTTTGCTCAGAGTTTGTCCAATCTGTTCACAGTTTTAATAGTCGGATGCCAAAAGTTCAGTTAAGGCACTTAAGAAGATTCAAATATGTCGTGGGGCGATCTAATCACAGTGTTTAATAGATATATATGTTTTTGTGGGGTAAATGGAGTGTCCCCTTCATTGTCGTGGTTGGAAGTTATGGGTTATTTGCAACCTGAACTGAAAGTCGTTTTCTAACCTGGGTGCCGAATGACAGAAAGGAAACTCATCAAAGGTTACTCAGTGATCCTTTTCTGCAGCCAGACACTCAACCATTTGTCTGGCACGCGCCTTCCATCGGGGGGATCTTTAACACATCATGGTGCCTAAAATGGCCACTGCCCAGGGAGCTTGGAAGATACATTTTGTTGGACCATCTGCTAATTCGAGTTGCTGTATATAACGTGCTAACACCACTTGTGAGCACGTGACATATATTGGTTAAAACTGTGCCTGTGTGTGCTCTCTATATTTTCAAATTGAACCAGTTGGCCATCCTGTACTGTGCGTGTTTGTGTATAGTCAAATTTAGATTTTTCAGGGAACCATTTCACTGCAAAAGAACTAGAAAAAGACTTAACAAATGAAAAACTGGAAATGCAGCAGTGCTGCATAGAATCCTGCCTGATATGTGTAAAATCAACTAGAAGATCTTGTGTCTAGGGGCCCGTGGTCAGTTTGAGCATGATCAATGAATCCTGAAGATTGGCTGACATCTTGTCAATATTAACAAAGGAAGACTGATGATCAGATCCTGCTAGTAATACACCAATCTCTTTCCATGCCAAGCTATTTGCAAAGATTCTACAGAGACGCTTAAAGCACTGATGTGAGAGACCTGCCGAAAGAAGAAAAGAGTGTCAATATAGTTTCAGCGTAATAGTAGCCAAGATGAGTGATGCAGTAACATCTACCAGGTTGCATTTAAAGCAGGTGCATACTGTAAACTAAGATGCAGAGCTGGTATTATGAGTCTGCATTTTGGTTAGCTTTATAAAAACCTTGTTAGTTTTAGAAGTAGCTCATAGTTTTCTAAGCTATGTACTCGGTATCTGTGCTGAAAATAGTGTAAGATCAGTCATATATGACAGTAAATGTGATGCCTTTCTAGTACATCGGGGGCATGGAAGCAAGACAAGGCTGTGCTCTTACACCCCACTTTTGATCATTTGTTTTAATAACCTGGAAAAATAAAAATGTGTATCAAAGGCACAATATGACATGCCAAGGACAAATCAAAGAAGATGAAGTTTTAATTGAACTTGCTTTGCATTAGATTTGTGGCTAACCTGAAAGGGTGCAGCCATATTGCTAAGAGCATATATTTTCGAGAGCATTCAAAGGTTCGGGTATCTGCCTTCCACAATAATATGGGAGGGACTTTATTATTGCTTATTCAGCGATATGTGCTCTGTATGACCATTAATCGTGGAGCATGTTGGCAACCCACAAAAGAAACACAAGCTGCAAAGGAAAATATTCGGGATCAGAGACTCAACTGCAAACAAGTGTGTTCATTGGGAGTTTGGATAACTAGTTGGGGCACTGTTGTTTGGAATCTCAATAGGTAAGCAACTTTCACAATTTACAATAGTAACATTAAAAAGCATTCAAAATAGCCTGGTTAGCATTTATGGAGAATGGGATTTCCCTAAAGTGGAGGCTTGCACACCACAAGTACATTGCCATGATACAAAAGGATGCAAAGGCTAAATATCGCTTCCCTTTAAAGCAATCAGTTGTAGGAAGAGCAGGTGTCCGTTACAGAACTAAAAATAGCACAGGCCCCAGTATTGGTGCAGTTAACTGCACATATATGTCACTGGCTCCACCATTTGCACTGATGCATGTCTTCCAGAAATGGAAAATGCAATAATCAATGAATGCGCACACGTATTTTCCAGGTTCAGCACTTGATTCCCACATACTATACAGGGGATACACTCCAAGCATGATGAGGAGGTACCGTGCAGAGAAGACATGCATTGATAGTTTTTTTAAAACATATGTGCAGCGGCTTAACGTTTCTCTTAGGAGCATACCACCGGTGCTGCAAAATGTTGGGGTTGCAAAATATGAAGGCTGCCAAGGGTTGATTTCCTCTCATGTCTCTTCTTCCATCACTCTATACTTTTTTACTCAATTCTTCAGTGTCTTTTTCATTCCTGGCTTCTTGCTTCATCACTGTTTTCCTATTTCTGCGCCTCCTTCTTTCTCCCTTCTGTTGTCATTCTGCCTCGTGCTCTGGGTCTGAGGATGAAAAATAAGTGCTCATTCTGAAAAGTGAGTGTGGGCCCCCACCACCTGCACAGATTAAGCATTGTTTACTCAGCCAGATGTTACTACATCTATATTTTTACTAGGACACGTTTCCTTTAAGGCTATGATGTTGTCTTGAGGCCGATCCTCCCTTAGGTCTAAGACATGTTCAGCTGCATGGCCATAGGTTTAGCTTATGGAAGGTTGATTTTACTTATATTACATGAAACTGCAAAATAAAACTTCAGCTTGTACTGAAGGAAACAAATGTGTTGAGCTCTGAAAAGTTAAACAGATGCTTCTTCAGAGCTCTTTATCCAATTCCGTTTAATTCAGATCTGGCAAGGATAAACAAAGTGAGAGGCTAATCACTTAGTTAATCATGGCCTGCCACTCAATCTCCTGTCTGCCACAGACCACATCTAGTTTAGAGTGCCCCATTGTCTCTCTAGCTCATCCTTACTGAACTTATGCTCCTATGCCCATAGGTAATTTCTCTGTCCTCACAGTTGTCCTGCTTGGAAAATATGTGCACATATTGCATGGATGTATCTCAGGAACTCTGGAGGTGTGAGTGCCTCAGCTGTTTCAGAGTAGAGTACATGTGTGGCTTCCTCTTGAGAAAGCCTTCCACTTTTCCGAATTTGCTGGATCACCAGCAAGAGCCTTGTGAAGTGCGTGTTTGTGTGGTATTAACACACAAATTATCTTGTCTGCCTTTAGAGCTTTTGGTAATACTAAAAACAGTACTACCACATTAGATATGATCGCATCTTGCAACAGTATTTCAATCTACAGACCAGTAAATTGGCATTCATACTGTTGAGCCCAACAGAAACTGTATTATAGCGCAGAAACAAACTGATCACTTTCCTACCTCCAAAACTATGGTTGTAACTAGGCCTGAACAAAATTCGCCTCATTTTCTTTGTAGAAATCAACCAAATGGTAACTACAATTACACAAAATTATGCAGTTGTTTTAGTACAAAATACGTCTTCGTGTCCATTTTGGAAACAAGAACACATTTCACACTAAAAAATAGAGCATAATCATGTGTGACGTAAACAACAGTCGCTTCCGTTCCGCTGGTTCACGTTGTTCCCATATTCCTGAGGTAGATTTTTTCCCCCAGACGAAATCTAGCCACATAACTTGGCATAATCGTGAAACAAACATAACCCAAAATGACGGACATTATGCAATATTATACTAGCAAACACAAAACTTTGCCTGCGACCAGTTATAACTCTGCGTGTGTAAATTCAGAAATAAAATACAGAAACCTAATTAAAACAGGTTATTCCACATTTGTGGGCAGAAAAGCCGGAATTCTGGATTAATAACATACCACCTGGCTGCACAGAGATATTATTTACAATAGATTTGCACAGTCTCAATATTAAACGACACATTGTGCTCATATATCGGAAGAGTATCCTGAATGTATAGGACGAAAGGTGTCCAAAAATGACTTCCTGAAGGTTATCGCGTCTTTTCTGCAGGACTGAAGATAAGCTGTGAGAGCTTGACAAGGTGTTTTATCTTCAGCGAGCACCTATGATTGTAATATTTGCTTACCTAAAGTGCATGCTTTTTAAATAGATATCCTATCTTGGTTTCTTGTGCAAACTTCAATAACACCGGTTAAATTCGGTTTTGCACAACTACAAAGGATCTATCATTGTACATTATACTGAAGTGATAAAGGAACACATGTCTTGCTGGTTGCAGTTCTCGGCTACTTTATGAAAAGCCACAGAGGTTGTTTCATGAGCTATTGCACAGCTAGACATGTCTCCAGTTAATACACATCTTATGAGAGCACTCCATCACACTAGCAGTAAACACTTGTGCTTGCAGTTCATTGTTTAAATGGCATTTCCCCCCCTCTAGTCTTGGTTTGTACAATGTACTTAGGTATAATACAGTTCATTTTCAACTACGTCTCTATAACCTGGGCTTCTTTTTCAATGTGCACTTGTCAGCCTATTAGCTCATGCTATTATTGTAGTGCAACACTTGATATGTACTTTGCTGTAATTGTCCTCTTCTGGTTATGTACACATACAAATAGATAACGTGGACTTTAGAGTTATTGGTAAACGTGGGAAAGTTGAATTTGTGGTCGCTTTAGAAAATATTATGAGTCTGATGTAAAATGATTTCTATCTACTGTACTAAAGATCTAAACTGAAGAATGTAATGTGTTATTAAAATCTGCACAGGGCCCTAATTCTATTCATTATAAAACGTCTCTCGGCAGGGAATGGTACCTTGACTGGGACAGGACACCCACTTCAGGCCCAGCTGTAATAACATTAGGAATACTGATTTCCCAATTGTGTTTCTCTCCAAAACGCAGTTAGGAAATCGGTATTCCTAATGTATGAAACTCTTTTGAGCTTCATTACTGATTCCTAGTGGGTTGGAAATAGACCTATCTCATTCATATTAATGAGGTAGGTCGCAATTTGCGACCCATTAGGAACCGCAGGCATCACAGGGATGGTGGCCTGCTGGGATCAGCAGACAACCATGTCTGTGATGGCTTTTTAATAAAGCAATCTTTTTGTTCTTTTAATGTAGCCTGTTTTCCTTAAAGGAAAATTGGATGTGTTTAAAAAGAAAAAATGAAACTTTGCAGTTTCATTTTTTGTTTCATTTTTTAAGAGTAGGCAATGGCCCATTGGACCACTGCCTGCTCTTAATAAATATCATTATTTGCATTCTCAAAAAGGAAGGGGTTCTCTAGGGACCCCTTTCCCTTTGCAAATGGGGTACCACTAGTTTTAAACTGGTAGTAAAATATTACTGTTTTGCAACTGAAATTTGGTTGAGAAATAGTAATACATACTTTACCAATTCGGTTTTTGGAAGGGATGCACAAAACCTCCCCTTTCAGATATTGAATCACAAATGCGAAATGCGACTCTGTAACAAATCAATCACATTTTTCCTTTTGTACATTAGAAAAAGCATTTTTCCAATTGCGACTGGCTGGATTCTGAGAATCGGGTCATTTGTGACCAGAAAAATGCTTTGTACATCTTTCCCTCAGATCTTTATATATCAAGCTAAGGTTGGGTACCTTACTACTGAATGATCATACTAGCTACTTGGAAAGCTGAGGGTCTTCTCAGGGTAACTGCAGTTTTGCTAGCTTACATTTCTTATTTTTGTGTCCTTATTAAGGTAAAATAAGGATTAAGTCCCACAAGCATTTATTCAAACCTTTAGGGCTCAGGGACAGGCCGCAAGTACTCCCCCGGTGTGAATATTCGTCCTTCCGGGGGGTTCATTGTTCTACTGCAGATTATAAATTAGAGTGTGGACATTAAGGCCTAAGGGCCTGATTTAGAGTTTGGTGAACTGGTGGCTTCATCACAAACATACGGGTGCCCCATGTGCCTTATTACAGATGCCATAGGATATAATTCACTTGTAGTGAAGCAGATGGGGGATATCTGTCACATTTGTGATGGAGTAACGCATCAGTCAAACTCTAAATCAGTCCCTAAATTTTTGCTTTCCGCTCCATGAGTCCATTTGCCATCCTGCTTCACATTTTTGATTCTAAACTATTGACTGTAAAAGGTTGTAACAAAATAACACTGAGGTGTAGATATACAGGTGTTTGATGTTTGGACAATACTATGATGTAAATATTTTGGTAACTGTTTATATGTCATTGTAAATATTTTGCGAACTTATGGACACTTTGGGCCAGATGTATCAAAGGTTTTTACCCATTCTATGTCTATGGGAAAATGTGTTCATACATATGGCCCTTTGTATCAAAGAGAAGTGTCTAAACTGCACAAGCAAACTCTTTAGCACACTGCCCATCCCTGTTGACTAATCATTATTAGAACATTGGAATGTTGGGAGCTCCATTGGAGACAATGGTGTGCTCAGGGCTTTTACTGGCTGGTAAATGCCCCGAGCGTCTACATTCCAATATTCTTTGTTCACAGCAACAGCTGGACTTCCTCTAATAGAACATTCTGCCCTCTAGCACGTATAGCCCTTCGTAGCTGGGCTATACCAGCAATTAAAGTCCTGCTCTCTTGTTCAAGACCCTCGCCTTTGGCTCGGGCCTTTAACGCTGGAGCTGGCTTTTAATGGCTGGTATAGCCCGCTATATTAGAGTGTCAGGGACAGGCTGCATAAAAGCAAATAGCCCCTATCAGGCCAGAGAATAAGTACAGTCATTAAGCGCTTACAACTAGCTAGCCTGTCTGGAAATTCAGGAAGTGCGTTAAAAGTTAGACTTTCACTGTAGTGATAGTTCGCAGGCTCAACGGAAATAGCAATTCTCCCCCCCAAAAAAAGTCTATACACAAAATATTCTAAAGCTACAAGTCTATCCTCTTCAGCTCCCTCCCCATTGTGGATGCTCTATCCTCCCACATGAATTGTCTTCGCCTGGGTGTTTATGAAAACCAACAGGTCTTCCAAAATGGCTGGGTTTACAGGCTTTTAGATCAGATCAACAGCTGATAGGCTGGATGCTATTCAGAAATAGCAGGCTGGGTTGGAGCGGCAACCTGATTTCTTACTTCTCTAACTGGAGAGAGGGAGCAATGAAACATGCCCTACTACATTCAGCTATGAACCATTCTCTCCTTCGCTCCTGTACAGCAAATTTACAGCTAGCTGAGTAGACCTCAGTGCACTTTGCCTTACAGCCCATAAGCAGGCTTTTTAATCACTGTGGTCACCTAAGAGGAGCCAAGAGCCCTCTAACAGGCCTCCTATCCAAGGGGTTGACAATATTCAATTCAGCCAGCTTTGGGGGTAAAATTACCCTCCAACTGATGGATATTGTACTTGTGTCAGAAAAAAACCCTTGGAGTGTTACGATGATATCTACCTCACACGTGACTCTGCAAAGCAGTGGTGGCCTACCATGTGTCCACTTTCCTTATTCGTGGAAATGAAGAGCTTCACAACAGGGCATACCTGGTTCCCACCTCTGGCTTTGAACTAAAGATTAAATTAGTGGGGAGCTAAACCCAAGACCCTACTCAATTATCTGAAAGGTTCTGCCCTTTTACAGGGGGGAATCAAATGTCTAGCCCTCTCCAGTATGATCTTTGCTCAGGAGGCACCAGTAAGCAGGTTTATCACTTAATCTCCTAGGGCTACAGAACTGCCAGATGGTGAACAAAAATCCAAAAATATATAGGCATCACCCCCTTCTTAATACAATCTCCACATAATAAAATACGATTAAATAAAAGAGGAAGTTGTGGCCTTGATGGAAGATGCATTGTCTGACTGGACTTTTGTGGTCGGGCCCAGGGCTTCCAAGAAGTGTTTCTTATGAATTCCCTGGTATTCCCTGGGGCACGAGAGCCAAAATGTAGCTAAATCAGTGGTAAAAAGGTAATTTAAAAAATGTAGAAGTCTGACTGGAAACTGAAAGCGGATCTGTAGCTAAATATGACGTTGATGCTAGGGGCTGTGAAACGGCGCTTTCAGTGAAGATAAAGGGAATATGATTTTGATAGACTATTGGATTTCTTCCTGGATAGTTATGATTCATGAGATTTCAGGATAAATACATATTTGATCTAATTTATGTGGCACTGTTTTATTGTTAGGAGAAATGTTCATATCTTAACTTTTATCTCCAGGAAATATAGTGGTTTACCTGGGATCTTCATTGCCATCAATGATTAATTCTTTTTAGTTATTTTTGCCAATAATACAATTCGTTTCTTTAGTACTAAGATATCTTTAATACCAATCTTTAAAAACATGCTGAATCTAAAATCAAATCCCCTGGGATTTACAAATTATATTAACATTGCAGACATACCAGCAAAACTCCAGTAACCTAATCATGCAAAAATAATTGTCAAGAGATTTTATGCCAACTGCCAATTAATATTCAAACTGTCCAGTTTCTGGTATTTTATTCTTCGTATTTGTTTTATTTATTGGTTTGCTATCATGACAATTAGGTGATACAAATCACACATCTCGTAGCATATCAGTAAAAAGGTACAATAGGCATCAAAACTCTTTTAACTGTCAATAAAACAAGTAATAATTATGTGCAAGTCTATGCCTCCCACAATGGCGCTATAGACCAGTATTCTAATTCAAAAAATAATAAACACATATGATTTCAAACTGTAGTAGTGAGCCTATCCCATCCCTGATATCGACCACATGATTGTAGGCCAACCCAACCAGGACCCAAAAGATAGCAGCTATTTATTTTATCAACAAATGTGCTTATAAAAACAAATATATGCACCAGTGACAGTGTTTCCAGCTTTGAAAAAAGGACAAGGATCCCTAACTAACTCTTTCTGATTAATACCCCTTATAATAATAAACAAGGGGGCTTGGCCCATCCTAACGTTCAAGGCCCACCGCCTGACAGATCTGCTCTTAACATCCTTCAGGTAGGCCTGGATTAGGCCACTGTAATCTATCTCCCATAAATGCCGCAAGTTGATTCTCTTGCAAACATCAACAACATCACTATTTCGCAAACACTCTTTTATTAAGCCTTTTAGTGCTTCTTTGTGATGGAGCTCCAACATGTTTAAGGCGGTATATCCTGCTGGTAGATTAAGTGAAGCTTCAATGGCATGTATGTTATTAACCCAATGACCTAGGTGCTTCCCTTGTAAATGCAATTTTATAAGATGTCTCAAGGTGTCTTCTTCAGCTTTTAAGAGCCCAGTCCAGTAGTTAAGCACATTATGTCAATATTGAAATAGGATGTTGGAAAGGCCGGAGACCCTGGGCAATCCTAGCCATCTTTTCCATATAGTTGTTTCTACAATTTGCAAGCGCTTCATCGGTTTTCTAGAAGAACCTCGCAACCATAGAGCAGCAGCATGACTATTTCTGCATTATACAACTCTCTCAGCACTTCAACAGACTTGTGGCCCAAAGCGGCATCCAATCTCTACAGTGCACCTGCAGTCAACATGGCACTTGATTCTTGCAATGACACATAAGCTCCAAAGTCCAGGGTGTGGAAGAATGACAGACCTAAGTATCTGTATTCCTTAACCACCTCCACTGCCATGTCATCCAGTCACCACCTGAACCCCGGGGACTGCATCTTGTCTTTTGAAAAGACCATAATCTTAGTTTTGGCCGAATTTATCTTTAAGGCGTTTCCTTTGCAGTAATGTGAAAAGGCATCTTATTGCCTCTGCAAGCCAACCGGCGTTAGTTGTGTCATTTGTGTAAAACAACACAAAAACCGACTCCATCCATAACTTGGAGGAAAAACACCTGACTTGGTTTAGAGCTCCCATGGCACCCGCTATATATCTATATTTTTTTTTGCGGTTTTATATATAGCGCAAACTCAACTCCGAAGGTATTGGAGTGATTACATTAGCACCAGTGAGGTTACACAGGGACACCTTCATTTTATTTTGGTAGGCATGGGGAGATTAAGTGATTTGCCCAGAATCACAGGATGTTGAGCCGACGCCGAGGCTCGAGTCTGGTTCCCCAGCTCAAAAGTCTGCATCTCTGGCCGTTACACCACATCCTCTACCCCATATGTATATATAAATATATATACCCCATAGAGCGAAAACAACAGCAGAGCCAAAATAGACTCTTGCCTCAACCCAATGGGGTACTGATCTTTTTGGACAATGCCCTGTTACCCCACAGTTCCTCTCGATTCAATGAGCCCTCATGGAGCTGAACTATTAGTTTCAGGAGACCTCTTGGACACTTGCATTTAGCCGTCTTTTCCTATAAAATGAATCTGTACACAGTGTCAAACGCTGTTGTTAAATCTATATATGATGCATAAAGTGGCTGCTTTCTTTTAAAGGCATAATCTTCTGCTAACAACTTTAATATCACACAACCATCTGTAGTAGAATACCCTTTCCTAAAGCCCATATGGGTTAAAGGAAGAATTCTAGCTCAGCAAACCCAGTCTTCTAATAAACATAGCAAATGCCATGCATACATTTTACTTGGGATATCCGACAATGTAATAATGCGATAATTAGAAGGCAGGGTCCTATCCCCATTTCTAAACAAAGGTACCCTAATGTACCTTTCCAGGTTGTAGACATATTATGCCCCTCAATTATTCCTTCAAATGGGGTATCAGGGTCTGTGCCCACAAATTAGGATTATTTAATAATATATGAAGAAACACCTTCTGGCCCATGCGCCCTAGAACTTTTCAGGCTGTTGATCACTGCTAGAATCCCACTATCTGTAGAGAGCGTAATACTTCTGCCCCCCAATATCAGGCAAACTCATCAACCATGAACCTGAAACCCTTCCCCTACCATCTTGAACTTTCTACAAGTCTGAGATGTACTTGACCCAGGTTTTTTCAGGAATTAAGCTTGCTGTCATTTGTCTAGCTAGCCCAAGAGTACTCTTTAAAGTCTAGTTTCTCAAACAGGCCAACTTTGTAAACATGTCTGAGGACGAGTAGTGGAGAATTGCAAAACCAATCACTAGTACATACTGCCTATGGCTGCAGGTATTGGTATGATAAAATATTATTTTTATGGAAAGGGTTCATTTATAAATATCTGACTTATAAATATGGTTTGACTTAAATGCTAGCACTGTCTTTCGATGTAACACTGGTGCAATTTGGCAGCTAGGAGGTTATGTGTCCCCTAGATCTCTGACAATATATTGTACATTCTGGGGAAGTATGATTGGTGGTAGTAGTGGTGTGATTGTTTATCTTTATTTTTATTTAGAAGCTTCTTTTTTACACAGTTGGTGTGTTCCTATTCTTCGAAGGTGTCTTAATATATATGGGTGTGTCCTGATTAGTTGTCAGTAAGAGTCCAAAAATGTCTTGTCACTGTCATACAGCAACTAAGCTCCTGCCACTTCTAACCCCTGTATAGTCTCTCTAAAACATCCCTCAACCACACATCAAGAAGCTTGGTAGTAACAGAAGAGGGGCCTTGTGGAGAGAATTCTTATAGTAGGTAACATTGTTTTCCTTCAAATTCTAACTAGGGAAAGGCAGTTTCACTTCAGACCAGATAAAAACAAATAGAAGTCGGAAGCATGGTTGTGTGCTGTTCCTTCCTGCCTTCGATCTGTATCTGCCAGATTTGGGATCTGCCTTCATGAATGATTGGTCCTGTCCTCCAAGACTAGGCAGCTATGCAGTGCCAATTCTCCAATAGGCAGATGGCTCTGTTTTGTTAGATAAGGCGGGTGTTGCTAAGCAAACTTACTGTCTTTGAGTCTTAATCTGACAATAACCATTGACAAAAGGTAAAAGCGAAATGAAGAATCCTGAAGATTGGATATTTCGGTTGAGCCTATTGCCCAGGTGGCCATTGGATCCAGTCCTTAGGTGTAATGCTTCACAAAAGAGGCAGGCATTGGAAGCATCTAGCAAACTGAAAACCAAAAACATTTTACTCTCTACTATGCTTTCAATCTGGCTAGTAATTTTACATGTCCATCTCTGGAACCCATTTTAGTAATAATACGAGCCATATGCTACCGGGTATTAGCTATGGAAACAAGGCATTTTGGGCAGATTTATTATCTGGCTAGATTTGGCTCAATCTAATCTATTAAGATGATTATTGAGTCTTCCCTACTCAACACCCCAGGCCCAAAGAAGGTTTTGGGGTTTAGCTTGCTACATCAACTATGGACAGAGAAAGTTCCATTAGGAAGATGCTGGTATAAAAACAAAAATCCCCAGCAATGGAATTGTAAAAAGCTCCCTTTTAATGCTACCTAATTAATGCTCTAATAAACCTAAAAAAGCTCTGAGGGAGCTTGGAATGGAGATACTCTCCAATATGGGCTTATTTTATAATTCATTTTAAAGGGATCTGAAACAAGAGGTGAGCTATAGATCCCATATACAGGATATTTCACCCTCAGGAGTAACAAAATATTTAATCTAATACGGGTTCCTGTTTTGGTCCTAGGATATAGCCTTAGACAACAGCAGTATGTCATTAGGAGCAGAATGTTTGCAGTTAGTTTAACAGTGTCTGATCAGTTCATACTTGTCCATAGACATACATACCGTAGCTTACTTACAACTGTGACTAACCTGTGCATCAGGTTATGTTTTTGAAGATCAGATCTACCTGAGTATTTTTGTATTATTGATGTTATTAATTTTTATTGTAACACTTTTTTATTACTGACACGTGATCCACTTAAAAATTAATAGTTTGTTGTGTGCTTGATTGTTATTTGTAATGGTTTTCATTAACTATACAATGAAGAATACAAGACTTCTTAATTCTAAGGCAATAACTTGCTTTGTTAACGGGGATTCTGGAAACCCAGGTGTGAATACAAAAGTATGTGTGAGAACAAGGAGTTTGTAACTGATCCTCACAGGCAACACCAATTTATTTGTTAACATCCACTTACCCTTCTGCTGAGCTGAGTGTGTACTGTAAGCCTCAGTACATTTTCTAACTGCCTTCATTGTGCCAGATTTAAAACAAGCATTGGCAAAGCCAATAGTTCTGGCCTCCACTGTGTCTTTTTGATATGGCAATATTGAATGCATTATACATTTCATAAAATAATGAGCATCTATGTACGTTTCACATTGATTGGTGCTTGCACCAATATTAGGTTTGGCATGGAATGGTGTATGTATTCAGTGCCTACTTCATATAAATAGAAAAGGGCTTCAGGTCATCCTTCTTCCACTATTGGGTTGAGACATTGTTAAACACATCTTGGATCATTCAACAGTACAATTTTATTCTCATGGCTCTTCATCAACCTAGATGTGTCCTTTTGCTCTTTGTGGAATACATGAGGATTTTTTTAATATCTGAAAAACAGACTCTGTCATCACACATTTATTTAGTTATCTCATTCATTGATTGTTTATACCAAGCCTTTTTTTGTTTTGCACAGCAGGAATGTTATATGTGCTTTTGTCATTGGTGGACTAGGAGACATGAGTCTCCGCACAACCCAAAAATGTAGAGGCAAGTCCTCCTTTTTTGGGAGTGCCATGAGGTTGCTATTCGTAGCTAAGAAAGGGCGAGAAAGCTACAGTTTTACTATTGAGACTACAGATCTCCTGAATAGGGAATACTATCACTTGAAAGCTGAAGTTCCACCATAAAGCCAAAAGATGTCTTCACAGCAGAATACAATGGAGATGGAAAGATGCAGTTAAGCTATACTACTGATGGACTTATGACAAAAGAGTGTTGATTGGGAGCCCTTATATGTGTATGTATTTCTGTAAGAAATTATTTGGAAAACATGAAGCTGGAAAGACAGCTAAAGCTGAAGCTGTCTAGCACTAATGTGTCTAAGCTCTTTTTGGAAACTGTTGTGTGCCAGTTGTCTCACAATCACTGTGAGACTTGTAGCACCTGGAAAAGAATGAAAACAAAGTTGGGCAATGAATGGGATATCTTAATCTCTTATAAATAGTTTATAGTCAGTGAAGTAATATAGAATGGTATGCACTGAAGATATAAATGTGGACATTGGGCCAGATGTATCATGAAATGGCCTTGCGAATCGCAAATAGCGATTTTTAAGAAATCGCTATTTCCGAGTCTCAATAGGCCGTGTATCAAAATTGCGATTCGGAATTAGCGATTTCTTAAAAATCGCTATTTGTGGTTTGCGAGGCCCAAATACCGAATTGCAATTTGCATTTTCGCAACTTGCGATTCAGTAATTGAAAATCGCAAATTGCGAGAATACACACCTGGAGGAGCCTGATGACATCACAAGCAGGAAGTCATCCCAGGCAGTTTGCAGGTGTCACACCCAAACCAGCACTTAGAGAGAGTCAGCCCAGCCACACTGAGCAAGTCTCTGAAGAAGGCAGCACAGCAGAACAACCATGGACACCTCTGCCCAGTGAAAGGAGAAGGAAGAAAGGAAGCGCTAGCTGAAGTTTAGTGAGCAAGAGCTGGAGGTGCTCACAGAGGAGGAGGTCAGGAGCCATGACCGGTTGTTTGGCAAAAGCTCACTCCAGGTGCCTGAGAGTGAAAAACGCAGACTCTGGGCAGATATCCAGACAAAGATCTGCGCTGTTGGTGTGGCACAGCGCTCTGTTGAAGAAATCAAGAAGAGGTGGTACGACCTGCGGTCCCGTGCCAAGGAGAGGGTGGTAAGACGACTGCAGGAGGCCAGGAGCACAGGAGGCGGACCACCCACAGAGGCACCCTCCACCCCGATAGAAGACCTAGTGGAGTCCACACTCCTCCCGGAAGCAGTCAGTGGGGTCACTGAGAATGACACCTCCGGCACACCAAGTACCAGTTAAGGTAAGTGCAATATTGAATTGTAACTCATATGTGTATGCACAAAGCCCCCTAGGAATTAGCAAGTAATGTAAAACATTGTGAGAAGTAGTCCATTCCACATCTTAGAAGCAGCACAACAATGCCTTATGGGAGTGGTAGTCCACAACCCAGAGCTGAAAGTAGCACATACAATGTAAGAGGCAGAGCGACACACAGAAGAACACAACACCCACAACACAGTGAAGAGAAGTACCTGTACCTTTATTACCATTGTGTGACCTTAATTGTAACAAACATTACTGACATGCTGCATATTGTCGTTGCAGGTGTGCCAGGCCCAGCAGCCACAGCATGTGCCAGTGCAGGGGAGACAAACACCCATCCTGCTTCAGACTCCAATATGAGTGAGTCTCAGAACATTGCGCCACTCCGACGCAGGCCTAGGGCACTGCCACTGCCAGAACTGAGTCACGACTCTGATGAGCAGCAGGAAGGCTCACAAACACCATCCCCAACTGGCAGATGCACCCAGATGCAGGAGCCACGTTCGCAGCAGACCACAGCATCCCGCAGGATGCCTACATATGCAGGTGCACAGGCTTATGAGGCAGGAGAGGGAACATCCTTATTTGGTGGGCTGGAATCGGCTATGTTGCAGCAGGAGCGCCTGCAAAATATAAAGATCACGGCATTACAAAGGCAGATGCAGCAACGTAATGCAAACATGGGGGGCCTGCATCGCCAGCTGGAGTTCCTGAATGCCAACATTGAACAGCTGCATGAGGGACAGGTCCAGGCATCGCAGGACACAAGGGAGCTCACTACTGCTGTGAGGGAACTATGTCAAGAGCTGCGCCATGACTGGGTAAGCCACCGCAGACAGGAGCGACGTTTCATGAGCATGTTTGGAGGAATTTGTCGCTCTGTGACTAGGCTGGCTAATTCCACCTCCCTAACATCACGTCGTGCAGTGGCTGCACAGGTTGAGGCAGCACACAGCAGCAGGGATGTGGCCCAAGGACTTGTACAAATCACGAATGTGATTGACAATATAATGGGAAACCGGTCAGCCACACCTAGCGAGCTTGGACTGGGGGACACGGAGGACACATCCAGCCTCAGCAGCCTAGCTGTGCCCACAATGGACACCACACGTCGCAGTGCCAGGCACAGCACTGCCACAGAGGCAGACAATCGAGGTGCCAGTGAGGCAACTGCGCACTCGAGTGGCGTGCGTGGCCGAAAGAAGTAACTGTAGTGGCCACAGGGGACTGTATGTATGTCTGGAATGAGGACAGTATGAAGGAATAGTGCTTTACTGTGAACTGCTATTGTTTTTTTTCACAATTACTTTTTGTTGGTTTTCTTTGAACTTACATTACCTGACTTTAAGGTAATAGATGTACTCACTACAGATACACTTGTCAGTGGATTTGTGTTTTCATACTCACATCTGAAATGGTTGTGCATGATGTCAGCACGCCTTTGCCTGCCCTCTGGTGCACGGGTCATGTCTGCTGACTGTAGGGGTGGTATGGGATCATCATCCTCATCTGAGTCTGGCTCCGATATTTCCACAGGTATGCCCCTGGTGGTAGCTATATTGTGCAAGATTGCACAAGTAGCCACTATTCTACATGTTGTACCTGGGCTGTACTGTAGTGCCCCTCCACTTTTGTGAAGGCACCGGAAGTGACTCTTCAGCAGGCCAAAGGTGCGCTCCACCACGTTGCGGGTCGCCCTGTGTGCTGCATTGTATCTCCGTTCTGCTGGTGTTGCAGGATTTAGGTAGGGCATCATCATGTAGGTGTGCACTGCGCAGGCACTGTCTCCTGGAAGGGACAGAGGGTATATTGAGTAACTGAGCCATCTGACATCAGCACGCCATCAATGCGCCAGTGTACAGAGAGACAATACCTAGTAGATATCCTTCACCAAACTCCCCAGCTAGCAGTCTTGTGTGAATACCGCTGTGGCTAAAGATGTATGAATCATGGGTGCTCCCTGGGTACCTGGCCACGAGATCAGTTATAATGTAGAAGGTATTGCATATCACCTGTATATTCATTGATGTTGGTATTTACGGTTGCAGTACACATACTCTGTGGCTGATGGTGGACAGATTGCAACATGTGTCCCATCTATGGCACCTAGGACGTGGGGGAACTGTGCTATCTGGTAAAAATCATTTTTTTTCTCCTGTATTTCCTGTGGGGTGTGTGGGAATCTGATGTACTGGTGTATTCTGCTCAGCATGGCGTTAATAAATGCATTGAAAAATCTAGAGAGGGTACTCTGTGAGACCCCTCCAGCTGCTGCAATGACCCCTTGATAGCTCCCTGAGGCGAGTAGGTGGAGGGAGCATAATACCTGCACATGGGTGGGTATGCTATGAGTCCTATGTGTTCTGCGCTGCAGTATGGGTTGTAGCTCAGCTATCAGATCGAATATCATGGCAGAGCTCAATCTATGCCTCTCAAATATTTCCTCCTCTGTGCTTGGTCATAAAGTGTACTGCGCACTCTGAAAATGCGCTCCTGTCTCCTCCTCCCTCTCCTCAGGCCTGCCAAGATCCTTATCCTCCTCGCCGTGACATAGAGTGCAGCCATTGTGGAAAAGAGTCTGAGGCATTCTGGGCCTCTTTATATAGGTTGCACCTGGTTACCACCTGGTTTCACTTAGTGGTATTTTGCATGCGCAAAATGCCATTCTGCGAGAAATCGCAATTTGCGATTTTTTGATACATCGAATTACAACTTGGGTTTTGCGATTTGCATTTTGCGCCTCTCAATTTCATACTTGAAATACCGAATCGCAAAATGCGACTCGCAAAAACAGGTCGCAATGCAAAAAAAACGCAATTTTTGCGATTTCTTATTTTTGGTCTGCGCATGCCTTTCATGCATCGCAGACCACGTTTTTGCATTCGCAAACAGACAAATTTTGCGATTCGCACCGTTTGCGAATGCAAAAATCTTTGATACATCTGGCCCATTATCTTTAAATAACTAACAAGGACCAGGAATATCACTTCCTACTCCTCATTTGTAGCACAGACAGTCTGGAGGTACTACAACCAATGAGTTAAACGGAATAGTTATTCCAGCGCAAGCAACAGGTATGTTAACTAGCGCACACAAATCTCATGGTAATGTTCAGTTACATTTGGGCGGTATATCTCTGAAGAACTGAGGACTTGCGGTCTCACCTCAGTCAGAAAGTTGGGTACTTATCCTATTATCTACAATTTCCCACAGTATTTTATACCAATAGCTTAGAAGCGGGAGGATAGCTATTCAACACATACACCCTGCAACAAGGCATTACCTCTATGTCCTTCCATATTCTCCTTCCTCATCTTTGTTGTTATATGGTTACGTACAAGGTGATTCCCACCAAGTATGTAAAGAGTGTGATAAATAAGAACAGGACTACATGTGAAAAGAATTACATGTACTATTTCCGCAAATTTGCGTGCTAGAAACTCATTTAGTTGTGCACTGGTCCAACCTAATGAACAAAGTAGATGTCCTTGTATACTGGAAAAAGGCATATAAGCATTGTGAACTACTGCCTGGTGTGTGCCCAAAATAATTTAGACTAAAATTTGTTCCGTAAATTTATATCCTAAATATCATTTAAAAATAACTTTATATTGGAGTTAATAATAGACGACTCACACCCAGTGGGATGATATGTTTGTAAATGATAGCACACTATATTTATATTAACAATATTAGCTCCTTTTAGCTTGTTGCCTGTGGAGATCCAGTGCTTAATTTGAGCCGGTGGTTTCCGGTGCGGGACACCAGCACTTATTTTTGAAGGCCGTTACTTATTTTTCTGCCTCAAGCACTTACTGCGAGCAGAAGACACATATGGGAAAGATGGAGGAAGAGAAAAACGAAAAAGCGCCATAAAAGGGCGACAGCAGAAAGCTGCTAGAGTGAGCGGGAAGAAGGAGCAGGGACTGGCTGTAAATTGATTAGAGAGGCCCGAGATGGCTTTAGGATTACGCTGCCTCAGCATTCAGTACTCGCACATTTGATTGCAGCAGCCGCATATTTCAGGGGAGAACTTTCAATCAATCAATCAAAAAAAATTGTAGAGCGCGCTACTCACCCGTGAGGGTCTCAAGGCGCTGGGGGGGGAGTCAAGGGGAAGCAGGGAGGGTCACTGATCAAACAACCATGTCTTGAGGTTCTTTCTAAAGACCAGGAGGTCTTTGGTTTTGCGAAGGTTGGTGGGGAGGGAGTTCCAGGTTTTGGGGGCGAGGTAGGAGAAGGACCTGCCTCCTGTGGTGGTGCGTTGGATGCGGGGGACTGTGGCTAGGGTGAGGTCAGCTGATCGGAGGTTGCATGTGGGAGTGTGGAAGTTCACTATTTCGTTGAGGTAGGTTGGGCCGGTGTTGTGGAGGGATCTGTGTGCGTGGATTAGGATCTTGAATGTGATTCTCTTGTCTATGGGGAGCCAGTGCAGGGATTTGAGGTGTGGTGAGATTCACTTGTGGTGGGGGAGGCCAAGTACGAGGCGTGCGGCTGTGTTCTGGATTCTCTGGAGTTTGTGTTTGAGTTTGGGTGTGGTGCCGGCGTAGAAGGCGTTGCCGTAGTACAGTCTGCTGCTGATGAGTGCGTGGGTGACTGTCTTCCTGGTTTCTGGGGGAATCCATTTGAAGGATTTTTTTAGAGTGCGGAGTGTGTGGAAGCAGGAGGAGGTTAGAGCATTGATTTGCTGTGTCATGAAGAGGGAGGGGTTTAGGATGATGCTGAGGTTGCGTGCGTGGTTTGCGGGGGTGGTTGCGGGGCCTAGGGCGGTGGGCCACCAGGAGTCGTCCCACGTGGTTTTGTTGGGGCCGAAGATGATGATCTCCGTTTTGTTAGTGTTGAGCTTGAGGTGGTTAGTGGTCATCCAGTTGGCAGTGTCGAGGAGAGCAGCATGTAGGTTGGTTTTGGCGGTGGTGGGGTTGCGGGTGAGGGAGAGGATGAGTTGGGTGTCGTCTACATAGGAGATGATAGTGATTCCGTGTGCTCGGAGGATGTTGGCTAGGGGGATCATGTAGATGTTGAAGAGTGTGGGGCTGAGGAAGGACCCTTGGGGGACTCCACAGGTGATCTTGGTAGTGATGGAGTGGAAGGGTGGAAGGCGGACTCTCTGGGTCCGGTCGGTGAGGAAGGAGGTGAGCCAGTCTAAGGCTTTGTGGCGAATTCCTATGTTGTGGAGGCGTGTGCGGAGTGTGTGGTGGCAGACGGTGTCGAAGGCTGCGGAGAGTTCTAGGAGGATGAGTGCGACGGTCTCGCCTTTGTCGACTTTGGTCCTGATGTCGTCAGTGCATGCGATGAGGGCGGTTTCCATGCTGTGGTTTTTGCGGAACCCGGATTGTGAGGGGTCAAGAGTGTTGTGTGCTTCGAGGAAGTGGGATAGGTGGGCGTTGACTAATTTCTCTGCAACCTTGCCGGGGAAAGGGAGGAGGGAGATGGGGTTGTAGTTGGAGACGATCTCTGGGTCGGCTTGTTTTTTTTTTTAGGAGATCGGTGATTTCCGCGTGATTCCAGGGGTCTGGGTAGGTGGCGGAGTCGAAAGAGGAGTTGATTACGTTGTAGAGTATGGGGGTGATGGTTGGTCTAGCTTTGTTGTAGATGCGATGTGGGCAGGGGTCGGAGGGGGAACTGGAGTGGATGGAGTTCATGATTTTTTCGGTTTCTTTGTTTGTGGTGGGGGTCCGAGTGAATAGTGTGGTGGGGGGTCATGAGTGGGGGTTGGGTTGGGTGAGTGAGGGGTGTGTGTGGTGGGTGTGTATTGTATGAAGCTGTTGTGGATGTCCAGGATTTTGTGGAGGAAGTGGTTGGAAAGGGCGTCACATAGGGGCTGTGTGTGTGTGTGGGGTCTATGTTGCTGGCTTTGGGTTTGGCAAGTTCATTGATGATGGTGAAGAATTCTTTGCTGTTTTGAGAGTTGTTGTCAAGGCGTGTCTTGTTGTGATCTCTTTTGGCGGTGCGTATGAGTTGGTGATGGGTGCGAATGGTGGTTTTGAGGGTGGAGAAGTTGGTTGTGGAAGGTTCTAGTTGCCATACTTTCTCAGCTTGGCGGCATTTGCGATTGGAGTCTTGGAGTTCAGGGGTGAACTATGGGGCGTTCTTGATGTTGCGGGTGGCGATGTGTTTTCTGAGGGGGGCTAGTGTGTCTGCGCAGGTAGTGATCCATTTGGAGGGGTTGTGTGCTTCTGTGTTGGGGTCATTGGTGTGGGGGGGGGAGGTTGTGAGCCAGATGGGAGTTCAGGTGTTCTGTGGGGATCTTGTCCCACATGCGGTAGGGTGTGGTGTGTTGATGGTGGTGTGTGGGGAGTTTGGTGAAGGAGAAGTGGACGCAGTGGTGGTCAGTCCAGAGGAGTTCGGTGGTGTGGGTGTAGGCTTGTGGTGAAAATTGCGTTGAGCGTGTGTCCTGCTGAGTGGGTGGGTGTGGTGAACAGTTGTTTGAGTCCGAGGTTGGTGAGGTTGTCTACGAGGGAGGTAGTGTTGTGGTCTTGTAGGTTTTCTAAGTGAAAGTTGAAATCACCGAGGAGGATGTAGTCTGTGGAGGTGAGGGCATGCAAGCTGATGCTGTCGGCAATGGTGTCACAGAAGGCGGGGCGTAGTCCTGGTGGTCTGTAGATTAGTGTACCTCTGAGGGTGGAGTTGTTGTTAATGTGGATTAGGAAGTGCATGTGTTCAGTGTTGTCGATAGTGTCTTGGGAGATGGTGGTGACTTTGATGGTGTCTCTGTGTAGGATGGTGATGCCACCACCACCGCTTTGGGCACCCGCACCATTTTATTTACAAATTAAGCATTGGGGAGATCCGATAACAGAAAAAATGTGCTGGAATTTCCAGAGACAGAGCTGGCAGCATGGTTTGAAATGCCTCTTAGTGGTATAATTACCATAAGTCATTTGACAAGGCGTTTTCAAATAAATATGTAAAGGAATTAACAGAAGAGGTACAAACTAAAATCTTTAGATTAATCAGTAAATTGTGATTTACGCAGCATACACAATTTGCGAATCTTACTTCTTTCTGAGTGGCATCAATGTTAGTTTCTATACATTCTGTTTCTTTCACTATGCCTGGTGAATTTTTGTGTTTCTGCTGAACTTACTCTATTTTGTGGTTGAAAGAGAGAATCACAAGCGACAAGTTTTCCACCCCTGTTCAATTGGTAAAACTTTTCCTGGACCTGCTTGCACCATACTTAGGTGAATTAGTGTGTCAACAGTTTAATGTACATTATCTTGCTTTCCTTTGCCCCTTCTATTAAACAGAGCAAATATTGTATAAACATACAATTTTGGGGGCGTGCCTTGATTGTTGAGCATGGTGGCCACACTTCAGAGACCCTCCCGGCGGTCACTGCCCCATCTTGCCTAATCCTCCTGCGCTGCACCCTCCAGAGCATCAGGACTGCACCCAGAGCATCTGGGGTGCAACGACCCAGGTGCAATTTGCCACTGTGGCTCCATTACCCAGAGTCACCTGAAATTGCCACCATGAAGGCAGTGGCTGCCTCAAACTAAATGCTGGCACCACGCTAAAGGAATAAGCAGGGCACTGGAGTGCAGCAGTGCCTTGCTGCTCTCTAATGTGTGGGGCGGGGATCGCCCAGCGACACTTTGGTTGAGGGCACCTACACTAGAAGATTTGCCTCAGCTAGTTTTTGACTCAGCTCTGGGACCGGGGCTGCTGTGGCTCTGGAGGTGAGGAGTCACTGCTGCAGCCCCAGGGGCTTAGGTTGGCGGCTGTAGCCGGCAGGTGAGGTCAAAGTCTGACGCCACAATTTAAGGAAGAGAAGGGACTGGCATGGACAGATAATTCATGCTGCCACGTGAGCAACTGAGGTCAGTAACACCACACAGCAGCGGCACAAGCCGCAGAGGCCATTAGTGCGATGTGTCATTGCTCTAGTGTGGGCCCAGGCCTACTACTCCGGCCTGACAGCGACTTGGAGGCATTCAACGAGGGGGTTAGTAACTTCAGTAGAATGGGGGAACTGGGTTTCCCGCTTTCCCTCCCCTCTCCTAATCCTAGACAGCAGAAAGACTGTACAGCTGCCTCCACAGCCAATGCTGATGGTTGCAGGAGATGTACTAGGCCATGGAGGGCCCTATACCAGAGCAACAGCTAAGTCCTGCAAAGTCGACTGCAGTGGGTACCTCGATCAGCACGGTCACTGGTGTGCTATACCTCGTCCGCTGTCAATTCCAGGTCTGCTACCGTGAGACCAGTGCTTCACCCCAACGGGCTGTTACACTGCAACCCTCCTGAAGGACAGCCGACCTCGTGGATATCCCCGCCATGGAGGTGGCATTCCAGAACACATATCCATCTGGTGGCGCAGCACTAGCAGGACTAGTTCTGCCCGTTGGTGAACATTAACTCTCAGCTGCGGAGGCTGACTACTCATGTCGCCCCTTGCTTCTCCCTGGGGGACTAGGGGTCATACTTGGAGCCTGGAGGCAACCTGCACGTGGCAGACACCATAGCAGTCATGGTGAAAAACAAGCCATGAGCTGGTACAAAACAAAGCACCATTGACAAATATGCACAGCATGGTGGCACTGCACTGCCCTCTGGCCCTAAAGATCATCCATCACCGATTCCCGATAATGCAATGGTCCAGGAGGCCATCTCACAACCCCGGGACATGTTGGGCTCCAAAATCGGCGCTGTTGGCTCGGACCTGGCCTTGCCCAGATAGGACCTCAGAAATGCTGTTGAGAGGACAACGGAGGCTGAGACATGGGTGGTAGACACATTCAACACTCTCAAGGGAAGGTCACAAAACTTGACGTAGTGATGAGAGAGCTGGTCTTGTGGGTCAAAGATGCAGACAGGACGGCCTGCAGAAACAACTTACGATTTTTGGGCTTCCCCGAGGGCTGCAACAATCAATCCTTGGGTGCCTTCCTGACACAGAAGCTGCACTCAGTGGTCCCTGTGGAGACTCTCTCCTCATGCCTCGTGGTCCAATGGGCCCACAGGGCACAGGTCAAGAAACCACCACCTGTTGCCAAACTCCTGAACTAGATGGAAAGGGATGGGATTGTCAGGTACTCACGATCACAGCCCAAGATCATGTACCAGTCTTCCAACATCATGATCTTCTCAATTACACTAAGATGGTACAGCAGCAGTGGAAGTATTTTGTTGCCGCTAAACAACGAGTCTGTGAACTAAAGTTGCAGTACAAGTTCCTGTACCTGACACATCTGCGAGTAGTCTCTGAGTCACAGACGTACTTCTTCGAGATCCCAGAGAAGGTCTTTTGATGATCTGATGAAAGGTTGATGTTGAAGCCCCATACCCCACCGCGTTTTGACTCAGACTCACTGCAGGGCACAAGGAAAGATCACCCTAAGAAATCAATGGAGAAGCAGCGCAAGGAGGTCCCGCTCCTCATGGCGAAGTGGCAGACGAGACATCAAGACATGATGGGGTCGGCTGTCGTTTGTGAGATCTACTTCAACATTCCCCCGGACAGCTCAGGGAACAATGGGAACTCATAGAATCATAATGTTTGGTTTGTATGGTGCCATGTGGATGAAAATATGACTTGAGACATTAACTGTTCCATCTCCAGTGACTATTCCTCATGGTGTATAGGGATCCATTGGACATCGTTACCGAAGTCCCCCGCTGGAACCCCAGGATATCAATGTCTGTGATAGATACCTCCTGTTTGACAAAGTATGTGGGAAGAGGGGAATGTTCAGGGGAAGTTGTTGCTACTTGCACAATGTTTACCGGCACCGTCCTACCACTTGACATTACTCAGACATACATCCAGACCCACGGATATACGCATCACCTCACAACATGAGTGCAGACAGACCTCATGACCCTCTGGAACGCAGACAGGTCATGTCATGGAACGTCTGGGTAGTTTCTTTATAGGATCAAATGTGGGGCACTATTGGAATATGCCAAGATGGCAGGGGACCACATTTTAATGCTGCAAGAAACTCATCTTATGGGTAATAAAGCCCCCTGTCTTGCCAGATATGGATACAGCCTGGTCTTTCACTCAGGATTTACGAGAGGCTCCCGGGATACCCGCACCCTAATACAGAAAATGCTCCCTTTCCAATCAACTCAAATTAGGGTGGATCACTTAGGCAGGTACACAGTTGTTATGGGTACACTCTACAGTGAAGTTATTACATTATGCTGTATATATGCTCCACCCCCCAGGACAGACCTTTGTAGACAGGGTGTTGCATCTATGGGGTGCGTTCCTGAGCGGCTTGACCATGATCTGTGGAAACTGGAATGATTTTCTGAACCCAGGCTGACAGAAGTTGTGTACGCGGAGGCACGCTTGACCTCGTTAGGTCCAAACTTTCCATAATGGCAGCTGTTCTGGGGATCATGGATGTGTGGCAATCCCGCTGTCCAATGAGACCTGGCAATACCTATCTTCTGGAGTAGATGGGTTCCTCTCTCGTCTGGACTATTTTTTTGTCCCATTTGCACACTTTGGATATGATGGTTTTGGCTCTGGGTCTTTCAAATCATTCTACAATAGTCCTGGAGCTTCATTTGGGGCCTGTGAGACCATCCTTCCGATGGCATATGTCGCCATGGAACTTACAGTAGCCTAGGTATTGATCACATCTCGCCCACAGCATTGATGAATACTTTGCCCTCAATACAGGCTTGGTTCCTCCAGCTGTAACGCTATGGAAAACCTTCAAAATCGTGCTACGTTGAGCAAACATCAATTATTGTGTGGGGGAAAGGAGGTGCATAATGCAAGACCTGGCTGAACTTGAGTCGTAAATACATGATCTAGAAGCTCGTAGTGGTCAGGCTGGCGGGCAGATTATACGGCGGCAGATGGGTCTGGTACAGCAACAGTATCAACAAGAGCCATTAGATGAGGCTAAAATGTCATGGCAGGCGACCCAGAGCCAGATTTACCAGTGAGCTGACAAGTCAAACAGACTGCTACATCAGCTGTGACAAGCTGCAAACTGACCGACAGTTCTTCCGCTACTCAGAGATAGGCAGGATGCCCCACTGGTGGACCCCGGGGAGATAGCCCACAGATTTGGGAGGTTCTATCAGGCAACCTATGCAAGACGTGAGATGCTTTGCCACGACCAGATAGTGGACCTTGTTAACACCTTGCCCCTTAGGGAGCTTTCAGACAAGGCACGCCTACAACTTGATGAGCCACTCTCGGAAGCCAAGTTCACTTCTGTTTTGTCAAGGCTCCAGTCGGGTAAAACCTCAGGCCCAAACAGGCTTCCTGGGGAATTTTTCAAAGCCTTTATGCTCAAGATTCTGAAGCACTTCCAACAGGAGATTCACCCCTCCAGGGAAGAAGCAACCCTTCTGCCAGATTGGTGCTACGCACAAATAATAGTTTTTCCCAAACCAGGCCATCCCCCAAAGATCTGTCCTCCTATCGGCCGATATCCTTCTGTATGTGAAAGCCAAGCTCCTTGCTAAGGTTATTGCTAATAGGCTGGTTCCATATATAGAGCAACAAATACATCCAGACCAGGCCAGCTTTATGCCGAGTTGCAGAACATAACATCTGGTGGGTATTGAATGCCCCTGCTCCTGACGGCCGCCTATAGATACCTACAGCAATACTCTTGGCTCAAATGGAAAAGGCCTTCAACTCTGTATGCTGGGAATATCTTCTCTGGAAATTGAAATTTGGTCCTAGAATCCTTTTGCACATCCGGCTGTTATGTACCAATCTGACGGCGTCGGTGCAAATTGCACAATGACTTTCGGATACTTTTTCAATCCAGCAGGGGACACGCCAGGGGTACCCTCTCTCCCCATTGCTGTTTGCAGTGGTGGTCGAACCGTTACCAGTGTGGGTCAGAATGGACACCCAAATATGAGGCTTTGAATGGAGCCTGGTGTACTCATATAAGATCTCATTTTATGCGGATGACATTTTGTTTTTCATGACAGATCCCGAGACCTCGGGACCACGTATTCTTCAGAATATGCAAATCTTTGGTGAAACATTGGGCCTCTTCATGAATACCTCAAAATCAGAAGTACTCCCCCTGAACGGGTACACTGGACCTATCAATTGGGCGATGGATATACAGTTGGTGGATGATGGTTTTAAATACCTAGGGGTGCGTTTGTCAGTCGACATGGGGGTGGTCGTGGTCCAAAAATATAGAACCGGCGGTCGTTCGGTTGAAGGATGAAGTGAAAACATGGTCACTCCTCCTCTTATCGTTGACAGGTCATTTGGCCATATTCAAGACGGTGTCTTTATGTAGACTTTTGTACAAACTACAAAATTATCCATATGTCATTTCCCGAGGCTGGTTCAGCCAAATCAACTCCATACTTTCAGGGTTCCTCTGAAATAGTAGTGCCCCTCGTATTGAACTTGCAACCTGCTTGCAGTCCATCTTCGGCGGCGGGCGGTATTGCATCCGCTGTTAGGTACTCATACTACGCCGCATACCTTTTATTGATTATTAACAAATGGTGGTGTGACCACCATGCAGACCAAGCCTACATGACCAAAGAATGGGCCATAAGCAATACATCCTTGTTGGATTACCTGTATGGGATGGCAAAAGTTGTCCCTCTCCCCTCAGTGATGCAGGTTGTCCTAAATATTTGGCGGAGCTCACTGCACCACATGAGATGGTGGGGCAAACTTACTGGAAGATACCACTGTGGCACAGAGCTGCTGTGGAACAAGTTGCTAACCTGGAAGGGTTTGAGAAATGGGATGTGTTTGGCACCTCAACCCTTGGAGATGTTATGAATGGCATGGTCTTCCAACAAGAATACCAATTGCATCACAGTCAGTTCCATCGCTATTTACAGCTCCAACACACCAGATATTAATCACCCAGACATACCCCCAGAGTTCAATCCCTTGGATGGCAAGCTCCTACCCGCCCCAAGAGGTGGCCATATTGGACTGTCTCTACCTTATCCAACTTAAGTCTCTCCATAGGGTCTACTATACAAGACATTGTCAATGGCGAATGGGAATGGTGGACTTTCCATTGTGTCGGACAGAGGACGGTACCTTCATACATATGGTATGGGGCTGCACCATGTTGCACCAATTTTGATGGAGAGGGGCTTGTTGCCTTGGCATAGTCTTTTCCTGGACCATTCTCCAAGACTGATCCTCTTACACATCACAGATGGTCTGGGTGGCAACAAATTTAAAAGGTACTGCTTTTCCTCTCCATAACCATAGCGAAGCGGGATATAGCAAAGGAGAGGAAATCATATTGCTCACCCTCCTTGACGATATGGAACCAGAGGCTGGACCACTGCATGGGTTTTGGAATTGTGGTGTACCAAGTGAGGGGCCGCCCCCAGAAGCACAATAATATTTGGCAGGGGTGGGCCGATTATAGAGGCATCATCATGGAACCTGTTTGTACACTTAATTCCTAGGTGGAAGAAGAAGTCAGAAACTACATAGCCACCTGACGGTGCTATGACGAGCAACCATGAGCCTAAACCTGCAGGGACTTCTGGAGCTGGGTCTTGGATGGTGGGGTGGGAGGAGGGTTGTTATATGTGCCAATTTTATGTTATTGTTTATGCCTTTTTCATTATGTTATGATTTTTGTATGTTCTTGGCCACAAAAGCCAGATCATCTTGATAAAACTCAATACAATCATTTTTTTTTTAAACATACAACTTGGCTTACTAGTGATAATTTAGGATTGTGAAAGTATGCTACTGCAGCAGTCAGCTCTGTACAGCCAGAGACTTCACATGCTCATAGACTGAGAGGAAATCACTCTCCTAGGGTTTGCTCTCATTGAAGTCTCCCCCAGTGACCTTGGTCCAAGTCACTATCAATGCAGCTCTTTTCTTGAAGCAGCTTGAATACTTTATCTTCCTCTGTCACCCTCTTCACTATGAGCAAACATCAGATTCATAGAGATTGTTGTAAAACTGCACATGAGCATCTATCCCCTTGCATTGTTGCTGATTTACAACTTTCTGAAATTCTCCTCAAGTAACAGCTTTCAAAGTGTAATCCTGGAAGGGTTTTGTGATTTCCTTTTTGGATTTAGTAGTGGTATGTCTGCAATGAGCTATTGTTCACATCTACAGTTAGGCAATGACATTCCACACACTTTTTACAGTCTTCCTGAAAGATGTGTGCTCTGAGCTTTCACTTAACCAAGGAAAGGGAACGGCTGATGATTGCTTTGCGCTAGTATACCTTATTAGTCAAAAGTGCAGATCACACATTGTAGAAAACTGGGTTCTGGTTTCAGAAGCCCCCTCCCCCACACACACACACATTTTGCCTGGTTTCTAATGCAACTTTGACTGAAGTGCACAGGGTTCCGGCTAACCAGGTCCACAGTGCCAGTGTTCCTTCCCTAAAAACAAGGCTACTGGTCACTTGGTCCCCAAGTGACCAGGGATTTAGTATATTTTGTAAGTCCCTAGTAAATGGTACCTCTGGTACCTAGGGCATAGGTAATAGAGAGGGTCACTAAGAGCTGCCGCATAACTTATGCCACTCTAAGGGGCCCAGCACCAAACTCATACAGACTGCCACTTGAGGCTTGTGTACCATGTCCCTTAACACTGTCTGTAATATTTGTAAATGACCCCTATACCAGGCCTTACAGCCCTAAGACAGGGTGCATTATATTACAGGTGAGGACATATCTGCATGAGCAAATTTGGCCCTGCTATTTCTTTGTTGATTTTCAGACATAGTAAGTGAATAGGGAAGCCATTTTAAATACATGTGCTGGACACTAGTCAATATGAGTTCCCCAGCTACATGATGTCTTCACTGAAAATAGGAATGGTTGGTATCAAATATCTCATATTATTAAACCCGTACTTATTCCAGTGATGGATTTATTAATACATGCACCCAAAGGGTACCTTAGAGGTGCCCCCTGAAAACCTACCAACTGCTGGTGGGCTGACTGACTAGTTTCCACCAGTCTGCCACCAACCTTTGCTTTTGGGCGGTCTGGAACAAGGCATGCTCTGTCAGGGGTGTTAACACACCCCTCCCACAAGGATGACCTGCAAATCTGCATTCAAAGGCAGGGTAGCTTCACAGCAGCACACCGCCCTCGGAATACAGATCTGGTTTCCCGCAGAAGGGAAATGTCAACCCTGCTGCCCCAGGCCCCATTATCACCTGGACAGGCAGGAAAATTAGCTATGCAGGGGGCGTGTTGCATTTGCAGGCTGGACACACCTCTTGGGTGACCAGCCTGAAATGAACACAACCTTATGAATTTCACCATCTTGTGTGTGGTGGAATTAGGAATTCTGGGACAGGGTGATGCCCCCAAAGGAAGTGGTCATCTAGAGGGCATGGTGACCTTAGGGGTAAGTAACCCATAGGCTACTACTTTCCACTCCCCTTAACACAACTAAATTGAGTATTTAGGGGACCCCCATAATACCAGGAATGCGGATTTCTGCATACCTATGAAGAAGGACACTCAACAGCCACAAAAGCAAAGACTGAGGAAGAAGCAACTGACTTGGCAATATACCTGCAGGCCTGTCTGCTTTTCCCTCCGAATTTCACCAAAGTCCTCTTGTCCTGCAAGATGTTGTGCCTCCAAAAGCCTGGGAGGAGTGTCTGCCTTCAACAAAGCCCCAGGATCTCATGTGGAGCAGTGGAGGCTCTTCCATTAATCTTGCAGGCTCCCCAGGAGACCTGAGAGGACTCCGGACCGCCACAACCCAACACCAGAAAGCACCACTGCCGCCTAGCCCGAGCTGAAGTGGGCCAGTGGTGCCAGTGTGGTCCCCTGGCCTCATGGAGCAGTGGAGGGGCTTCTATGCATCCTGGAGGCACCTCAAGAGACCTGAGAGGACTCTGTACTGGAGAAAACCCAACACTGGAAAGCACCACTACGCCAGTGCTGCCTAGACTGAGCTGAAGTGGGCCAATGGTGCCAGGACCCCTCTAACAGTGAGTAGGAACCCAAAGCCAAAAGACACCACTGCACACGAGCCCCACAGCCTGAGGAGAAATGGGCCACAGTTTCCCTACATGCCTGAGGATCTCAAAGGTCGAGCCACTTGTGGGTTCCCCCAGACTGGCCACCCAGTCCCTGCTTGCAGTCTCTTTCTGACTGGACCAATCACCATTGAAGTGAATGGGACACCCAAAGTCCTAACACACCACTGCACCTGGATGCCCCAGAGCCCCCGAGCCCAACTGTTGGTGTAGCCTTGGACCTTGCCCCAAACTCAATTTAAGTCCAGAAGAACAGCCCTGTAAGTCGTTGGTATGGACCCGTATGCAGTATCTGTTTCTTTCCCATAAATAACATTAGGGCACCCGAGGCAGAAAAGCACCTCTGCACTCAGATGCCTCAATGCCTCCCAAAGTGACGTATTGGTGCTGCTTTGGATCTTGCCCATACTTATCTTAACTCCAGAAGAACATTCCAGTAAGTTGTTGCTAAGTGCTCGAATGTAGAATACGTTTATTTTCCCATAGGATAACATTAGTGTCGCTGGAAAGCACCTCAGCATCCGATGCCTCAGTGCCCCCCGAAGTGACTTGTTGATGCTGCCTTGGATGTTGCCCCATACTTAGCTTAACTCCAGAAGATGGGTCCTGTAGGTCACTGCTAAGTATCTGTATGCAGTGTATGTTTTTCCCACATAGGATAACATTATTGCTCCAAAAATTGCACTGTCAACTTTTGGAAACTGTAAATATTCATAACTCAAAAAGTACTCACCCGATTACGATGATCTTGGAATCAAAATTTATATAAAAGTATATGTTATTTTGTATAAATTGTTTCCTGATTTCTTTATTGAGTGTGTGCCTTGCTTATTGCCTTTGTGGGTGCAGTAAATGCTTAGCATTACCCTCTTATATGCCAAACTGCTCACCACACTACCACAAAAGATTGCATTCACGGTGTCATTTGTGCCTCTGTAATTCCTCTGGGGTTTGCTTGGACTCTTTACACAGTCAACCTCTTTCTGGTCCACTATATATTCCAGCTTCCTACACACATTTCTTATCAAGAAAAGGTCACGGCAGACATACAGGCACACTAGCCAACATATGTTTTTGATATTGTGTTGACAAAGGGTGCTTGGGTCACTTTGTAGTAGATTTGGGCTGGCCTAGTTAGTAGAGGGTGAATATGGGAGATGGGAAAGTGCTCCTTAGCATTAACGTAACACCTGCTGAGGTGGCGAACACTATCTTCTGAGCTCCTGCCTGGCTCCTGCATTCCTGGGTGCAGATACGTCTGACCACATTCCCCAGTGAGCTCATGCTTCTCTGAGGCCCCTGGGAGGATCAGGCACTCACTGACTTTGGTGCGATTCAGCTGCTGGTGACACAGTGGGGGGAGGATGACAGCAGTGAACAGGCCAACATGGCAGCCGAGAGTCATAATCGGGCTCCCGACCAGTACCCAAGAGCTCGATGGCTGACAGAGAGAAGGGCCCGGACCCTCCACTGCCAAGCCACCTCGCGTGACCGGTCGGTGCCAGCGCAGTACTCCAGCTGGAAGTATGATATGAAAAGCAGTGATTTTTCACACATCCACTGGAACTTCCACCCTTTACTTGTCATATCAAGGGACTTACTACACAACATCATGCAATTTGCATGGTGACCGGGGGCCAGATGTAGCAAAGTTTTGCGAGTCGCAAATGGCCCGAATCGCTATTTGCGACTGTGCAAAATCGGAAATGGGATGCAAAAACCCAATTTCCGACTTGCAAAAAGCGATGTGAGCCGTTAGCGACTCGCAAAATTTGCGACCCGCAAATAGCAAGTCGCAATTTGCGAATCACAAACCTTATGCAATTGCAACTCGCAAATTGCGACTAGTCGCAAAAAGCCCAGTTTGCACTTGCAATTTACCACTAACTCATAGCAGGTGGTAACCATAACCAAAGTATAAAAGGAGGCCCAGAAGGCATTTGGGTTACTCAAGATGGCGGAGATATACTTGATAGCAGTGAGGAGAGTCCACGCCGCCCAGCTGAGGAGGAGGAGGGGCCACAGACAGGAGAAGATATATAGAACAAGGCAGACTCTTTTTCAGCAAACTGAGGAAGAGATCTATGACAAATATCGCCTTAGCAGCACTGCCATACTAGAATTAATTGATTTAATGAAACCACAGCTAGAACACCAGACTCTGCGTGGCTGCGCCATCCCTACGCATGTGCAAGTGCTATGCTCACTGCACCTCTTGGCCTCAGGGAGCTATCAGGGGGTCATTGCTATGGCAGGTGGGGTATCTCAAAGTGCAGTGTCAAGGTTCCTCAGGGCCTTCCTAGATGCCTTACTCACACACATTTCTCACTTCATATACCTACCAAGGAATGAGGCAGAAATTAACAGCACCAAGCTGGACTTTTACCGCATTGCCAACTTTCCCCATGTCATAGGATGTGTAGATGGGACACATATTCAAATATGCCCCCCTGCAAACCTGAAACATCTTTTCCGCAACAGAAAGTGTACCCACTCACTCAATATACAGGTTGTTTGTGACGCCCATTATGTCATCACTGACATTGTAGCTAAGTTTCCAGGCAGTACCCATGACTCCTACATTTTTAGGCACAGTGGGATACATCAACGCCTGGAACGTGGGGAGTTTGGAGACGGATACCTCCTAGGTAGAGCTGCATACACCTTGCAGACATACAGACAGGTCACTGTGCACACCAACCAGAACTTTCTAACAGTGTAATGTTTGTGCCCAACAGGTGACAGTGCATATGCTCTAAGGCCATGGATTATGACTCTGTTTTTAACACCCAGCAATGAATGTGAGAGGCGATACAACAATGCACATAAGAGGACCAGGAACCTTATCGAACGCACCTTTGGACTCCTGCAAGCAAGATTCAGATGCCTCCACCGCAGTGGAGGTGCCCTCCAGTATACCCCCATTACAGCATTCAAAATTGTGGTCGCATGCGCCATCCTCCACAACATAGCCACCCGACGTGGGCTACCTCTCACCCCTGCAGACCCAGATCCTGATGATGAAGAGCAAGAGCAACCACATCGCCATCATGGGGATCGGAGTATAGCTAATCAAGGCAGACTGAGACGGGAACACATCGCAACACAATACTTTGGAAGGTACGTGTCAACTCCAACCATACTCACCTATTGACCAAAAACTCCATTTGTTAAATGGAACAAAAAAACTATTTAATTTGTGCAGAAATAGAACTATTTACAAATAATGACTGTTCATGGACATGTAAATGCAAACCATGCATGGGGCACATTGATGTCATGTGCCACATCAACAGGGCCAGGGTAATGTCTATGTCCTTCTGCGGCTCCTGCCAGCCTGGCTGGTCCCTGGTGCTTCTGCTGTGCTCTGCCTGGTACTCCGGAGCACCATAGTGTCAGTGGCAGAGACACTGCTCACTGTAGAGCCCTCCTCACTGTCCTGGGGTGTTTCCCCTGTGCCCCTGGACAGATACCATGCCTCCATTAAGTCTATCACGTGTGTGATACGTCCCAGGCCCCTAGCCACATCTCCAGCAAAATGGCCCATTTCGACCTGGAGGCCAACTGTCCTCCTCGACAGGCCTGTGGTGTTCACAGCCAGTCTGCCGATGGATGTGGCCATCCTATCTAGTCTTTGTAGGAGCTGACAGTCCCTGCGCCGCCCACCCTCGGCCTGGGCCAGTAGTCCTGCCGCCAGATCCCTCATGGACAGGGCAAGGTCCCCAGTGTTTGTGGCAATCATGTTGATTCTGGAGTTAAGATGCTGCATGCTGGCCTCGTTATTGCGGACAAAGCGGTGCAGCACACCACTAATCCTCCCTAATATGTTATTTTGCAGGCGCTGACCACGCAGCAGCTGTGCCTCACTGTTGCTGGGAGGTTGACGGTCGGACGCAGCCTGCAGCCCTGATCTCCTGTACCTGCGTCGCCTGCGCAGCGGTGGCTGCCCTGTGTGTTCAGCTGTATCACTCCTGCCTGTTGCTGGCGCAGCCTCCTGGGACACAGTTGCAGCAGGTGTGGACATTTCAGGGATGATGTTGGCCGTGCAGGTGGGAGTGCTGGCGGCTCCTGAGCTGTCCTCATGGGGCTGGCTGCTGTGGGTTGTGGTGGTGTCTTGTGGGAGACCTGTGGGACATGGGGAACAGACTGTCAGTGTCTACTATCTGTTGCACACTTCCTAATAAACAATTGCCTATGAACTGCCTACTTGACTACATTTTCCATAATGCATCATTCTGGTGTTTGCTACCCTGAAATGGAGCTATCTTGGTTGAGCATGCCCCTGTCTACATGGTGGGTGGGGGTATGGCATTGATAGGGGTACAGGCATATCACATGGTACTCACCGGTTGATGTGGTGGGCTCTGAAGTGTCCAGGTCTCCAAATCCTGATACTGCCTCCTGCTCCAGGGTCTCCTCCACCCTTTCTTCCAGGGGTGTGGGTGGTGGTACTGAAGATAGTCCCCCTCCTGTGCCTCTCATCTCCCGGAGCCTTTCAGCCACCCTCTCCTTGGTCCGGGAGCGGAGGTCATACCACCTTTTTTTTATTTCGTCAACACTCCTGTGGCTCACCCCCAGGGAGTTGATTTTCTCCTGGATGTCCTGTCACAGTTGTCTTTTGGTGGCTTCTGGCACATTGAGGGCTGCCTTCCCAAATAATTCGTTATAGTGCTGACAGCATTCATCTGTCAGCACCTCCAGCTCCTTCTCTGAGAATTTAAGTTTTCTCTTCCTAGGAGTTCCTTCCATTGCAGCTGCTGTTTCTCCTGTGTGCAGTTCAGCAGTTAAAAAGGGTGTGGTCCTCCCTCCTCCCAGGTGTATTTGTAAACTTCCTGGCTGTGATGTCATCATCATGTGCCAGGAAGTGTTTCCAGAGTGTTCTGGAGTGGTTTCTGGAGTGTTCTGCAGCACCTGTAAGCAATTTACAAGGTACTCGCAATTTGCGACACCCACTCGCAAATTGCGAGTTCGTTTTTTGCACGGTCGCAAAAAGCGACCTCGCAATCAGCGGACTCGCTCTCTGCGTTGCGACTCCGGGTGCGAGTCGCTATTTCAACACTGACATTGTACCTGCATTTCTATTTGCGACTCGCAATTTGCGAGTCGCAAAAATTTTGTTTCCTACATCTGGCCCCTCACCTCCCTGCTGGCCTTTGCGGCTCAAGGCGGAGTCAGTTACCCACTGCCCTATTATGGGACTTGATATACCGTGGGGCCTCTTGCTGGTGTATGGGAGGGATGGAGGAGTGAAGAACACCCTGTTCCATCTCCTTTCTACATTTGAAGACCACCTTTAGTGTCTATGCCTGACCTGAGTGGGGATTCCCCCCTCCCTTGCTTTTAGACTTGGTCGACAAAGGTGGAGGAAACAACTTGGCTCCTCACTGCTGGAATTGGTATGGCGAGGGGCCTTTCTTGACACAGGTGCGGAAGCCCCCTCCTCTCAGTCCATAGCTGTGTGCAGAGCAGAACAAGCCCTAGCCAATACTGCTTCCTTGATCTGGCTCCACTACAGGGTGACCTGGCTTTCCACCCTCTTTCTTCAAGGCTCCGGGGTGGTGCCCATGAACCTGTAGCCTTGGGTGGCTCCCGGATCAGCATTCAGGCTACCATAGGGCCCGACTGCTTGTTGTGCCCATGGCTTGTGGAAAAATGCAGTGCAAGTGGGTCAGGTCCCCTTCAGAGAGTGTGGAGCAGTGCTAAATCCACTTGGCTCTTGTTGCCTCCCAGGAAGCCCTAACAGTCAAATGGGCAACATTACTGCAGGGACTAAGATGGCATGAGGCATTACAAGGCCTTCTCCTTGCAGACACAAACCATTTATGGCCCTTTACTGAGGGCTCGAGGGGGGCTGCCGGAAGGCAGTGACACCTCAGTGATCCTGCAAACTTTTCAAGACTCACAATCAGCACTAGAATCCTAGTCATACTTAGGCAGAAAATCCGGAATACAACGGTCAGCATATCAGAGGTGGAAGGAAGGATCTCTGAGCTACAGGACACAGTGTGAAAGCTCAAAACAGAGGTCCCCGTATGGCCACAGCATCCAAGCCCGGCTGAAGATGTAGCGAAGAGAGCCAACAGAAACACCCTTTGTTTTATTGAGTTTCCCATAGGGGCAGACGGCTTGACACACAAAATATTTCTGGAACAGTGGATCAGGTCACAGATGGACGCTCTCTGCCTGTCGGTGTGTTTCATCATCGAATGGGCACACAGATCACTGGCACAGAAGACCCCATTGGGTTCCCCAGCCCACCCCATTATTGCCAAAGTACTGAACTGCAGAGACAGAGATGCTATCCTGCTCGGCGCACAGGCAAAAGGGACAATTATTGTTCTAATCTGGAACCATTATGGTTTTTCTGGACTACACATGGCAAGTACAATAACAGCAGAAATCATACAAACACATTAAGCAAAAGCTCTGCACCATGAACCTACAACGCATGCTCCCATACTCAGGACAATTGTGAATGTTCCACACCTCCAAATCACACTTTTTCGAGACACCCTTGTTGGCTTAGGAGTGGCTAACGGAGCAGCAACCACTCACACTTAACCAAGGTTCACAATGGCCTGACCCCCAATTGATTGATTTGCAGGGTCCAAGTGTCAGAGAGCCTTCTCGTTGAGGATGTCATAAAATATCCCAGAGCAGGCGACAGGGGCACCGCAAGGCCGAGGCCTTTTGGGAATCAGAGAGGGAATGCAAGAGACCGAGTGATAACACGGGCCAGAGGCTCCTGGAAAATCGCCATTAGTGAACATTGAACTGGCCCAGAGTGATGTGCACCACCAGAGGACAATTCACCTTTATTTCATAAATAAGCACCAGCACCACTGTATCCTACATGTACTTCTCTCAATGCAGGAGATCAGAGGAGTCATACTTACCACCTAGATTTTATGTGGTGTTCTGATTAGTGAAGTTTAGATGATGCCCAAACCAGCACCAGGGGTACTCAAGTATTCCTTGGTGTCATAATGCCTGGTTTTATAATTAATGTCCGCTTTCCCCCATTCCTGCTCTGTGAATTGTGGGTATTCTTAGAAGCCAACCAAGGGACAGTGGAATCATAAGGATGATATAGGCAGCTTCTAAGGCCACCATGAGGACAAGTGCCCATTCTTATGCCAGGGAGTGAGAGAAATACGCACAGATCACAGATCTTGAGACAGCCATTTTAAAACTAGGACTAGAGTAACCTGGTTCATCAGACAAAGCAGGTAAAGCATCTAAAGCATCACCTAGAACCAGACAGAGCTTCCCTGTGCCACCTCTGCCTAGACGAGCCCTGTTGATGTTGGGTGGCTCCACCAGATGAATATAAGAATGGGGAGATAAATCAAGCAAACTTCTTTATTGGTTAGTCACTGTTAAAAATGGGGTCTTTGGTTGGCAGTCAGGTTACCCCCTATCCAAGCAAGGACCCTTACTCTAGTCAGGGCAAAGGAGAAACACACCTGGTTAACCCCCATTCGCCCCCTTGATAGCTTGGCACAAGCAGGCAGGCTTAACTCAGAAACAATGTGTAAAGTATTTCTACCAGCACACCCAGTAACACAGTGAAAACAATACAAAATGGGCACCACACCAGTTTAGAAAACATAGGTAATATGTATCTAAATCAAACAAGACCAAAATGACAAAAATCCAACATACACAAGTTAAAATACGAATTTTTAAAAGAATAAGATTCTTACTCCACAGAAAACAATGGAAACTTTGACTTTGCACAAAGTACCTGGTTAGCGTAAACAAATAAAGCTGCACGGGCAAGCGTGCATCATAAAAGGCAGCGATGCGTCGAATCCTTCCTCACAAGGGAGGCTGTGCATCGTTTCGGTCTTTTTTCTCCCTCGCAAGAGAGCGATGCATCGATCTCTGGATGGGGCACCTCGGATCCACGCAGAGTCAGGCTGACTTTGACGTCCAGGGACAATGCGTGGAAAATCCGGTCGCACAGTGTTAGTAAATCACACTGTGTGGGGTTTCTGTGGTTAGCAGCAGCTGCAAGCGGGTGCTGCACATCGTTTCTCCAGCCGTGATGCATCGACCTCCCAGTCGCGATGCTGGTGGAGCATCAATTTTAGCCACGAAGCGTTGTTTATCAGCCGCGTTGCAGATGGTGCATCGAAAATCTCCCTGCACAGCGTTTTGTGCGTGGATTTTCAGCTCTTATTCTGCCAAGTTCACCTTCCAAGGGCCTAGGGACTGGATAGGGCACCACTTGGCAGGAGCCTCAGCAGAGAGTCCAGGTGCTGGCAGAGGAAGTCTTTGATGGCCCTGAGATTTCAAAACAGGGAGCAACCTCAGTTCAAGCCCTTGGAGATTCTTCACAAGCAGGAATATACCACAAAGTCCAGTCTTTGCCCCCTTTCACAGGCAGAAGTAGCAACTGCAGGATAGCCCAACAAAGCACAGTCACAGGCAGGGGCAGCACTTCTTCTCAGCTCTTCTCCTTGGCAGAGGTTCCTCTTGAATCCAGAAGTGATCTAATCTTCAGGGGTTTTGGGTCCAATACGTATACCCCTTTTTGCCTTTGAAGTAGGCATAATTCAAAGGAAAGTCTTTGTTGTACACAAGATCCTGCCTTTCCCAGGCCAGGCCCCAGACACACACCCGGGGGGTTGGAGACTGCATTGTGAGAGGGCAGGCACAGCCCATTCAGGTGTAAGTGACCACTCCTCCCTCCACTCTACCACAGATGGCTCATCAGGATATGCAGGCTACACCCCACATCCCTTTATCTCACTGTCTAGAGGGGATTCACAAACAGACCAACTATCAAACTTACCCAGACAGGGAATCCACAAACAGGAAGAGTCACAGAATGGTTTAAGCAAGAAAATGCCTACTTTCTAAAAGTGGCATTTTCAAACTAACAATCTAAAAACTAACTTCATTAAAAGATGTATTTTTAAATTGTGAGGTCAGAGACCCCAAACTCCACATTTCTATCTGCTCTCAAAGGGAATATGTACTTTAGTAATATTTAAAGGCAGCCCCCATGTCAGCGTATGGGAGAGATAGGCCTTGCAACAGTGAAGACTGAATTTAGCAGTATTTCACTGTTAGGACATGTAACACACATCAGTACATGTCCCACCTTTAACGTACACTGCACCCTGCCCATGGGGCTATCTAGGGCCTACCTTAGGGGACAGGAAAGGTTTAGTCCTGGCAAGTGGGTACCCTTGCCAAGTCGAATTGGCAGTTTAAAACTGCATACACAGACACTGCAGTGGCAGGTCTGAGCCATGTTTACAGGGCAACTAATGTGGGTTGCACAACCAGTGCTGCAGGCCCACTAGTAGTATTTGATTTACAGGCCCTGGGCACCTCTAGTGCACTCTACTAGGGACTTAACAGTAAATCAAATATGCCAATCATGGTTAGCAAATTACACATACATTTTACACAGGAATGCCTGCACTTTAGCACTGGTTAGCAGTGGTAAAGTGCCTAGGGTATTAAAAACAGAGTCCAGCACACATCAACAACCTGTAAAGCAAAGGCAAAAAGTTAGAGGAGACCACGCCAAGGATGCCAAGTCTAACAGTCATCAACAAGCAGATCCCAGAGTGATTTCACACATTACTGACGTGTCCGGAACGGTGGTAACAACAGAAAAAACAACTGCCTCTTTATGCTGTGGGTCTCTGCATGACGCAAGAAAGTGAATCCCCACTGATCTCCGACTATCTGATGGCTCAACTGACAGCTTCTAAAGAAGATGATCTAGACCAACCTCTCAATCTGGAAGAAGTGGCAAAGTTTTCACTGTGCTTATTCGATCGCAAGACCCGAGGGCCAGATGGGTTTCAGTCGAATACTACCGTAATCTCCATCCAGCAATCCTACAGCCTATCATGGAAATGTATTTGGAGCTGATAGATAAGGGCTGTTTCTCCCCAGAGTTGGACCCGGTGACCACTGTAGTGCTGCTGAAGCCAGGCCAACCTCCAGACCGGTGTGCCTCCTACCACTCAATCTGCCTTATCAACACAGAGCTTAACCTCCTCACCAAAATTTTGGTGAAACGTCTCCTCCGCTTGCTGACTCCCCTCTCCATTCGCACCAATGCAGATTTATCCCACATTGGAGCATGTGAAAATGCATCTGAAGGATCCACTTAGTTTTGGCCTGGTTCCGGTCCCTACAATGCTTTATCTCACTCATCCTTATTTACTTTGAAAAAAGCTTTGAACTGCTAGATTGGGAGTTTTTGGAGGAGGTGCTACTTAAAATGGGATTCAGGGCCCAATTTAGGTATTGTTCTGTATGTGGCTGCACAGGCCCAGGTATGGGTGAATGGTGCGCAATCCTTCAGATTCCCAATTCTTCGGGGGACCAGACAGGAATGTCCCCTCTCCTCTTTGCCTTGGCCATGAATCTGCAGGCGGTATGGGTTCACTGTGATGTGCAGGTTTGAGAGTTTGACTGGGGATTGGCGATAAAAGACAGAATTGCCCTATACACTGACAACATTCTTATGTTCCTGGCCTGACCCGCTGAGACGAGTCCTTGCCTAATGCATAATCTGGAGACCTTCTGGTCGGCATGTGACATATGTGTTAATTGGGCCACTTCCATCCTGGCCCCTCTGAGGGGAGACTGAAAATGCTAGGCCTGGCAGTCAGGCCTCTCGATATGCTGCCTAAACTTTCAATACCTGTGAATGCAAATGGCCTGGAAACCCAGTTTGCTTTGGGGACCTTAACCTCCAACTGCTCCTCCGTAGCACCCTGGAGGACCTGGATAGATGGATTTGAGCAGAGTGCTACTATTCAAGATGATGATTCTACTGCACATGTTATATGCACTTCAGAACTTCCCCCTTCTTATCCCACAAAGCTGGTTTTTCTCAGCCAAAGTATACAGGTATTTGTAGCCAGGTAGCCTCTCAAACTATCTTTGGCAAATTTGTTCTGACTACATACAACAGCGGGCTTGCAATGGCAAAAATCCATCTCTATTACTGGGCAGCACAAACTTTGGTGGTGAATGACTGGATGCATGGAGGATGGGAAGACTGAATTCAGGGAAGAGATAGCTTTGATCGGCATTGACAAGATAATAGCCCCTCTATGTGGAGCACCTATCTCTGGGACACTCTCAGAGATGAGCGGGACAGTGTTCGAGGCCTGGTGAGCAGTGCTGCGATGAACTGGGTAGGTTCCAGTTGAGCAACACTTAAGACCCCCTTCTGAGCAGCCCACTGGCTAGACTGGGTGGTGTGACAGAAGAGATTCTGAGGCCAGGACCGGAGAGGTATATCAAAGCTTGGGGACATATGGGAAGGCACTCACATAAAGTCCATTCAAGACCTCCAGATTGACTTCAGTCTACACATATTTCAATAGTACCAACATCTACAGGTACAACATGCCTTGTTAGAACACCAGGAGTCTCTTGCCAACGTTCCTGTGTACAATTTGCAGGAAGTGGGTCTGCTTATGGGTCACCTGAGTAAGGGAGAGATATCCCAGATTTATTGAGCACTTGTAACCCACTGTCCCAAACTTAAGTCAAGTTTGAGAGCATGGTGGAGGGTTGGCTGGGTACCCTGGAGGACGACCACTGGAGAGAGGCTAGCAGGTCGCCTCGTACGCTTGGGATCTCTGCACCCCTGTGCTTCATTCAAACTAAGTACCTCCATAACACTTATCTCACACCCCAGCAGTTGTGGAAGGCTCACATAATGCCTGCACAGACCTGCTTCAGATGCCCAGAACACAAAGGTTTAGGGATGCCCTTCATAACGCACCACTGGTTACAGGTATTTGCCTCACTGTCAAAAGTACTGGAACTCTCGGCCACAACCTCACAAAAGGTTGCTTTTTGGACATCCTGAACTACTTGGGGGTCCCTGGGCAGATCAGGAACTAGTGGGGCTAGTGACATGGAAGTCCACCAGAGTCCCCCTTCCCCAGTAGACTGGAGGGCAGGAATGGACTGGCGTGCGAAAAAAAGATCCCTTTAACTCCCCCCTATGAAACATGCCAGGATATAGGGAAAGTAGTGGGTCTACTACAGGTTGGGTTCAAGCGGTCGAGGGTGGAGCTTTGGAGTATGTGCTGTTTGTGTATCATGGAAAGTGCCAGAGTTTTGCCCTTTTCTCTTAAGTTATATCATAATGAGCAAACACAAGGGGCCAGATGTAGCAAACTGTTTGCGACTCGCAAACGGCGAAAATCGCCATTTGCGACTCGCAAATGCGTGTTTGATATGCAGAAATGCATTTTGCGAGTCGGAACCGACTCGCAAAATGCATTTCCGAGTCGCAAATAGGAAGGGGTGTTCCCTTCCTATTTGCGAGTCTCAGTGGTATGCAACTCCAATGGAGTCGCAGTTACCATCCACTTGAAGTGGATGGTAACCCACTCGCAAACGGGAAGGGGTCCCCATGGGACCCCTTCCCCTTTGTGACTGGACCCACAAATATTTTTTCAGAGCAGGCAGTGGTCCAAGGGACCAATACCTGCTCTGAAAAAATCCGAAACAAAAGGTTTCGTTTTTTTTTTTCTAAGTGCAGCTCGTTTTCCTTTAAGGAAAACGGGCTACACTTGGAAAAAAAAAAACTGCTTTATTTAAAAGCAGTCACGGACATGGAGGTCTGCTGTTCCCAGCAGGCCTCCATCCCCGTGAGTGCCCAGAGTCGCTATGGGGTCGCAAATTGCGACCCACCTCATTAATATTAATGAGGTGGGTTTTTGCGACCCCATAGTGACTCGCAGAAGGTGTCTGAGACACCTTTCTGCATAGCAAATTGCGACTTGCAATTTGCGAGTCGCACAGACTTGCAAATTGCAAGTCGCAATTTGCTACGTTCCTACATCTGGCCCAAGCTGTTTTATATGTACCAATGAAAACAAAAAAAATATATATTAAAATGTTGCCCCCGCCTTCCTCGATTTGAGAACAGAACATCATCCAGGAAAATTTGAATGCCTTTGGAGAAAAAAGTTAGCAGGTGCCATGAGACCTTTTTAAAGTTTGGTTTACATTCACAAATCAATGGTACGTTTGTACACCTTTCAAAAATCATTCTTAAGCCCACTGACACTTTTCAAACTTGATTGAAACCATGATTAAGAAAAACACTGCCTGCCGAGTAACTTTATTGCCTGCCAGGGTAAAATTTCAAGAATCTTTGTTCCTATGCTTGAATTTAATCACTGTGCCTAAGAATTATTTCACAATTGGTGGAGCCAGTATTCTAACAGAGATATAGCCCATAGGAGAATTCAGAACTTTTCCTGTTTGGAAGATTACATTCTGACGCAGCCTATTTAATAAATGTGTGGGTTTAGTAGTTGCAGAGGTCCTGTAATAAAGAGAGTGCTAACAACAGAAAACTTACACCACGGAGACTGTTTAGTAAAAACAGTCCTGATAATCTGTAAAATAATTGCGGTCTCGTGTGGAAGAAAAATAACTCTGTACTCTGCATTTTAGTCAGAATATATTTGTGATCACAAAACGAAGAGCTACAAACATTAGATTGGGGTTCTCCTGGTAGTTGCCCAAAAAATTAGCTTTTTAACTCTTGAACAGTCTCAAATTTAGATAATACGTAGTGGGTGGCATAGGTAAGAAAACAATTCAGTTAGAGAAACACACAATAGAAACTACATGCCTTTGGGGAGCAATGATGATCTTCAAACATTTTTTGTTGCTTTCGCATCACAGCCTTTAGTCCATCAATACAGCACAATCCCTATGCGCTCGCTTGTATATGCCAAGTTCAGCCTTATCCCTCTTTTGACCTTTGGCAGTATTCATTATGGGCCTGGTTGGTTTCTCTGACATCATAAAACTGCTTTTACCCTTTTCAAACTATTGAAGTTGCACGAACATCCATGTCAAGTCACAGGTGGCTCAAAATGCCTGCAGTTTCACCAGCTTCTGTCCAGGGCATTACGAAGTCTTCTTCACCTTGATTTCCTGCCCCCGTGATGCTGGTCTTCTTGAAATGATCGTAACTGCAGATACAACATCTATGAGCTGAAGGTAGAGTTATGGCTCGATTTGCATCAAAGTTCAGTATCTATGTGATGCACAGTGCATTATGATTCAACTCACTGCTTTCATTCCTTTTTGTTAAATGTCAGAGCTGCAACCACATAAAAACCTGGTCACATTGACTTGGAACTACCTGGGCACATATTTAAAGCTGCTTCAAGAGTCTCATAAGTTAATTCAATCTGATGGGTCATGATTTGAACTGGAAAGCAACGCGTGTCTGAAGTACAAACATAATTTTCTCTTAAAGATTTAGGGCCTGATTTAAAGTTTGGCAGACACATAGGTGGTCATTACAACCCTGGCGGACGGTGCTAAAGGGGCGGTAATACCGCAAACAGGCTGGCGGACAAAAAAAGGGAATCATGACCCTGGTGGAAACCACCAACAAAGACAGCCACTTTAACACTCCGCCCGCCACAGCGGTACAGACAAGCAGCACGGCGGTCACCGCCAACAGACAGGCGGAAAACAATGTACCGCCCATAGTATCACAACCTACCAATCCGCCACCTTTTCCGGGGCGGTTTCACAGTGGATAAAAACACGGCGGAAACAGTTACTGCAATGGGAAAACGCTCACCTGAACACATCCCACGAGGAAGGAGGACTCCATGGAGCCCGAATTACAAATCCTACCGGCCCTTGTATTCCTACTCATCTACGAAGAGCAACGGCGGCGCCGCCGAAGACAACAGTGAGTACTACACCTACGACATAGGGGAAGGGGGGAGGCAAAAGTTATGGGGACACACACGAAACACCCCCACCCTTGCATATGACAACACACACACCAATGCATTCACAAAAATCACAGTAACAACCCACAACCCCCCCGGAAGAATGCAAAGACAAAACGAAATCAGTTCAAACATTGTAATGTAGCAATATACATGTCTCGAAAATATACAGATATATTATAAAATCATTCAAAAGTATATACAGTACGAGAAGTAGTGCAGATATGCACATCTCAATGTCCGTGCACCACTAGTACAAAAATGCATGGGCGAAGCCCACAAAAGATACCTATCCACAAACGGAGAGAACACTGCCGGGGCATCAGATAGAAATACTACAGGCAGCTCAGGGGGAAGGGAAGGGGGGGGCACCTCAGCCGGATGAGTGCAAAGCCAGAACCACGACGGGGCTCCATGCCCATTCATGTATCCTGGGGATTGCAAAGCCACAGTCTCTCAAGTCTCTACAGTGGGTGGGTTGCCCACTGTACCATCCTGGGGAGTGCAAAGCCACAGTCTCTTAAGTCTCTACAGTGGGTGGCTTGCCTACTGTTCCATCCTGTGGAGTGCAAAGCCACAGTCTCTCAAGTCTCTACAGTGGGTGGCTTGCCCACTGTACCATCCTGGGGAGTGCAAAGCCACAGTCTCTCAAGTCTCTACAGTGGGTGGCTTGCCCACTGTTCCATCCTGGGGAGTGCAAAGCCACAGTCTCTCAAGTGGATAACAATCTCCACTGGTTCTGGAGGGGGACTGGTGCCCTGAGTGCTTCATCCTGTGCAGGACAGACTGAGTAGATGCAAGTCTCCACTGGTTCTGGAGGGGGACTGGTGCCCAGAGTGCTTCATCCTGTGCAGGACAGACTGAGTGGATGCAAGTCTCCACTGGTTCTGGAGGGGGACTGGTGCCCAGAGTGCATCACTCTCCCCGTGACGGTCCCAGTTGCGTCACTGCCCCTGCCGCTCATGGGCTAGCGGTGCTTGCCATGGCGGTCTTTGCCCTGTTCAGCGGTGCTTTGCCATGGCGGTTCTGGACTGTTCAGCGGTGCTTGCAGTGTTCAGCTGTGCTTTGCCATGGTGGTTCTGGACTGTTCAGCGGTGCCTGGACTGTTCAGCGGTGCTTTGCCATGGCGGTTCTGGACTGTTCAGCGGTGCTTTGCCATGGCGGTTCTGGCCTGTTCAGCGGTGCTTTGCCATGGCGGTTCTGGACTGTTCAGCGGTGCCTGGCCTGTTCAGCGGTGCTTTGCCATGGCGGTTCTGGACTGTTCAGCGGTGCTTGCCCTGTTCAGCTGTGCTTTGCCATGGCGGTTCTGGACTGTTCAGCGGTGCCTGACCTGTTCAGCGGTGCTTTGCCATGGCGGTTCTGGACTGTTCAGCGGTGCCTGGCCTGTTCAGCGGTGCTTTGCCATGGCGGTTCTGGCCTGTTCAGCGGTGCTTTGCCATGGCGGTTCTGGACTGTTCAGCGGTGCCTGGCCTGTTCAGCGGTGCTTTGCCATGGCGGTTCTGGACTGTTCAGCGGTGCCTGGCCTGTTCAGCGGTGCTTTGCCATGGCGGTTCTGGACTGTTCAGCGGTGCCTGGCCTGTTCAGCGGTGCTTTGCCATGGCGGTTCTGGACTGTTCAGCGGTGCTTGCCCTGTTTAGCGGTGCTTTGCCATGGCGGTTCTGGACTGTTCAGCGGTGCTTGGCCATGGCGGTTCTGGGCTGGGCATTAGTGTGTGGCATGACGTTTTCTGGACTGGGCATTGGTGTGTGGCATGACGTTCTCTGGATTGGGCATTGGTGTGTGGCATGACGTTCCCTCATTGCCCAGTGGGGCTGTGGCAGCCGGGGCCCTCCTGGGCACTGACTCCGGCGGTGGCAGGGGTCCCCTGACCAGTGACGATACTTGGGCCCTCCTGGGCACTGACTCCGGCGGTGGTCTCCTGACCAGTGACGATACTTGGGCCCTCCTGGGCACTGACTCCGGCGGTGGCCTCCTGACCAGTGACGATACTTGGGCCCTCCTGGGCACTGACTCCGGCAGTGGTCTCCTGACCAGTGACGATACTTGGGCCCTCCTGGGCACTGACTCCGGCAGTGGCGGTGGTCTCCTGACCAGTGACGATACTTGGGCCCTCCTGGGCACTGACTCCGGCGGTGGTCTCCTGACCAGTGACGATACTTGGGCCCTCCTGGGCACTGACTCCGGCGGTGGTCTCCGGACGAGTGACGATACTTGGGCCCTCCTGGGCAATGACTCTGGCGGTGGTCTCCGGACCAGTGACGACGGTGCTGGCGGTGGCGTCCCGACCGCCGTGAAGGATGCCGCCCTTCTCCGCCGTGATGCTCACACCAGGCTGTGCAGACTTCCTCTGGCCCTTCCCCACCTTTGGAGGAGTCACAGCTGACTCTGCAATCCCCCTGGGACCTCTGTGAGTTGTTTTGCCTCCAAGAGTCTTCACAGGGTCCCGTCGGCCACTTTCCAATTTCAGAGCCTTTACAGGGGGTGGGCTGCCAGTGCCTTGGCTCCGGGTCACACTGCCTGCCCTGGTGGCCGGTGCACTCCACACAGGCACCACTGGTATTGGAGGCTTTTTGGCTGAGGCGCTACGACGGTACTGATGAATTGGAGGGGGGGGTGGGGGCAAAAAGGTAACTTTACAGAGGGACAGTTTCTGACGAGCACTGGGATGGGTAGTTGGAGGAGGTCTGGGAGGAAGAGGAGGTGGTTGTAGGAGGTGTCACTTTAGGTGTTTTGGGTGCAGGTGCAGGTACTGGAGGCTGTCGTGAGGTGGATGGATGTTGGGTGTGTGGGTGCCCGCGTTTGTGTACTTTGGGAGGGAACGTCACAGACACACTGGGAGAGGACACAGGGGACGTGTAAATGGGAGTGGAGGTGGTGATTGCAGGTGAGCGGGGTGTGATGCAGGGTGTTCTGTTGCGACTCCTGGTGCCTGTAGATGTAGTGCATGCAGGTGAGAGTGTAGACGAGACTGGGAGGGAGGAGGCAGACGACGAGGAGGGGGTCACAGTGGAGGCAGTGGGTGTTGCTGTGTCTGCATGTGTGTGATGCTTGTGTGTGTGCCTGTGGGTTGTATGGTGCCTATGTTTGCCTGAGCTTCCCTTGTGTGTTGACGTGTGGGCATGCTGGTCTGTAGGTGTGCTTGGGATGGGCTGGGGTACAGGGGATTGGGTCTGGGTGGAGGAGGTTGGAGGGGGGAGGCTAGACACAGGGACAATGGCTGCCATCAGTGCTGAGGCCAGAGATTGCAGGGTTCGCTGAAGGACAGCCTGACCAGAATGAATGCCCTCCAGGAATGCATTACCGTGTTGCTACTCCCTTTCTACACCCTGGATGGAATTTACAATGGTAGACTGCCCAACAGTGAGTGACCTGAGGAGGTCAATGGCCTCCTCACTGAGGGCAGCAGGGGTGACTGGGGCAGGGCCTGAGGTGCCTGGGGCGAAGGTGATGCCCACCCTCCTGGGTGAGCGGGCACGGGGCGAACGCTGAGGGGCTGCTGGGAGGGCAGTGCTGGTAGGGGAGGTGGCGGCTATACCTGTAGAAGTGGGGCACACAGATGGTGCCGCCACCACAAGGGAGCTCCCATCGGCGGACGAGTCCGTGACGCTGCTTGGTGATCCGGTGGCCGACGTGAAGCTCCCCTTGCCCTCCGTCCCACTGGTGCATTCTGAGTCCGTGGTGTGGCCCTCCATGGCCATGTGGGATGCAGCTCCCTCGTGCCACTGTACCTCCGCCTGGTGATGCTGATGCACAAAAGAACAGGGAGAGCACAAAAGGGGGGGGGGGAAGACAGAAGAAAGACAGGTTGAGTGCATGGCATACCGCTACCGTTGGCGGACAATACAGACACAGCAGCCCCCTGCACTACGCCGTGCTCCTGGCCTCTGCAGATGCTATTTTTGGGATCTGGCCTACATGGCTATGGTGGACATCTGTACACATGGATGCCACAGGGGCATCTATACCTGTACTTGGCACTCTACTGCGGTGGGGTAGAGTGCCACATGGCCTGCATTACGGAGGGGCCTAGCCTACGGAACTCGGCCTGGCCTAGGTACACCCACAGGCCTCCTCCCCCACCCAGACCCCTCCACTGCGCACAAAGTCCGCAGAATGAGGTTGTACTCACCCCCTTGTGTCTGCTGTGATGCTCTCAAGCGCCCATCCAACTCAGGGTAGGCCACCGCCAGGATCCTGAACATCAGGGGGTCATGGGGCGACGGGCACCCCTCCCACGTTGGGAGGCCATCCCCCAGCTGAGCCTCCGCCCTCTTTTTGCTCCAGCGGCGAATGTCCTCCCATCTTTTCCGGCAGTGGGTGCCCGTCTCTGGTGGACCCCCAGGGTCCGGACGTCCTTGGCGATGGCACACCAAATGTCCTTCTTCTGGTAGGCGCTGACCTACATGACATGCACAAGGGAAGAAGCAAAGTCATTACCAACTGCACCGTCGATGTGAGTGGCCCCCCTCCCTACCCTAGCCATGTGGCACATTCATTCACATGCATTCATGTTCCCTGAACTCTGCCCCCTTCCCTCTTCCAACCAGCCCTCTCCACCCAGACCTAGCCCATACAACGTGTTACCTGTGTACTAACCTGTTGGTCTGGAGGACCGTAGAGTAGCGTGTACTGGGGGAGGATCCCGTCTACCAGTTTCTCCAACTCCTGAGCAGTGAAGGCAGGGGCCCTTTCCCCAGACGCAGCAGCCATCGTCGCTTCCAGACCGAGGTCAAAGCAGCACTTGCAGTGTAGGTCCTCTCCTGTCGAAGATCAGGTATCTAGTGATGGAACAGATAGAAAATAGCGGTGACGTCTGCGGCGGTGACGTCCGCGGCGGTGCGTATCATCACCGGCGGCACACTTGTTCATTGGCTCCTGGGACCCATAGGGTCCAATGTTAACCAATGCAGCATTGCGCCGCGGTCTACGGCCGCCTACCGCGACAGTGTGCAACGGCAACGCAGTTACCCCACAATCCCATTGTCCCAGTTTAGAGGTCAGGCAGCACCATTTCAGGGGCCCGCATGGCTTATTTTACTTCTGCGTCACACATAGCTAGGCCTACACTCAAAACACATACAGGAAGGGTTTTGTGTTTGGTGTCGTCTGCTGTGTAACTGTGGGTACATACGCGGAAAAAAATTGACTTGATCGTCGCTGTTGTCCTTCCTAGGCACCGTCAGCTGGGACATGTGAGGAGATGGCGGAATCCTCCGGTGTACCGACCGCTGGTGGACCTGTTGCAATGGAGGAGCGACATTTAATCGTCACCTACAGGTTTGACCGTGCCACTATCCAGGAACTATGTACCCAGTTGGAGCTAGACCTGATGTCACCAATCCGCCATCCCACTGGAATCCCCCCTGACGTGCAAGTGCTGTCAGTGCTCCATTTCCTTGCAAGTGGCTCTTCTCAGACAACAGTGGCCATGGCATCAGGTATGTCCCAGCCTATGTTTTCAAACGTGCTGTCCAGAGTGTTGTCTGCCCTGCTGAAACACGTAAGAAGATACATAATTTTCCCTGATGTGGAAGATTTGGCTACAGTGAAAGGTGACTTCTATGCCCTTGGACATATCCCCAACATCATAGATGCTATTGATGGGACCCATGTAGCTCTGCCCCCCCCCCACAGGAGTGAACAGGTGTACAGGAACAGGAAGAGTTATCATTCTATGAATGTACAGATGGTATGTTTGGCCGACCAGTACATCTCCCAGGTTAATGCTATGTTCCCTGGCTCAGTGCATGACGCCTACATCCTGCGGAATAGCAGCATCCCTGATATGATGGGTCAACTCCAGAGGCACCGTGTGTGGCTATTAGGGGACTCTGGTTACCCCAACCTGTCCTGGCTATTGACCCCAGTGAGGAATCCCAGGACCAGGGCAGAGGAACGCTACAATGAGGCCCATGAGCGGACTAGGAGGGTGATCGAATGCACCTTTGGCCTCCTTAAGGCCAGGTTCAGGTGCCTCCATATGACAGGTGGTTCCCTATTCTACTCACCGAAGAAGGTGTGCCAGATCATCATCGCCTGCTCGATGCTTCACAATCTTGCTTTGCGACGTCAGGTGCCTTTGCTGCAGGAGGATGGTCCAGATGACGGTGTTGTGGCAGCTGTGGAGCCTGTGGAGCCTGTGGACAGTGATGAGGAGGAAGCTGAGGAAGAAGACAACGACAACAGGGAGTCAGTCATACAGCAATATTTCCAGTGACACACAGGTGAGAACATTTTCATTTTTACCATTACATTCACTGTCACACGTCTTCCGCTATCCTGTGTGTAATTTCATGGGATTATTTGGTAACTGAGTTGTTTCTTTCCATTACGGTTTCACAGGTGTGGTTACCAACGTGTCATCTGCATGCATCCTTCAAGGACTTGTGATGTGTGACATTGGTATGTTGCCTTTACAACTAGAAACGCTTTTTGACACAGTCATTGATAATACATTTTACCAAATCACAGACTGACTCCAGATTGTTTTGTGGTTCAAGGGTGTTTATTTAAGTGCTCAAAAATGGATGGGGGTTGTAAAATGGTGATGGGTGATGGTGGAGGAATGTCCATGGCAGAGTCCAGTCTATTAGTCTCACAGGTGCACTGCCCATATGGGCATAGGAAGTAGAGCTGGGGCAGTTTAAGTATGGACAGGGTAACAAAGTGGGACAGTGGGAGGACAATCAGGGTGGTCTCATTTCCTGGCGGGGGTCTTGCCATCTTGCTCTGTCCTGTTCCTGGATCTCAGGGACCGCTTGCGGGGTGGTTGTCCGTCTGCAGGGGGTGAGGTGCTGGTGTGGTGGTCCTGTGGCGGGGCCTCCTGTCCACTAGCGCCGGCGGAGGTGGTGGGCAGTTCATCGTCCATGCTAGTGTCAGGGGCCCCTTGGAGTGCCACGGTGTCCCTCAAGGTCTGCTGTATGTCCTTCAGCACCCCTACGATGGTGCCCAAGGCGGAGCTGATGGTCCTGAGCTCCTCCCTGAACCCCAAATACTGCTCCTCCTGCAGGCGCTGGGTCTCCTGAAACTTGACCAGGACCGTCGCCATCGTCTCCTGGGAGTGGTGGTATGCTCCCATGATGGAGGAGAGGGCCTCGTGGAGAGTGGGTTCTCTTGGCCTGTCCGCCCCCTGTCGCACAGCAGCCCTCCCAGTTCCCCTGTGTTCCTGTGCCTCCGTCCCCTGGACTGTGTGCCCACTACCACTGCCCCCAGGTCCCGGTTGCTGTTGGGGTGGTGGGTTCTCCTGGGTTCCCTGTAGTGGTGGACACACAGCTGATTGACCTGTCCTGGGTACGGAGGTTTGGGCCCCCTGGGTGGGTGCTGTACTGGTGTTACCAGAGGGTGGAAGGTCAATGTTGGGCTGTGCCTGTGCAAGGGGAACGGACTGTCCCGAGGCCCACGATGGTCCGGGCTGGTCATCAGGATCCAGTAGGGCAGAGCTGCTGTCGCCACTGTTGGCCTCTTCTGTGGGTGGAGTGGAGATGTCTGGACCTTCCGGTGTGGTGACGGTCCTTCGTGATCCTGCAGGGGCATAAGTGCATGATATTGCATGTGTGTGTGTCATGGTGTGCAATGGGTGGCTCACCGTGTACACCAGTGCAAGCATTCCTGTGTGGGGGCTTGTGTGATGATGGTTGGGGGGGTGTTCTGGGTATGTGCAGTGAGCATGCTTTAGTGATGGGTGACCATGCTTAGTTGTGTCATGCAGGGCTTGGGGTTGGCATGGGTGGTTTGTGTTATGAGTACATTAGTGAGGAGTTGGAGTGATAGGGGAGGGGTTGAGGCTGGGGGTGTGTGATAGCATGCAGGTAGGGTGGGGGATATGATAGTTAAGATTTGACTTACCAGTGTCCATTCCTCCACCAACTCCTCCGAGGCCCTCTCGATGCATGATGGTCAAGACTTGCTCCTCCCATGTTGTTAGTTGTGGGGGAGGAGGTGGGGGTCCACTGCCAGTCTGCTGTACCGCGATGTTGTGCCTGGAGACCGTTGAACGCACCTTCCCCCATAGGTCGTTCCACCTCTTCCTGATGTCCTCCCGATTTCTTGGGTGCTGTCCCACAGCGTTGACCCTGTCGACTATTCTGCGCCATAGCTCCATCTTCCTGGCTATGGATGTGTGCTGCACCTGTGAGCCAAATAGCTGTGGCTCTACCCGTAGGATTTCCTCCACCATGACCCTGAGCTCCTCCTCGGAAAAGCGGGGGTGTCTTTGGCGTGACATGGGGTGGTGTGTGTGATGTGTGGGGCGGTGTGAGTGTTGATGTGTGTGGTGATGTGTAGTGGTGTGTGGTGGTTTGTGTGTGGATGTTGTGTGGGTGATGGTGTTGTGTGCCTCTGTGTGGTGGGGTTGTCTATGCTGTGCTGTCTCTCTGGCCTTCGTCAAATTTCTGGTCGTAGGGGTTTGTGTGTGATGTTGGTGTGTGTTTTATATTGTGTTGTGTGTGTGGAAGTGGTGTTTGTATGTGTATCAGGTGTGTGTATTTGTAATTGTCCAATGTGACGGTGTTTTGGAGATGTGTGTGTATTTTAAGCGCAGCGGTGTGTACCGCCATTGGAATACCGTGGATTCGTGGGTCGTAATAGCATAGGCGTGTTTCTGTTGGCGTGGAGGATTTGTTTTCGGCAGTTTAACACTGTCCTTTGGTGTGGCGGACTTGTGTGGGTGTCTGAATTTCGGCGGTTTCCGAGATGTGTGTCATAATAGCTGTGGCGGAATTCCGCGGCTGCGGCGGTGTATTGGCGGTCTTCTGCACGGCGGTAAGCGGCTTTTACCGCCAATGTTGTAATGACCCCCATAGTCTGTCACAAACATGACTGCCTTATTACAAGTGCCATAGGAAATAATAGATTCCAAGATGCAAGACTCCACAAAAAACAGACTCAAGGATGAACCTCATTCTACTTTGAAAGACTTCATGGTACTTTGAAAATAACACAACTTATAAAGAAAATAATATTTTACATGTTTAAAAAGATATATAACAAAAATCAGTTTATGAATGTTACATAATTCTTTGTGAGTGGAATATCTAAGTGTAACAAAGTTAGCTGTTTAAAAATTGTTTGGTAGTCAACAGCTAGGTGGAGCACTGAGCTTTAGCTAGTCCTCGCCTGCCCCACTACATCATACGACATGCTATTTGAGATCCAAAGCGGTGCCTAAAGATCTATGATTAGGAAGCTACCTCTTCCAGTGTCAGTGGAGTTGCTACCATCATTGGTGTAGCAGGGACCAGCATGGATCTTAGGGCCAGAGTAGAAGTCTTTGCTGGTGTCAGCACCAGCCCAATAACAGGTCCCATGGGGACGGACAATGTCCAGATGGACCTGTTGGTGGTAACCTGACTGAAGGCCCCTGCAGTTCCATGGGGCCTGAAGATGCCCAGAGAGAACAGGCAGAGCACTGATAATCTACTGCAAGGCTTCAATCTCCTGTGGGGTTGATGACTGCCCAGGCAGCTAAGGACCAGCTGAAGACTTAGTTCCATGGCTGGAGATGTCATATGGAGTGTGCCTGACATCATGACACCATTGCGCCTTCTCTTTAGGTTCAGACTGGTAGGATGGGGTCAAGTGCCACTTCGCTTTCTTATGCTTGTGCTTGGACTTCTACTTACCGGAGGATTTGAACCAGGAAGATGAGCAGTAGTTGGATCAGTCTGAGGCAGAGTCCAGGCTAGCAACTTGGAATGTAAGTGGGACCTATGCAAATGCCATGACTTCTTCTTGTGTTCAGGTGATATGCAACTTTGCCTTCTGCTCTTAGATCCCTTTTGAGTCCATGAGGGTCACTTATTGCACATCTCAGAGTTGCCTTCCAAGCCCAGACAGCAAAGATACACATAATGAGGTCTGTGAACAATATTTGCTTCCTATAGTCATGACATGACTTGAAACCCATTGTTTTCAGAAGAAACATAATTCCATAGCACATTGTGAAATTGTTTAAAAGTTGTTTGAAACCCCCAAAAAATGGGAGTGGGGTTCCTGATCCAAATACATAGAAAGAAACAATATGATTTCAATGCACAGGGGTGGTGCTTATATGCAGCTCTGCTCTATCACTTCCAGGGCAGTGTGGACCCAATGCAGGGCTGCATGATGCCACATAACAGTGTGCAAGAGCACTGGTGTGAAAAAATCTCCAGATCCAGTTTGGTACCTCTGAGTATTCAAAGGTGAGTAAGTTGTGGGTTGAAATAACCATCAGGAAACCAATTTAGGCCTACCACCATCAGCTGTGCCTGTTCCTGCTATTGGCTGAAGTTCCACCAAAGACATAACATGTCTCCTGAGAGCAGAACGGGGAAGGAAGTATTAGTTGAAACATGTTGTGTGCAGTTGTTTTGGCTCAAGGCAAAGTGGGGAAGGTCAACAGCACCCTTTAGTAAGTTGTTGTCTAAGAAACGTGAGAATCTGAATGGATAATAGGGGAAGTGGAGTTAAGTACCCTTATGCTTAATGTATGGAGATATGTATAGAAGGTGCAAACACAGGTGTGTGAATGTGGAGAAGGGGAGTGTCCTGTCATGTCATGGAATCTTGGTGTTGGTAAGAGGGCAAATGTAGCATCATAGTGTTTGTGCGCAATTGCGGGCATGTACAGTATCCTAGTGTTGTGAAGATGGTGAAGAGTACTACCCTTTCATAAGAGAAAGCCTAGGAAAGTGTAGTACTCTTTGGTGTTGTGTCTGAAAGTCACAGGTTACATCAGTGTGTGCTCTGAAACCAGTTGTCTGTGTGTAGGAATGCGAGGTTTCGACAGGTGTGTGGTGCTGGAGGCAGAGTACATTGGTAGGAGGTGTTTTGTATGTTTCAAATGTGTTGTTTCACCCATGTGTGGTCTTGAAAGAGTCATTTTATACAAATGAGAGGATTCGACAGATCTATGGCACTGGATGCAGAATACATTGGTGTGTGCCTTGTATATGTGTTGATATGTCGCTTCAGGGGGCATGCATGTAGGTTGTATGGTGGGAGTGCTTCCTTACTCTGGAACCTACAACCAATGAAGTTACAGATGAGATATGAATCCTGTCCAACAGACCTCCCCACAGTAAGGTCCACTGTACATGCAAGTTCTGTTGAAGGGCTGGCATGTGCCACTGACTGTGTGAAACACAAGCAGGATGCATCATAGTAGTAGAACAAGGGGCCTCACAACCATCACAGCAGGAACAGTTCTCACCTAAAACATTAGGATCTTATTTTTATTAGGATCTTATTCTTATTCACAGTAAGTCATGGACTCACTGTGAAGGTGGAAGAGCCTTCACAGTGACCATGACCAGGATGATCCCAGAAAAGGTCCATGTCAAAGGGATTTGGACTCTATTATGAAAAACACCAGAGAGTGAAACAACAGCTTTGTGTGCAGCAGATGATTTGAAGCTAGTTGGGCCAAGCTCACCTTAGGGCCAGGTGTTGAGCTACAGGAATATATGTATCCTCAACCTGCGAAGATGGACTGCAACCACCAATATGACTTTTGTAAAGACCTGAGGGGTTGATGTAAGGCTGAAAAATAGGAAAGTGAACTGAAAGTGGTTGGCTCTCTCTACAAAGCAGAGGTACTAACTCTGGGACTGCACTTATCCTGCAGGTTCAAGGACACCATCCAATCCCTATGATTCAAGGTTAGCAGAACTTGTGCTAGCAGCATCATTTTCAAGCTTGTCTTTCTGTGAAACAAGCTCAGTATTCTTAAGTCAAGTACTGTGAAAGGCATCCCGCCCGAGCTCCACTCAGGTACTATTTTGAGTGAAACTTTGGCGAGCAACTTCATCAACCTCCCAGGAAAGGAAAAGGGTACAGCCGTATGTAAACTGGGGGGTTGTGTGTGGCAGTGTCCAGAAAGGAAACAGCACAGCCAGCTTTGATAATTCATAGTTCCTATCCATCTGACATGACCAAGTGCCAGTCTGGTAGGCAATGTTGAATCCGACTGTTAACTGGGCTCAGTTTATTGCAGAGGGTGAACTAAAACTACTTTAATATGTTGCCTGGAGAAGAGGAGAACTGAGGCTGCTGCTGTTGACTTTGTTTCTTGTGCCCTCTCCCTGTCCCCAGAACCATAAAAATCTATATGGGTTGGATCAGCTCTAGACACTGACAGAAGATTAGGCCGGTAGAGTAGCTCAAGGCATACCAATTCTCTGCTACTCCTAAAACCTTCCATGGCTGAATTAGCTATGTTGCTGAGAAGCCTAGCTCCATCAAAAGTTATGTCTATCAAGGATACTTGGACATCTGTGGCAAATCTGGTGCAGTGCACATAGACATGCCTTTTGAAGTTGGCACTGTTTGCCATAGCAACGGAAATGCAGTCAGCCATTTCCAAGCCAAAGCATAAGCAAGGCCAATCTGCCTGATCAAAAAACTCTGGCACCTCGTGTCAAACCTCATATACAATATCCCACAGACTCTGGAAACAGTGAGACAGAAAGCAAGAAGTGCTGAAAGAGAGCAGTGCTCTCCTGAGGAAAAAACTATCTGAGGAAAATACTATCTTGCTGATTACTGATTCAACCCTGACCCCCCGCACCCACCACCGAGTCCACCACCCCTGTGACTACCACTCGCACCAGTCGCCTGACCGTCTGGTCCAGCGTCAGCGACGAAGACACCATCAAAACCATGAACTCCATCCACTCCGGATTCCCATCGGACCCCTGCCCTCACTACGTCTTCAACAAAGCCAGCGCAGCCATCGCGCCCCACCTCCGGAAAACAATCAACTGTTCCTTCGAGACAGCAACCTTCCCAGAAAGCTGGAAGCACGCCGAGATCAACGCCCTTCTGAAGAAGCCCAAGGCGGACCCCAAGGACCTCAAGAACTTCCGGCCCATCTCCCTGCTCCCTTTCCCGGCAAAAGTGACCGAGAAGATTGTCAACAAACAGCTGACCCGCTACCTCGAAGTTAACAACATCCTGGACCCTTCCCAATCCAGTTTTCGCAGTAACCACAGCACCGAGACCACCCTCATCGCCGCCACTGACGACATCCGGACCCTGATGGACAAAGGAGAAACAGCCGCCCTCATCCTCCTGGACCTATCAGCAGCCTTTGACACGGTCTGCCACCGCACCCTATCAGAACGCCTCCATGACGCCGGTACCCAAGAGAAGGCCCTGGCCTGGACCACATCCTTCCTCTCCGGCAGAACCCAGAGCGTCCGCCTCCCACCCTTCCGCTCCAAAACCACAGAGATCATCTGCGGCGTCTCACAGGGATCCCCCCTCAGCCCGACACTGTTCAATATCTACATGGCCCCCCTCGCCCACGTCGCACGACAACACAACCTCAACATCATCTCCTACGCCGACGACACCCTGCTGATCATATCTCTCACCGAAGATCCCCACACCGCCAAAGCTAACCTCCACCGAGTAATGAAGGCCGTAGCCGACTGGATGAAGGACAGCAGACTGAAGCTGAACTCAGACAAGACGGAGGTCCTCATTCTCGGACCCACCCCATCAGCCTGGGACGACTCTTGGTGGCCCACGTCACTAGGCACAGCCCCGGAACCCACGGACCACGCACGCAACCTGGGGGTCATCCTCGACTCCACTCTCTCCATGACCAGGCAAGTCAACGCTGTCTCCACGTCCTGCTTCAACACCCTCCGTATGCTCCGCAGGATCTTCAAATGGATCCCCCTCGACACGAGAAAAACCGTTACCCAGGCCCTCATCACCAACAGACTTGACTACGGGAACGCCCTCTACTCAGGAACTACAAACAAGCTCCTGAGACGACTCCAACGCATCCAGAATGCCTCGGCCCGACTCATCCTCGATGTCCCCCGCTGCAGCCACATCACACTCCACCTGAGAGGCCTGCACTGGCTCCCCGTCAACAAAAGGATCACCTTTAAGCTCCTGATCCACACACACAAAGCACTGCACAACACCGGACCCACCTGCCTCAACAACCGACCCAGCTTCCACACCCCCACCCGAAGCCTCCGCTCAGCCAACCTTGCCCTCGCCACAGTCCCCCGCATCCGAAAAACCACCGCCGGCGGCAGATCCTTCTCCTACCTCGCCGCCAAGACCTGGAACACTCTCCCCACCATCCTACGACAGACCCAGGACCTGCTGGCCTTCAGAAGACTCCTCAAGACCTGGCTCTTCGACCAGTAGCACCCCCCCTTCCCAGCGCCTTGAGACCCTCGCGGGTATGTAGCTCGCTTTACAAATGCAGTGATTGATTGATTGACATCAATATGTTTGCACTCTCTGCCTGACAGAGTGGCCAGAAAGGAGTTCAGATTGACCTTGCAAGTAGAATCTTGCACCACAAGGCTCTTAGGTGTAGGCTTTTGCATCAAGAATTTTCTTCTTATAGCACCTAACAATGAGGGAACTGACCACCAGGTCTGAAAAGGTTTTTGACTAGGCCCCTAAAATCGGATCAAAATTTGTAGGAGGGGCTGCAAAGTGGAAGGTCCAGGTTGAAATATCTCTGGTAAAATGTTATAGTTGATGTCATCAGTTCGGAGTGATAAATCAAAGATCTCTGTAGCACTCTCAACAACTACAGCATAAGAGACACTTTCCTCAGTTGGGGGGGAGGGAATCAGAGAAAAATCCAAACCAGGTTCAAGAGATATCAAGGCTGACCACTGACATTTTATAAATGTGGAGGGAAGAATTGATCAGCTTCCTCATTATCTTTATCATCATGTTGGACTTGCTGAAGGCCTTGAATAGCATCTAAATCTGACCAAAAATTGTTTCCATCGTACTGATATTCACTTACAGAGATAGACAATCCAAACCTGAATCTTCCCCAACTTCTGGTTGTGCTTTTTTGTGCACCATGACATGGGGAGATATCTTGCTGAAGACAGATCGAAATCCAGAGCCATCGCTGAGACCAGATCAAGATCTGGCATTACCTAAGCCAACACCAGTGTAACAATAGGCATCAAGGCCTTCAGGAGAGAAGCAGAGGCACGCCTCATGCTGCCCGCAGAATGGGCTGACTTGACACTGGCTTAGTCAGCACTAGGGCAGGCCTGCCAGTAGAAGGTCGACTGGAGGCCCTGATAGGCCTGTGGGTATGGAAGGTGAGCCACAGGGAGCTAAAGTGTAGTTTAATATTTGCTGTTGCTAAAAGCTACAATTTGTTGCAACATTGATGAAATGATGTCCCGGGGAACGTAGGCCACATTGGATCCAGAGTCGGCATCAAATCCAGAGGGAGGTGGTGCCACAGTTAGTATCCTTCAATGATGAGTGTATGAATTCTCCCTGGAACCCGAGATACACTGAAGCTTCTGGTTCCTTTTTTTCACTTTGTCCTTAGTTTTCCCAGATAAGAGTGACCTGAATGAGACCAGCCTTGCTTCTTCTGTTCGGCAAAATAGTGTTTAGCTTCCTGCTACCAGATGGCCTTCAGGTACCACAGCATGCATTTGTCACAAGACTTGGAGCCATGCTTTGAACCAATACACCTCAAAAACACATTGTGTGTGGTAGCTACTGACATCTTTTTGCGACAACCTATAAACTCTATACTCTTCAAGGACATTATCTCTGAACACTGACTAAATATTTTGAAACAAAAGCTGGGGTTAAAACAAAACAGTAATTTTGGAGCTCTGGATCCTTGTTGAAGGACGTGGAAAAACAGGAACTGACATCAGCATGTATGTCATCTCATCCAGAGGTGAAAGAGTCTTAACAGGCAGATGGCACCACCCATCAGCATGCAGGAGTTACTGCAGGAGCTACTGCAGAAGTTAGCTGTTGGATCCAGACTGGCACCTCTGATGCATTTGTGAGGCAAAGTGAGGAATCCGTGGTTAGAGGTATCCATCAGAAAGAAAAGTTGTGGCCCACCGCTCCACTCCTGGCTTCGTTGAGGTGGAAAGCAAGAAATAATGCCACTGAAATCATAAGAAAAAGTGACTAACTCTCTAGGCTTTTTCACGTGTGACATTGTAGCTCGCTTTACAAAGTGATGGATGGAACAAGTATGCCATTAGTTCAGAGGAAGAATGTCTCTTCATCACCAGCAGCAGCATGTGACAAAGCAGGAGCTGAGGCCGGGCCTTATTGTGATCACAACTTTACAGAGCAAATGATAGCATACTAGAGAATGGGGAGGTAATAACTACTGAACACTCCCCCAAGGGAACAGTATTGGAAACTTTAGCTCAGTAGAGGGAGCATTTCCTTCCACGTGCTGATTGGAGTACTGCATGAGCGGGCAGTACAAAACTGCTCATCGATAAATGAACGGTGGTAAATGAATTAGGGACTCTACAGTGTATAATACCATGATTTTATATTTTATATTATCAACCTACACTAATATCATGGGCAGAATATTGCCACCAACATATTGCCAAGGTATGTATAGGCAAATATGGATTTACTGTACTTAACTCCACATCCACGTACCTTGACAATATATGTACCGTCAGTGTACGCAGTCGTGGAGTTGAATAAATATATACTTTACAAAAATCCAGAATGATAACGAAATACTAACTGTAGGCAAGTCAATCACACGCTTTTATCTGCTACATCATAAAAATACTGGATTAAAGTGTATTCACTGGGAAGACTATATGCAGCGTTATAAACTTTCTGGGTGGCAAACATGCATGCTGCAGTATAAGGTGGAGACTTGTGACTGTTTTCACATGGTTTGGCTAATGGTTACACAAATATAGTGCACCCGAAGGAAGGTCTGTTTTCTCCGATATCAGGCTGCTACAGTGAGTTATTTGTTTTTCTCTTGGGGATTCAGTCCAAATGGCTTCAAGCCCTGCCACGTCTACACATCTAATCGTTTATGTAAGCCGATGAGTGCATGGCTGGCACACTTTGTTACCTACCCACAGTACTTAAGCAGCAAAAAAGATTCAGCTGGAACATAAGCACCACCTCTATGACTAAATTCACAATTGTTGTTGGTTAATATAGGATTTAAAAAGTGAAATATTATTTCACTTACTGATACAATCCAGAGAGTTACACTGGCTTACCGTGGAGGCAAAAAACAAATGAAGGGCCCCATTCTTTAAACATTTGGAACTTTCTACTTGCGGATTTCCTGCGTGCCAGGGGCGCATAGTTCTCACTGTCTGGGTAGGCCAGTTCTCCTGAATCCCGTGCCAGCCCCAGCTTTCCATACATCATCCTGCAAAACGTTAACGGATTCCTTATTTGCATGGGAAAATATGCACATGCACATTTTTGTATGCTATAAAAACATAACATTCTCTTCCTACACCACTAGAAAATGTGGGGATCCCCGGCCACCCTGAAAAGGGAAAGGAGTTTACGCTTCCCCTTCACAGGAGTAAATATCTTACCATTGATAACAGGACCCCCTGAGCGTGGTCCTGTGAATACCCTCAACATGTAAGCTTGTGGGAGTGCACAAAGTGCCGTGAGATTCATGTTCAAAATTCCTGGTCATCCATGCGCAGGGACGTCCTCTTCTCATCTATGCAAGGAGTTGTACGTACATCGAGGTATCAGTGCGAGAAAATCCTAACCCTTTTACAAGTGCAACCTACTTTGCTAGGCCACAGATATGCGTTTATGGACTCTCAGCTACGTAATTAACTTCCCCCAGGAATTCGGTCCAAACTGTATTGCACAGTTTTGATGCCCATTGAAGATGTACCTGTTTTAGTCCCACTTTTACGTCAGCTTTGATGACTGGTTACCAGAGGTGACCTGGAGCCTTTCAATTGTTATGTCAAAATATGTTTTGTCCAAGTTTTCATCTTAATACACTCAGCTTTCTTGAGACCTACTTACTGTGCACTAAAACAAAGGGACTGGGGTGTGATGTACAGCGCAACTCCAAAATAATATCCACAAACATCATTCATATTTATGAACAAATTCTGGTATTTCTGCTGGCAATCACTAAGCTGCTCTAAATTTACTTTGTGGTACTAGTAGCCAGGCACAGTGACTCTCCTGTTTAAACACAACATGCAAAGTGATCAATTAAATGCTTGAACTAATCTCATCCACTAGTAATTACTTTGAACTGCATTCAAGGCCATAGTTTTTCAGCTCATTTGTGCCACTGCAAACATGGTCAACCAAATGATAGCCAGTCTTCGCCTTGCTCTAGCAGTCTAAACCACTGGTCACAGCTGTTTTGAACATGAACACAAGCACACCCCATACCAGTTTTAGTCTTCTTCAGTTGCACTAGAGAAGTTAAAATTTAATACAATGGCACAGTGAGATCAAGACCTAAATCTGGACATACCCATCCTACTGGGTGACTTAAATAAGCAACAAAAAATTTGACTGCTGAAATGCTTGAATAATTCTCACCCATACTTTCCATTACAATGTTTTTTAATTTGTTGTGCCTTGACAGGCCAACCATATGGAAATCAGTCTAGTTTCTTCTCCAAAAGAAATTGTTCAGTTCCAAGCACTAGGAAATTAATTGAAACATAGGCAACCCATGACTAATTTCAGCCTTATTGGGACTCACAGTTTGGTGGGACCTCATACCTTTGACGCAGCAAGCTCATGAACCACTTCTGAACTTACCCCTCCTGCTTAAGGTGTACTTAGACAAGTGATGGATGAAATGCTTGAATAAATCTTTACGACAGGGGCATGTTCCTTTCCTTTGTTTTAGATTACCTTTTCTATCACAGGCAGACACCAACCATAAGCAAATCAATCTTGACTCAAGTCCAAGCGGCTTGGTCTGTACTGTTCCTATTGGAGGAACGGGATTAAAGATGACTTGTATATTGTTCGTTCCTGTCTGTAGGGAAAGAGTAAGGACCAGAATATTTATCAGTGCCTGAGATTAACTCAAACATTCCACCCTTCACTTTTCTGTTCTGCCGAGAAGCTTAATTGCAATAGATATGTCTATAGATGGATGAGTAGCTCACTGTACTATAGCACTGTGCTCTACCTGACCAAAAAGGCCCAGCAAGGTTGAAACCAGTCTGCGACTACTTATGCTGTCGTTCAGTGTATATGGCCTAACTGTTCAGGCTTGAAAGTTGTTATTGAAGCAGTACCAAAGCTGATTTACAGGTGGTTGGTTCATATGAGAGCAAAAAAAGAATGGCCTGGAAAAAAGCACAAAGTTATGATTTGTGGCTGAGATTCATTTAGGTATTCCTCTCCTACTGTTCACTGTCCTTAAAATATGCATATGTATCTTGATGTTGTTGGCTTGGCAGCAGATATACCTATTTGCATCTCAGTAAATGGAATACTTAGAATGATGTGCAACTGTACCAGAATATTTGTGTATGCACCTTAATCAAAATAATACAGTAACCTAGTTAAATCAGTATACGGTATGCTAAAATAACTTTAATAATATCCAACTGCATTTATGTCGACTTCATAATTGACTCATATAGTCAAGGTAAGCATATATAGAAAATTATAGATTTACCACTCTTAACTCCACATTTCAGTACTTTGATGATGTGCTGGTAGTCAATATTGTGGAGTCAAAGTAAGTGCTCAAAATAGGAGTACACCACCGATAATATGGTAGCGTAAGTATTATGCTGTTGTTCTTAACATTACAATACTCCCAAATATGTTTTTCAAGTGGATTTTGCAATTCTGTAATACCTTTCTTTTAGTTATTTGTCGCAGTCGATGCATAGAAACAGGGTATCGTCGCTCTGATAGGTAAAGATAGGAAGTGATTACATGTACCTCAACATTCAGATTGGTAACTTGTGCATCATATGCTGGTTCCTAACCCTTTCATCATCAAGGACTCGCCAAAAGAATCATAAAACAGACTCCAAATGCTAAGAGGCAACAAATTCAAAATGAATGTAAAATGAAAATTAATAAAAATGCATCTTCAGAAAAAAACAATATAAAACATTATTACATCAACACTAGTGACGGAGGCTCTTTATGTGGCTGACTTCTGAACAAGATCAGACATAATGTGGGAATTTGGTGTATTCCAATTTTAGCTTTTAAAACGCTTTTAAATCAAAAATCTTTTTGGGGACCAACCTGGAAGTTGTATCCGACTTTGCACAAGGCTGGAAATTCCCTAAAATGAGGACACAGTTAACCAGAATATTTCTGTCTAAAAGTTCCAACTGAGACAAATCTGCAAGCTATGTCTAGGTTTGGGCTACAGGAGCCCACAAAGAATTTGTGGGAGCTCCTAAACATTTGTGGATTAGTAGTACAAAGACTGCTTCTACGCAGTTCCACATCACAAATGCAAGCACAGCCCTTTGAGTTTCTGTATTGCTCATGCAGATTCAGATTTAAAATTAAAAAAATATATATTTTCCACTAGTAGTTTCTTACTGCCCACAAACAGCAAAAGTTGCAACAATGTTCTGTCATTAGACCTCATTCCACACATGCACAGCCTACGCTTTGTAATTGGTTACAGTCCACTTACAGGATTCCAACACTTCAGTTATCCTGACATCCAGTTCAGGACAGATACTTTCCCTGGACCCAGCTTCTAGACAAATATGTTTTCCTATGAGACAAACAGCTTCCAATCAAGAGCCAGGAAAGCTGATGATCGAGTTGGGATGCAAACAAGTTGATTATGAATGGTCCCCCAAGGGAGGATAGGGCTTGGAACACTGCCAGAAAAAGCTTCCACAGGCTCAAATCCCAGAGATGGCGAGATTGCCAGTCCGCCACTTAGTTGTCTGACCCCGAGAGATGTTCTGCCGTCACAGAAACATGGTGCTCCAGGCAGTACTCCAAAAAGTTCTTGGCCAGATCTGAGAGGGACTTGGACCGCGTATCCCCCAGATGATTGATAAAGCAGACTGCTGCTAAATTGTCCATCTACAGAAGAACACAAGATAGCATCCGGTCCTTAGTCCAACATGTGACTGCAGAGGAGTCCGGCATCAGCTTCAGGCAATCGATATGTAGGAACTGTTCTGTGGCGGACAATCCTTCACTGGTGGTGAATTCCCCACAACGAGCCCCCCAACTTGAGCAGCTGGCATCAGACTGAATCACAAGATCCGGTTACAATCCGAAAATGGCATGACCATTCCACGCCTCCATATGGAGAGCCACCACTGGAGCTCCTCCTTGGCTTCATCTGACAGGGTGACGTACTGGGAATATGTGAGACCACGTCAAAGGTGAGATACCTTCAAACGTTGCAAGGCCCAAAAGTGTAGGGGCCCTGGAAATATGGTCTGAATTGAGGATGACAACAGGCTTGCCACCCTGGCTATCTGGTGAAGAGAGGTCCTTGGTTTTCCCAGCATCCTCCTCACTTTGTGTCAAGTTTTTGCCATCTTCCTGGAGGGAAGGCTCAGCGTAGTTGCTACTGAATTGATAACAAGCCCCAGAAAGGTGGTTGAGCATGAAGGAGCCAAACTTGATTTCGCCTGGTTGATGACAAACCCTAGGGATTGAAGTAGATCCACAGCCATCTGTAGGTGATGGGATAGCGCATGCATACATTGGTCCATCAGCAGCATATCATCCAGGGACCTTATCATTTGTATACTGGACGCCCTCAAGCTTTCTGGTATCAGAACTTGGTGAAACATCAAGGGGCCGACAACAGGCCAAAAGGTAGAGAGGTGAACTCGAAAGTTTGGCCCTGCCATTGGAATTTGAGAAACCGACGATGCTGTGGAAAAATGCGGACTGTGAGATAAGCATCCTTGAGATCCAGTTGGACCATCCAGACATTGGGCCGCAGACGGTCACGAAGGAAGAGGATGCCCTCCATCTTGAAGTGGCAGTATACCAACCACTTGTTGAATTCCTGGAGATTGATCACTGGGTGCTGACGCCTATCCTGCTTCTTGACCAGAAACAGTTTGCTTATAAACCCAGAGGGTTGTGGCTTGGAAGGCCAAGAGTTCCTGAACCTCCCTCTGAATAAGGGTGGCCTCCTGTCCAGAGAAATGGATGGGGTGGGGAGAAATACATTGAAAGGGGGGCCCATAGTACTCTATGTGGAACCCCTGTACTGTTTGGAGCACACAGACATCAGATGTGAGAGCCTGCCAATTGTCTATAAACTGTGCTAGTGGACACCCCAAGTGACTGCAAGAAATGAATGAAAAACTCACTGTGTGAACCGGAATTGGCTCCTCCAATGCAGGATCCGTTGTAGTGACTCTATGTGGTGCAACCGCCCTCTGGTGGGGTAGAATCCCACGAAGCGTGAGGAGCCCTGACACTGACCTCGCTGGGAAGTTTGGCCCCTGCCAGAGGCAAAGTAATGGGAATGGCCAGCCAGGCGCCCCTACGACAGCCAGCCCCATTGAAAACATGCATATTGAAGATGTGCTTGACAGTGGATTGGGCCTTCTGAAGTGAACTGAATGTTGACACAAATTTGCCAGGCTCTGTGACAATTGGGTCACCAAAGAGCCCACCCTCTGCCACCGGGGTCTGCCTCTGATTTTGCCAATTCCCCTAGCTTGAGGTCAATTTTAATTAGCAAAGATTTGCGCCAATCCGTAGTGATGGCGCAGTATGCATTGCCGAGAAATATAATGGCTGTTGAGCCCAACTGAACAGTATGTCTGGGGGAATCAAAGCACTGGACGTCATGGCGTCCTCTGGCGTATAAAAGATCTTTATGAGTGGGTCAGTGATGTCCAAGAGCTTGTCCTCGCATGACCACTATGAGCGGTTGATACGCTTCTTGGGGTCCTTAATGTATTTGGCCAGAAAAGTGCCATAATCGCTTCTATCTCGGATGTGATGGTCATTTCCCATCCAGCGATGGGGAGGGCGACATTCCGCCCAGAGGCGGTTTCTAAGCTCCTAATCAAGAGGTTTATAGAGCCTTCTGGCCACATACATGGCCATCTTGTCACCAGGAGTCCACTCAGAGGAGTGGGGATGCATGCGTCCTCTGGGTCTAAGAGATCTTACTGGCCATCAGCGGGTTCCTCCACAGTGGCCCAGCGGGTGGATTGGATGAGGGTCTCCAGGAACAGTCATAGTCAGACTGACCCTCTGAACCCGTAAGGGAACCATTTGAAGGTGGGGGGGGAATGGGCATGCTTTTGCTGGGTTGTGAGAAGCCAGCGGGCATGGGCAAGTCTCGGGGCGTAGAGGGGTTGGCCCCTAAAAATGCTTTCTTAACCTTGACAAAAGCGTCTTGCAGGTGTTTGCGAGGGTTCTCAGAGTGTTCAGCAGAGGCCACTCTGGAGGATTTGGGGCTGAAGGCCCAGGAAAGTCTTCCCTCTGTGTGAGTGGTTCATGCATAATTGTTCCATATCCATGAGTTTTTTTCTCCAGAGGGACCATTGAGTCTGAGATCGCTTTAATTATGGATGTGTCTACTGCATCGCAGCACAACTCGGTGACCAGGAAGTGCTCAACGTCAACCTCCTCCCTGTAATATTCCCCGTACTCCTCCATGGGGTTGTGAGGTAGGTATACCTGGTCCGTAGGTATATGTACGGGACAGTGGCCACCCACCAGGTAAGAGGGAATTAGATTATGTGGGGAGGAACCCCAGCAGTGTACAATAGCCTGCACTAGCCATTGTGGGGCCCTTAACAATGGTAGGTGGAGGAGGTGACAGCCAGCCCTATATCTTGGCAGGTATATGGGATTGGCAGGCAACAGGCCTTGAAAGCATGAATGGGATATTCACTGATTTATAGGTGTGGCCCAAGAATGGAGGATCACAGTCTTCTCAAGGCTCCAACACTGGGTGTGAGCCAGGCAGACAACTCACCCTTATTGCTAAAAAAACGGGCCCAATACAATCAAAAATGGCATTATGGGCAATGTCTGCCTCATGCAGGAGTCACTCCTCCTGACAGGGTCTTACCCTTTCAAGCTCCAGACTGGAGGAGCACTCAGCTCATTATTGCCGTGGGTGGAGGCACTCAGCTATGTCTGAAACTAATGTACACTCGGTGGCCCAACGAGTCAGTGAGCATCATAATGAAGACACGAGAGGGGCATGGGCCCTCTAGTGGTCAGCAGACCACCACACACCCTGGCCCCAAAGTCCTCAGGTTAGGGAAATTAGTGTGGAAAGTGGTCACGAAGGAGTGGCACGACGTCTCCTCGGCCGCTTCTGAATAAGGTGCGTGCTCCTCTCACAACCTGAAAGGAATTACAATAAAGAGCAACTAAAGCAAAATGTGAAAAAAGGACAGGAGTCCCAATACTCAACTGACATGGCTGGTAGCAGTGAAGAAAGAGGGCACTAGATAAAGGACAACACATGTTTACAGACCACGGCAACGTCTGATTGGACATGAACTTGTATATTTGAAAACTTCATTGTTCCCTGGGGTTATGGGAAATTACATTTTTTCTTCTTGTTGTTTACAGTTTAATATGGCTGCTATTTCAATAAACAAAGAAAGAAGGACATAATCCTCTCCTCTGAGTCCTGCCATAGAATCTTTCATAGGTAGTGGTTTCTTCTGCGCCTTTGGTGGTGTTAACAGAACTTTGAATCAGAGGTCAAAACAAGTGTATTAAAAAAACATACAACCCAAAAGAACAGCAGGGCGTGATGAAAATTCTTCAAGAAACCGCTGATTGTTTCTCAGGACATTGCACAGACATCTACTTTGAGGATTTGCCCTTGAAAAACAAAAAAAAAGATACCAACTGACTCACCAGACTGGCCGTCTTTAGCATTTTCCATGAAAGGGCAACTACCATGTTGCTAGAAGCACTTTTGGCAAATATTCCCGACTTGTTCGGTGGGTAAGACTTAATATGGTGGGCTGGAGTAGCATAGGCAGTGCCTCCACTGTTCTGCATCTACAGTGGCCAGCTCGCCTGACTCATTTAGTATTTAGAAAATCTATACAGGAAGTTGTTATAGCCAAGGAATGCTAGCTGGATGTGCAGCCAGGTCCTCATTGTCCGGAAATGCCATGATTTGACCACTGGAAGGTATTATAATGACCTCATAATTGACCTGCTAAAGATTTCATCATACAAAATATAAAAATATTGTGCTTATTTGAAAAATTATTACCTCAATGAACGCATTAAACAGGGACCATTGTTTTCTTTATCGAGGTGCATTGCGTAATGCAGCTTGCTGGAGGATGTGTGTGGATAGATGTGGAAGAAACAGTATTAGGGAGATTTAACTGGTCCAACTACTCTGATTAAAAGCTGATAAATGACTCAATAATGTAAATGAGTTTCATTGTTGTTCATAGGAAGCCTTTAGCACCAGGGAGGAATCAAATCCTAGTTCTTTACTGCTCTGACAGAAGAGCAGTGAAAAAAAAAACTTGTTTTTCACTTCTCTGATGACACATTTTGGGAAATGGCCATTCTTCAGTTTTGCAGAGACCTACTGAAAGTGGTGGAAGGGCAAATGCTGATGAATGCCCTTTCTGAGTTCTTCAGAGACCTTAGGGAAATGATGGAACAGTTGATGGTGATCTCCTGTTACGATTATTTCCTCTGCATCCCTGGATCTCAACAGACTCGAGGAATATACTGCTTGGTAGGTGATTCTCTGGAATTCTCAAATGCCATTTTTACTGGCTTCTGTTGGTCTACAAAAAACCACTGGAGATAACAGAAGAATGCATGGCTCAGCTGCGGCTCAGTGTAACAGCCACCCTTGAGCATGCTGCATGTTCTTCACTTTTAAAGAGAATGGTTACTTCTAATGATATTTGTGGAAAGAGACATGGAAGGAAGTAAGCCCTGAGGGAGGCGAGGAGGGCAATAGTTTAGTAGTTTAGTCCAGTGGTTATTTATAAGTGCTAAATATACACCACTGGAGAGGTCTCTTGGCTCCGCAGGAGCTAGATGCCAAACAAAGGTTAAAACTCTAGTGAATGCAAGAATCTAATGGTGAGCAGATGAGATCACCTGAGTTAGATGGATCAGTTGAATTACACGAACTGGATAAAGCAAACAAACAGCCAATTTCCAACAGTCTTTGTAAACTTCAGATTATCAGGTACTAGTCTGAGGGGCAATGGGAGCTTATTCTTCATTTAACTGATATGAGATTTGCTTTAATTTAGGGACAGTCAAGATGTTTATTTGTCAACCTCAACTGATAGTCGGGTTGTGATGGTTTGCATTTCAATCTTAACTTGGTTGATTGAGAGGTGTCATAGATTTTTGCATCCGGCCAAATGCTTTAAAGATAATCTCTTTTCCCACTGGGAGCCAGTGTAGAGTCTGCAAAGAATCTGGCACTGAATCACATGTTTCAAGCCAAATATTAAGCATGCAGCATCATTTTGGATACAACAGAATCTATTCATGTTTTCTTTCTGATTCCTAATTAGAATGGGTTTTAGTGACCAATCCTGAAATTAATTAATTAATTTGTCACCATGATTGCCTGGGAGAAGGTGTGAAATGGTGAGGGAGGTATTATTATAATATTTGTATCTGGTTACCAAGTCATGATTTTGACTTACATTTCCTATTTTGGCACACCTGTGTTTAGTTTATTAATGACTACATTCATTCTGTGTGTAATAATTGTGTTTGATTCTTCTCCCTACAGGTGAGGATGAACCTTTGACCACAGAAGCACTGGTAACAACAGTCCCCGTAAACAAGAAGGTGCAAAAACCGAAAGCATTTGAGGAGCGAATTCCTGTCAGGGGGGTCACCCTAGAAATACTGGGTGATGCTGCTTCACAAGACCCAATTGATCCCTGGCACATACATCTAGATATTCACCGACTGGTACAAGTTGAGCACCAAAATCTGGCATTTAATGCTGTTCAAGGGAAACACAAACAGGTTAGCTTTGACAATGAAAGTATGACTTTGGAGGGAAATGAAGACACTGAACCTGTGCATCCCCACTTAATAGACAGTCCCACTGAAGAAAAGATCGGACCATTTAGAACCATTAAAAGAAAGCCTTCTTGGAAACCACTGACAACCACTTCTTTAATACATCACCAAATCTCATCCATAAATCAAATTTCAGGATCAAACAAACTATATTATTACCCTTTCCCTCAAAAGAAAGGGCCCAGGATTTCAGAAGCTGCCAGGCGTCTTGGATTATATGTTACTCAGTCAAGTATTTGAACAAACTAGGCAAACACTGTCTATTAGTTTTTTGAAGAAGAAATGTGAGATGCAGGAACCACCCAAGGTTGAAGGCTGTAATGGAGAAAGGCCAACTATTCTTCCGATGTGTGCCAAAACACCTTTGTGCTATGGTCTTATTCAACAACAGGAAAACAAACAAGGCAAAGAAAGGTTTCTGCTCTTGAAATTGTAGGATCTTTTTTCCATACACTTTTTACCTAGTTGCCTTTGTAGTTTTCATTGTGTCTCGCAGCATCAAGACTGGCGTGCACTTGAGTTCATGTGGAAATACTTGAATGGTTCACAGCCTGAATGGCAGAGCTGAACACTGCCACCTACTTTGTTTTTGTGATTCATTTTGATACAGGTTGCTGTTAAAACTTTGCTTCCATTTAAGCATATGCATACCCATTCTTTGGGAATCACTTGAACCTTCATGACATTCAAAATCAGTGAAAAAAATAAACAATGTCTTAGCAATGAAATTAGGTTGTTCATGTTGTCATGAGCAACTGAATTCCAGAGCTTACAAGATTTCCTTTATAATTCTGCATTGGCCACTCTTGCTACTACACTATTGTGGACCTATAGTGTGTACTAATTAAGTTGCACATTCCTGTATGTGTCTTTCAGATGCACAGTAAATGACGTTAGGTGGAAGGATTGCTGTTAATACATTGAAAAGAAACGTGGTACCATTACTCCACCAACAAACTCCAAAAGACTTCAGATTATTTAGGATGAAATTATTATCTTGCCCTACTTTGAAGTCTGAATCCATAATAATAACTGTTGTTTCTACTGATAATGTAGAACAACAATTTGGTATGTTTGTGTGTTGTATATGTTCTGGGTGCACAAGTGTGTTTTAAAGAACATTCACAACAACATGGCTGTTTATTTTGCTGTTGGATCATTCTAACAATTGCTTGTCATCTTACTAGACTAAGAAAGATTTTTGTTTTGTTCTAAACACTGATAACGTTTACAGGAACACAGATAAAGACAATATAATAAACTGGTATTCTGGATGGTGCAGATTGCTTTTTCAGGTATGACAGTTACAACAAAGGATGCACTTAAATGATTTCCAAAGCAAGGCGGTTAGATGTGCACCCTAAAGGACCATTCAGAATGATGCAAATGGAAAGGAAGGCATTTTATGTCAAGGAGAGTAAGATATTCAAGGAAGAATTATAACTGATGCTGCTTGGATGAGATATAAAGGCACTCTTGTGAGTACCAGTGTGTTCAAGGAAAAAATAGAGCAATCTGTGAGCTTTGTAGCATGACCCATGACCTAATTTAGAGTTTGGTGGTAAATTCTCTAATTTCTTTAGGAAGTGCCAAGGCTGGAGGCGAATTTGCAGGCAGAATTTCCTACACTATGTAACGTGTTACGGAGGAACACATGCTGCTGGTTAATTCACCTCTAGATGTAACCTCCTGAAATAAGATGATTTTACATAACCATTGAACTCTAAATGAGACAGTTAAACAGTTTTTCTTTGAACCTACTAACTTAGAATGTTCAGGTTCCCCTGAAATTCGATCCTACATACATTAAAAGTTATCTTTAAATATGGGAACTGGGAAGTCTTGCTAGGAGAGTCTATTTTGCCAAACAAAATGTCCTACAGGTGTTTATCTCTAGGTCCGAATTGATGTGTTGGTGAAAATTAATTGTTATGCCATTTCTGTTAGTGTGTGGACCTGAATGGAAATATGCATATAATTGGAGCATGTTCACGATTAATGTCTATTTGTGGGCATGTACATGTGGTTGAATGATCCCATCCTTTTTTAAATCTGTGCTATGTATTTCTTTTGTAAATCCATTGATGATGTTATGTTACAACTAAAAATTGTCATATCTCTTTACCTCTGGTGATAAAACAGTACATCTGATGGTCAATAATCCCTCCGATAAATTGTCCTGCATCATTAGGAAGAATGGAGCTCATCAAAACTTTTCAGTTAGAAGAGATCAGCATTGGAAAGGTATAAAGAAGGTGGAGGATCTTAAATCAACTGGGGAAGTATTGTAGTGTAGGTGGGCAGCAAGAGAAAAAGATCAAAACTACAACATAGTACAGAGGTCAGTGGAGGGTACAGATAGTGTTGGCATAATGAACTAAGGAGGTGTTCATAGATAAGGAGTGGGCTCATTGGCAGAAAGTGTAAGGCTAAGATGTGGGATATTTTGATCTTTTTCTTTTTAAAAATGATAGATTTGGCCGACTGGTTTTACAAATATGAGCAGAGCTGCCAGTCAAGATAATGAAAGAGGGAATTTGAAACTGGCTGACAAAGTAAGCCCCAACTTTGAAGGTAGAGGGGGACTGAGGAATGATGTTGGGAGGGGAAGAGATTGAGATTGAATGGTTTTCCATGAAGAAGATGAAGGGAAGGGTGTAACTGGCATAGATTAGGTAGGAAAATTGGGACAAGAACTTTATATCACTAAGAACGCCTAAGTACATGGGTAGGATGGAGAGAAGATAAAAACTTGTGGGACACCATTTGTAGTGAGGTGTGCTCAGAGCTGGAGGAGTAAATATGAGAGACACTTTTAAAGATTAGTGAGGAAAGCCAGGAGAGTTGTTGTACTCAGGGTGTTTAAACTGGACATGCTTGTCAAGAGTGGTAGTGAACTACACCCAAAACAAAGGAGTTGCATGAGCATAGATAGGAAATAGTTGTGGAAGACAGTGCTTATGATATTATACACATGCCTGAGATAATTTTTGGTAGTGTGCAGTCAACAGTAAACTTCCACTAGTTCATGATTCACTGCAGAGAAGTCATATGTAAATTGCACCCTAATGCTAGTTTCTTCCTTAATAGTCCTGTATTCATTAGTGTTTTGGTCTCTCTATCAGGAGATGTTTTCTTCCCTTGAACCTCCAGTAAAACTGCTATGTATTATTCTGAATGTCAACCTACAGTTGTTAGTGATTATTATGCAAATATGTCTTCCATTTAAACACCTAAAATTGCCATGTTTTTAAAATGTAAAACACTTTTTAATCAATTCTAATCTTTGTATGAGCCCAATAGCTGACATTGTTCAGGAACTTGGGTTGTCCATGTCTCATATGACGATAATACACAATTGGTTTTCTCCCTTACATCTGTCTCCCTGTTTAGAAAAAGTAGCCAGGTGGATGGCAAATTGCTGTCTTATGCTAAATAGGGAAAATACATAATTGATGATTCTAGGGAATAGACCCAACTCTCAACCTTCTCTAAAATGGCCAGAGTGTCTAGGCAATTCGCGAATACCTTACTGCCCCATAAAAAGCTTAGGAATGTGTCTTGACAGTTCTTTTTCTATGGATGCACAAGCAGAAAAACTTTCAGCAACTTACTTTGTCATCCATGTAATTCTCAGAAAAATCTTAGATGTATGATGGAACAATGCATGCGAATATCACACATGCCTTAACAATGGGGTCTCAACAACAACTGTGTTTTTACCACACATGCCTTTACCATTCATACTTCTACAACAAATTTAGTTGTAAAAACATGTTTGGTGAAGGAACATGCATGGTAAATTCTCCTCCCCCCTACCCCTTTACACCTGAAACCATACCCAAGCACTTAAAACTGCCCCTTCCATCCTCTGCCCTGAGCTCTAAACCCATCCGCCCTGACCCCTAAAATCTACCCTGCCCTGTCCTAAAAACTACCCAACCCCTGCTGTGTACCATCCCTAAAACCTACCCAGCCCTATCCTGAAAACTACCCGACCCCCCGCCCCTGCTCTGAACCCTAAAACTTACCCCGCCATGTCCTAAAAACTACCCGACCCCCCTGCCGCCACCCTGAACCCTAAAACCTACCCCGGCTTTTCCTAAAAACTACCCCAACCCCTGCCCTGCCCTTAACCCTAAGACCTACCCCGCCCTGTCCTAAAAACTACACGACCCCCACCCAAAGCCCTAAACCTTAAAACCTATCCCTCTGTCCTAAAAACTACCCAACTTCCCACTCTGAATCCTAAAACCTACCCTGCACTGTCCTAAAAACTACAACTCCCAAACCCTAAAACCTACCCTGCCCTGTCCTAAAAACTATCCGACCCCCCGTATCCTAAAACTTACCCCACACTGTCCTATAAACTACCCCAACCACCCCCACCCCACCCTGAACCCTAAAACCTACCCCTCCCTGTCCTAAAAACTACCCTACCCCCCCACCCCCACTCTGAACCTTAAAAGCTACCCTGCCCTGACCTAACCCTAAGATCTACCCAGCTCTGTCCTAAAAACTAACCCGACCCCCGCCCCTGCCCCAAACCATAAAACCTACCCCCTTTGTCCTAAAAACTACCCGACTTCCCGCTCTGAATCCTAAAACCTACCCCGCACTACCCTAAAAACTACACAAATCCCGAATCCTAAAACCCACCCTGCCCTGTCCTAAAAACTACCCGACCCCCGTATCCTTATCCTAAAACCTACTCCACTCTGTCCTATAAGCTACTCCGACCACCCTGCCCGCCCTGAAAGCTAAAATCTACCCTCCTGTGTCCTAAAAACTACCCCGACGCCCGAACCCTAAAACCTACCATGGCCTGTCCTAAAAACTACCCACCCTGTATGCAAAAACCTACCCCTCACTGCCCTAAAAACTACCCCAACCTCCCCACCCTGAACCCTAAAACCTACCTCGCCCTGTCCTAAAAACTACCCCGACCCCTCTACCCCCACCCTGAACTCTAAAACCTCCCCTGACCCCCTGCCCTACCCTGAACCCTAAGACCTACCCAACCCTGTCCTAAACACTACCCTGTGCCGCCGCCCCTGCCCTAAATCCTAAAACCAACCCGCCCTGTCCAAAAAACTACCCGACCTCCTGCTCTGAATCCTAAAACCTACCCCACACTGACCTAACAACTACACCGACCTTCAAACCCTAAAGCCTACCTTGCCCTGTCTTGCAGGGGGGTCAGGTAGATTTTAGGACAGGGCGGGGTAGGTTTTACGGCTCAGGGCGGTAGTGGGGTGGTTGGGGTAGGTTGTAGGACAGGGCAGGGTAGGTTTTAGGGTATAGGGCAGGGGAGGGAGTTGGTTAGTTTTTAGGCCATGGCGGGGTAAGATTTAGGGTTCAAGGCAGGGAGGGTAGGACTAGTTTTTAGTACAGGGCAGGGTTACTGTTAGGGCTCAGAGCGTGGGGTTAGGGCTCAGGGCAGGGGGTGGAAGAGGACGTTTTAAGGGCTTGGGCAGGGCAGGGGTGAATTTACCACACGTTTCTTTACCAAACATGCGTTTACAGCAAAATTTGTTGTAAAGGCATGAGTGGTGAAGGCATGGGTGGTAAAAACACAGTCGTTGAGACCGTGTTGTTAAGGCGTGTGTGATATTTGTATGCGTTGTTCCAGCATACATCCAAAGGCCCTCACTGCTATCACCATGCATATGCGTGGTAAAGGCATGTGTGCTAAAGGCATGCGTGCTAGATGCATATTCATGGAAATGGCAGCGCGTAAATGCATATCTTTGCATTGACTGCATTGTAAGTGATATTTCCCAAAAATCTTAGATCTACTTCCCATTTCCTCCAGAAAAATTGTGGTCCAATCCCTAGTTCTCTCTCACCTGGATTATGGGAACTCCCTATATTTAGGTTCCCCAAAATACGTAACCAAGAGACCCCAAGTTGTACAAAAGGCAGCTGCAAGGGCTGTACTCTGTGTCCTATATCACGCATTAGCTAAAAATGCCTTGGCCTCCCTCCACTGGCCACCCATTGAGGAAAAGATAAAATTCAAAGCATTCGTTATAGCACATTAAGGGCTTCACTCCAAAGGACCGTCCATGATTAGGGCACTATTGGTACCACACACATCTAGAAGGACACTAAGATTTTCTACTGCCCGAATCCTGAAGGTGCCTCAAAATCCCTAGATGGGGAGGAAGATCTTTCTCCCACCTCATCCCTAACTTTGGAGCTCACTGCCATTAGAATTAAGAAGCCTTAACAAGAAGACACTGTTGAGGAAACAGCTTAAATCTTGGTTCTTTCCCTATTAAGACCTCTTCATCTGGTCCACTGTGAGCTCAGGTGCAATTCTATGGCTCAACAGTGCTGGGAAGTCTTCAGGTAGCCAAGCACTATCGAAGTATACATAAAATAGAGTACCTTACCTAGGTTCAGGATAGCTGTACCCCCTGCTAGGTTTTCATGATACCCCTATCTCAATATGTTCCATTTAGATATATTGCATGTAAATATTTTTTATGTTGGAATTCTGAAAGTATGTACAGCCTTCCTGGACTGATGTTGGACAAACCTCATGTAAAACAATTGCCACACCAATTGACTCAATACTGGACACCTTTTAAATGTGCAGTCTGATAATTTCCAGATCCGTGGACATTCAGCAGCATTTCCAAGAACTGATTTTTTTAATGACACACGCAACAGTTCTTTCAAGCAGTATCTTCTAGTATATTTTGTTTCTACAGCTTTGGGCATCATTAATTTACTTGTCCTTTAAAGTATGACACATTATGAATAATATAAATGTGTGTATGGCATCAATGCATCAAAGGATAGCACTTCATGTGAAATGACGAGTCTTCAACGTCCTCATTATTCTGTGTCCTGTAAGTTTGTATGTATGTATTTATCAAAAAATATTAACTAACACACACTCATTGTAATTTGTAGTAACAGATCATTCATATCAAGGTTAGTGTAATACAACCTTTTACACAAAGTGAAAGATTGCTTTAAGCTGAGAAGTCTAAACATCAATTTTTGGATATTTGTTTAAGGATTGGATTTTATCAAACAGTCGTCTAGCCTTAATTTACATTAAAACCTGTTTTGGACTTACTAGTATTATATTGCCTAACTTATGGTTTGCTGAAATACTAAACTGGATCTTTGATGGAGTAGGTAGTCCATCAGGGTATGGCAGGTTGGAGAAAGGCAAGAACTCTATGGGCCCTGCCTTGTCGAATCTTGCCATCTGATAGCACTTACTTCTGCTAAAGATAACGTTCGATTTTAGAGTCATTGCAGTCTTTTTCATGATCCCCTTAATGTGTAACAGGACCCCAAGGTGCAAAAGGTTTCTTTCCTTAAAGCTTTAGTCTCAGTAATAAATTACCGTAGTTGCCCAAAGTCATAATTGTCCAACAGGGGTTAAGGCACATCTTATGTAGTGCAAAAATATTCAAGCATTGTTTACATTTGTCTTAACTGCCTCTAGCCTACAAAATATGAGATTGTTGGACTTTAAAGACAGAGGAAAACTGATCCCCAGAGATGGCAAGGAATGCAAGCCCGTTGGAAGGTACTTGGGGCCAGATGTAGCAAAACGCCAATTTGCGAGGTGCAAAGTGCGAGTCCATGCGACTCGCAATTTGCACCTCGCAAATTGGTATGCAGTACGGTGTCTCAGACACCGACTGCAACTCGCTATGGGGTCGCAATGACCCACCTCATGGATATTCATGAGGTGGGTCGCAAATTGCGGCCCCATAGCGAGTATAGGCACTCGCAAACATGGAGGCCTGCTGTAGTCAGCAGACCTCCATGTTCGCGACTGCTTTTAAATAAAGCAGTTTTTTTTTTCTCTTTGCAGCCCGTTTTCCTTAAAGGAAAACGAGCTGCAAATAGAAAAAAATACCGAAACCTTTTGTTTCGGTTTTTTTCAGAGTAGGCAGTGGTCCATAGGACCACTGCCTGCTCTGAAAAAATAATTTTGTGAGCATTTACAAAGAGGAAGGGGTCCCGTGGGGACCCCTTCCCCTTTGCGAATGAGTTACCATCCACTTCAAGTGGATGGTAACTGCGAGTTGATTTGCGACCACTTTCGCGGTCACAAATCAACTTAAATCGCGGTGCGAGTCGCAAATAGGAAGGGAACACCCCTTCCTATTTGCGAGTCGGAAACACATTTTGCGAGTCGGTTCCGACTCACAAAATGTGTTTCTGCATCGCTTGAGGGCTTTTGCACCTCGCAAACGGCGTTTTTCGCCGTTTGCGAGGTGCAAAAGCCTACCTACATCTGGCCCTTGGTGTGTTGTCTGGCTGCTGCTAACACTATCTGCATGATAGAAAGTGAGATAAAGTATGGAGGTGGATTGGCTTACGTTGCTTTAAAATGGGAGTCATCTGCACAGATGGATCCTAATTAATAGTATCCACAATACGCACCATTGCTTCTTCTAGAGAAATATGACACAGTGAGCCACCATAAGCCATTCCCATATAATGTAGAGAGATTAACTGGTGTGACTTGTTTTTGGTCAAATAAAAGTCCTGATACTGCGTAGTTGGAATCAGGCTTTGTATTATTTACACAGCTCCTTTATTAATGGTTTATAAGTACGCGGAGACACGAATCGAAGGCTCTGCACTCAGTAAAGCTTAGAGATGGTATGACCCAGTGTTCACTCTTGACACAGGAGTATATAAATGGATACACAGGCACGACAACTAAACCTAAATCCATATGTTATATGGTGTTTGGATCTACAAATACTTTACTAGCATCTGTTCTCAAACATGCACACAGATCCGTGAGCTAAGGACCAAATATTCACCATAAATATCATGGTGGCACGTTTGTTTACATATTGTTATCTGACATTTACAGCAATCCTAGCCCCCATTTTCCTAATGGTTGCACACCGAAAACCCCAAATCAAGAAAAAGAAAACAGCAAAGTTAAATGTAGAGCTACCAAGGCACATGAAAGGCCAAAGTCACTTATATTAGTTCCTGAAATACCATAGTACAGTTACAAATTGCATTTTTTCAAGAGCAGTTCAAAGTTTTTCAAATCTGCAAGGAAAATATACATTTTCTCTCTGTGAGTGCTGCCCATAAACTAAACAAGGGCTATTTTCTAGCCATTTTGCAATAATTTGGTACTATTGTTCAGTGGCAACATTATGCTGCTTCCTTGTCCCACCTGATGGAAGCACCTGCTCTGCATTTTGTAGCCTTCAAACTACGAGGAGAAGTTTCCTGGATGGGAGTAGATTCAAGTAACAAAATCTGGGGAGTGAGAAAGGCACAGAGGGCCAGAGGTCCCCACCACAGGCCTTTTATGGAAAACTGTTGGAAGTACTGTGGCATAATGAAATACTTGTCAAGTGCTTGTGGTTAAATATGTGTGAAAACAGATTTAATAATTGCTAATGTGTATATTTGTAGATTGCTCCTGTCATCGGTACTCATGAGACATCCAAGGCCTGGAACTAAATCCAATAATCTAGACTCCACACAGGGATGTAAGATTAGATTTTTAGGCGTGCATTTGAAAATAAGCATAATTACCAGTTCTCTTGCCTGATGGTGTCTTCATCTGGAATTAAGGGACAAGAGGAAAATAAGAAGCTTGGTCTCACTGGTGAAACACAATCTGTGTAGAGTCTTTCATCTATGTTTGGTCTGGAGGTTGAAACCTTTTGTACAACCCTTCATACACAATATTCAATTTTAAGGAGTGCTCCAATGCAAGAATTTATTTTTTATTCTAGTTTTGACTTGCTCAAAGTCAATGATGAGGGCATCTTAATTTAGAAGTGGATAACTACTTATTAAGACATACACAGTCCTGTCATGGTAAGTAAAGGTACAATTTGCAATTTGGTTTACTGACTTCATAGGTTTTATGGATCATACCTTTAATTTATTTGCAGATTAGTTACTTGGCTGTGGATGCAGATGATTTGGGATGCAAAGTTTGATCCATAGATTACCTTTGTCTCATGGACTATGATAAGATGGCTACTTAATTTGTCGGCTCTGCACTTTATTTTAGGTTTTAATAATGGTGTTTTCCATGGGGATGTACCATAGGAAATTACATTTGATAGAATATCTTTTCACTTTGAAGGAGAAATGACATCAGTAATTTATTGCATAATGTTTATATATTTTTTATTTATGATTTCATACCTTGAGAAAATGGAGTCAAAAGTAAAGTTGGTTACTGTAACTACTGGAGCCTGCAGTAAACCTTTTTAACAGTTTTTGCAGGTTTCTAAGCAGGTCTTAAGGATGAGAATAATGCTGAATTAAAAATGTATCTAAAAATGAAGTGATTGAACCAATCTACTTTGATTGGCTCATCAACAGTTGGAGCAGGCGGATGGTAATTGGGATTTTGCAAGCCTATGTTGACATCACACAGAAATAAACTAGAGTTCAATCTTATAATACTTTTAGTGAAATTTGTGATAATTTATTCTATGGGGTTCAAGTAATTTATTTGTTAAGTGGGACACAGTCAACCAATGTTACAATACAACTTTACAAATATATTTGTTAAAGATCAATATTTTCAAGAGACAGTTCTGAAGAGAATGCCGTAGAATATCAAGGTAAGTCACGTTCTGGTACTGTACACAGAATCATTGTTTTTCCACTGAAATAAATCACATATGTATCTCAAAGAAATGTAAGTGCTGCTCCGTCAAGTCTGCTTTAGGGTTTACATAAGCTAAAGAAACCCAAGCTATCCACCCATGAAAGTAGCCCACTGAAGCACAGTTTTTAAAGGATTTAATGAGTGTTTTGAATGGCCAGTCCATTCCTTGTTACATTTAGGCTAAATATATTTGAAATTCACAGACAGTATATTTGAAATTCACAACTAAAACCTCACTTATCATTTACCGGTCAAAGAGGTGAAAGTTAAAGCCATGTGTATCAAACAAGTCCAAAATTACTGGTGGTGATTACTGAACCAACAAAGATGGACAATTGGGTTGATTTCTTTTATGGTAGGTACAATTTCAATGAGGTAAGCAGTTTTGCTGATCTGTAAATATGGAGTATGTAGTTGAAAGTTGTATCCAAAGATTTATGGTGAGTTTCTTTGGGGAAAGGGGCGTGATAGAGCGTTCCATCCTAATAAATTACCTGTATTTGGACGCTCTTGGGTCGATGAATCTTTTGACCAAGTGGGGCTCTCTTCACCCGAGATTAGTCAATTTAATCAAATCAATAATCAATAACGAACATAAGCAATGCCCTGATCAACATAACACTTCACAATTAATCCAGAAAACATTTCGGCGAACCATGACCTTTCGGCCATGAATAACCACACCAGTTCATTCAAAGTTAATGAATTTATTTCCCTATATTAACAAAGCTAGCACAATATAAATGTGTCTCAACACCAAATGATATATGTAAATGAACATTAATAGCTGTCCATAACGGCGAAAAGATGCAATCTATGCAGCATTTGAATAACAATGCATTCGATAATAGCAACGCAAACCACTAAAACTATAATCTGTAATGGGCTAATTGCATACATTAGTCAGCATAACAAGGTCTCAAATTGCATCGTGCAACAAATGAATCCTCATCTAACCTCAAATTAGCATCTGCATGTGGGACTTCATGCAAAAACAATTTAGCAACATTGATTTGGAAAACTCCTAACTAGGGCTCTTATAAAAAATCAGCAGTTGGTTACCTAAAAGAAACACAATGCAATTGTACATTTTCCTTTCATATTTACCAAATTCATTCAGCATTCAAGGAAGTCTTCGTCTCACAGGTACCGGTTTCGATCAGCATGGGACGGGGCAAAGGGGGCAGGGTGGACGGGGCAATTGCCTCACAGCGGCAAGATAAAAGGACAAAACTACTACTTTATGCAAAGGGGCAGATCAAAGTTAAAGTCTCTAGAGCGAGAATTACTTAAAGTCTCTTTCTCTCGATTAGAGAAAGCATCAAAGTCTCATTCAAAATGGCGTCGAACATCAATTGGCATCGTAGAAGATGGCAAAATGACGAGGTCGGCAAGATGGGCCATAATGGCTGCAATGGGCAATAATGTCCTCAATGGGTGCAGTGGGTAATGGCCGCTTTCTTCTTGTGCACCAGGTTTAAATAATCAACAGTTCAAATCCAGTAGGGTCTTCCATTGGAGGGTTCATAGGTTGGCTTCAAATTGTCCAATCAAAAACAACAATTTACAAGCTTCTACCTAGGCCTACATTATCCTTGGAGTCAGGAACGTAAGTTGCAACATATTTTACCAATTAACTCACTTTCAGAGCTTCCATTGTCTGCACCTGCAGATTGACCTTGGAGCAAAGAAGAAGATGCCAGGCTGGCACGAAACCTTAAAGATAAGCATGTGAACCGATCTCACTGGAAAAGTACAGCTTCAAGCAGGAATACACGTTTTATTAGCACATTATAAAAACACGAGCATCTAAACCGTGAGACAAGGCAATTAGGCCGAAGCCTCCACTAAAGTTATGCTAAGTTAAAACATTTCAAACAAGCAAATCATGGCACACGTTTACGGTTATGTCAGATTAGTACAATTCTAATACATCACGTTATATAAAGCACGCTTATAAATGTTGGCGAACTACTCTGAGGGCACATTTGTCCCCGTACAATCTTTATTAGTTTGGTTAAAGTCACACTTGATTATTGCGGCACTACGTTTATGCGCTAATAAATGTAAAACCTTCGTTTCTGCGTCATCAATCCCTCCTCTGATGACTATTTGTCATCACACAAAACTATTCCCACAAATTTTATTCCATTAAAATTCTGTCAGTTCTCTTTGCCTTTTAGTTCCCCTTGTTCTTGCCTTGTATTCTTCTGCCATTCTTTTCATCATTTTCTCTTCCTTCCTTCTCTTAATTCTTGCCATGATCATTAGTATTCCCCTCTTTATTCCCCAAATCCCAAAGATGCAAATTAGTACTATTAGTATTCCCTGTATTATTTTTAGTAATATTCCATTCCAAATGCCACCAAGCCAATTTCCCACTGAAGCAACTCCCTTTCCAACCTTCTCCCAAACTCCTGGTTCTTTCAATTCCTTCAAGTCTGCACTCTCTTTTGTTAGATTTGCAAGCATTGTTTTAATCTTCACACTGTTGTCTGGTATATACGTGCAACAGTGACGCGCACCAAGCATTTTGCAAACGCCGCCATCCTTTGCTAAAAGAATGTCTAGGGCAAGCCTGTTTTGAAGAGTCATAGCTCTTTCTGCTGCAAGTTCAGCATCCATCAGGATTATAGCACCTGAAAACTTTGTCAACATGTTATCCACTATAGTAGACAACTTTCTTATTTTGATGGAATTCAACACAACTCCCAATGAAGGAATCATGGCTCCAAATATATCTCCTACCACAGCAGCTGCAGTCTCTCTTTTCTGGATACGATGAGATCCAGACGTCTTTGGAATCACCGATAGGTCATCCAGTTGATAAACCTTTGGGAACACTATACCCAAATAACATCTCCCCCACCATCCCTTTGGAAGACGATAATAGGCATTATGCCCACAAATGTAATATACACCAGGTATGACAGGGTCAAGTCCGTTCAGCATGAATGTCCATTTGGCCTTAAAGATAAACGTATGTTTACATTCACTCGCTCCCACGAAAATGTTATCATAATAAGATTCACCACGATATATACAAAATTTCCCTACATGCCAAGCGTCTAAAGCTATTTTTCCTTGTGTTTTTATTGCGGCAAAAGCATAATTATCTACTGAAGTCCTCTTACTTAGCTCTTTTTCTAATTTCGCATTCATTTGTGCCCTTCTATCATCTGTGCGATCTAAAAAGCTTATTTCTACTGCAGAGAGCGAGCAGGTAAGGTTTTCCCTATGAGCGTGAGCTGTTTCAAAAGGTTGCATTGGCTCGAAAAATTCCCTCATTATTTTAGCATCCCAATCTTTAGCAATCTGGCTTAGTTGCGTTATTATAGGAACATATGCAAAGGTAACATCATAATTTGAATAAAAATACTGTATGTTAGTTTGACCATAAAATCTAGAAGTTACTAAACTACATGTAATCCCATATGTAAGAGGCATGTGGTGATAAGTCACCCCTTCCGTTACCGATGTCGGTATCTGTGTACACACATAACAATCTTTCGCATCCATAGTCTCAACATATTCTGTTAGTAGGCGATAGAAAACATTATACGAAAGTTCCTTCTTATCATGCAAGTGTCTCTCATCTAATTCTAGTCTTTTCAATGCGGTTAGTTCAGTGACAGTAACAGGAGCAGAAGTAGAAGTATCAATTTTCTCATTCTCACCCTTACCACGCGTTGCAAGCACTATTGCCATTATTATTAGTACACATGCAGTTATCAAGCCTATACACGCATATTTACAATATTTCACTCTACTGTTTTGTGTAGCGTACTTAGTCATGATCTGTATAGAATCAGAGAGCTAGAAGCACTTATAAAGAAACGATTTAGCAATTAGTTACAAAGCTGAACGAGCGCAATGTTCACACAGTTTTCTTCAGGAGCCCAGTCACTTATCGGTTAGCAGCATTTGTCTCAATTCGGCAATAACTCAGTCTTTTATCAGTTAGCAACGTTGTCTCAAATCGGGTTTAAGAGTCAATCAGGTTATCAAAGTCTTATCAAGTTAGCAAATGTCTCATCCTGTTTAGCAATGTCTCAGCTGGTTGTATCACGTTAGATTATAGCAAGCAATGTCATTTATCACCCTTTCAATCAATAGTGTCCATAAAACTTTCCTTTTCTATTGGTATCTCTTCTTCTTCGTTCTCGAGGCTAAGAGATACAAATTCGTCGGTCCAATCGTCATTGACTACATATGCCCATTCTGGACCGGAATATCTCCTGTTTGGTATCCTTTTCCTTTTCAATTTTGCATCTCTCTTCGATTCTGCCTCACTGGTACTTTCCTCTTTGGCCAAGTCTTTTTCTTCACTTGATGTTGGTACCACGACAGACACTTCCTTTCTTTTCTCTTTCACTCTTGGCCCTTCACTGTCGTTCAACGTTTCTCTAGTTCTTAGTTTTACTGGTGATATACTTGGTCTTCTCTTTGCACTGTGTCCACTTGATGGACCTGCGATCTCTTCTGAGGAAGTTTGAACAGTTTCGTTCTGTTCTGCCTTGTCCCCTCCTTCTGGGGAGTCAATCAGGTTTTTCTTTTCTTTTTCTGTACCGTCTGCTTCTGGGAAAGCCCTCCTCTGATCAGGCTCTCCTGCTTCTTCACCTCTTTCGAGCCCTTTGTCACCGTTACTTTCTTCAGGCTCTTTGTTACCTTCAGCTGCTTCAGGCTCTTTGTTACCTTCAGCTGCTTTGTCGCTGTCTGAGGTTTCTCCTTGGTCTTCCCCAAGTGAATCGGTTGTTTCGTCCTCAGAGAATATTTCTCTCTCTCCTATTTCTGCCTGTTCGCTTCTAGTTCTGTTTTGCTCCGTCTCAGCGCTCGGCACTTTGTTATCAGGTACTGGCAGTTTCAGCGCTTCAACTTCCTCATCTGTGGGACACAACACCTTCTTTGTATGACTGGCGTGAATCCAGTTGGGAACTCCCGCACACTTCACAGCGGTAGTGGTCGTCAGGATCACTTGGAAAGGGCCTTTCCAACGGGGTTCCAGACACGACTTCCTCACGTGCTTCTTTATCACGACCCAGTCACCTGCTTTCAGTGTGTGTCCTGGACCTTGGATCGGTGACAAGGTGGTTGCTTCCACCTGGTGAGAGAAAGAGCGAACCACGTCAGCCAGACCTTTGCAGTAGTCTAACACCATATCATCTGTAATATTCAAAAGCGCGTTTGCGGGAACTGCAGGAAGTCTCATGGCCCTGCCCATGAGAATTTCGTGCGGGGACAATCCAGTCTTTCTGCCAGGGGTGTTTCTCATTGACATTAACACCAAAGGCAATGCGTCAGGCCATTTCAAATTTGTCGATGCACATATTTTCGCCATTCTTGATTTCAGTGTACCATTCATCTGTTCCACCAGTCCTGAGGCTTCAGGGCGATAGCTACGATGCAGTTTTTGCTCAATGTTCAGCGCTGCGCAAAGTAACTTTATCACCTCGTTATTGAAGTGACTTCCTCTATCTGATTCTAAAGAGATCGGGAATCCGAAACGTGGTATCAACTCCCTCAACAATAGTTTTGCAACTGTAAGGCTGTCATTTCTACGTGTGGGGTATGCTTCAATCCAGTGACTAAAAATGCACACAATCACCAACACATACTTCAGACCTCCATGCACAGGCATCTCAATAAAGTCCATCTGCATTCTGCTGAACGGGCCACCCGCCCTGCCAATGTGGCTCACGTTCACAACCGTTCCCTTTCCTGGGTTCATCTGCTGACAAATGACACAACGATGGCAAACTGCTTCTGCAACTTGACGGAATCTGGGGTTAAACCAATCAGTTTTGAACAATCTTATCATGGCATCTCTCCCTAGGTGAGCCTGCCCATGATAGAACCGCGCTAGCTGCGATAAGAGACTATTTGGTAAAACAAATTTTCCCTCATTTGAAACCCATAACTCATCTGGTCTCCTTGTACATTGTGACTTAATCCAGGAAACTCTTTCATCCTCCCTGACGCTATTCTGTAATGCTTTTAGTTCATCCATTGTATCCACTACCTTCAAGGCAAATGCTTCAGCTGGTTCGAGTTCTGGTTCACTTATCAAATTCCATTCATCCCTGAGCAATATACAGTTCAAGGCACAAAATCTTGCGACTTGATCCGCATATGCATTTCCCAGGGAATCATAGTCCTGTCCTTTTGTATGAGCACTACACTTTACCACTGCAATTTCGGCTGGCATCTGAATGGCGTGTAACAATTCCCTTATTCTCTCCCCGTTTTTCACTGGGGACCCTGAAGAGGTCAGGAAACCTCTCTGTGACCATAGTTGCCCAAAGTCGTGCACAATTCCAAACCCGTACTGACTGTCAGTGTAAATGGTAACCTTCATCAATGTAGACAGTTGGCATGCTCTTGTAAGGGCTACAAGCTCTGCTACTTGTGCGGAATAGACTCCTTGAAGCCAGGATGCTTCCAAGACACCTGTTACAGTACATACAGCATATCCTGCTTTCAAAATTCCCAACCCATCTCTTAGACATGAACCATCAACAAAAATAATATGGTAATTTTCATCAAGCTTAGTATCCCTAATATCAGGTCGGGGTTTTGTGCAAAATTCAGTCACCTGAAGGCAGTCGTGCTCGACGTCTTCAGCGTTCTCAATTTCAGCATTTTCACCGGGAAGCAAGGTTGCTGGATTCAACGTAGTGCACCTTTTCAGCTGCACATTCGGTGAGCCCAGAATTATTGTTTCATACCTTGTGAGTCTTGCTCCAGTCATGTGTTGCGTTCGGGAGCGGGTCAAAAGTATCTCAACTGAGTGAGGGACCATGACTGTTAATGGGTGTCCCATCACTATTCCTTCACTCTGAGTGAGGCTGATACCAACTGCTGCTACGGCGCGCAAACACCCTGGCAGTGCTGCTGCGACCGGATCCAAGGTAGCTGAAAAATACGCTACTGGTCTGTTTATGCCACCATGGGCTTGGGTCAAGACAGACAAAGAACATGCATCACGTTCATGACAAAACAATGTGAAAGGCTTTGTGTAATCAGGCATACCTAAAGCTGGAGCCCTGCACATGCATTCTTTCAATTCAATAAAAGCATCCATCTCATCTCCTTTCAGCTCAATTTCATCCAAGGCATCCTTCTGGGTCAGTTTCAGTAAAGGCTTTGCTAGAGTTGAAAAGTTGGGAATCCACTGGCGACAGTAGCTCACCATCCCCAAAAACTTCCTCACCTCCCTCCTCGTCTTTGGTGGACTCATTTGAAGTACACTTGTTATTCTTTCCTTCATTATTCTCCGTGACCCTTTCTCTATTTGATGACCCAAGTATTTTACTTTCTTCTGACAGAACTGCAACTTTGAAGGAGACACCTTGTGTCCATTCCTTCCCAAATGGTTCAGTAGAGCAATGGTGTCGGCTGTGCAGCCACTTTCTGTCTTAGATGCAATCAGTAAGTCATCGATGTACTGTACTAGGGTTGACTCGAATGGCAATTCTAACGCTTCCAAGTCTTTCTTTAGAATCTGATTGAAAATTGACGGTGACTCCGAAAACCCTTGAGGAATTCGACACCAACTGTAAACTCTGTCTAAGAATTTGAAACAAAAGAGAAATTGGCTGTCCTCATGAAGAGGCACCGAAAAGAATGCTTGTGACAAGTCAATGACTGAGAACCACTCGGCCTCGCAAGGGACTTGAAACATTATCACAGCTGGATTCGGTACTACAGGGCAGCATTTAATTATGATGTCATTTATTTTCCTCAAGTCCTGCACGATTCGGACCTTTCCACTCGGCTTTATTAGTCCCATGATTGGTGAATTACATGGACTGCTTAACACTTCTTTCAGTACTCCCTGTTTTACAAACTCGTCAATGAGTTGGGCGACTTTCATGAGGGTGTCTTGTGCCATGTGGTATTGTGGGGTCTGGGGAAAGGTTACATTGGGTTTTACGGTCACTTTCACTGGTTCCACTCCTTTCACCAATCCCACCTCTTTTCCTGTCATATCCCACACTTCCTTTCCGACTGTTTCCCGTAATTCAGCTGGAATATCTTCTTCAGTTATCATCGGAAAAAGGTTAATCAGAGGATATTCTTCATCGACAGTTTCCATCTCATCCCCTTCTACACTGTCCTCTTCTTCCCCATCACTGCTCGTCTGAATTCTAATTCCATCGTTCGAACACATAATCGAACATCCCAATTTGCACAATAGGTCTCTCACTAACAGTGCTATCGGGCTTGAGTCACATACCACAAAATTATGTGACCCTTGATAGCTACCAATTCTGACTTGTACTGGATCTGTGATTGGGTTCGTCAGGTGCCTGTTTGCTACTCCCACTACTTGAACTGTTCTCCCTGAGAGTGGCAAATTTGGTACTTCAATGCTCCTAACAGTTGAACGTGTGGCTCCTGTGTCAACCAAGAATGAAACACGATGACCCATAACTCTTCCCTCCACATATGGACCCTTTTGATCAACTTCCAAGGATGCTGCAAGCACACAATTTCCCTCCTCATCTGAACTTTCACTCTCCCATACATTGTTTATTCCATTCTCACTGTGTAATGGGAACTGTTGTACGGTGCCATTTGTATTCATCACCTGACCCGAGACCTGTGGAGGAACCATCACTTGCTGCTGACTCACTGGTGCCAAAGGTATTTGCATTTGCTGATTAGGTACCATGGGAAACTGCTGTTGCATTGGCTGCATTTGCGTCATCTGCATACGGGGCATCTGCATCTGCTGCGGCTGCATGGGCTGTAATCCCTGCAGCTGATTTATGGTCTGAAAATTTGGGTTTGGACCTCTCATTTTCGGTCCCCTCATTGTCTGGAATGCATTGACATCATTGTTTTGCTGACCAACACCTGCACCTTCCTGCATCACCATCGGGCACTCGCGTTTCCAATGCCCGACGATTCCGCACACGTGACACGGCATCACCCTTTTCATTGCCTGCACACCATTCGGAATTGCAACAGTGTTCAAATCCGGACCATTACTCCCAAAGCCTCCTCTGCCTCTGCCTCTCGCCTGTGGCTGAAACACCATATTTCCCTGCGGCTGCGGCTGCGGTATCTGCTGTTGGAACCCTTGCAACCCTTGCAGACCTGTCTGAGCTGCTTTAAGTTGCATCACCATCACTTTCTCTTTCAACCTTTTCTGTTTCACTTCAATTTCGTCGCTACAGTATTTCGCATAATTCAACACCTCATCAATAGGTTTCGACTGCCAACAAATCAAATGCGTCTTTATCATCTGACTTATCTCTGGTCTCAGCCCTTCCACAAATCTAAACACAAAATGAAGCATGTCCTTCGCCTCTATTGTTTCCGTGCCACTGTAGTTCTTGAACGCCTTCAACAACCTCTCATAGTAACCATGAATCGACTCTTTAGCCTCTTGGGCAGTTCGATCAATCTTCTGCCAATCCACATTTTTCGCGGCAACCTTCGTCTTCAAATGCTAAATCACCTTATAGTACAAGCTCATTACCATAGGTGATGGTGCACCCGTATCCCTGTCTCTCTCTGGTTCACTTGTCGGCCAACCTACAGCCCTTTTGCAGTCTTCCCACAAATCTGCCGGAACCACAATCTCAAAGAGGGTGTTCAGGTCTTCCCAAAGACATTTTGCAAGCTTCACAAACCTATCAGTCTGTTGATACCATTCAATCGGTTTCTCTCTCAGTTTGGGAAAATCATCCGTAAAAGACTGAATGTCGCTTCTGTGCCACGGTACATGTATTAATTTTCCCCCTGCTGTCTCCCTCATTGGTAACATAGTTATTGCATCACTACTCTGCGGTCTTTTCTCCTTATGCTCTGGGACACTATTTTTCTTCTTTTCCTTTTTCTTTGCCCATCTACTTTCCCATTTGTCTAAGCACCTCCACACTTGTGCACTCTGCAGCAATTCTCTAAGGTGCGTTTTCATGCCTGCTGACCTCATCTGTTCAAAGTCTGTGGTCCCGAAATCCAATCTATAGCTCCTGCTCAAGTGTTTTGTCTTGTCTATCTCAACCCCGTTTTTGTCAGCTATTTCTTGCAACCTTCTATGTACCTTGTTCACTTCTCTCGTAATCGTAGGACATAGATACCTCAGCTCTTCTTCTGAGTAGGACTCTAACCTATTCAAACCCATAGTCCCTTCCACCAATTCTTCTGCTTCCATGTTCAACCTGACCTTATTCAGATAGTCTTCTCCCTTCCCACTGGCTGAGCTTTGTGTGGAATTCAGACTGTTGAACCACTGTGTCAGCTGTTGCGCATTCAACCCCATCAGTGTAGCATTCACATCGACTGCCATTGATGGTTGCGGCAACTTTTCAGTGTTCGATGATAGCGGTATCATCAGTGGGGGACTCGACCTCACCACTGTAGACTGAGCACATATGGGACTAAACTCCATCAAGGACCCAGATCCAGTTGGCAGAGCCGCTATCGGAGTTGTCTCTGGAGTGTTTTCTATGCACCTCCTTTCCGTCCGACTCTGCACCATTGATCCTTGACCGCTCATACCTGAGTTAGGCTGAATGTACAAAGGTACCGGTGGACCTACAGTAATGGGTAGGGATATCGCATCTGGGTTCTGTCCATTCCCCAGGTTCTGAGGCATGTTCATTCCCACACTATGGGTCATCATTGCCGGCATGCCCGTCTGACTCCCCGTCATCTGAGCATGTGCGGTTCCCCCCTGCATCTGCTTTTGAGGCATCAAAAACTGGGTTGATTCAGCTTGTGCCAATGTTGGGTTGCGACCATTCTGTACTCCCATTACGGTTGGATCTAGAATCATTCCCGTACTGTTGTCACTGCTGTAGTACCTTGGGACCTGCGGCTGATAATTTTCTGCTGTTTTCAATATAGGCACATCTGGATATATTCTCCTAACCTGCGGTATCTGCGGGGTGAACAGTAAACTCGGGTCCTTAGATCCCGATGGCGTTCCTGAACTCGGAGTTTCATTATTCTGTACCGGTGCCGGAGGGGCAGAACTGGTACTTGGACCTTGTTCACTCTCTGCATAAGGTGGTGGACGGTCGTTCAGCAATTGCATGATGAACTCCTCATCCTCTGACTCGTCTTCTCTCCTTAACTTTTCCTCGTCCTCTCTATCTTTGGAACACCTCCTGTTTGTCTTACAGGTAGCTTTCTTGCTTGTCGCCTCTTCTTCCTTAGCAATTGCGGGAAACAATTTTATCCCCTGCAATATATCTGACCTCCACACGTTCTGTGCATTATCCCACCTAGCGTCCGCTAGTGTCTTTTCTACCTTTCTTATCCTGGTCTCGAACTTCTTTTGCTGTTGCTGTCTAGCCATTAGTTCCCAAATCGCTAGAGCCTCAAACTGTGCTGGCCTTGGAGGTACCTTCATGTCGTACATCGCGAATCTCAAATTCTCTAGGATCCTTATATTGAATGTCCCATGGATCGGGAACGCTACGCTCCCATGTCTCTCTGTCAGCTTGTGCCATTGCTTTAGCCAAAGGCACGGAGCTACCCCCCTTTCCTCCATTACAATGTAAGCTGGTGTACCTTCGGGTAGCGTCTCCTCTCCTACGCTCGCTTTAATGTAAGACTCCCCCTTCATCGCACTCTTTAATGCTTTAAAAAATTTCATTTTCTCGTCTTTTATTTCACAAAGTTTGTAATCAATAAGTGACTTTAATTCCCGGAATACTCTTCGCTTGCCTTTCCCCTTCCAATCGAGCCCCACGGACTGCGTCCAATCCGTGCGCGGCCCTTCTTTGCAACCAACCTATCCCAGCGCGGCTCCTAGTGACGTCACACTCACACACACTGCGGCTGACAAAGCCTCGCGGCTTGTCCTCCTTCACTCCGCTCCTCTCGTAACAACTTCTGGCATGTATCGCGAGCAACCAAATAATAATAAAACAGATCTGTCGGTTTACTACAGGAAGGGTAACACAATCGCTTCAGGACCTTAGGGATTTTTCACTAGCCTCGGCAGTTATTCCATCTTTCTCGGTCCCCACTTTCGCAAGCAAATCCTGACCCGCAGACTCTGCTCTCAACTTGTCAATGATCTATTCTAGTGCACTTAGAATTTGTCAAAGCCCGAAGTCGAAGTTTTCTTTCACTCTCTTAACACACGTACCGACTCGTTGACCACGCCCGGTCAACCTATTAAACCGACCAGACCACAACATAAAACAAGTGTCTCATACACTTTTCAACATACTCCGGAGTCTCTTGACCTCGCAGGGCCCGTCTCAACAACAACAACCACGTGGACCTTTTTCTGCACAAAGCGCCACATGCACATGAAGTTCGACGACTTCCCTACTCTCACACTCGGAGTCGCACCTCCGCTATTCTCTAAAATCCTCGCAACCTTTTCAAACAATCTGCGGCAATAAGCTGTGCAAGCGCAAAACCCTGACTTTACTCATACCGTCACTAGTACCGCCAACGCCGATTTCACACCTCCATTCTCTCCATTCGCAAGCTCCGAGATCCCGGGAAAGTCGCGGGGGACTTAGGGCATCATCATTCTCTCAATCTGTTTTACCCAAGAAAAATCTAATTCAACACCATATACCTCTCGAGTGGGGTCTCAAAGAGCGCAACCGTTACCTCTCGAGCGGGGTCCCAAAGGGCGAAACCGTTACCTCTCGAGTGGGGTCCCAAAGGGCGAAACCGTTACCTCTCGAGTGGGGTCCCAAAGGGCGAAACCGTTACCTCTCGAGTGGGGTCCCAAAGGGCGAAACCGTCCTCTGCTACCATCTACTGATAGAGCGTTCCATCCTAATAAATTACCTGTATTTGGACGCTCTTGGGTCGATGAATCTTTTGACCAAGTGGGGCTCTCTTCACCCGAGATTAGTCAATTTAATCAAATCAATAATCAATAACGAACATAAGCAATGCCCTGATCAACATAACACTTCACAATTAATCCAGAAAACATTTCGGCGAACCATGACCTTTCGGCCATGAATAACCACACCAGTTCATTCAAAGTTAATGAATTTATTTCCCTATATTAACAAAGCTAGCACGATATAAATGTGTCTCAACACCAAATGATATATGTAAATGAACATTAATAGCTGTCCATAACGGCGAAAAGATGCAATCTATGCAGCATTTGAATAACAATGCATTCGATAATAGCAACGCAAACCACTAAAACTATAATCTGTAATGGGCTAATTGCATACATTAGTCAGCATAACAAGGTCTCAAATTGCATCGTGCAACAAATGAATCCTCATCTAACCTCAAATTAGCATCTGCATGTGGGACTTCATGCAAAAACAATTTAGCAACATTGATTTGGAAAACTCCTAACTAGGGCTCTTATAAAAAATCAGCAGTTGGTTACCTAAAAGAAACACAATGCAATTGTACATTTTCCTTTCATATTTACCAAATTCAATCAGCATTCAAGGAAGTCTTCGTCTCACAGGTACCGGTTTCGATCAGCATGGGACGGGGCAAAGGGGGCAGGGTGGACAGGGCAATTGCCTCACAGCGGCAAGATAAAAGGACAAAACTACTACTTTATGCAAAGGGGCAGATCAAAGTTAAAGTCTCTAGAGCGAGAATTACTTAAAGTCTCTTTCTCTTGATTAGAGAAAGCATCAAAGTCTCATTCAAAATGGCGTCGAACATCAATTGGCATCGTAGAAGATGGCAAAATGACGAGGTCGGCAAGATGGGCCATAATGGCTGCAATGGGCAATAATGTCCTCAATGGGTGCAGTGGGTAATGGCCGCTTTCTTCTTGTGCACCAGGTTTAAATAATCAACAGTTCAAATCCAGTAGGGTCTTCCATTGGAGGGTTCATAGGTTGGCTTCAAATTGTCCAATCAAAAACAACAATTTACAAGCTTCTACCTAGGCCTACATTATCCTTGGAGTCAGGAACGTAAGTTGCAACATATTTTACCAATTAACTCACTTTCAGAGCTTCCATTGTCTGCACCTGCAGATTGACCTGGGAGCAAAGAAGAAGATGCCAGGCTGGCACGAAACCTTAAAGATAAGCATGTGAACCGATCTCACTGGAAAAGTACAGCTTCAAGCAGGAATACACGTTTTATTAGCACATTAGAAAAACACGAGCATCTAAACCGTGAGACAAGGCAACTAGGCCGAAGCCTCCACTAAAGTTATGCTAAGTTAAAACATTTCAAACAAGCAAATCATGGCACACGTTTACGGTTATGTCAGATTAGTACAATTCTAATACATCACGTTATATAAAGCATGCTTATAAATGTTGGCGAACTACTCTGAGGGCACATTTGTCCCCGTACAATCTTTATTAGTTCGGTTAAAGTCACACTTGATTATTGCGGCACTACGTTTATGCGCTAATAAATGTAAAACCTTCGTTTCTGCGTCATCAGGCGTGCGCCTGAAACAAGAAGTAAATGAATGGAGATTCTGAAGACCATCTGGAATAAGACCAAGTCTGATATGCATGTGGCTAGGCCACTTCTAGAGTGTTACAGTGGGCAAATGAAATATGAAGTGCAATGTGGCTCAAGTGATTACCAGTGGCCAGCAATGAGTCAAGCTTCTACACATCATTTTTAGTTGACTTTTCTTTATGCAGTTGACCTCTATAATCTCGCTCAAAGAGACCAGATGAACTTTTGCAGCACAGATCAGCGTCTCTGGGTATGGTACAAACAGGAAGTACAGCTGGGCTTCTCTTGGAAAGTCTCTCCTCCTGCAGGGCCAGACACTGTAATCCCTCTCTGAGGAGGCAGGCAGGCAAGCTTCTAGGTGCTTGGTAGACCCATAGCTTCTCCAGCAAGATGCAGACTACAAGTGATGTCCCCTCATCTCTTTGAAACTAGTTGTCATGCAGACACCAGCCCTGGTCTCACAGCACAGCCCTTTGAGTACTTTGTGGCACACATCTTTCCTTGTTAAAAAAACTTGAATTGTGAATAAAGATATGGGTCCTGCCTAGAAATGTCCCCACTATGAACAATATAATCTGCTGACGCACCTTCTCCCCCACCAGCTACTAAATGTTAGTGCTCAGGGAAATCTCATCAGCAATCCCTTGCTAAATTGTCCACCATCCTCCCTCACTTTGTTTATGAGTCTTCATTCTCCAGCCACAGGAATGCAGTCAATGCACTTTCACTCCCTGGGGAAGCTGTGCCTAGTCTCCATTGTGTACCATTTTAAACTAGGGGATATCTAAAACTCTTCCCAGTACACGGAATCTCGACCATACACAAAAACTATCAGGTAGTGCTGAGTTTTTCTGTGTTGTTGGTAGATTAATGTGCTGCAGTTTTAGACTTCCACCAAAAACAAAATAAAGACACCCTGATTACTACATTTGTGGTCACCTCTCCTGTCTTAAGCAAACCTGTCACACCAAGGGATTCTGCAACTAGAAAACTGGAATACCTAAAATAAGAAAACAATGTATAAGTGGGACTAGAAAGTGATAGATTTGAGTTCCTCACCAAACCTGGGTGTTAATAAACAGCATACAAGATCATAGAAAAGTGATTGCTGAGGATGCACCATATCTGAATATAACAATGGAGTGCTAATTTAATTATAACAAAAGTTACAGGTTTTACAGTTCTTGCTGCCTATACATATTTTATGTTTGTGATTTGTCATGGCAAGGGTAAACTTAAACACATTGATATTACTGTCTATGTGGGGTGAGAAACTGTTCACACTGCACACAGGGTGCTGGCACTCTTTGTGTCCTTATCCATCCTAGGGCTACACTCATGATTCTGGGTTACTTGGCCCACCCCTGCATAACTTTGGGTGATCCATCCGATGACTGCTCCACCATGACATAACAGACTATGGGGGTTATTACAACTTTGGAGGAGGTGTTAATCCGTCCCAAAAGTGACGGTAAAGTGACAGATATACCACCAGCCGTATTACGAGTCCATTATATCCTATGGAACTCGTAATACGGCTGGTGGTATATCCGTCACTTTACCGTCACTTTTGGGACGGATTAACACCTCCTCCAAAGTTGTAATAACCCCCTAAGAACTGTGTTAGATTAAGACATTACACAATATAACAGGGATATAGCGCAGGGTAGAGACAAACTACCTATGAAGTCTACCTGGTGAGCACCAGAACAAAGAATGCTGATTGAATGACCATGGGCTTTAGCTCCGTTTGGTTCAAAGCTGCATTACAGTAGAGGCCCTCCTTGGCATCTTTCAAATATAAACATGTGCTCCCAAAGATCTGTTTAGTGGGTAACCTTCTGCAGTGCAATTTATCCATCCTCTCATTTAATTTACCAATGAACATCACGTACACCACTCTTCCCAGTATGTACTGGACTACAAAGTGCCTTTAGAGATATCTAACTCAAAGGGTGCTTATGCCTGCTCTGGAAGTAAGAAGGATAAAGCTATGGCCTTAAGAGTATAGAATTTAAATGACTCATATATTTTACCCTACCTGAGCCACAGTTGGTAGGCAAAAGAATATGAGAGGTTAGGTTTGCTATAATGGAACAAGCAGTATATCTAATTTGTCCTGGATACCATATGAACAGATGTTCGCTTTAACCACTTTTTGTGACAACCAGAGGCCAATTAAACCTGCTCTTTATCTAGTGCTCATTACTCCAGTTGGTTGTCCATGATAATTTACAGGTTCTGTACTTAAATAGCATTAGTACAGCACACACCTTAATGACGTCTTCACAGCCCAGCTGTAAAATTACATCAGTCTTTACAACTTAGGTTTGAATGTGCTTCCATTGAATTATGGACCTCCGCGCATATCCCAAGTATCTCCCAGAAGCTTTTAAGTGGAAGCACAATTTAAGTGTGTCATCTGCACTGACATAGTAAAATAAAAGGAAGAACATTGTCACAGGCATTTGTAGGCATTATAGAGAAGTAATAAAATTGGAAAATCGTAGGGAACTCCATATATCAGTAGAATTGCTTGTGAAGTGATAGGACGGCTGCACTGTCAAAGTGTGCTCTAAAGCACAGAAATCAGAGTTCCATGCCAGAAACCACAATGATGATAGATTCACAGCAGACACTGTTAGTTAATTGTGTTAAACCACTGTCCATCACCAGGGCAGAAGAGCCTGTAGATAATGAAGCAGGACACTAAATAGGCTTGTGCCTCTGTGGGCAGTTATTCTACATCATAAAAATAACATTAATTCAGAGCAGTGATGTCCTCTTATAAACAGAATAGGACATTAGCTGTTTGATGCCATAGACTCTAGGAAAGTTGTCTAGAATACATATTTGAACACTCCAGTTATTATCTAAGTGAAATCAACAATAGCTGTATCAGTTTTATTGTTTAAGTTTGAACCAGAAAACATAGCTGTGGTAATCTGCAAATGCATTTATAGAGAAGCTAGGAGTTGTGGTTGTCAGTCTAGTTTTGCGAATCATCTAGTTATTGAGGTATTGAGATGTTCTTAATTTTGAATTTCCTCAAAGTCCTAAAATTATGATGTACTTTAATAAATTAATTTAATTGCTATCTCTTTTTCCTTCCCCTCAAAACTTTTTCCTGCTAATACCCTCTACTGCTAATAAATGATGTGCACAAGAACACACACCTCCACTATATGTTCAATGTAGATTACACAGTCTATTTGACATAGCCTAATTTATGATGTGCGCAATCTTTGGTTACTAACATACACAATTCACTACCAATCAACCAAAAAGCCTGAGCACTATTTTGCAGTGGTCAAAATGTTACGATCGCTGGCATATTATTCAATTCAGAGCATGAATACAGATTTAAAAAGGAATCTCATGTGTTGAACCCATTTTTAGACAAATGGTTACATAAAACATTAAATCGTATAACTACTGTACAATGTAAAATTTCACTTTGTTGGCATCGAAAGAAATAGGGTGGAACAGTGTTATGCCACTAATTGTGTTTGACCACTGATATTGTGTTTCGCCACTGCGCATATTAGTTGAGCAATGTTCACCAGTAGCACATTACATGTTGTATTCAGTTTAGCTGCCTATTGGCTTTAACATGGCATTAGACATTACTTTTGGTATTTAGATTAGCTGCTATTGGCTTTAACGTGGCATTAGACATTACATTTTGTATTCAGTTTAGCTGCCTATGGGCTTTATCGTGGAGTTAGACATTGCAGTTGAGACATTGCAGATGAGCTGTGTTTTTCCACATGGTAGACCAAGCTGTGTTTTTTGTATTGTGTTCACACCGAACCCTAGCGTGATAAGAGAGCGTATATTTTGTGTTTTCCTCTCTACTCAGCATTGGGAAGGAGCGAGGTTTAGGAGATCTGGCCAATCTCCAATGGCTTGTTTTCTTCCCAACTCTGCATGTTTTGACTATTAGAGGAAGGACCTGTTAGCAAGCTTTTTCATTATAAAACGGTGTCCCTGGGCAGCAGCACGGGGGAATTTTCAAAGACTTCAGTCAGGAGCAGACGTCAGCTGCCTGACCTCCCGTATGGGTGGAAAATCTCTTTCTCACAGTTTAACAGGAGTCATCAACTTGCAGACATAAGAAAGATGAAGAGCAGTGCCCTACGGTGATGAATTTTGACTTTTATTCTTTGCTTTGAAGTTATGCTATAATATAATCACATGTATTTGCTGTGTACATTGCAATTGAGAATCACTTTGATATATTTTCCTTTAATTGCTGTGACCACTTTTAAACGTGTGCTTCCAACCTACTAATCTCGTCTCTCAGGAACCTCGTGGTGAAGTATTAATAATAAATGTCTTCTTTGCATTCCAGAGACGTTTTGTCAGCTCGATCATAAGATAAGTGAAAGCAAAACAAACAAAGATCTGCGTTTATTTTCTTTCCAGCAAAGAAAATATATTTTAGTGTAGAAACTGCAAAAACAAAAGGCTGAATAATATGCACCATTTCCCAGAGCAAACTTCTGCATATGAACATCCGCAAGGAAGCCCTTAGGTGTACAGTTGCCTTACAAAATGTGACCTGCCCATTGGTTTTCCACTAAAGTAACCAGCCTGACTGTTTGCATTCCCCGGCATGGTAAAAGTAGTTAGAATGTAGCCAGAAAGCACACATTGAACTACTGGTACATAACAAATAGACTGTCTGGTGTAATTAAATGCTAATAAGCTGCACATGCTGTGCCTTGTACACAAGCAGGCCGAGCCCCGGCACTGCAGTCAGAGGACAGCAGAGTTTGCCCAGTCAACCCCAGGTTAGGTGTCTGTTGTGAATTGACTCATCTGCCATCTGGCCTCCTACCACATGGACACTGCGACTGCTGGGTCAGTGTAAAACATAGAAGAGCCAATTTCAAAACATTGTTTGGGGGGGTGAAAATACCTCTGATTATATGCCACTTGTATAATTGCATCTTCTATTATCAAAAAACCCTTTTATAAAATAAAATGTCCATTCCTACTAGTCACTGCTATAGAACTTAATCTAGCATCTGTTCATTTACTCAATGCCACCCTCCATTTTCTTACTCTGACATTATCAATCTTCTACTCAGATATGGCTCCTCCGCTATGGCGGAGGAGCGTCGCCCCCTCCAGTAGCAGCCGCTGCAAACCTTAAACAACAAATGGATAATAAACCATGTTGGGCGGGGCTATGGGGGATGACCGGGATGAGGGGAGTGCTCTGTGTACTCCCCTCAGTGTGCATGTGTGTTTGGGCGGCTGTTTTGAGCTGGCCAAACACACATGCACACTGTGCTCTCTCCAGCCCGGTACTGTGTTGCCGGGCTGGAGAGAAGAGGCACAGGCTTCCAGTCTGCCTGGGAGCACCGTGGCTGGGTACTCCAGCCAATCCTTACGTTGCCCTGAGCAGTGTCAGGATTGGCCGCAAGGCAGGCTGGGAGCCTGTGCCTGCTAAGGGGACAGAGGAGCGGCGGCCCGTTGCGCAGGTAATTTTTTAAACATTTTTTTTATATTATTAATACCCCTGCGCTGCCCCGCCCCTTGTAACCCCTGCGAGCCGCAACTGCTTTTACTTCCTTTTCCAGAGGCAGGTGTGGGGTTCATAGGTGCTGGAAGTAGAGGTGTGTGTGCTGCAGTATCCCCAAAATAACTATGCTGGAATTCAGAAAGTGAATAAAGATGCATTTATATTTTTATCTTATCTTGTCGCATGTAGTATGCACTTAAATACATAGGGCAAATGTCTGGATATGTTTTCTGGCACATTGCTGCTTATTCTTTTAACATGGAACTCAATGCTTATTTTTCTTTCTCTGACTGAAAAGTTAGAGGGTTTTGTAAAGTCAACTATCTGACAATCTAGCTGGTATACAGGGATTGTGAAAGGAAAGGCTGTAGGATGTTATATGTTTTCTAACACACACCAACATTTAAATAGTTGGAAAATAACTACAAATATTTCAAAAATATCAGGAGTTAGGAAAGCACACATGAAGCACGTTTTTTCTAATCTAAAACTTTGATGGAAACACATATCTTGATATGATCAAAACAGATAAAGACAAATGGTAAATATTTGCTAAAAGTTGATTACTACACAGTATTGTTTTGTGTGCTACATAGTTTTATCAGTAAATCTGCATGTTAGTGCAAATTTTGTGACGTTGTCTGTAAATGACGCTTCACTACCAGACCATGCTTTCATAATATATTTGCAACAGTGTGTTCCAAAATGCACCACAGCTTTACCACTCCCCAGTTGAATGGGCATGGCTCACTTACTATGCTTGTTTTTTGAGTGACGTCTGGATTTTTCACAATTCCAGTGACTTCAGTGATGTAACATTGATGCCAGCACCTGCACTCTGAAAATTGTTCCAGCACCACTGGTGAGGTTCATGTTATGAAGTTATGAAGTTCCTGGATGAACCCAGGGGCCACTATCGTATGAGAAATATTACCCATTCCTCTCAATGCTTAAAACTTTGAAGGCAAGTTAGCCCATATCAAACCTTGTTCCACATATTTTCTAAGCTTTGTCATGCATTGTCACTGGGTGTCAAAGTCATCGTGAACCTGCACGGATCCGATGTGCCCTGCCCAGAAATTGACGCATCGCTCTGTTGTGGGGGAAAAAAATTACATATTGCCGACCCGACCAGAGAAGAAACAACACAAGCACTCACTTGCGAGTAAGGAATCAACGCATCGCTGACTTTTCCGATGCACTCTTACCCATCTGGCTTTATTTTTTGGAAAACTGCCAGAACCACCGCAGCCAAGTAGCTACGCTTCAACTGCCAATTAATTTGGAACATTATTGAATGTTTCAGCATTCGAGTCACTGTACCGGAGCTGTTAGATGAAATGAGACTAACAAGGCAAGTGCGGTTACGTGGGGCACAAAATCTTTATTTTATTTGATGAAAACAATTTCACATCTTAATAATTACATCTTAAAAAACGGCATGCCTTTAAATAAACGACGACTTTGAAATGGTGATTACGTCAATACTAGAGAACTTCCAATGAGAGGCAGTCAAGCCGGATTTAAAAGGACATCATGTGATGTGAATTGTTTTTCCAGCATTGAGAAAGGCATATGAAATGCTGAAACGCGTCTGCTGTTTAATTTGAAATAAATGATTGGTAAAGCCCAAGAGTGCTCCGAGCTGCTTGTTCCTTTTGGGAATGTTGATGGACATTAAATATGTGATAGCCACAATCACACAGGAAGCACCCGTGCTAATGTGTTCGGCAGGAGCTCGTGGCATTTTGGATTGTGTGTTTGGAAAACTGCCAGAACCACTGCAGCCAAGTATCTACGCTTCAACTGCCAATTAATGTGGAACATTACTGAATGTTTCAGCATTCGAGTCACTGTACCGGAGCTGTCAGATGAAATGAGACTAACAAGGCAAGTGCGGTTACGTGGGGCACAAAATCTTTATTTTATTTGATGAAAACAATTTCACATCTTAATAATTACATCTTAAAAAACGGCATGCCTTTAAATAAACGACGACTTTGAAATGGTGATTACGTCAATACTAGAGAACTTCCAATGAGAGGCAGTCAAGCCGGATTTAAAAGGACATCATGTGATGTGAATTGTTTTTCCAGCATTGAGAAAGGCATATGAAATGCTGAAACGCGTCTGCTGTTTAATTTGAAATAAATGATTGGTAAAGCCCAAGAGTGCTCCGAGCTGCTTGTTCCTTTTGGGAATGTTGATGGACATTAAATATGTGATAGCCACAATCACACAGGAAGCACCTGTGCTAAAGTGTTCGGCAGGAGCTCGTGGCATTTTGGATTGTATATATATATATATATATATATATATATATATATATATATATATATATATATAATTTTTTTTTTACTGGGGTTTGCCACATAGTTAGGACCTAGTTTCCATAGGAAAAGCATTTTTTGGTTAGCTAATAACTTTGGCGCCATTTGATAAATCTTCATGAAATTTTCTAAACTAGTGTGCCAGCCACTGCAACTGCTATATGGAAAGTTTTGGGGTGATTCATCAAGTGGGGGGTCCGGAAAAAAAGGGGGGGCCCAAAACGCATTTTCTCCAGGCAATTTACCACAGGGATTTTACACACAACTAAAGCCCAAATCGCTAAATGGAATTACACCAAATTTAGATCTTCGTCCAGAAATATCTCTTTTTGTAATTTGGTGTAAATCTGTTCAGTAGCTATGGAGTTATTAAAGAAAAAAGATTTATGTATATCTAGAGATCCATGTGCAAACTGAAATGCTGTGATTGGCTGGCCACACCCTGACAGGAATGTTGCGGCAACCCTTTTCTGTATGATGACTTGGTTCCGAGGGGGAAAATAAAACTAAATAATGATAGAAGGGGTCAGGGTAGAGGTATCCTGACACCTCAGACTCTGAGGGACCCCTCATGGGCAACAAATTGGCCCAAAATGTTTTTTGGGTGCACAAGGATCCCTGGATCCTCTGAGGCACTCAGAGCACCCCCAGTGTGAATCCACAATGGATCTGCAGATCCACACCACAATTAAAAAAAAACATACGCCCACTCACAGACTCACTCACACACCCACACAACCACTCACCCAGCCACACAAAATAGAGTGTTATGATAGAGTTTTTTTTTCCTTGGGCCAATTTGTTCTCACAGGAGTCAGACTCCCGCGGGAGCGAGTGCTCTGATTGGCTACCAGCAACATAAGGGGGACTTGGTCCCCTCTCCTCAAGTTAAAAAGAAATAACATAAGTGGGCAGGGTAGGGACCCAAAGTAGGGACCCAGAGAGACCTTCTTGGGACCAAAAAGCAAAAAGCAAAAAATATTGTCATTTTTTGCAAAATAACCCAAACTGGAGGCTGGGGACGCATTGTTCAGATATAGGCCATGGAGAGCTCACCCCCCTTGCCGCATTTCATAAGGAGCAAGGGGCATGCAGTCATCCCTACCTCAGCCATTGTAGGTCCCCGGGAGACCATAACAGGGTCGCATTTTATAAAGGGAGGGAGCCGCAAATCCCTCTCCCCAAGCTATTGTAGGCCCCGACGAGCACACCCCGGGCCACATTTGATTAGGGATGGGCAGCTAGGCCAGAACCTGTGTTTGGTCCCACCTGAGAGGAGCATATTTGAATCTCCCGCAAGCTGGTAACAGACTTTTGATCTGGTTCCCTACCCACACTGACATAAGAACATGTCATGAGTGATGCAATATGTGAACCGGTGAATTTCTGTGTTTTTTTAGTTCAAAACATTAATATTGTCACTCACATATTCACTTAGCTATAACGTTCCTTTACCCCCTTAACCTCTGGTTCTTTCTGTGAATATATATTTATATATATATATATATATATATATATTCCATCTCAAACGCCATTCACATTGCTGAACACTTGTGGATGGGTGCCTCCTTCGTGCCAATGGCATGCACGTTATTATGACAAACAAACAGGCTACTTGTGTTCAGCAATATGAATGGCGTTTGAGATGGAATTTAAAATGTTATTGCTTGAACTGCCATAGCCCGGAAAACTCCCAAACACCTGCTGTTTATACAGGACATGACTACATGTTTTTGCGCTAGTTACTAAACTATCGCTTTCAGGTATGAAGAGAGACTACAATGTGGGCAAAGAGATGGCTGGATGTAATGGCTCAGCTTATGGAATTCACCCAGAGACACTTGCATGCTTCATAATGTATAAGCAACATGGAAGATTAACAGTTTAAAGCACGCAAGTGACGATAAGAACAAGTAATGTGCCCAGAACCATTTTGGCTTTTAATTCTACTGAAGAATAACTGTGACTGGGACATTTAAATATCAGATAACACATTTGACTATGGCGGCGCCTTGAACTACGTGATTTATGGAGACATGTTAGTCCTCTTTTACTTATGAGCATACTGATTAGAACAATGAATGAAAACTATTTAAAGTATTTGCAAGTGAGTGTTTCCTTTTTTATCAGCATTTGAGGAAGGCAAGTAGCCGAAACGCGTCATGCTGTGTGAAATAATTGTGCTGGGAATCCGAAGACCTGCTGAGGCAAGAGCCCACTTTAATACTGCCTAAACAACACACAAGGCACTGCACTCCTCTTCTCCCACATAGTGTTTAACATTTTGGGGCCAAAATGGGTTTCAAGAAAAGCTCAATCTCTTCCCCTGGACACTCACACTTTCAATCAAGAGTGATTCATAAACCAGTCATTCTCTGGAAGCCCTACAAGAATTTGGAATGCCCTGCTCGAACCCTCCTTATTAGCAGACCATGCTTTCTTCAAAAAAGATCTCAAAACTCTTTGAAATACACTTAGATTAAATTTCTTTTTTTCCCCACTCATTCTTGAAAGTCTACTTTAACTTTTCTGCTGTTATCTTAATTGTAATCCAGCAATGATTATTTGAGAACTGCACTCACGTACAGGCTTTTGTCCATATTACAGTTTGTAGCTCTAATGTACTGTTACTATGATTGTTTGGTACCTGTTTTCTTGCAAAGTGCTCTGATGCCTCTGGGCCCTGGCTGTGCTATATAAAATCACAAAACACACACAAAAATGCATATGTTATAGAAAACTGGGTCTATGTGTACCTTGCTGAATATCTATCATTATGAACATGTTTTAGCAAAAGTGTCATATCCATTGGATGTCATCAGTGATGTGATCAATTATGTAATTTGGGATGTTATCAGTGATGTCATCAATGATTTCATTTAGCATGTCATGAGTGATGTAATATGTCAGTTCATAAGCAGTGCTTGGTGAGGGGGTAAGCTATTATTTTGTTTTTTTAAATGTTTGTTTTTATATTATTACAACACCTAACTATAATCTATAACGTCACTTTAAATTTCGTAATTCCAGTGAATTTTCAGGTTTTATTTGTATGCTAAAATATTATTACATTAGCTAAAACTAATTTCACCCAAACGCTGAGTGGCTAACCCACTACTGCACACTGCTGTGTTAAACCCCATCTGTAGAACAGTGGATAATATTTTTTGTGTTTTTCATGTGTTTTTTTTTCAATTTGTATTGTAGTATTCAATTTTTTGTATCGTTTTATTTCTTTCATTTTCATTTTTCACATTTGTTTTTATACTCTATAACCATGTTTTTCCTTTTTTTATGCTGTTTCAAACTTTTTTAACCATTTTGAATTTCTTTCATTTTTTACAGAAGTCTTTGTGTTCTGTTTGCAGATGATGTTTCATAGCTCTTCTGTATATTTTTTATTAGCTTTACAACAGGCCACAACTTTGAGTGTCTGCAGTATATATCCTGACATGTTGCATGTTGTCTTCATTTTCAAGCTCTATTTGTTGCAGTGCTTCCTCGGAGCAGCTGGTTCTCTTTCTACTGCTCGTTTCCTCTGTGCCTCTGAACTCACTATGCTGCTTGGGTGCTTCCACATTTCAGTGCTCCAATTGAATATCAGCCAGCCTTCCCTCTGTGGAGGACTTTTTGGACAAATTTGCATGTTACTTCCCGCACCATCATTTTTTTCTAGAGCTGGAAAGTTGCAAAACTGCCACATCAGTGAGTCCTTTGCCAGCCTTGCTTCTTGTGGTGCTGCAGAAGTGCTTGGCAGAACCCTGATATCTTCAGATGGTGTACTTTGCTTCGGCCTGGTTGATTATGCACTTGGTATTTGCTGGTTTTATCTGAATCCATGATGGCTTCAGATTGTACATACTATGAACGCTTTCTTTTCAATATCAATTCACTAATTGGTTGAATAATAATAATGGATAGTCATTTGAGATTGTTTCTAAAGGTTGTGAGTTATTTTTTAATAGTGTCTCTTGGGTGGTCAATCAAATGTCTACTTTCATTTTTTTTTCTTCTAACCACCCATAGGTACTGTGGTACTCCCTCGAGACTCACAGAACCAATAAGAGCATCCCACAGGAATACCATTTGGGTTTGTTTTTGGAACTTCTAAAAAATGTAGTGTTTATTTAGGAAATATTTTACTTAACGTTTGAGCCTACAAATTTCCTCAGAGTCCCAAATAAGAAAGGTATTTTGAAGGTTTCAGTGAAATTTTCGCATTTTTAGGTGTACGGTACCTGCAAATGATTTCATATAACCTATGACGGACAGAGAAACACCATTTCATTGGCTATTTTCATTATTTTGATTTATTCCCAGGAATATTAGGGACTTGTACCTGAGAATACTCACACCCTGTGTAGTCTCTGGTCCTTTTTTTGTTGTTTTTTTTCCAAAGTTTTTTTGGCTTGAATTATAATTGCATTTCCAGGAGAGGACAAGGAAGAATAGTCCTGTGAAAAGGAGCAGGAGAATGAGCCTCAGACTACATACAAGTCCCTAGTGTGGGAATTTTTTATTATTCCGAGAGGCAGAATAGAGTCTCTGTACAAACTGTGACATGCAAGATCTGCAGTGTTGAATTCTCCAGAGGAACATCAAAGAAGTACTCTTTTGGAACCTCTGGCATGTTGAAACATATGCGGTCTTGCCACAGCAGGCAACTAATCACTGCAAAGCGTGAGTTGAAGAAGTAGCTTCGAAATCCACAGCTCCTCTACCCATATTCCAGGTTGGGGACGTTGCTCCTCATGATGCTGCTGCTTCCTTGAGTCATGACCACAATCCCTTCACCAGCGCATTGCGCTATACTGTGTGGACTGTAGAAAAAATATGAGTTTTAATGTCTCTTTTTAATCCCTCCTTATTTCTACCCCTACACAAATATTATTTTTAAAACAAGAAGAAAAAAAACATTTAAAAAAAATCCAGTTGGAACCACCTTCTTAGTTAAAAAATAGAAAACAATTATGTTGTAAAGTCTATTCATGTTAGTATACCCCTAGGAGGTTGGCCAATCACCTCCACGATCTTTAGCTGTGTGCAGCATGAGATTGGCAGCAGGGCCAACCCACTGCAAGTTGCCACCCCCCCCAACACACTCCCACCCTACATTTCATAATTATATATTTTTAAAAAAAAATCTTGTACAATGGTGCTCCAGCAGTACCACAACCAAGCTTTATCACACAATAGTCCAAGACTGTACAAGATTTAGTTTGTCAAACTTGTTTGGTCTTGCCGTACAGAGAATGATGAAGTACTCCAGCTGTACCACTTTTTAAAAAGATTTTGGCCCTACAGGGGTGTGGAATTTATTAAAATATCTACTTGTCCAGGGGACAGGTTGCTTCTCAAATCTACTTGTCCTGTAAAAAGATCTACTTGTCCCTTTGGTGCCATGTAGTGTGGCGATAAGTTATGGCAGCAATTAATAGCCTCTCTGATTATGCCAGGGCTACTACCATAGTAGGGCTTGAATACTTGGAGTTTCAATCCCTACTGTAGCAATTCCCTTATTTTGCCACCTTTCTGCAGATCTGCATACTGGGGCTGGAGGAAGCAGTAAGCAATAGTTCCAGGGCTGGAATACCTTTGAGTCTGCAAACCTACTAACCTGCATGTTTTAAAGATTTTTACCAGCTTCTCTCTAATATTTTCCCATAATAAGAAAGGTTGGACATTTACTCCTGACAATGGCAGAATTAGAACTTCTTCCAGGGTTGGGAAGAAAGTGGCTGGAGGGAAAATGAACTTGCAAATGCTCAATAGATTCTCACATGAGCAAATCTACACATCGTATTTACCCACGCTAAAATACAGTTCACAAATATTTTATAGGGGTACGACATATACCATGGGTGCACTTTTGTGACTTTCTTTAAGAATTTGGGGCCACAAGTAGGTAGGTTCAGATTTGTGACCTGCAAATTGCGAGTCGCAAATCCGAATGTAGGATGGTGTCCTTGACACCATCGGTGATTCGCAAGGGCTTCGCAAATGCCCACATCATGAATAATCATGAGGTGGGTCGCAATTTGCAACCCCCTCACGAATGGTGGCCTGCTGGAGACAGCAGACCACCATGTCTGTGACTGCTTTTCAATAAAGCAGTTTTTTTTGTAATGCAGCCCGTTTTCCTTAAAGGAAAACGAGATGCATAACAAAAACGAAAAATGACACGTTTTCGTTTCATTTTTTCAGAGCAGGCAGTGGTCCACAGGACCACTGCTTGCTCTGGAAAAAATGTTTACAGTGACATTCACAATGGGAAAGGGGTCCCATGGGGATCCCTTCCCTTTTGCGAAAGTGTTAGCACCCATTTGAAATGGGTGCAAACTGCGATTGGTTTGCGCCCACGTTCGCGGTCACAAAACAATCCTACATTGCACTGCGAGTTGCAATTAGGAAGGGAACACCCCTTACTAATTGCGAGTCGCAAACCCGTTTTGTGATTCGGTAACCAGGTTACTGAATCGCAAAACTGGGTTTGTGCAAAAAGCTACCTACATGTGGGTCTTGGTCCCTAATTAGGTCTGGTGTTAACAAAGACATTTTGTTTTTATTAAACTTCTATTTCTCTGTCTTTCGGCTGGCTTTACTGTGAGGGATCGCATTCTGCTCTTCCACAAGGAGCATATTGCCACACAAAGTAGTTTTGTTCAGTGTCAGGAACTACAGTGGCAATCAGTGACGTAACGAAACTGGAGGGTGCCCCTTTGCAAAGAACATGGAGGAGCCCCCTCTCCAGACTCACTCAGGGCAGGTGCTGTGCTGACGGGGCCCCCTGGAGGGCGGCTGCGGGGCCTTTGTTATGCCGCTGGTGGCAACGTGTGCTTTAAGAGTTCAAAAACTTTTTTGGGGGGGTTTTGCCAATGTTTGTTACAATGTTGAGGGCCTGGTAGCTCCCACAACAATAAAGTGTTACAAAAGCCATGTCAAAACAAGACACGCATTGATGAAACTAAAAGACTTATAAAAATATGTCAGATCAGTTGGCTTTGTCAGTGTTTGTTTATTTTCATGCTTCCCATAATCGTGTTGAAAATGGTTACACTGATTTTCCATTAGAAATATTTTTGGGAAATACTAGCATGCATCAACACATTTTACTAAATGACACTTCATTTGCATATAATCAGAGAGCATTCTGGGAGCATTATACTTAGCCTCTTAGCCTAAACTTTTCAAACGTGTGTACACGCTTTTTTTTTTTTGTACTGGAACCAACGTCAGTAGTGAAGTGTGACCTTAAAACATTTATTTACAGCACGCACCCTAATAATGAAGGCTTTCAAATAATGAACCATAAATACAAGTTCGAACAGCATTATCCTTTGGAAACACATTACCTCAACTGCAGAGAGTTCAACTCTCTGTAAACAGGCAGCCAAAGGGTTTGTGCTGCAGGGGGTTGGGCCTACTTGTCCCAAGGACAAAGTAAACATAAAAACTTGTTGCCCTTGACCCCAAACAAGATGTCCTGGGTGTCGGGGCGATCAGGGGTCGGTCCCTCTGAATCCTCCCCCCTCCAAGAAGCTCCAGGGGGGCTCTTACTGTCCCCCTAATGTAAATATTTCACTTTACTCTCAGGACACCGGAACAGAGTCCTTTAATGTTAATGAAAGCAGCAACATTTCTCTTCTTATTGCAGACAGCCAATCAGATCGCCCCATCCTGAGAGACCAAATGGGCCAATGGGATACAAACTCACTCAGCCAATCAGAATGCTTGTTTTTTAAAATTTGCGGTATGACAGATAGTCCCATGGGACCAATGGTTCAGATATCATTATAATTTGAACCCTAATTTCTTCAAATTATCTGAAAAGATTTACACGCAATAAAGAAAAGCATGCTTTCTATTTGAAGATCTAATGTTCTGCCAAATTTGGTGAAACTCAGTATTTCTGTATCGCTACTGAAAATACTTCCAGGAACTATCATGGAAAAAGACATTTTGGGAACCCCCCTTTTTCTCGGGCCCTGCTTGATGGAACACACAGAATCTTTCCAAGAAGGAGCTGAGGTTGATGTACAACAAAGAAAGTTCTTTCAATGGAAACTCTGTTCTAACTGAAACTACATAGTCGTGACCGCCATTCTGTAATACATATCTACATGGCAAGTACTGTACTGTAAAGATATCTTGTAAATAGCAGCGTGGTACTTACTTGCATGGTACAAATCTGTGTGGTAATGGTGACATGTGGTAAATGATATGTGGTAAAGGTGACATACTGGCAAGATGAGAATCTAAAATCTTTGTGTATAGGTTGAGATCTACCTTAAGTAGAGAAACAGGCCTGCCTGTAGGAAACAAATAAAACTGACATCATTACCTGGTTTGAGGATTACCACTATTGTGGCTTCTTGATCAATTGTCACTGATTTTTCAACAGAGTAATTACATATGTCAACCAACCTAAGGGGAAGTTTGTTGTAGGGGTCTAATAAAAGTGCCTTGTAAATCTGTCTGGTTCTGGACCTATATTACTTTTCAGAGTCCTGCCTGCTGCCTTCTCCTCTTTTGTTATTGGGGGGCAGTGTCTACTTTATATAGCACTGGGAGATTTGTCCTTACAATATACTGTTATTGTCTAGCTGGAGAGAAGTCATCTCTGGAATATAGTGTGTTGTAATATTACTTAAATCCTTACAATGTTTCTTCTTCCTTTAGTAGTGAAGAGCTGTTGCTAGTTTTGATCTGTTGAATGCAATCTCTTACACGTCTGCCCTGAAAGATCATGGCCAAATGTGTGCCCACTTTATCTCTCGTCATGCTTGACTGTCTCTTTTGATGGTGATTTAGCAGAAATTAGTGACAGTTAATGCATTTGGTTAATCAAACAACTAATAGTTTGATTGTAAAGTGATGCACTGAGAAGCTGTACTAGTGTGCATTCATGTTATAATAGTCACTGAAACCTAGGTGGTATTGAGATTACATTGTATGTCTGAAGAATTAATCTGTCATTATGTTATATTTTAGAGTCTAAACTAATAGTCTGTATTTAAACAATATTGAATTTCTAATGAGAAGTGTTTTTAATTTGTATGCAAAAATAGAGAATTGCAGTTCTGTGCAACATTAATAGGCATGTATTAACTGAGTTATCTTGTTTAGAGTTACTGTAACATGAATGCTAATGAACATTTATTAATGCTGAAATTACAATTTGCATAATAAAATGGGCATTATTTGAATGATTAATGTGCTATTTTAATTAACTTGTATTAACCTAAGTGAGGCCCGCAGGGCCCTGTATTCGTGGCTGTACAATAATGTGAAGTCATCTTGCTAACGTGTACCTTTCTTCCAGATATCGTTCCCATGAGAACGGTAGCTTGGTAATAGATGTCTATTGTTCTACACATAGAACGCATGAGAAGATGTCTTTGAGTAAGGAACATTCTGGTCTATGGATTGACAGTACATACTTTTGTTTCAGTTGTGCATGGAAGAGTGCAGACGCACACCGTTCTCATGACAAACCTGGGAAACCATACCAATGTTCCGAGTTGGAGTTGCATGATCGATTTCCATTAGTTGTTACCCCTTCAAACAAGAACTGGAAGAACAGAAGCAGAATCCTTGTCCCTTTATCCTGCCTGCTGAGCCCCTTGGACTCTGAGAGGTATTATTCTGTCTGCCTTTGTCCTTTTGAAATGCCTTGCTGAGACTTATAGACTTTTCCCTTGACTCAAAGAAGAAGGCTCTTGACCAAGCTTCTGAAATGCTGATGCCTTCTCTTTATTACCTACTTTAGATAGTTACCTGTTGCCCGAGATTACATGTTTCCAAGTTCTTTTTATTCTTTTTGTCTTTTGGCCGCATGTGTTCCACTCAGCACATTATTCCCTGACTGGCTATTCTGTAGGGTTTTCCCTTGTCCAAAATGTACTGAACCTTGGTGATTGGACTTGCCTAATGCTTATTAAAGTGAGCAACGCCTGTTTTCGGTTCATCACATAATTTTATTGATGTTTTTATCATATTTGTAGAGTGCCTAGTTTTCTTAATGTTAGTTCATTTGAATTTATTTTGTCGCCTTGGTCAACCCTTGACGATACTGTATCTTTATAACTTTGCCTTGAGAACTGTCTACATGACTTTGAGCTTAAATTTGTAATAAAACCCTTGAACTTTATTCCTGACTGGAGTTTTCCTTGTATGGCCAAATTGGTCATACTGTGTAATTTAATTGGTTTGTACTGAAATTATTGGTCTCGTTTTCCACACCCTTGTGCTGGGTCCAAAGATCTGTTGGCCTCGTTGGGCATTTTTCCTGCGAAGGAAGAAAGTTCTCCAGCAATAGAACAGGGACAGCTCTGCTCTTTGTATATCTTTCTCAGTGAACCCCTAGTTGGTGTCACCTTACAGTGGAGCTCTAAGCTCAAGTGATTTTTATATTTAGGATCAATCTGCCTTATTTTTGCTTCTGGTTTTTGTGATCTCAAAGCTCTCAGCTTTTGCAGGTGGGTTACCATTGCAATGGACTTCCCCATCACCACTGCTTGGAAAGCTTCCTAGACTTCCCCCTCTGGAAATATCTATATCGTCATTTTGATTAGCCCTTAGTATCAGGTTCCTTAGGTACCTCCAAACTTTACTGATAGGTCTAGCCCCTATACATAAATCAATATGAATTGGTATATGGTCAGAGACTGATGTCACTCCTATTTCTGCATCCAAGTCATTTGAGCTTAATGGATTGCTTTCAGGTATATAATCTATATGGGAATATGCAAGGTGAACGTGAGAGTATGTATACTGTTCATCTTGCATGTGCAATTCCCCCTACACGCCTCAAATGCCTATTTCTTTCAAAGTACTTTTACATTTCTTGGAGAAAGCTCACATGTGCCCTGATCCCTCAGATGAACAATCTATTTGGGCATTCAACAATAAATTAAAGACCCCTATAATTATCATATTGCCCTTTTAAAGTCTTAGTGATAACTCTATTAAGCCTCTCAGGCATGTGGCTTAGTCTGTATTAGGTGAATATATTGCGGCTAATATCACTGGCTGGCTACATAAGGAACCTATCACTATTAGCTATCAGCCTTCTTTATCCTTTTTGCTGACATCATGAATTGGAGGTGTTTTCTTATTAGAATAGCCTACCCGTTACGCTCAGATGTAGCCCACAAGAAATAGGCTATCTGGTATACTCTGTGAGTCATATCTTGAGTTTTCTGCAGGAGGTGTATTTCTTGAAGACAGATAATGAGAGCCTGTTAACATATTGAGAGTTTTCAAACTGACCATTTTTTACTGGTTTATTCGTTCCATTTTTACTGAGGAGGCTATCGTCTCTATAGCTGGTTAACAAGTTTCAATTGCAATCCATATAGACTGGGTAAGTATGACTTTTATGTGTTTCATGTCAAGTCTTGCTCCTATGCACAAGCCCCCTTCATCTCCTCCCTTTCAGCTGCCCATCCTGTGTGGTTCTGGAATGACCCCCAACATTCAAACAACTGAGAAATGTTTAAGGACGAACAGGTACCAAAGTAAACCCATCTTGCCATTTTGTCTAATCAGGAACCTCTTGGAATAGAATCCTAACTTTTAGGGACACCAAGAAAGGTCTTAGCTCCTTTGATCTGTGTGTTCTGGGTTCAGTGTGTTCTACGTGACTGGTGACGGTGGATTTTGACGTGGCACACCTTCCCCTCACTCTCCTGTCACATCAGCTATTATTAAAACTCAAAACTGGCCTTTAAAAATGCAAACTTGATAGTTCAAAATGACTAACAATCCCCATTGATGAAAAGCCATTCCATTACCACTCTGAATTAAATTCCAGATATTCAAAAGATTCCAGCATTCCAAAGTCCTTTCTCTCTTTGGCCCTTTTGTCATCATCATAGCGGCACAAACTTTTTGTTGCAATGTCCTGCACTTATGACAAATGTGCAGCAGTATTAGCACCTCAGCCACCTCGTTTTGACAACTGTTGTCACCTCCATCCACTTTTGTGTGAGTGGTTGCCCTCCTTTGAAGATTTGGTGTCTACTAGGCAGGTGGCAAACTTATATTTGATTGATCTGGGAAGTTATCTTGGGATGCTTCATCTGAAGTCTCTACATTGCCTGAGAGAAACAGATCAATATTCAGGAACATCACCTCTTTTTCTCCCAAGTAGTAACTTTATTGCCACATCATGTGGTTTCCGAGTGTGTTGCGGGTGAAATGGGCCAACTCTATGAAGTTTGTTTAAGTGGACCTCGTTGTAATCATCTCTCAGAAGAGACAAGAACATTCCTGTTATGAGAGTCTTTACATTTGGAGCTTTTGTTCCTTCCCTGAGTCCTTGCAGTATCTTTCTCCTTGACATTTTTTTTTCCAATTCCTCTGCTTTTCTAGTCTGGATTTCATTTTCAGTGTTTTGGGCCCTTTCTCTGCCTTCATTGTACTTCAACCACAAGGCCTTCTTTACTGGGCTCTTGGTGACAACTCAGTGTTATAAGAATGCTGTTTCTGTTAGAGACTTAATTGTGGAAATACACAGTGGCGACCGGCAGCTTTAGGAGGGAGGGGGGCGGGCGGGACACGCACACACACACACTCATTCTTTCACACACAGACACGCACGCATGCACGCACATCCATTAACAACACTCATACCATTCAAACAAGCACGCACGCACCAAACATTCATTTTAAAAGATCGCACACACACATTCTTTCACACACATTCTTTCACACACACACGCACATCCATTAACAGCACTCATAACAAACATGCACGCGCACACCAAACATTCAATTTAAAACATCACACACACACACACTTACCTTCGGCCTCCAGGTCCCAGGAGGGTTGGGACTGCTGCCTTCCCTCATTGGCTGACCTTAGGTCAGCCAATGAGGGAAGGCAGCAGTCCCAGCCTCGTCACAGAGTGGGATGGGGTCAGTGAGACTGCTGACCCCACCCCACTCTGTGACGAAGTGTCACTGAGTGAAACTCGCCCTGGGCACTTCAGGGCTTAAACTGAAGCGCCCAGCGTGAGTGTCAATTGGTGAGGCTTTCCTCGTCACCCAAGGGAGGGCCTCGAGGCACCTTTGCTGAGCCGAGGAGGTCACGCCCATAGGAGCTGTGACCTCCTCAGTGCAGCAAAGTTCAGCTCAGGCAGCCAGGAGTGTGCGCAAATCGCGCATGTCTGCTCCTGGCTGCCTGAGCTGAACATGGGGAGTGTCTGTCAGGCTGACCTTTGTTCAGCCTGACAGACACTCTTCATGAGGGGCAAAAGGTAGGGGGGGCGTGGCCCCTTCGCCCTAAAAGACGGGCCACCACTGGAAATACATTTGGTTTTATTGGCTATTACTGAAATCTAGCTCCAAAATGTCAATCCTGACATCCTAAACAATATTATACTTATGCTACTTTATTTTGGGAAGGCCACCATCACAGACAATATGTTTTACCTTCATTGGAGAACAGCTCATGCAGGAATTCAAGGATTTTTTCTTTTCTCCAAAGGATCTATGTAATATTATTCTAACTTTGGGTTCTTCAGACAATGATTCTTCTACTGTAGTCATCAAGCACTTTACTCTCCTCAGCAACAGATTAGCTTATCCCGGCCACATCATTTAGGACAAAAAGTAAACGTTCCAAAAAGTGGTATTCCCCAGAACTAAAAACCATGAAACTTGCATTAAGACTACAGTATGCGGGTGACACTGTAATTATGGCTTAAGTTAAGCACAGCTTACAAGCAGGCGATTAAAGAAACTAAATCTGATTTTTATTCTGAGAAAATTCTGAAAGCTCCAAATCTCTCTTAGGCTCTGTTCTCAGTGATAAAAGTGTTGTCAAAATACTCTTCCTTAAGGAGAAATTACCAAGCCTGATGAGAAATACAATCAAATTGCCGATTTTTTAATTCATACATTGGGAGATATTAAATCTTCTCTGGTGCCTAAAATATTACCAATTACGGTTTCATGTTCTAACCGCTTACTGAAGTATCCTACGTTCACTTCTCTCCTATCAGGGGTGAAGAGTTGCTTCGCTGAAGCAATGTATAGCCTCTGGTACTCGAGAAGACCCTTTGCTTGCTAGTGTATACAACCAATACTTACCTAAGTTGATATTAATCCAAAAGGTCTCGAAAATAGTGAACATATCATCCGAGTTGAAACAAGAGTTCACTGAGGTTTTCACTAGTCACCTAGGGCATCTAAAATGTTATGTTTATAGAATAATGCTAAAGGAAAATGTCAAACCTGTGTCCGCTAGAGTACGAAGTTTCCCATTTTCAATGCATGAAGCAGAGTTAGAAAGACTCTGCAGTCTGGTAGTAATAGAGCCGGTGGAAGCCACAGAATGGTTTGCCCCCATAGCGGTTACCAAGAAGACAGATGGGTGACAAGACTGCATCGACTTGAGAGCTCTGAACAAGGAGGTAGTTGTAGATAACTATCCCCTGCCCAACATCACAGAAATGATGACCAAAGTTGCTGGAGCTAAAGGCTTTTCTACTCTAGATCTTACTTCTGCATACTATCAGGTTAGACTACATCCGGAACCTCAGAAGCTCACAGAATTTATCATGCAAATGGGGACGTACAAGTTCAAACGCATGCCATTTGGACTTGTATCTTCGGCAGCAGTTTTTCAAAGAATAACGACAAGCGTGTTACAAGGAATCCCCTGTGTATTTTGTTACCAAGACGATGTCTTGATCTTTGGGGAATCCCAAGACCAACATGATGAAAGAATCAAACAGGTGCTGCACAGGTTCAAGGAACAAGGACTTGCAGTCAAAGGAGAATCGTAAAATAGAATGCTCCGAGATAAACTACCTAGGGCATAGAATAACTGCTGAAGTGATATTACCTAAATCTGAGCTAAAAGACTCCATAATACAATTGGCCTCTACAAAAAATAAAGATGAAGTCATCATTTCTGGGAATGTTGGAGTTCTATAGTAAGTTTGTCAACAATTTTGCTAGCAGAACATACAACATTCGCAAATTGTTAAACAGTGGGACACTTTCAGTGGAACCAGAAATGTCAAACAGAATTTGAAGATGCCAAAATGGCATTAACTACAGCCTCCTAACCTAAAATCGTTCATACCAGGAAGAAAGACCATTATTAACGACTGATGAGTGTTCGAATGGCTTAGGTGCTTTTATGGTACAAGAGGGTGAGAAGGGCAAAAAGACAATTGCCTTCGCATCCCAACCATTGAGACAAGCTGAAAATAGCTATTTGGTAATCGAAAAGGAGGATCTAGCTGTGCATTGGGCACTCAAAAAGTTCAGAAACTTAATCTGGGGAACAAGGTTCATTATAAGGACAGACCATAAGCCACTCACAGACGTTTTTTTATGAAAAAAGGGTTATATTCCATCTCCAGTCGAATCAGACATTGGGTGGTTAACATCCAGGAGATACCTTTTCAAGGTGAATACGTCCTTGGGCTGAGATTGCCTCTCCTGCTTAGTTGATGACAATAAAGAAAAAATGAGAATGATATAGAACAGGAGGAAGAGGAAGTGGAAATACAAAATTGAAAAGTAAAGGTCATAACACAAGGGGCCGTTAAGGAAACACAATGGAAGGGGGAACTGAAATCAGACACACTCTTGCAAATGGTATGTAAAAAGATTATGGAAGGTTGGATGGGGCAAGAGAGACATGATGAATGTCTAAAGCCATTCTGGATGATTCATGAGAAGTTGTCCTTAGTCGACCAGTGTCTCTTGAGAGACACCAAATTAATTCCCCCATATGTATAAGAGACAAACACATTGACTTGGCAAATGAGGGTCAACGCGATATCACAAAAACGAAGCAAAGGCTATGTCTTGACTTCTGGTGGCCTAATATGGACTTGTGTATAGCGAAGAAAATACATGAGTGCATGACATGCTCATCTAATGATAAAGTTCTGAAGTTACACACTCCACCACTACACTGTAGACCACTTCCGGAGGGCCTGTGGAGGAACACAGCACTGAACATAGTGAGACGGTTAACTGGTGAAAGACAGAAACCTTACATACTTTAGCCTATGGATATTTACTGCGGGTGGCCAGAAATAAAGTTTGTTTCTGAGATTAACACAAATTTTTTTATAGATTTTCTAGTAGAAATATTCCTTAGAGATTGATTGCCCAGCAGTATATTAACTGACAATGGGGTCCAACTATGCTCCCAAGAGATGAAGAAATTTCTTCATTGTAATGGTATAAGACACAAACTGTGTGCCTTGTACCACCCGGAAACTAACGGGATGGTAGAGAGATTCAATAGAACCATCAAGGAGGGCATCCACCTAGCTACGGTCAATGGATTGTGCTGGAGGGAAGAGATAATGAAACGTTTGGAAGCATACCATCTAACACCCCATCAAACCACCAATTAAACCCCATTTGAATTATTGAAAGCAAGAGAGCCCAATTTGAGGTTAATACCTGGGTGGATGAAGAGGCACAAGGGATGGATAAACAACTCAGACATCACTCACAGGAGCGGACGAGCATATAGGTCCCAAGCAGATTGCAAACAAGGTATAACAGGATACAAGGAGCCAAAACGCAAAACTTTAAATTAGATGATCTAGTGAAAGTTAAAGCTCCCACAGGAAGGATTAAATGGTCCGAATTCACGGGACCAATGAAGGTTGTGAAGCTATTCAAAAATGCTGTAAAAACCCAAGATGGGAGAATTTGGAGCACTGGGAGAGTGCCGAAGTGCATGATCCCTAACATAGATTCTGACAGGAAGGCAAGTGACAAAGGAGACACACCCGAAGAGAATAACACTTCAGAACCCAACAAGGAGAAGGGGGTCAGCATCCCTTTTAGGTCTGATGGGAGGAAGACTTGCCTCCCAAACTTCCTAAAAGTTTATGTGGTTACTACTAAGTGAAATACTATGTGGATATTACTACGGTTATGCTTCATGAGTATGTTGACAAAAGTGTGACATTAATTTATTCTGTGCAAACCTGTCAGACTGTTTTCCCACTTTTAATCTACCCTCCCCCTTTCACCCTCTCCGCCTGCCATATCTTAAAGATGGTTTACCCTTTTCGCAAAACACCTGCGTACAATTACTCGCACGCTTCACAAAGAATCACGGTGAAATGTTTCTTTGGAAGTTTACAGCCCTAGATACATTTTTCACACAACACGGGCCTACTCGAGACGTACAAAACATACTAACTTGAAACACATACTGCGAGGTACCCTAATGCCCCTTTCATTTTAAAGGATTTAATGCCCTTAAAGGAGGCATGCGTAACAGGGGGACGATCCTCGTTGACTCTCACCGCCTGAGATTCGCCCTGCTCTAAAGTGTCTCCTCACTCCTACCTCCCCTCTACTACTAATTGTAGGAAGAAGCAGCGGGCACCTGCGTAGCTCGAGGTGGGCTGGGTTCGTCGGTTAATGTTACGTCTGGGTCCCTAAATGACTGACAGCCTCGGGGCCAAAACCAAACATATCACTAATATCTACAATTGCACTGTACAGCGCTTGCTAAAACGGCTCGAAAATGAGTTTTTATACAACAGTGACAGGTGTGGGCTCAATAGCCAATAAACACGTCTATTTTAGTGCAACTCTCTAGGATTGGCTGAGGAGCAGCTGCCAATACCCCAATCCTGGGCCAGTTTACACATTGGGAGTCCTCACCAACCCGTGTCGACATCGACTAGTGGATTCGCTATTGTGCGACCCGGAAGTTCTGATATTACTGGAAAACATATTCTACTTAAAAGAAGAACAGGAAACGGACAGGCTGAATTCATCCGAGATTTTTGTAGGCAGCGGAGCTGTGTGTTGTCAACGCAGGTAAAATGTAGTTGCAATAAGGCTTGTTGTAAGGAAGAAAATACAAACACATCTTTAGTGACACAGTACCCCCTATGTACTTTTTAGCAGAGGTGCAGTATGTTTAATGTTTAATTCCTGCACTTTACCACTGAACTGGCATATTTTTAGTGCGGCACCTTAGCGCATCTCAACATGGATGATGCGTTCTTACAAACTTGTCAACCTATTGGCTTGCGGAGACTGATAAAGACCGATAATTTAGAGGGTGATCCTAGGCACTTGCCAAGCTTTCAGATTGCTTATATGTCACATTTGTATGATTTAAATTGGCGTATGAGTGACCTTCTACTGTCAAATGTGTGACACTCTCTTGTGTAAAAATCAAAGCAATGACCAGTATTAGAGTGCTGCTCTGTAACTTTTCTGTTACAGTAGCTAGATACTGCCAAGTTACCCAGGTCCGTGCGTGATTTGCAACTCCCGTCCAGTTTTTTCTTCTTTGAATTGTACGACTTGTAGTTTTGTGTCCAAGTCTCCAAGCCCCGGAATTCAAGGATAAAAACTTGGGCCGGAAGAGAACATCACCAATCGACCTGAGAAACTCAGCAGTTGTATTCTAATTCCAGTTATATAGCACTTACTGCGTCAACGAGGTGATGAAACACTTTATAGGGGGTATCACGCTGCTCCATAACACAAAATTAGTGGTTAATCCTGTGGATGTTAGTTATTGTTGCCATACAGCAATGATCATATGCCCAAAACAAGGCAGACCTATTGGTATTGCCAATACTTATTGAACGTATCAATCGATGAGTAATGCTAATTATTTTGTTGTGATTATCTAGAATTTAACATTGTTAAGTTCTAAAAGCATTAGGCAGTGAATTGAGCATTACTAAGGCCTTTGGAAAGGGTATTGATCTTTGGAATGTCTCAATTGCGCCTATTTTTCCTTTCACACCACTTTCTTCTACAGTGTCTCACTCTGTTAGCTACTTAAGGATTTTTTTCACCTCACGTCTTTCTGAAATTTTCGATCTGCATATCTTATGTTATCTCCTTCACCTCCTTCTTTAAACTGGGTCTTTATGCATGCACTTCCTTGTGTCGCCCCCTTCACCGTGCCCCCTCTCAGACTCACACACTCTCTTTGACCTGTAAATACAGCATTATTTTCCCTAGTTTGATGCTGTTTGCAGCATTTTCATTTCTCTAGTTTAGTGTTGTCAGTATTTTGACACCTTCGTACCTTCTTCAGATATTATATATGCATTTATGTGGCCCTTACTACCCCCTGATAAGGCTTTGTAGCGCTTTACTGCGAGGAGCACGCTGCTCACAAACCTAAGGTTAGTTGCTAATCCAGTAGTAATTGTTGGTTTTGGGGAACCGTTTTGTGCTTTTAAGTGAATAATTCCATTCATTAGTCCAGTTTTTCTTGTGGTAGATTACATTAATGGGAGTTGGTATGATCACTATTGGGGAATTCATCCAAATAGTTGTTGGATAAAAGAGAGGTTGTTTTCATTTTTTTTTTTTCACTCTTGCTACTGCATACCCTTCACAGCCTCGGGTGAGTTGAGCAGCGTCAGCCGCAGCCCCTCTTGCTCAGCTTCCCCTTGACACACCAGCACTTCAAAGATGGAACAGGTTTGCCCTGTATTATGCCCAGCAGGAAAATGAGGAATGTGTTTAGCAGATCACGTAATGTCTCTCCACCTCTACGTCACTCTCAACCCCCCAGGAGTCAAAAGGTGCCATTAGCTAAATGGCATCTCAGTGCCATGCTGGTACGTTAAACAGCAACATAGCATATTATACCATAACCTCTACTATGACATGTGTAGCACAGAGTAGCAAAACACTGTAACACAACTGAGAAAACATACAACATTACCTACCACAGAAAAGTCACCTTGCTACTTCCTTTAAATACGCACAGACCAAAGTCACCTATGCAGTCGTTAACATTATTTTTTTTATAGGTAGTTGGGTAGGTAGACACACAGATAATTAAGGACTGAAAGAGCCCTGCCTGGATTCAAACCTGTGGTTAGCACTTCAGCACCCATCTCTGCAGCATGTACTTAAACGCACTGGGCTATCTGCTGATGAGACGCAGTCCTGCACCTCCCTCCTTCCCCACTATTCCTGCATACCATTGTGCAAGGTTTCAAACTTGTGGGTAGCAGTTTATGCACCTCAGAAGCAGGTGCATACATCCAGTGGGCTGCCTGCTGAGGAGGAGCTTCCTCGAATTCCTCATTTATTCCCTAGCAACACTCCACACTGTAGTGCACAGTGCAGAATGCATGGGCAGTGCTGAATTAATAATAAAAAAATAGAGATGCTATCCGTGCTCCGGATTTCTCTGGCAGAACCAGGCTATCCATCATATGATACTCCTTGCCTGGTAAGTTGTCATGCCCCCTCCTAGGCAGGTCTCCTCTGCAGCCTCGGATGAGGCGCCAAGGGTGTACATAAACTGAGCACATCACACAGAAGTGACATGCTCATGTGACCTTTGGTTTTTGTGCTTTTTAGAGAGTCCACTGATTGGATGAACATGTGCTCCAAATAACTTTATAAATTCACCATGTGCTATGAGAAGGCCTCACTACCTTAGTTCTCTGCTCCAGAGCTCCGAGTTGTGCTGTGTGATGAACACCCACCTATAACCTGAATTACCCAATAGCTAGAGGGGACTCGTTGCACTGCCCCACCTGCAGCTCGAACAGTCGACTCCACCTGTGGCCTAGTGAAGCTTCCCACTAGAGCAGCTTAAGCGGGGCTTCAACGGGGCTCCAAGGGCCGGTTAAATTATGTTTATGGGCATTTTCTGTCTGCAGTCCTGCAGAAAAAGTGCTTATAAATAATAGTACTATGGAGTACTATGAGAGATGTTTTTGGTAAATAGGCTTACCTGCACAGCAAAGAAAGCAGAACTAGAAATTATGAAGGGATGACAATAGGGGAAATTACAGAAAACAACTAATAGAAAAAGTGACCATGAGAGAAAACAAAGCTGATGTAAGATGAAAGACACATAATGGGTGGAAAGAAATAACAGATGGAGAAATTAAGGGAATATGATCGCAATAAGGGAGAAAAGGTGAGCTGTTGCATAGACTGGTGAAAGGAAGCATGAGAATGGATAGAAGGGTGAACGAGTGGATGGAATAGTAAAAGGACATGTAGATGAAATGGGGAATAGATCAAAGGATGAAGAATTCTAGGGAAGAGGGAAAGGATGAATACATGGAGGTATTGCTACATAATTGCATGAAAGGTTGTATGTATAGACGAAAGGGTGAAAGGTTGGATGAACGAGTGAATGGAAAGGTGAAGGATGGACAAATAAATGGCTTCATAAATAGAAGGTGGAAAGCTGGAAGGAGAATGAAAGAGTGAAGGGAACTTTCCTGAGGGTCACGTTTGCTTTCTTTACGGGCTTGACATGATTATTTGTATGGTTCAAGTGGGAGGGGGCAGTGTTTTAATTTTCTGGCCACTCCCTAGGTCTCCACCCTGAGCCACACTTCATTAACAGCACGAGAAACAAACATACTCCAAGGCAAGACAGAGAGGTATTACTGACATCTAATTACAAAGTAAACAACATAGCCGGGACCAGGTTGATTCACATAGAAGCTAGTCACCGCCCTTCGACCTGGGCCTGGCTTCTAATTGCCTGGCCTTTTCTGTTTAAGTATAGTACCAACGTTTCCCATCCTTTCCTGAAGTATGGAAGGTTAACCTCGTCAAAAACGTCTGTGAGGTTGAGGAGAACTAAGAGGTAAACGTCTCCATTGTCAAGCATCTTTGATAATGGAAAGGATTGCCATGTAATTGCTCCACACTTATCTAAAACATGACTGGTCCGCGTCGCGTCAAGATTGTGATTCTTAAAGTAATCTTTTGTTGACCATCCTGTCTAATGTATTGGCCAGAACAGGTAACCCAGTTACAGAGGTGACATTTTTGAGCTATTCTTTGCCAGCACATCCCTGCACAATAATTCAGTTTAGTGACTACTTAGTTGTATCTCTCTTCTAGTATGGTGCTTGGAATTAACAAAATATGTACACATATTACACCTCTTTAAATATTACTCGTCAACAATGTGTGTTTGATCCGATAGGCACGCATTTCATATTGTACTGTTAATAAAAACAAGCATTGCAGCTGCCAGTTTTTTGGTTTTAAAAAAAATCAACCCAGACCTTTTGACTGTGTCAAAGCATGTCTCTCGTGTGGTTTGTGAATATTGGCTGAAGGTAGGGGGGATATCTTCCAGGCTTTCGTGCAGTCATTCTCACTGTCTTTTTAGCACTTGCAAGAGAAGTAGTGTGGTAGCGTGGAGCTGCTACTTTGCTGGATGTGAAAGTCCCAGTTCACAAAGCCACTGCAGCTCTTTTGCTAAGTGTAGAGTTCGTGAGCTTGTACATCAGTTTCCTTCCTGTGCGGGGCTCATGTGCAGTACAGTAAGATTACCAACAGCAGATGTTTTTCCACCAGTTTCAGTTCACTGAATGTGTCATACTTGAATTTACATTATGGTTTAACATTTAAAAGCCACTGAAACTCACAGTTGCGCTCTGCTGAACCATTTTTCAAGAAAACCAGCCCTTTCATCAAAAATAGACTGTCCATAAATGCTAAAACAACGTGAGAGAGGTTATTGGCATGATGTTGATCGTATTGCTATCGACATTACTTACCACTTTATGACTAACTTCATAGATTACATAACTAAGGATACAATTGTGTTCTTTTTTTATAGTACACAGTTAATTTTCACAAAATTATGGCTAGGATGGGTTATAGCACTTTAATGAATGTTAAAAATCCTTTGAAATTCATTATAAACACAGTTAAAGTGCAGTTAAGTTTATCAATTAAAACTGAGTGTTGCTGCTGGCACTTTACTCTGATGCGAGCTAGCGCTGCAAGCCGCAGGAGCCAGGCGACTGTCCACCGGCTGACCAGCTGTTCAGCTGATCATCGGCCGCTTGGAGTAGAGCAGCCGCAAACGTGCCACGCCTGTGCCGTCTTGCAGTGGAGCCACGCTAGCGGTCAGGAGCTCTATCACGCAGCCGGGATTTAGGAGGCTGCTCACTGGCCGCTCCCTAACAGCTACTTTAGCCACCAGGCATTAAGTAGAGGTTGGAGGTAGAAGGCAGGAGGAGATGCCATATGTGTGCTTTCCTGCTCCCTGCTACCCTCCAACTCTCCCCAGCTCAGACTCATAAAGACAAAACGCTGAGTAGTGGGCGGCCGTAACGACATCCAGCTAGCAGAAAATCCGCAGGACAACACCACTCCGGCTCCTATCCGGCATTCAAGCTCTTGCCATTAAAGGGGTCCATAAAGGCCACAGACTGTGCAGTACCTCGCCCAGAAATCGGGCAGCCTCTTCAGAAGGACTCACAGCTGCGGAGATATTGGCCGGGAGGCACTTAGCCAGCACTCAGCCAGCATGGCCTCGCCGCAATTAGTTGCTGGTTCGGCCCGCAATCTAAAGGAGCAGCATTTCAGGTCACAGTCTGGAAAGCCAAGTGCACAAACCTCCAGCCACAATTAACCCTCGAGCAGCAAGAGAATCCAAGATTGTGAACCGGGCGGCCCCGGCCTTTCACACTGCCTGTCTCTGAAGGGACCAAGTGGTATGTGATCGCACTGTCCTCCCAGGGCACCCATCCATCAGAGAAGACAAGTTCAGCACATTCAGCTCTTCTGATTTTGGGGATCTGGAAAATAGGTAAAATATGGGTGCCTCGGGTGATTCACAGGGTTCCTTGTGCAATGCATGGTTGGTAACATTTAGGAGAGTCAACAGTGATGGGGCAACGGAAGAGGCCAATGGTTTCCTCTGGTGCAGCTTGTTGCCTTTCTTCTCCCCCCTTCACGCCCTCGCACCTGCTTTGTCCTGATCCTTGCCTGTCCTAACATGGGACTAGGGTGCTGCTACCTAGTCTGTAAATGTATCTCTGATTAAGACTCTTCAAAGTGGTGCTTCTCACTTTTGGTTGGACTGTCATTCATACCTTAAGCTTCTCTAGCAAATTTATATGATCCCTAGAATACCATACCAGAGCCTTGGGAAAGGGAAAAGCAACATCTGCGACTAATAAACTTTGAAAAAGACGCAATGATCAAAACATTGAGATCAGGTCGCTTACTCTTGGGGAAGTCTTCTTCCAAAACCAAATGTAATCCTCTCTGCAATAAGGGAGCTGTAGCCTAGTGCTGAAATGTAGAAATCACATTTTTTCTTTCTGGGAAGAGGAGAAGGCTCTACCTGAACTCTCAGAGATTGGATCTTCTGGCAAAGGGTTCACACCCAACACTTTGACGCCAGAAGAGCCACAGCACCCTAGTTACAAGGGGTCAGCACACATCAACATCTCTGAAAAAGTAGTTCAGGACCACTCACCTTCCCAGTAGCCCTCTCCCAGACTGAGGTCCACGGATTATGTAAAGCTGCTTTGCCACCCCACAGATTTCTATGCCCTTCAGTCTGTAACTCTGACTCTTTTGCCCTTAATAGGGAGGGTTGGCTCGTGGGAGTCACAGAGGAGGCCCTCCTCTCAAAAGGTTGACTTGGAACATCGGTAGGATGATTGAACTTTTCCCGACTTGAACTTAGAACTATATAAAATATATGGTCCGCAACTGGGGTGAATACTCTTAAATCTTCTCCCCTGCCGTTATCCACAGGCATGCAGCTTCTTAGTAGTTCCCCCATCTAACCATCCTTCGTTATGTTCACATCTCTCAATGAGTCCTGATTTGAGCATAAACTGTCATTTTCCAATCAACACCCGGATCAAAACATTCAGGTTTCCTCCTCTCTTCTTATTCTAGAGAGACTTCTATATCTATTTTAAACTTCTTATAAAAAATTGTTGGGGGATCTGATTGTATCTTTGACACTGTTTCAGTTATATTAAAGGAACTAATCGCTAACAAAGGAGGTAACCATGAATTGTTCGCATTACACAAAGAAGGAGTTCCAGTATTGCCTTGTGGCATAGAGAGCATGGTTAGCCATCTTGGAATTGACTTCTGCTCTCAGGCCGGTAAGCCTCAGGTTAAGGTACTGCCCCGGAACTCAGCTGCTATCAAGAGCCCAGTAGACTCAATCAGATTTATATTGAGTGACTTTTCTCCAGAAAAAAGTCAGAATGGTGAATCTCAAAGCACAGTACAGGAAGTAGTCCCGATTTTTAAAGCCCACCCTAAAGCAATTACGGTGACCGGAGAAAACTGTTCTTCAATGTAAAAGCCTATTTGTAAAAGGAAGAATCATAAGAGGGCTAAAAAACTGTCTCAAAGAATTTCTAAAAAAGTTCGAAAACAGGTGCGTTTCATTGAAGCACCCCCCCCACGCCACAGGAACCTCTATCCCTGGTGGACCCCTTTCAACGTCACCATATTGCAATATCTGAATCTCGAGTACCAGATACTTCTCTCTGTTCCCCTCGAGGGCCAAGCATGGATGGCCCAACCGTGAGTCACAACTTGCCTTCCATGCAGTCAAGTTTGCCATCTTTGAATGCCCTGGCGCAACCGTTTGGGGCCCCTGCATGGCTTATGCCCCGTCTGGACTGGTTGCCACTCACAAGAAGGAAGGCGAGACTAAATTCTGTGGACACTTTGGTTTTAGATTTTATGCTTCTGTTTGACCTAGACCTATATTTAAATAAACAGATCTCTACTTTTAAAGTTTTTTTCGGAGGTAGAGTCGCTTTGACTAATTGAAAATTATGACATACACTTGGTATCTATGGAGGACTCTGGTTTTGGACCCAAAACAAGAGTGTCTTGTTACTCAAAACTGATAGTCAAAAAATGTTAAATAATTCTGAGCGGTTGCAATGTAAAGGTATTGATGTCATTCCAATTCTGAGGAGGGTGGGGAACATGCCCACTGATAAGGTCTCATAATGTTCCCATGATGGGTCCATTCCCCTGCCCCCAAGTAACCCCGACATCTACCCTTTTAGTCATTTGGGTTTAATAAACTCTCTAGGGAAACGCGGCAGGCAAGTGTTACTTATGGACCCCCGAAGCTTTTACCCCAAGAATTAAGTGCCAACACCCATTCCTGGAATTTGTTACCCACTACCTTAAGCAGCTCTTCTACAACTTCTCATCCAACAGTACCATCAGATTAGCAATGAGCTCACCCTTGTATCCTGAAACGCTGCTGACATAAAAAATAAGGGGCAAAAAATGAGTTCTTGAATTCTTTAAATGCAGACGCAATTTGCATACAAGAGACTTGGGGGGTGATTCTGATTCTGGCGGGCGGCGGAGGCCGCCCGCCAGAATTCCGCCCCCATTATACCGCTCCGCGGTCAGAAGACCGCGGAGGGTATTATGAGTTTTTCCCTGGGCTGGCGGGCGGTCTCCAAAAGACCGCCCGCCAGCCCAGGGAAAAACTCCCTTCCCACGAGGATGCCGGCTCGTAATCGAGCCGGCGGAGTGGGAAGGTGCGACGGGTGCAGTGGCACCCGTCGCGTATTTCAGTGTCTGCAAGGCAGACACTGAAATACTTTGCGGGGCCCTCTTATGGGGGCCCCTGCCGTGCCCATGCCAATAGGGGCCCCGCGACCCCCCCTACCGCCATCCTGTTCATGGCGGCCTTCCCGCCATGAACAGGATGGCGGTAGGGGGGGTCAGAATCCTCATGGCTGCGGAGCGTGCTCCGCAGCCATGGAGGATTCAAACGAGCAGCGGAAAGTCAGCGGGAGACCGCTGACTTTCCGCTTCTGACCGCGGCTGAACCGCCGCGGTCAGAATGCTCGTTGGAGCACCGCCAGCCTGTTGGCGGTGCTCCCGTGGTCGGTGGCCCTGGCGGCCACCGGCCGCCAGGGTCAGAATGACCCCCTTGGTCTGTTGGGGAGCTGACATACGATAGATATTATTCACTTTGCTGTAACGCTACCCCCCTCAAAGAGAGAACACGCTAAGGGGGAGGGGAGGTAGCTTGTTTACTGTCCAATAGGCCTACATGGCAATACAAATGTCTTAGAGATCCCTGCAACTTATTCCTGGCTGTATCTTATATGGCATTGGAGAGGGTTCTGATGGAGCACCCCTGGTGTTGATAAACTCCTACTCACTCCAGGACAATCAGAATATCTAGTAGGTAGTGCAGCCTCAAGAGAGAGCAGTGAGCTTCAGGCTGAAGCTGATACTGGGTGCGAGAGATCCCAGTGCCGTATCTGCACGTTACTCCTTTGCCTGACTCGCCGGGTGTTCCTGGGAGCACAACCCGCTGCTCGCCTACTGCGGCCTCCCATTGTTTCCTCCTTGGGCTGAGGCTCCCTCCCTCCGCCTCCAACTTAGCAGAGAGCTGCCCGGGTCTCCGAGAGAGCACGAGCACTTTGTGGAGTTTACGCACACAGTACTCTGTAACACGCTAAGGACAGAACCCACAAAGAAAAGCGGCCCCTGCTCCCGGTCATGCTGCTGTTGTGAATGGGACGGACAGAGCCATTTACCAGCCCTGCCTTCTGCGCAACAGGTTCCTCGCCTTCCCTGACTGGACTACTTAGAGCAAGGGCCTCTGTCTGAAGACCACAGTCCAATGGGCAAGAGTTATTTGTGCATCGTTTACCTGCTCCCGAGTGCCGCAGTAGTGTTTGCTGGGATCTACACGCGTGTCCTACTGGAGCAGCTGGGTGCTGAGGGCTCCTTGGCTTCGCTATCCAGTGCCATCTGAACACTGGCACGCGTCTCACGGGAAGATTATGTAAACAATATAGTACTGGAAAGGAGCCTTACATTGCAGGGTGAACTGGAAAGAAAACATGCAAACCCAGGCTGCTGCCTGTCTCTCCTTGCCTGGTGGGACTCCAAGTCCCAGGCTCCATTGTGCTACCACATACCTGGGGACCATCACGCGGGCGCTATTAAGCGCGCCGCTGCCTACAGCTGCTGCCTGTCTCTCCTTGCCTGGTGGGACTCAAAGTCCCAGGCTCCATTGTGCTGCCACAAACCTGGGGACCATCATGCGGGTGCTATTAAGCGTGCCGCGCATTGCTGCTGCGCGCGGGCGGGCCCGTCTGCGCCCGTCTGTTCCTGTCTGAGGCTGGGCCCCCCCTCTGGGCTCTAAGGTGCGATATTGACCCCTCCCTGCCCTGTGATTGTTAAAGTTATATCTTATGTGCTGAATACCTTTTTCAAACAGTCAAGCCGCTAGATCAGTCCGGGGTGGTGTCAGGTTTTTTACCAAGTGACTGAGGTTGGATAAGTTATATTATTCCCCTTTTTAAACAAAAAAAAAAAAAGGGGGGGAAAAAGAAAGAAGTGTGCTGGGCAATTTTGATTACTTCTGAATTTCGTGACTTGTTTACTGTCAGTACTTAGGAATGGAAAAACGTAAAGCTGTGGATGTCCCAGCCCGCCAGAATGGCACTAAGAAATCAAAAAAAGTACTAAAAACTCAGTGAGCTCCACAACCAGTAAAGGAACTAATCCCTTGGATGAAATTGATTTGTTATTCAAGGAGGTTGACGAAATTTTGAACAGCAATTCTTACCCACCCACAAAAAAGAGTGAAACCCTAGGGGCGGGGAAAATACCGGAAATTTTTGCCAGGAAGAGGAAGACATTAACCACACATCCCTCACATTTGATTTCTCAAAGTGAGGCTTCTCTTGCCCCCAAGGGCAAATCTACGCATATGACAGTAGCAATTCCTTGCAGCACCCTTGATGTTCCACTCAGTCATTTGGATTCTCTTTCCATGGGTATCACGGCTTGCCCCCCCCCCCACTAAGCCTAGCACATGTCCAGCATGGAGATGCCATTGAGAATAACGTTCAGCAAAATAATGATTATGTTTCTGATGGTGTGAAAATTCCTCATGAGAACGTTAATTTAGCCCTTGTTTTACAAAAGGTGGATGAAGTTAAGATCTTGGTTGTATCTTTAATGGGGTTGCTGAGAGAGAATCTGGTGCCAAAATATGGTTGTACGTGCCAGACAACAAAAAAGAAGGTGGGAATGGGTGGGGGAACAACAGTTGTGCCCAAGCTAGGATCACAATCAGTTATTCCTCCCCCCAAGGCTGTTATGAATCCCTTTCCACTTGATTCACTCTTGATCCATGTTGAGAGCAACCAGCAGGAAGTTGCTAGGTCACGGCAGAAGCACACTGGAGTTTCCAATATAAGGGGTGCTCGGGGGTGTTCACATTGCGACACGACCTTGCCCAGTGGAAGGTATACTTGAGGAGGCCGCCACATCCCGAGGTTCTGGTGGAGCAGCAGGCCCTCACGGGATCCCTATTGGAGTAGGTATGCCCCTGACTGACATTTCACGGCAGGCACGACAGACACGACACTCAGGCCAAACAAGTAGAGATAGTACTGTTTTCATGATTAATGTTCCCAAATTGCCACCTGGCTCCCCCGAGGATCATGAGTCTTTGACATATAAGGTCATCCATTGGCTACGATTTAGATGCAATTTCCTCTCTGTTATCTGCTCTGATATCCTTGATGCAGGTAGACATAGTCAACTAGGGCTAAATCATGATTATATCTCTGTTTGTTTCATAAAAAAAGCTATGGCGGACCAATTTATGGATTTTGTAATCCGAACTTGTGATTTGCAGGCTAAGAGAAGGGTTGGTATTAACCTCTCTACAAAACCACCCTGTATTAGGACAGAAAAGAATATTAGCGAGTTAGCCCCGGCCCTGGGATGTGAATCCTCTGTGGATCATAACTCTTCTCACTCCCTGGATGCTATTGATTGACTAAATAGCAATCGAGAAGTGCGGCTTGGTGATATCACTGGGGACAATTGTCTGGAAGAGGGACTTAGCTCCGCTCACAGCAACAATATAGTTAACCCCGAGCTTTTAATTTTAACATGGAATGTAGCTGGTCTTGGAAGAAGCTGGGAGATTCGGAGTGGGCTACCTTCATTAATAATGTTCACATTTGTTTGTTTTAAGAGACCTGGGCTGTTGGGCAAATTTATATTGATGGGTTTTTTTCTTATAACATTCCAGCTCAGTTATCAGAGAAGGGCCAAGGCTGTGCCAAAGGGGGTCTGTTAATGCTCATTAACAGGGATTTGCAATGTGAACATCTCTTGCTAAAAACAGATTCAGTGGATTTAATGGGAGTTCAATATACTTTTCTTCGGGAATTCAAAATTATTGTCATTAATGTATACGCTAGACCTGTTCCATGGGGCACTGAGTCTCAAATTTTGACACAGCTGACAGAACTTCTCGACTCTTTATGTCCCCCGTTTTATTTAATAATAGCAGGAGATTTAAAATGTACCTTTGAACCCTCCCATATGATTATTGGATTAACAGATGAGGAAAATGAAATGTGGGGAATCCCACAGCTAACCAACAATCACCCATGTACCCGATCTCACGTAGCCCTTCAGCTAGCTTCGCTATGCTTAAGGTATGGACTTAGGGCTTGTAATGGACTCACACCTTCAGATTTAAATATGGCACCTACCTTTAAACGAGGGATGTCCTCAAGTGTAATAGATTATTTTCTACTTGATGTTATATTGTGGCCTCTATTAAAGGACATGAAGGTAGAATCTTGATGCGAAAGTGACCACAACCCCTTGCTACTATCCATGGACGGGGATGTTTTTAGGAGAACTCTGAATATATAACGTACAGTGGTTCCCTCCCCATTGTTGAATAACAATTACACTAGGGTCTCCTGGCCCATGGTTCTGTCCAGTTCGTTTTCGATAACCGGGATCTATAAACTGTTTATGGATAAGTTGGCAATCTATGAGAAGTATGAAGTTGATAACATCCCTATTTTGGATATTCATCAAGAGTATCTCCTATACTATTCACTTTATTCATTAACAAAGTGGTACAAATTTTATCCTCATGTTCTAATGATGCTCCCACTCTGAACGTGCGGAAGATCCCAATCCTATTGTTTGCTGACGACTCGCTTCTAATCTCCAAGACCCCTATGGGCCTTCAAATCCTTGTGGATAGATTCAAGTCTTTCTGTGATGATCATGGTTTGGAACTGAATGCTAATAAAACAAAACTGATGGTGTTTACCCCCGGGTTTCGTCGGAGATGCACCATCAACTTGGATGGGGCCCTGTTAAGAAGAGTCAAGACCATAGACTACTTGGGAGTGAGGTTATCAAACAATTTGCATTAGGAGGAACAAATTAGTAAAAGCTTGGGGCTTCTTCAGCACAGAGCGACTGCTATCCTGCACTTTTATAAGAATTCCTTATCTAAAGCTGTAGCACCAGCTATTAAAATCTACCTGGCAAAGGCGCAGAGTGCCGCCTCCTACGGTGCTGAAATATGGGGATTTTCAGAGAGTAAAAGACTAACAGTAGAAGAAAACAACTTTGCTAGGGCATTACTAGCATACCCCCGTAGTACTCCTTTGATCCCTTTGTTTTTGGACCTAGGCTTCAACCGCATAGCCGATTTGATAGCTTTAAGACCTCTGCTATACTGGGTAAGGATTTGGACTGTCTCAGAACTTATTGTATATAGAGATTCAGCACTTGATATACTAAGGAGGCCGGAAGCGGCTACTATTCCATGGGTCAAGCACGTATCCGATTGGTTTCGTACTCTGGGACTACAAAGGTTTTGGGAAGAGCCACACAATCTGGAGAGATCAGATAAGACTCTTTTGAAGACAGTATATTAGTCCTATGTAAAAAGTAACCTGGTCCAGTGTACATCTTATGGCCGGTTGACCAATTCATTTATTGATCTTAAGTGGTATCCCCAGTACAAACAATATCTTGATCTGATTCCTGACTTATTGGGGAAGGGTCTCTATGCACGCTTCCGTTTTGGAAGCCTCCCGTTGTTATCTTTAACCAAAAGCTGGGGTACCACTTCACCTATTGATCTCTGCCCAGCTTGTCTTGGTTGCACTGAAACTATTGAACATTTTATGTTTTTTTGCCCTGCCTATACTATCCCAAGATCAAAATGGATTTGTGCAACGTGTCAAAATCTGGGCTTGAGACAGTGTTCTATAGCTATTAGAATCTTAAAGAGTAATACTTCAAAATTTGTAATCCTCGCGGTTAGCAAGGTCCTTGTGACCGCTTGGCGTATACGACATCGTTCACTGAAACAAATCTTTTAGTTTTTGTTATTAACTATCTATTTGAAGGTATGAAGCAAAGGGATGTATTTTTTTCTTGTTATATTTTAATCATTGTATATATATATATATATATATATATATATATATATATTAAGTTATTAAGCCAGTTTGTATTTTCTTATCTTATGTTTTTAATTCTGCTATGCATGTTTTTTAATGCTTTAATGGCATTTTAGACCGAATAAAGCTATTGCTACTACTATCTAGTTTAAACTCCTATATCCCCCCCTGGTGACTCTCATGATAGCATCCTGGCTAAGATATTTCTTTTTATTAACAAGCTTTGCGATAGGGGGTCTGCAACCCGAATTGTTATGGTTGGGGATCTAAACTGTAAAATCTCTAACCTCGCCCTTATACAGTTCTGGGATGAGGAAAAAGAGGAAGCTTTCGGAATTACCACCTGTACCTTTCCCCATAAAAAAAGAACTGATAAGCGGGAGAAACTCCTCCTGGAGCACTTAAAGGTGAGCGATTGTATCACAGTAAGTGGAAGACTCCCCTCCGATTCGCCATCCCATTATATGCACAATCCCAAGGGGGGGGGGGGGGGGGGGACACTGTTCTGTATTATGTGGTGACCAGCTATCAGTCATTTTCCTTAATACACAACATAAAAGTGATAGAGACACAACTCAGTGATCATAATACGCTAGTAGCATGTATTAACCTGAAAGTCCCTCTCGCTGGTACCTGGAGTCTAGGTGGGTCCAAATCAAAGTTTAATATTAAAAACGGTAGAACGCATTGGTCCAATGACAGGATTAAGGAACTGGAAGGTGTACTAGAGACTGTCGCTGATTACCTCGAAAACTAGGTAGGTAATGTTTTGGAGAAGTTCTCAGAGTTTATGCAGTAGCTACTTATGGTCACCTGTTAAAAGGTCCAGAATAAGCATATTGTAAAACCCCACCCACTCCTTTCCCTTAAACGAGAAATCAACACCCTCACTCGCAAGCAATACAGGACATACGCTTTAGAAAGACACATCCAGCTGGGCCGTTTAAAAAGAAGGAGGCGTTTAAGAGCACGTCTGAAAAAGAGATGCAATTGACAGATTTTGGATTAATGTAAGGGAAGCAGCTTTTCACGGCCATTCAACACATTTCTGCTCATTGGTAGCAGATGGGTGTGGCTCAAGAACAAGATCACTTCCATTGGCTATCAACGAAACAAGCTGGTCCTCTTTCATATCTGGTCTCTATGCTTCTAATGGAATTACTGTGGAACTCCTCCCATTTGCTGATGACCATTCCTATACCCACCACTCTATGAATGAAATTGAAGATGTTATTAGAGGCATGCGTAATTCAGCAGCTATGAGTCCCGATAAAATCCCCATCGTGGTGATAAAACAGGACATTCTTACCTGAAGTAAAATCCTGTACCAGGTCTTCCACTGATGCTCTGAAAGCAGAAAAAAAAACATCATGGAAGGGTAGCATTATTGTCCCTCTACATAAGGAGGATGACCATAACTGTCCTGGGAACTACTGCCAGATCACTCTGCTGGATGGGCTTGGCAAAATATTTGCTAAATTCTTCCTTTCCGGTGGGAGTTCCAAAACAGAGACTGGGCAGAAAGAAACAAAATCATCCCCCTGGAGCAATCTGGCTTCAGAGAAAAGCATAGTACAATTGCTAACATCTCGGCCCTTCAGGCAATAAATGAGAAATATCTCTTTGAGAGCGGGGGTTAATCTATACAGCCTTAATTGATTTCTCTATGGCATTTGATAAAGTAGACCGGGTCACGCTGTGGAGTAAACTCTCAGGTTTAGGCATGCTGGGTATCCTTTTAGAACTGGTGACTGCTTTCCATTCCTCCACCTGGTGTGGGGTTTTGCTAGGGGGAGATCGAGGCTTGTCCCATGAAATCCCAACTCAGAATGGTTTAAAACATGGTTGTATGCTGGCCCAGTTGCTGTTTTCGTTGTACATCTCTGATTTACCTTCTCACTTATCCCAAATTGGGAGGAAGGCCAATATCCTGTTAGCTCTGTGCTGATGATATAATTATTCTGGATCGTACACCTAAAGGGCTAAATAATTGCCTCCAAGCGTTATAGCAATTCACAGAAGCCCATTAAAAAAAAAAAATCTTATGCTTTCATGGAAAAAAGGTCTAAATATGCTTATTTCTGCTGGTCCGTAGCAGCCCAGAAACTTGAAAGGGTAAACTTGTATATTTTCTTGAGTAAAACTGTTTGCGGGCACCTTAGCAACAGGGTGCATATAGAACATAACCAACACAAGGCTCTATTTCAAGCTAATGGCTTGAGCGCCCTGTGTAGGGCAACCGAGAGGAGACATTTTAAACATCTCTTAGAGGTCTACCGAGCAAAGATACCTCCCTCTTTACTTTATGACTTAGAGCATGCCGGAGTTTCTAAGTGGGGTTTTTAGATAAACTAGAGGGCTGCATCTTGCGGAATCTAATTTCCGCAAACTCTGCCTTCTCAGCGGCATCCCTAAGGCTTGAGATGGGATTATGTAGCATATTCGTTCAAGGATTGGCTGGGGTTGTACACTGGGTGGTCAGTTTGATGAATTGTGGTGACGATTCACTGAGGTCATTTATTTAAAAATAAAAATAAACATTTGGCTGGCAAAGTGCGGAGCCCACAACCAAATGTTTTTTAAATCAACATGAATATACCTGTTTGAAAACACATGTTTTCAGACGTTCTCTTAAACACCTAAACTCAGTTTCAACATGATTTTGGTCTGGAAGGGAGTTCCACAGTAAATTAGGAACAATGGTCTGTATGCAGTTAAAAAAAAAAAGACCTTCTTTTCTTGTTTATAAACCTGTTATAATTTTCATAATGTAAATCATTAACATTCGAGAAGTTAATCCAATAAATGATATTCAGTGAGGTGAGAAGGCGATTGATGCTGAGTCAGTGATACAATGATGGACACTCCTCGTGTATACAAATGTAATATGACAGTCCAAATGATTTTGCAACACGCCGCTTCCTTAACTGCTCAGTTTCCGATTCATTGCGGTGAAGGTTGTCCTGCAGATTTGGAAGACTTTCTGCCTTTGAATGGGATAGTTGTATGTGACCACCTAGAAGCATGCTTAATAAAAGCTCTCTCACCACGTACCGCTGGATGGCCACGCAACAGATCCAATAATCTATCTGAGCATGTGCACAATATGGGTCAAGAAGGAGGTATTGAATAGCTGGGAGAAAGGAACAAACAGCCGTGGTATCGCACACATAAGGGTGTCTCCTCTCACTTCATAATTTAGTTTTGTTGTGCTTCTGTTTTCCTTTGTTTAGCTACTTTCACAAGCCCTTATTTTTTATTGATTGTTTTCTTTTTGTTGCCCTGGAATTCGCTAGAGCTGGCCTTTAAAATGACAACAGGAGGAAAGAATATTGTGTATGCTAAATCCCAAAATACCTTCTCCTCTGACTTTAAAGGATGTTATGCATTACAATAAGAATGATTTTCTGTTTTCAGCCCTGGGCGCACATCTCCCCATATTGTATGTTCTGTGGCGGCTGCTTGTAAGTAGAAACATTTTCCTGCTGTTTCTCCCACTTTCCTTTACACGGAAAAGGATCCGCTTCACACCAGATATGTATCCACATTCATCGGCCAAATGCAGCTTTCAATCAGATGTCCATCTCAGAATGAATACCTTCAGGAGGTCTCTATAAAAAGGCTTTACTTCCTCTGTCTAAATCGCAAAACTGAAATTTCTTTCTACCTTGTAAGGTTCATTGATCACCGTGCTTTCCATAGGTCCATCAAACTACATCTGTTTCCAATCAACTCCTGACCGCCACATTGAAGTTGGACCGCTGAATCGGTTTACCACACCTATTCTTGATACTTAGCAAAAGGTGAGTCCCCCAAATTGCGATACGATGAATGAATGTAGACCATTCCCTATGACCTTCAACAGTACTTTTCTTTTATCCTGATTTTTGGAACGTAATGCCAAATGTTTGGGATTTATGGGATTTCATAGTTTTATTATTGGTTTTGTGTCAAGAAAACGTGAATTAAACACCATTAGACTAAAAATGTGCCTTTATTATTGAAAATTAAAGTGGAGATTAGAATGTTTGTCTGTAATTTGTAATGCTTAACAATGGCAAGGCTTAACTTCAGGTTCAGCAAACAATAAAACGGCAAACACATATATAAAAAAAAAAAAAAAAATTACAAAGACTTGTACAATTCAGATAATGCAGTAAATCCAACGGAATAAAACAAAATGTAGGCGGTATATCAACCCCTGTGCAGAAGTATATGGCCTAGTATATTTTCAAAGATTTGTTGCGTAACATACAGCATCATTTGTTTTGTCTCCATTTACTTGTATATTACGCAGTTATTTAGATCATGTTTCTTAAACCATTGAGCATGTTGAAACTATTGCCTGCTTATTTCAAAATTTCCTTTGCCAATCCGTGTGAATACTCCATTATTGGCATGGGCTGGATTTGGCATAAGTGTAAGCAAGGCAGCTTGCATTAACACTTCATATTGGCTTCCTTAATCAGAGATAGGCAAGATCAACCCTCTTTTGTCCTTACCGTGGTAAATTTAGTAATCCCCCTTTTTTAATTCTTTGAAATGTTTGCAGGATGGCACAGAAGAATTACCTAATGGCAAATCTTAAAACTATTTTAAGGGAGGAAAGAATTCAGCTCTGGAAACCTCCCTTTACTAATGAAAACAACGAAGTTGGCCCAGAGTTAAAGGTATGTTTTTTGTTATAACCATTTCATGTGTGTTTTCATATGGTAACTGTGGATTGTAGTTCACAGGACTGATGATCGTGCTGGTCCCCAATGTGCCATTTTTCAGAACTTTTAAGTTTGAGATTGATTCCACCAGACCAAGAGTCTTATCGGCACCTGGAGTGAAAAAACCATAATCCTAAGAATAAATATCTCTTTCTATATCACTTGTGGATCAGGAATATTCATTTAAGAGAACATGTATTGTCAGTCAGTTAAATAAGCTTCTTTAGACAAACCAGCTTGGATGCAAAATAACAACCACCCTATAGAAAGAGGAGAAATTAAGTGTTGGTGTTCCCAAAGAACATCAGCGACTGTTAGTTGCCGATCATGTAATTATTAGGCCTAAACAGAGTTCGCAGAGTTGTGCTACGCGGAACTCTGTGAAGTGCCGAAATAACTCCGCCGCACTATGTGGTGTTCCACGAGTGGCGGAGTTTGGGTAAGGCGCACTGTTTGCACTGATTTTGAGTGCAAGAGTTTCTCCAGTGCTGTAAAATCAGTGCGGACGGCATCACCCAGCACGCCAGAGGGTGCTAACTTCTTTTTGCCTCTTGAGTAGATTTGCTACTTGAGCAGCAGCTTTCTCAATGCGAGCAGAAGCTTACTCATTGCGAACAGTCGCGGCCTACTGCTCGTGATCAGAAATTGCACTTGCCAATTTAGAGATTTCTCTCGCTTACCAACTTAACATTGGCAAGCGCGAGTGAGAGGAACTCGACGCGTAGGGCGGAGTGGGAAAAACTCTGTGAACTCTGCCGGTGGAGAAGAATTCTTCGCCCTCCCCTAGTAATTATGGGCCTAAGGCAACAGTACACAGAGAAGGCAAAGGGAAAATTACAAATGTTAACACCTGCTCTACTATCAGAAAAAGAGGCATCAGCTCAGTCATGCGGTCACATACTCTCACTTATTTTCACTCATTTTAGCATGGAGACAAACCATAGTTATTGCCTGTTATAATTGGCCCCACCTCAAGACAAAAGTGCACACAGAAAGAAAAGGGACTCTGTCAGCTTTTTAGATCTGAGCGAATGTTAGAAATAAGATTTCATTACTCATCCACCTGTTCTCACCTCATCCCATCACATACATTAACTGAACTTACAAAATCTGGAAAGTCGGCATTTGCTATTTTCTTTGCCCCATTCTAATTTGCTGAGCCATTTTCACCGTTCCACAGGGGGTAGTGATAAACCATTTATAGTAAATCAAAATGGAACAGACATATATTGTTCCCACATCTCTCAAGCAGTGGTTCTTACCCTGGGGATCCACGATTCCTTCTCAGGGGGGTGATGATAGTTTAAATAGTATCAGCAGATTATTAAAGTACATGTGCATAGAAAGCAATTTTAAAACGTTCTGTAAATGTAAAAGAATTTGAAATTAGAAGCTAAAAATTAAGTTGCTTTCCTTAGTTTGATTTGTGGAAGAAACTCAAGTAGATCAAATGGAATCTAGTGTAGATGATTGGTGGCCCCAAATAAAGTAGAATTGACATGCAGCAACGAAAAAAGAGCAAGCGTTAGGAGCAAAAAAGTCAAAGTGATATGCTAGAGTTTAGCATTTCACTGTGCATTTTAGAATTAAACAAATTTCTGAAAAACTCCAACCTCTCCTTAAACTTAAAATTTTGATTTTGCATAATGTTTTTTTTATGAACGTGGCTTAATTTGATTGATCCTCATTTCTGTATTTTTATATATTGTTTTGAGGCTCAAATCATAGAAATTGCTTAGGTAGGGTATTCGTGGCTTCTAGTAATGATTAAGTAGGGGTATACAGAAGTCAAAATCTCTGTATTCCCTGACACAGGCCAACTAATGGATAAGCCCTGCACTAAACAAACATTTGTGTCCTGTGTTTGAGTTCTGGAGGTAAGCATGTAAACAGAGAGAGCTTCTTGGCAACATTTTTGTAGAAGAACATTGCTGTAGTTAAGTTAAACTCGTTCTCATAGTAAGATTTCTAAGTAGTGTGTTTTGTGTGAAGTTGTTGTTTGTGACAATAAGCAACGTTTGTAGCAGTGCTTGAATAATTATGATGACCACTGAGAGTTTTTGGGCTATCTGTATAAGCCTTCTTACCCTATTTTTGATGAGGTGCATTGTTTGGCGTCTGGTATTTAGCTATCTTTGTGACATATGTAAAGTTACATGTGAAGTTCAACTGCATGCTGATTAAAACCTGCATGTAACCATTTCTAAACATTTCTAAGTGCAGTAAAATCTTCCTCAAATCTATATCGCTTCCTTTTCCACCATCTCTACAGTTGCTTCTTTTCTCTGTGGCTGCTTGAGACTGAGGGAGATGATGTAGCGCAGCAGTCAGAATGACTGCCTTGGGAGCTGGAGATACGGGTTTGGGCATCAGCGTAACATCCTGTGATTCTGGGCAAATCACTTAATTTTCCTGTGCCCACGGGCAGCGCCTTGAAACCCACATGGGTGATAAGCCGCACGGGTGATAAGCCGCACTATATAAATCTACATTTACTTTATTTATTTTTTTACATTTCCCCCATGTCCTTTCACCTTCCTTAGGTGATATTGGTATTTGTAGTATTTTCTTCCTGTAAAGTGACTTTGCACAATGTCTCGCTGTCTGTAGACAAAAGGAGGAATATGCTATCTTGTTTACTTTATTAAGGTCTTCGGAACAAGCCACCCAACACTTTGTTATTTTTTTGTCATTTTTGTTCTAGTTCTAAGGAAATAACTTTGGGATTATTTTTTCATTATTGCAACTGGTAAAACTACATATCATAAAGGGAGGCCATAGCAGGTCTCGTGGGACTAAGGACCTGATTTAGATATTGGCAGACAAGTTACTCCATTACAATGGTGATAGCAATCCCGTCCGCCGAAATCTAAATCCCATAAGATATAATGGGATTTACATTTTGGCAGATGGTCTATCTGTCACCGTTGTGACAGAGTAACATGTCCACCAGCATCTAAATCAGACCTTAAATTTGTGCAGCTGTTATAAATTCACTTATGTGTGTTCCACTCTCCAGTGGTTTTGCTTGGACAGCACAACATTTTTAAAAACATATTTTGGGGAATTTTCTGTTGTCTCATCTAGAATAATTCCTCATTATGCCAACTTGTGGGGGTGGATATGGGAATGTTCCCTAGGTGTACAGCTGTGTTTCCCTGCCAAGAGTGCCCGACTGTGAGTATCTGGTATCCTTATTTCTAGGTCGCAGCCTCCCTAGAATGTTGACCTAGGAATGCACTCTGCCCATTGCTTGCCATTGGCTTTGAGGTTTGTAACTCACATTTTATTGCTTTCCATTTGCTGGCTTTATTTGTTTTTGGGTGTCCAGCTTGAGTTCGGTTTCTCCCTTGCCCAAACCTTATTTACAGTATCCTTCAGAGTGCTCCCTTTTTGTAAACAGCCCTGTAAATCTTGTTCTTATCTCGTCACATTTGTTGTGCATTTAAAGACTGAGGTCAAATGTCAGGCATTGTCTTCTGAGGGCACTTGTTTACTTATCTTTCTGTGACTTAAATGTGAGAGGATTTATGTAACAATCTCAATTGATACTGCAGGTAGGAAAACGTTTTTTGTAGCACTCAACATTTATTTTATAGATTTTTATTTTATTTGTTTTTCACCACAAACAATAAGAGTACAATTAACTAATTGTAAATGTCACAGCCATCCCCATCCAATTGACACGGTGTAGTGATTATTTATTGCAGATCAAGGACTATTACATTAGGCATGACTCTTAAACATATCCCAATGCTTTCCCCTTGTGATGCCACAGGCAGCATAGCACCCAATACAAGGAATACTCACTCTTCGTCCTCAGAGGATTCACCCATGAACCTCCCTCCCCACCCTCAAACTTGGTGTGTAATGTCCCCATACCTGCAGTTCATCTGCCACTTTGTAATCTTGCTTACATTTATGAATGCAGACTTCCTCAACAACAGACCACTCATTAATATCACTGACCCAACCATCCATGCTAGGACCTATCTGTCCTATTCATGTGATTGCGACCCTCCTTTTTGCTAACAACCAACAAGTTGGAGGAATTTAAGTTCCATCTTCCTGCCTTTACGCTTCTTAACATCACCCAACAGGCAGACACCCATGTCCCGTACTGTGAGTGTGCCACAGAGCTCTGTCAGTCGCTGTATCATGGTGTCCCAAAAAGTGCAGACAGGTGGGCAGTGCCGTGTCAGGTGCATAAAGGAGGCCTCTTGTCTGATGCATCAAAGGCATCCTCCCGTTCTAGCAGGGTTTATCCTGTGTAACAATACAGTGGTGACATACGTACAGTGCAGGTAATTGAAATGTACTAACTTAAATCACGCATTACAGGACACCATCTGGACTAGAGAGTAGGCCCTATTTCACTGTGCATCCACGAGTGGCATACCCAGTTCCTCCTCCCATGCAGCTCTGGCTAGAAAGGGGGTCCTGAGTTTGTCGGTAACCATGGCTTTGTACAGATGTGATATTAGATGTTGGACTCCCCTGAGCTCTAACAGTGCACGGAGCAGAAGCAAGGAGGGCGAGGAAGCCGGGTACATGGGACACAGCTCCTGAACTATAGTAACTATGCTGGCTCGTGTTAGGAACTGTACATTCCCTATATCGAAAGCCTCTTGGGCCGCTTCAAAAGACATAAGATCCTCGCTAGGTATAGGTTGCAGGGGGTATCACAGCTGCCTGCCTGCTATGTTGTAACATCTACTGACTTCCTAAGATTACAGAAAGTCAGCAGGTCCAAGAATATAAATACTCTGACAAAAGGGACCCTCCCCAGCATCATCTTCACGGCGCACTCCCATAAGAATGATGTGTGTTTGATGAGGTGCGTGACCAGTGTCCAGTCCCGCCCGCCAGAGTGCAGCAGTTGTGGCCACATAGTGCCACGTGCCTCGTCTGACAGAACGGCCTTCTCTCAATCCTCCCCCTGCGACAGACAGAGGCCTGCATGCTTCAACTGGGAAGCCATGTAGTACAACTCCATGTTTGGGACCGCAAGCCCATCTTCCAATATGGGCAAGTGTAGGAATTCACAGACTACCATGCTCCTATCTCCCGCTCACATAAGCATCGTGAGTAGGAAATTCAGTCATCTAAAGATAGATTGAGGAAGTGTGTCAAGTGAATGCTGCAAAGTGGCACAATTGGCAAGAAAACCATCTTTGCTTCAGCCACTCTTCCTATTGGAGAAAGCGTAGAGTATTCCAGAAATGTACTGAGGCACTCAATTCCTCTGTGATTCTGTCTCTGTTATATCTCATCTGCTGTTGTTCCATGCATGCCACCACGATCCCCAAGTACCAAAACTTTTCAATTTCCTATCATAAGGGCAGAGACGGCAGAGCAGCAGGATCCGCTACTGCTAGAGGTCCCAGGGGGAAAACCAGTGACTTGCACTGGTTGATCTGTAGGCAAATACACTCCCCAAATGCATGCTAGGCACTTTAAGAGCAAAGGTAAGGATTCTTTTGGAGCAGTAAGATAGAAGTGTGTCATAGGCATGGAAGGACACAAAGGAAGTCATGTCCCTCACTTGAATACCCCACTCCAACATTTTCCCACTAATTTAGATTGTCAGGGGTTCCTGCGTTAATGCAAAAAGTAGGGGCGAGAGCAGGCAGCCTTGTCGGGCCCTCTACCCACCTTCCATGAGCCCGAACATAGTCACCCAACCTTCACCCTGGCTGTGGGCGCAGTATACAATAGATGTACCCATGATCGAAACTGCTGGCCAAATCCCATTGTTTCCAGTACACATATTAGATAGTGCCATTCTACTGTGTCAAAGGCCTTGGCGATATCAATAGAGACCACTGCCATTTTATCTCTCTCCTATCTTCGACTTCATGCATGACATACATTAGTTCTTCTCAGATTCATAGTTGTATTACACCCCGGTATAAACCCGCACTGGTCCGGGTAGACCAGCTGGGTGATCACCTGCTGCAGCCGAAAAACAAGGAATTACCAGAGAACCTTTGTGTTCCTGTTGATCATTGTGAGCAGGCAAAAAGCTGATAGATTAGAGGCCTCTGCTTCGGGATTTAAAACCATACTAATGCAACCCTCTTGCATGGACAGAGGTTAAACACCTCCTTTCGTGGCCTCTAGGTATACCCTAAATAGTCGATGTGCAACCTCCACCATGAAGGCCTGATGAAACTCAGCTGTAAAGCCATCACTCCACGGTGCCTTCCTCCTTGGAGGCATGCAAGAGCCAACCTAACCTCTGCCAGCGTGAAATCGGCATTCAGCTCCAGTACCACAATTTCACCCACCGCCGGGAGTGGCAAACTTTCCAGGGAGGCGGCAATGCACTCTGGGTCCAGGTTGTGTGGACAAGTGAATACCTGTTCCAAATGTTCCCTGAGGGTCTGTTTTATGTCGTGCTGGGAATAGGTGTCCCCTCCCAGGATATCGTAGAGTGTAGAATAGGGGGACGTGACATCTCCTGAAAAAGAATCCATGCCACGAGATACCCAGAGCTGTCTTCCCTCCCTATGTAGTAATTGACGATAGTACTTAAAAGTGTAATGCTCAAGCTGGTCCCTCATCGATGCCACCTGCTGCTACCTCCTCACAGCGCCTTGCACATCTTCGTTGGGTGTTTCTGAATCTCCATCGGTGCCTCCTGCTTGTGAAAAAGCTCCGACTGTGGAGCTTGACGCACCACACAGGAGAGACCCACTCATTGTCCCCGCATAGAAGCCTTTACCGCCTCTCATTCTGTCACATTGCTCTGGGTAGTAGCCTAGTTGATTTAAAAATAATCCATCAGAGCATCCGCTAGGGCCTCTTTGCCTACAGTATCTTGTAATACCTCTGCAGAGAACCCCCATGTACACAGGGACTGGGCATCAAATGCCCACTGCCTCAAACAGGCAGCTTACTGGTGCATTGTCAGAGAGATAGTGGGACAGATGGGACACCTGCTGTATTTTGGGGGCCAAGTGTGTAATCATTAGGAGATGATCAAGTCTGCTAAACGTGCCTTGGGTCAGAGAGTCACAAGTGTATTCCCACTTCGTCTGGGTGTAATTCCCGGCAAACATCGCACAGCCCCCGTTGTGTCATGACCTCCCTCAGCTCAGATGTCATCCTTGGCTTAGTGTGTTTCCGAGAAGGATGGCAAATTAGTTTGCCGTCAATAAAAAAGTTGAAGTTCCTCACCAGAACAGACTGGCATCAGCTTCTGGGGACACTACATCCCTTACCATAATATAAAAGGACTTGTACTCCATATTCAGGCCGTAGGCGTTTATGTAGACCACATCCACCCCATCCATTCTGCCCAGTAACAGCAGGTAGTGCCCCTCCACATCTGCCTTCATTTAGGTCAATGCAAATGGGACCCCAGGGGTGAACCGCACCAACACCCCCACTAGAGAATGACAAGTAATTGTCATAGTATACCTGACCTCTCCGTTTCTTTGCCAGTTGTTTAGCTTCCACATCAGTTAAGTGAGTTTCCTGTAGGCACACAATACCAACCCCATGCCTTTTGAGGAGGGACAACAACCTATATCGTTTTTTATAAGAGCCTAGCCCCTGCACATTCCTAGACAGGAGTCTATATTTGCTCAGATTAGACATTTAGTTGGATTATAAATTGGCTGGTCTGCGTGCCGTCCCACAGGTTAACATGACATAAAACCCCCAAAAAAACAAACAACCAGAAACTCCCCACACATAGGACGGGTAACGTTTGATTAACACCACATGTATGCCCATAGTAATCGATGTGCCAGGACATGCAGCATCGCCATGCCATCTCACGCAAGCTCCATTGTCCTCCCCAACCCACCCAGCAGTGGACTCCACCACCCCAACTGCCCATATCAAACAATAGGAAAATAGTCCCCCCCGTTTTGTTTTTGATCCAATGATTAACTGTTTGAATACACTCTTCACCAAAGGCACCCTTTCCTCTGCTGTCCGCATGCATCTCAGTGCCCCAGTTTGTTTCGCTCTACCATCAGGAGGGCCCCAAGGAACATCACACGTTTCAGCAGCAGTATCATGTCCCACTCCCTCACTCAGATGCCAGTCACACATCAAAACGCAGGTTCAGCACTCCCAGCAGGACAACTTGTGTTCAGTACCACACTTTCAACATTAACATTTTCCACCACATTGGCAATACCAGTGTTTCTGATATCAGTCTTGTGAGAGGACAGCCCAGCTATTGGGTTCCAGTATCCATGATGATGTCCTCAGAGTCTGCCGGGGAGTCGAAATCCTCCCCAGAGGATACCTTCCCTTGGGTTTCTGTCTCCATCTGTTGGTCCGTGGTCATCGCAGTTATTGTGCCATTGAAAAGTATCACCACACGGCCAGAACTTCCTATCTCAGGTTCTTTTTCTCCCTGGGTGGTGTCGACGGGCCCTGCACCGCTTGCAACTGGCAAGAAAAGCCTTCATTTCAGCCAGTGGATGCCCTCGCGTGGCACCCGCCATGTACAGCCAACTTTAGTCCAAAATGAGATTTTCCTGCATTAATGACTCGCAGTTTAGTTGGATAAAGGAGCATGTATCCAAGACCCATAGTTCTGAGGTGCTTTTCAACTTCCAGGGATGTCTTACAGCCTTCCTGTACTTTGTGACTGCAGTCAGGTTATATTGTGATTTTTTTCGCCTTCAAATTGTGAAGTTGATGCCTCCCTGCTCACCGAAGAACCACCTATCTGTCTCAGTAGTTCAGCAGGTGAGCAATTCGAGCACTAGACGGAGCACCTGGCGGGGGCAGCAGTGCCAAAGCCCTGTGCGCACGCTCATTAAAATGGTTAGACAGTCCCGCCGGCTTCAGTTCCTCTTTCATCCATTGTTCCAGGAACTGCTCTGCCGACTACTCCACTTGCTCTGGAAAGCACAGCAAGCTTATATTGCTTCTCCTTGAGTGTCCCTCTGCATCTTCGACTTGATCCTCAGGTGTAGTAGTGATCCTATTCATGTGTGCTACTGTCGCAGTTCTACCTGAAGTGTTGGGTCCATAAGGAACAGGCTCACTTCCACAGACACTCCGGCGATGTATCCCTCCGGTGCCATGCTCAACACCTGAATGGTTTCCAGCAGGGCAGTGCGCAAAACTTCCTGGTGTCGCTGAGGGTGTTGCTCCAGCGTGCCCTGGCCTTGTCTGGTAATCCTATGTGTTGCCTGCCGTGGCGTTGTATATTGCGTGATGGTGTTACTGTGCACTTGTCTCTGAGGTCTATCCTTACCCATGGTGAGGCCTGGACAAAGGATGGTGTCTTTTCCAATATTACAGCAGTTCATGTGGCCTTCTACTTACAGAGCAAGGACGGAGAAGAAGATCAATATGAAAGCAACTCCTGACGACTGGAAGGCCATGGATTGCAATACAAGCTGTTCCTCAGGCCCTTACTGTTCCACTAGTAAGTACCCAGTCCCAAGTTGCTGAGTAAGTGGTCTCAGGGCTCCCCTAATCTCAAGAGTCTACAAGGCCACCAGCACATCTCCTTGACTCCTGCCAACTCCTGCCATCCAATCGGCTCTGGCGCTTAAGGGGGCAGTGGAGCCAGTGGAGGCTCTACATGCCTGTTGCAAGTGCGTGTCCTTAGGCTACTGATTCAGTGAAGCCATCACAATCAGTACGCCTGCCACATATGAGGTGCTGAAGAGCTGCTTTGGACAATGTTATCCGCCTATGGTACGGCCTGTCACACAGTGGGGGTCCGATCAGTTCAAGTGGAGGGAAAGGGGGGTGGGGGAGGCCACACGGTTGGGCATATCCTCCCTGTTCCACCCCCAAGGATCGAAGAGAATCATGAGTGTCGGGCCATGGAGTCAACCACAGCTTTCAGGTCCTGGCCTCCTTGAATCTATGTAGGTCCATTGACCCTACCCTTGGGACCTTGGTGCAAGACTAGCCACAAGGCTCTCTCACTGCTTTTGGCTCTGATGGGTCCTTGGTATGTGCTACCCCTGGGGGTGGTGGTGGTGGTATTAGTGCAGGCAGCAGCCCCCCTGGGTGTGGCCTTTACACTTTTCAGGCACCTAGATACGTGTGTCAGCTCCCCGCCGGCAGTCACAGGCTGTTTCCTTTGCTCTCGTTAGGCCCACAGTACAGTGCATAGTCCGTCAGGGTATAGTTCTGCCCTTAGGGGTTTTCTCCAGCTCAGCAACCGGAGGCCCTGCCCGCTGGACGATCACTCTGAAAGTCTTTCATTGGGGTTGGTGCTGCCAGGGGCCGCTGCACCACCACTAGGCTGGTCCCACATTCTGGTATTCATTAGGAAGATTAGAGTGGGTAGTGGTGATTTGGACTGGACTGGACTGGAGTGAGGTGGATTGAATTGGCATGCAGTCGATTGGAGTGGAGTGAGTTTGATTGGGGTGGTTTAGATTGGATTGGAGTGGACTGAATTTGTGTGGGGTGGACTGGATTCAGGTAGGTGGAGTGGAGTGGAGTGGAGTGGAGTGGAGTGGAGTGGATTGGATTGGATTAGTGTGGTGTGGGATGGATTGGAATGGTGTAGACTTTAGTGCTCCCATATCCTAGTGACTGAGTTCAGACAGGAAGGGCTGTTATGTGTTAACGTATAATTTGTACACTGTATGTCCAAGTATGAACTTAATCATTACTGTCAAACTCTATGAACATAGTATACAACACTACCTAATATGGAAGAATGAGCCCAGTTGAATTCTGGTGCTAAGATGGTGAACTCTGTTCAAATGTGAAGTGTTACTATTATTACAGTATTTACATTACATATGAATTCACACTTTATTGGTAAGTATCACCAATCTTTGATGATCACGTGAAACGAATAATTAGGACGATGACTACTTAGCATTACTTGGCTGATTACACTTTGTTTTTACTATTTTGTATCATCTCTTATTCTCGGGACCCTTCGAACAAATTACTTCTAAGTTACATTATTCTCCTCATCAATTAAAAGAAGGACCAAATAAACATACTGCCCGTCATGCCGAAGAATCTTATACACACTCCTGAGACCTTACTCTGTATCGTGTGACACCTTATTCGGTGTCATTCTATCAATTTTGTAAGCGCCTAAGGCTGTTCGCATTAATTAATGCATAGCAATTTCAAGATGGCGCCCATTTTTTCTTTTAACACTCTGTCCTTTTTCTGTTTCGGGCCAGTTGATGATTCTCATCATCGATTAAAAGAAGGACCAAACAAACATACTGCCCGTCATGCCGAAGAATTTTATACACACTCCTGAGACCTTACTCTATGTCGTGTAAGACCTTATTCGGTGTCTTTCTATCAATTTTTGTAAGCACCTAAGATTATTCGCATTAGATAATGCTTAGCAAATTCATCCACCCAGTTGGACACTGTCTTTTAGTTGTGTCTTTCACACTCCAAGATGGCGCCCACTTTTTCTTTCAACACTCTGGGCCTGTTTACAACTTTGGAGGAGGTGTTAATCCGTCCCAAAAGTTACGGTAAAGTGACGGATTTACCACCAGACGTATTACGAGTCCATTATATCCTATGGAACTCGTAATATGGCTGGTGGTATATCCGTCACATTTGGGACGGATTAACACCTCCTCCAAAGTTGTAATCAGGCCCTCTGTCCTTTTTCTATTTCGGACCAGCCGATGATTCTCATCATCGAATAAAAGAAGGACCAAACAAACATACTGCCCGTCATGCTGAGGAGTTTCACTCACACTCCTGAGACCTTACTCTGTGTCTCTTCCATACCTTATACCTCTAGGTAGGTGACATTAATGTTAACTTATGTATTTTGCACTTTATTTTGTAGGGGCTGAGTCTGGTTGCTCAACTTAGAAGCAACATATGATTATAATCTTTGTTACATCGGTTTTAGATGAGACGGAGGGCTTACACGTCCTTTTTCTCTACATACACGCCTGCTTAATTATCGGGGAGCAAGACACAGCGCCCCCAACACAAGAATTTACCCAAAAGAACTGTTTTGTTTATAGGTACGTGACCTTTTACTTTTAGATTTATGCCATATTGCTTATGCTTGTCACTACTTCCTTAGTATAGCGATCTTCTCTTCTAGATCGCACCGTAAAAGATTTTGGATCCATACGTGCTGACTTATGAGTACACTCTCACGAAGACTCAGGGATAATAGTGTTTTGCCCCCGTCACGTGATTCCCACTACTCTTTCTCTATTGGTACGTCATAGTCCTTTTGTTAGTTCCTTTTAAATTCAGCTTATTCATCATCTTCCTCCTAATGACTTACAATCATTTTATTTCAGATCGTACATTATCTTGAAGAGTTTTACTTGATTAGGATAAGCCATTTATTCATGTTAACACCTTATTTATATTTTGGTACGTTTGTCTTTATTGAGATACACTTGCGAATGCTTAATTTAGCACACTCACTCACCAATTTCCTAGGTGTTATGACGCCTTTCTGTTTCCTTTTTTCCTAATGACACCCTGTCATCCAGAGTATATTTCTCAACCTTTAGTTTCCATTTCTCATCGCCACGTATCTAGTGGGAGTCTTTATCCCTATTTCTAATTCTCAATTTCTACTTCGTTTCACGTGCACATCAAACTTTTGGTGATATTTATAATAATAACAAGTTTATCACTTGTGGTAGACTGTAATCACAGTTTTTTCTCTGTGGCTCCGTTTGGTGATGATTTTAGACACTCACGCGGTACTGGTGAAGGACTTGGCCATGATTTTAGTGCCAGGTATTAATTTTCCATAATCATGTATAACTACAGATTATGACTAAGCTCATTATTATGTTTCTTACAGCCCTGAGGAAGTCAATGAGATTAATTTCTCGGAAACGAAACACGTGTTGGCTGTTGGATGTTGTTGTGATGACCACATATGTAATCTTTCTGATGTGATGAACATGTATGAAAACCTCGCACAAGAATAAAGACACTGAACTTTAACTCTGTTTGGATTACATATTGATTTTCCGAAGACCAAGAACCTAACTGTACAGACTCTTATCTTATTTCATACGAGTACCCTGGCCTTTTGAATCAGTTTGTTTTTTCCTACTGGAGAAATACTGGAGGTGCTGGAAGGACACTCCGTTCGGGAGCACAGTATTTACTATCTATTGTTAAAGAAATGTTTTGGTGATATTCTGTTAGCGCCTATCCCTATAATTTTCCCCCCTTTTCTTCACAACTTTTGCTGTTATGTGGCGGTTGCACCCTAGAGGAGCAGGGACCCTAGCCACGGGTACAACGCCTCTTGCTCAAAAAGCAATGCAACGTGTGGCGTAGGCGCACATCATTTCAGCCCGCAGAGAAAATATGTCATTGCACAGAGGCAGTTTGCAAAGTCACAGCATGGAGACTGCAACCTCGGTGACTCTGGCTGCTTCTGACTTTGGTGAATCCTTGGCTTCGTCAGATATGCAGAGCTACAATGCAGAGGTATCCCTGAATGCCGTTTTTTGCTCAGGCCAGCGTGAGGAAATATCACCTGGACCAGGTCTACCCAGCTTAAGCTCTAGCTCTGGTGACATCGATGCGAGCAGTTTCCCTGGCCAGATGAAGCAGGGTGGGAGGGTGGGGCGGATGAGAAATAATTAGGGGCCAGCAGAGTATTAAGCATGAGGCAGCTCTCCTTCATCCAGGCGGTGAGTGCCCTCATTCCGTTGTGGAAGGTGGTTTTGGCTGTGTGCGGGTCGTTGGTGAGGGAGATGATTAGCTGAGTGTTATCGGCGTCTGAGACGATGTTGAGTGCGTGGTGTCTGGCGATTGTGGTTAGAGGGGGCCACAGAGGTTGAAGAGAGTGAGGCTCAGAGAGGAGCCTTGTGGGATACCATAGATGATCTTGGTGGCCTCTGAGTAGAAGGGGGAAGTCAGACTCTTTGGGTCCTGTTGGAGAGGAAGGAGGTGATGCATTCTAGTGCAGAAACAGGCGGCTGAGGCCTGTACAATTTTTGTTAGGCTGGATTTTTGCCATTTCACTGTGGAGAGAAGGTGGCACCTTCAACAACTGATTTAACCCTTTTAAGATTAGGGAGTACAGTCCTATGTAATGAATATGGTCAAGCTTAAAGTGGTGTGGTAGGATAAATGTAATTTCTTTACACCTGAATTTAAGGCAAAGGAATTTCTGCAGGGCCTAAACAAAGGTTAGGATACTAGCACAAGGAGTAGGTGTTAGATTTGCATTAGGGGGCATCAGGGGGTTCCTCGGTTTACTAGCGCTAGGGTTTGTGGTATTGTGTACATTTCTGTGCTGGGGCAATCAGATTATTGTTTGAAGAGTTGTAATCTTGGTTTGGTTCTGAGTGGGGTGGGGGGAAATCACTATCATTGGACCTGATTGGTCCAACTGCTTGCAGGAGGTGGCAGGGGAGGGGTGTGGCTGGTGGGAGGTACCGAGGGGAGATGGTGAGCTGGGAGGGTGGTTTCTTGGGTGGAATGGGGGGTGATGGTGGAAAGGGAGAATTTCATGGTTGAGTATTACACCAGACAGGGCAGATTAAAAAGTAAGGACCTGGGCAGTAATGATAAAGATAATGTTTTCTTAGAGCAGCAGGAACCAGGTGTATTGGTGCATTTCCCTTTTTTCCTCTGATATCTTACCTCGTGTGGGCAAGGTGAAGTCCTCTGTATGGCTAAGAGGGGGCTGACGGTGGCCTGCCGTTTTAGGGGAGGGGAAAGATGGCTCTTGCTGGAGGCTGAATGGCTGGCTATAAGCTTGGTATTTACACTATTAATATCCGTGGCCTCAACGATTGGGCCAAGAGAGGCAAGCTTTGAGGGTTATGAAGTCAGATATGGTTTGCATGTAGGAAACCCACATCCCATGGGATTAGCGGGGGTGTTTGAAGCATCTAGGTCTTTCCCTTTTTGCGTGAACACAGCAAGTGTTAACATCTGGGGGGTGGCGGTTTTAGCAAATAAATCTATCTATTCTAGTAATCATGTAGAGGTGGATAAATTATGTCGCTGGGTTATTGCTGAGTGTGTTGGTTTATGGGATGTTCAGTATATCGTTCTAATATCGATGAGGCTGCTATTTTTTTTATTTTTATGTAGCACTGGCTTTGTGTTCACACCCTCTTATTTTTTGTGGGTATTTAAACACCACTCTGGCTGGCCAGGCCAGTATAGAGATGTTCCCTAGGGCCCTTCTGTATTATAGCCCACTGCTTCTTGAAATACCGGTAGCAGGTATCACTAGACCATGGAGGTCTTGGACTTTCGATAGGAACCTTCTGGTTGATGTAGCTCATCAGGATCATATATGTAAATGGATCAGGCAGTTTTTCAAAGTTAATAGAGGTATGACCATGGTTGGCCTGGTGTGGGATACGTTTAAGGCAGGGGTCGGTGGGGGGAGAACCTCAGTTGTAGTTTGTACCAACAAAAGCTAAGACAAATTGAGACCCTGGGCCTTTATAACCATTTGTCCTTAGCCAAGGAGGAACTTACCCAGAGGCTATCTAAAGGGTTGGATGCTCAGGAATACCAGCAGGAGATAGCTTTTGTAAAATCAAACATTAACCAACATTTTGGTACCGAGGTGGCCGCATCAGTACAGGTCAGAATGTTCTGAATATGGAGAAAGTAAGGGGTGGCTATTAGCCAAATGGATTAGACAGAAGGAGGTTGGAAAACAGGATACCTGCTATAGTGGACCACGAATGGTGGACCTCTGACATCCTCAGGGTTTTTAGGGACTTCTATGAAGCTCTTTCTATATGGAAGACCTTGAATGTCCTGCAGATGCGCATGAACACTTTTTAATGGAGTTAGACAGGGTGAAACTAAATAGCGAGCACCAGGCCATTTTAGATGCTTCAATAACTCTGAAAGAGATATATAAGATAATAAAGTCCTTAGCCACTGAGAAAGCCTCAGGTCCCAATAATCTCCTATTGAAATTCTTTAGAGCCCTTTTTGGAGAGCTTCGGCATGATATGCTACAGACTTGCCTGCATGCACAAGCAGGGGCAATTCCACCATCAGATGTACTATAAGGTCATTGCCTACGTGGATGAAATTGGATTAGTAACCACTGCTCCTCAGCAGTGCTCTCCAAAATCGTAAGACCTAGCCAGGCATTTTGGAGCAAAGGTATAAAGTAAACTAGGGTAAAATCCAGGTATAATGCACTGAGGAAATGGGCTGATGCTGAGTATTTTGGCATCCTATGTACAGCAGCTCTGGATAAACTGGTGGAATTGAATAAGGCACCATTATAAGGTAATATTAAGCAAGATCTTGGTAGAATGAATTATCTACACTTGTCAATATTTGGGAGGTGCAATATGTTGAAAATTACTTTTTTGCCTAAGGTGCTATACATTTTTAGGACTGTCCCATTGGAAATTAGTGAACTCTGTGAAAGCTGTCCAATTTGGAGAGTGTGTGCTTTATCTTTCTGTGGGGATATCTGAGGCCAAGGAGGGCGGTTAAATATAGGATCTTGCCGAGGCAGCGTAGTGGATGGTCGGTCTCCAGTTTTACATTTTACTACTGGTCCTGTATGTTGCAACTTATGGGGATGTTAATTTCAGCTGGCTCAGGTTGGGTTAACTTGGCAGAAACTCCAACAATATATGAGTTGATTTTGGAGGCTGAAGCTAAAGAAACTAGGTTCATGATTTTAAAAGTGGCATATAAGGTCTGGGTTCAGGTTAAGCGGAGACTGGGTATCGCCAAGGATAATTTGCATATGCCTAGGATGACTTAATCAGTTCTCCAGTTTGTATTTCAAGATGCAATCATGGGCACAGAAGGGCCTCATCGCCTTGGGGGATCTGTATTCTGATGGCCAACTCCATTCTTTTACTGAGCTGCAAGAGATCTTTGGATTGACCAGGGGTGACTTTTTTAAATCTCATCAGCTGCAAGACTTTCTTTTAAGAAAACAAAGGATGCAAAGGCAGTGGTAAGGATCCCCATAGTTGAGGCGATGATGCGGAAGGACAGGGTTCGTACAATATACGATCCATTGATACAAGGCTTACCAGATGATGTAAAGTTGCAAAATTCTAAGTGGGAGGCTAGGCTAGGCTTGGTTTGAAGGGTCTCTATATCCAGGAGTCATTAGATTTAGGCAGTACAGTGCTGTTAACAGCCAGTTTGAGAAGGCAGCACTTCAAGACGATTTTTAATCTATATCACACCCCTGCAAAGGTAGCAAAGTGGGGTGGTGGGTTTGGTGGCAAATGTAATAGGTGTGGCTCTGAGCACGCTGAAATTATCCACATGTCTTTTCATGCCCCAAATCAGATTTATTTTTGCAGGAGATTGGGAGTTTTTTGTGGTTAATTATTGGTAGGCATGTTTGAATCAACCCTGCATTGATAATTTTAGGTGTGATTGATAGCACGGAGGACAATGATGTTTTAAGATGAGAAGCATACTTATTATTTGCTGTTATGGTGGTTGCTCACCTACGCATAGCGTCAGAATGACTAAGTCCAGACCACCCAATATTTTCAATGTGGAGATCAAGATTGTAAGCAAATTAGCATGTGGAAATCTGCCTGTGTAAATGCAAAGGGTGTAGGAAACTGCAATGGGGGGCAAGATATAGGATCCAGTTACTACGTGGCTAGAAGCAGGGCAGTAGTGAAGGTGGTCGAGGGGGAGGTCAATAAAGTTAGTTACTTAGGGGTTGGCCCCGGCCCTTATCTGCTGGCATCTGGTTTTTAACACTGCCCTGGCTTGTCCAATTTTTGTAATCACTGTTGATATTTGTTTTTTGGCACCGCATGGCATATATTTGTTAATGGTGGTCCTCTTTAGTTTATTAACTTTACTATGTATTCGCACTTTATAAACCTATTGGTATGCAGGTGGTGATGGAAATGCTGCTTCTAGGCAGAGACAACTGTGCTACTATGACCCTGTACTTTACGTTTTAGAACAAGCACATAGACTTTTAGATCTAGACTAAGAACCTGCTTTTAACATCTAGGGCACTATGAGTATCAATTTTTAGTCTTTGCTGGAGCTGTTCTTGATGATAATAATGGAAGTGGGGGGTCTATTTCACTGTTGCTTATGAGTTATTTGCTGACTGCATGGACTGGTATTTTAAACTTAGTGCTACAATTTTTTCAGACTTAACTACGTATGATGCAAATACATGATATCTGTAGCTATGATGTGACTTATTTGTTTATAGTAAGGCTAAGAGCTCTCTGCACTGTACGTCCTGGGACCTCCTGATTATGAAACTCCCTTGGCTTTGGAACACGCACCTGCACTTTAAGATTTAGAATTCAAATTTTTGTTTGGTACTGGTGTTGTGTAGGCATTTTAGTTATAGCATCATACACATTATTTTAGCAAACAAGTCCTGCCGCTGTGCACTTTAACCTAGACATATTTTATTCAGCTTCATTTTATTATTTTAACAATAGCCACATTTGCAGTCTTGTTTTATTTTTCTCTATCTACCTGTTCTTTGCTAGGCCAGTACTGGCTTCTTAAACAAGACATTTCTTTCACTCTGTTCTTTTCCCAAGGATGCAGTAAGATAGGTTGCTGGCAAACGTGGTAACGCTTTGTCTCTAGTGTTCATAGAAACATACACAGGGATCCTTTCTTGTAACATCAGCTGTTTTATTATAAAAACACTACTTTGACCCATGTACATTAGAGGGAGATTCCAGCCAGATGACCACGACTGTATGCTGATTGCTAAGGGCTTCGCTATAGCTGCTTATGTAGACTACAGGCCTCTTGATCAAGTATGAGGGATGATGTCTTCCCAGGGGAACCTGAAGGGCAGAACTAGAACTCAGCATGCTGTGCTGTTACATTCGTTGTTGAGGCTCATCCAGCCTATAGAACAGAAATGTTCTATTGGGTCACATTTCCAGCAGCTGATGGGAACACAAATACATTTAATCACTATACACCAGCAAACATACCTGCCCAATACAGAGCGTATGCATATCTAGAAATCCCTCTATCTTATCAAGTACATAATAATTGGCTTGATGGCAGCCTACCCCATACAATTCTACATGTTAGTTTAGGTCCTCTAAGTAATGATGGTCCTACTTGGCCTTTATTGGCCACAGATACACCCACCCTGCTGCAGCGAATTTAACGGCAGCTGAAGTCCGTCACATATATGCTGAGTTGACGGCAATATACAGATGATTAGTACAGTTTGTAATGCAAACATTGAACACAAACCCAGCACATGCTGCTCCGGCGCAACCACATGCAGTAACGCCAGGCATTAATCCTGCAACTGTACATTCGATCATGGGTAATGTACCCGCCAAACGAGAAAAGATTCCGTTCTGGTTAGCTCAAAAAATTAATGCACTGGAAGCAGTATTTCCCCATATGGGACCTCAGGATAAACATAGAATATTAACTATGTGCTTGCGATTTGGGATGGTTCCCTCAGTAGATAACTGCAACACTTGGGGCACGGTATTTTCCACGCTCTATACTACCACACACGGTACACCAACACTTGCCAATTTACCGGAAGTGTTAAAACAAATTCAAGACGAATTCGGGGCTGCCCCGGCCCTGGACTTGGGAATGCAACTTATGGGCAATTTTGCCGCTGTATCATGCATTACACTGAGTAATCTTAAAGGGGAAGCAGTGGCACTAGCAGTGCGCATGCGACTCTGGGACTTTCCTCCACAGGATCAAGAACGTAAGCTGCCAAATATTATCGCGGAGACCTACTCTAGTATTGATCGAGATAGTCTGGGGGCCAGACCCACAAAACCAAAATTTCTGGGTAAATCTAATAAAGATTCTACCAAGCAAGCTCCTGAGGGTTCTAAAAAAAACACTGGGATAAAAAAACAACATACACCTAAAAAAAGAAAGGGGAGAATCTCCACATACGGAGACCCCACAGAATAGATGTAATCTCAGAAATAGAGATAATATAAAAACACCTGACAGTTATCAATATACTGATACACACCAAGCTCGTTCCTTTCAAGACTCACCGGAAGAATGCAGTGAGAGAGGTGGGCGGTCAGAGCGAAGAACTGAGTATGTGAAATTGAGACAGGAATCACAACGCTCAACAGAAGTTTCTGTTAAAAAAGAAGAGAAACTTCCCCAACAAAAACCCAAATTAAAAAGAAAAAAGTGGCAGCAGTTGCAGTTCGTCATGCCACTCAAGAAGAGGGAACAAGAAGTGGAAATTAGCGCTATTAGACAGAGCGGCAGAGTTCACAATAGTTCGCCGGAATCTTCAAGAGCATCTGGAGGTGAAAGCAACTGATGACTTCTTACAAGTTGAAACTGCAGACATGCATGTCTCCACGCCTGATACGGTGTACAAAGTAACGTTACAGTTAGAAGGAGATATTGAACGCACAGTTGATGCAATCTTCTGGGACCACGTCGTTAACATTTATGATATTTTACTGGTCGAAAAGGATTGGCCACCTGAATTTGTCCGTACTTGCCCATATGGGGAAGATGTTATCAAACCTTCTTTATCACCCCTTGTTCCAGATGAGCTTGCAGAATCCTACGCCATCGATTGGGCATTGGCGCAGGCACCTGTGTTATGTCGCAACCACGTAGGGTGGGATAAAGATTCCCCCTAACATGTAATTCCAATTAAAAATCAACCTCAGTATCCAATAAAACGTGATGCAGAAGCACCTGTAAGGGAAATACCCACTCAACTAGAGTGCCAGGGCGTAACCGAACCCTGTGTCTCTCCAATGAATAATCCCTTACTCTCAGTAGCTAAACCAGACCATTCATACAGAATAGTCTTAGACTACAGACATTTAAACAGTCATACATGAACATATGCTAAACAAAACTCACGTAGCACACCACTCATGAACAACATAGTGCACAAAAAATACAAACCAACACTGGATATTTCCAATGGTTTATTTTGCCAGAATTTACCACCTGAGAGTAGAGACTTAACAAGTTTCAGTGCACTAGGCTCCCAGAAAAAATTCTGTAGTTTACCCCAGGGGTACAAGAACTGTCCAGGACTGTCAGCAGCTTGTGTGACTTCAATATTGCACGACATTGACCCTGAAGCATTGTCCTATGTAGATGATATTCATCTCACGGATGATGAATTACTGCAACATCTAAGACTGGTAGCCCGCATTGTTGTGGGATTTGCCGAATTCGGCTGTAAATTCAATTTAAAAAAAACAAAAATAGCCTTCCTTAGCGTTATGTTTTTGGGATACGAGCTATCAAGTGAAGGAAAGAGCCTAGCACCACAATCCTTGGAAAAATGCACGCAGTTACAACCTCCAAATACAAATAAAAAAACTCCAAGCCCTATTGGGTTTCCTAAATTTTGGCAGAACTTACATTCCAGATTACGCATCACGCGTAAAACCCTTATATGACTGAATATGTCCTGACTTTTCCAGTAAATTCTGGACAGTCGAACATGCACGCATTCTCAGAGCTTTGCAAACAGACATGGTTGTAGCACAACACTTGAACACAAGGGACAATAAAAAACATCTGGTCATCAGAGTAATTGTTGGTGCGATTGGTTTCACCTATGTAACTTATAATGAGGGTGAGACAATCCCGATAGCATACAAATCACATTTGTATTCAGCAGCAGAACAACGCTTTACTCCCATTGAGAAAATTCTCACTGCTGTCCAGATGGCTGTCATTAAAGAAAGACCACTAGCCCAGGGGAAATGCATTATTGTTGTATCTCCAATTCCAGCCCTTGAGGCTGTTACCAAAGCCAGCGATCCAAACACTAAAGCATTACATCTACGTTGGATTCAATGGACAACGTCTTTGACAGCCACTGATGTTGACTACATTTTTTACCCAAAATTACAAAATCAAGAATTTTTGCAATATGAACTAGAATACCCAGTTCCGGCATATACATTGCCTATTGATCATTGTCAAAGTGTCATGTACACCGATGGCTCAGCACAACCAGTAATAGGCACAAAGCATCAATGCTCCACTGCTTGAACAGTCGTAAGTGGCTACATGGAGAATAATACATTTTGTCCCCAGCATACATTCACGCAAACCCTAGTGGATTGCACAGCACAACAACTTCCCGCCGAAGTGGAAGATATCCTGTGTTCAATTATCCCAGATTCGATTGGCAACTTGCGAAATGACTTTGACTCTTGAAATTCAGCCTTTTTTACACCACAGTTACCATTTTAAATTGTCCCTTTTATTTATGCTCAAGTGTCTTTTTAACTTGTCATCACTGACATTCCTTTATATATGTCTTAGATTGAATTTTAGTGGCTTTTATACATGATTAGGCTTTGAACCGGCAAGGGGAGGGTGTTGTGTAGCCATTTTAGTTATAGCTTCATACACGTTATTTTAGCAAACTAGGCCTGCCGCTGTGCACTTTAACCCAGACATATTTTATTCAGCTTTGTGTTATTATTTTAACAATAGCCACATTTGCGGTCTTCTTTTATTTTTCTCTATCTACCTGTTCTTTGCCTAGGCCAGCACTACGTTCTTAAACAAGACGTTTCTTTCACTCTGTGCTTTTCTCAAGGCTGCAGTAAGATAGGTTGCTGGCAAACATGGTAACGCTTTGTCTCTAGTGTTCATAGAAACATACACACTCTTACAAAGGGATCCTTTCTTGTGACATCAGCTGTTTTATTATAAAAACACAACTTTGACCCATGTACATTAGAGGGAGATTCCAGCCAGATGACCACGACTGTATGCTGATTGCTAAGGGCTTCGCAATAGCTGCTTATGTAGACTACAGGCCTCTTGCTCGGGTATGAGGGATGATGTCTTCCAAGGGCAACCTGGAGGACGGAACTAGAGCTTAACATGCTGTGCTCTAACATAGCGTAGGTAGGAATTATTTTAACGATTCTAGTGACAATATGGTAGCGTTATTTTTATGCTTTACTCTCCTTGTTACAATTTTATTCCTGTCATGCTTCATCGTCCTAGGTATTGCAGGACATGCTTTATTATCTAAGATGCAGTTGCTTCTATATAACCTTATTGAAATATATTCTGCCTCTGATTGTCCCTGTATATGTGAGACTAATGTAACTGAGAGAAACGGATGCGATCTGAGTGACCACGATTTCCCTGAGAAATCAATTATGGCATGCGCTTGGCTGCCCAATCATCCCTACTCTTGGGTGGAGATGAGGCACTGCTAGTTAGCTGGAGCAAAACCCGGATTAGGCCATTAGGCCGACAGGTGTCACCTGTAGTGGGTCCAGACTCAGGGGGTCATTCTGACCCTGTCGGTAATTACCGCATGGCGGAGGTCGGCGATAGCACCGCCAACAGGCTGGCGGTGCACCGCTGGGCATTCTGACCGCGGCGGTTCAGCCGCGGCCAGAAACGGAAAGTCGGCGGTGTACCGCCGACTTCCCGCTGCCCTTGAGAATCCTCCATGGCGGCGGAGCGCGCTCCGCCGCCATGGGGATCCTGACACCCCCTACCGCCATCCGGTTCCTGGCGGTTCTCCCGCCAGGAACAGGATGGCGGTAGGGGGTGCCGCGGGGCCCCTGGGGGCCCCTGCAGTGCCCATGCCAATGGCATGGGCACTGCAGGGGCCCCCGTAAGAGGGCCCCAAAAGGAATTTCAGTGTCTGCTTTGCAGACACTGAAATTCGCGACGGGTGCAACTGCACCCGTCGCACCTTCCCACTCCGCCGGCTCCATTCTGAGCCGGCGTCCTCGTGGGAAGGGTGTTTCCCGCTGGACTGGCGGGCGGACTTTCGGCGGTCGCCCGCCGGCCCAGTGGGAAAGCCAGAATGACCGCCGCGGTCTTTTGACCGCGGAGCGGTCTTTCGGCGGGAACCGCTTAGCGGGCGGCGACCGCCGTCCGCCGCGGTCAGAATCACCCCCTCAGTCTCCCCCACAGTGCAGGTGATTCTGCCTCCGAATCCAGTAGTCTCATTAGAATAACGAGAGCCTACGCGACACTGGGTGCAGTATGTTTTTCTAATTAGTTATATTCTTGAGCTGGACCAAGATGGTCAAGTTTAGAGGGGTCTACTTAATCACTGTTTCGATAACATAGTCTATTTTTGTACTATTCTTTGAAATGCCTAATGTGTTTAGTGAAGAAATACGTGGGTAAAATGTGTAAAAATATGTAAATAAATAAAATTAAACTAAATTGGCTTGTCCGAATAGCATCCTGAGAAGGTGAAAATTCTCTCTCCTCTGTTCCCTCATACCAACAAATGCACCATTTCCCTCAGCACCCACAAATCAGAGCTTCAAAAGTGACCCTGAATTTTGTACATTAACAGAGGGCAATAGCAGGCAAAGGGCCATCTTTGGAAGCAGGTTTCTATAGGATTAGATCTGCTGGCCGAAGGCGTGTGATGCAGCCCAAGATGGCAGCTATGACCAATAAAAAAGAGAAACGATGAACAACTGACAACTCCCCTCCAACCTCCACAAAGTAACTATTCACCAATAGACAAATTCCTGACAAAAGAGAAATAATGGAGGCTGCAAGAAAGAAAGGAGACCTCGCTTATGAGGGGTGTTAAGATCCAAATCTTCCACGGCTTCTTGCAAGTGACATTTCAGAATCTTGATTTCTTACGAACCAAGAAGATGCTTTATGGCTGGGGGCATTCCTTTATATTCGTAGTCCAGTGGCAATGGGAAGTTGAACATATAAGCTCAATAACAAAGAGCTGTTTTGGACTGAGTTAGCCATCTGAAGACATGAAGGATCCACAAGCAGTCAATAACAATTCAACTAGGCATCAAAGGGAATGCTGGAGATGGGTCATCAGAGTGGCAACAATAGGACCTGAATCACTTCAAGACACCAAAAGAAAGGAGAGACTTCAGCCAATAAACTCAGACAAAGTGAAAGACAGCTGGAACTAATGCAGCAGAATGAGGAGGCTAGATCGGAAGAGGAAGAAGAACATAAGACCTAAAGCAGAAGGACATTTGCAGCGAAAAATGTGGGATAATAAGAGTTTGCAGGCGAGTGTTGGGGAAGAGGGAATGTACCAGTCCAGAGAGATAGATTCAGTGAAAGAGAGACCACAAGATGAAACAGTAAAATTGTCCTCATCCTTTGGGTGAGGGAAAGATGCTGCATTGGGGAAAGAGATACGGAATTAGTGCCCCAGGGAATGTTGAACATTAGATCCTTTAAAACCAAAATACCCTGAAATAAAATAGTAAATTCCAACTTTCAACTTCGGTCCAGCTGAATGCTGTCAGTATGAATATTGGACACCTAAACAGCCTTGCTAAAAGTCAGGCAATTCATTGCTATCTAAATACCTGCCGAGTGACTTCTCCCTCAGCCAAGAAACTCATCTCATATAATAGGATTGGTATATACTTATATCCTCTTGTTTTCCCTGAAAATACATTACTAGTGGTTCAAAGAAGAACAGGGCTGTACTGATAGCGTGATACAGTAAAGCCGATGTGACCTGAGTCATACCTGATACACAAGGCAAGTGGCTGATGTTAAAGCTTAGAGAAAGGTGAACATTTTAAGTCTCATGAATATCTATGCACTGAACACAGGTCAAAACACCTTCAGCATGGAAACTGTGATGGAGTGCTTGGAGGAAGGGAAGAGAGCTATAATTGAGGATTAACTAAACTCATTGATGAACCAAATGCTAGCTAGGCCCATGTTTAGATCAGATGGGTCAGGAACTTTCTCAGCAGACCCAAGAATGGCTCACTAAGATGGGCCTAACACACAAATGGCAGGCACAACACCTAGAAGAGCAAGATTTCACATTACATCATAGATGCATAGCACTGATGTAAGGCTTCACTTTTTAATATTTACAGCTCTTTTAAAGTAGGCCGTACCTGATGAACTACAATGATTGTCCTGTTCAGAACGCCATCCCTTCACAGTAAATTTAAATTTCTGTCCCACACTTCACAGTAGAGGACAATAGAGACATAAGCAAAGTATGCAATTGGGCACAAACCTGAAATTAATTGATACATTTCCTGAACTTTCTTTAGAACACTGCCCAGGAATGGATTTTTAGACACCCTGGCGCTAAGGACTTTGTAACTGTGCCAGTCTGAGACAGAAAGCCAGTTGGACTGACTGAAAACCATCCTTGGAATTGAGTAATGTTTTTTTTTTAATTGGCTATTCCTGATGTTTCCTTTTTACAAAATTGCTCAGTTTTTTGTCTCTCAACAGAAGTTTGCGCTCTGACTTTTTTCTGCCCCCTCATCTTCACTTCATTCATCTCCCCATGCAGCACAAACCTGTTTTATTTATGAAATGTATGCTCATAGGGTTATATATTTATTTGTTGCATCAAATGTACAGCTATTAGGAGATTTCTCACATTCTTGATGTATTTTGTTTTTTTAATTTGTAGATAACTTGTAAAAAAAAAAAAAGCCAATACAATAATTTCAGAAAAAATATGAGAATCAGTGAATTTTTCTTGATACAACTGTAACTGATCATGCAAATATACCAGTTTACTGTCAAGTATTTTATTTTACCCACTCCTTGTATACATATGACAAACTTCAATAAAATGTCTTGAAATAAAAGAAATCTGGCAAAAATACACCTTTTGGACATGAAACAGGTCCTGTGGCTTATCTTTGGGTATAATATTATTTTTAGAAAATACAGTAATCACAGGTAAGAACATGTTTAGTACAACCATTGATACATTTTGTTGGAACATGTGTAAGTCTGGATCACATGTCCATTACCTTTCTGAGGACCTGAGGATTCTCACCCTTTAAAATTGTGTTATAGATGTACTGCATATCCCTGATTTTCAAGAAGATAGTATTTCTAAGAATTTTGAGCTTTCAACTGTAGTTAACATTGAGGTGTCCCTGGATTATGCTGGTGTTCTTGCTGAAATGTCAGTTTGGAAAGTGTGTCTGGATGTGGTGTTTGATAAGAAATACTGGTTAGTATTGGTCAGGTATTGTTATTCTTAAAAACAATTCCTCTGCTTTTGGCTGCACTTTCAATGGGCTTAGTTGTGTTCATACTGACATCTTTTAGGATTTGGAAATCAATTTTGGATAGAGTATTTCATTTATACATGAAACTGGATCCAGATTACTCAGAAACCCATTTCATTCAACTAGGATAAGGCCACAAATACCTAATCAGAATCTTAGTTTAGTTACAATAACTATGTATGCCAATAGTTTGCTCAGTGAGTTGAAGAGGCTGTAATGACCTCTTTGCCCTCAATCTAGTTACATCGGAAGCCACTATTCAGAAAATGCAGGTCTTGAAAAGTCTGCAGTTGGGGCAGTCAGAATGCTTACACTGGGTCATAAAGCAACTTATGAATCCGTGAGAGATTATCTTAAAAACAGGTTGCAGATATGGCAATGAGCAAGGGAATCTTGCTCAAAAGGTAAAATGCTTCTTGCTCAACATAGGATATACACTACCTTCATATTGCAGTCACATTATGGAACAATCTTTGTCTGTCTCCAGCTGTGTGAAAATTTGCAATCTTTGAAAAAAACTACTAAAGACACATCTCTTCTAACTGTGTGCCAGATACCTGGCCCATGTGTGTGAACCTAATAGGAGTAAAGTTAATTTACATTAAGGATGTTGATGATGGTGATGAACACTATGGTGTAAGACTGGAGAGTGAATATCTTGCAGTAGAAAAATGTTGCACATCTGTTATTCCTTGGTGGAGCACAAATGTGTTATATATCAAACCACAAAAATATTTTTTTCTTTTAGGTTCTTGCTGAAAAATATACCAGCAAGCTGCCCTATTCCGCAGCAGAGGTTGAGAGTGCTATGGAGGAACTGAGGTCGAAAGCAGTGCAGCGTGGTAGTGGAAATGAAGCATATAAAACAAAAGGAGTAGCTACACTAGATATTTTCCTGCCTAAAAAGTTAAATCAGGTATGTAGTTGTACATAAAAAAGAACTTCTGGAGGGCAAATAATTCCCAACTATGGACTATGACATAGAGAAGATCATACCTCTGCTTATTGTGTATTTGTAGGGAAGCAAAAGGCAGTAATTTGTCAAATGTAGTGTTTTTCCAGTATTTATAGTTTTGTTCATGTATTGTTCACCCATTTGTTTTGGATTTTAGTCACCTTCTTCTTTGCCATATTTTTGTACTTAATTAATTGCAGATTACACCAATGACGAAATGTGACTGTATTTAGATATTGTGATCCCTGTATGATTATAACAGATTGGTACACTGCTGCATTACAGTATAGCTACATATATATATATATATATATATATCCAGTGAAGACTCTTTGCTTATTAAGAAGAATGTGTGGTTGTTTACTCACATCTCAAAATAGTGTGGTTTGACATTAACCCCTTGCTCATGTGCGCTAGACGGCTCCAAGCTGTCCCTGAACACAAGTCTGAAAATCCCTCTGCTGTTCGCAAGGAGTTCCTTTTTCATTTCTTAGCCTCAGGAGCTTCCCAAGTCCCGTCCCACCCTCGCCCTCCAAGGTATTTAAAAAAAAAAATGTAGTGTAGATCGGCTCGCGTGTCACGCTGACATCCTTACATTGAAAGTGAAATGAGCAGATTGGCTCATTCACTGCTTTGGTGCTCACTGGGCTTTCTCAACCCCAAATCTCTCCTTTCAAATGGTACCTTTCCCAGGTGGATCCCTTCTTTGGGATCACCCAAGCAGGAATCCACTCTATTAGACAACAGCAATTTATTTTGTGGCAGGGAGCGGCTCCTTAGGCAAGGGATACTTCCCATAATTGGAAATGAATTTTGGGGTAATCCAATCAATGTCTTTAGGAGTCCCCACACAAGGGCTCCATTGCCCTTGGTTTGTTTAATTCTTGTGACTGACACTAGGCCCGCCACACAAGTGGTGCAGCATTTTTATTGGCACTGGGGCAATGCTGCGTGGTAGGAATCTTGTGGATTCCTGCGGTTTCCGTACGTTTCCATCACAGAAATGTAAGAAAAATGCTTGATTTCCGGCAAAGTTTGAGGTTTACAGGCCTTTGTGGGTAAAAGAATCCTACTAGGATCCCTGCATGTCACGCCATCTGGATTCCCCTAGGTGTCTACTTTAAAAAAAAAAATTTACAGGTTTTCCTGTGTGCCGGCTGAGCTTGGGCCCAAAAACCAAAACTACCCACTTTGCAAAAAAGAGGTTAGTTTTGCACGGAAAAGTTTGATGCTTCCCTGTCCAGGTTTTTGGCCCGTTTCCTTTTGCGGGCACTAGGCATACCAAGTGAGGTCCCATTTCTATTGAGAAACTTAGGAGAATGCTGGGTGGAAGGAAGTCTGTGGCTCTGTGCAGATTCCAGAACTTTCCGTCACAGTAATGTGAGGAAAATTTGTGTTGTTTTTTTTAGTCAAAGTTTGAGGTTTACAAGTGATTCTGGATAACACAATCTGGTGAGAGCCATGCAAGCCACCCCACCCTGGATTGCCCTAGGTATCTAGTTTGTAAAAATGTACAGGTTTGCTAGGTTTTCCTTGGTGCCAGCTGAGCAAGGGCCAATAAAACCCCACAACTACCCACTTTGCAAAAGATGGGTCCGTTTTCCGTGGAAAAATTTGATGTATCCATTCTGGACTGCACTAGGCCTACCCACACAAGTGGAGTGCCATTTGTATTGGGAGACTTAGAGGAACACAGATTAGTAAAACAAGTGCTATTACTAATTGTATTTCTCTACATTTGCACCTTCCAATTGCAAGAAAGAAGTAATTTTGAGACATGCCCTCTAATTCACATGCTAGTGTGGGTAACCAAGAATTCAGAGATGTGCAAAAAACACCTGCATCTAAACTTCATATCTTGTGCCCATTTCAGAAATACATAGGTTTCCTTGATACCTATTTTTCACTATTTATATTTTACCATATGAATTGCTCTATACCTAGTACGCAATGAAAAACCATTGCAAGGTGCAGCTCAGTTATTGGCTCTGGGTACCCTGAGTTATTGGAAAACCCACAAACCCTATATATCACCACAACCAGAACGGTCTAGCAGATGTAATGGTGTATAGCTTTTGTGAAGCGTCCATCTTGATGAGAAGTTACAAATAAAAACATCACATGCCCATTTATTTCTACTAATTTTCTATATTGTTTTATTCCAACACTTGGCTTCCTTGGTAAAACTTAAAAGTATCTACAAAAATGACCACTTACTGAATTCAGAATGTTGTCTAGTTTCCAGAAATGTATAGCTTTCCTGGCTCCACCATGAGTTTCACACCCATTACCACCACAAACTGGAAGGAGGTTGAAAGCACAAAATTCTTTGGTTTTCTGCATCAAGTCTGCCTGTTCCTGAAAGCTGGGAATTTGGTGATTTAAGCAGTTCATATCTTTTATTGATGCCATTTCAGGAAAAAACACTCTTTCTTATTCAGCACTTGTTTTAAATTTTCCATAAAAAAACACAATTTAGCTTTATTTTGGCTAATTTATCGGTCCCCTCCAGGGGAATCCGCAAACCCACGGTGCCTTTAGAATCCCTAGGATGTTTTCGAAAAAAAAGAAGGCAAATGTGGTGCGTGGATAGCTTATGTGGACAAAAAGTTATGGAGGCCTAAGCACAAACTACCCCAAATAGCCCAAAAAAGACTCAGCACTGGGGGAGAAAAGGCCTAGCAGTGAAAGGGTTAAGACCCCCAAAAAAGTAAGAGGTGCTCATCCATAGCTCGCTGCCGGGCACTGCTCCTGACTCCACTTTACACTTTGTCACAGGTAGTATCTAAAATGAAGTAGCCTTTGACATTACTGGTCGCCAATGTCTTGGCCAAATTTCTGGAACATAGTCCACCACATGAAGTAAATGTAAATAAGGAACAAAGACAAAACAAATGTTTGGTTAGAATTTTTTCATATCAAAAGATTATGCAGTTTAACTCTCGGTCCTAATTCTAGGATCTATGACCGCACCAAGCAAACATGTTCTCCAAACAAATGCTCTGATTCCCCAATATATGAAGTTGTATGATTCAGCTACCAGAACAACTTAAATTACATTCTCAGAGAGTTATTTTTTTTTTTTTTTTTTTTTTTTTTTAATCTAGTGGCAGTACCATTTCCTACACCTAGCAAATGCTTAAAAAATAGAGAAAATCGATCTAGCCATCAAATCTGTTTGAGCCTTTCTCAAAGAGGTGCTGTCCAAAAATACTTTGTTTCACAGATAACTCTGACATAAAAACCAAACTCAATTGTACCCAGATTAATAATTTGGAGATGAGACCTCCTTTGATGAAGACATTGCTAGGAACATGTGGAGGGCTTAGGATTTCCTACTTTCAGCATGACCCTGAGGCACACCAATGAATCCAAATTGCAAATTAATATTCCACTACTATTTGGTATTCTTACAAGTGCCCGATTAATCACTTATATTTCCTGATACCTACCTTAGATTCTTCCTGTCATGGATTTCTGAAACTCCTTTCGCCTTTGTGGATGGTGACTTTTTTTTTTTTTTTTATAAAGTAATTTTTATTATTTTGCAAACAAGTAAAATGATACAAACATTTAACATGGTGCCAACGGGCACCCAGCATTGGTCAAACCCCTTGTTCCAGTGACACATTATAAACAGCAGAAGTGAGAAAAAAGTTACACTCAGATTTGTTAGACTGACCTTAGTAAATTATACATTAACCAGTTAGGAGAGACAAGGAGGGGAACCCCCCTCGGCTCTCTATGGCAATAGGTCACAGTAATACAGAAGAAGCACTTGTTGCGGCCTCCCACTTCCCCCATATCTTATTATATTTATTTGGACAGCCTCTAGCCTCATAAACCAGTTTTTCCCGCGTCGCACACCAGTCCACCCCACGTCTCCACTTAGTCAGAGCCGGGGCGCCCCTGGCTTTCCAGTTCGCCATTATATCCCTCTTGGCCACCAAACATGCCACCCCAAGGAAGGTCCGGTCTGCTCTTCTCAGCCCAGAATCTCCCATAATCCCCAGTAGGGGGGACAATGGTGTCCTCTCTATCTCCTCTTGTAGGACGTCAGAGATGTCATTCAGAACTGCCTTCCAATACATTGTTATTACCGGGCATGACCAGACCATATGAAAGAAGTCGGCGGTGGGATTTGAGCATCGGGGGCAGTCAGCTGTGGGTCGGAGGCCCGTTCTGTGCAATTTAGTGGGTGTTAATGTATGCTACGTGAAGATAGTAGGTCTGGATTTGACGGAAGCGTGAGGTCATCGTTAGTGAGGGAGGTTCCATCAGTGCATCACTCCAGTCTCCCTCTTCTATGGGGCCCACCCATCCTCCCTACCTCTGGCGGAGTCCCTCCAAGGAGCTGGCTGTGCAGGTGACCAGGGTACGGTATATCTGAGAGACTCCTCCTTTACCTAGACTCCCCATCAGTACCTTTGCCTCCATTGGGCTATACTCCGGTATGGTGTTTCCAGTCTGTATATATGATTGTAGGGCGTGGCGGAGTTGGAGATATTTATAAAATTGCGTCTTGTTTAATGTGAATAAGGATCGTATGTGTGTCCCGCTCCAAATGTCGCCCAGTGTGGATATGCCGATGTTGTCCCATTTTTGAAAACCCCCTAGGCCCGCTACCTCTGTCAACTGTTTTACCATGCCACAACGGGGTTTGTTGAGTGAGGCGCCCCCACCATCCCGACATACTTGGGCCGCCCGCAATCCCATTAGGGCCACCTTGGTTACATCTGGGACATCTCGGGGAATCGGGCCTCCATACAGGGTGTCGAAGATCCATGGATAACTCAGTGTTTGGAGTTCTAATCGGTATGCCGAGTCTGACCATCCACCCCTCATCCAATCATTAATCACGTGTAGGTGTGTTGCCAGATGGTAATAATAAATATTGGACATGCCCAATCCCCCGTCAAGGACGTCCCTCTGGCAAGTGATAAGTGCCAGTCATGGACGGGCGTCATTCCACATGAACTGGCGTGCTAACCCGTCCAACTCCCGGACCCATTTAATTGGGATGGGATGTGGGAAGTTCTGTAGAAGATAAAGAAGTCTGGGGAGGACCATCATCTTGTAAAGAGCTATTCTACCCAGAAGGTTGAGAGGGAGGGTTCTCCAACGTTGAAGGTCAGTTCTAATTCTTCTGATTAGAGGTGTAATATTAAGTTCCCAGGTTAGCTCTGGGAGTAGTGCGACGTGTACTCCTAAGTATTTAAAGCTATTTCTTCTCACTGGGATGGTATGTTGCCAGTCCACACAGTCTCGAGATCGATGGAGGGCGACCAGCAAGGATTTACTTGGGTTTAGAGTCAGTCCCGAAGCCTCTGTGAAGAGGTTCAATATGTATAAAACGCGGGGACCACTCGTGCTTGGGTTGGAGATGTATAGCAGGACATCATCCGCGTAAAGCGCCACCCGGTCCTCTTCGCAAGTGGGCCAGGGCCAACCCTCAATCAAAGGATCTTCGCTTAATAGTATCGCCAAGGGTTCGATCACTAAAGCAAAGAGCAGAGGGGATAGTGGGCACTCTTGTCGAGTGCCGCGGCTAATAGGGAAGGAATCAGAAACCACCCCATTCACTTGTACTCGGGCCGTCGGGTTAGAATAAAGCAATTTTACTAGTCCACAGAATTTAGCCCCGAGTCCATTTCTTCGTAGAACCTGATCAAGATAGGACCAGTCAACCGTGTCAAAAGCTTTTTCAAAATCAAGTAAGAGTAATGCCAGGGGATTACGTGAGAGGGTCACGCGGTGTGCTAGGGCTAGGTGTAGCCGTCTGATGCAGTGCCTAGTGCCGCGGGTAGGCATAAAGCCGCACTGATCAGGGTGTACCAATGCGGGCATAGCCTCCCTCAGTCTGGAGGCCAGGATTGAGGACAGTATTTTGATCTCCATATTTAGCAGCGAGATGGGCCGGTATGCCGAGCAGTGTTGTGTCTTAGGAATCACCACAATTGTGGCTTGATCAATCTCGTCCGGAAAGCGCCCCTGCCTTTCAGCCTCCGCGTACATTTCAAGTAGGTGAGGGCTGAGGATATCGCCACATTTGCTATACAATCAGCTGGGAGTCCGTCCGGCCCTGGGGTCTTGCCCGATGCCAGGCAGGTGATTGCGTTTGCAATTTCTGTGAGATTAAGGGGTTCGTCCAGCCTATTTCGTGTCTCTAGGGAGATTCTGGGAAGAATTATTTCGTTTAGGAGAGGGGACTCTTTCTCGGAAGCAGGTCGAGGGTGTTCTGCGTATAGGCGAGCGTAGTAGGAGGCGAAGCTTTGTGCGATTTCGGTAGGTGTTTTAGAAAGGGAGTCTGACTCTTCCATGATTTCGGGAATGACTCTATTAGCCAGAGGCCGAGTAGCCAGCCAGTGTAATAGTTTCCCATTCTTATCCCCCCATCCATATACTCAGGCGGTTGAGGCCCTCCAGATATGTTTTGCCGACTCTAACACTAGGGGGATCATTCCGACCCTGGCGGTCATGGACCGCCAGGGCCGGGGACGGAGGAAGCACCGCCAACAGGCTGGCGGTGCTTCAGGGGCAATTCTGACCGCAGCGGTAAAGCCGCGGTCAGAAAAGGGAAACCGGCGGTTTCCCGCCGGTTTTCCCCTGCCCCAGGAAATCCTCCACGGCGGCGCTGCAAGCAGCGCCGCCATGGGGATTCCGACCCCCTTCCCGCCAGCCTGTTCCTGGTGGTTTACACCGCCAGGAAGAGGCTGGCGGGAACGCGTGTCGTGGGGCCCCCTAACAGGGCCCCATTAAGATTTTCAGTGTCTGCAAAGCAGACACTGAAAATCGCGACGGGTGCCACTGCACCCGACACACACCAGCAACTCCGCCGGCTCCATTCGGAGCCGGCTTCATCGTTGCTGGGGCTTTCCCGCTGGGCGGGCGGGCGGGCGGCCTTTTGGCGGTCGCCCGCCTGCCCAGCGGGAAAGTCAAAATGACCGCCGCGGTCATTTGACCGCGGTACGGTCTTTTGGCGGTCTCCGCCCGGCGGGCAGTGCCCGCCGCCCGCCGGGTCGGAATGACCCCCTAGGTGTTTAATTTCGACCCTGATCATGGTGAGGTGTCTCAAACTGGAGGCTGACTGGGAAGTCCCGTGTTGGTGTTCCAGGCTTAGCGCCTTAGCCTCCAGTTCCGACACTTTTGAGTTTCATGTGCGTTCGCGGACACGAAGAAGGTGTTTGGCATATCCTCTGAGGGTGGCCTTACCCGCGGCCCATAGTGTGCCTGCTGATCGGACTGAACCAGGTTCATTTCAAAATATTGAGTGAGATGGTTTCTAATCTCGAGGGTGTAGTCGTTGTCCTGTAAATACCAAGCATTTAGGCGCCATCTCGGGCGCTTGGAGGGGTCCACTCCTCCCAGTCAGACCCGTACTGGTGCATGGTCAGAGACTCCATGGGGCAATATATCCGTTCCTGTGACGCTGGTAACGTCAAGGGCGGGCATAAATACAATGTCAATTCTGGATTGCGTCGGGTGGGCGGCCGATGTGTGTGTGTGTATTGACGCTCTCTAGGGTGCCAAACTCTCCAAATATCGCAGAGACCGAGGCTCTCAGCCCAGCCCGTGAGACTCGAAGCCCGGGTGGATCTGCTAGTGGTGACCTTGCCTGATACATCTAGACTGGGATCGAGGACAGCATTGAAATCTCCTCCCAACAGGGTGGCCCCTAGGGGGAGCCCAGCAATTACCTGACGGAGTGAGGTTAAAAAAGCGTCAAGCCCTGCTGGAGGGGCGTACGCGCTCACCAAGTTTAATGGTGATCCGTGAAGCACTCCTGTGACTACTACGAATCTACCTTGCGGGTCGGTTTGCGTGGTCGTGACTACCATAGGTAGTGAGCGGTGGAGTAGAACAGCCACACCCCTGGAGCCCCTGGAGAAACCCGCATGAAAGACCCTATCATATCCTCCCCGTGAAAGCATGGGGCATCTGGTTCCGAGAAGGTGGGTTTCTTGTAATAAGACCACGGAAGGGAAGTATCTGCGGAGGGTAGTGAATACCGCGGATCTCTTGATCTTATCTAGCAGGCCATTTACATTCCATGAGATGACCTGAGTCTGTGAGGGCCAGTCGTGGGATGTGTGTTTGCTATATCTTGTTGGGTGTCAGCCTGTGGATCTGGGGATGACCATTTCAATTGCAATAGTGAAATATTAAAACAACAACACAAACTTGTCAACACATTACTATCTAAACCCGTGTCAAACTCTTTGCCCCCCAACCGCCCCCCACCCCATACTCCCCCCCCCCCCCCCCGGAAGCATCTGTCGCCCAATTACCCAACTGGAAAAAGGCAGCCAAAAGGGCTGCTGTTGGAGTGGAGTGGTGGACCCCTCCCTTTAGTCGGATCAAATGCAATTAACGGTCTTTAAGTAAGTCACAAAAAATGTGTATTGTGGAAATGTTGGGCCAACCGCAGTGTCACCTCCAGTGGCCGCACACCCAAGGGGATTATCTCGTTCGTCCCCGCCCGTCTCGTCAGGATTTACCTGCTCCACTTCAGCTAAGTACCGGAGACTGGCTCAGGCTGGCGTCGTCTGTGACCCGGGTCGGGTCCTGAGGCCCCGGCGACCCGCCGGAGGCCCCCCCCTCCCACACATCGGAGCCCGGGGTGTCCCAATGTCTGCCGGGGCGCCTGAATCTTTTCGCCTTCCCTTCCTAGATCTGGTTCGCCGCCTGCTTCTCCGGGGTCCTCCCGTCGGGAGGGGCACCCCAGAGTAGAAGCCACCCGCCGGCCCCCGGGGTCCCCGTCGAGCCCCAACGCCCTGCTCAGTCAGCCAGTCCCAAGCATCCTCTGGGGAATCGAAGAAGTGGGCCTTGCCGGCCATGAGCAGGAAATAGAAGCATGTAGGAAAGTTGCATTGCTCTAAGTTTTTGTTTGACGTGCTCGTAGGATCGGCGGCAAATTTGCACTTCTCGGGTGTAGTCTGGAAATATTAAGATCTTATGGTTCTCCCACTGAAGATCATTGGAGCGCCTGGCTTCCTTGAGGATATGATCTCGGTCCTTAAAATTAAAGAAACGTGCGATCATCGGGCGCCTGGGGCCACCCGGCGGGGGCGCGGAGCAAGGGCCCTGTGGGCTCGTTCGACTGCGAACCACGGTGAGAGGGTCTGTTCCGGCATCCAGGTCTTGATCCAGCGCTCCAGAAATTCTGAAGCTTTGTCCTCTTCCGTGCCTTCTGGAAATCCAATGAAGCGCAGGTTATTGCGTCTAGATCGGTTTTCAGCGTCTTCAGCGCGGCGGTGCAGCTCGCTAGTCCGAGTCTAGAGTTGGGCCACCTTGGTTTTGAGGTCGGACAGTTCGTCTTCGGTCTGGGAGACCCGGTTTTCCACCTCAGTGATTCTGCCCACAGCGTTTCTGAGATCTTGTCTGATTAGGCCCATGTCTTCCCGAACCTCTCCGATCTTGGTCTCCACGGCTGTCTGCGATGATTGAATTGCTTGGAGGATGGCATTCACTCCATCAGGGGCCAGGCCTCCACTGGCTGCGTCTCCGTCCCTCCTCGGGACTGCCGGCGCCGTGAACTGGTCAATCTTCTGCTGGGAGGACGGGGTCTGTTTGTTCGCTTTGTCTCTTCCCATTTTGCCGCTCGGAGGGGAACTAGTTATGTTATCTTAGTGGGTCTCTCTCTCGGGCCTCAGCGCACGTGAAGCCTCCTGCTGCCGGGAGTCAAGGGGGCACCCCCACGAGAAGACCGCTAGGCCCCTGAAGATGTGTGTCAGGCTATACGGGCACCGTTCTTTATTTGGGATCAGCAGTTCAAGAGCTGCTGTCTCCTCTGGTCGGGACAGCCCAGCAGGCGAATAGGCGTCCACTGTTGGGCCCTTGTGGGGCCATTAATTCGGGGTTCTCCCCTCGGCTTCCTCGAGTCCCCCTGAGACCCAGGGGAACCTCCAGCACTCGAGGGCCAGGTGTCAGTGTCTCTAGTGAAGGCCACGTTCATTCCGGTCAAGATACTGGCTTTTGTCGCTGTGGTCGGCGAGTGCGTGCTGTTTGCGCTGCCACCTCGCCCACTCGCCTGGATCCGGGAGATCTATTCTCTCTCCATTTGGCCATTGGTCGGTTCCGGGCCCAGAGGTGTCCGACGCAGTGTTATTCCGGTTTGGATCCTCGAGCCACGTAGTTCCTCACACTTTCCTTTCCCCCCCCCCCTTTTTGCCGAAGCGGGAGTACCTTTCTCCTGTGCGTGGTCACGGGTCTGTCTCCAGGTGTTGCGGCCCTCGTCTGTGCCTCGAGGTACCGAGATGCCCCCCAGAGGCCGCCTGTATTTTCAGTTCTCTTCCCTCATCGCGCTGGGATCTGCGGCCGGCGGCGTGTGATCTCCCCCTTCCAAGGGGTTGCCTCACTGCACGGCTCGCAGTGTCTCTGTCTCCCACGGTACCGGTCACCACAGTTCTTCTCCGCTGTTCAAGCGGGAGCGCAGTGGCATTCCAGTTCGGCCAGCGCCTTCCCCCAATGACGTCCGACACTCTCTAACATGTCCGGAGCCCGGCTCTAAGCCCTCCGCCAGTCTCACCGTGGGCTCTCGACCAGAGCAGTCGCGTGTGTCTCCGCCTCTCCCGGTACTGGTCACCGCAGTTCTGCTGTCGCTTCAGGCGGGAGCGCGGCAGCACCCCAGCATGGCCGGCGCCCTTCCTCCAGCTGACGCTCCGACGCTCCCACTCGTCCACGTCTGGAGCACGGCACCAAGCCCACCGCCAGGCTCGCCGCGGGGTCCCGACCAGAGCGGCCGCTTCCGGGGTCCCGGCCTCCGCTTCGTCGAGGCGGTCCGGACCCAGCTGCCATTTTGTTTTTGACAGGACGGGCTACGAAACGGATACGGGCCAGTTTCAGGTCATCTTTTCACTTCAATTTGGTCCCCAGGGGTAGGGGACCCACTGGTGCGCTAGGGGCAGCGCCGTTGGCATGACAGACCGCAGCAAATTTGGGCGGATGACGGAGGGGTCCAGAGCACTCTCAGAGTGCGACCGCCATCTTGACACCCAAAAGGTGACTTTTTTTTAACGTTGGCCTACTTCTTCTGAGACCAGAATGAGACAAGATCCTTGAAAATGATATTGGCATCATTTGCTTTAAAGGAGAAAGATCAGACATTTTAATCTTGTGTTAAAATCATATACTTCTCTGATGTTGCGGCCTGGGCGTACGTGAAATACATTGTACCCCAATGAAACTAGTACAACTTTTCATGCTTTGAAATTCTCTGGAAATTCAACCACAACCTTAATTGTACAGTCACTCCTGTTGACCGTGATCGGCAAAGCCAGTTATGGTTTTTAAAGTCCATGCAGCTACAAATTGATGATTTAAACTATCTCTCACTGATTCAGGATTTTCTTGTGAAGTATGAAAAATGAATTCTTCAGCCCTCATTACAATAATTTGTGGTGTCTTTTGCCCATATAGATCTTTCTTTCTATTGCTTCTGTTAGAAAGTCCTCAAAATGGGTTGAAAATCAAAGCAGGTGAATGAGCTTTTACCAGCGAAACCTGATCAAAAGTGCCAAACCTCAGTGGTTGGCACCCAGCTGAAAGATTTACCCAAATCGTGCATATTAAGACATATTTGGCGACAATTACAAGAACAGAACAGGGAAACATTTTCATCTTTGAACAAAACCAATAATCAACATCTGCACAGGTTGGTCCTTAATCTTTCCTCTCCTATTAAGTGATCAGGCCCAGTATCTGAACCTCTTGAGGTGACGCCTAATGCACAGGCTATTTGATTAAATGGATTATTGTGAGCTCAGTCAGTCGCCATTCTATAGATATAGTACAGCTACACTTTCGGCTGAAAGGGCATTGCCTGTATCTTATGATCTTCATGGATTGATTTGCATGAAATATGACAGTCCCTTGCGGGCAAATTTATCATGGTTTTGCATCGCCCATGCACCACGCAAGGGGGCATAAGGGCAACACAAAACCTAGAATGACATTACCAAGCCACAAGGCAATACAAGTCGCTGCTTTACGTTACTCTGTTTCGGGGAGGCATTCCCTGGGTGGAGCATGGATGTTCCCTTGCATCCACTTACCATTACCATAAGTGGTAGATCTAGGAACGTGTCAAAATGCTACGCTTCCCCAGAGGAGGTGTAACAAGGAGAAATATGCTAATTTCTCCTTGTTTTCCCTCTTTCTATTTGCACTGCATTCTGCAGCACACATAGAAAGAGGAAAAAGCCACAGACGTTTGTTTTTGTGCAGGAGGGTGCACAAAAACAACGCAGGCACACTTGCACCACGGAGCAAGGGTTTCTGTGTTGGTGCTAGGCAGCAGTTTGTGCACCAGCACAGGCTGAGAGCAGGAATGCACAGTATAAATACAGCGCATTATTTGTTTTCTCAATTTCATGCAGTGCAGCATGATGGATTGTTACCTTGCAAGCATAGTTGATAAATATGCCCCTTGGTGTAGTCAGCTGTGGTCCAGCATGCCAGTCTTGGTGCAGATCCGTGCAGGAAAAAAAGTAAAAGAGGACGTTTGAAAAAGGATGTATTTTACCATTTTAGCTCCCATAGGAATTTTTGCTTGAAGCTCCCAACCAAATTTTTAAATATATTTGTGCTAATCCTGGGATGAAAGTAGAACTTTACATTGAAAGCATGCTTTTGTTGGGTTAGTGTAAATCTGTTCTTTGCGTTTGGAGATATTAGTGTTCAGAGAAGTTGCTGAACTCGCTTTGAGAGTTAACACTTTTGTATATCATGGCTGTTTGATATTTGTGGATATTCTGTGGTTCCAGATATGAAAATGAGGGGATCTTTTTGGAAGACTGAGGCTTTTCTCCTGTTGTTCTGTTCGGATCAGTGGCTCCGAAGTTGGCACTGTAGATCCTAGTGATTTGACTGACTACCACAAGAGAAACAAATACTCTTACAGTGGCAGTTCCAGGAATTGGGACACAGACCCTGTGTCTTTTAAAAAAAAAAAGAAAAAAAAAAGAAAAAGGGCATATAAGGAGGCAAGGCAGACAGACCCTGACCCCAAGGCCATAGTGGAGAGACTCTCAAAAGGCACCCCTACAAAGTAAATGGTTACATAAAATCAATAAATAATTATGGATTCCGCTGTACTATATATGGAACCACAGACCCCCTTTACCTAAAATTTCTGCTGGGGTCCACGGTACTTGTCTGGGTGCTGTGAACTCTGGCTGCCATTTTAAGTGTTGGGTTCTGCAGATCCCATAAAAATACCTTGGATCAAGGAAAAGCTTCATGCCCAGGTAACATTAATCTTGGGCAAGCTTACCTGAGCTGGGCACCAGTTATCACAGATTAGAATCTGGATACGTGAACCTTCTAAGTGGAAGTGGTGGGAGAAGCTTTGTCTGGGGTTTGCAGGACCCAGGCATGCTTGATTACTCTGGATTTAGGGTCCCAAACTAGGGTCTGTGAATTCAGAAAGTTGTGAAGTAAAGGTATTCCTTATATATTCCAATGTAATGGGTGCTTTCTAATGACTGCCTAAGTTCTTGCATACAATGTAGCGATATGCAAATATGTTCTTTTTAGTGCATGGTTCTTCAGTCACCTTTGAACATACTCTTTATGTTAATTGGCCCTATGCCCCCATCCTGACTTTGCCCTAAGTCTCTTCCCCACTCGATTCAGGGTACTGGATGGGAAGGAAGTAAAGAAGAGCTCAGTGTCTTGGGAAAGGAGTAACAGCATAATCATAAAGCTAAGTTAACAATTAAAAAATATATGGGAAAATAAATCAGGATCCAGGCCTAGATCGTTAGCGTTCCCTGCAAAAAACATTCTGCTTGCTGTAGCACACCCAATAGGCAAGTTAGAGAACTTTTGCTGCCTGCTCTAATTTTTTTACACTGCTAGGGATGACCCTCATTAAGCTAGAAAGTGCCCAGTGGTTGTCCATTAAAATTATTTTAGCATTAAAGCAGAAATGATGATTAGAGCTGTCCATTAGGAGACTGACAGAATAGAGGAATACCAAGCCTGTTCAAATCGCCGGCAATTATTATCAAGTTTAAAACATGTGTAATGTGGCATGTAATTGTGTAATATAAATATGTGCAATCTAAAAAATCAGCTGTGCATTGTGCAGAACTTAATTTTTCTTGCAGTAGTCCCCAGAAAACTGCCCTCATACTAAACACATCCTATGTTTTAGATGTTCTTGCTGCAATACCTAAACCCTTTGAAGGCTTGCTGGCAAAATATATAACAGTGATATAGAATTGTTAGAAATTAAATGGCCGTCATTACTGTTTACTGTGAAAAATTGGAGCTGTTGTGGAAATTAAGTTAAAAGCTATATAAGGGGGCAGCAAAAGGGCATGCTCTTCCCTCAGATTTAGAGTGGAGGTGGCGAGGGATAACTTCTGTGAAGATTATGAATGTATATTTTTTTTAACTCATTTTGACAATATTGTGGGACTTTTGCAGGATCTTGAATAATAAAAATGACCAGATGAGTTTGCAATACATTCTATTGGTAGGGCTGGCAATTGCAGTGTTTTTTTTTCTTTTCAGAGAAGGTGTGTAAGAGATAAGTACTGTGATGAACAGATAATTCTTATTTTTTTAAATGTTCCAATCTCAAGAGACTCTCATAGAAATATGAAAGGAGTAGGTGATCTTTGAATATACTGTAGTACGCACACTTTTATTCTGGGAAGGAGTCTTACTGGAGATGGTGTTCATCAGTCTATTATTTATGCCCATTGACGTGGTAAGAGTTGTGCATAGAGAACATTCTCTTCCTTCACTGTATTATGTACATCCCTTATCAGAGAGAGGGGTGTTGGCAGGAAGAATAATTCCTGGACAGATCATACTATGCACACCTGTCATCTGAGAGAAAGAGAGAAAGAGAGAAAAAAAAAAGAGTGTGTCAGTCTTTCTTCCCACACCCTACTACTATTCACACCTGTTGTAGGAAGCTGGCCCTTTATGTGGTATATGAATACCGTGTATAGGGTGCATGGGTTCTCCAGTGAGTGGACAGGGCTTGCTGTACAATCCCAAAGTTCGCTGTTTAGGGGTAGTGTGGTCAAACAGCCTTGGGATTGACCCAGAGGAGTGCATGGCAAGTACAAATACACACAATAGTTAAAACATTAGACACACTACTCAAGATTGAGATCCACACTCACTTATAAAAATAGCAGGTATCTTTATATATGTTTAGGCATCAGAGAAAAATCTTTCAGGTAAGTACATTTAAAAATAGGAATTGTTTTCACTTTAAAAAGTGGACACAATCTACTTTCTAGGTTCTGCATTGTAATCCTCCGAGAGGAAAAACAAGCTCTGCAAAAAGATAGAGCACAGCAACTTACAAGACCAGGCTCCTGGGGTTAAGGTGAGTAGTCCAAGGCAGCACGCACAGTACACCCTCAGTGGCACGTGGGCGGCCGAGTGCAAAACAGCGTTGGGTGCCCAATGCGTTCTTATGGAGATTGTTCACTGTGAAAAAGAGGGTAGGACTGGGCGTCCTGTTTGGGTGAGCCACTGAGTGGGCTCAGGTCTTGCGATGCTTAGGGACACCAGTGGTCTTCTTCTCCTCAGTCTGGGTGCAGAGAGTTCTTGGACCGTCAGGTGTCCAATACCGATGGGGGTCACGGTGGAGATGGCCCACAGAATAGGCTGCAGGCACGGACTGTGGAACCAGTCCAGATGTACCAACAAGTGGGCTCAAGTCTTACGAGCCTGGGTGATGCAGAGACACCAGTGGTCCGGGGCGTCCGGTGCAGAGGTGCAGTGGACCTTTGGGTTTGCCGTCACTGGCGGCGGTCACGGTTGAGGGGGTGCCCGCACAAAGAGACTGCAGGTGTTGAAATGAAGGTCGCAGTGGAAAAAAAACCATGTTGGACTTTGTCTCTTGAGAGGCTGGGGACCGGATTGGCACCCCTGGCCCACTTCATCATGGGCTCATGGGCTGGGAGGTTCAGGTGCGGTGGTGCTGTTCTGTGGTGGTTTAGGCAGTCAGGAGTCCTCTTTAGTGGTTCTTGGGTGCTTGCAAGGATTCAGGGGAGCAGCTCTGCTACTCCACGGGAGTTCCTTGTGCTGGGTGAAGGCTGGCAGTCTTCCTGGGGTTTTGGAAGTTTCAGCAGCTGGAGGAGGAGGAGGCATCTTCCTTGCAGTTGTTGAAGTCCATAGGCATGCTGGCAAGGTTGGTGCCGAGTCCGTCACGGATCTTCAGTTTTTCCCTTTAGCATCTCTGGAGTGTCCTTTTTCTTCAGGTCAGCAGGGATCTGCTGCTCTGGTGCCAGGGACTCCCCTAGATTCCGAATTTAGGGGCGTTAGATGTGTGTACGGTAGTAGCCAATGGGCTACTGACCCTTGGGGTCACTATGCCCCCATACGACTACTTCCTGTGGGAAGTGGGCATGACCCTGACCCAGAATTCCTTAGTATGCCATCATAAAGATGGCTACTTCTGAAAATTCGTGTCCATCTCGCATTAGCCCACCTTAAAGGTGGTACTAGCCTGGGGGTGGCAGGCCTACCTGACTAGTTCATTTTCCTGCCTGTCTAGGTGCCAAATGGGCTCTGGACTGGAGGGCGGCTTTCTTTCCTGTAAGGGTAGCCAGATTTCCATTTCAAAGGGGGCAGCCTTTGATGCTTACGGCCTTAGGAACGCTAATCAGCCGATCAGCCTGTGAGAGTGGATGTTACACCTTCCTCCCGGGCAGGCTTTTGTTCTGGACCTCCTGAGAGACGAGTGCTCTCACTCTAGGTGTGCAGAATGCTGTCTTAGGTGTCAGGCTGGCAGAAACTGGTCAGCGTGCACACCAGAGGCTGGTAGGGTTTCAAGGGGGCACCTCTAAGGTGCCCTCTCGGTGACTGTATTGGTAAATCCAACACTGGCATCAGTGTGGGTTCACCAATACAAGCTGTTTGATACCAAACATCCCTTCTTCAGTGAAGCCATCAGGTAGCTGGGGAGCTCATATTGACCAGTGTCGAGCACATGCATATAAAATGGCTTCCCTGGTCACTTACTGTGTCTGAGAATCAACAAAGACATAGCAGTGGCATATCTGCATGTGCAATATAATGCAGCCTGACTTAGGGCTGTGAGGCGGGGTGACAAACATATATTGCATGCATTGTTAGGGGTCATGCTGCAGGATGTGCCATGTCATGTTCTCACTTTTGTCTGCACCAAGACACGCAGCCTGCAATGGCAGCCTGTCATGTGCTTGGTGAGGGGTCTCTTAGGGTGTCACAATTTGTTCTGCAGCCCCTAGGGACCCTCTTTAGTTCTTTAGTCTAGAGTCCAGTCCCTCCCCACTCACTGCTATACACATAATAATTTGTTCTACCTGAAGCAAAATGTCTAATGTTCTGTTTTGTTCCAAATTACAGTAAAACAGTTGAATTAACTTAATTCTAAATATATGATCTTGCGAGTGGTTCACAAGAGCCGATCAGGAAGTACAGCCTCCACTCATTGTCTATGCATGAGACTGGGCAACTGGCTTTCACGGGCGTCTCATGTAGCATCACTTTATATCCAACCATCTTTTATTCAATACTGTATTATTATTATATATAAGCATTAAATAATAACTGAAAACATGCTAAAGAACTGTATACAAGAGACGACAATTAAAATAATAACTTTACGATCTTGCAAGTGTTCCATGAGCATCTTGTGAGACTCTTGCAAGAGTACTGACACCTAAAAATAAGATTGCTGGGGACATGTCTTGATATTAGAGTTACACTAACTAAGGAAACAAACAATTTCTGTTGAATATTTATCCGTTTAATACACACATTTTAGAAAGATTTTGCAAACTATGAATCATGTCCTGTCGTGTTACAATAAAATAAACTCATTTTCTAAAATAATATCTGAGCACAGCATATATTATAGAGTCATTCTATCATACATAAACTCACAAAAATAAATAATTTACTTAACAAAAAACCCTAGAATTTCATTAAAAAAAGAAGGTTAAAGTAATGTTATAGTTAGGTGTGATAAAAATATCTGTTTTCGTTTCTAAAAAAAAAAAAAAAACCTTAGTAATTTACTGAAAAAAACAAAGGTTAAAGAACGGTTTTTTAATAGGTGAATTTTTCAGTGATATCAATGTTGTGAGCTAAAACAAAACACAGAAATGAATTGGTTATAGTTAGCAGCACTAAGTATAACTTGAGCCCCCGCCATGTATATATATATATGTGTGTGTGTGTGTTTGCGAGAAAAATATGTTTATACTTTTTTTGACCGTCACTATCTGATTTTGCGAATTGGATGGTTTGTGACCTCTAAAAGTTTAGTATTTCAGGCTCTTAGTAAAGTAAAGGAAAGAGTAGTTCACTGTCAATTGAAGGGGCATTTAGACCAGCTTCACCTATACTATTATAACAGCTCTTCTGAATGTGATGACTTCTCTTCCAGAAACCGTTGATACATGAGATTTGGTCCGTTAAAGCTTTTCCCAGTTATTTAAATGGTTGACCGTTTGTTCGTTAATGTTCTCAACCTGGTGGAAGGCAGGACTTTGCGGTCATTGTCCTGGTTCACATTCTTGGGGGACCTTAAACTTAAAGTCAAAATGGAACCTTTAATTTCTTAATCATCTGTGGATTCTCACTGCATTTATGCAACCTGTTGTGGATCCAGTTATTAGGTATAACTTGGGTTTTCTCAAACAGAAACTGACAATGTACAGAGCATGTGTGGATAGTTTGATTTTACTAAACCATTTACATGCTCTAAGGAGATGAGGTCTGGGATGGTTCATAGCGTGTTGCTGCAAAATGGGTCAAAAACAGTGCTCATCCTGTTTTCACCGCAGCTAGACTTAGCAAACAACTGTCTTTGTTCTATCTTCCAGACCATCCAGACTTTCTGGGAATTAATCAGATAATTTCCACTACACTATTCCTTAGCTTTACCTTGATAATTCTCTGTACTTAGTACCATAAGTGCCTTATGTGATTAACTATATCACAGTCCAATTGATTTGCCTAAAATATCTAATTTTCCTTCATTGAAGGGATCCTAAATGGTGCAATTGTGGATTCTATATTTGATTATTGAAAATGTCTTTATTTCAGTGTGGCAATACAGATTGGCCCACATCCTAGACACTGAGATGCATAGGTACATCTGGCTCAGGGAGTCTGGAAATGGGACCATTTTTTGCTGGCTAGCCATGCACTATGCTGACTCCCATTAGAGTCCACACTCCATATCAAGAGTCTTTGCATTCTTCACATATGGTATAATTGGGTCAAACCTTAGCTGTTTACACTCAACATTTTTGTTTACTGCCTGGATCAAGAAATGATATCTTTTGTGCTAAACTGGGGAACAATTAGTTCTAATGGCTGGTTTTGGATTTCTCTCTGTTTCACAACGTTCTTGGAACAGTTTTCTCAAGTTCAAGCACAAATTACAAGCACAACACTCCTCCCACTCGGTAGACATTCACAGACAACCTTTGAATTGCATAGCGCTCCACAAAAATGATGTAACCTGACCTAGCAATGCAAAGTAAGCATAGTATTTTCATTTGCCGTTGAACAGTTGTTTTTTATAGAAATTCTGAATACAATCTCTTAATTTAGTTGTGTGTCCTAGAAACGTGTGGACTTTAATAAGTGGTTTCAATCTGTTTGTCACAGGGAAAGAAAAACAGTTTGGAGACTAAGCTAAATATCACTGGCAAGGAGTTGAAGTCTCGGTAGGTTTACACCCAAAATTATTTGTTTTGTTAGACAGATATATCATTAGTTACGTGGAATGTATAGTCTATAATTTTTCACTACAGTAGTTATGGTCACCATTCAGAATATTGGTACCAAGGTACTGTTTTCCCACTGATTCGATAGGTCCTTTATTGTCTGTGATCTGTCTTACATACAATAATTTTTCTCATTTGGCCATTAGTTCTTGTTAGAAATAAAGTGTCTTTTCCGAGACCTAGGGAGGCTACCTACCACTATGTTCTCATGGAAACAGTAAGGGGCAGCAATTTTTTTTTCCTGTATAGTGTAGTGCACACACATTATTATTTTCAGGATTCAGTGCAAACGTTTAATGTCAAGGGGGCCTGTAATCCACATAAATATTTTTGGTATGTAATATGGATACTTTATTTTAAATTTCTCTAATTTGACCATCATTTGTGATGGTTGACCATCATTTTACATTATTGTTTAATATAGAATTTATCATTTTAGTGGTGGACGGGGACAGTCACCTCATTACAAAGCTGTCAGATTTAACTAATCAGTACGGACTGATCAGCGCAGTTTATAGTTATTTGAGTTAACTGTACCTGGTGATTTTCAGTGTTTTTTTTTTGTTTAGTTTAAAATGTTAAAACTGAGTTTTTTCTTTAACTATACCATAGCTTTAACATATATATATATATATATATATATATATATATATATATATATATATATATATCTTCGACGCCATGTGTAGCTGCAGATACACATGCTGTGCATATACTTCTGCCATCTAGTGTTTGGCTCGGAGTGTTACAAGTTGTTTTTCTTCTAAGAAGTGTTTTCGAGTCACGGGATCAAGTGACTCCTCCTCTTCAGCTCCATTGCGCATGGCATCGAATCCATGTTAGGTTGTTTTCTTTCCGCCGTCGGGTTCGGACGTGCTTCCTTTCGCTCCGATAGTTCGATTCGGGTAACTTTGAAAGCGCTTCATTTTTAGTCGGTATTGTATTGATCGGGTTACATCTTCTATCGACACTTCAGTACCGTCGGAAGAGACATCTCTACTCGCCCTTTGGGGTGTGCGCGCCCAACTCGGGCCTGGTCGGCCCGACTGCGTGGAAGCCTCATGGATCGGACTCCATTCCGATTCTGTGTTCTGTGCCACGCCAAATTCCCTTATACAGACCAACACCTCATCTGTAATCTTTGCCTTTCCCCAGATCATCGGGAAGAAAATTCCGAGGCCTGCCGATCCCTCCGATCAAAAAAGACACACTTCAGGACAGAAGAGCACGAAGGTTCGAGATGGCGTCCAAAAGCTCTGAACATCTCGACGTCAAAGAGATCCTGCAGACAACAGTCTCCGTTCGAGGTTCCGACTCCGACCAGGAATCCGAGGAAGACAGACCGGTCACGGCAGGACAACACATGAGTTCGCCTGCCCCTGTACCATCTCAAAGACTGAAATATAAGGCCTTGGGTATGCCACTGCCCGAAGGCCATAGCTCGACCCGAAAGAAGACGCCCGGTGACCAAACAGCCAGTTCGGCACCAACAAAGGCCACTCCTCCGAAACTATTGGAGTCGACGAAAGGCTCCGTCTCTGACTTGAGCAAACACCACTCTTCAGAGTCGAAATTTCAGAAATCCCTTTTGGAGCTGAGACCTTCCACTACACCATCTTTTTCGATACCGAAAAAGCCAGCTTCGGAGCCGAAAAGAGCAGGTTACTCCGAGGTGCTTGGACTTACTAAAACACTCAAAGAAAGCCACAAAACTTCTGAGGAGGACTCCCAAGTACAGCCAATACTTGAAGTAATGGATGAAAGGCAAGCCAGGATTCATATCCACAAAGAAACTGGCAGAATCTTGACAGCACCTCCTCTAAAACCTAAGAGGAAATTAGCCTTTCAGGAGGAATTGGACACTACACAGCTTCCAGCTAAAGTCCCAAAGCCAAAGGAGAGACCACCACCTCCTCAATTTTCTCCTCCTCACTCTCCAGACCTGCATATCTCTCTTCCTACCAGTCCTACACCATTGCAGTCACCATCACATTCGTTTGACTCGCAACAAGACAATGTAAAGCCATGGGATCTTTATGATCCAGATCCCATTCCCGACAATGACCCAGGCTGCTATCCCTCTAAGCCTTCACCACCTGAAGATACTACAGGGTACAATCAAGTTTTAGCTAGGGCCGCAGCATACATAGTGTCAACATGCACACTGAACCGTTGGAGGACGATTTTTTGTTTAATACAATCTCCTCTACAAATTCAACATACTAGTCGCTCCCTATGCTCCCTCGCATGCTAAAACACGCTGAACAAATATTTAGCGAGCCAGTCAAAGCAAGGATAATTACTCCCAGGATAGAGAAGAAATACAAGCCATCTCCCTCTGATCCTGTCTACATAACACAGCAGCTCCCTCCAGACTCAGTAGTAGTAAGCGCGGCCAGAAAGAGGGCAAACTCCCAGTCATCAGGTGATGCACCCCCACCAGACAAAGAGAGTAGGAAATTTGATGCTGCAGGGAAGAGAGTTGCATCCCAGGCAGCCAATCAATGGAGAATAGCCAACTCACAGGCGTTGTTGGCTAGATACGACAGGGCCCATTGGGATGAGATGCAAGACATAATCCAGCATTTCCCCAAGGAACATCAAAAAAGGGCACTGCAAATAGTGGAGGAAGGGCAAGCCATCACCAATAACCAGATTAGGTCTGCCCTAGACGCAGCAGACACAGCTGCCACGTGTGTCAACACAGCTGTAACAATAAGGAGGCATGCATGGCTCAGGTCCTCGGGTTTCAAACCCGAAATCCAACAAGCGGTGTTGAATATGCCGTTCAAGAAAAAACAACTTTTCGGCCCAGAAGTGGACACTGCAATTGAAAAATTGCGTAAGGATTCAGACAACGCAAAAGCTATGAGTGCACTATACACCACACCATACAGGGGATCCTTTCGGAAACCTCAGTTTAGAGGTGGATTTAGAGCTCAAACAGCAGAGGCATCCACATCGCAGGCAAAACCAGCCTACCAACCTCAATACCAACGAGGTGGTTTTAAGGGCACATATAGGGGACAGTATCCCAGAAGTAGAGGGAAATACCAAACATCTAAACAAACCTCACAGCACACCAAACAGTGACTTGTTTCATTCCCTTCCACTCCACACCTCCCCTGTGGAAGGAAGACTACAAAAGTTCCACACCAATTGGCAAAACATTACCTCAGACAATTGGGTACTATCAATTATCCGCAATGGTTATTGCCTAGAATTGATACAAACTCCTCCAATCATTCCACCAAAACCACACAAATTATCCACAGAACACATCAGTCTGTTACAGGAAGAAGTCAGATCTCTATTACTCAAACAAGCAATAGAACCCGTGCCACAAAATCAAATAGGGACGGGAGTTTACTCACTATACTTCCTGATTCCCAAAAAGGATGGCACCCTAAGGCCAATATTAGATCTCAGGACCCTCAACCTTTATATCCTGTCAGAACACTTTCACATGGTAACTCTCCAGGATGTTATCCCCCTGATGATTCATGATTCATGATTTCATGGCAACATTAGACCTCAAGGATGTGTATTTTCATACACCCATCCATCCAGCGCACAGAAAATATCTCAGGTTTGTCATTCAAGGAAAGCACTATCAGTTCAAAGTGTTACCCTTCGGAATAACAACAGCTCCAAGGATATTCACAAAGTGGCTAGCTGTAGTTGTAGCCTTTCAAAGAAGACAACATATACATGTCTTTCCATATCTAGACGATTGGCTAATAAAATCAAACTATCATACGCAGTGTCAAAACCATACGCATTACGTAATACAAACCCTGCACACACTAGGGTTCTCAATAAATTACCAAAAGTTACAACTGCATCCTGCGCAAATAAAACAGTATTTAGGTGGAATACTAAATACTCAAAAAAACGATAGCAAGTTCAAGTACGCAAAGAATACAAGCTTCCAAAATATAATCACACAGATACAGACAGGTCAACAGTACACTGTCAGATTTGTCATGAAGATGTTAGGAATGATGGCATCATGTATTGCAATTGTCCCACATGCAAGACTAAACATGTGGCCCTTACAACAGTGCCTTGCACAACAATGGTCACAGGCACAAGGTCATCTTCAAGATCTAGTGTTGATAGACCGCCAAACATACATGTCCCTTCAGTGGTGGAATTCCACAAACCTAACCAAAGGGCAGCCATTTCAAGACCCTGTGCCTCAGACCATAATTACAACAGTTGCATCAATGATCGGCTGGGGAGCTCACCTCAACAATCACAACATCCAAGGACAATGGGATGCCCAACACAAACAGCCACACATAAATCGCTTAGAGTTGTTAGCTGTTTCCCTAGGGCTCAAAGCTGTTCAGCCTCTTCTCACTCAGAAGAATGTCCTGATCAAAACAGACAACATGACCACCATGTATTACCTCAACAAGCAAGGAGGGTCACATCCGTCCCAACCCTCCCTCCTCACAAAATTTGGAAATGGGCAATACACAACCAAATTCACCTGGTAGGACAATACATCCCAGGGATACACAACCAACTCGCAGATGTTCTCAGCAGAAATCATCAACAAACACACGAGTGGGAGATTCACCCCCAAGTACTTCAAAAATACTTTCAACAATGGGGAACACCAAACATAGATCTGTTTGCCACAAGCGAAAACGCAAATTGCCAAAACTTTGCATCCAGACACCCACATCCCCTATCCAAGGGCAATGCTCTATGGATCAGTTGGTCAGGGATATTTGCTTACGCTTTTCCCCCCTCTCCCACTCATTCCATTTGTAGTCAACAAATTGCATCAAAACACACTCAGTATGATACTCATAGCACCAACGTGGGCCCATCAACAGTGGTACACAACATTATTAGACCTATCAGTAGTACCACACTCCAAACTCCCAAACAGACCAGACCTGTTGGCACAAAACAAAGGGCAGATCAGACACCCAAATCCCAAAACACTCAATCTGGCAATTTGGCTCCTGAAATCATAGAGTTTGGGTATTTACAACTACCATCAGAATGTAGGGAAGTGATTAAACAAGCAAGAAAACCCACTACTAGACAGTGCTATGCTAACAAATGGAAAAGATTTGTATATTATTGTCAATCTAAACAGATTGCCCCTCTTACAGCATCAATACAAGGTATTGTATGCTATTTATTTCATTTACAAAAATCTAATTTAGCATTCTCTCCTATAAAAATACATCTTACTGCAATTTCAGCATATTTACAAAATATACAGCACAGCTCTTTGTTTAGAGTTCCTGTTACTAAAGCCTTCATGGAAGGCTTAAAACGCATAATTCCACCCAGAACACCTCCAGTTCCTTCTTGGAATTTAAACATAGTGCTTACGCGACTTATGGGCCCACCATTTGAACCTATGCACTCATGTCACATGCAATTCTTAACATGGAAGGTTGCCTTCCTAGTTGCAATTACATCATTGCGAAGAGTCAGTGAAATTCAAGCTTTTACTATTGAAGAACCGTTCATACAAGTACACAAACATAAAGTCGTACTACAAACTAACCCCAAATGTCTTCCAAAAGTAGTATCACCTTTTCACATCAATCAAACAGTGGAAATGCCAGTCTTCCTCCCACAGCCAGATTGTGTGGCAGAGAGAGCTCTACATACATTAGATATTAAAAGAGCACTAATGTACTAGATCGAACAAAACCATTCAGAAAAACTAAATCGCTGTTTGTAGCCTTTCAAAAACCTCATACTGGTAACAAATTTCAAAACAAGGATTAGCAAGATGGATAGTAAGATGGATAGTAAGGTGCATCCAAACATGCTACGTTAAAGCCAAAAGACAACTCTTACTTACTCCTAAAGCACATTCCACAAGGAAGAAAGGTGCTACAATGGCTTTTTTTAAGGAAACATACCAATGGCTGAAGTATGTAAAGCAGCTACTTGGTCAACACCACATACATTCACTAAACACTATTGTGTAGATGTTTTAGCAACACAGCAAGCCACAGTAGATCAAGCTGTACTCAGTACATTATTTCAAACAACTTCAACTCCTACAGGCTAACCATAGCTGTTATGGGAGGACTAACTGCTTTGTAGAGCATGTGAATCTGCAGCTACACATGCCATAGAACGGAAAATGTCACTTAATAATGAACATCTGTTCTTGCATGTTCGCCTGCAGATTCACATGCACCCTCCCACCTCCCCGGCAGCCTGTAGTCGTTTAAGTTAACAACATTTGTACATATGTAGATATATATATATATATATAATATATATATTAAACATTCCATTAGCATGGACATCTCTTTTCTTTATACTCTATCACTCCTACCTTGCCCTCTGCTGGAAAACAATCTAACATAGAGTCGATGCCCATGTGCAATGGAGCCGAACAGGAGGAGTCACTCGATCCCATGACTCGAAAACACTTCTTCGAAGAAAAACAACTTGTAACACTCCGAGCCAAACACTAGATGGCAGAAGTATATGCAAAGCATGTGAATCTGCAGTGGAACATGCCACAAACAGATGTACACTGGGTAAGTGACATTTTCCATATACATATATATATTATGTATGTATCTTGACAGAACCAAATGTTAAACCTTTGTTATTGGTAGGAAACATTATCTGACCTTTCATTCTAAACTGTACAGTCTTTGGTCATAAGTCTGATCCAGAAGCCTCCTTCCTGACACAAGTTTGGTGCAAAAATTAACAATATGCTTATTTTTTTAAGCCATTGCCGCCAGAATTCCAACTGAAATGTAGATCTGTCATCACTTGTATGGTAGAGTTTAAGATATGTAATGCAGCGTAAGTATAATGGTTAAATTGATTGTAACTGTTTTGTCAATAGTGTGTCTTTAGTCCTTTACTTAAAAGTTTAAGACATTGAATTCCACAAAAAAATTATTTATGCAACAAACACAGAAGTTGGATGGCAGTAAGCTTGCCAACACCGATGTCTGTAAAAACAAATGGGGGATTTTGCTTTGGGGCTTCGTTTATTTTTTGTGAATTAATAGCTGCTTGGGGGCAGAGATATATAGTTCCAAAAATATTAAAGCAGACATATGAATAAGAATCACAACTATTGTTCGAGGCTCTAACTTGGAAGATTATTCTGACCAGCCTGCTGTTCAAACATTAATGGGTAACATAACCTGATTAATAGCCCTGCTCTATGAACCTGTAAAATCGGTGTATGGCCTGAGGTCATAAGATGTGTTTTCCATGTTTAAACCCTGCCTATTCTAATGAGATTCTCACTCCTAACCTGTAATTCAAACTCTCCTAAGGATGCGTGACTCTAGCACGAAAAGCGTAAGGCCGACGTCTTCAATAACAAAAGCATTAGAACTAGGCTGGCATTATCACGCCAGTTTCCAGAACTGAAACAGCACTCCGACAAGTAAAGTGCTATTAAACATACCGAAACAACGATTGTCTTAATCACGTGGCCACTTTCAACGCATAATTTTGCAGTAAAACATTCCACTTAGTTTTGCACATTTGGAAATTGTTTATAATGAGCCAAATCACATAGCCGCTTTGCAGAAATGCATTGCACAGGGCTTCAGGTGTACTGGTTTGTTTCCAGACAGTGCAAAAATGCAGTGAGTTAATGGATGTGTAGTCCTATCTTACTGATTGCTTATGTGAAACATTCCCCATTGCAAAATGGCAATCTTATTTTGCCCATAACGGAAAGCATTAAGGGCCAGATGTAGCAAGCCGTTTGCATGTCGCAAACTGCGAAAAACGCAGTTTGCGCCATGCAAACGGCCTCCCGCGATGCTCATTCCCAAATTGCGAGTCGGTACCGACTCGCAATTTGGGAATGCGACTCGCAAATAGGAAGGGGTGTTCCCTTCCTATTTGCGACTTGCATCGCAATTCAGACTTGCTTTGTGACCGCAAATGCGGTCTCAAAGCAACTCGCAGTTACCACCAGTGTCACACTGGTGGTAACTCATTCGCAAAAGGGAAGGGGTCCCCATGGGACCCCTTCCCCTTTGTGAATGTCGACAAAAATATTTTTTCAGAGCAGGCAGTGGTCCTATGGACCACTGCCTACTCTGAAAAAACGAAACCAAATGGTTTCGGTATTTTTTTCATTTTGCAACTCGTTTTCCTTTAAGGAAAATGGGCTGCAAACTGAAAAAAAAAACTGCTTTATTTAAAAAGCAGTCACAGACATGGAGGTCTGCTGACTTCAGCAGGCCACCATCCCTGTGAGTGCAGGGAAAAAGCGACCCACCTCATTAATATTAATGAGGTGGGTCTTTGCGACCCCATAGCGAGTCGCAAAAGGTGTCTGAGACACCATTCTGCATATGCTTTTGCGAGTCTGAAATTGCGTGTCGCACCGACTCGCAATTTCAGACTCGCAAAAGCATATCTTGCTACATCTGGCCCTAAATAAATGTGCCTGATGTAGAGGTCTGACACGGTGCTGTCTTCCCTTTACCGCCGACAGCTGACGCTTCTGGATTATGTCCAGCATTGCGGAATAGTAGGTGGCTGTGCTGCTCAGTTCCTCCTCATAGCGAGGACTGTGGTGTCTGTTCTTACCACAGGACTGGTGTGACACCCCCCTGTCTGCGCTCTGGCCGAGTCCCAAGAAGTTGTTTCGGTGCTACCTCAGACAGATGCTAGGAGGTGGCCTTTTACTGAAAATGCATCTAAACTCCATCGTCCGCACTCTGACCGTGCAGGAGATGGATGTATGAGCCCCTCCCCTAACATTTTGACCAAGCAGGAGATGGATGTATGACACCCCCAACCAAGCCCTTAGCCATAAAACTGTTCCTTCGCCATTCCTGTGCTCTATATCGGACATTGGGGAGCCCCTCCCCCTACCCCCAAACCCTTCGCCCTAAAACTGTCCCTTCCTCATCCCTGAGCCCTGAATCTGACATCCGTTAAATGTTGTGGGAAAGACTGGCATTGTAATGCCATTTGTGATATAAAACGTTTCGGTGTAAAGACTGGCAAAGTAATGACTACGTTGTTGTGCCGGTTTCATTGTAAAGGCTTTGCACGATAAAGCCTTTGTGAAGAAGGGTGTTTCCCCTCTCCTAGCAGTGGGCTTGAAGGGAAAGAAAAATGCACTAGGTTACCACCACTTTCTCAAAATCTTCTTGTGGTGGAAAAGCACCACCCACCCTAATGGAGGGCCAGTCTTGCTGGGCACACCTTGAAAATATTTCGTTTTCCTTTTGATCAAATTGATGTGAAAATGGTGCCCTAAAATGCACTCTTTGACAGCACATTTTCTAGTGGAAAGAACCTACCTGTCCCCTTCACCTGTGCACCGCCCGCCCCCTACCACCAAAAGGAAGAAGTTGGATTTATATGCTCTACTGGCTAGAGTGCAGATAAGAGTATTTATTTAACACTCTCCATTTTCAAGAACACCTGGCAGCACTAGTCGGGTGTTGATAGTTTAGGAACAATGCTTGTTCTTTTAGTATTCATTAAACCTCCGTCAGTCAATAGGTTGTCTCGTTATTCACTGTTGAGACACATAGGGCCTCATTACGAGTTTGGCGGGCCGACTGTCGCCCCGCCAAACCCGTGGTGAAGAGACCACCATAAAGCTGGAGGTCTACCCCAAACCCCCACCTCCGGCCCTATTACAGTGTTTCCACCGGACTGGCCAGTGGAAACCTCTGTATTAGGAGAGTTCCACTGGTAGACCCGGTGGAAACAGTGCAGCGGCATTGGCCTGGCCTCTTCAAGGAGCCAAGGTCAATGCTGCTGCACAGAGGGTGCCCCCAGCACCCTTGGAATGCACACTGTCTGTTGTAGCAGACAGTGCGCATTCTGAGGGTATTGGGTGGGGACCCCAGTCTAGGCCCCCCCCCGCCAGTGGCCCCCAGCACTGCCTAGCCACCAGTCTTTTCATGGCAAGGAACCCACCATGAAAAGGCTGGCCGAAAGAGAAGTCCTGATCAGCATGGCCGTGCTGATCACGACTTTGACCACCACCAAATCGTTGGGATCTGCGATCCTGGAGGTGGCAGCGGTCTCCTCGGGGTCCAACTGCCAGGGTCTTAATCTGGTTGCTTGGACCACCAGGAGTGCGGTGGGCTGACCGCCACCTCGAGTTTGGCGGTCTCATGACTGCCAAACTCGTAACAAGGCCCTCAATCTGGGTTTAGTCCTTTCTGCTTAGTTAATTGTAGCACTCAGAGCTCAGAAATGCTGCATATTGTGAGCATGGAAGGAGGCTGCGGTATTATTGATATTGATAGCATTTACGCAACTGTTGTTAGTAAACCAGGCTCCAGTTCTGAAAATTTTCAATTTGTAATTAATGTTATAAACACAAGAAATAAAGTTATTGTCTGCTAACATCCTGTATTATGTTGCCTTTTTTCACAGGTTAGCACAGATGTATGGACTTTCAGAACATCATTTAAAAATCATAATAAATAAGAAACAACTTGAAATTGGTAGGTTTGTTTGATTGGAAACGTTTTATTTCATATGTCACATGCGTATATTTTTTATAAACCCTGCACTTTTCTACCAAATAAACTTTAAAATCCCCTTAGGCGTTAACCACACTTTAAGCAACATCTGTCCTTACTGTTCCAGTCTAGGTCCTTAATTATAGCCAGGCAGTACGTCTACTAGATGCTTCTCATTGTGATCCATCCCATCACATGGTTGAGCGACTTGGGGGATAGTCCATTCCCCTTATTCCCATTTATTTAAATACCCATGTTTAAAGATTAGAACATTATAAATGTTTAACGGTGCAAGGTTTTCTTGACACTGCAGGCCTACTACTTGTTACTTTTGGTTAAAAAAATGAAGAAGGCATAGCCAACATTTTTACTTCTTCACCGTGCTGTATGTCAACCCAGGCTTATGAGGTACTGATATTGGGAGTGGTGTTGGAAGGCAGGGAAGTCTGGCTGTGGCGTTTGTTGATGACTGATTTTCGTGAAATGTTTATATGTAGTACTTTATTCAATATTAGTTAAGCCCTGAAACTGTCTAGCTATGTATTGGTGTTTTTTCCAAGTTGGTAGTAGATCGGCATGTCACCAAACTATGACTTTAGTCTACTTTGAAAAATTCCCCATTTTCCTTGACATCAAATTGTGTTTTCTCAATGACCTTTGAATGATGCTTTGGGAATTATGGAAAATATTGTGTGTCAAAACTCAGTGGTTTCTCTGGCACAATATAAAAACATGCAGGGCTTTGTTACTGGAGAAGTCTAGGGAATATAACTTTCAAAGATTAATGTCAGAAACTTAAAGATGCATTTGAAATTTATTGGTCAGTTTATTTTCAAGATTTGTTTAATGGAAATTTGGCACAGTGGCATTTCATTAAAGAAAGATGTTTAGTTTTTTAAAACATTTTATACTTCCGTATTATTATTCCACAATTTTCACCTGGTTAGTGCGAGGATATCTAACTGCTAGTTACAACAAGTATTGGCAAACCTAGTAGGTCTCACATTGTTTATCTAACACTATTATATGGCTACTGCTGCCAGCAGTATAATTCTGCAGAGGAGCATATATGTCACCACCTGTGCAAAAAATTGGGGGTCTGTTTTCCTTTTTTTCCCATGTACTGATGTAGGAAAGTTGCAGATAAAGACACTGTATATGTGCAAAAGTGTCTTTCATTTAATAGAGCAGCCTGGCAGCAAATGGCAACTGCCAGGACCTTCAGAAAATTAAAATAAATGACTTAGTAGGGTAGGGGAGCAGATTAAGCAATGGGGAGTGGGTAAGGGGACATGAGATCAATGTAGGCAAACAAAAGTGCTTTATACAATGCGGAGCGGGTCGGTAACAAACTACAGGTGTCAGCCTTCCCCAAAAAAATTACAAGTACCATGAGCGGCTCGAGGAGCAGGTGAATGGAAAGCAGCAGGTGGGAATTTAAGTAGGGGGGCAGCAACACAACACAGAGGAATCGAGGAAATGCGTGCGCTCTCATGGAATTCTTAATGAAAAAGAAGAAAAAAAATCTTTAGCTGAGCATTGGTACTGAAGGGATAAAAGTCAACCAGTTAATCAGATAGTAAAGAGGTTATGCTGCAGGGGTGGTGGAGAAACACACCAAAAATATGGTTTGGCAACTAATAATCAAACAAATTGAATGACTACAAAGCCAGCCAATAGGCGGTGGCTAATCCCATTTTAAGTTTTTGCTATGATCCACAAGATGCGTTTTCCTACATGCATCTAAAAGCTCACTGTAGTCAAGACATCAAAATCATCATGAATGGGTAAAATAATAGATTTTTTTTCAGTTTTAGCTGTGTGTAACAACTTGGGAGCTGCAGACTTTAGCAAAACAGAGATTTTATTGGTGCAATTTACACGACGAGCATAATCTGTGTTGCATCGAATTTTTGTGACATTGCTAAAATATTGAGTTGTATTGTATTTATTCAAATTTTGTGTAGCAGTACAATCTCACCAATCTGTGGGGAAAGATTCACAAACTAGGTACTGATGTTTTCTTAAAGTTGAAATTTGAAGTTTTAAATATGGACATACTCAAATATCAATACAGGGCACACCACTGTTGTGGGCAAACTCCTCTGCTGTCGAGAGATTAGGTTCACTTATAAATTTGTTGCATTTGTTTTCTCAAGAAAGGTTTGAGTGATTCGGAATTGGATAGCATGTATTCCCTTCAGGCCACTGACTCTTGGATGACTCAGTGAATATTCATATTTGAAAATTGTTGGCAGCTGGGTTCTGGTTGCAGTACCCCCTTCTCCCCTGCCACCCACCACACACACTTTTTTGCCTGGTTTTTATGTGCAACTTTGACTGAAGTGCGCTGGGCTCCTGCTAACCACATCCCCAGTTCCAGTGTTCTTTCCCTAAAACAAGACAACTGGTCATGTGATCCCCAAGTGACCAGGCCCTTCAGCCCCTCCATAAGTCCCTAGTAAATGGTACCCCTGGTACCTAAGGCATGGGTACTGAAGAGGGCCCCTCAGACCTCGAGAGGTCAGAAACAAAGGCCTGTCAGGGCTGAAGTGTTACCTACCCCTCCCCATAGGATGACCTACATTCCAAAGCAGGAGCTTCAAAGAAGCCCACTGCCTTTGGTATGCAGATCTGGCCATTCTCAGAGGAAGATGCCAGCCCCCTGCCCTAGGGCCCATCTGGCACCTGGACAGGCAGGAAAACTAGCTGCGTAAAAGGCACACTTACAACTGGGAACACTCCTACGGTGACAATGCTGAAGTGGATACGACTTAGAAAATTCTGCCATCTTGCGTGTGGTGGAATTTAGGAACTCTGGACAGGGTGATGCCACTCCCCACAGGAAGTGGTTATCTAGGGGGTGTAGTGGCACCAAGTGTACGTAGCCCTTTCGCTACTACCCTTCACTCCCCTTAACGCCCCTAAATTAAGTAATTGGGCGACCCCCTGATAACAGATCTTCAGATCTCTGCTGGACACAAAAGGAGTGGACAAGAAGCCTGCTGAACCTGAGAACTGAGGAGCACGACTGACTTGGCGCCAACCTAGCAGGCCTGCCGCCTTCAGCTGACCCTCGAGGAGCAACTGACCTGTCCTGCTGCTGCTGCAGGCTCCAAGAAACCAGGAGAGCTGCCAGGGCTTCACCAATTGCTAGCAGGAACTCCCTTGGAGTAGAAGAGCTGCTCTCCTGCATCCGCAGGTCCCCAAAAAAGACCTGAGAGAACCGGGACCAGCAGAAACCCGACGCCAGATATCACCACTGCACCTGAGCGGCCGAGCCCATGATGAAGTAGGCCAACGGTGTCAGCATGGTTGAAGTGATGACGAACTGCAGACCAGGTAAGTGAAACACGTTTTATTGGAAGAAGAGGCATAAGGAACAGGTCCGTTGAGGGCAACAGCTCAGACTCAACTGACTTCAGGAGACTCCGTCATAGAACAAGGAATCTCCCTAGGTCATCATCTGAAAGCATTCCATCTAAGAAACAGAACACACTACACATCCCCCTTCTTTTCCCAAAACAAAAGAAATAAAACAAATAACAAAAAATAAATAAATAAATAAAATACAAGGTAAAAATACTTACAACATGGAACACGGAAATCAGGAAAAATTAGCTATGTATCCTAACACGTAATCCTTTAACCAACCAGGAGGTGTCACTTTCCTTTTTCCTCCTACTGAGTCACACTGTTGCACACGATCAGATAAACTCCAATCCCCATTCTCAGAGTCGGCTACTGAGTCACTCGTCACATCTTCCTCCTCATTCAAAGCACAATCATCTAGCACGTGTGGTGATGCATTCCTCTTTAACGCATCGTGAATATTAACCTCATCCTCCAACCATTCTGCTCCTTTCTTCTCACACCTTCTACTGCTAAAACGAACACCACCACATCCAGATTCCTGCCCATTCCTAAGTAGGACAATGCGCTTAAGATTCCACACCCTACCATCACTCAGTTTTACGGCATTATGCAAAGCCTCCATAACTCGCTCAGGATTAAAGTACTGGCTCTCACCCTTTCTTACCCTATAAGGTTTTTTAACTCTAACCCAATCCCCAACATTAATTACCACTGATTTGACATGATGGAGCTTGTCATAATAAGACTTCGATTTCTCTTGAGACTTATCCAAATTATCTCTTACTTTCTCCATATCCCAGTGTTGGATACCAGTTTTAACCAACCAGGAGGTGTCACTTTCCTTTTTCCTCCTACTGAGTCACACTGTTGCTCTCGGACTTCTACCCCTCATAACAATGAAAGGGCTGAGTCCAGTAGTAACATTTTCAGTAATCCTATAAGCCCACACTGCTTTAAAGACGGCAACGTGCCAATCCTCTCCACCATCCATTGCACCCTGAATTATACCTTTAATGACTCTGTTGAACCTTTCTACTGCGCCATTGCCACTGGGATTGTACAATGAAGTGGTTTTATGCTCAATCCTCACTCTCCTAAAATACATTTTAGCAGCATCTGACATAAACTGTACACCATTATCACTTAATAATTTAGCAGGAACGCCTTCAGCCAGGAAAACCTTATCCAAAAACTCCAACACACTGGTAGTATCAGCTCTTTCCAAAATACCAATTTCAGGCCATTTTGAGAACAAATCAATCATAACTATTACAAACTCTTGAGAGTTACCTACCGGACCCAAGAGATCAATAGCGACATGTTCCCATGGTTGCCTAGGTATGAACGTTTGCTGCATAGGCGGTCTAAGGGTACATAGACTCTTGTCAGCGGAAGAACACACATGACAAGTTCTGACAAATCTTTCCACTGATTTGTCAACACCTGGCCACCAAAATAACTCCTTAACCACAGACTTAGTTCTAACGATGCCAAAATGGCCCTCGTGACATAATTCTAAAATGGATTCTCTTATACCCGATGGAGGAATTATTCTATCACCTCTCCAAAGAACATTGCTCACAACCGAGAGTTCGTTCCTAACCTCCCAAAAACTCCTGCATTGTTCAGACAAATGATCCTTCTTAGGCCATCCTTCTAAAACGTATTTTAAAACAGACCGTAAATTGATGTCTACCTCCATTTCCTTCCTCCAATTATCTTCATTCAGGGCAGGGCTACCAAAATCTTGTACAAGAGCCACGCTCCATTCATACCACGGATCATCCACACATCTCTCCAACAAAATAGGTAATCTGGAAAGGCAATCCGCCATTCCATTACTTTTGCCAGGTACATACACAATACGGTAAATGTAATCCTTTAAGCGCATGGACAACCTTAAGATCCTGGCCGAAGCTAGTACACTTCCTTCACTTGTAAGAACTTTAATTAAAGGTTTGTGTTCGCACCGAATAGTTACGTCTTTTCCCCAAACAAATGCCCGGAAGTGCTCCAAAGCCCAAACACAGGCTAAGGCTTCTTTCTCTATAACCGAGTACTTTTCTTCCGATGGGGACAATGACCTGGAAGCAAAAAGTATAATTCTTTCCTTACCATTACAACCCTTTTGAGATAGCACAGCACCTAGGCCCTTATTACTAGCATCTGTGGTAACAAAAGTATCTAGCTTAGGGTCAAAACTTTCCAAACATGCTGCCTTGCTTAAATCACTTTTCACGATCTCAAACTCTTGATTGCATGCCTCACTCCATGTGAAAGGAGAGTTCTTTTTGAGTAAACCCCTTAAGTTATAAACCTTGCTGGCAAAGTTCGGAATAAATTTGGCACAAAACTCCGCCATGCCCAAAAATGATCTTACCTCATCTTTAGATGTAGGAGGTGATACCTCCACTATAGCATTCACCAAGGATGTCTTAGGTTTAACACCCTCACCACTTATCTCATGTCCCAAATACTCCACACTCCTTTTCGCAAACTTGCACTTACTCAGTTCCACAGTTAACCCTTTATCACCTAACACTTCCAATACATGTTCCAACCGCTCATCATGCATGCTCTTATCTTTCCCAAAGATTAATATGTCATCTTGGAAACACATAACCCCTTTGATTTTCCCAAAAAGTTTGTGCATAAGACGTTGAAAAACAGCTGCTGCAGACGCAAGACCGAAGGGCATCCTCTTGTATTGGAAGCACCCAAAGGGTGTGATGAAGGCTGTTAGACCCTTGGAATCTTCAGATAAGGGAATCTGATGATAAGCAGACAACAGATCAATAGTAGAAAACCAGCATGCTCCCTCCAGACTAGAAACCATTTCCGTAATCTTGGGTAAGGGAAACCGATCAATCAGAATATTATTGTTTAAGTATCTCAAGTCCACACATAAGCGGATTTTTACGTTGCTGCGCCGAGCTATCACTTCAGGCGAAATCCATTCCGAGCTTTCAATTGGCTCTATCACATCCATTAATACTAATTTATCTAGCTCCTTTGAAACTTCTTCTCTGATCATGATCGGCACAGTTCTGGCCTTATGAATTTTCGGTACAGCCTCCCTCTTCAATATGATTTTGTGCTCGAAACCAGTAAGTTTCCCCAAACCCTTGCTAAACACCTTTGGGAACTTAGATTCTATCTTGGGGGTCAAAGAACATTCATCGTTCACCATTAAAACTTTATCTTTGCCATTTGGATCCAAAATCATTTGCAACCGTCCTTGATCCTTCCAACCCAGAACGGACGGTCCTTTTTTTGCCACGTATAGTTTTCCTCTGGCGGTCCTGTTCTTGAATGAGAATGCCAACCATCTAAAACCTAACAAATCAATTTTTTCTCCTGTGTAACTCTCCGGTTGAATGTCTGGTGGAGCAAGCTGTTTACCAATTTTTTCCATGAAAAATTTGTTCCACACATCCTCGTTCACAATTGTAAAGGGTGAGCCTGAGTCAGCATACATTGTGATAGGTACACCACCTATTTCCATGTTGCATATGGGTTTATCCTTAGTGTTCGCCTCCATTATATTGAGAATGAAATTCTTATCCTCATCAAATACTCTGGGTTCCGTTGTACTTTCTTCCGTATCACACCTTGCAACATTTTCACCTTCATATATACATTTAATTATTTTCCTTTTACTTTTGCAAACCTTTGCAAAATGGCCCACGATTCCACATTTGTTGCACTTCACATTTAAAGCCGGGCACGAGTTGGAGTGAGCCAAATGGTCCTTGTTATCACATCTGTAACATCTTCTTTCAGGTTCCTTACTCTGAAAGACCCTTCCAGTTTTGCGATTAGAAACTTTATAAATGCCATCCTCATTTTTCCCAGTAGATTTTAGTTCTGAAAAGCATCTTTCAGAGATCTCCGCCTTCCTTACTATGGCTAAAATTTCTTCTAGAGGAGAGTCACCATTTATCCAAAGTGTTTCCTGAATGGATTGATTATTGCAGTGCATAACTACATGATCTCTAATAAGTTTGTCATGAATTGTCCCAAATTTACAGTCAAGAGCCAGTTTCTTTAAGTCCGCAATGTAGTCATCCACCAGCTCACTTTTTTCCTGTTTTCTTTGGAAAAACTTATAACGGACAATTTCCATACAAACTTTTGGAGCAAAATATTTGTCGAGATCCAACATTGTGGCATTAAAAACACAAATATCCCCACTTACAGGGTTTTTAAACATCTTATTATATGTTTTGAGACCCATTGGACCCAAGGAATGCAAAAGAATCCTCTTTTTCTGTTCTGCGGACATCTTGTTATCAACGCCAATAGCGCCTAAATAATTTTAAAAATAGTCCTTCCACTCCAGCCACTTGATGGGTGGTGAATTACCTATTGCCCAAAATGCTTGCGGTGGAACGATGGTAAAGTTGGCTTGTGCCATATCAGAGGTCAATTATAAAGAACACGTGGTAAATTAAGGCGCTGACTTAATAACTAAAATGTTCAACTCCTCCCTTCCCGGACCTGTTCCCAACAATAAAATACAGCTCTTCACAATAACCTGTCTTCACTTCCTTCTTTCCTGAAAGAAAATCGACTTACTTCTTTCTTCTTTTCCTTCTTTATCTTCTTCTGTGTCAAGAACAATACCCAAAAGACTGAAGAGGTATCAGAATAGACAGCGTCTTTGTGAATCCAAAAATGAACGCCTAAGGACGCTCTGAGAAGATTTGGTGTTACGCGTCTCCACAAAGTCAATTTCCTAATAGCTAGCGTCTCCGTCTCCTAGGAGACGCTAGCGGAAGCGGCGTCAGTCTTCCCAGCGTGTGCGTTGCTGAGGAGATGAACGTAAGACGCTAGTGGAAGCCGCGTCAGTCTCCTCAGCGTGTCCGTTGCCTAGGAGACGCTCGAGAGACACGACGCGCGTTCCACATTAACGGCTGTAGCCGTGCGATGAAACGGGGAAACAATTAAATTAAATTAAAAAAACAAATCTTCACCGGAAAATCCCGCGCTGGCAGATCAAGTCAGCAGGCACCAGGTATCGCACAGCCAAAAGGGAGCAATGTGACCAGTGCACAACACCCAGCCGAATTCGGGAATTAAGGCAAAATTTTGTCGAAGTCCACTCCTACGTCGCCAAATTGAAGTGATGACGAACTGCAGACCAGGTAAGTGAAACACGTTTTATTGGAAGAAGAGGCATAAGGAACAGGTCCGTTGAGGGCAACAGCTCAGACTCAGCTGACTTCAGGAGACTCCGTCATAGAACATGGAATCTCCCTAGGTCAGCATCTGAAAGCATTCCATCTAAGAAACAGAACACACTACAGTGGTCCCCAGGCTTTCTAGAAAAGAAGCCCACCCTGTGCTCGCCCACTCTGGACTTCACGACGGCATCTGCAGACGGTATCTGCAGACCCCCATTCAGCCATGAGTGACCAGTAGGCAAAGACCCGACACCCTAGGACACCTCTGCGCCCATCTGCCCCAGACCAAGGAGAAGAGAACCAGTGGTGTCTCCAAGTCTCCCCACCTTGTGAAACCTGAGCCCATGTGTTAGCTTGATGGGACTGGACCCCCAGTCCAGGCCTGTAGAGTGTTTCTGTGGGCTCCCTGCAACCGCAAGGAACTCCAGTATCGGTCCCCATGGCAGAAGACATCCATGGCCCTGCGGCTAACAGCCCAAGGAGGAGTGGACTGACAGTGTCCCCACGTGCCTAAGGACCTCAAGGGCCGAGCTCCCTGTGGGTTCCCCTGGACTGTCCTTCCATTACATCCCTTCTGCAACTTTGTAACCTGACAAATCCCCATAGACATGAATGGGACATCCAACGCCGTAACACACCTCTACACCCAGACACACCAGCACTCCCCAAGGTGACTTGTTGGTGTGGCCATGGACCTAGCCCCAAACTCACCTTAAGTCCAGGAGATTTGTCCAGATTTGTCCAGGAGTAAGTCGCTGTTCCCTACCTGGTTTGTCGTCTTTGTTTTCCTCCGTAGCATTGCATTGCAGCTTCCTGAAAAATGCACAAGGGGCCAGATATACGACCGTTGAAATTAGTGACTCACAAATCACTAGTGGCCAAATCTGATGTGCGTACAAAGTTAGCCACTGAGTCGCATCACTATTCTCGATCTTGCAAAATGCGAGCCGGTAACTGGTCGCTATTTGCAACCGTGGTCATCGCAAATTGCAGTTAGCATCCACAGTTAAAAAAATCCCCAATTCACTTCCTGGGACAGCTGAAGGACCCCCAAAACAAGAAGTGATGTCCTTGAGAATCCTGCTCAGCACTCAGAGCACATTGTAAGGTCCTGCAGCATAGAGTGCATCCAGGCTCCAAAAAAACACTAATGGCTAGACAACAGAGTAAGAAGGCAGCAGGCGTGCACCGCCACAAACTTTACGTTTCTTAGAAGGAATTAGCTATCCTCAAAGAAGTATGCTTCAACCATCATGAGGAGCTATTTGGGTGTCATTTTCAGACTGTCCCAGAGTCTGGGAATAGAAAAATATGGAGGGAGATGCAGCTGAGAATCAATGCTCTGGGTGTGGCTGACAGGTCCATAGATGAGATTAAAAAAAAGGTGGCATGACCTGTGCTTTCAGACCAAGGAGAGGTTGGCAGCACTGCTGCAGGACGACGAGGGAACTGGAGGAGGCCCATTTAATGCCACACCACCCTTATTTGGGGAGGGAATGGTGGAAACAACACTGGAGGCAGTGTGCAGATTTGGGTCCCTCGACATGCTTGCGCCCCCACCAACCACGGGTAAGTGCAAAATGTTTACTATGCCAAAATTCCTGCCCCAAACCCTGCTGCCAACATGCATGCAACACACCCTCACTCAGATATACCTGGATGGTCCATGTAGCTGATGATCAAAATTTCACACCTGGTGCATTATGGGACATATCGTCATACATTTAGTACATAAATAGTGCTGTTACTGTGAGGCATAAGCTGAATAATGTAACACAACTAATGAGCCAGTGTTTCACACTTGTACTTTTTCCATCCCTCCATTTACCACATAGATATACCTGGTGAATGACAGGAAAGGGATGATGATGAGAGAGAATATCAGGACCTGACCCTGCTGGAGGAAGAGCAGGTTGAGGTGCCCTTGAGTCTGCCGAGTACTTCCCATGTCCAGTCCTGTGCTGCATTCACCTCCCCACAGCCAGTTGCATTTGACATCCTGGAAGTCCAACAGCCAGCTACTTCTCAATGCGTTTCTGTCACCAGGGTTCCGGCTGCTGCGCCCAACTCAGCAGGCATCTAGGCGCCAGCAAGCTAGGCAGGCCTCTCGCTCCCAGGCAGCATCCAGCAAGCAGCCAGAGTTTGTCGGCCTGCATCAAAAAGAGATCAGGTTGTTAAACCGCAAACTGACACAGGGATTTTCCAACATTACCCAGCAGATGTCTGATAACCAGGCCCGCCTGGATACTAAATTTGACGCCCTTACAGGGGCTATTGAGCAACTCTGCACTGATCTGACGGAGGACATTCGCCAACAAAGGCACCGGGAGCATAGCAGAGCTATTAGGTTGGAGGCAATGACCAGGGCGATTGGGAGGCTAGCGCAAGCTACCACTCAGCACACCAGATGCACCCTGGCTCTGCAGGTAGTGTGGGCCACTACACTGGTGATGTGGTACGAGGCCTGCAATAGAAAACTGCAGCTGTGGAGGCATTCCAGACAGCCAGCATTGCCAGTTGGGCCACAGGTGAAGCACCAGACATTGAGGTGTCAAGCCTGAATAGTGTTTATGCTGCTTGTGCACATGTGCTGCGAAGGAACAGCAGTTGTCAACCTGCATCTTCGACTGGCAACTCCCCCCATGCTAGACATACGTCACAAAAGTAACTGCACACTGATAGTGTGTCTGCGTGGTGTTTAGCTTTTTTTTTCTTTTTGCAGTGGAGTAACCGCACAACATGTGTAACAATTTAAGTAATGTTTGTTGTGATGGACAGGGTGTCCATCAATGTTATTGTGTATCTCCTGACATTAAAGGGTTGCCTATTTTTTTTTTAAACAAATAGTTGTTTTGTCATTTATAGAGAGTATTGTGTACATGGAGATTTCTTACTATGCAAAGTAATGTCCTGCTGTGTGGTCCCTGTGCCTTCTCCCCTCTGCTCCTCTGCCTTCCTCGATTGGCTGTTTGGCAGGTAGAGCAGCCTCCTCATCCTCCAAGTGATCAATATATCTCTATGTGTAAGCCTCACCTGCAGGCAATGTTGTGGAGTATTGCACAGGTTTCCACAATCTTGTACACATTTTCAGGAACATACTGCAAGGTTCCTCCACTCTTGTGAAGACACTGGAAGTGTGATCTCAGGGAGCCAAACGTACGTTGTATCACAGACCTGGTGCACCAATGTGTGGTGTTGTAGCACCTTCTATAGCAATTGTTGAGAGACAGGCTCCATGGCTGCAGGGCATACGCACGGTCAGCTGGTGAGACACATATAAGGGTGAGACATTATATAGGGAGAATTGATTGTGCCACAACATTTTACTGTGAACATTACATTCCAGTACCTAGTAGGTATCCTTCATCAAATTCCACTCTTTCTAGTCGCTGGTAAATGCCTCTGTGCCTCAATATATGGGAGTCATGTAAAGCTCCCTGGAGTTTTGGCCACAATGTCTGTGATGATGTTCTGTGCATTGCAGACAACTTGTATGTTCATGGAATGGGTGTTTTTTCGGTTCCGGAATATGTATCCCAGACAGGATGGTGGACATATGGGCACATGGGTCCCGTCTATTCACCCGGTAAACTTTGGGAATCTGGCTATCCAGAAAAATTGTGTTTTGCATTTTGCATTTCCAAATCATCCCTGGGCAGGTAGATGTATTGGTGATATGGTGAAGCATGGCGTGTAGTAAATTGTTGATATAACGCAACAGCACACTCTGCGACACCCCTTCAGCCACTGCTATGCCTTTTTGGCAACTACCACGGCCGATTAGTGGAAGGAGCACAAGACCTAGCCATGGTCGGGGACTGCATTGCTGCACTGTGTACTGCTCTCAATGTGTAGCTTTAAGGTGTCTCTCAGTTCCAGGATCACATTGCTACTCATCCTGTATTGCTCAGAAATCTCTACCCCTATCTTCTCAAACAGGGTCTGCCTGACTCTGAATATCCTCTCATGTCTTTGCCTCCTCTGCTGAGCAGCCAATATCTGCAGCCTCCTCGCTATCAGGTACAGGGCAGCCATTGTGGAAGTCCCTGATGCTTTCTGGGGCTTTTTTTTATAGGTTGGACCCAGTTACAACCTGTTTTGAATTGGTGGTAAATTGCATGTGCAAATGGAACATTTTGCGACTAAACGCAAATTGCGACTTCTTTGTACATGCAATTTTGCGACTCCCAATTAGGGATTCTCTAATTGCGACTCGCAAAATCTGGTTGCTATTTTTGAGAGTCCCCAATTACTCCCATCACTATTTTGGTTTTGCGAATGCTTGTCATACATTGTGTACGGCAGCTTTTGCATTCGCAAAATGGATTGCGACCAATGTGCGACCCGGGAAACGATCGTACATTGGATCCTAAGTGTCTACTTTTAAAAACTCTAAAAATTCATAATTGGAAAAGTACTCACCTGACTCCGATGATCTTGGTATCAAAGTAAATATAAAAGTATGTGTTCTTTTTTTATAAATTTGTGTCAGACTTCTATGAGTGTGCATCTCACTTACTGCATGAGTGTGTTCCTTTCATGCTTAGGACTACCCTCTGAAATGCCTGACTGCTCTACCACTCTACCCAAAAAGAGAGCATTTGGGATGTAATTTGTGCCTCTGTGATACCTCTGGGGATTGCTTGGACTCTTTCCACAGTGTACCTCATTTTAGTCCACTATATAAAGAGCCAGCTTCCTACAAAAATTAACTTAAAATGTTATTCAGTAGATAATTCACAAACATTAAATTGGTTAACTTGTATGCTTCATTACTTTTATACTTACAGAGAAAACTCTTGAAGAGCAAGGTGTGACCCATAATGTAAAGGTTATGGTGCTTGAACTGAATTATACTGAAGAAGAAGCCAAGAAAAAAGCTAATGAGCAAGAAAAAGAAAAGGAGAAAGCAGAGGAAAGAGATGAAACTATTAAGAAAAAGATGATGCGAACAAAGAAAGGACTTGAAATTCTTGCACAGAGAGGTATATACTTGTTGAAGTAAAAAAATCAGGCTTGATTTTTAATTGCTTTTGATGAACATATTGAATTTTGGCTTATAGAGTTTGAAGTTCTTTCTTTAGGTTTATCTTTTTATGGCAGACGATGTCTCAACAATTACAAGTAAGGCTTCCAGCTCCCACTGAGCTCAGTTGCTGTCAACACTCCTTTTCCTTCCTGGTTTCCGAATGTGACACCACTCATCCAACCACTGCATAAAGATTTAATCTGCTAATAACATGTGGAGCTTTTGGCAATCGACTCACTAAACGGCTGCATCACAATATGCACCTTCCATTAGACCATGTTGAAGTGCAGATGGACAACTTCTCAAGAGAGAGTCTTAAGATGTGTATTTTCGTTTTAGATTTTTTTAAATTACTTTTCAGAATGTTGCTGCACAGTTATTAACAGCACATATTGCTTTCTATCATCAACCTCATGCTCAATTTTTCTGTCTTGTTTTTATGACTCAGTTACACATAAGCCTTCTTATACTCCCTTCTTTTCAGAACCTCTTCTGAAAAGCTTGTGATGGAAGTGTATGGACTTACTAAATTGCACATCACATGTGATGGCAGTGCTTATGCGTCTGAGGCTTTTTCCTCTGCGTATGAGATAATGCCTTAGCATATGAGACTGTCCTGCCCGAGATTGTGGGGCTTTAGCTGGTAAATATACAAGGGTGTGTGCCTATGCAAACAAGGCTTTAATTCCCTAAAATGGCAGCTGTTGTCCTATGAGGATGAAGTTATCTTAATGTGTCATGTAATAGTTGTTTTTGGTCTTATGGCAGCTGTACATGGTCATAGGGCTGCATATGTCTTATTAAGATGGTGCTTATCTGTATTAAAATGCACCTGCAATGGTATTTAAGTATCTGTTCGGTGGCATGTGTAGCTGCAGATACACATGCTGTGCATAGTCCGCCGTCTGGTGTTGGGCTCGGAGTGTTACAAGTTGTTTTTCTTCGAAGAAGTCTTTTGGAGTCACGAGACCGAGGGACTCCTCCCACTTCGGTTCCATATCGCATGGGCGTCGACTCCATCTTAGATTGTTTTCTTTCCGCCGTCTGGTTCGGACGTGTTCCTTTTCGCTCCGTGTTTCGGGTCGGAAAGTTAGTCAGAATCTCGGAAACTTCGTCGGTATTGTTTCGTTCGGTATCGGGGTAGTTAGAACAAATCGACACCGAATCTTGAAGAGCTTCGGTAGCACTTAGGGGTAATTTCGATCATCCGTCGGGACCTGGTCGGCCCGACCGCGTGCAACATCGAGACTGATGGAACGGACCTCGTTCCGATTCTGTCCTAAATGCCATAATAAATATCCTTATACGGATCAACATTTGGTCTGTAACTTGTGCCTGTCCCCCGAGCACAAGGAGGATACGTGCGAAGCCTGTCGCGCGTTTTGGTCGAGGAAAACGCTCAGAGACCGAAGAGCCAGGAGGTTGCAGATGGCGTCCACGCCGACAGGACAACAACGGTTCGAGGAGGAGGAAGAAGAATCTTTCTCCATCCACGAGTCGGATTCCGAAGAATTCGACGTCGAAGAACAACCAACCGTGAGTAAGACGTCGAAACAAAAATCACACGAAAAGACTGACAAAGCCCAGGGGACGCCACCGCCAACAGGCCATGGCTTAACCCGGAAAGTAGGTGACCGTCCAACGGCACCGAAAAAGGGCGAGCTGCTGTCGAAGTCATCCGACTCCGGTCGAGATACAGGCACGCAGCACTCTCGGGACCGAGAGAGTGACGCAGAAAAAATTCGGCACTGACACAGCGGCACCAAAGTTGGTCGGCACCGAGAGGGCACGACGCCGAAAAGACAAAAGATCTTGTCGGAGCCGAAAAAATCCAGGGATACGGTTTCGGTGCCGAAACGCCCGGCAACCGAACCGAAAACTGGTTCCTACTCAGAGGAACAGGGACTGTCCTCTCAACTAAAAAAACACAGATTTGAGGAGGAATTACAAACAATTGAGCCAGATCACACGCAAAAGCGGATCTCCATTCAAAAGGATACAGGGAAGATTAGCACTCTTCCCCCAATCAAAAAGAAAAGGAAACTTGACTTCCAGCAAGGAGACAAGCAACCACAAGCGAAGGTGGTAAAGAAGGTAACTCCACCACCCTCTCCACCACCATCAACTCATTCATCACCGGCACAAACTCCACCATTAACACACTCACCAGCTCATACCACAATGAGCCAGGATGATCAGGATGCATGGGACCTCTACGACGCTCCAGTATCGGACAATAGCCCAGAGTCGTACCCAACTAAACCGTCACCACCTGAGGACAGTACATCATATGCACAGGTGGTAGCTAGGGCAGCCGAATTCCATAATGTCTCGCTACATTCGGACCCTATTGAGGATGACTTCCTCCTTAACACCCTGTCCTCCACCCATAGCCATTATCAAAGCCTTCCCATGCTTCCAGGAATGCTAAGGCAGTCAAAACAAATATTTCAAGAGCCAGTTAAAAGCAGAGCCATAACTCCAAGGGTGGAGAAAAAATACAACGCTCCGCCCACAGACCCTGTTTTTATTACATCACAACTGACACCAGACTCAGTAGTTGTGGGGGCAGCTCGTAAAAGAGCCAACTCGCATACATCAGGCAACGCACCACCTCTGGACAAGGAGAGCCGCAAATTTGATGCAGCGGGAAAAAGGGTTGCAGCACAAGCGGCAAATCAGTGGCACATCGCCAACTCGCAAGAACTCCTGGCGAGATACGACAGGGCTCATTGGGATGAGATGCAACATCTCATCGAACACCTCCCCAAAGAGTTCCAAAAACGAGCGCAACAGGTGGTGGAAGAGGGACAAAGTATCTCGAACAATCAGATACGGTCTTCCATGGATGCAGCGGATACAGCTGCAAGGACAATAAATACTGCAGTCACGATAAGGAGGCACGCATGGCTGCGCACATCTGGGTTCAAACCCGAAATACAACAGGCTGTGCTCAATATGCCGTTTAATGAACAGCAATTGTTTGGGCCGGAGGTCGACACTGCAATTGAAAAATTAAAAAACGACACCGATACACCAAAGCCATGGGCGCACTCTACTCCCCGCAGGGCAGAGGCACATTTGGCACATTTCGTAAAACAACTTTTAGGGGAGGGTTTCGAGGTCAACCCACAGAAACCAGCACCTCACAAACAAGACCACCTCCCTACCAGGGACAATATCAAAGGGGAGGTTTTCGGGGACAATAGAGAGGGGGCCAATTCCCAAGAAACCGGGGAAAATTTCAAGGTCCCAAAACCCCTCAAAATAAACAGTGACTCACAAGTCACACAACCCCTTCACACAACACCAGTGGGGGGAAGACTAAGCCAGTTCTACAAATCTTGGGAGGAAATAACAACAGACACTTGGGTCTTAGCAATTATCCAACATGGTTATTGCATAGAATTTCTCCAACTCCCTCCAAACGTCCCACCGAAAACACACAATATGTCAAAACAGCATATAGACCTTCTAGGACTAGAAGTTCAGGCATTGCTGCAAAAGGACGCAATAGAACTGGTACCACGTCATCAAAAGAACACAGGAGTTTACTCACTGTACTTTCTAATACCAAAAAAAGACAAAACTCTAAGACCAATACTAGATCTCAGAACACTAAACACCTACTTCAAATCAGACCACTTTCACATGGTCACATTACAAGACGTAATCCCACTGCTCAAACAGCAAGACTACAAAACAAGATTAGATCTAAAAGATGCGTATTTCCATATACCGATACATCCTTCGCACAGGAAATACCTAAGGTTCGTATTCAAAGGAATACATTACCAATTCAAAGTGTTGCCATTCGGAATAACAACTGCGCCAAGAGTCTTTACAGAATGCCTGGCAGTAGTAGCTGCACATATCAGAAGGCAGCAAATACATGTGTTCCCATACCTAGACGATTGGTTAATCAAAACCGATACGCTAAAACGGTGTTCACAACACACAAAATATGTCATAGAAACCCTACACAACCTAGGTTTCTCAATCAACTACGCAAAGTCACACCTGCAGCCGTGTCAAACACAGCAATACTTAGGAGCAACAATCAACACAGCAAAAGGGATTGCTACTCCAAGTCCACAAAGAGTACAAACATTTCACAATGTAATACAAACCTTGTATCCAAAACAAAAAGTACAAGTCAAAATAATACTGAAACTACTAGGCATGATGTCTTCATGCATAGCCATTGTCCCAAACGCAAGATTGCACATGCGGCCCTTACAACAGTGCCTAGCATCACAGTGGTCACAGGCACAGGGTCAACTTCTAGATCTGGTGTTGGTAGACCGCCAAACATACATCTCGCTTCTATGGTGGAACAGTACAAATTTAAACAAAGGGCGGCCTTTCCAAGACCCAGTGCCAACATACGTTATAACAACGGATGCTTCCATGACAGGGTGGGGAGCACACCTCAATCAACACAGCATCCAAGGACAATGGGACATACATCAAAGAAAGTTTCACATAAATCACTTAGAACTGTTAGCAGTATTTCTAGCGTTGAAAGCATTCCAACCCATGATAACCCACAAATACATTCTTGTCAAAACAGACAACATGACGACAATGTATTATTTAAACAAACAGGGGGGGACACACTCGACACAGTTGTGTCTCCTAACACAAAAAATATGGCATTGGGCAATTCACAACCATATTCGCCTAATAGCACAATTTATTCCAGGGATCCAGAACCAACTAGCAGACAATCTGTCTCGGGATCACCAACAAATCCACGAATGGGAAATTCACCCCCAAATACTGAACACTTACTTTCAAATTTGGGGAACACCTCAAATAGATCTATTTGCAACAAAAGAAAATGCAAAATGCCAAAACTTCGCATCCAGGTACCCACACAGGTACTCCCAAGGCAATGCTCTATTGATGAATTGGTCAGGGATATTTGCGTACGCTTTTCCCCCTCTCCCTCTCCTTCCATACCTAGTAAACAGATTGAGTCAAAACAATCTCAAACTCATACTAATAGCACCAACATGGGCAAGACAACCTTGGTATACAACACTACTAGACTTGTCAGTAGTACCTCATGTCAAACTACCCAACAGACCAGATCTGTTAACACAACACAAACAACAGATCAGGCATCCAAACCCAGCATCGCTGAATCTAGCAATTTGGCTCCTGAAATCCTAGAATTTGGACACTTAGACCTCACACAAGAATGTATGGAGGTCATAAAACAAGCTAGAAAACCTTCCACTAGACACTGCTATGCAAGTAAATGGAAAAGATTTGTTTATTACTGCCATAATGAGCAAATTCATCCATTGCATGCGTCTCCAAAAGATGTAGTAGGATATTTACTACATTTGCAAAAATCCAATCTAGCTTTCTCTTCCATAAAGATACATCTCGCCGCAATATCTGCTTACCTGCAGATTACTCATTCAACTTCCCTGTTTAGAATACCTGTCATTAAAGCGTTTATGGAAGGCCTAAAGAGAATTATACCACCAAGAACACCACCTGTTCCTTCATGGAACCTCAACATTGTCTTAACAAGGCTCATGGGTCCACCTTTCGAACCCATGCATTCTTGTGAAATGCAATACTTAATGTGGAAAGTTGCATTTCTCATTGCCATCACATCTCTAAGAAGAGTAAGTGAAATACAGGCATTTACCATACAAGAACCATTTATTCAAATACACAAGAATAAAGTAGTTCTAAGAACAAATCCAAAATTCTTACCAAAGGTTATCTCACCGTTCCACTTAAATCAAACAGTAGAATTACCAGTGTTCTTCCCACAGCCAGATTCAATAGCTGAAAGAGCACTACATACATTAGACATCAAAAGAGCACTAATGTACTACATTGACAGAACAAAAGTAATTAGAAAGACAAAACAACTATTTATTGCCTTTCAAAAACCTCATACAGGAAATCCAATTTCAAAACAAGGTATTGCCAGATGGATAGTTAGGTGCATCCAAACCTGCTATCTTAAAGCAAAGAGAGAGCTGCCTATTACACCAAAGACACACTCAACCAGAAAGAAAGGTGCTACTATGGCCTTTCTAGGAAATATTCCAATGAACAAAATATGTAAGGCAGCAACATGGTCTACGCCTCATACATTTACTAAACACTACTGTGTAGATGTGTTATCTGCACAACAAGCCACAGTAGGACAAGCCGTACTAAGAACTTTATTTCAAACTACTTCCACTCCTACAGGCTGAACCACCGCTTTTGGGGAGATAACTGCTTACTAGTCTATGCACAGCATGTGTATCTGCAGCTACACATGCCACCGAACGGAAAATGTCACTTACCCAGTGTACATCTGTTCGTGGCATTAGTCGCTGCAGAGTCACATGCGCCCACCCGCCTCCCCGGGAGCCTGTAGCCGTTTGGAAGTATATCTTCAACATTTGTACATTTGTAAATATATTACTTTAACCTTCATTTGGTACATACGTATTCATTCCATTGCATGGGCACTATTACTAGCATACACAACTCCTACCTCACCCTCTGCGGGGAAAACAATCTAAGATGGAGTCGACGCCCATGCGCAATGGAACCGAAGTGGGAGGAGTCCCTCGGTCTCGTGACTCCAAAAGACTTCTTCGAAGAAAAACAACTTGTAACACTCCGAGCCCAACACCAGACGGCAGACTATGCACAGCATGTGAATCTGCAGCGACTAATGCCACGAACAGATGTACACTGGGTAAGTGACATTTTCCTTATGTAGCAAGGCGGCAGTATTATGTGGAGTGACTGGGGGTCCTACCATGTCATACTAGCACATTATCCAGAAGTGGACCTCTGGTTCACACCTGTAAACCTTATTTCAGTCCTGGTAGAGTCGCAAGGAGCAGTCAGGCTACTTAGAAGAACATGTGTAAAGCATTTCACAATACCAACATGAACGATAAGTAACAGACAAGACTCAAAAGAAATCCAACACCAATTTAGAAAAATAAAGCAGAATTGTAACTTAATTGAGACACCAAAACAATCTTTGAATCTTACATACAATCGGAGTTGTGGATTTTTAAAGCATTTAAAAACAGATGCAATTTTAGTTGTCAAACGAATACCATTGAAGTCAGTGGGGGAAAGCACAGTGTGCAATCGGTCACTAGTGGGGTAATTTCCCTAGAACTCACCTGGAGTTAAGGTCTGAGGTTTCTATAGACAAGGTTTCTATAGCACCTTTTCACCTTGCCGTGAGAGACTGGGTGCAGAGGTAGCATTGCTGTCCTTAGAAACGAACTGGAACCACGAGTGCAGTCAAAGATGCAGTACTCTGTAAAACCACACTTGGAGATGGATTTACACTGTATTCTTGGAGAGTAGAGGCCGTTGGGATCCCAGGACCTGGATTCCACAGCTGGCACTCCGCCACCAGATCCGGCAGCTCCGGGTGCAGAGTTGGCCTTGCAGCTGTCAATCACAGCAGGGCTGCCAAAGATGCTTTGCCACTTAGTCGAAGTTGCCTTTTTCAGGATGCAGGATCTGAGCAGTGGGGTCGTTGCTGATGTCTGTCACTATTGCTACTATCGCTGGGAGTTGCTCTGGAGTTGGGGACGTCCGGGGACGGGTCGGTTAGCGGGCTGGTGGCCAACAAGCCTGGGCTGCGGCAAAAGTAATCCAGAGTACTTCATTGGCTGGAGGTCGACAGGAGTGGTGGAGCAGCTCAAACCTTGGTGTGAGCCTCACTACAACTCCCAGGGTGTAAGTCGCCGACTTTTTGTGGGCTCACTCAAGAGGGGCTCGATGGGTTCCACTTCTTGTGACAGCACAATGATTCTTCTGCAGGTTGCAGGTGACTGGTTCCACCAGTCAGGAGAGTCTGCTTCAGTTTCTGGCGTCCACTGGAGTCACACTTGCTGGGAGCAAAAGCTTTTCCACAGGCACACAGTTCCAGTATATGGTCTCCACTTAAGTGTTCTCTCTTTGGCTGCAACGGGGTTGAAAGTCCTGTTGTCGGTGACAGCGTCTTCTCTGTGCCTCTTCTCGGATTTGAAGTCAGAACTGAGGTTCTGGTTCGTGTGGAGCCCCTTAAATCCTAGCTTAGGGGGTGTTAAGGGTGTGAGTGAGAGTGGCCAGTGAGCTACTAGTCCCTTCAGCTAGTCTGCTGCTGAGGTTACGACGTCCCGTGGGAATATGTCACTTGTCTATCAAGAATCCACTAATTCAAGGTTTGCCAAGATGGCTGTACAGACCTCCTAGCCCACCCTAAGGGAGTGGCTAGCCTCTTGGAGGTGTACACATCCTGCATAATTAATGTTCCCGCCTTTCAGCCTGGAAAGGGTGGGAAGGGCTTTGTCCTTGAGTGGGGGACAAGAGATTACATATCAAAGGTGGTGAAAGCCTTTGAGGCTTACCGTCTTGATTACTGCAAACATTAGCCATCCCAGGAGGGTGGAGGTGTGACCTCTTCCCTACCCAAGTCTTTTGTCTCTGTTCTGGGGGAAGTGCTAGCACAACCAGTAGGAGGGCACACTCTTGTTGTGCAGGCAACTGGCTCAGGGGAACCTGCCAAGGCAAGAGAAAGCTGGCAACTTTCATGGGCATCCTCTAAGGACGCCACCAAGGTACATGCTAGGTAACCCTGGGTATGAGAATTGTGCTCAGGGTTAAAAAGCACGGCATTTGATGCCAAACACAGGGAACTCAGTTGGGCTATCGTGGAGCTGGACAGCTGGTGTTTGCCCGGACGCCAGCCATGTTATCCTATGGACCGCCTGTCACTTGCGGTAGCATGAAGTTTTAAATGTTATCATAGGGTCATATATGTCCTCACTCATAACACAGTGCATCCTGCCTCCTGGGCTGTAGGAAGCATGCCTTCGTGGTGACTGATCTGTACTATGGGCTGTGAAGGGTCTCTGTCTGTACTTGGTGTGGGCAAAGTCAGACTTGAGCAGACAAGCTGCTCGTTCAGGCTGACACGGCAGCTCTGCAGGCTTTGCTTTTAATAGGGCAAAGCAGGTGGCACAATCAGTGCTGCAGCCTTGGTGACCCCTTCACCATCCCTGCCCAGGGTACCACTGATACTATTTGCAACAACACTACAGAGGTGGTAAAGACGTTGCCATTTGGGTTTACAAAATCACAGAACAATTTAAGGGAAACAGCATGGGCACTGAGGTCTGATTAGCAGGCCTCAGTGCACTTTCACATAAAAAAGTTACAGTAGTTTAAATGGGGACAGAAAGTGGGGGGCATCTGCAAAGAGCCTAGTTGCTTACGCTTTACAGTTGACATTGTGTCTAACATACATAGACGGTACATTGGCTTATGAGGCTGTATTTGCAAGAGAACATAAACATAATATAACGTAACATATATTTGTAGAGTGCAGTGTTTACCCTTGGGGAGGTTTGTTGGCATTGTTAACAGATTACAGATGTTTATTGTTATCCAACTCAGTGGTACTTGTTTTACCTCTCTCAGAAGTATGTAAACCTGAGTGGGACTCCTGGGATTCTAACCTACAAACCCCGGGGTGAAACAGAGTGTTCTGGGGTAGATGAATTACTCCACTGAGCCACGAAACATAGCTAATGATAACATCACCTGGGCAAGTGATATCAGCATTTGAGCATTCAGCTTTGCATTTTATACTTATAATTGAGCATATGAAGCAGCATCTGCCTCAGGATAACTGTCCCTGGACAGAAGACAATTGTACCTTTTAATAGGAGGCTGTATGTGAGTGCTTGGCAGGTACATGTAGAAATATGAGGTAGCACATGGCAGAAGATAGAGCCAGGCCTATTGGATTTGATCATTTTGATATGTTTCTAGAGTCTTCTAGACAACACGATTCGATATTCTGGCTGAGGCACTAGGGACCCAGTTGGCCCGAACCAGAAGGTCAGTTCCACTGCATCAGTATACAACTCACTGAGCAGTATTTATGTAAGATGTGTTTTTGGTAATGGCCAGTCCCATCAGACCAGACAGGGACACTGTAGTGGAAACCCAAATCTTTTTTTCATGAATCACACACTCAAAGAGCACGGCGAAACACAATGTTCGATGGCATATGTTGCTGCAGATACACATGTTTGGCACAGTCCGCTGCCTGGTGTTGGGCTCGGAGTATTACAAGTTGTTTTTCTTCGAAGAAGTCTTTTTTGGTCACGGGACCGAAGGACTCCTCCCTCTTCGGCTCCATTGCGCATGGGCGTCGACTCCATCTTAGATTGTTTTTTTCCGCTGTCGGGTTCGGACGTATTCCTTTTCGCTCCGTGTTTCGGTTCGGAAAGTTAGTCAGAATCTCGGAAGAAAGCGTCGGTATTGTTCCGTTCGGTATCGGGATAGTTAGGTACATCGACACCGATCATCGGAAGACTTTGGGGTAGCTTCGATTCCCCCATCGGGGCCTGGTCGGCCCGACCGCGTGCGACATCGAAGCCGATGGAACGGACCCCGTTCCGTTTCTGCCCAAAATGTCACAGTAAGTATCCTTATACAGATCAGCACTTGGTCTGTAACTTGTGCTTGTCCCCCGAGCACAAGGAGGATACCTGTGAGGCCTGTCGAGCCTTCTGGTCCAGAAAAACACTCCGGGACCGAAGAGCCAGGCGTCTACAAATGGCGTCCACGCCGACAAAACAACGTTTCGACGACGAAGAGGAAACATTCTGATGGATACAACTACCTGTGGATTCCTCACCTCATGAATACTCCCATGGCGCCAGCATTCGACGGAAATCTTCTTACTAGTCTCTGCACGTCGACGAGGACGTCACTCTAGCCCACGCGACGCCGTCTGACGTCATACAGGCAATAAGAGGTCCTCGACGACGTGCGGACGTCAGTTCCCTTTTTTCCGTGCATTCGAAACGGTTATCTTCGAGGGAGCAACTGTTACTCTTGCGGTTACAGTGTATATCTTGCTGCGTAGTCTTTCGCTGTGGAAATAATGTCGCAGAGGAAGTCTGGATTTAAGCCTTGTCGTGAGTGTGGAGGCAAGATGTCGGTGACGGATCCTCATTCCGATTGCCTTTGGTGTTTGAGCTCCGACCACGACGTCTCGACTTGTGATTCATGTCAGCACATGAATCCAAAGGCCCTCAAGGAACGTGAGGCGAAGCTGTTTATGGCCAAGTCAAAGGGGAAACATCACAAGAAGTCTTCTTCCCCAAGACATCGGCGTCATCGAGACTCCCGGCGCCGTAGAGAATCTCGGCGTCATTCAAAGGAGACTCGCTCCAGGTCTCCGGATCGGCGCCGAAGGACATGGGAGGTCAGTCCCACGGTTACGCCGCATCCTTCGACGCCGTTGCCCTCTCCGGCGTCTCCAACTTCACCTGGACAGGCGTCGGTGATTGAGGTATTGGAGCCTCAAGTGTTTTCTCCGGCGCAGACGCCGAGGCCGGCGTCGGGGTCGCCTCCGAGACAGGCACCCCAGTATCCGGCTTTTCCCACCCCTGGAGCCGATAGTTCCGCATTCTTGAATGCGATGTATGCCATCTTCCAACAGATGGCTCCAGGGGGTGCTCCGGCTGGGCCTTTGGCCTTTTCTTTGGGTGATCCTGCGCCTCTTCGGCCGGCACCCTTTATGCCCTTTCTCCCGTTTGGGAACGTGGGCTCGGCGCCACTGTCGGCGCCGGTGGCCGCTCCGGTGGCTTCAGAAGGATTGGCCCCGGGGATTTCCATCCCGTCGACGTCGGGATTTCGGCCTGTGACTCCGATGGGTCCATCTGCGGCAGTTGCTCTTCCGTCGGCGCCGAAGTTACCTGTGGCGCCGGATGCGGCGTCGGTGGCTTCTGAAGATCGGCGCCGATCTTCGACTTCGGCGGAGGCATTGTCGACTCCGCGTATTGAGCAACGACTTCATTCAAGGAGACGTGCTCTCCGTGTATTAGAAGAGCAGGAGTACCAACGAGCCCTAGAGGAAGGAGAGCTAGAGGACTCGGGTGATGGGCTGCGTGGACTGGAGTCGGCCAGTGGGCTGGACACTTCCCCTGAGTGGGACCTTTCGTCCCCGGGGGAATATACGGAGGAGGCTGCTTCCTTTCATGCAGTGGTACGGAAGGCAGCTAGTTTTTTGGACCTGCCTTTGCCGGTGGTGGAGGCAAAACAAAACCTTTTGACAGAGGTGTTACATCCGGCCTCAGCCGCGGCAGAGCCTCTGTTACCATTTAATGACGCTCTGCTGGATCCGGTGTTAGAGGTGTGGAAGAGGCCGGCATCTTCCCCAGCAGCTCACAGAGCCGTGGCCAGGAGGTATCGGACGGCTCCAACTGACCCTGGTTTCCTATCTAGGCACCCTACGCCGGAGAGCTTGGTGGTGCAGGCCTCCTGTTCGTCCAAGTCAGCGCCTGGTTCTTTTCCGACGGTGCCTGGGGACAGAGATTCAAAGAAGCTAGAGGCGCAGTCGAAGAAGATTTTTTCATCCTGCAGTCTGGCGTTAAAAGCCACCAATGCAACCTGTATCCTGGGGAGGTATATTCATGCTCTGATGGATGACATTTCCTCTTCGTTTACAGAGCTTCCCCAGGGTCTTTTGGATCTTGTCTCAAATGCCCAGGCTGCTGCAACCCAAATTATCCAGACGGGACTGGATACCACCGACTCGGTAGCCAGGGCAATGGGCACAACTGTGGTGGCAAGGAGACAGGCCTGGCTCCGTAACTCGGGCTTTTCGGCAGATGTACAGTCCACATTGTTGGATCTCCCGTTTGATGGGGACAAACTGTTTGGAGCTAAGGCTGATTCGGCCTTGGAACGTTTTAAAGAAAGCAGGGCCACGGCTAAGTCGTTAGGGCTCCAAGCTCCTTCTTCCACGGCCTCTTCCAGATTCTTCAGGAGGTTTCGTGGATTTGGGCGTGGCTCTTCCTCCTCTTCCTTTCGGGGGAGATATCAGCAACCTGCTTCTTCCCATCCCTATAGATCTTTCAGGGGGAGAGGTAGGGTCCGCACCAGAGGAGCCTCTCAGCAGCACTCTGCCTCTTCCTCATCCTCTGGCGGGGTGCAGCAGGGGAAGCAGCCTTAGGCTTCCACCATTTCCCACTCACTCCTCTCCTGTAGGGGGAAGATTACAGCATTTTCTCACCAAATGGAAGACTGTTACATCGGACACTTGGGTTCTCAGTGTTGTGGGAAAAGGCTACACCCTTCCCTTTTGGGAGTTCCCGCCCCTCATCCCGCCCCACCCTTCGTATTGTTCAGAAGAACACCTCCTGTTGCTAGAACAGGAGGTGCAAGTCCTCCTTTCAAAGGGCGCAGTGGAGTTGGTCCCGGAGCAGGAAAGGGGTCGAGGAGTTTACTCAAGGTATTTCCTGATTCCCAAGAAGGATGGTCGTTTGAGACCAATTCTGGACCTGAGGATCTTGAATTGGTTCCTCAAGCAGGAAAAGTTCAAGATGCTGACCCTAGCACAGGTGCTTTTGGCGTTGAACATGGAAGACTGGATGGTGTCTGTCGACTTGCAGGATGCTTACTTTCATATCCCGATACTCAAGTCGCACAGGAAGTATCTCCGGTTTGTGGTGGGATCGCAACACTATCAGTTTGCGGTCCTTCCGTTTGGTCTTACTTCAGCACCTCGAGTCTTCACGAAGGTGATGTCGGTGGTTGCGGCAGAACTCAGAAGGAAGGGGATAGCAGTATTCCCTTACTTGGACGACTGGTTGATCAAAGCCAAGTCCCCGGAGCTTGTGTCGCATCATCTGCAGTCAACAACCCAGTTGTTGTTCGACCTGGGTTTTTCGGTGAACGAGCCCAAATCTCACCTAGAGCCCTCTCAGCGCCTCCTGTTCATAGGGGCAGTACTGGATACAACATTGGGTCGGGCCTTTCCTCCGCCTCAGCGGATTCAAGATATTCAGGATTTGGTTCCAATGTTTCGAAATGGAGCGGTAGTTCCAGTCCTCAAGGTCCTTCGTCTGCTCGGTCTTTTTGCCTCCTGCATTCTGTTGGTCACGCATGCTCGCTGGCACATGAGGGCTCTTCAGTGGTGCCTCCGAAGGCAGTGGTCTCAACTCAGAGGGGATCTAGAGGGTACTGTCAAGATCTCCAGAGATGCTGCTGTGGATTTGAAGTGGTGGATTGCAAGCAACAATCTTTCACAAGGAAAGCCGTTCCAGCAGTCGCCACCAGTGACCACAGTCATAACGGATGCTTCCACTCTAGGGTGGGGAGCTCATCTGGGGGATCTGGAGATCAAAGGTCTTTGGTCTCCAGAGGAACAGATGTTTCACATCAATCTGTTAGAGTTACGGGCTGTACGTCTGGCTCTCAAGGCCTTCCTCCCTTCCCTTCGTGGTCAGTCGGTACAGGTCCTAACGGACAATACTACCACGATGTGGTACATAAACAAGCAGGGAGGAGTGGGGTCGTACCTTCTCTGCAGAGAAGCTCTTCGACTATGGTCCTGGGCAAAGGACCATCGGATTTGCTTGATAGCAAACCATCTGGCCGGAGTTTTGAACGTGCCTGCGGACAGTCTCAGTCGCCACTTCTCGGCAGACCATGAGTGGCGTCTCCATCCAGATCAAGTCCGTTTAATCTTCCAGAGGTGGGGGTTTCCTCGGGTAGATCTGTTCGCCACTCGAGAGAACGCGCATTGTCCGTTGTTCTGCAGCCTTCAGTATCCGATGCAGGGAGCGTTGGGGGACGCGTTTCAAATAACCTGGTGCGGCCAGTTGCTTTACGCGTTTCCTCCCATACCCTTGATTCCTCGAGTATTGAGGAAGATTCGCCAAGACCGGGCTCTAGTAATCTTAATAGCTCCGGATTGGCCAAGGAGGGTGTGGTACTCCGACCTTCTCCAACTCTCAATGTGCCCGCCGCTCCGTCTCCCTTTCAGGGCAGACCTCCTCTCGCAGTCGCAGGGGCAGGTTCTACACCCCAACCTCCAGAGTCTGCACCTACATGCCTGGAGATTGAACGGGGCAACCTGAGTTCCTTCTCTCTCCCGCCTGAGGTAGTGGATGTTATATTAGCGGCCAGGCGACACTCCACTAAATCTATCTACGCTAATAGGTGGTCTAAATTTGTTGCGTGGTGTGGAGAGAGGCAGATTGATCCTTTGCATGCTCATCTATCGGACGTTTTGTCTTTTGCTCTATCTCTGGCGCAGAAAGGTTGTGCAGTGGCTACCATTAAGGGTTATTTATCGGCCTTGTCAGCCTTCATATGTCTTCCAGACCAACCATCTTTATTTAAATCCCCTATTGTTATCAGATTCTTGAAAGGTCTTCTAAATCAATATCCTCCAAAGCCATTCATTATGCCGCAATGGGATTTGTCCTTGGTCCTGACTTTCCTTATGGGGTCCCCTTTTGAACCTATGCATTCTTGCCCCTTGAGGTATTTGGTTTTAAAAACAGTCTTCCTGATAGCTATAACATCAGCAAGGAGAGTGAGTGAGTTGCAGGCCTTATCAGTAAAGCCCCCTTATACAACTTTTTATGGGGATAAGGTGGTGTTGAGGACCAAGGCTGCTTTCCTCCCGAAGGTTGTTTCACCCTTCCATTTGGCTCAGGCAATTACTTTGTCCACGTTCTATCCTCCGCCTCATCCTTCCAAAGAGGAAGAAAGACTGCACCGTCTGGATCCAAAGAGAGCGTTGAGCTTCTTTATTGATAGAACAAAGGATTTCAGGCTGGAGGATCAGCTGTTTATTGGATACGTGGGCAAGAGGAGAGGAAAGGCAGTCCACAAGAGAACACTATCCAGGTGGGTTGTTCTTTGCATTAAAATATGTTACTCTTTGGCAAAGAAGGATCCTCCTGAGGGCATTAGAGCTCATTCCACCAGAGCTAAGTCGGCCACTTCGGCCTTGGCCAGGGGTGTTCCTGTGGTCGACATCTGCAAGGCCGCAACTTGGTCGTCCCTTCACACTTTTGCAAAACATTACTGTTTGGATTCTGAGGTTAGAAGGGACGGCCATTTTGCACGGTCAGTGCTGCAGGATTTCTTGGTTTGACCATTTAGGCACCCACCGCCGGGCGTGGTACTGCTTTGGGACTCTATTCATGAGGTGAGGAATCCACAGGTAGTTGTATCCATCAGAAGAACGAGTTACTTACCTTCGGTAACGACTTTTCTGGTGGATACATTAGCTACCTGTGGATTCCTCACGGTCCCACCCGCCTCCCCGTTGCCTTTCTGGTCTTACCAAGTAATCCTTGAGTGCGCTCCTCTTGGTCTTTGAGGGTGCAATAGATGTGTATATAATATATTTATATATATGTATATATCTTTGTGTATATACTTGGTGTGTGTATATATTTTAAAAGAGAAAGTTTTATATATATATATTTATATAAAAAGATTTACAGTTATTCATACAATGTTGTGTGTTTTTACAATATAATGGGATATTGCCTTGCTCTTTCATTGCATTGCCTGGTTGTTCTCATGCACGTAAAAAATTATTGGTACTGACGTCCGCACGTCGTCGAGGACCTCTTATTGCCTGTATGACGTCAGACGGCGTCGCGTGGGCTAGAGTGACGTCCTCGTCGACGTGCAGAGACTAGTAAGAAGATTTCCGTCGAATGCTGGCGCCATGGGAGTATTCATGAGGTGAGGAATCCACAGGTAGCTAATGTATCCACCAGAAAAGTCGTTACCGAAGGTAAGTAACTCGTTCTTCTCGGTTCCGGACTCAGAATCCGGAGACTCCGACGTCGAACAACAGCAACAAACTGTGAGTAAGACGTCGAAAAGTAAAACCATCGACAAAACGAAAGCCCAGGGGACGCCACTGCCAACAGGCCATGGCTCGACCCATAAAACAGGCGACCCGTCGAAGGCGCCGAAAAAGGGCACGCCCATAGCGAAGACACCCGACTCCGGTCGAGGGACCGCCATGGAGCAACCTCGGAGCCGAGAAAGCGGCTCCGAGAGACAAAAACAAGATACCGGCACCGAAAAACATCGGCACGAGAATCCATGCCGAAAGGAACAAAAATTCTATCGGTGCCGAAACCGAAAAAAGATTCTCTCTCGGCGCCGAAAAATACCACACCTTCATCCTACTCAGAGGAACAAGGAATAAGTGGCCAGATGCACAGATTTGGACAAGAGCTCCAAAGTGTAGAATCAGACTACACACAAAAGAGACTGTACATCCAGCAAGACACAGGGAAGATATCAACCCTTCCCCCAATAATGAGGAAAAGAAGGATCAGTCTCCTCAAGGATGACGCACAACCACAAGCCAAAGTGGTTAAAAAAGTCACGCCTCCGCCCTCTCCACTACAACAGGCATCGCCGGCACAAACACCGCCACAAATGCACTCACCAGCGCAAACTACCATAAGTCAAGATAATCAGGATCAAGACGCTTGGGACCTATACGACACCCCAGTGCCGGACAATGATCCAGATTCATACCCTACAAAGCCGTCACCGCCAGAGGACAGTACCTCATACTCACAACTGGTGGCTAGGGCTGCAGAATTCCACAATGTCCAACTGCATTCCGATCCTATAGAGGATGATTTTTTATTTAACACCCTCTCGGCTACACATAGCCAATATCAATGTCTCCCAATGCTACCGGGGATGTTACGGCACGCAAAACAAATTTTTGAAGAGCCCGTAAAATCAAGAGCCATCACCCCAAGGGTGGATAAAAAATACAAACCACCACCCACAGATCCAGTGTTTATTACTTCGCAGTTACCACCTGACTCCGTAGTAGTAGGGGCAGCTCGCAAAAGAGCAAATTCCCATACATCTGGCGATGCCCCACCTCCGGACAAAGAAAGCAGAAAATTTGATGCGGCAGGAAAAAGAGTAGCATCACAGGCAGCCAACCAGTGGCGCATCGCAAATTCTCAAGCGCTGCTGGCCAGATATGACCGCGCTCACTGGGATGAGATGCAACTTCTCGTAGACCATCTTCCCCAAGAATACCAAAAAAGGGCGCAGCAAATAGTTGAAGAGGGACAAACGATCTCAAACAATCAAATCCGCTCTTCACTGAACGCAGCCGATACTGCAGCGAGAACAGTCAACACTGCTGTCACCATAAGGAGACACGCTTGGCTCCGCACTTCAGGCTTCAAACCTGAAATCCAGCAGGCTGTCCTTAATATGCCCTTCAACGAAAAACAACTTTTTGGCCCTGAAGTGGACACAGCCATTGAAAAACTTAAAAAGGACACAGACACGGCCAAGGCTATGGGCGCACTCTACTCCCCGCAGAGCAGAGGCTCTTTTAGAAAAACTCCATTTAGAGGGGGGTTTCGTGGCCAACCCACAGACACCACCAGCCAACAAACAAGAACCACACCATATCAGGGTTCCTTCCAAAGGGGAGGTTTCAGGGGATGTAGAGGGGGTCAATTCCCAAGGAGTAGGGGAAGATTCCAGACTCCAAAAACACCTCCACCTAAACAGTGACTTTCAAGTCACGCAACCCCTTCACTCAACACCAGTGGGGGGAAGACTAAGCCAATTCTACCAATCTTGGCAACAGATTACAACAGACAATTGGGTATTAGCAATAATCCAACATGGCTATTGCATAGAATTCCACAAATTCCCACCAAACATCCCTCCCAAAACACGCAAAATGTCACCACAACATTTAGAACTTTTAGGACTAGAAGTTCAAGCACTACTGCAAAAGGATGCAATAGAGTTAGTACCAGTACAACAAAAAAACACAGGAGTTTACTCCCTGTACTTTCTAATTCCAAAAAAAGACAAAACATTAAGACCAATATTAGATCTCAGGACACTAAATACCTACATCATATCGGACCATTTTCACATGGTCACACTACAAGACATCATTCCACTGCTCAAACAGCAAGATTACATGACCACATTAGACCTAAAGGATGCGTACTTTCATATACCAATACACCCTTCTCACAGAAAGTACCTACGGTTCGTATTCAAAGGAATACATTACCAATTCAAAGTGTTGCCATTCGGAATAACAACTGCACCAAGAGTGTTCACAAAATGTCTAGCAGTAGTAGCAGCACACATCAGGAGACAACAGATACATGTGTTCCCTTACCTAGACGATTGGCTAATCAAGACCAACACAGTAAAAAAATGCACAAACGACACCACATGTGTCATACAAACCCTTCACAAACTGGGGTTTTCCATCAACTATACAAAATCACACCTAGAACCGTGTCAGACACAACAATATCTAGGAGCAACCATCAACACATCAAAAGGAATTGCCACTCCAAGTCCACAAAGAGTGCAGGCATTCCACAAGGTAATAAGTGCTATGTTTCCAAACCAAAAGATACAAGCAAAATTTGTGCTAAAACTTCTAGGCATGATGTCATCATGCATAGCCATTGTCCCAAATGCAAGACTACACTTGCGACCCTTACAACAGTGTCTAGCATCACAATGGTCACAGGCACAGGGTCAACTTCAAGATCTGGTGTTGGTAGACCGCCAAACATACCTTTCGCTTCTATGGTGGAACAGCAAAATTTAAACAAAGGGCGGACATTTCAGGACCCAGTGCCTCAATACGTTATAACAACAGATGCTTCCATGACAGGGTGGGGAGCACACCTCAATCACCACAGCATTCAAGGACAATGGGATATACACCAAACAAAATTTCATATCAATTACCTAGAACTGTTAGCAGTATTTCTAGCGTTAAAAGCCTTCCAACCCATAATAACACACAAATACATTCTTGTCAAAACAGACAACATGACAACAATGTATTATTTAAACAAACAAGGAGGAACACACTCAACACAATTGTGCCTCCTAACACAAAAAATTTGGCAGTGGGCGATTCACAACAACATTCGCCTAATAGCACAATTTATTCCAGGAATACAAAACCAACTAGCAGACAACCTTTCGCGAGACCACCAACAAGTCCACGAATGGGAAATTCACCCCCAAGTTCTGAACAAGTACTTTCAAATTTGGGGAACACCCCAGATAGATTTGTTCGCAACAAAAGAAAACTCAAAATGCCAAAACTTCGCATCCAGGTACCCACACCGCGAATCACAAGGCAATGCTCTATGGATGAGTTGGTCAGGGATATTTGCATACGCTTTTCCCCCTCTCCCTCTCCTTCCATATCTAGTAAACAAGTTGAGTCAAAACCAACTCAAACTCATACGGATAGCACCCACATGGGCAAGACAACCTTGGTATACAACTCTACTAGACCTTTCACTAGTACCGCATGTCAAACTACCCAACAGACCAGATCTGTTAACACAACACAAACAACAGATCAGGCATCCAAACCCAGCATCATTGAATCTGGCAATTTGGCTCCTGAAATCCTAGAATTCGGACACTTAGACCTCACACAAGAATGCATGGAGGTCATAAAACAAGCTAGAAAATCTTCCACTAGACACTGCTATGCATCTAAGTGGAAAAGATTTGTTTACTACTGCCATGCCAATCAAATACAACCATTACATGCCTCTACGAAAGACATAGTAGTATACTTACTACATTTGCAAAAAGCAAATCTCGCTTTTTCATCTATAAAAATACACCTCGCAGCAATATCTGCTTACCTACAAACTACTCATTCATCGTCTCTATTTAGAATACCAGTTATTAAAGCATTCATGGAAGGGCTAAAAAGAATTATACCACCAAGAACACCACCAGTTCCTTCATGGAATCTTAACATCGTCTTAACAAGACTCATGGGTCCACCTTTCGAACCCATGCATTCCTGTGAAATGCAATATCTAACCTGGAAAGTCGCATTTCTCATTGCAATCACATCCCTCAGAAGAGTAAGTGACATACAGGCATTTACCATACAAGAACCATTTATTCAAATACACAACAATAAAATAGTTCTAAGAACAAATCCAAAATTTCTGCCAAAAGTAATCTCACCATTCCATTTAAATCAAACAGTAGAATTGCCAGTGTTCTTCCCACAACCAAATTCCGTGGCTGAAAGGGCACTACATACATTAGACATCAAAAGAGCACTAATGTACTACATTGACAGAACAAAGCTAATCAGGAAAACAAAACAACTGTTCATAGCTTTTCAAAAACCACACATAGGAAATCCAATCTCTAAACAAGGCATTGCTAGATGGATAGTCAGATGTATTCAAACATGCTATCTTAAAGCCAAAAGAGAATTGCCTATTACACCAAAGGCACACTCAACCAGAAAGAAAGGTGCTACAATGGCCTTTCTAGGAAACATTCCTATGAGCGAAATATGTAAGGCTGCAACCTGGTCTACGCCTCATACGTTTACTAAACACTACTGTGTAGACGTACTAAATGCACAACAAGCTACAGTGGGCCAAGCTGTACTAAGAACATTATTCCAAACTACTTCAACTCCTACAGGCTAAACCACCGCTTTTAGGGGAGGTAACTGCTTTATAGTCTATGCCAAACATGTGTATCTGCAGCAACATATGCCATCGAACTGAAAATGTCACTTACCCAGTGTACATCTGTTCGTGGCATTAGTTGCTGCAGATTCACATGTACCCTCCCACCTCCCCGGGAAGCCTGTAGCCGTTTAGAAGTAGATCATAAATCTTAAACATCTGTACATTTGTAAATAATTATTATAAACTCTTAACGTACATACATATTCACTCCATTGCATGGGCACTATTTATAGCAAACAACTCCATCCTCACCCTCTGCGGGGAAAACAATCTAAGATGGAGTCGACGCCCATGCGCAATGGAGCCGAAGAGGGAGGAGTCCTTCGGTCCCGTGACCAAAAAAGACTTCTTCGAAGAAAAACAACTTGTAATACTCCGAGCCCAACACCAGGCAGCGGACTGTGCCAAACATGTGAATCTGCAGCGACTAATGCCACGAACAGATGTACACTGGGTAAGTGACATTTTCATTATATCTGATAATGTTTATTTTGAAAGCCCAATCTTGTGAATCCTTTAGGAATTGTAACCGTGCACAATATAAACAATAAACCAACCAGGAAATTAAAGAACACCGTGAACAGGATTAACTGTTTAACACGGTTATTGTTTTTCTAGAACTTGCCATTTTTGTTTGCTATTTCAAGGCCCTATTTTATCTCTTACAGATAAGTAAATAACTAGCCTGTCCTAAGTTTCAAAGGTAATGACCACTCCATTACTGATTCAGAACAATCAAAGTTATTGTTATCAGTCTCAATAGCAGTGCAACTATTTCTGTCACGATGCAGCTGTATCAAAGAACAAATGCAGGCCTTAAGTACCTTTGGACACTCTGGCAGCCAGTGAACGACACTTGCCACCAAAGTGAGTGCTGAAGTTGTGCCTGTTCTGTCTTAGAAGCGCTGGTGCTAAGCAAAGATCATAGTAACCAAAAAAGGTATGCTGCGTCTTTAGCGAAAGACAGAGAGGGAAGAGGAAGGTGGCAGCTGTCAGTCGGAGAACTGATCAATAGGATCAGGGATCCAATTGATGAGAAGCAATGGCCCTCACACACCCATAAGGCTGCCATACTTCATCATCCGGCAGCTCCTCATTGGGCCGGTGTTGTAATGCCCAATGGTATCCTCTTTTCCGGTGATCTTTAAAGTTGGTTGCTTTGATGGCGAGTATCAGTGATGGTGCCGTGAGTGTGTGGTGGTGATGTGAGTGCTTAAAAATGTCTGAGTGCCTAATCTGTTTTAATAAGGTGGTCCCCTTGGCTTGAGATTAAAAAGGATAGAGGCTATCCTTAGAACTAATGATCCTTGACAGAGCATAAGATGTGAATCGCGTCAACATGTTTCCTGCCTTGTGTGATCCCACAGGATGTTAAACAATTTGTCAGGACCAGAAAACGTGACACCTAGCCTACACTTGATTGGGAATCTGTGTTTCTGTGTAGTACCCAATCAACAAAGTCCAAATGTGAGTGATGTGTCTACTATGGTACAGGACCCTGATGATCTGACCCATAAAAGGAACAAGAGCAAGTATCACCCTGGGGAATGTCGGGTGATACCTCGTTAAGTACATATATCGTTCATATATGTATGATTAAAAACATGCTAAGGGCGACATCACCTGTGTTGGTATGTGCTCATTTAAAAAGCAGATAAGCAAGTGGCCACACGTGTAAACAGGTAAGAAAAACAAACACCACTCCATGTCAAAGACGTGGTACATCACTCAGTTGTTTTCCCCGGGGCAAGATATAGAGGGCTTACCATATTAGGGAGGGGTTAATGCTCCTTAGGTGTGGGCAGAGAACCATGCTCTGCTGGGGAGAAATAAACTGATAAAAAAGGGGAAGACCAGTTAGTTGGTACAACAAATGGGTTTAAAGAATACAATCATTCTCTAAAGTGAAGTACTCACATGACCCAAACATGGCGTAATACCCTTGACCTACCAATCTCTGCTGGCCTGGAGGCAGCGAGCTAGCCGGCGAGGGGGTATACAAGGAGTATCTAATTGGTATTAGGTGCAAGGTAACCAGTTAATCAAGGATCCTCCGGCCGCTAGAGCGACCATGGCTCGAGGCTGCCATGTTGGAGAGTGCGAAATCCTGAAAAAGGTTAGATTACTGTGGCTGCTTTACTAGGCAGGAAAGTAGCAGGTAAGAGGCTGTGTCCATACTCGCGTGCTGCCTTGCTGTCCAGTGGTATTAGGGGGTTGAGGCTGGGGGGGGTGATAGGTTGGTACCTCTAGTGATCATCCTTATTGGCGGCCACTAGGGCGGGGAAGTTGCGGTTGCGCAGATGTGCATTGCGCTATTTAGTGCATGGGCACATGTGGATAGGGCTGTTGTGACCTTGATTAGCGAGGCGGACATCATCTTAAGGTGGTGATCAAGGAAGGTGATATGGTATATTAAAGCCCCTAAATGTACGGGCGGGGGGGATTAAAAGGATGGAACACATATCACTGTCAACAAATTGTCAAAAAAATATATAATTGACATGGGCGGCAAAATAAGTTAAAAATAAGGAATCAGAAAAGTTCTGGTGGTGAGCATATATGGAGGCGGAAATTAATTGACAAAGAGCCTACTAAGTGGAGTCCTGTTGAATGCTAAAATTAGGGGTTCTCGTGGAGTTCATGACCCCGACATGTTAGAAGGCCTAAATATAAAGAGGCCTGCCAGATGTGCCCATGGTTATTGCAGGCATAGTGAATCAAGGTGCTGGTTAAAGAGGTGGTAAACTCGTATATAGTGGTTTGGGTGATGCTGCGCCGAAGTCTAATAAGTCATAGGTGTCAAACGGGAGATCGCAAAGGATCTGAATGGAAGATGGAGTCACATGTCTAGTTCACCCCAGGGAATATCATCATTTAGGCCCGTGTTGTGCGCAGCTAGACAGTAGACCCAGTTCTGTTCTCTTCTCAATAGTGTACATTTATCCCAGGAGTTACTTGCCTCCAAGATGCTCCAGTGTAGGTCGTCGGGAGTATGGTTTAGTCAAGAAGTGGGGGCTAATTTTTGTAGTTAGTTTTCTGCACTGCATATTGCTGCAGTGTTCTGTGATCCAGATTTTGACTGGTCTGGTAGTCATACCAACATATGGTATGGTGCAGGGACGGGTCAATAGGGTACTCAGTTCTTGGTAGTGCAATTTGCGTAACACCTCTGTATTCATGTGTCTGTCAAGTCGAACTTGAGGTCCTTCATGAGGTGGCACAGCACGCTCAAGGTGACCAAAGATGTCAAGTTAGACTCGACACACGCATGGATACAGAAAACTGAGTATACAAGGCACGGAAGGTTCTGATAATGGTTGTGTCAACATCTTGATGTGTCTTGATAAGTCTGTGGCTTTTGGCACAATTAATCAGTCTGTCATGTGGGCTCGGGTATATACAGTTGAGATTTTCATCTCAGCTTTTTCATAGTTTAAATCATTTCTCTCCAATCTATTCTGATCTGTTATTCTTTTACTTATCACCCCCTCACTCTCCAGGATGTGGTGTTCCTCAGTACTTCTCACTTACATCCTACTTGTTTACCATATCAATTGAGCTACTGGCTAGTTGCATCCCCTCCAAAGGCTCTCTTCTACATGTAGGCTAACAGCCTTCTTATTTTCAAATCATTCACTGCCTCGTTCTGCAAGGCGTTTTCTGTAGTGTTAGCACAATGGTTGTACCAGTATCAGAGAAGTCCCTCACTTGGTGTTTGCGCCGTGAGCCTATGTTTTACAAGTATGTCGAAATGGCATACCGGGTAAACATTTATTTGACCTATTTGTATTTCATTAGGACAGTCAGATGTCTAAACCGGGTGACTGTATAAAGCTCCTTAGTCACTGAACAGACAGCCTGAAACCAGCTTAACATAACCTCTTTGTTACACTCCTCTCCTCCGCCCAACCTTTGTAAGAATGCCTTGGTGGCTCCTACATGGGGAAAAATATATTTATTCTGAAACTTTTCAACGGTTGTTTGGATTGTGCTTCATGATCTTTTTATCTCCTCATATTTATGATGTACCAATATTACTATCTGCATTGCATTAGTATATGTGTACAATATTTCTGCCACTGCTTTGGTTTTGTAGTGGCTTTATAGCTGTGGGTTGTAATTGTCTGATTAAGTGCGTGCATGAGCTAGGTCGCTTTGTTATATTGTTTGATTAGTGTCTAATCTGAAGTTTTCATGCCTGTTCACCTGGTCCAGTTTGGTGTAAGATTCGTAGCATGTATGGTTGGGAGAATGCATGGTTATGGTCTGGCTTATATCTGATGAGTTAGTATTCTATGTGAGGCTATGAGAGGTGTTCCATCGTTGAAGATGCATATGGAAACTTGGGTTGTGCAGCGAAGTGGTCATCTTATGCTTTAAATGAGTACTCACCTAAGTAAATGCCTCTGTTGTGTTTGTCCTGGAGTATAAAGTGATGCTTTTGATGACCTACTCTGATTTGGGCCAGAGCTAATTTTGTATGATTTGTTGTGTGCCAGGCTTGTGAGTCAGAGCTTGAATATATATTTGCCCTGTCCAGTTTGGTGTAGGTAGAACCTGGCCTGTGCTATGCTGTCTTTTGTTTGAACACTCAGAAGAACAAGCCACGCCTTGCGTGCATGGATGCTTTCTGATTTAGGGCAAGCCAGAGTTAGTGCATGTGAGACCTGGTGCAGCTTGGCGCAAGCCAGTTCCTTCGAACATTTTTGTGTTTTCATTCATTCTTTTGCTCTGGAACTCTGATGTTGCTGTTTGAGGTACCAAGTCAGAACAAACACCAGATTTGGGGGGTCATTACGACCCTGGCGGCCGGCGGTAAGTTGGCGGTAACGCCACCAACAGGCTGGCGGTGTTCCGCCAGCAATTATGACCGTGGCAGAATTGCCACGGCCATACCGCCGGCCCCTCCAATATCCCACCAGGATTCCGCCTGGCGGTCATAATCCCCAGGGGATTATGAGTTCCCGACCGCCAGCCTGTCCATGGCGGTAAACACCGCCATTGAACGGCTGGCGGAAAGGGGACTTGGGGTGCCCCTGGGGGCCCCTGCACTGCCCATGCACTTGGATGGGCAGTGCAGGGGCCCCCAGGCATAGCCCGTCACGCATTTCACTGCCCGAATTTCGGGCAGTGAAATGTGCGACGGGTGCTACTGCACCCGCTGCACATCAGCATTGCCGCCGGCTCTATTACGAGCCGGCAGCAATGTTGATGTGACATTTCCGCTGGGCCAGCAGACGGTAACACTGTTACCGTCCGCTGGCCCAGCGGAAATGTCATAATAGGGAGCCAGGAATACCGCCGGCAATGGCGGTATTCTGTCTCCTGCGGCCTCGGCGGTCTTTTTGCAAGACCGCCGGGTCGTAATGACCCCCTATGTTCTTTGTTGGTGTTGGTTTAGCACTGTGGTAAAAAGTAGAAGTGAATACTTGCCATCATATGTGTGAATAATAAGTGGGTTGGGTACAATGCTAGAGGAACCATCATGTATCTACACGGAAATCATTCCACAGATCACTAATGAAATTCTTCCCAGAGCACAAAGCACTATGTGAACATTCTGGAGAACAGTGATCAATTTTGAACTGGATTTTGCTTGGGAAAATGTCAAAGTTGGTGCAGGATTTTACTTGCTTAGGTAGTGCAAGGTGATTTTTTTTTTTCTTATTTTTTTTTAGCTTACTTCTTTGTAGCAGTTAGTAGGTTTCAGAGCTTATTCTGAACAGAGAAGACCTCTTTACCAATCCCTAGTTTTGTGAGCCTTGAGATGAAAACTTGAAGAGCAGCTTTAGTGCTGAGGTACCTTTGTGTCCAGTAGCTTCAGTTTTTGTTTCTCTTCTTTGTTTTTCTTCATGTTTCTAGTCCTACACCCACTTTGACCTCTCCTACCTGGACTATACCAATAGCATGTATATAAAAGGAATCCAATTTTATTTTTCAGTGACTCCAGCAAATCCAACACATAGCTTATGGCCGAAGTATCTAGTACTTCTTCTATTATTCATATATTAAACATAGCAGGTATTTTGATTGAATTATTTACGTTCAGTGGCAAAGTCAACATGCCAAATCTTTGCCAAGACATTCTGTAATTACCATACACCTTTTTTGTTGCAGATGACCGAGCAATGGATCCAGACACAACTCCATATTTAGAGATTACAAATCAAACTGGTCATTCCATTAAGATTCCACATGCTGAAAGAAAAGTGAGTTACGTTCATTGTTTATACATAGGTATTTTTCCTTCATTGATGGCTTAATTATTTCTTACGTTGCAAGGTTAAATTATGTTAATCTGAATGTGGATGGCGAAGAGGATATGTGGAGGTAAGATAAACAAAGAAATAGTCAAAGTACATGGTCTTGTTACTTTGGTTTTGCTGTTAAGTTATGTTTCTAGGGTGGGAGTGTAATGCTCAAAAGTGTTTTTCTTTTTTTTGTTAACACTTCATTTTCAGTCCTTCCAAAGTATCTCTTTGAATGGAATATTCCCTTGTATTGCACTGTCACGGCAAGATCCCAAGAGTGCCATCTTAGCTTTACCTAGCTGGTTATCATCAACAGCATAGAGCAATATTTTACTCATTGCATGTTTAACACTGTTATCAGAAAATAAGTTCACTTTCTGGTAATTATTGACCACGGTGGAGTCAGGGGGCCACAGGAGGTACCTTGATGGATTAAAGTTTAATAAATTGATGAGTGTTGGTTGCCACTTATTTTAGCAAGGAATTTCCACTTGTCTCATGTACAGATTGAAATATTAAAATGGTGGATACAATATATTTGTGTGGATATTAGGATGTTTGTAGATAGTAAGATGACGGCTGTTCTAAATTAAATATTGTTTGATTGTTTCTGTTGCTCAAGATTGTCATGACATTTTATCACAACATTATTCTGTATGTTTTGATTTGTTGGTAATGAGTATGAGCCTACACTAAAGAACCAAACTGACATAATATGATCCCTTAAATCCCACCTGTGGAGATGTAGGCTGGTTTCATAGTCTTTTAGTCTTGTACAAGATCTGCAAGTCTTTTAAGGGGAGTAGATATCCCAAATATGTAGAGCATTTAGCATTAATTGCTACTTTCTTAGATTCTGTCCAGGTAACATTATTGGCCTAAGGTTCTCTTGCAGTTATTACATCTATATTAGAGGGCTTTTGACACTGACTTGACACTGACTTGAATGATGCTTTCTAACAGTACTTTTAGGTCAATCCTAGAGCATCGGCATATCAAATTCAAATAAGTAAATCTTGATGTTTTCAGACCATGGCAAGAAAGTACACCCAGAAGGGCAAAAGGTTTTGATTGACCCAGGTCTTGAAACATAGCACTACGCCAACACCTTTAACTTGGTAAATGCTTCATGTCAACATCTGTGTACCACAGTTATGAGGCTGAAAGTGACATCACTAGTTTTCCCCAAAAAACACAATTAAAATAAGAAGCCAGGCATCCACATGTAGTGGAAATGACATCACTCAATTCTCAAGTTCCATCACTGATTTCCAGCCAAAATCGTCTTACTGTCATCCATATGTCCTCCAAATGTGCACCTTAGGAAAGCAAGCAACAAAACTCCATGGATAGCCGTACATGTCTCATCCTAATCAAAGCAACTTAGTCGGACAGCTTTCACCTCATCTATTGGGTTGATGGACTGAACAGTTTCTTAAGACAAAATATCAGGTCTGATCTCCTATGACCACGTTTTCCATCTGGCAAGCCTGCACCACTCTCTGTCACTCTTAATTTGTAAACAATGCAAGCATGAAAACAACACGAGACACTCTATTCAATGTCCTTAACATAGCATGGTAGGCAAATCCTAAGCCTCATGTACTAGACATCACCAGTCATCCAGTGCAGATGGACAGAACCAAGCATCTATCCTCTCTCCTTACTCAACATTCAGCCAACACATTGATGTCAGCCCAAAAGAAAACAAAGGTGAAAAGATCACTCAACGTCTTTTTTTTAACTCCTCTCTGGCCCTCCCATCTCCATGTCCATCTTGCCATATTCTAGGGGTCCCCTAAGAGCCGCATGGGTTGGATTTATAATTCACTGGTGCCCGGATTTACTTCAGTGCACCAAGATAAATGCGATCTGTACAGAAGTTAGGGCATCATTACAAGTCTGGGGGGTCTACTGACTGCCATACTTGTGGTGGCTGTCCGATCGCCACATTATGACTGCAGCGGTTGCGCTTCAGTCGGATCTCCAGGATTTGTTGTCCTGGCTGTCTAACAGTTGTGGGGGTCTTAACCCACCAGGGCAGTGCTGCCCTGGGGGTTACAATCCCTTTATCCACCAGCGATTTCATGGAGGGAACACTTGGCATGGGAAATGCAGGTGCCCCCCTGGCCAGCACGATCGCAATTTTCACTGTCTGCTTTGCTTTATTACCAGCTGGAGACAGTGCTGTAGGCTGTTTCCTGCTGGGCCAGCGGGTGAAAACTAGGGTTCCGACCGCTGACCCAGCGGGAAACTTGTAATGGGCTCGGCGGGGAGGCTGCCACACTGACAGCAACATACCCGTCGGGATTTTGGCAGACGGCTTTTCCGTCTGCCGAAATCATAATCAGGACTTATTTTGCCACCACAAAAAAAAAAAACATTTTCCATTTGAAAGCATAAGAGGATTTAGTTGACTTTTGCTTAGCGTCTTTCAAAATGTTCATGCAAGATTAAAGCAAGTTCTGCTGTTCAAATTGTCTGATTTCTGGATCCATGCTGCCAAACTGATGCTATCGTGTTTGGGTGAAATAGCTGATCTTGCAATCTAGTCAGCAGCTGCTGTTTGCTTGAGAGTCTCCAGAATGACATTAACAAAATCTTCAATAGGGCCGGAAAACATAATTGTCTGCCCTGCTCGGGAGAATCAGAATCAGTGTTGCCTGTGAGTCTTTTATCTTGAGAAGTACTGATGGGATCAGAGGAATGGAAGGAAAACATTCAGTAATGTCCTTGACCAGTTGATCAAAAGGCTATTCGCCAGTGAACATGGCTTCCGTTTCTGAGAGGATAAGTTTGGGCAGATGGTGATTTGCTCAGTGGCAAACAGCGACTCATCTGGGAAGCCCCAGTTTAAGAAGATGTTCTGAAGTGCCTCATCCTGTAATGTATGTTTTGTGATTTTTCTTCCACAACCTGCTAAGTAAAAAGACTTATTGGTTCCAGTCTCCTGGAAGATGAATTGTCTTTTTTTGACCAGTTTCTGGCAGACAGTGAAGCCCAAATTCTCTGGGCTTCCAAACAAAAGTGGCATGGACTCAGTTCCCTCATTTGTTAAGGCAGTCCATTGTAGGTGGTTTGTCTGTTTGCACTCAAATCTGATTCCGTATCAAGGATGGGAGAATTTTCTTTAAATTGCTCTGATCACAGTAAAGTTGGTGATCAAAGGCAATGTGCTAAATATGACACCTTATCTTCATGGGGGACAGGGGACAAAGAGCAGAAGTGGGCCTGTCTACATTTGCATCCTCCCTTTCATAATGTACAACACAGCAAGATAAATGAAACAAAGATAGGTCAATGTTGGAAAATTCTCAAATTCCGAGGAAAAAACCAAGTAGTTTATCTACATAGGCCTAGTTTGTTTACATAGGCAACGTAAGGCCATAACAATTTCAATATTCCTAATAACCATTGGAGGGTCAAATAAAAAAAATGGAAAGGTATGGCCTCACACACCTTCTTGGTGATTCTTTATCATCGGCCATCCTTACCCACCAGAACATTCTCTAGTGAAGGGTGGCTCACCTGTACGTTTGCAAGGAGCTTGTAGAGGCAAGAATTGAGCTGGGATTCACAGAGGTAAAGGTTAAAACAATCTCATAAACCTTCACTTGGGTAGTACCTTTCATTTGGTTATGAAGGCAACAAGATGATTAAAAACTCCAGTGATGCCTAGGAGTCGCTATTACTCCTGCTTCTAATAGTCGACGTGTTTCAGCCAGTGGCCCCACGTAGATGGCTGATGATGAATTATGACACCCAGGGGGTGTGTGAGACATATTGGCCTCTCTTTGTCTTTTTTGCCTTGCTCTGCTGTGGATCAGAGGCAGTGGACAGACCGATTGTAAAGAGGTGCTCTATCCATAGCCTATAAGAGAGACATCTGTTACTAACTACTAATATCTGAGAAGGTAGTCTCCCTTGAAATGGAATGTAGAAGATTGCTCCTTTGCGCCAGCCTAAAAGTAACTAAGCTGTTATCCGTGTCAAATGCACATTTTCCTTCCAGTTGTCTACTTATTTTGCCCTTGACTTACAGGACCCGTACTGGAGCTCTTCTATGCAATCTTCCTTCTGGGACAATTGCTATGCAGGAGACCAATGATTCCACAATCGATGAAATTGGTTGTGCTGTTGGGTTTGTTGTTTTTATCAGATATTGATATTTCCTGAAAATTAAAGACACACTATCCTGAGAAGAAAACACTTTTCCTTGTACTTTGTTTAGAGACACTCTTAGGTATGTTAGAGTTTGGGCCCAGTGTTTAATTTGTAAATAAAAACGTGCCAGTACTCCAAGATCTCCTCTAAAACACACAGCTTCTGCAATTGAATGTGCGAGCACAGAATACTGAAACAGCCAAATCCTAAAGCTAACTCGGGCCTCTTTAATCCATATCAGCCACTTCCTGCACCTTCAGCTCAGTCTTGCAGCTTTCTGCTGTCTCCCATTGTGACACTTTTCGGTCTTTTGCTTCCTCCGTCTTTCTCATATGTATCTTTTGCTCGTAGTAAATGCCTAAATCAGAATAATAAGTGCCACCCCCCCCAAAATAAGTGCCGGTGTCCCCCACCGGAAATCACCGTCTCAAATTAAGCACTGTTTGGACCGGTGATATGATTGACTACTGAAAATGTGCAGACTAGGCCAATAAAGTAATTTTGCAGTGTACTGTAGTTCCTTTCTCAATTTTACGGGACTGATTGCTTAGGTCAGCCAGCCCAGTTGTGAGTACATGAAGACCTTTTGACGATGGATGTGCACTTTGACTAATGCCGTATATTTAAAAAATATCTGAGGCACAGACTTCAGAGCGCAAAAGTAGGACTTCATACTGAAAATGCATTTCACTCCAATAAACAAAGAAACTTCCTATGTTTTCTTGCAACCGGAATGTAGAAGTACATGTCATGTAGATCTATTCAGCATATCCAGTCTTCTTTATGGAGTTGAAGAAAGATTTGATTTAGCATTAGCATGCAGAACATTTCCCTTTTCAATCAGTTGATCAGTCTAATTGTATAGTGCAGCTAATCACCCAAGAGGGTATCCAGGCACTCGCAGTGTGTGTATAAAAAACAAAATAAAGGAAAACATGTATTCAATAAAGCAGGTAAAATACAGGCCCATTAAATTACAGCAACATATGTTTCCTTTATTCGGGTATGATAATTGACCTTTTTTCTGTTTCACACAGGGAGCAGATTTTAGTAGTATTCACCAACGTACATTCCACAGGATAACTTTAAAAACAAACATTAGGGAGAGGTGAACAGATTCTCCCCCACCCCAATCCAGTTTTGGTGAACATTTATACCCTCCACGGTTGATGGCCAGTTCTCTTATGAGTCTTTTGCCAATTTCATAAATCTTGTGCATACAAAACATGCCTTGGCATGTTCTGGCAGTGTTATGGAATGTTGAAAAAGCAGTGGGGGTTGGGAGGAGTTCAGGGGGTATTAATTTACCATGATTCTGGTGACGTCAGTAAACATGATTTCATATAAATATCGGTTGTGAGTACATCTTATGTGTAGATTAATTTACTATACACATCATTGAGAATACCTAATTGTCTGAATATAAATTAAATACGTTCACAAAGTACATCCTTGTGAAGGACTCTAAACATTTAATCTTAATTAGTTTTGTTTGGCTAATACTGAAAGGACTCTTAATAAGCCAGATACTTTGTGAGCCCTTCCATTTACACCAGGATTGTACCAAAGATAACTGCTCTGGGTTCTTCACCGAAAAAGCAGGTCTCCAAAGCAACAGTGTCTGGCCAGGTGGTGTCCTGCATTATGTAACCTTACTTTTGTACTTCCTCCTCTAAACCAGTATACCCACCTGGTATCCTTCAAATGTCCATTTCTTGACTGACTGCTCTAGCACAGTGGTTCCCAACCTGTGGTCCGGGGACACCTGGGGGTCAGCGAAGCCTTCTCAGGGGGTCCGCGACTGCTTAGAAAACTAACAAATATTAACAAATACTGACAAATTAGGTCCCCAGCTTCCAGTAATGACTCAGGCGGGGGTCCCCGGATTCCAATTATATAGTGGGGGGTCCCCTGGGTTCCATTAATGTTAAAGTGGGGGTCCACAGAAATCCAAAGGTTGGGAACCATTGCTCTAGCACATTCGCAAAAATGAAAACGTAACCCTACGTATGCACACTTATTCAGGCTAACCATCTGAATGCCCGCTGGTTCCTTATAAAACACCAATGCACTTTTCTTGACAATTAATAAAGTCAACATTGCTTCGTATTTCTTATGTTTACCAAACAGTGCTTGAGCAGAGATCTGCCATTTTTTTAGATCTCTCTTGCAGACATCTTTAGCTGTTGCCAAAGACATATTGTCTCTAATACATTAAAATATTAAAATGTAGTGGCCTTTGTGTCAGCCCTTCCTCTTGACTGGGCGGCTTTTTTGTCTGTCTCATTTCCGTACTTGTTATTCAGTGACTTTCTTCACTTTTGTTTGTTTGTCCCATTCTTAGAGTATTTTGACTTTATTATGTTATGATTCGACTAATTGCATCCTTTTACTGCTTTCTGTTAGCACACTTTGGGAATGTATGTTTTTTCTTGCTTTCTCCCTCATGTGCTACTTACCTCCTCTAATCCCCCATGCAGCTGACAGTTTGTCTGCATTGATTCCATTGCTCTCCCTGCCCCTTGCTGTTGGTTTATTTGTATTTATTTTTTTTAGTTTGAAATCCCACTTCCATATTGATCTGTATTGCTACCCACGCTGTTTGGTGACATTGACTTCCTGCTTCCCATCGGCTAATCTATAGCTCCGCTGTCCCTACCATTGCATTTATTTAGAACATTTTAAAATCTTTTATGGAGGGCCCAGTAACCACAGTTTGCTACCTGACTGTTCCTATCTTATTAATGTGTTTTTCTTGCATATTTTTTTTATTTAGTGTGCCCCGATTAGCATCCACCGTTATGAAACATTCTTTTAAGACAAAATAGCAGCCATGTTGTGATGTATGCCGGCTCGTGTGTTTGTGAAGCATCCAGGTGTAAAATGCATAATTGTGATGGCCGCCTTAGCTTCATGAGTCATACATGTGCATGCTTGATGATATACATCATGCCTCACCCCCCCACGCCTCCTACAGTTCACCATTGGCACTCCTGAGTTTATCAAAATCATTCTTTCGTGAAGTGGGAGGTAATATTGGGACTACGCGCTGACGTCTAGCAATCAATTAAGCCATGCTTAGGTAGTAGTGGAATGGGGGGTCCTGCATCCAGAGGTTTATTATATAGTCACTCAATTGGTGTGGAAGATGAGATGGCTAATTCTTAACACTTAAGGCACATACTGCGAGACAGGAATTTTTTGAAAGCTGTATGGCAAGGCTAAACCGAAACTTAGATACCTGAGACTGGTAAAATTTTGTTGGGATACGTATACCAGGAGAATGGGATCCGATGCCCCATACTCCCCTGCCTCCCATTATGGGTGCCTCCGAGATCAGCAAGTGCAGCAGATAATCATATTACAGACATGAGGCAACAGGCAGGAATTGAAACATTGGGCAACATTCATAGGTATAGGAAATTACTTGTATGTGAAGTAAAGGTATACGATTTTGGACTGAATATGGGGCAATTCCTAACTTTTGAGGCAATGCGAGGGGTGATTATGTACATGTAGGGAGGGAAGTCAGTGGAACCACTGCGTTCAGAGGTACTGACTAATTGGATAAAACGCAAGCCAGTCAGCAACATGCACCAAGCCTTAGGGTCCCCCTTTTTATTTTTTGGGGCTCCATGAAACTTAAATGCAAACAGAAACTAGGGCATGCCGTACCTAACAAAAACAGGGAGATTATTGGAGTATGCTGAAACAGTGAGTGGAACCCCCCATTTCTAATTTATCCAAATCATCTATATGCATTGTACTTATTTAACCCCGGCACGGCTAGCTACTATATTCCTGGGGCTCCCATCAGAGTGTCCCTGATGCTATATTGTGATGACAGATTTTTTTTTCATATGGTTTGAGAATGCCACTCATTGTAACTTACTTGGAGAACTGTTCCCCAACTGCTGACTAACTTGACTGGCAGACTGCTGCCTAACACAGAGGAGACATGTTTGCTAGGATGGTTCTCGAGACCCAAAAATGGCAAAGGTACTTCTAAATTTGTAAGTCTAGCTCTTTTTGGGGTAAAAGGGTGACAGCTATGCCCTGGAAAGTGTCCAATCCCCCCCTCAATAATGCACTGGCTGCAGGAGCTGATCAGGAGCATGGCAGAGATAAATGTGTTGATGCGCACATATCTGCAGACCGGGGGGGAGGGGAGCATCCACCACCAGCTGGGACACTTTACTTCTGGCAGTCCAGGTTAAATCTAGTGACATGCCCTCTTGAACACAGTAGGATGAACACTGTCAATGCATCCAGACACAGTTAGGCACCAGAACACTAAATAGATGGACACTTATGTCTATATGAATCCGACCATTCAAGTGGTAATGGCACAGAACTGCCCAATTGAAGGGAGATCTTAAGGGGTTAATGTTAGACATCCATCCTAACGCACATGCCAAATTGGGAAACAAACAGCATGTGACAAATAGGTGTGGGTTACAAGTGGGTGTATTGGAGGTTTAAATGATCGGTGTATCGGGATTACGTTTGAATTATTACTGCATGCAAATATTATGTTGATGCTATAATATATTTTGAACTCACATGGCACCTGACTGATAAGAGACCGCAGGACATTTATATATCTACTGTACTTGCATTTAAACTGCTAAAGAAATTGCACATTGTATATTGGATACCATTATGAAAAACTAGTAAAGAGCTATGCAAAACATTTCACCATCGGTGATACCATTTTTTAGGGTCTAGCCTGCGTCGCATGTGCCTGCGAGTCGCTTTAGGAGTTAGAAAAGGGCTCGGAGCCCCGTCCATGTCACGTCAGTGTCTTTCATTGGTTCGTGGGCTTGCCTGTTAAAATCTGCTTGCTTTCATTAGTGGAAGGCATGAATATGTCATTCCTTTTGCGGTGGTTAGCCCTCCTCGAGCGCAGCGACCAAGTACTGAAAACATGCGAGGCTCGCTGTTTTCCGTCCAGTTTGTGGACTACTTTTAATCTTTTTTCGCAGCTCGATCTCGCTTGGCAGAAGTCGAGCGCTTTCCATGACATCGACCCTTTTACATAGTTAATTATACTTTTGCCGGTCACGTATTTAATTGCACTTTTGCCGATCGGTTTCGCTACGAGTAAAGTGTAGCAGTGCAGTCGCGCTCTTTTTTTCCCCATTTAATGTGGCAAGAAAAGTCCGGTTGGGAGTTTACAACTGCTAATAGCTCTAAGTCGGAGAAATTCGAGACCCGTTGCATTGCAAATGCTTGTTTTCTTTGTTTATACAATATCTTTGTCATGATAACGTCTCTGGAGGAATATTTTCACAAAGCCACAAACAGCTGTTTTAAAGTGATAGATCTCCCTACAAACCCTTCTAAACATAACTCTTTCCTCACATCAGACAGACCTGATTTGAATTAAGAGTGTGTACTTTTCATGTGTGTGTTGGATTACTTGCTTTCTTCTTATAAACCCTTTTTTCTGCATCCACTTATTAAATATGGTTCCACACCTAGAAAAGTAATATTTGTCATATGATGTTGTAAACACTATATTATGATCATTATTATTATTAAATACTTGTAAAATGATTATAGTTCAAACCGATTCTCCCATTCAAATCATTACTATGTCCTCACTAAATAATCCCTAGTATTTTATCCATCTAGAAACCCTAAAGAGGTTTTCTGGACAGACAATCCATAAATAGGTTGCCATATCAGGAGGCAAACATTTAGCCCTTCACAGTGCCACTTATACCACATTCCTTTATAAAGGAACAATGGTCTCCAGAATTATTTAAATCGTATTCAGTAGCATATTCAGCTGTGGAAAATTCTGTATTCATTGGTCAATTGTATAAAAGAAAATAAGATTACGCATGTGATAGTGATGGACGATGGAACAAACTAATAAATAATTTAAGGACATAAAATGCACTATACCTAGTCCTGCCACACCATGACCAATGTAGCAACTTGGATGAAAGACAGCTGCTTCAAACTAAACACCTCTAATACGAAAGTCTTGATCTTCAGGAGGAACACCTCCTGCTTCCACATCTGCCAAATTTTCAAATGGATCCCAACTAACCCCAGAAATATTGTCATACACGCACTGGTCACCAGCCGCCTTGACTACCGCAATGCTATCTATGCCGAAATTTTCACTCAGCTACTCAAGAGACTCCAGTCTTTACAGAACACCGAAGCCAGACTCATTCTGAGCCTCCCCAAACGCTCCAATATCACCCCTCACCTCAGAGACCTCCACTGGCTCTCGATCCAAAAGAGATGCCAGTTCAAGATCCTCACACTCGCGTACAAGGCTTTACACAACCATGGGCTGTCCTACATCCACCACTAAGCTTACACATCCCCGCAAGACAACTGCACTCCTCCACACTCATTCATGCACAGCCCCCCCCCACCTCCTCTGCATCCATCGCACCTACAGTGGGGGACGCTCCTTCTCTTACATTGCAGCGAAGTCCTGGAACAACCTGCCCCTCCACCTCCAGACGGCTCCCTCCTTGGCAGATTTCAAAAGGAGACTCAAGACATGGCTCTTCTATGGAGGCACAGCACCCAGGTACCCTTAAGGGTGATAGTGCTGCGCTATACGAATGCTTTGATTGATTGATTCATGAATTTTGACTGTGGTGTGTGTTCCAATCTGGACTTTAGTTGCCTTTCTTTGTAATATTGAAGTTGAGAGTAGAGCTTGTGTAGCATACTGTTTAGCCTGACATCGAACTGGTGGTAGAATTAGATAATTGCCATTTATGTAAACAGATTAGCAATTGCTTGCAATTTATGTATTTTTTCTCATTTGCAGGAGTTTATATAATTCTGGTAGTGTAACACTAAAGTCAGCTGGATTGAGTAATGTTAAAACGGGCATAAATATTATTTGTGCTGACTATGTCCGTAGGACCAGGTACCACCTGCTTGAGCTAGAGAGAACGTAGTACAAAATCGAAAGTGAAATTCTAAAACACACAGAACATGTGCAAAGACCTTTCAACGCATATTCTAATCTATTATTTAATCAATCTGTATAATGGGTAGAAACACAAACACTGAGCATCATAAAAATCATATTCCATAATTGTTAATTTGCATGTTTCCTTGCTGTCATTTGGTTTTAGGCTCTCATGCTGGCTATGGGTTATCATGAAAAAGGAAGAGCATTCCTGAAAAGAACAGAATATGCAATAGCACTTCCATTCTTGTTGGATGCTGATAAGCACTTCTGGTAAGAGAGCTTTGGTATATTTACTGACCATTTCCCGTTTTAAACGTTTTGTTAAAGACCATGTTTTCAACATTAAAGGCAATGTTTATATGGAGGTAAAATTCAAACATTTCTAACCCTGAAAGATAGCGTTCCGAGCATGTCATTCTGCTGCAGTTATTTTCTATTAATCTTTCTTATGCTGATCCACAGTGTTCTTCAGATTGCTGAATTATTGCTTAATTGGTTTGCCAACATTTGTGTTATTTTATTAAATTTCAAATCTAATGTTCTTACATATATTTTCAAATTCAAAGTTAAACTATGAAACCTCATATAAAGTCAATACAGTGAAAATTAAGTTGTGAGGTGGTTAACAGAAAGCACTACATGTCTCTTTATATGAGGTACCTCTTCATGTTTTATTTTTATTGGCAGCATTAATGCATGAACCCTTGCTGCATTGTTGCCATACCATACACAGTCTTTCATCTCACTGATCTCTCAAATGCACGCAAAAGTGTAAATGAGCCTATAGTATTGTGGATGTTTTTTTTTTTTTAAACATCTTTATTTGACTTTTCCACAATATTGACCACATTCTTTCCATAACTCTGGTTTACTTAATGACAGGTACTGCAAGCCAAGACCTGAATAGGATTGCACATTCAACACACTATCACTACATTTTCAAATCCTCTTTCGTTAGTCCTCTTAATACCGCCAATGCTTTTACAACAGATTCCGAACAAAACCACACACCTTCCAGATATTTTACACTATGCAGTCTACTTCTGAAACCTAGTCCAAATTAATTTTGTCACAGTTTGTCTTAAACCTGTTGAAAGATTTCCAAACTCATGCAACGCAAACTCAACTAAACTCTCACTACTGGCAGCTGACTTCCGTCGCAACGACCCCCTGGCACCTGAACTCTTTGTCGAAACTGGCCAAAATATTAAAGAAAAATATGACCAGCCTACTACACACCATACAGCAAGTAGACCAACTTCTGCTAACATTTTATTTGCAAGTTCACTTAACAGTCCTCAACCCTTCTGATATTTATAAGACACACAGCATTATTCAGAACCTTTGCAGTCCTGCCTTCGCACATGTATGCAACTAATGCCCTGACAAACAAACGTAACTGCATAACATATTCCTTTCAGCAACTAAATACCTCAGAATGTAGATTCAGCTAAAAATATCAAACTTTGAGTAAAATCCCCCCCAATCACTGACTCCATCACAACTCACTATGCTATTTGAGACCACTTAATTTGTTCGTCCCAGTACAACGCATCCTGTGCCTCTCACAAAAAATTACTCCCCACATAAGAACCCAACACATAACATCTGTTCTACCACAGAAACTTGCATTTCCAGCAGGCTAATTGATGGAAAACACAGGAAACACAATGACACAGCTTCAGTCAATATCCAAAGAAGAGACTAAGGCCCTCATTACGACCCTGGCGTTGCAGTGGCGGTCGGACCGCCGCCAATGTGGTGGTCAGACAGCCACATTACGACAGCCAGCACTGCCACTCTTCCACCACAGGATGGACTGGCAGTGCTGGCGGTCCGAATCCGCCAGCATTTTCATGACGGTAGCACTGCCATGAAACGTCTGGCAGAGATGGGGTGCAGGGCCCCCCTTGGACAGCCCTGTCACAGTGTTCACTGTCCCTGGCGTTGCACTGGCGGCAAACAGCCCGTCTGGACTTCAGCGGACGGGTTTTCAGTCCGCCAGAGTCATAATTGACCCCTAAGTGTCTGCTGCCACATAAGGCAAATTAGGGAACTAACCAATTTCAAAACTATGTAACCTAACCCAATGTATTTTACTTAACTGCTAGTCTGGAATAGCTAAAGTTCGACCATTCGCAGACATGATTAGTCCGCACACGATTTTTAATGATCCCTTGGAAGAGCTTCTCCCTGGGGCTCAGATTTGCTTAAATGGAAGAGATGTTTGGTTCCGACCCTGGCACAATCTCTAATAATAAATTATGGCCTTACAGAGGAGGAACATTTAGAGTCTCATAACTTTTCCCATTATTATAATAATTGCTTAAGCACTTAATCAGAAGGATCCTCCTTAACCTTCTTGTCCTGCCTCTAAGAAACTCTGCTCATTTACTTTCCCACAGTCAAGTCTTACTTGCCCCAAATGCATGAGACTGATTGGCATTACTGGATCTCTGTGACCCCTGGTTCCATCTTCCACTTCTTCTCACCTGCACTTGTAATATGACTTCACGGTGAGATCCCAGCACTCCAAGTTTACGGTTCTTCTATTTGGAGTCTCAATTCCTGCACAAGTCTACAAGTGCTGGCTGTTGTAGTGGGTTCACTACTGGTGGTCAGGAGTCTGGATACTTTTGTACTTAGACTGGCTAGTGAAAGCGTAGTCCCTGCCACTGGTTAGGAAAAAGCTTCAAACGACATTGACAGTTCATTTACAAATTTTTCTTTACCATCAATGCCTAAAAGTCCTACCTTTTCCTTACTCGTATGCTGACCTTCATTGGTGGAGTTCTGGGCATGATCCCAGGGAGGCATCGTTTTGGGACTCATTTGTAAGTTTTGAATGTGAAAAAATATGTTCTTCAGAATAAAATGTTACCTTCTGTAGCAGTATTTGGCATTTATATGTAATCTTTCTGCAATTGCCCTGTCTCCTCTCTTGAAGTGTTTTTATTGCCATGACTAATAAGATCCCAAGGTATGCAAACCCGTGGTTCTGTATTTATCACTGTCATCAGTCTCTCAGCTCCTCTTTGCACAATTTGACGGGTCTCGAAAAAGTTCACAAATGAACGTTAATGCAGGTTGGTGCCTAATGTACTCCAGTGATTTCATTTCCGGAGGCTGAGTCGGGGTGGGTTAAGCTTTTCCAGATCAGTCTGAAACCTGCTGGAAGATTATGGTTCGACCAGAAATATTTTGCTGAAGGCAAATAACTTTTTAAACTCGTACACTCTACTCACCCTCCCAGTGCCTTGTTGAATCCACAAGGATACAAAATATTGCAGCAAGACAGCAAAATTAAGGCTGAGTACCATAGATCATACTGTATAGATCACAATAAATTTGCTTTTTATCCTTCGAATGCCTGAAATTTAGCATTTAGGGCCAGATGTAGCAAACTCCCAAATTGCGACTTGCAATTTGCGAGTCCCTGCGACTCGCAAATTGCAAGTCGCAATTTGGGATGCAGAAAGGTGTCTCAGACACCTTCTGCGAGTCGCTATGGGGTCGCAAAGACCCACCTCATTAATATTAATGAGGTGGGTCGCAATTTGCGACCCCATAGCGATTCAGGGCACTCACGGGGATGATGGCCTGCTGGGAACATCAGACCACCATGTCCGTGACTGCTTTTAAATAAAGCAGTTTTTTTTTTTTCTAAGTGCAACCCGTTTACCTTAAAGGAAAACGAGCAGCACTTTGAAAAAAAAAACGAAACCTTTAGTTTCGGTATTTTTCAGGGCAGGTAGTGGTCCATTGGACCACTGCCTGCTCTGAAAAAATATTTTTAATGCCAGACACAAAGGGGAAGGGGTCCCATGGGGACCCCTTCCCGTTTGCGACTGGGTTACCATCCACTTCAAGTGGATGGTAACTGCAAGTCCATTTGCGACTGCATTCGCAAATGGAATTACATCGCATTGCGAGTCGCAAATAGGAAGGGAACACCCCTTCCTACTTGCAAGTCGGAAGTGCATTTTGCGAGTCGGTTCCGACTCGCAAAATGCATTTCTACATTGCAAAGTGGCTTTAGCGACTCGTAAATGGCGATTTTCGCCGTTTGCGAGTCGCCAAACCTTTGCTACATCTGGCCCTTATATCTTTTGCTTAATAAATGCTACACTAATACATCACCCCAAACCAACAACATTGCCTTCATTGAAGAACTGATGAACATTATTACCTCAACGTTGTCATTGTACTCTAACTGCCTACACTGCATGATGGCTGCAGTCCCCACTAGAATGACAAAGAATATTCCTCTATCATAGCACTTTGATATTTGCTACTTGAAAACTACTTAGTGCAGCTATCAAGAAATCCTACACTCTCTAAAAGATGCACTATAGACCTCATTATTCCTTTACCAGGCCACATTCTAGTAGAAGAACCTATTAACATTGACTGGTCAGATCAACTAACCCTTCCCTCCACAAGCGCCATCCAGGGGTCCCCTTCAAAAGACAAATAGAGCCTAATATAAATGGATGAGAAATACAAAAATATATCTTTGGAAAAAAATGAACTCATTGATCAGCGTTTTCACCACTTCCGTAGACTAATCTGGTAAATGCCTGCCTATTGGATACTACAGCTCGTCTGTGTCAACCATCATGTGCACATTAGCACCTAAATAGAAAAAGAAAATTGAAAACAAAGTTAAGATTAGCTTTCTCCCAGCCAGTACTGGATGACAAAACCCAGGACATCTAAATGCTGTCAATAACCTAACAAAGCGCACAGGAAAATGCAAAGGTGATATATACTTTAAAAAGAATCCTTCTAAATCAAATAATCACAACCAAAAAGCAAACCAGAAAACTGTTAGAGTGAGTGCTAAAACTTCAAACATCCAAAACAAATGCTCAGCCACAAGGCTTTTGCTGAAATTAATTTTCAGAATTATTTTGGCACAAGATAAACAAAATAGGTCATCCGATTGTAGATAGCACATATGTTCTTTGCCTAACTGATGTTAATAAGCACCAGCAAGTATTTGTCAACTAACAGCTAAACCTCCTCTACCATTCCCTGTAAAGGATATCTAGACAAAATCATTAACTGAATCTGACCACGCAAATAAACAATCACTTGCCAATTTCACTTCTGGAAACACATTGTTGTTGCTTCTTTTGAAAAAAAATTAATTGTTTATACCTTCATAAAAAAGGAAATAGTCAGCCAGAAACTTAACAATCTAAAGCGCACCATAAATGCACCCAAAACTACAGTCCATCACATGGCTACCTTTTGTTAAGAAAATCTTTTAGCTAAAAATTAAATCAATTTGTACAGGAAAAATTGCCTTTTAAACAACTATCAGTCAGGCCTTTTCTCAGGTCATAGTAATGAAACCGCCACCATCAGCATCCTCTGATGCCTTTGAGAAGAAAAATAAAAATCAAATTGGTTTCTTAAGTCTGCTTGATTTAGTAGCATCATTTGATCCGCTTGACCATAGTGTATTCCAAAAAAAACCTCTCCTCACATGCCAGTATTGTTAGGATGGTTCTTCAGAGGTTCAAATTATGCATTACAAGGAACTCTACCACGGGGTTAAAGTATGACTTCTACCTGCACTGCATAAAATACCTTTTGGGTTCCCATGAAATTCAATACTGGGCCCTAAATTACTTAACTAGTATTGCGAACATCTCGCAGAATTCTTAGATGTGCTTACCATCAACATATATATGCATGAATTTTAAAAACTCAGCTGATAATGCATTTCCATTCTGCAAATATGAATGAACAGATAGAAGTTAAACCTGTATCAAAACAGAATTTGTGGTAATCCACTCAGACGCTGATTGCAACAGTGCAAAATGTTTGCTCACACACTTTAAAGAAACAGGTATTCTCTTTGAGATAGTATTGAATGTCCTGTCTGTAGGCCTCGAGTGAGGCAACAGATTTAACCAACTGCTGATATAAAACACACACACTCCTACTGACAGACAATGTACTATTGTTTTTAAAGCAGTAATGGCATCAGACATTGTTTGATGAATCCATAGTTGTGCGTAGAATCTTTTATCGATGTCAGTGGAGTGGAGGCCTACTGGCTCACTAATGTCAAGTTTTATTTCTATGTTCTTACCCAGCATCTCAAGTGCATTTTGTGTGTTTGTGTGGCCTGCATGGTACAAGCCTGGTGGCTGTGAGTGAACACAAGTAATGTAGGCCTGTTTATTCCATCTTCTGTGTACATGCATAAAACCACTAAAATAGAACTGAAATTAATAAAATGTCTATTTCAGTCTAGTTTTCAGGTTGTCATCATACTGTCTTCTGCATTATTTTGTAAATCAATTTTTAATTTTTCTGCATTATTTTGTAAATCAATTTTTAATGGCATGTGTAGTTGCAGATTCACATGCTTTGCATAGCTCTTCCTACATCTAGTGTTGGGCTCGGAGTGTTACAAGTTGTTTTTCTTCTAAGAAGTCTTTTCGGAGTCACGGGATCGAGTGACTCCTCTCAGTTACAGTGCGCATGGGCATGGACTCCATTATTAGATTGTTTTATTTCCGTGGTCGTGTTCGGACGTGTTTCCTCTCGCTCTGAGATTTCAATTTGGAAAACTTCAGAAAGCCTACCTATTCGTCGGTATTGTTTCGATCGCGTTTCCCATCTAGCATCGAAACGGTAGCACAGTTGAAACCTTCATCTCGCCTGTTGGGGCGCGCGCCCAACTCTGGCCTGTTCGGGCCTACCATGTGGAAAGCCTGATAGATCGGACTCCATTCCGATTCTGCCCTCGGTGCCACGTGAAGTACCCCTATACAGACCAACACCTGGTTTGTAATTTGTGCTTTTCTCCAGACAATCGGGAGGAAGATTGCGAGGACTGTTGATCATTTCCATCAAAGGAGACCCTGAGAGATCGCAGAACCCGAAGACTCGAAATGTCATCGAAAAGCACCAAACATCTCGACGTCAAGGAGGAAGAGCAGGTGCAGACAGCGGTCTCCATCCGCCATACCGACTCCGAACAAGAATCGGAAGCCTATACACCCATCACAGCTGGCCAGCATGTGAGTACGTCTACCCCTACACCCCTACAGAAAAAACATTCCAAGGCCTTGGGTACACCACTGCCGGAAGGCCATGGTTCGGCCCGAAAAAAGACTGTTGGCGACCGACTTTCAGGGTCGGCGCTGAAAAAGGCCACTCCTCTGCCCACCTCGGAGTCGAGAAAATCAGCTAAAACCTCCACTTCAGACTCTGGTAAAAGACCTCATTCCTTGGAGTCAAAAATTCGGCAATCAGTTTTGGAGCCGAGACAACTGACTACTTTTTCGGGACCGAAAAAGATACACACTTCGGAGCCGAAACAATTCTCACACACAGAAGAACAGGGACTTTTCGGGAAAATTGAAGCAAATTTCAAAGCCCATGCTGGAATCTCATAAAACTTCTGAAGAAGAGACTGAGATTGAACCAATACTAGAGGATATGGATGAGAGGCAATCGAGAATCCATATACATAAGGAGACTGGACGAATCATCACTGCCCCTCCTTTAAAAACCAAAAGAAAGCTGGCATTTCAATGTCAACCACCAGCAAAAGTGCAGAAACAAAAGGAGAAACCAGCACCTCTCCCTACTTCTCCTCACTCTCCACAGCTTTCTTTTTCACCTCACAGTAGTCCACCACCATTGCCTTCTCCAACACATTCATTATACTCACATGGAGACACAGTAGACCCATGGGATCTCTATGACCCTGATCCCATCCTGGACAATTATCCAGACCTTTACCCATCTAAACCTTCTCCTCCAGAAGACACCACTGCCTACACCCAGGTAATATCTAGGGCAGCAGCTTATCATCGAGTGCTTATGCATTCTGAACCCCTGGAAGAAGACTTTCTATTTAACACACTGTCTTCTACTCATTCCAGGTACCAGTGTCTCCCGATGTTGCCTGGAATGGTTAAACATGCAAACCAAATTTTTAATGAACCTGTCAAAGCTAGGATCATCACCCATAGAATTGATTAAAAAAAAATATAAGCCAGCTCCTACGGACCCAGACTATATCACTCATCAGGTCCTGCCAGACTCAGTGGTAGTCAGTGCAGCAAGGAAAAGAGCAAACAGCCAGTCATCAGGAGACACACCTCCTCCTGATAAGGAAAGCAGGAAATTTAATGCAGCTGGGAAACATGTTGCCACACAAGCAGCTAACCAATGGAGAATTGCCAATTCTCAGGCACTTCTAGCCAGATATGACAGGGCCCATTGGGACGAGATGCAAGATCTTATACAGCACCTCCCAAAGGAGCATCAAAAGAGAGCACAACAGGTTGTGGAAGAGGGACAAGCTATCAGCAATAACCAGATAAGGTCTGCCCTCGATGCTGCTGATACAGCCGCAAGGAGTGTCCATACTGCCATCACAATTGGAAGACATGCATGGCTACGCTCCTCTGGTTTTAAACTAGAAATTCAACAGGCAATACTTAATATGCCTTTTGACAAGAAACATCTATTTGGCCCAGAAGTAGACACCACCATTGAGAAACTGATAAAAGACTCAGACACTGCGAAAGCAATGGGGGCTTCATACACCACACCATATAGAGGATCCTTTTGCAGACCCCAGTTTAGAGGAGGTTTTAAGCCGCAATCCTCTGATGCTTCCACCTCCCAAACAAAGCAGGGACAACAAACCCAATATCAAAGAGGGGGGTTTAGAGGGTCCTATAGAGGACAATATTTCAGGAGCAGAGGTAAATTCCAAACCTCAAAGCAAACCACAACACAACCTAAACAGAGACCTCCTTCCCACCCTTCCACTCCACACTTCTCCTGTGGGGGGAAGATTACAGCAATTCCACTCTCACTGGCAAAATATCCCCACAGACAATTGGGTATTATCAATTATCCGCAATGGCTATTGAATAGAATTAATCTCCACCCCTCCAAACATTCCACCACGATACCACAAGTTGTCCCCAGAACACAGCAACAAGAGGTACAATCTCTACTATTAAAATAAGCAATAGAATTGGTTCCACATTCTCAACAAGGAACAGAAGTATATTCACAATACTTCCCCATTCCCAAAAAAGATGGCACTCTCAGGCACATCTTGGACCTCAGGCCCCTCAATCTATACATCCTGTCAGTACATTTTCACGTGGTAACTCTGCAAGATGTCATTCCACTACTACAAAAACAAGATTACATGACTGTTTTAGACCTCAAAGATGCGTATTTTCACATACCCATCCATCCAGCTCACAGAGAATACCCCAGGCTTGTCAAAGCAGGAAAACATTACCAGTTCAAGGTGTTGCCATTCGGCATAACAACCGCTGCAAGAGTGTTCACAAAATGTTTAGCAGTAGTAGCAGCCTACTTAAAAAGACAACACATCCACGTCTTTCCATATTTAGATGATTGGCTAATAAAATCAAGCAATTTTACACAATGCCAACAACACACTTGTTATGTGATAGAAAGCTTGCACACGCTAGGGTTCACTCTCAATTATCAAAAATCACATCTTCAACCAGCACAAGTACAACCTTACCTAGGCGCTATCCTAAATCCTCCAAAAGCCCTAGCTTATCCGAATATCCAAAGGATACAAGCTTTCCAAAATCCCATACCACACATACAGCCAAATCAACAATATACTGTAAAATTTCCATGAAGATTCTAGGAATGATGGCATCTTGGATAGCCATAGTTCACATGCAAGACTAAACATGAGGCCCTTACAACAATGCCTCTCACGACAATGGTCTCAGGCACACGGTCAACTTCAAGATCTAGTGTTGATGGACTGCCAAACACACAAGTCCCTTCAATGGTGTAATCGCAGCAATCTAATGAAGGGGTGGTCATTCTAAGACCTTGTGCCTCAGACCATAACCACAACAGACGCATCAGTGATTGGTTGGGGAGCTCACCTCAACAATCAGACCATTCAAGGGCAATGGGATGCCCAACGGAAACAGCTTCATATAAACCACCTAGAACTATTAGCTGTATTTCTTGCTATAAAAGCGTTTCAACCTCTTCTCAAACAGAAGACTGTTCTCATAAAAACAGACAACATGACAACCATGTATTACCTCAACAAACAGGGCGGGACACACTCATCTCAACTGTCCCTGCTAGCCCAAACAATATGGAAATGGGCAATACACAATCACATTAATCTATTAGCACAATACATTCCAGGGATAGACAATAAGCTGGCAGATCTCCTAAGCAGCAATCACCAACAAACACATGAATGGGAGATTCACTCCCAGATACTTCAAAAGTACTTTCAAACATGGGGAACACCAGAGATAGATCTATTCGCAACAAGAGAAAACGCAAAATGCCTAAACTTCGCATCCAGACACCCACATCCTCTAGCCAAGGACAATGCTCTATGGATCAATTGGTCAGGGGTTTTACGCTTACGTTTTACCCCCTCTCCCACTCCTTCCCTTTCTGGTCAGCAAACTATGTCAGACATCACTCACCATAATTCTAATAGCATCAACATGGGCACACCAGCATTGGTACACAACACTCCTAGATCTGTCTGTAGTACCCCATTCCAAACTCCCAAACAGCCCAGATTTGTTAACCCAGAACAAAGGTCAAATCAGGCATTTAAATCCCAGTGCTCTCAATCTAGCAATTTGGCTCCTGAAGTCATAGAATTTGGTTACGTGAAACTTCCACCAGAATGTATGGAAGTAATTAAACAAGCACGTAAACCTACTACTAGACAATGCTAAGCAAAGAAGTGGAAAAGATTTGTATACTACTGTCAATCTAAAAACACTGACCCGCTTACAGCATCTATACAAGATATTGTATGCTATTTACTTCATTTACAAAAGTCATATTTAGCTTTCTCATCCATCAAGATACACCTCACTTCAATATCTGCATACTTACAAAATATTTAACATACTTCTCTATTCGGAGTTCCTGTTATTAAAGCCTTCGTGGGAGGATTAAAACACATTATTCAACCTAGAACACCACCTGTTCCATCGTGGAATTTTAATATTGTACTTACCAGACTCATGGGACCACCTTTTGAACCCATGCACTCTTGTCAAATTCAATATTTAACATGGAAGGTTGCTTTCCTTGTAGCTATTTCGTCTTTAAGAAGAGTTAATGAAATACAAATCTTCTCTCTTGAAGAACCTTTTTTTCCAAGTGCACAAACATAAAGTTGTACTTAAAACAAATCCAAAATTTGTACCAAAAGTAGTATCTCCTTTTCACATCAACCAAACAGTGGAATTGCCAGTCTTCTTTCCACAGCCAGACTCTGTGGCAGAAAGAGCTCTACCTACCCTAGATCTCAAAATAGCTCTTATGTACTATATAGACAGAACCAAAGATTTTAGAAAAACAAAACAACTTTTCATTGCTTTCCAACAACCACATAAAGGCAATCCTATATTAAAACAAGGTTTAGCAAGATGGATTGTTAGGTGCATACAAACATGCTACATCAAAGCAAAAAGGCAACTTTTGATCACCCCTAGAGCACATTCTACAAGAAAGAAAGGTGCCTCACTGGCATTTTTAGGAAACATACCAGTGGTTGATATATGTAAAACAGCCACATGATTAACTCCTCATACATATACAAAATACTACTGTGTTGATGTTTTTTCACAGCAACCAGCCACTGTAGGCCAAGCTGTCTTAAGAACACAATTTCAAACAACTTCAACTCCTACAGGCTAGCGACCGCTTTTTTGGGAGGACTAACTGCTTTGTAGTCTATGCATAGCATGTGTATCTGCAGCTACACATGCCGTCGAACGGAAAATGTCACTTACCCAGTGTACATCTGTTCGTAACATGTAGTGCTGCAGATTCACATGCACCCTCCCTCCTCCCCAGAAGCCTGTAGTTGTTTAAGTTTAACATTTGTACATATGTATATACATTTACATTTGCATGGGCATCTCTTTATATTCTTATTCTCTATCACTCCTTCCTTCACCCTTTGTGGGAAAACAATCTAACAATCGAGTTGATGCCCATGCGCACTGTAACCCAGAGGAGGAGTCACTCGATCCTGTGACTCCGAAAAGACTTCTTCGACGAAAAACAACTTGTAACACTCCGAGCCCAACACTAGATGATGGAAGAACTATGCATAGCATGTGAATCTGCAGCACTACATGCCACGAACAGATGTACAATGGGTAAGTGACATTTTCCACATATATATATATATATATATATATATATATATATATATATATTTATTTGTGTGTGTGTGTGTGTGTTAACCTCAACTATTAAATACTCTTCTGGTATATACACTGTTCTTAAATTTACTATGTTCGTTTTAGTGAATGTGGTACTGAACTTTTGAGCACAGTGGACAATTATGCAGTGTTGCAGTTGGATATTGTATGGTGTTACTTTCGTTTGGGACAACTCGACTGCCTGGATGATGCAGAAAAAAAGTTAACCATTGCCCAGAAAAGTTTCTCAAAATGCTATGGTGAAAACCACGAGCGACTTATACATATAAAAGTAAGTTCACAATGAGTAAATGCAAGTACTGTTTCTTAGCAACACAGACGTTTGCAGATATTTTAATGCTATTGTTTTTTTTATTGTACATCTAGTGTGAAGAGTTAATGATCTTTGAAGATGTGTCTTCTTATTGGTTTCCGCTTGTAACAAGTGATGGTGCCCTGACCAGAATGTTTGATTTTTCATGTCTTTTGTTTTTATTTAATCCTCATATTTTGACAGTTTACTGTCTCAGCCTGATATAGCAAAATCCAGAACTAACGTAGCCAAATGAGATCTAGTCATAGAACTCAATTAGGATTGTTGTACTCCCGTGGTCTGCACCTTTCTTTGAGTTTTCAAACTATATCAACAACAATAACCAGTAGTTTATCATATTTGGTACAGTGCGTACCTCTCTTCTAACTCTAAAGGCATAGTCTTTAAAAACATTATTTGTGACAGAGTCTTACTTACCCACATTTTACAGATTCTGATTTTTGCTAGAAAGATCAAATAATAAAACTGTATTAAAATGGTTGAGTCATAGTGTAGATGCTAATTAGGCAATCCCCTTACAACAAGTGAATAATTAAAATTAAGGAGCAGCTTTGGGAAGATTGTAATAACTTAGCCACATATTTAAAGCCCTTCCAGTAATTCCTTAAGCCTGTACATGACTAGAACATGTGGCTATTGTGGGCAGCGAACATATCACATTTTTGGCATCACCTCTTCCTTAGTAGCTTTAGAAAGTTTGGCAGGGGATGGTGTAGCCTGTTTAGTGTGGAACAGTGATTCTATTTCAAACTAGTAAGTCATAGCTCCTTAATTTAAAAATGAAGACTTACAACTTGCCACACTGGGTTGTCCAGTGATGCCAAGCCTCTCTTCTTAACATCCCACCAGTGGTCCTGTCATCTTGATTTTGCATAAGAAAATCATACAAAACTGATGTCTCTTTCTATGATGTGTTCACTTCCCAGATCCAACTCAATAGTTAAAATTATTGAAGCATTTACTGAGGACCTCAGTTAGTTCTGATGGAGCCACCCAGTTCATCAAGCAATTTAAGTGTTGAAGGTCCTTTAAATGATTGACATTGCTACATCTTAAAGGAGCACTCTGGGTACCTTGCACGCATTCTGGACATAAAATACACCCACACCCCCACACACACCCCACCCACCTTATCTGTAGTGACTGGTACATGCAGGTTCTGGTGAGAGCAGAGTCCTATGGTTCATCCTTGTAATTACTACAAGTATGCAAATGCACAAAATTACCTAAAAGCTCAGTCTGTTTGGCCCCGCCCCTATACGTTAGTATAGGGGGCTCCTCTCCCTGCATTTTCTGCAGCTTGATGGGCATCTCACCACAAGGCCCCTGTGCTCTGCCCGCCTTTTTTGCAGCTTGATGGACAGCTCACCAAAAGGCCCCCTCTTGTGTTCTTGGTGCAGCAGAATATGAGCACATCTCCACCAAACAAAGTAGCACTTAATTCATATAATTGAGGAAGTACCCTTGTTTAGTGGAGATCCAACTCCTTGTAGTTGCATTGTCTTCTCTATATGAGAATTCACGTTGGCACAGATTTCAGTATGAAGACAATCAAGGCGCAATCACAGTGCCAAAATGACCCCACACATGGACACTGGAGACATTACTTCATGATAATGTAGCATATGCACTCTATATTTTCTCAGCGAGGAAGCACTTACTAATTAACCAGTAGACAGTACTCCAGTTGGGTAAACATTTTGCCTTTTGGATACGTAAGCAGGTGAAGATCCATTCTGAAACTGATGCTCATTTCACAGAAATTAAACCTCAACAGGAAGCACTTGACACCAGTGTGGATTCTACATCATAGGGCTTGGCAGGATTGGTGCTCATCTAAAACCCTTCTGTGGCTATGGGAGTCATTCCGACTTTGGCAGTCCTTTCACAGAACCACCGGAGCCCCTGTAGGCAAAAGACCGTCAGTACTGGAGGTCTTTTGCCCACCATATTTGGAGTGTTCCGCTAGGCCAGCGGGCGAAAACAGCGTTTCTGCCCGCTGGCCCAGCAGAGCACTCACCATAACATTGATAGCAGCTCATAATTGAGCCTGCAGCAATGTTGTGGTGTGTCGGGTACAACAGCACCCGTTGCGCATTTCACTGCCCGTAATTCGGCCAGTGAAATGCACGATGGGGCTGTGCATGGGGGACCCTGCACTGCCCATGGCAAGGGCATGGGACCCCAGGGGCCCCCCAACACCCACATTCTGCCAGACTTTCCATAAAGGCTGGCTGATAGCGACTCGTAATCCGGAGAGCCTGCCCTGGCAGATTACAACCGCCGGGCCCGCTAGGCTGCAGGCTGGCTGCAGCTTGGCGGTGTCGGCAGTTGGACCATGGCGGCTCCGCCCTGGTCAAAATGGGGCGGTCGAACCGCCCTGTCTGCGGCGGTCCGTACTGCCATCGTTTCCCTGGCGGTCAAAGACCGCCAAGTTCGGAATGAGCCCCTATGTTTCCACCACACATAAGGGCACAATAAAAATATCATTATAAACAGCTTACTTTTTATAGCCCAGTACTCCTAGAAATCTCCATATGAGAAGACCCATGAACTGGTTGGGAGGCCCCCACAGGGATTCTTAAATATAAGATTATCAAACACCTAAATACTATTTTGTGGAATTAAAATTCCAGAATTAACAAAAAAAAACTCGTTTTGAAGCAGCAGATCTATAAATATATGGCGGGCATGGCCAACAGTGCACCAAGATGGCCACATGGTGCCTTAGCTCTCGCCCTGCTTCTCATCATTCTGTGGAGATCTGCAGCACAGAGAGGCATCCGGATGTAGGTTCTGCACTCTCTGGACTTGTCGCAGGACATACAGTGGTGTTGACTCCTACTGCTGAGATATGTGGTTAATTTCATTGTATCGACCAGAAGACTTGCTCCTACTACTGTCCTAGCTATGGTATGGTTTCAGGATACAGCTAATTGTAATGATTGCTGATTGTTGTGCAATGCTATAACTGCAGCCTAAAGATACCTTTGGTCCATTAATAGGATATTTGGAACAGCGATACTCCCTTGGGTGTGAATCACTCAATGAAATAATTATGGTCCTTTTATGCTGACTTGCCAAACAATCTGTGCTGGATATGGCATTGACTACACATGACGGACTGATATGATGTATGTAAATGTCTATCTTGCAGCCTAGACAGCGATTATAACTGTTATGTCCATATTGAACTCTTTACGCTAATGTATCTTTCTCTGTATTAATGGTGAAATTGGGTACCCAGGTCGCTGCATCAGGTATGCTGTGTGCCAGAGTGTAATGTGCTCTTAGTTTTCATTTAATGCTTGATACTTAAATAAAAGTTAAAAAACTTTAAAAAAATATATATATATATGTTCGATGGCATGGGTAGCTGCAGATACACATGCTATGCATATCCATTCCGACATCTAGTGTTGGGCTCTGAGTGTTACAAATTGTTTTTCTTCGAAAAAGTATTTTCCGAGTCACTGGATCGAGTGACTCCTCCTCTCGGTTCCATTGCGCATGGGCATCGACTCCATTGTTAGATTGTTTTCTTTCCGCCGTCGTATTCGGATGTGTTTCCTCTCGCTCTGAGATTTCGATTCGGAAAACTTTAGAAAACCTTCCTTTTTCGTCTGTATTGTTTTGATCGAGTTCTCTATCTAGCATTGAACTGGTAGTAGCGTCAAAAAATTACTTTTGTTCGCCCTTTGGGGCGGGCGCCCAACTCGGGCCTACCGCGTGAAAAGCCTGATGGATCGAACTCCATTCCGATTCTGCCCTCAGTGCCACGCGAAGTACCCCTATACAGACCAGCACTTAGTTTGCAACTTGTGCCTTTCTCCAGACCATTCAGGAGGAAAACTGTGAGGCCTGTCGATCGTTTCGTTAAAAAAAGACTCTCAGAGATCGAAGAGCCCGAAGACTTGAAATGGTGTTGAAAATCAGTGAACATCTCGACTTCACTGAAGAAGAGCAGGTGCAGACAGCAGTCTCCATCCGAGACACAGACTCCGAACAGGAATCTGAAGACGACAGACCCATCACAGCTGGCCAGCATGTGAGTACGTCTGCCCCTGCACCCCTACACAAAAAACATCCTAAGGCCTTGGGTACACCACTGCCGGAAGGTCATGGTTCGGCCCGAAAAAAGACTGTCGGCGACCGACCTTCGGCATCAGCACCGAAAAAGGCCACTCCTCGGTCCACTTCGGAGTCGAGTAAAACTTTGAAGGGCTCCATTTCGGTCTCCAGCAGGAAACCCCAAGTTTCGGAGTCGAAAATTCAGAAGTCAGCTTCAGAGCCGAGACCTTCCACAACATTTTCAGTACTGACAAAAACAACAAACTTCAGAACCGAAAAATACATCATATACAGAGGAGCAAGGACTTTCCAAGAAATTAAGAGAAAGCCATAAAACCTCTGAGGAAGAGTCGGACATTGAGCCCATTCTACACATTATGGATGAGAGACAATCTAGAATACACATCCATAAAGAGACAGGGAGGATTGTTACTGCACCTCCTTTAAAAACAAAAAGAAAGCTGGCTTTCCAAGAGGAAATGGGCACTGTACAGCCACCAGCAAAGGTGCAAAAGCAAAAGGAGAAGCCAATACCTACTCATTCTTCTCCTCCTCATTCTCCACAACTATCTGTCTCCCCCCCCACACCAGCCCCCCACCAATGCCTTTTCCAACACACTCTTTTTATTCACAAGAAGACATAGTAGACCCATGGGTTCTTCATGACCCTGATCCCATCCCAGATAATGACCCAGATACTTACCCATCCAAACCATCTCCACCTGAGGATACCACAGTATACAACCAGGTCATAGCCAGGGCTGCAGCTTATCATGGCGTAACCATGCATTCAGAGCCATTGATTTTTTTATTTAATACATTATCTTCAACACATTCTAGGTACCAGTGCCTCCCAATGTTACCAGGCATGGTAAAACACGCAGACCACATTTTTAGTGAGCCTGTGAAATCTAGAATCATCACGCCTAGAATAGAAAAGAGATATAAGGCTGAACCCTCTGACCCAGATTATATTATTCATCAGGTGCCTCCAGATTCAGTGGTGGTTAGTGCAGCACAAAAGAGGGCAAATAGCCAGTCTTTAGGAGATGCACCTCCTCCTGATAAAGAGAGCAGAAAATTTTACGCAGCGGGGAAAAGAGTTGCTTCCCAGGCAGCGAATCAATGGAGAACTGGTAATTCACAAGCACTGCTAGCCCGCTATGATAGAGCACATTGGGATTAGATGCAGGATATTATACAGCATTTCCCAAAAGAACACCAGAAGCAGGCACAACAAGTAGTAGAGGAAGGGCAAGCCATTCGTAACAATCAAATAAGATCTTCCCTTAATGCTGCTGATACAGCTGCAAGGAGCGTTAACACAGCCATCACAATCAGAAGACATGCATGGCTACACTCCTCTGGTTTTAAACCAGAAATTCCACATGCTGTGCTTAACATGCCTTTTGATAAAAAGCACCTCCTTAGCCCAGAATTGGACACTACAATTGAGAAATTAAGAAAGGACTCTGATACAGCAAAAGCAATGGGTGCTTTGTACACCACACCATATAGGGGGTCATTTCATAGGCCTCAGTTTCGAGAAGGTTTTAGAGCACAATCCTCCGAGGCTTCTACCTCACAAACAAAGCAACCATATCAAACCTAGTACCAACAAGGTGGGTTTAGAGGAACATACAGAGGTCAATACTCTAGAAATAGAGGTAAATTCCAAACCTCTAAACAACCAACAACACAACCAACGCAGTGACTTCCTTCCCTCCCTTCCTCTCCACACATCTCCAGTGGGGGCAAGACCACAGCAGTTCCACTCTCACTGGCAAAATATCACCACAGACAACTGGGTATTATCAATTATCCGCAATGGCTATTGCCTAGAATTGATAAACACCCCTCCAAATATTCCACCAAGATATCACAAGTTATCCCCAGAACATACAGTTCTGTTACAACAAGAGGTTCAATCTCTACTACTCAAACACACAATAGAATTAGTTCCACAGTCCCAACAAGGAACAGGGGTATATTCACTGTACTTCCTAATTCCCAAAAAGATGCCACCCTCAGGCCAATATTATTCCATTCATACAGCCAAATCAACAATACACTGTAAGATTTATCATGAAGATCGTAGGAATGATGGCATCTTGCATAGCAATAGTCCCACATGCAACATTATACATGAGGCCCTTACAATAGTGCCTTGCACAACAATGATCACAAGCACACGGTCAACTTCAAGATCTAGTGTTGATGGACCACCAAACACATATGTCCGTTCAGTGGTGGAATCGCAGCAATTTATTGAAGGGGCGGTCGTTTCAATACCCTGTGCCTCAGACCATGATTACAACAGATGCATCAATGCATCAATGATTGGTTGGGGAGCTCACCTAAACAATCACACCATACAAGGGCAATGGGATGTCAAACAGAAACAGCTACTCATAAACCACTTAGAATTATTAGCTGCATTCCTTGCCCTAAAAGCATTTCAACCTCTTCTCAAACAGAAGAATGTTCTCATAAAGACAGACAACATGACAACCATATATTATCTCAACAAACAGGGAGAGACACATTCATCTTAACTGTCCCTTCTGGCTCAAACAATTTGGAAATTGGCAATTCACAGTCAAATTCACCTAATAGCACAATACATTCCAGGAATAGACAATCAATTGGCAGATGTCCTCAGCAGAAATCACCACCAAACACACGAATGGGAGATTCAGCCCCAAGTACTTCAAAAGTACTTTCAAAGGTGGGGAACACCAGACATAGATCTATTCGCAACAAGCGAAAACACAAAATGCCAAAACTTCGCATCCAGACACCCACATCCCCTGTCCAGGGGCAATGCTCTATGGATCAGTTGGTCAGGGATATTTGCTTACTCTTTTCCCCCTCTCCCACTCCTTCCATTTCTGGTCAGCAAGTTGCGTAAAACGTCACTCAACATGATACTCATAGCACCAACATGGGCACGTCAGCCTTGGTACACAACACTACTAGACCTATCTGTAGTACCTCACTCCAAACTCTCTAACAGACCAGATATGTTCACACAAAACAAAGGTCAAATCAGGCATCCAAACCCCAATGCTCTCAATCTAGCATTTTGGCTCCTGAAGTCATAGAATTTGGATACTTAAATCTTCCATCTGAATGTATGGAAGTCATTAAACATGCACAGAAACCCACTACTAGACAGTGCTACGCAAACATGTGGAAAGAATGTGTCTTCTATTGTCAATCTAAGGCCATAGATCCACTTACAGCATCTATACAAGATATTGTATGTTAGTTACTTAATTTCCAGAATCAAATTTGGCTTTTTCCTCCATAACAATACACCTTACTGTAATATCTGCCTACTTACAAACTATTCAACATACTTCTTTATTCAGAGTTCCTGGTTTCAAAGCCATTATGGAAGGATTAAAATGCATCATTCCACCCAGAACACCACCAGTTCCATCATGGAATTTAAATATTGTACTTACACTACTTATGGGACCACCTTTTGAACCCATGCACTCTTGCCAAATTCAATTTTTAACATGGAAAGTTGCCTTCCTTGTGGCTATTACTTCTTTAAGAAGAGTTCGTGAAATAATAGCATTCACTCTTGAAGAACCTTTTTTCCAAGTCACAAACATAAGGTTGTACTAAGAACAAATCCAACATTTCTACCAAAAGTAGTATCTCCTTTTCACATCAATCAAACAGTGGAATTGCCAGTCTTCTTTCCACAGCCAGATTCTGTGGCAGAAAGAGCTCTTCATACCCTAGATCCAAAAAAGCTCTTATGTACTATATAGACAGAACTAAACCGTTCAGGAAAACAAAGCAACTTTGTGTTGCTCTCCAACAACCACATACAGGCAATCCTATATCAAAACAGGGTTTAGCAAGATGGATTGTTAGTTGTATGCAAACATGTTATGTCAAAGCAAAAATACAACTTTTAATCACTCCTAAAGCACATTCTACAAGAAAAAAGGGTGCAGCAATGGCTTTTTTAGGAAACAAACCAATGGTTGATATATGTAAAGCAGCAATGTGGTCAACCCTTCATACATTTACTAGAAACCACTGTGTTGATGTTTTCTAACAACAACAAGCCACTGGAGGACAAGCTGTATTAAGAACATTATTTCAAACAACTTCAACTCCTACAGGCTAGCCACCGCTTTTTGGGAGGACTAACTGCTTTGTAGGCTATGCATAGCATGTGTATCTGCAGCTACACATGCCATTGAACGTAAAATGTCACTTACCCAGTGTACATCTCTTAGTGGCATGTAGTGCTGCAGATTCACATGCACACTCCCTCCTCCCTGGAAACCTGTAGTCGTTTAAGTTACTAACATTTGTACATATGTATATACATTTACATTTGCATGGACATCTCTTTTCTCTTATATACTCTATCACTCCTTTCTTCACTCTCTGCGGGAAAATGGAGCCGATGCCCATGCGCAATGGAACCGAGAGGAGGAGTCACTCGATCCTGTGAGTCCGAAAAGACTTCTTCAAAGAAAAACAACTTGTAACACTCCGAGCCCAACACTAGATGTCGGAATGGATATGCATAGCATGTGAATCTGCAGCACTACATGCCACGAACAAATGTACAATGGGTGACATTTTCCATATATATATTCATATACATATACATATATATATATATATATATATATATATATATATATATATATATATATATATATATATATATTCACTTAAAAAAGCGAACATTACAGTTAGGAAATAGAATACAAAAAAACATAGAAGTTCACTCAAAAAAAAACTAAGGATACAGGGACATTATAGTGAGGCTCACATTTTAATCGTGCAAAACCATAGAAATTCACCTGTTCTAGTTAGTTATCTTAAGTAACTATAACTCATGTCGTAAGGTAACTATAACTCGCACCATGCACAGTTTTTTCATCAAAATGTTTACTGCAAATTTTACAATGATATTATCAATGATGTTATCAAAGATGTTGTGTGTGCCGTAATTTGTTGGGTAATTAGCTATGTATGGCGAGGGTGCAAGTTATAGTTAACTCAGGGCACAAGTTAGTTATTTGAGACACCCTCTCACACCTATCCTCACATCCAGAGAGACTGGTCCTGCGGCCAGCTCCCGCTGCTCACAGCCAAAGGCTGGGAGGTTAAGGGGGTTGGCTGCAGGATCAGGTGATTATAAGAGGTTGGCTGCACGGCCTGGCACAGGCCAGGCCAGGCCCTGCAGCCATTCCCTGGCATGCACAGCCAAAGGCCTTGCGTGCTGGATTAAAATATAGCAATGACAATTACTTTACATTAAAAAAAAAATAGAAATTCACTGGAAAAAAAAACAGATTGCAGGGACGTTATAGGTAGGAACTAGCATAAAAAAAAAACCTTAGAAATTCACTTAAAAAAACAAAGGTTACAGGGACGTTTTAGTTAGGTTATGAATTTACACGCACAAAACCAGAGAAATTCATCAGTTATAGTTAGTTATTTCAAGTAACTATAACTCGTGGCCTAAGGTAACTATAACTCACGTCCCCATCATGCACAGTTTTTTCATCAAAAAGTTTATTGCAAATTGCACCATGCCCTGCTAATTACCCCTGATATTACAGCACTCACGAAAACTTTTAGCACGTCAATAAAAATATTAATGAAACATTAGAAGTCAGATTCATTGGAGAACAAACTGTGCATGGCGGGAGCGCAAGTGAAAGTATCTTAGGCCTTGAGTTATAGTTACTTGAAATAACTAACTATAAGTGCTGCATTTGACTGGGTTTTGGGTACTTAAATTCAGAATCTAACTATAATGGCCTTGTAACCTTTGTTTTTTTGAAGTGAGAAAAATATATACATATATATATATCTATCAAAAAGCAAAGCCCTTTCAGGGTTAGATGCCCCATAAATTATGCAAAAAAGAAGAGAGAGTTTAGGTTCAGAGCAGCTCCAGTAAGGAGCACCCTGCAACACCAGGTACATTCTAGATTTGCTCACCTCAAATGTCTGTTTATCTAGCAAAGTTTTTAAGCATAGGATCAGCAAAGTGCTGTCCTACCAGAAATCAATGAATGCCCCATCTTCCCTGCCCTTGGCTCCTCTGCTTCATTTAGAAGTGTGGAACCACTGAGTTTCTGACTGCTTAGACTTCGCCTTTGGAAACTGCCTGCTAGTTGCCCATCTGCCACATGGCCACTAGTTGAACAGAATCAGAATGCCTACATTTGTTTTTTATAGTAGGACAGCGTATTGTATTTTCTTCTTGCTATTAACCACCATGAAAAACTTGGTGGTCACAAAACAGGGCAAATGCAGCTCTGTTCCTGATGCGATGGAATAAAAATCCCAGTACATTTGGGACATTCCATTTTGTTTTTTAGTAACAAATACTCTTTTGGGTTTGATTCTGGAAAACAAAAACGATGCTGGGCTGTCTGCTGTTCCTTAGTAGCCAGAATGGCTTTGCATATTTGTCGAAAGTGCTCTTCCCAACTCTTATGTGGTGTTGTCAGGTAACCACTGAGCTGGGACTGCCACAGACGTTTGGTGGTCCATCCTAAACATGTCAAGGAGTCCTAAGTTTGTCTTTACTGAAGAGATGCACACACCTTCCCAGAAATCGTAGATCTTTGTTAGATTGGTAGGTAAGTCTAGTTATGAACAGGGGAAGGGTTATAGGTTATTTCAGCATGAAGGTTCACTGTTACATCCTTTATGTTTATCGTCACAAGGTGAGTAAAGTAGCAGTTTCACTGCAGGACTCCATAGAGTCTCTTATGTATTTATGCATTTCTTACTAACTAATGCCATGAGGACAGACAGCCATTTGTGTTGTTGGCAGCTCCAAGAAAGGGGAATTGTTTTCAAACAGACAATTTTCAAGTGGATAAAGTGCTGTGCATAAAGGCATGCATACAAGGTGGCTGGAATAAGTGTTGATAAAGGAATAATAGCACATTCCACCAGAGGTTGAATCGTTACATCACTTTTGCAGAAGTGCATCTAATGACAACTGTCAGGTCGGACAGGCCTTGAAAATCTACTTACCTCAGACATTACTGCTATGGCTTTTTAGCCTTAAACTTGGGCCTTCTTTATTATTACATTCTTTCTTCTACTTGTGACTCCTTGTTCTCTTCATTCTGTTTTCCTTCCATCTCTTTTTCACTCTCTAACTGCTTTGGGGCATTTGTATGGCACTGTCATGCTAGCAGTTATTGAACATTGAAAACAACCCAGTAATTCTGAAGAAATGTGTACTGTACTGATTAATGGGGAAAAGTGCAGAACCAGTGCTGTGTATAATTATTGTTTAAATTTGTTTATTTTCTGTTCAGGGAAGTTATGGGCGTGAGAAGGTGTTATTTCTAAGACTTTATCTGCTTCAAGGAATTGTGCATTATCACTATGGCCAAGGAAATCAGTCTGCTGAATCACTCTCAAAGGTAAGTCAGCTTATCTCAATGGATATTTCTAATCCGAGATGCCTCACCTTTAGAATATTCAAGTGTGCCAGACTGGATTTGAAGTTTCAACAGCAGCTGCTCCTGCACATTAATACATTCTGCTTTCCGACTCTGCAAAGGCTTTGTGACACCCTGGAAGTGATGGTTCAGACCCACATGAGAATGCAGTGATGAAACCTACATCATTGTTTTTCTTTCTGCTCCCTTTGATGCAGATCTAAAGCACTGCTCCCAATTTCGTTTATTATACCAAAGCCAAAATATAGAGTGTGTTAAGCAGAAAAGTGTTCCTCCCCAAACCCCTCCCCTAGACAACAGGCTGTAAACCTTTCTGTGACTGCAGAAAGCAAATGCCAATCACAGATCTGCATGTTGTTTGTCCTTGATTCCTAGTTTCTTGCCATGAACCAAAATCCTGTGACAAATGCATCTGATGCACCTGATCATTAGGATCATTGAGCTGGAAACAAAACTCTATATTGCGGAACACAAGAAGCAGTTGCATTTACAACAATCACAGGGGGTGTTCCTCCAAATCATGGAGCCACTTCCGCGGCAAGTCCTAGTTGCAATCCTTATCTTCTGGTAAGCCTAATCCCAAGTCCACTGGTCTCGGGACAGTTAGTCAAGGCTGGTTAGTCACTGTTGGTCAAGGCACGCTCCATTGTCCTGGCCTGTCACCGATCCCCGCAGCAGATAGAGGTCTTCAAAGTGGCCATGATTTACATTTTCATGTTGATGCTGGCTCTCTACGGAGTGCCCTGCGGCTCTATGTATTTGTGAAAACCACCAGTTACACTTCTGCTGTGGATCCTTTCCCAACAACGACAGACTGCACTGGCCTCTTCCGGTCTCAAGCCCACAGCTCCGCCCCATCCATTGAGACCACACTGGCCCTGACCACACAAGTGCCAATTCCAGAACTGATCCAGACACCCAGAGCCGACAATGGCCCACATATTGCGCTATGAAATCAGATGCAACCTTCAATATTGAATGACCCATAGCCTCTCTCTCCTTTAAAGTGGTTGTCTGCAGGGCAGCAGAAGTACTTGATTTACTTCTATCTACTATTGAAAAGAGAGCAAACTTGCTGACAGAAATTTTGTAGCCTGGGTCTGCCACGTCGGAGCTCTTGCTTCCTTTAACCAGTGCCCTAACAGCCACCTAAAGGCTACTTGTACAAAGCTGTAAAGATAACCCATCACTCAGATATAGAAGTCCAAAAAAAGTGAAAGTCCATCATATAAAATTCCGTAGACAGTCATTTGGAAACAATAAATTTATTGAGTCATGGAACCTTAGTAGGCTCCAGTACATGTCACGTCACAACAACAGCCATAGCCAACACGTGTTTCGTCACGATAAGTTACTTTTTCAGGGCTAGTAATCCGCATTGAATAACAGATCTGTTAAGAGTATATAATGATCCTCAAGTATGATACTGGTCTAAGCAAAGTTTTGAAAGGCCCAAATAGGTAGTCAACAATCTGCTGATCAACAAGGAGCAAAGTCAAGAAGTTCTAACGCTGTATGCCGGTTGCATCATTCATTCTATTTATCTCTGATGCAAGCTTACCACAGGGTCTGAACCATATTTAGGACATGCAATAGAACTTATAAGTTGGTTACTTTACATATGTATACTGCTGGGACCGTCAGACTTCTTGACTTTGCTCCTTGTTGATTCTCTTTAATTAACATGGGTTTTCCATGATTGATAACTTCATTATGTAAATATGTTTAGGTTTGGTGACTTTTGGATGATTATGCAACCACCATAGGATATGGGTCACCACATCCCTCCCTTGCATCCTACGCACCAGGTTTCAGTAGATCATACCATGATACAGCTCCATGACTCAAGTCGTTTTTGGCCAAGGGGGCCATTAAGAGAGTACCAGATTTGGTAAAGAATGAGGGGTGTTGCTACAGCTACTCACTGCTGCCCAAAAAGGTCAGAAGGCTTAGACAACTAAGCAAATTTGCCCCTTGAATACCTTTCTCAGAAGGACAAATACTCACTGTGGCCCAGTTTCTTTCAGCCTTAGACCCAGAATACAAAGATTATAAGTCAATCCTCTGTAAAGCCTTGCTGCCTTCTCTGCCTTTTTATATTTACATGGCCAGTCTTTCTTATTCCAGTCTCCTGTTGAGATGAGGTTGCTATACGGTTTGGCACACCTATTTCTGCCAAAGCTGTTCCTTATGCCTCATTGGGACCTTAGCTTCGTCCTCACTTTTCGGATGTGCACATCGCTAGAGGCCATGCAAAGTTGCTCTCTACAGCTCCCTACCATTGAGGCTGTTTTTTCTCATCACAGTCACTTCTGTGCCCCATGTCGGTGAGTTGTAAGTGCTATCAATGTTACCCTTGTACACCACCCTCTCACCCTATTTCCTGACAAATTGGTGCTTAGAACATGGGCCTCTATTCAGTCAAAGATTTTTTCAGTTTTCCAGATAGGTCAGTCAATTACCTTTCCTGCTTTTCTCTCTCTGTCACATCCCTGGAAAGAGGAGGAGAGGCTCCACTGACTTGATCCGAGCAGAGTTCTCAATTTGGACACAGAACACATGAAGGAATACTGGGGCAGCAACCATTTTTTTTCTTGAGCATTTTTAGTGCTAAAAATAGAAGTCAGTGCGAAAAAGGAACTCTTTCCAGGCGGATAGTCTTGTGCTTGAAGAATTACAGTACCCTGGCCATGTAGAAACCCCCTGAGGGCCTAGGGGCTCATTCCTCGATGGCGTTGACAAGGGATGTTCCTGTACAAGACTTCAGCCAAGTGGCTACATAGGTGTCCATGCATATATTCACCAAGCACTGCTGCCTCGACAGTCTAGTCCATAGAATCCATTATGACTGGTATCTTCTGTAGGACTTCTATTTTAAAGGTGAGGAGCCTGCAGTTAAAAGTGTCCATCAAAGAACACGTTACTTGCCTTGAGTAATATTGTTTCTGAAGAGTACTCTATCCGCAGATTCCTCACCTCAGTCCATTCTGCCTTTTGTGGACTCTTGTATTGATTTTAAAAAAAGTCCCATATTCCCAGTTTGTCATGATTGACCTAAGGAGGAAGGTGCAAGACACGCAAGTCTGGCACTTATATGCATCCCAACACCATCAGTTGTGGGGCAGAGCAAGGCCTTTGCGGAGTTTGGCCATGGGACCTATTGGTCTGCTGAAACAATTGGTGCAGAACATCCAGATCCTGTCTGGTTCCTGGAAATAGCCTAAATGTGATGACTCTGCAGATCAGTTGAGCATCTATCAGAGCATTACTGAAGGTAGCTAACCTGTAGTCTTTATCCTAAATTCATACATGATGTTATGTGGAAAAAAGAGGATGGAAAATACTGCTGATGTTTTTGCTTCCACTTTTGTATTTATGGCATATATTTACAGAATGTACATGGTTAACCATCTTCTGCCTGCGCTTATCTTATGGGAAAACCACCACTTAGTGAAGAGAACAATAAATTGGTTCTGAATCCTCAGATGACAGAGATCAGGCCAACACACATCCCTCTTACTGAACTCTGCTCAGTCTTCATTATTTGTAAACATCAGTTTTCTTTTACTTCTAACAACCTTTTGATAACAGCATTATGGTTGCATCCTTTGTTTAATGGTAATAGAGCATGTCATGTGGACACTTTTCTCAGGTGTTTCTGACTCTGCAGGGATGAGGACAGTACTTTTCATTTTTTTCTCTGTTTCTTTATCTTTGTTTCATTGGATCTAAGGTTTCTAGACAACAGTGACCTAATTGTGTTGTTGAAGCGATGAAGACCATGTTTTAGCGAAAGGGTTAGTGTGCAGGAGAGGGACCACTATTGACTTATGGAGCCAAAATTGACTTATGTCGTCACTGAAAAGTTCACTGCTGATTGCCCATTGAAACAAGTGTTGACTTGACTTGAGAGCAGGAACACTGGGGTCGACTACAACACAGGGTTGAAAGATTAATTTCTCTTAATGCTGACATAATGATTAATCTTCCTCTGACTAAATTCCTCCCACGCAACCCCAGTACAACTATACTGGTGGAGCCACATACTTTCTTCATTGTCCACTGTTTTGAAATCAGTGGTTCCTATGTTTGATCAAATCACATAAAGAAATATTCACATCCCCTGTGTCATCAGTAACTATTGTGCAGCATATGTTCAGTCTTCCCTGTATTCATTATCACATGATCTGGCTCTTTGCCAATTGATAAGATAAATAAATATGTTCCACTGAGATATAAACTCTTTCAGTGAGGCTAAACCAATACAAACTGGACCAAAGTTAATGAAGATTTGTTAAATTTCCAAAGAGGTTTGGTTTCTCCAGACAGAAGTGTAAAACTCTCCAAACCACTGACATATAAAGAGTGTGTTTAATTCATTACTGAAAAATACTGAAAGAGTAATGGTTTGATGTGGAATTCTGAAACCACCTTAGGTAAATACTAGGGGAGAGTTTGCATTACTACCCTATTAGTGTGACAAACTGTATGGAGATCGACAGCAGAGAGAGCCTGTAACTTGTTAACTCTTCTGGAAGATGTGATACCTGACAAAAAGGCTGTCTTCCTTCTAGGATGCTGCAATGAAGTCTTGTATATGGGTTCAAAGGGATGACCAATTAATTTGGATAACACTACATTGAGCTCTAAAGGGGGGAAAGGTGTTCTCACTAGATGACACAGTTTCTTTAATCCTCCAAGAAAGTCTTTTGCTTCTAGTAGAATGAAGAATGAAGGTGGATGCTAGCCATTTCTGTATTCGGCTTTTGCTACCAACTATAGACTTTAATAGAAGAAAATCACAGAATAAGTTGACCAAATACATTAAATATCCCAGGATCTCTTCCTTGTGACATAATATGGGATTGAAGTTATTTTGCTGATACCACAAGCAAAAACGTGTCCATTTGAAAGCATTAGAGGATCCAGATGCAGGTCTCTTAGCTTCTCTAAAAATATCCATGCAAGAATGTCCCAAATTTAAGTGTCCATGTTGTTTGCTTTCAGTAGTCATGCCAGCAAACTCAATGATGTTGGGTTAGGATGCAATTATTGACTTTGCAATCTGGTCCGCAAGTTTGGTTCCCATGGCAGTCTTCTGTGTGGCTTTAAGGACACCTGCAGCAGATATGAAAATTATCATTGTCCTTGCCACTTGGATTTATCAAATTCGGTGTTGCCTGTGAAGCTTACAACTTCAGTAAAACGTTGGGATAAGAAGAATGTGAGGGGAGACTAAAGTAACTTCCTTGACCAGCTGATCAAAATGGCATTGCCTAACGAACCTAGCTCCCATTTACTGCTGGCGAAGTTCGGCCATTTTGGGCATTTTCAAACAGGTCTTCGGCTGGCAAAGCCCCACTCAGAGAAGTCATTGTGAAATATTTCATTGTCTAATACCCATTCATTATTTTTGTCATAGACCATGCTGAAAAAAACCTTTTTCATCCGAGACGCCTCGAAAACAAATTGCCTTAATCAACAGGTTCCTGGCCAAACGTCACAACAAAAGTTTCAACATCCAACAGCAGTGGCCTGGTCCTGGTTTCCCTCTATTTGTGTATGTAGTGAATTGTGATGGTGGTGTCGGTACAAGAAACAATTTTATGTCAAGGATGGTAGTGAAGTTTTTAATACGACATGAGCTGCTCTGATATCCAAAAAGTTGATATGATAAAAAGTTCCTCATTTGTCACTAAAGGCCTTAAACAGATCAGTCACCGAAATGCTCTCCCCATCCTACCAAAAGGGTATCTGAAAATGATTAGTTGTTTTTATGAGATATTGAAATTTCATGTAAATGGATCACAGACTGATCTCCTAAGGAAAGGAAACACTTTTCCTTGGGTTTTCCTTTAGAGGACTTGTTTGAAGTCGCTGCTAAGTATGTTAAAGTTTGAACTGGTGACGTGATTGTTTTTTGAAAATTTGCAGACCCAGATGATGAAGTGAGCTAACAGTGTAGTGTTTATCCTTTAGCAACTTTACTGGATTAATCAGCCAGAAATCTAGATAAGTCAAATTTACCCAGAGAAACCAAGATCACCTCGCCTGGAGCACCAACTCCTGCCTGCTTGCCAAGACCAGTGTGTCCTGTGAGGAAGAGGAGAGCGTTGGAGGGAGCGAGGTCCAATGGGAAGCCCTCAGTACTCCTTGAACGAGGTGTGAGGGAACAGCTGTGCACCAACTGGGTCATGTTCTGTGTGCAGAGGTTATCGGTGACCCCCGTGTGCCAGGAGAGGGCTGCTGTGACCTGAACTGTCGCGAGTGCCAGTGCGGGAAGCACCAGGCCTACACTGCCTCATTGTGGTGACCCCCATATGCCATTGGGGACCACTGTTACTTTTTTTGTTTCCAGAAGCATCAGGACGTTACTGCCTTGATCAGCGACCCCCCCCATAAGCCAGAAGGGACTGCCTTGGCGAGTACAACCATAGTGGAGAAGTCTGAGCCTCATCAGAGAGGTTTGCAGCACCCCCGTGGGTCAGACGAGTCTACTGGTACTCACATTTCCAGGAGTTCAGGTCGTTATCCAGATGGAAGATTGCAACTGTGATTGGCTAGTCTATCAACACACCCAGGCGTCTACTTGACTGATTCCCCAAGGACCGTGAAGGGCACCACCTGAGGCATCACACCCTCATAGGCTCCAGTCAGGGTCTGCAGGATCAAATTCTCCCATCATTTACCTCCGCCCCACCACCCAACCCCCATCCCCAAGTGAGGGGAAGAGTGACTTAGTTCAACTTCGAGGAGCAGGAGCAGTTTGGATCCCTGGGACAAACTGGCAGGGTGGCTCAAGGGAGAGAGCGTGTGCCTGCTGGGTGCTGCCATTTATTCCATATGCAATCCGACTTCGCCCAACAAGGATCTGGACTTATGAGTGCCCATTGGAGAGGGCAATCCCTGTACTGCTGAAAACTTCCACACCTCTGGAATGGATAAGATTAGAATTCGGCCTGTGGGACTCCGGGGGACCCGCTGCAGCACTGTAGCCACTTTTAATTCCTGAAGAGTCAAAGGTGAGCATTCCCTGGATGCTATCATCAGTGAATGGGGAATAACCTGATGTTATAAAGAAGACTACTAGAGCCCCAATCTCAAGGGGATTGTGTTCTTGCTCATGAAAGTTAATATTCCCTTGAATGTGTAGAGTTCAAAATAAAATACTATTTTTTTTTATAACAGTAATTGGACTGGACATTGATTTATTGTTCTTACTGTGTGCAGTTTGAGTTATAAGTTGTGTTCACTTACCTTTTGGACACACCCTTCCCAGGGAGCCCTTGACTTCTTGTCCACAGCTACCACTGAAAGTAAGTGCAGAAGGGGCACTTGGCCCAGTTGCTCAGTATCGTTTATAGGACAGGACCCACGACATCAGGAGTAAAAGGTCTCAACAACCACTGTTGGGCCCAGTAAGCCCTGAGTGCCATGTGGCTCTCAGAAAGGGGTTCTTACAATATATATTCCAGATTCTTTTTATTTTATATAATCAACTGTTAATTAGTTGTCTAGTTGATTCCATGTGTAGCTAAGGTGAATCAACTAGACACCACCAAAATCTCCCTTCTAAAAAAAAAACACAAGTACACAACAATGTATATTACAATTTTAAAAAAACAGTGATGGCCCCTCCTAGTTCTCTTTGTCTCACTGATGGGGAGGAATACACAAAGGCCAGCTGTCACTGTAAGCACAGCCATGTAACACAAGCTGTAGGCACTAAGCGTTTAGGATAAGAAAATGCCAACTTTGTAAAAGTAGCATTTTTAGAATTGTGACTTAAAATCCAACTTTACCATTAAAGAGGATTTTAAATTGCAAATCTTTGGGGACTAAACATGATATTTCTACATGTTCCCAAATAAAAGTTTTCACTTTTTTAAATGTAATAAGGTAACCCACTGTTAATCTATGGGAGTGGTAGACCTGCAGTAATGAAAAATGAATTTGGGAGTTTTTAACTACCAAGACATGTAAAAAGTACAAGTACATGTCTACTTTTTTCACTACACTGCATCCTGCACGATGCGCTGTTTAGGGCGTACTTTAGGGGTGACATATGCATTAAAAATGGGGCTTTAGGACTGGCAAAAAGTGTATTTCGCCAGGTTGAATTTGCAGCTTAAAACTGCACACAGGCTGCAGTGGCAGGCCTGAAACATGTTTTTAAGGCTACTTAAGTGGGTGGCCCAATAACTATTGCAGGCCAAGTAGTAGCATTTAATTTACAGGGCATAGTTACATGTAATGCCAGTTTACTAGGGACAGAAGAAACCAATTTCAGCAAGCAGGAGAGAAGAAGGCAAAACGTTTGTGGGAAGACCACCCTAAGGCTAATAAATGGCATCTAACAAGTTAAAAGAAACTGAGCTACATACAAAGGTACAACTTGAAACATATTTAGAATCTACAGATATCACTGTACTCTTCTAGTTTTAGGATGTTTTTCTAAGGGAGACAAATCCAGGGGTAGCTTCGGTGCCTGGGCCTTGTGCATTCCATGAGACACAACAACAGCAGTAGACGGATGGTCTGATTGCAGTCTTAAGTTGCCGACAATTACAGGGGTGCAAATAATAGTAAACAAGATACTTAGGATGTCTCAATGTCCAGTTGTGGGATTGTCCTCTATAATTGTAGTGATAATTGATGTGGTAGCTTGAATGGTTAGTAGAAATATAACCCTTGATACCAGCTCTCTAGCAGGACAAATGCAGGACAGTGATCTGTGGTCTGCAAGTGTTAGTCCCCTTGATACCAGACCTCTGTCAGAAAGAACTTTAGAAGAGAAATCTGCAGTCTGAAAGTGAGTGTTCCCATGATACTAGCTGTCCGGCAGGAAGAACTACAGAAGAGATATCTGCGGTCTGCAAACTTTTTGTTATGGTAAATGCAGCAGTCAAAGAAGAGTTTGGGGTGGTTTGTTTCTCATGGCTCAAGTACACCTTATAATGTCACATGGTTGTTGATCCTGGAAGGGCTAAGAGGGAAGGGTCCTTTTGATTTCGAACTGTAATGGAACAATTGACAGGGGAAAGAGGGACTTGGGCATAGACTCTCAGCTCACCAGCTAATTCTGCTTCCTTTTAGTCGCAACAGCTTCCTCCTTCTGCACTCTGCTTGGAGATTTCTAAAATAAGAACGTTTTTATTCAAAGACCTGTGTTTAGGATCACCGGAATATCTCTTGGCACAAAGCTCCGCCAGAGTAGCATAAATAACATAGGTCATAGTTGTAGACCATGTACCAATGACTCTGCAGCTGACAAGAGTGACTCCATCGACTGAACATTTGTTGTCTTAATCTATTGTTCCTCCTCCTGACTCCAAGCCCAGTGTAAAAAGTTACCCACTTTCAAGTTGTGTAACAGAGACCGAGTTTGTGTTAATTGACATCAGTGTCACAAGGGTGTAGTATTTTTGTTTTTTAAAATAATTGCAATACTACAAATAAAATAATCAGTATCCATCTCGGACACATACTAATCTAATATGACTAAGCAGAAACACTACACTCACTGGCAATCTATGTCAGATGTGTTTTATCTTTAGTTTGTTTGTAAGAGCAGACATAACAAACCCTTGAGACAACAAAGAGAGCAGTGTGTCTGATATAATTACCAGGGCTGAAACTTTGATTATAGATGTATCAGATCTCAGTGTTTCCTTCATGCTTCCCAACTCACCCTAAAACTTCACTCGGAACTACGGTGTACTTGAATAACCAGAAAAAGAAAACTAGCTCTTCTATTCAAAAGCTTCTTACAAATGCATACAGTTCAAGCCCTCCAGTGCACCTCAATTCAGCTCTTAGTTGACAAATTCTTTTCAACACAAACCTACCACTCCTTCACACAAACCATTACGTATCTGGAGCCCATCAAAGCTTTCTCGCTTTTAAGGCAGTCAATGCAAATTGGTTATCAATTCTTGAAGTCTGCAGAAATCCCTTTGTGGACTTAAATTATACTGACTTTCTTCCAAGTCATGACGTAAATCAGGGCAATGCTTGAACTTAGTCAAAATGTCCTTGGAAATCTTATTATATACAGGGAGTGCAGAATTATTAGGCAAGTTGTATTTTTGAGGATTAATTTTATTATTGAACAACAACCATGTTCTCAATGAACCCAAAAAACTCATTAATATCAAAGCTGAATATTTTTGGAAGTAGTTTTTAGTTTGTTTTTAGTTTTAGCTATGTTAGGGGGATATCTGTGTGTGCAGGTGACTATTACTGTGCATAATTATTAGGCAACTTAACAAAAAACAAATATATACCCATTTCAATTATTTATTATTACCAGTGAAACCAATATAACATCTCAACATTCACAAATATACATTTCTGACATTCAAAAACAAAACAAAAACAAATCAGTGACCAATATAGCCACCTTTCTTTGCAAGGACACTCAAAAGCCTGCCATCCATGGATTCTGTCAGTGTTTTGATCTGTTCACCATCAACATTGCGTGCAGCAGCAACCACAGCCTCCCAGACACTGTTCAGAGAGGTGTACTGTTTTCCCTCCTTGTAAATCTCACATTTGATGATGGACCACAGGTTCTCAATGGGGTTCAGATCAGGTGAACAAGGAGGCCATGTCATTAGATTTCCTTCTTTTATACCCTTTCTTGCCAGCCACGCTGTGGAGTACTTGGACGCGTGTGATGAAGCATTGTCCTGCATGAAAATCATGTTTTTCTTGAAGGATGCAGACTTCTTCCTGTACCACTGCTTGAAGAAGGTGTCTTCCAGGAACTGGCAGTAGGACTGGGAGTTGAGCTTGACTCCATCCTCAACCCGAAAAGGCCCCACAAGCTCATCTTTGATGATACCAGCCCAAACCAGTACTCCACCTCCACCTTGCTGGCGTCTGAGTAGGACTGGAGCTCTCTGCCCTTTACCAATCCAGCCACAGGCCCATCCATCTGGCCCATCAAGACTCACTCTCATTTCATCAGTCCATAAAACCTTAGAAAAATCAGTCTTGAGATATTTCTTGGCCCAGTCTTGACGTTTCAGCTTGTGTGTCTTGTTCAGTGGTGGTCGTCTTTCAGCCTTTCTTACCTTGGCCATGTCTCTGAGTATTGCACACCTTGTGCTTTTGGGCACTCCAGTGATGTTGCAGCTCTGAAATATGGCCAAACTGGTGGCAAGTGGCATCGTGGCAGCTGCACGCTTGACTTTTCTCAGTTCATGGGCAGTTATTTTGCGCCTTGGTTTTTCCACACGCTTCTTGCGACCCTGTTGACTATTTTGAATGAAACGCTTGATTGTTCGATGATCACGCTTCAGAAGCTTTGCAATTTTAAGAGTGCTGCATCCCTCTGCAAGATATCTCACTATTTTGGACTTTTCTGAGCCTGTCAAGTCCTTCTTTTGACCCATTTTGCCAAAGGAAAGGAAGTTGCCTAATAATTATGCACACCTGATATAGGGTGTTGATGTCATTAGACCACACCCCTTCTCATTACAGAGATGCACATCACCTAATATACGTAATTGGTAGTAGGCTTTCCAGCCTATACAGCTTGGAGTAAGACAACATGCATAAAGAGGATGATGTGGTCAAAATACTCATTTGCCTAATAATTCTGCACTCCCTGTATGTACTTCTGATCCTTTCAGCTGTGCGCTGAGGAAGTGTAGCTTTACATGAAAATTAAAAGAAGGACGAGGTGGTCTTGGGGTTAATCAAGACACAGACAAATCCCACAACTGGGCACTCTTGTTCTCAGAGAAACGTCAATATGGCAACAGGTGGTAGTTCTTTCATACTCAGATATCTCTTGAAAGAGGACATCTGCAGGCCTCGAAAAATCATAAAAATGTATTAGACCTGCAGGTCGAGTAACTTGTATAATCTAACTTCACCCGTAAATGGGTCTCAAATTGTGTGACCCTAGGCAAATATTTTATTTTACAAAGTCGCTTTTTTCTTTATTCTTACATATGAGTGCACCTTCAAATATGTCATTTCATACATTTACCGCTAGAGTAGTTACTGTTTTGCCACTACTCGGACACAGCTTGTTTCTTACTGCTGAGATGGTAGCACCACTGTGAATTAGGGAATCAATTTCCCCACCTCCTACCTTAATTGGGAACATGGGATTCTCCTTAGGTGTGTCAAATACCGTCATCATAAAGCGCTAGGCTCGTCAGTTTTCTGCTGCTTGGGTCATCTCTCTCTCGCGCTCTCTCTCAGCGTTGTCCTATGCCGATCCATGTTGCTCCTGAAAAGGGTTCCTCAGGGAGTGCTGCGTTTGCTTGATGTTTCTAGACATGGGTGGTGCTGATGGCTGGACCACATCCCTGTAAAACCTGTCAAACCTGTCATACCTGTTGTTTCTATCTTTTCTCCCATACCAGTCATTCTATCTCTTCTACCTCTATACAGTTTTGGCCCCAGTTCCCATACCTCCGGCAAACATAGCACTGATCACTACTCTTGTCTCTTCTCTGGAATCCTTGTCCTTAATCCTGTCTATGCCGTGCCCCCTGATAGTACATGCCCTCTGACTCCTCCTCTCTTTGTACTTGCTGCAACATCATCCCTTTGTCAGTTTTAGCTGAGTCCTTCTTTACTTTGAAAATACCATTCCTTTCCATAGTTGCCAACAGCGTGCACAACTCTTGATATCCTTTAGTAGACCAATCAGGATGGAGCAGTTTACAACTATGGGCCACAGATGCTAATAATCCATTCATAAGTGTCTGAGTAGCCAGTACTTTATATGCCTCTGTCGTGCGCTGTACCCCTGCACTATTATCCAGCCTGAGTTCTGCAGCGTGGCTGTTACTTGAGAAAAATCACCATGTTTCATGGCTAAGCCATTTATTGTGTCCCTGACAGACTCTAACCAATTCAACAATATATTCTCTGTGACATCCATATTATTAGTCAGTATTGTCCAATCTCTTTCCTGTGGCATTTGGAACGCACTCTTTACTAAAGACCATCTGCTACCATATCCTAGTTTTAGTAACATTTCTACCAAAATTCTTTATCCTTTCCAAACGTTACCTACCCCCATCCCACAAGACGATATTTTGCGCCTTCAGTGGGACGTGCAGCCATTTATCTGGGGAGAGGAAAACACTCTAGGTTTTTTAATACAGTACTGATGTTCCCTAGGGATCAGGGAGGGCTAGCTTGCCCTAACCTTCTTGAGTACTAATGGGTGGCCCACCTTCGCTACATTTCAGAATTGGTCAGTAGGGAAAGTGGAAAAACATTGATTTCAAATGGACCGGGCAGTGGTCTGTCAGACCCTTCTGGGATCAGGCGTGGCTTCCTCGACATGGGAGGCCAAGGAGCGCATACATTGTGTTTCTAACAAAAACAGTCATGTAAATCTGGGACGAAGTTGCACTAAAGCGAGGCCTCACCACCTTCCCCTCCCCAAATACCCCCATAATGCACAACCTTGATTTCACCCCTGCACTACAGGCACATTCTTTTTCTCAGTGGGAAGAAGGGGTCTGCCGAACTCTTAAAGACCTCTTTGAGGGTGACTCCTTCAAATCCTTGGACCAATGTAAGAAAGAGTCCCATCTCCCTGAAGCTGCTAGGTTGCAGTACAATCAGCTGCAACACTGAGCCCTCCACACCTCCAATGTTCAGGGAGCGACACAACACCTTTGACACTATTGTTTGATTGTTTGACGGGACACAGAGGCTAATCTCTTGCACATACCATGCCCTTCGAACACTCCACACTCCCACGTCCCCACACCTATCAAGTACAGTGGCGTGCCAACACACCTGAAGTCATTTCCCAGAAACAATGGGAACATTTGTGATGGGACATCCCCCAAATTAACAAAAGGATAACCCAGTACTAGACAGCATACAAGGTAATGACGAGATGGTACCGCACTCTGAAGCGACTCCGCTCTACGTACCCCCACCTCCTCCCCCGTGCTGGCATTGCACTGCAGCCCAGGGGAATTTCCTACATATTTGATGGTTCTGCTGAATCATTTTGACGTTCTCAAAGAAAGTGCTTAGCCACATTAAAGGGGTCGGAAGCTTTCCGCTCCCACCCTCCTGCGCCACAGTAATCCTTAGCATCTGCCCTACAAACCTGGCAGCAATGAAAGATACCGAGTGGCGTTTAATAAGTCATATGCTAGGCACTGCCAAGCAACTTGTCGCCTTACATTGGAAGAAGGTCACTGTGCCTCCGATTGCTCAGTGGTTTATATGCCTTTGGCATGTGCTAGCAGTGGAATACCTTTTACCAAAGATAGCCCTCACAGAAGCTAAATTCCCTCATAATTGGCAACCCCGGCAAAACTATTTCACACAATTGGAATACTCTTGTTTTACACCTCCTTGACTCAAGGCCCTCAAACTGTTTGACTAACTTGGCATTTAGTTATAGGACTTACCAAATATGAGATGCAGCTTCGACTACACGCCACCGAACCTTCTCCTGCTTTACGACTCTGCCTCCTGAACCTCCCCAATCCCCACCCCTCTGGAACAGCCCCTCCTATCCACAGAATTGTAACACTGTTCTTGTATTTCTGTTTGACCGCAGGTATTTGTTGTTCTCCATTCTGTCATACTTAAGTACTGTTTTATCGTACCTTTACCTATGACACGCAGCTCCTTTGCTGGTTTGACGCTCACATGAGCCTTCAGCGCCCGCCTTAACATGTGGTTTAAATGTTGTTCATATACTGTTGTAGACTGGTTGTCATTTTTTGGCACCTGAGAGCATAGGATGCGTCCACATGTTTTTGTAAGCTGTCTCTTCCTTTTTCTTTTTTTCTGATTTTTTTTTTTTTTTTTTTACTGTCAAAAAGTACCAATGAAATGATGCATAATCATTTTTTTTTTTTTTAAACAGCAGAACTCATGTAAAAAGTCACATTGTGGTCAGAACATAATGATGAACCGACATTTGCAATGGAGATAATTTGAAATGAAAGAGAACTACCTTTTTTAAAGGGACAATGACAATAAATGTCATCTTTATTTTGGACATATGCTGGTATCCCCTGTAATGCAAACATAGTTACAAAATACATCTTTTGTACGTTTTAAGTGACTGCAAAATAATGTAGGCTACTCCAGTAGAAACACTCCAGTTGAAATTGCATTCCAGGAAACTTCGAGACAGGAGCACAAGCAACCCAAGACCAATTTTAGCCTCTACAGGCCTTGTGAGTGAGATATAGCATTAGTCCTGTCACAGTGATTATGAGACATGGCATGTCTGTTTCACTTACAGCATAAATTGCAACAAACAACAGGGTGATGGAATGAATGCTTGAATAATCTTTGCCACTGGTAATTGCTCAAACCACATTCCATTCCATTGTTTTTGCCTACTGTGTCTCTCTAGACAGTCTTGCCATATGCAAATTTGTCTTGGTACTGCTTGAATGGGAACAGTCTAGCCTGAACTGCCAGGTCAGGACCCTTCTGGAAGGGTACACAAGCAACCCAAAGGGATTTCAGCCTCTTTAAACTTTGTCACTGAGGTATTGCCTGTCCTGTAACACAGTGACCCATGTCTGGGCATGCCTTTCAGACTTAGGACGTAGACTGCAACATATAACAAGGTGATGAAATAAATGCTTGAATTGATCATAGCAACCTGCAATGCTCAGGGCCACATTTCAAACCATTCCATCCATTCCTTCCTGAAGGAGACGTCATCTGGCAGGTCAGGACAGACTGATCCCATGAGGAGCAGGGTCAGTACTGATTTGCATAAGGCGGGCCTATGTTTAATGTGGTACAGAGGACAATGAGAGATGGGTTGGGGTATTGCCCAGACCGATTGCCAGTGGTTTTGACTAATCCTCCCATCACTTTTAATGTGTTTGATGTAACTTGTAGGCATGGCAATGCCATTTTACCTAATTTAAACTTTTGTACTCTGCCGTGTTTCAAATGTCCCACATCAAAGTTTAGGTTATGGTCGTAGTTGCTAAAACTGTGTGCACAATGTGTCTGTATCTAGACTTTGCACACTTACTTGAAGTTTGAGGAAACCTGTGGATTAAGAGCTCTGGAAATAGTAACAAATATAGTATTTGTTTTCTTTTTATAGGCAAATAATTTGTACAAGGAGCTCTACATAGATCCTGAAAAAGTCAACAGTTTGTTACAGCTCGGATGCTCACCTCAGGAGGCTCGACTTGGGTTGAGAGCTTGTGATGGAAATTTGGAACATGCTGCCAACCATATTGCCACCAGGAAAGAGGTAATGTCTGATGTTCTGTAAATTTCAAAGCATGTGGATTTATTAATTCAGAAATCTCTTGTTTTATGGCTACAAGCCTGCACCTTTATTTCAGAAGCCTAAACGACTGTTAGTCGGTTGTATGCAGATCTATACAATTAATAGTACTTAAAGTTTTTTGAGACCATGATGATGACACTTTTTTAAAATATATACAGTAGGGCTAATTTGCATGCATATCCCCTTGTGTAAAAGGTTCAGTACCTTTGTCACAGGCTACTCAGATGTATTAGCTAACACTAAAGTGAAGAAATTCTCAGGAGAGCTCTTGCACTCTGCAATGCTTTATAATTATTTATAAAACTAACTTGACTTGAGCTGTCTTTGATGTGTGGTAATGCATCTTTTATTAGTTCTGGCAAGTGATAGTTTTGGCAGTTCACCAGAGCTATTTACAGCAGCGTATCAGCAGTTGATTGGTTAATAGGTGTTGCAACTTTTCTTGCAGGGAAAGGCAGACTTTTCTGTCAGACGTTGCTTGGGGACTTTTAAGTCTGGCACAGCAGCTGTAACTTTGGAGTGTCAGACAAATTTTCGGATGGCATGCTTAGAGTGGAGCAATCATGTTAAAGGAACACAGTTGGCTTTAAGGACAGATCAGCAAGGAGCCGACAAATTGTGTATCAACTAGAGCAGTGGCTGTTAAACGGTCTAGCTTGCAAACCCCATTGGATTGTTAGAGGACATCACCCTCATCTCAGATGGCACCATCTGCAACGCCCCTCCTTGCCATTCACTCCTGACTCCTTCTGATGCTTTTTAGAAACATTCTTGATTACCAGAGCAGATTAAGCTTACTGCTGGTGTGTGCTGACAAGGGCAGAATAATTTGTGTTCTACTCCAGTGCTAACACTGTGTACTGCACTGCCACACATGAACTGAAGATGCAGCCTCTGGCATGCCTCCCTGGTCATAAAGGGTAGCTGGTAGGCAGGGATGTAAGGGGTAGTGCCCACCAATCCTGGAAGTAGAAAGGAGGATGACAGTAGCGGAGGAGCTTGGCACTTTAATCTAGCTGACTGTGCTGGATTTTGCTACATACAATTGTGAAGGTTTTTTTCTGAGTAGGGAGAGGGACACATCTGTGCATGTCCTGAATGATGAATTATTCAGCCTTAACCCCCCAAGCCAGGACAGTGGTTACTAGTGAGGGTGTGTGTGTGTGTTTTTTTCAGCAGAATTGTATTCTTCTGCCCTGGGGTGCTAACTTCTGTGGCCCAAGGTCAAGTAAACTGGAGAGCTTTTAGCTACTGGGCAGCGTAGGCCAAGGAGGGAATAGATGACACTTTCATCTTGTCTAGGTGAGGGCGCCATCCACCTTACATATTCAACAGTTTCCTCTCTAAATGGCACATTCAAGAGGTCTGGGCTGGAGACGGGCAATGTTATTTGGAAGCTGCACATGGTAACATGTCAGGTTGGCAGGGGTTCATGGCTCATGGTCTGCTGTACCTTCAGACTTTCTGATCCTGGGCCAAGGTATTTTGGGCAACGTGAACTACAGCTACAGATCTGATCCAGTTGAAAGGTAAGTGCGCACCTGAAGCAGGGTCTGTGGTGGATAGCTCTGTTTGTGAGGGCTCACTCAGCTTCAGTGAGCATCGTGTTTAGGTCTGTCTTTCGTTGACTCCCACTGGCAAGATTCACGCTTCTGGAGAGTGGAGAGCACAAAACCTAAGAGAACACTGAACTGGATAATCCTCAATCCAGTCCCTAAGAGGAAACTGAACTGGACAATCCTCCGTCCAGTCCCTAGGTCAGTCTCCACTTACCTGGGCCCACACTATTTCTGCTTCCTGACTGCTGTTGCTGCCTGCCTGCCGCCTCCCCTGTCCCAGTACTAACTGACACATTAAGGGCTACAGAGGACCTTCCAGGCCTCTCATGAGGAGTATGATGGACCGCTCAGCTGCATTGCAGTACAGTATTATTGAGCATTATTCAGGTATGCATTGTATGGACATTGGGGTGAGTGGGTGGCTGTTATAGTCTACTACTGTTATGCATTTGTGTACACTGGCAGTCATCATTCCCGGTGAACTACCAGATTCTGTTGGGCATTAATTTATTATCTCCTTACCAGTCTGCATCCATGCATTGCACAACAGTGCACACCGGCATCCACTGCATCATCTTGGCCCACCCACTCCCTCCTTCACTGAATGGAGAGCAGGAAAGGAAACCATTACTACCAGTACAATTTCCCAATGCTGCTCTCTTTGCAGTGAAAAACTGGGCATAAGGGTAGATGCTTTTAGAACATGCCTCAAAAAACAATATCTCTGTGTTCTTACCTTTGGGAGTAGTTGTTTTTTTGTTGGATCATTCTAGATTTTTCACCTTGTGAATCTCATCATGTGCCAGACTGGGTCTGGAATTCATGCTAAAGCTTCTGAAAGAATACGTCTGGTAGCAGGTGGCACCATTGGCCTTCATTGTGACTCTGGCTTGCCTCCAGACAAGATTATACGGTGCTGCATGTATGTACCACTCCGGTGCACTGATGCCAGTTCCTCTTTTTCAATGCACTTCGATGTGAATCCTGAGCTTGCTACTTTGACTTTCAAACTCAGAGTTTTCTATATAAACTTTTTCAGCAGTGTCCAGGGATGCCATCTGACAAAATCCACAGGGCTTAAACCATGGTGTAACCAGGTTTCCAGCACAAACTGACATGATTTTGACAAATTATTCCTGAGGCATATTACAAAATTTATGGTGCAAGAAGCTGACCTCTGTCTCGCTGATCCTGCTGTGACATCTGCCGCTCGTCCAAGCCAAGGTTGAGAGACACGTTGAAGAGAAAAAACTAAGAATCAAGAATGGACCTCTTTACTCCTTTGATTCTGCTGCGTCAGTGAGCGGTCCATTTGTCACCACTATAAAGGCCCAACTCTGTACTTGAAGTCTGTCTATGATCCGATTTTGGTCCTAGAGCTGATGCTTCCTAGATCCACAGGCCATTGTTGACTGTGTCACATTACAGCCTTCATGGAGGACATACTATAACTCTACAAAATTCATCTGGATCCCTCAGGAGTCCCTTAAGGCCCTATTGGTCCTTGGGGGCTTCAAGCTGGGCTTCCACCAGCAGTTCCTTCCCTGGTGCCGACATAGACTGTACTGCCTCATCCCATTCTGTTTCAAGCGCTGAGCCATGCCTTGAATTCTTTGGCACAGGCCCCATTGGGTGTTCATTTATGTGCGCTGACCTCAGCTCCAGGAGTGTTGGTACCAGATTCCGCTCAGACTCTGATTGCAGATGTGGAAAAGACATCGGCAAGGCCTTGTTCAAAGCTGCACTGTACACGATGATGTCATTTGCTAAGTGATTGTACAGACCTGTTCTCCAGGCAGAGAGGGTCTTGTGCTGCTAATTCAGGTACTTTCTGGTCCCCAAGAAGGTCCTCAGAGTCTTCATACACTTGCTCAGATTCTTGTGGCTCTGAATCCAGAGCACGGGATGATGTTCCTAGAATGGCAGAGTACATGCTTCCCTTTACCTAAGCTAGCCTCAGACCACCTTCAGACAATATCATTACTGTTTACTCTAGGATTTTCCATGAGTGACCCCAAGTTCCGTGTTCAGCCTTCTCAATAACTTCTCTTTATTGGGGCCATCTTCAGTGGTGAATGTGTGATGCTGACCTGAGCTTAGATAGGCTATTCTCCCTTCCCCCTTTGGAATTAGTGGTGAAAGATGCATCCAATTTTGGTTGGGGCGGTCACTTGGACAACATGTCTCTCCAGCGGTCTCTAGTCTCCCATCAAGCAGTGCTATTACATCAATATTTGGGAGCTGCACACTATCCTCCTGGCCTTCAATGTGCTTCTTTTGTCCATCAAGGGCAGGTTGATCCAGGTGTTAACTGACAACACGACCTCCATCTGGTATTGCAACAAGCAAGGCAGAATATTGTCCTGAGCCCTCTCTAGATGTGATGTGCAGTGGCAGTGGCTAGACCTTCAGAATGTCTCCCTGACAGTGAGTCAACTGACGGGCTGCTCACCATCATGATGACAAAGCTCAGCAGGTGGTGTCTTGCATATCATGAATGATGCCTGCATCTCGAGGTGGTACAGTGTACTTTTGCCCAATGGGAAATGTTCTTTGATGGGTGTTTTTAATTTTTCAAACAATACTCAGTGTCCAGCCTTCTGCAATGTAGAGATTCCATCACAAGAGTCTCTAGGAGACATGTTCTGCCTTCATTGGGCTTCCAGCCTCCTTTCTGCATTTCTGCCTCTGTGGCTGATCTTGCAAGCCCTGAAGAAAGTCGGATAGGACCAAATGCAGCGGATTCCAGTAACCCAGGATTGGACCAGAAGGGTCGAGTACTCGGAGCTGCTGAACCTTGGCATCTGCCCCCATCTTTGATTTCCTCTTCTAGAGGATCTACTGTCCCAGCAACAGGGCAGTATAACACCCAAACCTCTACTGCATATATCTCCTTGTGGAATTTGAGGAAAACCCACTGGGAGGTTCGTTTCTACAGTTAGAACTGGTTGATGTCATTTTGGCCGCACACGCCCTTCCACAGAATCTGTTTTCTAAGTTCTTTTCCTAAGTCAATTCTTGGTGCTGAGAGGTCAGATTTTTTTATTTTTTTTGGTTCGTACTGTGTTTTGTTCACAAGGCAGTACTGTGGGCACTGGTTCAAGTTTCTTACCAACTCTTTCAACTTTTCTTCATTTGCCTGATCAGCCCTTCTTCTTCAAATCAGTGGTAGTGATGCATTTTTTAAACAGCTTTTGCACAATGTCTTCCCTTGCCCCCTTCATTGTGCTTTAGTGGAACCTCAGTTTAGTTCTGATATTCTTGATAAGTGCTCCTGTCAAGTCTCTTTTTTTTTTTTTAAATATATTTTTATTAACATTTTGTTTTTACACAGTTTCATGTTTGTTCATATTACATGCAGTTTTGCGTACGTTGTTATATTCTACTTTTTGCTCATTGTTTGCACTCTTTATTATCGTTAATCTTAATGATTTTTATTCAGTAAATTATGTACATTTACTTTGTTAAGTTACATTTCGTTACTGCAATTCGCTGTGCAGTGTATTAAACAGTCAACCATCAAACTTGAACCCCTTCTTCTTTGTAACTTGGGAGAGTGGTGTTTGGGGCTAGGTACGGGAGGGTAAGGGTGGCGGGAAGGGAAGTAAAGGTGAAGGGGAGGGAGACCCGAGGTGCTCGGTGTACAGTCTCTGTTGACAATCAAATTGAGCTAGTTGGATGTAGGGAAAGGAAGAAGGGGAGAAAAAAGAAAAACAAGGGACCATAAACGGTCAACTTTTACGGCCTCGTGCGATTGGCTTTTGTGGTTGCTAGCTTGGCGGTACTGTAATGTACTCGTTTTTGGGTGAGGGAGGATGGCAGTCCAGGGCGCACCGGCATTCGGTGAAGGTGGCGGGTCGCTCACTTTGCCTACTATTTTTGTCAGTGGCTCAGGGGTCAGGGATCCAACTATCCTCCTACCTTTATTCTTGATGCATTCTATGTGTGGTTTGGGTCTGATTTTGGGTGCCTATCTATGTGTTTCCACCATTTGGTTCCATCCTCAGTGTGATTTGAGTTGCACTGGTTTCTCCTACTAAGCTTGCCAGTCTCCTATTTATATTCTCCCAGTTCGTCATTATATTCTCCCACCCTGGGGCTATAGGAACCTGGCGTATATTTCTGGCTTCTTCCGCCTTTAGGACCTGCAGTTCAGCTCTGGACCATGTTGATATATCCCTTTTCCAGTCAGACAGTTGAGGGCGAACCGCAGCCTTCCAGCCCCTCGAGATTAGTCTCTTATAAAGGGCCAAGGAAAGGTCCAAAAAGCGCCATTCCACTTTTCCGCATAGCGCAGCTGGTCTGAGACCCAGCAGGCACAGTTCAGGGGTGGGTCTCAACTCAATTTCAAACAATTCAGACAGGTAGGCAATATTTCCCTCCAGCCCGTCTGGATCGCTGGACAAGTCCAAACCATGTGGTCAAAGTCTGCCCCTCCTCCTCCACATCTCGGGCAACTCCCTAAAGCCCCTCCGTATATACGGAACAACCTGTGAGGCGTGAGGTAGGTTCTGTGCAAATAATTATACTGAATATATCTTAGCCGTGTATTACGTGATATTTTCTGGGGGTAGGCCAGTGTTCTCCTCCATTCGGAGTCAGTTAGTTCCCGCCCAATTGTTCCCTCCCACTTTCCTCTTAGCGACCGTAGTGGATCCAAGGCTGCCCCTACTTGGGCCCGATATATTTTAGTGATCAGATGTGATTCCTCTCCTAATGTCAACAGCGAGTGCAGGACCTCGTGTATAGTAGGCTCCGCGTTCACTGTGCCCCAGTGGGTCTTAAGAGTATGTATTAACCTCCCATAAAGCAGGAACTGCCCCCCGGGAACCCCTTTTTCCATTAATTCAGCGAATCCCCTCAGCACTCCCTCCTTGAAGAGTCCTCCCACCACTTCTATTCCAGCTGACAACCAGGGGCCAAGTCCGGTGTTTCCCGGCCCACTCCCCCTGGGTTCTATGGCAAGCACCGCTAGTGGTAAAGCTGGGGAATATGGGGGGCCCACTCCCACTCTCTTCATGCATCTTTTCTAGCATGCCAGCGCCACTTTTATCATTATATTGTTCCCAGGGGGGGTTATCTTCCTGTTTGTCATGCATGTCGCAATCCACGCCGAATCTATTGTTCCTTGGGCTGTGTATAGATCAAGCTGGCCCTGGCCCACGAGCCAGCCGGATATCCACTGTAGTTGGGATGCTAGATAGTATGCTTCAAAGTCGGGGGCTCCCATGCCACCCGCATTTGGTGGTCTGCAGATAGTTGCAAGTGTAGTTCGTCTGCGCCCATTGTCCCATATTAGTTCTCTGAGTATTGCATTGAGGTCGCGGAACCATGCTCTGGGTATTAGTAGTGGCAAGTTGGCAAAGTAGTAGAGGAGTCGGGGGAGCATGATCATCTTGGATAGCGCCACCCTGGCCATCACCGACAGCTTCAGAGAGCGCCAAAATTCTACTGAGGGTCTCAGGGACCGGAGCGCGTTACCAAGGTTGCCCTCTCTTAAGTCTCCCACGTCATGATAGATCTGGATCCCCAGATATCTAAATGTCTGTGGGGCCCATTTCAGATCTGTTGGGCATGTTGCAGGACAACTATATCCGGGCACCAGGGGGAACACATATGTTTTATTACGATTAAGTCGCAATCCCGACACTACTCCAAATTCCTCCAGGGCGGACAGGGCCCAGGGGAGGCCACTCGCCCCATCTCTAAGATAGATCAGGATGTCATCTGCATATAGCGATATAATGTGGCCAGTTGGTCCCCACTGAATCCCTCTGTCAGCTCCCTCCCCTCGTACCCAGGCCGCCAGGGGCTCCATCGCCAGAGCGAACAACAATGGGGATAGGGGGCACCCCTGTCTGGTTCCTCGATGTACTGGGTAGGCACCAGAGATTGTCCTACCTGTCTTGACCCTCGCCAGCGGGGATGAGTATAACAGGTCCACCCATTCAACCCAGCTCTCCCCCAGGCCCATCTTTAGCATTGTCGCCCTCAGGTAGTCTCACCTAATTGAGTCAAAGGCCTTTTCAAAGTCCACTGCTGGCAGGGTCCCGGTTGGCGGCTTCGATTCACTAGGCATATGTATGATAGAGAAAATACGCCTAAGGTTTAGGGAGGTGCTGCGACCGGGTATGAAACCGTTCTGATCAGGATGTATCAGGGTGGGCATAAGGGGCAACAGCCGGTTTGCCAGGATCTTACTGAGGATCTTAAAGTCGCTATTTAGCATTGATAGCGGGCGGTAGTCTGTCACTGATGCCTCCTTGCTATTTGTTTTAGGAAGTGGCACTACCAATGCCTCACGCAATGTGCGTGGGAGTTCTCTGTTCTTTGCCGATTCCATATACATTTCTAACAGTCTGGGGACCAGTAAGATTTTATATTTTTTATAAAAGTCCATAGGAAGACCATCTGTACCCGGGGTCTTCCCAGGGGCCAATTGTGTAATTGCCTCAACCGTCTCATCCGCAGTCACTGGGCCCCCCAGGCCGACACTGTCCTCTGGGCTCAATACTGGCAAAGGTATCCGAGCTAGGAAGTTGTCAAGGGTCCCCCTCTCCATGTCCGTGGGCCTCCTATATAGGTGTGTGTAGTAATCTCTAAATGCGTCGTTTATGGATTCTGGGCTAAGTCTACGTGTACCTCCCCTGTCTAATACACTTGCAATAGGGTCACTATCTCTATTCGGGCGCACCAACCATGCCAATAGTCTACCAGACCTTCCCTCCTCTGACTGTATGGATGCCAAGTGTCTTTGCATATTATGGCATCTAAGTCGCTCTTCAGCCTGGGAGTACTCTCTACGTGCACGATCGTACTCTTCGTCCACTTGCCCTGCAGCGCCCTGTCTCAGCTCCCCCTCGTGTATGACTCTCTCCAGCGCGTTTAATTCTCTCTCGAGCGTACGTTTTATCCCTACTGACTGGCCAAGACAGTGACCCCGCGTCCCCACTTTGAGTGTCTCCCACTCTATGGCTCTGGAGGAAGTGGATCCCTGGTTAGTTTCTATAAGTTCTGTTAGGTAGCATCTTAATTCCTCCCTATATGCCTGATCTTCAAGCGCTGTCGGGAGCATTCTCCATGCCGGTATGGGGGGTCTGTCCTGTGATGCTCTCCACGTCAGTAATAGAGGGTTATGGTCTGATATTGTGCGGGCAAGGTATTCAGCATGGGTCACTCTACGAGCCAGTCCCGCAGTGCAAACTATCCTATCGATTCTGGTATGTACCTGGTGAAGACCCGAATAAAACGAGTAGTCCCTAGTCACTGGGTGTTGTAACCGCCAGGCATCCACTAGACCCCAGGCGTCTAGCCACCCAACTAAGTTTTTTGCTGTTTTGGTTGATGTTGCTCCCCGCAGTGGGGGGGTAGATCTATCTAGGTCCGTGTCGAGCACTGCGTTGAAGTCTCCACCTATCAGTACTTCCCCCGTGTGTTGACGAGTAAGGTGCCTAGACAGAGTCATCATAAATGTTGTTTGGTCCTGGTTGGGGGCGTATATACAACTCAGGGTCAACTGGAGCCCCTGTAGTCTCCCTTCTAATATGACAAACCTTCCCTCATTGTCAATGTTGGAGGAATCAATCGTGAAGGGGACCCCCGCCCTAATCCAGATCAGGACTCCCCTTGCGTAAGCTGAGTATTCTGTGGCAAACACCTGCCCCCTCCACCTCCGCCTTAGTTTCTCTCCCTCTCCGAATGCGAGGTGGGTTTCCTGTAGCATAGCTATCTGCACCCCTCTCCTTTTTAGAAAGGAAAGGATCCTATGTCTCTTAGCAGGAGTACCCATCCCCCTGACATTCCAAGTTATGATATTATAGTTCGCCATCCTATTCTAAAAGCCTGCTGTTTGAAGGGCCGGCACGCCCCAGGCCCCAATCGATTCCCCCGCAAGTATGTACCTTCCTCATGCTCGTACCATTTCGCACGTGTAGCCGATATAACTAGTAACTGCAAACCCCAACTCCCCATCCCCAGGGCACCTTCGGAACTGTAGGCTGCCCAATAAGTACTGCAACACAGCAAATTATTCAAACACATCACTACAATACTCGCCAGTCAAGACTGACAGGCAAGAGTCAGGTTCGGGGGGGCGGCCAGGTCCGGAGGGGCCACTTCGTTTCTTATCTTGTCTCGCCTTTCAGCGCCGGTGCGGGGTCGATCTATGCAAGATCATCAGCGGTCTGCGGGGTCACTTTTGGCGCATAAGTCGAGTCCCCAGAGCCGTCGGGCGAAGACACTACCGTATCTTCCGATTCTTCTTCGGAGATCTCCCGGGGCGGCGATTCTCCACCCACCTTGGGCGCTGCCTCCAGGGCCTCCCTCTTGCCAGTTTCTCTCTGTGTCCTCGTTGGTGCTAGTCTCTGGCGGTCTCTGAGTCTTTTCCCCTTCGGGGCCCGCCGGGTCCCGCTCGTCCCACGGCTTTCCGGTGCCGGTCGCATCGACCGTGTCCCCGACCTTTCGAGCCATTCCCATGCCTCCTCTGGAGCTTGGAAAAACGTGGTCTTCCCTTCCGCAATCACTCGTAATCTTGCTGGGTAGAGCAGCGAATACTGTATCCCCTCTTCTCGCAATGCTCTTTTAACGGCTAGGAAGGAGGCACGCTTGTTTTAGACCTTCAAGGTGAAGTCAGGGAACAATGTCGCTTCACCATTGGCTACTTTAAACGGGCCCATTTCCCTGGCTTTCTGTAAAAGAATGTCTTTGTCCCTGTAGTGCAGGAGCCTAGCTATTACTGCTCTCGGTGGCCTGCCAGGAGCCAGTGGAGTAGCCGGTACCCGGTGTGCTCGCTCCAGTGAGTAGAAGGGGGTCAGACATCCCGGTGCGACAACTGTGCGTAGCCATTTCTCCAGAAACTCCAACATATTCGGCCCCTCGGCTCCTTCAGGGAGGCCCACCACGCGTATGTTATTCCTTCTGTTCCTGCCCTCTGCGTCTTCAGCTCGCTGTTCAAGCTTCGCCACTCTGCCGACCAATGAAGTCACCTCCGCTGATACATCATCGTGTTTTGGGACTACTTCCGCTAGCGTTGCCTCCGCTTCTTTTACTCTGTCAGCCAGTTTGTGATGATCAGCTCTCAGGAGGCCCACCTCTATCGCCACCTGATTGATGTCGCGCTGTAATGTGGATTTGGTGTCCTCAATGGCACCCAGTATTTTGTCAAGAGTGTCTTGCATTTTGCTTTGCGGCTGGCTTTGCGTGGTCTGTTCATTCTCCCCCAGTGGTGCATGTGCCGGGGTATCCATGGTCTTGCTCTTATGCTTGCCCTTGGGGGGCATTTGCCAGGCAGGTAGGGGCGACTCGGTGAGGCTAGCGCCCAGTGCGCTTAGGTCCAGATCCGCCAGTGGTCCCCCGCAAACCGAGTGATCTCAAGTGCGTCGTGCTCAGTCCCCCAGTCGCGCAATTTCTACTCCATAGGCAGGGGATCAGTTTTTGGCTAAAACGGAGCTGACATGCTATTGTAGTTCTGCGTTGCTGTGCGCATAAGTGTTTGGTTCAGCAAGGACTTTCGATCTGGACCGGTCCGGTCCACCAAAGGGGGCCCCGCACCCGGCAACACGGGCCCCCGACCTCCAACACTGGAAGATGACAGTAAGTGATGTCAGGCGATTCCCCGTTGTCTCGCCCCACAAAAGACAACCAGTGCTCAGCTTAGGGCGCCCGAGCGTAGCAGGTCGCGTTGTCGGCCTCCAAGGGTTCCCGGGCAGCAGACCCCAGGGCTCCGGCCATGCGTTCCCCATGGGGACACACTCAAAGTGGACTCCTTACCGGGCAGCTCCGGGGGGCCCCTCACCTCCGTATCTCACTAGTCTGCGTAGTCTCTCAGTCAGGGGGCATCAGGCTCCGTCCCCCAAGCAGAAGGCCGGTCCGACGCCGGCAGGCGCCCCCAACAGACGCTCCAGGCCGCACCTCCCCCTCCGGGTGGGCCCGCTTTCGAGGTCAGCGCGGGCGCCGTACCCCACTCCGTCCGAGGCCGCGGCCGCAACCCAGCGGCAAACCGCGTGGGCCCAGGCCCGCACCGGGGTGCACAAGTCCGTCTGAGGCTGCCCCTCAGGGCCGCGGCCGCACCCAGGTCGCTCCGCCCGCGTCGGCCGCTCCTCCGCTGTACTCCCGCTCGGGGAGCTCCCCGGCACAGCGCGCCACCGCCCCGCCGGCCGGCCGGCCGGCCGGGCCGCGGCCTCCTCACTGTCCCGAACAGCCCGAGACACTCGGGCCCGCTCCGGGGGGGCAAGGCCGCACCTCCGCGACCCCCCCGGCCACAGCACTCGCCGCTCTCCGTTCCGCACACCGGACCGCCCGCCACAACGCCTCCAGGCACCGGTGCAAGGTCGGCCCCTCCGGAGCCAATCCGTCAAGCGTGCGCCATGCTCGGCTCCGTGGCCACGCCCCCCTCCTGTCAAGTCTCTTCATAGTTGTATTGACACCTTTAACTCTGCAGACCACATTTCGCATAGCAATCCTATTTGATGTTGCATCAGTAAACTGCAAGCATTGTTAGTCCAGCTTCTTCCCACTGCATTCTTACCTGGCATGATGATACTTTAATATGGCAAGACCATCGTACTATCCACTTTTTTTTTATCTAAGCGACATCTCACTTAGGAGGAAAAAAAGGCTACATCTATGGAATCCATAAGGGGTGCTAAACTTCTACATTGATAGGACTAAGAAATAGCAGGTAGATGGTCAGCTTTTTGTTAGATTTGCCAATTCAAGGAAGAGAAAAGCGGGTGTGAAACAGAGTTAATTGAGATGGATTGTCATTTGTATCAAACTGTGTTGTGCCCTGGACAAAAAATGATTCTGCTGAGGACTTCATGGCTCATTCCACCAACACAAAGGCAACAAGTACAGCCCAGGCTCAGAGTGTCCCTGTTTTAGACACTTGCCAGGCAGTCACTTGGTAATCGGTCCACACTAGTATCTGAACTAGTGTATCTGTTCTCATGTCTGCAGAGAGAATTGTATTGTCCCCTAGGTCCTGCAGAACTTCCTGCTGTAAAGTCCACTCTTCAAACCATCTCCTTGGCGGGAGCATTACTGTGGCATTGAGGTGAGGAATCACTTTAGAAGTATACCTCAGAAGAATAATTTACCTAATAAGAATGTCTTTCTGATGGTTCTATCTAACTGCACACTTCTCACCGTTCAACCTCCTCTCAATTCTCTGGAGTGGACTTTTAGGAGTTATTAAGGGTCCAAGTTAGATTTTGCAATCTGTTTATGTTCTCTCTCTCTTAGTCATACTCTGCGTCTGAGAGCGAAAAGACCAGTGAATAAAAGTGATGTCTGATGTCTGTGTCCATAGGGCAGGGGGACATATCTGTAGCTCCATGTCATGTCCAGAAGTGGAACGGAGTTGCGATGGCCAGAGTTGCAATCACAGTCCGGCACTGGCCTAAAATCATATATGTGCTCAGAGAGTGTTCACCAGAATGAGTAAAATGTAAGGTAAGTAACCCATCCTTGTAAGTCATATAATTGTAATTACTCCCTAGGGTAAGGGCATAGAAAGATGTTCTTATCATGACTTTCTTATAGCAGAAATGCTGGTGACCTGGACAACCGAAGAGCGCATCAAACTGGCTTTCATTGAACAGAGTAGGACTGCAGTCATAGAAACGTTTTTTTTTTTTTTAATCTTCTCATACTTTTTCCTTTTCCTTTCTTTGCTGTTGTTTTCCTTTCTTGCCTTCTCCTTCATATTGCACTGTCCCCAAGAGCTTGAGCATCGTCGGTTAGCATATTATTATCAATTACTACTTACCAGTGCACCTGTGAACGACTATTGAATTATGAAAAATAGAGGAGAAAGTCATATGTTTTCTTCCTTGAGGTTATGCAATGACACGCTCTTTTGCCACAAGTGCATTTGTGGCTGCGCCCATTGTATAGTCATACAACTTTGACATAGATAAATGTGCACTTGTTTAACATTCTAGTTCCAGACATTATATGTACATATTTTAAAAGACTTTATATGAGTTGTGATTGTGCAGGTTGGCTTGGAAGAGATAGTGGGATTAGGCATTAAAAATATAATCGTAGAGTGTGATATGTTTTAATCACATTTGAATGCGCTAGGCAAGAAATTCACTTTGCAGCAGAATAGCCTATCCGGATAGTCTGATATAGATTCAGTAAAAGGAATTTTGTAGTGCATTTTAAACAAATATTGTGTGTAGTGAATCCCTTTTCCCTTCAGCTACATTTAGATTAAGGGGCTGAACTAAGACCCACCTTCTCATCTTCACATATGTATAACAGTACTTTGAAGCCCACCTTAGCTGTGAAAGCAGGGGGGCCAGGAGAAGTGTCTTTACCAGTAGTACAAGGTGGGTCACCTGTCTGCAGGCCATGTGAGATGAGATTCTTTGTACAAAGAGCTGGAAGTTATTGTCTGGGCTGGCCTCCTTGCCTGCATACTGTGTAGAGCTGGTGTCTTGGTGATGGCTGCCATCAGTGTAGGCCCTCTGGCCTCTCTGTACAAGGGCTCTACATGTAGCCATGTAATCAATGTCATCTGTGACTGACACCTTCTGCAATTCCTGTCATGTTAGCCACCAGCACTTTGCATGCTGGGGTCTTTTGAGCCAATACTTGCAATGTTAAAAGCTAAAGTACACGTCTCACAATGCACTCATAGAAGAAGAAAACAAAAGAGTTATGATGAATATCAATTCATGGAGTGATACTGGCCACAAGCCCAGGATGAACATCTCAACTTGGCTCAGGAGCTGTAGGACATTTTGTAGTCGAACCAATAAGGTATTATTATTATAATATATGAATATGAATAGATAGATAGGTATGTATAACTGGTGAGACTTGGCTGCTGCCCTTAAAATTGGAGACAGGAGGGTATTTTGACAAGATTTCTTTCATGGCAGCAGTAAAGTATCTAGGAAAGAAGAGCTCCATATACAATCACAGACTTGGTCACAGCATGTTGCAGACCTCTATGAAGCCCAAATCACAGATTTCAACTTTCCTGAAGTAAGTGCCCTGGGTAACACTCTAAGTAAGGAATATCTGAACATCTCTATTCATTTTACTTTGGAAAATACTATTGAAGGTACGGAGTCCCTAAAGGCTGGTAAAGCTCCAGGTCTCAATACGATTCCGGGAGATATCTGTCAATCAGAGCTTGCTGTCTGGAGGCCTTACATCACCTGCTAACTAATGCAGACTCAACTGGTGATTAGATTCCTGTATCTCGGAGAGGAGCAGAGATCATCCTAATGTTCAAAAACAGGAAGAGAGATAATCCTGGGAATTGCAGGCTAGTCAGCTTGATTAACACCATACAAAAGACTTTCTGCAGACATAGGGCCTCATTTAGAATTCGCTAGACGGGTTACTCCTTGACAACAGTGAAGGATATCCTGTCCACAGAAATCTAAACCCATAGAATATAATACAATTTAGGTTTCGGCGGACAGGATATCCATCACCGTTGAATGCAGTAACCGGTCTGTTGAGCTGTAAATCAAGCCCATCGTCTGGCAAAAGTCAATAACTGGTTACATGACTTTCAAGTTCTAGCCTGCTTTTTGGCAGGATTCAGGGCTAATACAAGTACTATTTACCTGGTCTTTCTACTGATCTGGAAAACAATTAATCTTAATCAAGAGCATTTGTATGTGATTTTGTGAGCAGGACAGCTTTTGATTAGGTCCCCCAGGCCCAATTATTGACTGTACTGAGAAACACGAAAACGCTGGAAACCTTGTTGGAGCGAATAATGCGGCTTTATGGTAACAACCACTCTTAAGTAAGATGCGGCAGGAAAGGCAACCTGACAGATAAAATCGCTTTGAGAGAGCAGTCCGTCAGGGCTGCGTTTTAGCTGCTGCACTGTTCACGCTGTATGATTGAGCTACCTGCCTTTTTGTTTGTAGATGATGCTCTAATAATATCAAAGACACCCATGGGCCTGCAAATATTGCTTATTAAATGTTCTACGTTTTACAAGCAACATGGTCTAGAAATCAACTCAAACGAAATTTATGGCCTTCAACCCTAATACATCCCTTATGGAGAGGGTATATCTGGGTGCCAACTGTGCTAGAGGGAGTGAAGGAGTTTGATTATCTGGGGAATGGTTGGCAAATTTCACTACAGATTAATCAAAGCCAGCTATTATCACAGCATAGAGCATGTCTTTTGCCCCAGGTTTCTAGAGATTTATTGTATGAAAGCAGTTGGGACAGATTTCTATGGCTGAGGGATCTAGGAGAATAGTACTCTATCAAAGTTAGTCACAGCACAAAATAGATTCATGAGATCTTTTTAGCTTACCGCAAAGTGCCCCAATTACACCTCTGCACTTGGGTTGGGCCCTAAAGAATATAGCACATGTTGCTAACATTAAACCCGTAATTTATTGGGTAAGACTTCAGCCTATCAAAGTTTTACATCCCTATAAGAATGCATTTTCTGAACTGAAAGGATTGGGCCTAAGGTGTACATTAAATTGTTTTTTTTATATCAAGTCCTGGTTTTACAAGCTGGACATGAGCGAGACTTGAGACAATCCTCAGTCTATCACCAAGAGAAAACTGTAACAGCTGAAATTAAGGTATGAGCCATATGTTGGTCAAAGGTGGCTCATGGAGACAACCTTTGGAAGCTTGACAGCAAAATTTCTTTACTTCAAATGTAAGCTGAATTTTGAACATTTTTGGACAAGAGAGAGCTGGCAAGCAGCTCAGGACAACACCTCACTTGCAGGGGCACACATATTTCTCATTCCTACCTCCACAACTGTTATTTTCTCTCTCATTTCATTCTCTTACAGTGTTTTTTTAGTTTTTTGTTGTGTTTAACTTTTTTCCCCATTCTTCAGTATAGGTTTTTGCACATCATTCTTTTCTTCTTAGAGGCCTGTTTTTACATGCCAACACTTTTAGTTTTGTCCCTCCCAACTTTACATGTGCTTTACTGTTTTTTCTCTGGTGGGTGTGTGCAATAGGGCTCATGACAGCACTATATTGCTTTTTACCTAAGCTGACAGCTTACATAAAAGTTTAAGATGGTGTAATTAAGATAAATTAGAAATTTACCAAATCGTATCAGCAATTATGAAATGCACAGTACACTAGTGTTTACTCTGTAAGTGTACTTGTGCTCAACAGCAAACGCTTTCCCGGGCTGAGAAGGATTACAGATTTCCGCATGAGCCCAAGTTACATTCTGCTTTACAGCTTTAACTGCTCTTTCGAAACAAATTTCTGGAAAAAATAATTTGATCTCAAGGGCTAGGTTCCTGTACCTGCAGCATTTGAGAAATCTGAAGCCCTCACTTTATGAATTCCAGCTGTTACTTCCTTAGTCCATTAATGCTCGATAATCGCATTTGTGTTCCTTTTATCCTTTCTCACTAAGGCTTTTTGGCAGAAAGCCTTCGTCATCAATAACAACCCTCAAGTCTCCAGGCATGAACTGATGAAAACAAGTTTTAACCTTCACATAAAATTGTGAGTAGGAGCTTACAGAATGACGAGTGAGAAGTGAAAAATTGCACAATGTCCTGCTGCACCAGAAATTGCAGGCTGCTCTAAACAGAGGTAAAGTGAAATTGTTTAGCTGGGGGTACCTGTAGTACATGCAGTGGAACCACAAGGGTCCTAACTTCAAAGCCCTTCTTTCTTCAGAACAACTCCATGAACTCTGCCCACTGCTCTGGCCCATCGTAATTCCTTACTCCTCTCTGTCCCTGAGAGTTGTGCTCATACAGTGATTAGGAACCTGGCTTTCTATCTAGTGTGTCAATGTAGATACTACAGACATTCCTTGTTGGTAGATAGAGGCTAATAATTATAACCCTAAATGCTCTCCTTTGTGGTAGTGTGTGCAAGCAGTTTAGGCTTATCAGAGGGCAGTGTTAAGCATTTGTCGAACCCACACAGAGTCAATAAATGGGACACTGAAGAAGAAACTCTAGACCAATTTAGAAAAATAACACACATTTTTATATATTTGTAATACCAAGAACTTATTTATTGAGTAAGTACTTTTTAAGTTAGCAGTTTTGAAGAATACAGACAATTCCCTTGTATTGACTTTAAAGCAGTAATATTATCCTATGGGAAAAGGCAGTTAGCAGTGACTTACAGGACCAGTCTTCTGGGTGAGTATGGGGCAAGGTCCAAGGCATCACCAACAGGTCACCTCGGGGGGCACTGTGGCATCCAGGGTGCAGAGGTGCTCTTCAGCATTGGGTGCCCCATTGATTTCAATGGGAAAATGATCCTTTGACAAAGAGGCTGTAAGCAGGCACTGGGGGGGGTCAGTCTGGGTGAATCCACAGGGGGATCAGTCCTTAATATGCTCAGGCATGTAGGGACACCACTAGTCCACTTCTCCTTTGGCTGTGAGGCATGGGTGCAGTGGTGATTTCTCCAGCAGGGTTGCACTGCAGGAGGCCCTCACTGTTTGTGGTAGCCTATGAAAAAGGCTGCAGGCATAGACTGGGGGCCAGTAAGGCCAAACCCATAGGGGGACTCAGCTGTGGAGGGTCTCAGGATCCCATGGGTACTGTTGGTCCACTTCCCCTCGGGCTTGGGGCACAGGAGCAGTGGTGCTTTTAGACGTCCGGTTACAGTGTTCAAGAGGCTCTCGCTGTTCGTGCTTTTCCGTGGACACAGTCTGCAGGTGTGACCAGGGAATCAGTCTGGCGGAACCCAAGATGGGGCAGAGCTCTTGAGGGTCTCTGTGCCCCAGGGGGCACTGTTGGTTCACTGCAACTTGGGTTGGGGGGATTTTGTGCAGTGAGGGTTTGTCTGGCGGGGTTGCGCTGGCAGAGCCTCTTGTTTCAGCCTTTTTGGTGCCTGCAGACGGGTAGTGAAGCGGCTCCTGTGCTCCAAGGGAGATGTTGCTGGCCAGTTGAAGTCGTGGGTCACTCTTCCACAGCTTTTGGAGATGACACCACTTTCTGGACAAGCCAGGTCTGAGCAGGTGTCTGGGACAGCAGGCAGGGTGGCAGGGTTGGCGCCAAGCCAGTGGCTGCTCCTCAGTTCTAGCACCGTAGGCTCTTCTTTGTCCTTTCTTCTCCAAGCAGACAAATCTGATTAACTGGTGTCGGGGGGAGGGCACCTAAATGCTCAATTTAGGGGCGTTAAGGGGAGTGAAGTGTAGTAGCCAAACGGCTACTTAACCCAGGGGCCACTACACGTGTTAGATGACCACTTCCTTTGGGAAGTGGACATCACCCTGTCCCTGAGTTCCTAATGTCACCACAACCAAGATGGTGAAATCCTAATTTTCTTGTTCCCTTCAGGTAGCCCACATTAGGGGTGTGACTGGCCACGAGGTGTAACATGCCACCTAGAATACCTAAATTCACTCTTTTCATGCTGCCAAATGGGCCTCAGGGAAGGGGACAGCATCCTCCAGGTGTGGGGGGGAAGCCATGCTCGCATATCAAAGGGGGTGTGCTCTTTAAAGCTCCCTCCCTTGACATGCTAATTTACTAGCCTTCCTGCTGGAGGAGGTGTAAACACTTTCTGGCAGAGCAGTTTCTGACCTCTGAGAGTGGGGCTGCCATCTCCTAAGAGGTCAGAAACAAGTCTGTTGTTGCAGACTGGACAGGACCAGCCAGCACACTAGAGGACTCGTAGGGTTCAGGGACTACCTTTAAGGTACCCTCTGGGTGCATGTATCAATCAGTCAATCAATCAAAGGATTTATAAAGCACACTACTCACCCGTTGGGGTCTCAAGGAGCTGGGGGGGGGGGGGAGCTACTGGTCATAAAGCCATGTCTTGAGGCGTTTCCTGAACGTCAAGAGGTCTTCGGTCTGGCGAAGGTGGAGCGGTAAGGAGTTCCAGGTCTTAACGGCTAGGTAAGAGAAGGATCTTCCTCCGGCGGTGGTGCGGCAGATGTGGGGGACGGAGGCAGAGCGAAGATTGCGGGTTGGGGTGTGGAAGGTGAGTCTGTCGTTGAGGTAGGCTGGACCTGTGTCGTGGAGGGCTTTGTGTGCGTGTATGAGGAGTTTGAAGGTGATCCTCTTTGATACTGGTAGCCAGTGTAGGTCTCTGAGGTGGGGGGAGATGTGGTTGCGGCATAAGACGTCAAGAATGAGGCGGGCGGATGCGTTCTGGATTCTATGCAGCTTTGTTTGGAGTTTGATTGTTGTTCCTACATAGAGGGCATTTCCGTAGTCCAACCAGCTTCTGACGAGGGCGTGGGTGACGGTTTTCCTGGTTTCGACGGGGATCCACTTGAAGATCTTGCGGAGCATCCGCAGAGTGTTGTAGCAGGAAGAGGAGAGGGCCTTGACCTGCTGAGTCATGCTGAGTGTGGAGTACAAGATGAATCCCAGGTTGCGTGCGTGGGTGGTGGGTGAGGGCGCGGTTCCTAGGGAGGTGGGCCACCAGGAGTCATTCCAAGTTGAGGGGTTGGTGCTAAAGATGAGGATTTCTGTCTTGTCTGTGTTTAACTTGGGGCAGCTTGATTCCATCCAGCTGGCGATCGTGTGAAGTCCGTTGTGGAGGTTGTTCTTTGCAGTTGTAGGGTCTTTCGTGAGGGAGAGGATGAGTTGAGTGTTGTCTGCATAGGAAACTATGTTGATGTGGTGGGTTCGTGCGTTGTTGGCGAGTAGGGCCATGTAAACGTTGAAGAGCGTGGGGCTGAGTGATGATCCTTGGGGGACGCCACAGATGATTCTGGAGGCTTCTGACAGGAACAATGGGAGGCGGACTCTCTCGGTTCTGCCTGCGAGAAATGACGAGATCCAGTCGAGTGCCTTGTCGCAGATTCCAGCGTTGTGGAGGCGTGTGCGGAGAGTGTGATGGCATATCGTGTCGAAGGCTGCGGAGAGGTCCAGGAGGTTGAGTGCTGCTGTTTCTCCTTCATCGAGGATGGTCCTGATGTCGTCTGTGGCAGCAATGAGTGCAGTCTCGGTGCTGTGGTTTTTGCGGAATCCGGATAGGGAGGTGTCGAGCGCCTTGCTGTCTTCCAGGAATCGGGATAATTGGCTGTTCACGATTTTTTCAATGGCCTTGGCGGGAAGGGGAGGAGGGAGATCGGCCGGTAGTTCTTGGGGTCGTCTGGGTCTGCCTTTGGCTTCTTCAGCAGGGCGTTGACTTCTGCGTGCTTGCATCTTTCTGGGAAGGTGGCTGACTCAAAGGAGCTGTTGATGGTGTTGCAGAGGTGGGGAGCGATGATGATGTTTGCTTTATTGAAGATATTGTGTGGGCAGGGGTCCGATGGTGATCCGGAGTGGATGGAGGCCATGGTGTTGGCGGTGTCTTCTATGTTAACGGGGGTCCAGGTGTGGAGGAGGTGGGTGTTGCTTGGGGCGTTCGGTTCGTGGGTGTTTGTAGTCAGTTGGTGGGTCTGGGGGTTGAAGCTGTTGTGGGTTTCTTCTATCTTTCGACGGAAGTGGGTTGCGAGTCAGTTGCATTACTCCTGTGATGGCGGGGGTTCGTTGGAGCAGGTCCTGGGAGTGGAGAGCTCTTTGATGATGACAAAGAGCTCTTTACTGTTGTGAGCGTTGGTGTCAATGCAGTGTTTGAAGTGGGTCCTTTTGGTAGTGCGGATCAGTTGGTGGTGTTTGCGTATGGCATCCTTGAAAGCGATGTGGTTGGAGTTGGTAGGTTTAAGGTGCTAGGTTTTTTCCATTCTGCGACATAGCCGTTTGGATTCCTGTAGGTCTGGGGTGAACCAGCTGGCCTTGATTCTGTGGAGGGTGTTTTTTTTTTTTTTTTTGCGGTGCGAGGGTGTTGATGCAGTCTTCTATCCAGCGATGCAGGTTGATGGCGGCTGTGTTGGGGTCCAAGGGGGTGGGGCCCGGGCGAGGGTGGAAATCAGTTGATCTGTAGATATTTTGCTCCAGTTGCATCGGGGGGGTTGTGTGCGGTGGTGGTGAGTGACTGGTTTCTGGTAGGAGAAGTGGATGCAGCGGTGGTCTGTCCAGCTGAGTTCGGTGGTGTGGCTGAAGGAGACGTGGTTTCTGGCTGAGAATACGGGATCGAGTGTGTGGCCTGCAGAGTGGGTGGGTGAGGTGATGAGTTGTTTGAGGCCGAGGTTGGCGAGGTTGTCCAGCAGGTTGGTGGTGTTGGTGTTGTTGTTGTTTTCTACATGGAAGTTCAGGTCGCCGAGGAGGATGTTTTCTGTGGAGTCGAGGGCGTTGGCATTTACGATGTTGGCGATGGCGTCGCAGAATTGAGAACGGGGCCTGGGGGTTTGTAGATCAGAGTTCCTTTGAGGGTGGTGTTGGCGTTGATGTGGATTTTGAAGTGGAGGTGCTCGGCGAGGTTGAGGGTGTCATGGGTGCTACTCGCGACTTTGATGGTGCTTTTGTGGACTATGGTGATTCCTCCTCCTGGTTTGTTGGTGCAGTCTCGTCTGGTGATTTTGTAGCCTTCAGGGATAGCTATGGCTATGTAGGGTTCTGAGGCTGAGTTTGTCCAGGTTTCGATGAGGAAGGCGATGTCCGTTGAGGTTAGTAGGTCCCAAAGTTCAATTGCGTATTTGTGGATGGAGCGGGTGTTGAGTAGGTTGCAGCTGAGGTGGTTGTTGGCAGGTCTGTCGCGGTTCTTTAGGGTGCAGGTGAAGCGGCAAACTTGGCAGGAGAAAGGTCCCTTGGTGTTCTTTGGGGAGGACTGAAAGCAGGTGGGGAGGCGTCCTGGATTGAAGGCGTGGGGGTCACTGGCAGTATAGTGGCGTGGGGAGGTGTGGGGGCCTTGCGGGCCAGGGGGAGTGGCACTGGGCGCGGCCCGGGCGCGGTCCTGGCACGGACAGGCGCAGACGGGCTTGCCTTTATTAATAAAACTATCAATGGAATCAGTGTGGGTTTATTTATAGGTTTATGATGCCAAACTGTATATGTTTCAGTGAAGCTATCACGTAGCTGAGTAACTCGTTTTGACTGGTGTCCAGTATATACCTTAAGATGTCTTTCTTGTTCACTTGTAATGTCTAGTAATAGAACTAGACATAACAAGAGCATATCTGCTCATGCAGATATGTCCTCATATAAAATATAATGCACTCTACCTTCGGGCTCAAAGTCCTGCTGCAGGGGTGGCTTACTGATATTAAATGTAGTGACTTTGACATGGCACACAGGAGCGTGCCATTTTATGTTTTTACTTCATGGTTTACACCATGTCACGCGGCCTGCAATGGCAGTCTGTGTGGAATTTGTGTGGGTTCCTTAAGGTGGCATGAGATGTGCTGCAGTCCTTAGGGACCCTCTTTAGTACCCATGCCCTAGATGCCAGGGTTACCATTTACTAGAGACTTTCAGCGGTGCTAAAGTCCTTTGCCAGTTGTGTTACAATTAAACATCACCTTATTTGAAGTAACGAGCACGGGCACTGAGATCTGCACTGCCAGAGTCAAAAACCAGCATCCAGCAGGTTAAAACAAAAACCAAGTTTCCTACAGAGCGTCAATATAGATACTGGAGACAGATGATACCTGATGCATTGTCTGTGAAGCTACCTTTTGCTTTAGCTGCAGACAGTAGGAGACTTTCAGTTTCATGACATGAAGGCCAGCGGACGGGGTGTGAAACTCTCCTCGGGCAGTACACCCCATCTTTCAATCATGGCTTTCAGTTCTTTCACCAAGATGGTCAACAGGCTTCTTATCTTGATTAAGTGGCTGGCAAGTGGTTACACTCCTTTGTGGGTACAGAAATATGTGATGCATCCATATCTGGATCTGTAGAGTGAGTGTCCATGGCAGTGTCTATGAGGTGTGGCAAACAGAAGTACTTGGGGCATGTGAGTTCTTGGATTTCATCAGAGAGCAAGACAATATATGGATTCCATAGCTCACTATGAATCACCTTGCTCAGTGAGAGTCAGAGTAAGCTTCTCCATTCCCAGGATGTTTCAAAGGCGGTGTATCCATCCTCAATGCTTGGGAATAAACCCTGTGCCCCAGTGTGTCAAAATATTCTGCAGAGCTGCACCCAAAGCTAATCCAATCTGTTGTCCCTTGCGAAAGTGAGCATGTTAGGTAGCCCCAGTACTGTGTAGGCAGGGAAGCGGGGTACATGTGTGTGCAGGTGTATATCTGTGTCATCCAGGATATTTGCCCAGTAAGCCACAAGTTTCGGGTAATTGCACGGTACATGTAATAGAGTTCCTGGTAAACCGCAACCCCACCAACAGTCAGTGCTGTGTGTGGGATTGCCTCTGTGCAGGCGTACTGGTGTGAGGTACCAATATGTAGCAATTTTAGTGGCTGTTTCTATACTGACTGTGTTGGGGGCTGAGTTTTTTGTGCCGTAGTATATGTCCCCCACTCCTGTTGGTCAGCTGACACCCCAGTTCCAGTTCCCAGTGCTTTTGACTCGCTGATCTCATCTGTAGGGGCGGCAGGCAGAGAAGGCCGTAAAATTTAGTTATTAGGCGTCTTTACGACATTGGGTCTAACCTATAACTAAATGTGACTCTTACTTGAATTGTGTGGTATTGAATTTGTATTTAGTTACTAACCCTAGCATTGATTGCTTCATTTGTGTGTGTGCGATTGTAGTAGGATAAATGGCTACTCGGAGAATCAATCAATAGATGATGTAATGAATGCCTACTTTCATGCATTCAGTAATCCACCACACACCCCCACAACAGTCACTTACGTGGTACTTTCTGTTGTAAGCAAGACCTGTTGGCTTTGACAATACTTGTGATCAATTCCAGCAGTTAGTGCTTTTGTTTTGAACCGTGGAAGAACAACAGAATAAAATAATTAAGCCCTTTTTTAACCTTCTCACTGCTGTGATCGTAGAAATGTCGCTATGAAGACCTACGTCATTACAAAGTATGTTGCCTTTTTCCTCACCACAACATTATTAATTGGGTAATTTGTAAATATTTTGTTTCAGAAGAGACAGGGTCTTAATGGAGCCTGCATTTCAACTGAAGTACTCATCATTTGACATGCCTAGAAAAAGGAAAACCTGATGAAGTTTGCTACCTTAAGAATAAGAAAGCTCAGAAGATCCACAGATATATGCAGAGACTCCAGATTGCTAATGCAGGGATGAGATTTTGACATAAATGCTCCTCTTGCTTTTATGGCCTATCTTGGTGCTCTCAATTTACTTTTTATTTCTTTCACTTTGTGTAAGGCGCTATGTGCTATGCAAACGTGAATGCTCTGTGAATGGGTGACAAAGAAGAAGTAAAGATGTAGGAAACATGATGATTAGTTTGGGTGTGTTTAGGTCAGTGTTCAGTATACCAAATTAATATGAAGTCAAAATGGTGAATTACTGCTGATGGGGAGGGCCACAGTAAGTGGTTATTCTGGTATTAGGCATAAAGTTGGCAAGAGTAATGGAAGTGAGAGTCTGGAACACAGGAACCGCTCCTATTCATAAACAGAGTCAATAGACCAGACCTAAGGTTTGTGAAATTTGAGAATGTCAACTTCAAGCCTGGATTTGTGGGGAGGGCTTCTGGTGTGATGGACTTTGGACACTAAGGGCCAGATGTATCATCACGGCCCTTTGCGATTCGGAAATAGCGATTTTTAAGAAATCGCTATTTCCGACTCGCAAAGGGCCATGTATCACATTTGCGAATCCTTAATAGCGATTTCTTAAAAATCCAAATGCTATTACCGAATCGCAAATTGCGATACCGGCCCCATTCGCAGCTATGGGCCAAAAATTTTCGCATTTCCAAAATTGCAATTTCTGAACCAGAAATCGCAATTTTGGAAATGCAAAACCCCACGTGCTGGGGGCCTAAGGCCCCCTCTGCTGCACCCCCAAAAAAAATTGGGGGACATGTAAGGTGCACACATGCCAAAAGAGCATGTGTGCTTTACATGTACAATTTAAAAATGCATTTTAAATGCATTTTTAAATTTTGCACATGGTTACCACCAAGTTCAACTTGGTGGTAATTAGCGATTCCTAAATGCCAAAATCGCATTTAGGAATTGCTTCTTACATGTGCAAAGGAATCGCAAATAAGGAATCCTTATTTGCAATTTCTAATTTAGAGAGTCGCAATTTGCGACTCTCTAAACAGGGTCGCAATTTTAAGGAATCGCTATTTTAGCGATTCCTTAAAATTTCGTTCAGAATGTATTTTATACATTCTGAAATGGCATTTTGCATTCGCAAACGGGCATTCGCACCGTTTGCGAATGCAAAATGCTTTCATACATCTGGCCCTAAGGGTCTTACTGCCAAATATTGTACCGTTTCACATAGGAATGCCCACATCTCTGCATGTCTTGTCAGAACCCCTCATATTATCTAGCTACACAACCTTGGATACCTCAGCATCTAAAATCCCAGCCACAGTATTAGAGATGTCTCCGACATGCATGCTGATTAGATGTCAAAACCTCTTCATAAGCCAGTCTACCCCTTTGTTAAATTCCATATCTCCTTCATCATTCCTGACGTTGATAACGCCACTGTTGACACAGTAAATATGCCGATTTTGATAGGTCTCCAAGACCACATGTATGGCGGCACAAACTTCAATACCCCCATAAATTGATTAGGAAGGTGGGGAATTACTGAAAGGTGAGAGAAACTGAAGAAATATTAGAAGTAAATAGGCACGCACAAAGATGTTGATAGCTTCCTTTTTCAAGTCAAAGTATATAGAGAATGAATACTATTACACCTCGTATCAAATTAATCCATCTGAGTTTCTTGATTAGCCAGGTCTTGCAACATACAGAGTTTTGGACCCTTGGCGACCACCACATTGCTCTCAGTGAGATGCCTTTTATCACTGAAAGAATTTCCTTCTCAAAATACAATATCTTGTATGGATCACAGGCACATATTCACAAAAGAATTGGTTGCAATTTGTGACCAGTATTTTTGTAGCCAGTAAGGAGCAATATGAACCCATCTATTGCAAATGACCATCTTTTGTGTCATGTTGCCCCTGAGTTTTGTCTTAACTTTTTGTTACGCATGCAACTCTGTACAATTTACCGCAACTCGCCATTTGGAAAGTGTGTATTCTCTCCTTTAAAAATGATGAAATTGGTGTACACCTGATTGGCACATTTAACTTACCTACAAGTCCCTAGTGCACCCAGGGGCCCGTAAGTAAAATTTCACCAGTGCTCTGTAGCACATGTTGTGCCACTTGCTTCAGTGACACATCAAACCATCCCTTGACCTACCAATGTAGCCTAGAAAAGTTTTAAAACTGCCTATTTGACCTTTCAAAATAAACCCTTTTGACAGGCCTAAAACTTCCATTTATTTAAATAATAATAAGTCGCCCCAAAGGTAGGTTTTAGTGCCCATAAAGAGGGTATGTGACATTTAAAAGTAGGACTTGTAAAAGGTGAGTGTTCCACATGTACTTGCAGTAGAAAAGCCTAAAAGCAATTTTTATAGTGGTAAGGCTTGCTGCTTCCACAGAGGAACACTTGATTACATTATTATACCTTATAATACTCATTTTTGTTTGGTAACAGTTAGAAAAGTATATATATTTCAACAACTCTTTTTAATAGACAAAACCCAATTTAATGGTAAAGTCAAATTTTAACTAACTGTTACGGGAAAAGTATTTTAGAAAATCCCCTTCTCTTTGCCCAAAGCATCCAAGGTGTTTCTGTAACTATTCAAACTGTCAACTAGCAGCTGATTGCTCCCCTGTAGAGAAGTGTGAATTGTGCCCAGGACAGGGACGATGGGCCTTGGGCGTGGAGAGGCACTGTCCTTCCCTTTTCAGGATGTCCTGGGTGCTGTGCCCAGGTATTTGTTGGACTTCAAAGAAGACCTACCCAGTCACGGGCAGATATAGCTCACACCGAGGCCTGTCTGTGCTATTGTCCCTGTAGTCAGGCTGGCACCAAGCCCTGAAGGAGGAAGAGCTGCAGCAGAACTGGTTTAGTGACCACAGGGGAGGGATTGCTTGTTTCTAGAGCTACACCTCTGGGTGGTCACAGGAGCTCTAACCAGGGGAGAAAGATTATGCCATGTTGTATTTACGGAGAGAGAGACACTGTGGGGGATAGCTTACCATAAGCTTACCATGAAGCATTTCCTCTGAACTCACTGACACCTTCAGCTCTGGAAGAAAATGTATCACATTGATCATCTATGTCCCCTCGCCATTCTGTGTGGTGTTTTTGATTTTCATTTTTCAGAGACACTTTTGAATTTTTACATGGATCCAGTGGCAAATGTGATAGCTGAGCTAAGTACTATGTATATTGTTTATCTGTTCTTGATAGTAACCTCTTACAACTCACATCTAAGTCCTAGACCCTACATGTTTTTTTTTTAAACATTATTCTGTTTTCCAGTGCACTTTCGTGTAATGTTTCCTGTGTTAACTTAATCTCTATGCTTGCATTATACAAATAATTGTCAAGGTTTGGAGTATATAAATAATGTAGAGAGATAATGTTAATTCTGTGTCAAATTTTCATGGAGTGCACGTCGTATTAAGAATGCAGAATAAGATGTAACAGATGGATGAATAATAGCAGTTGCATCATGTTTTGTACTTTCCACTTCTACATGTAATTGCTTTCACTTTTGGTTGCTGTATTTGAAAGTCCGTTTTAGAGAGTTATTTTGAGGCACACAGTTGCATAACTAAAAAATAGTAGCATTATGAATAAGAAAAATGTGTTCTTTGGTTTACTAATTTTGAATTCAATTTACTAATATACTTTGCTTTGTCTTTTGTTATCAATTTAAAGGAAAAGGCAAGAATCAGAAAAGAGGAGAGAGCGAAGCGCAGAAAAAGACTGGATAAAATCAATACGTTAAGAAGCATGGGATATTCTGAACGGATTGCCTCTGAGGCCCTACATAATGCAAATGGAGATATAGATCGAGCCCTAAAGGTTAGCTATTGCATTCTGTTTAACATGTGTTTATTATATAAAGCTTTTAAGTATAATACAAGAGTTGGGATCAATGTGCATGTGTTTCCGTTCTCTGGTTTGACCAACATCAGAAACCATTTGCTAATTCTCAACATCATGTGATGGGGTACGTGCCTGAAAACAGCGCTTCAACTTGCCTGCATGACCACGTCAACTATTAAATCCATGTATGTGTGGGAGAACACAGCAAAGCGAAGTAGACCATTCCATCTGCCAGAGTTAAGCTTCAAGATCCACAACCTGTAGAATATGATATCAAGGTGCAATAGGATAGAATCCCCAGAACGTCATGTGAGTTTTGTTCTAATGGTGCAAAGTGACACTGCACTACATATTAACGAACTGCAACTAATGGGAAAACAAGTGTATGCATGTATACACCAATAATTGTATGGTCTGTAGAGAGAAAAAATGTTTGATAAGTATTAGTAAATGCTGTACTCTTTTCTTTCCATTTAAGTTGTCCAGTTAATCTGTAGAGTGAAGATTCTGGGCAACCATGTCGTCAAAAGACTCAAACATTTCCAAGCCAAGCACTTAAGGCACCATTTAAATTTTCATGAACCACCCATTTGTTTTCAGAAACCATTATTCTGGTGCCAGGGAGTTGGCACACCTCTGTGCAGTAGATTGTTTTTTTTAAATCAGAATTAGGTTGTTAAAGATTATGTACCTCTTTGGTCTCTCTGCACTTACACAAACTATATAGTGTTTTTCAGCTCATTCAGGGCTATGTACTGGTGCAAACCCTCATTTGGAAATAGTTTAATTTCGTTTTACCAGATTTTCCCAATAATTTGTTGCATTTCTCAAATCGATAAATATAAAGCCCGAGATGATAACCATGTTAATGTTGCTGTGAAAATCTGGAGTTCAACAGTACCAAGTATATATGGGGTTTCAAACAGAATGTAATATACACCATTGTTAGAAATGGGGTTTCTGGTTGGCGTGGGATTATTTGCAAAAATATGTATCTTACATTGTAAATATATATAATAGACAAAAAACAACATGAATCATAAATACTGTGCATATTACGCAATTACTAAAATACACCTCGTTATCCCGACAGGGGAGGTGTCACTACGACATACAATATTACATCAGGGCATACAAAGCAGCAGTGAAACACATGAATCCCCATGTCTCATAAGTACTGTGCATGCTCTGCAAATCCTGGAATGATGCTCGTTATCCTCAGTAAGCAAGAATTAAAACAATATGCATCATGGTGTCCGACTGTGGAAAACAGACCGGTACCTAGCCCACCACATTTGTTGATGCAAAATTTTGGTTGTGAAAGTATGCAAATCACCAATAATTATAGGGTGCCAGGAGGCTTGCTCTCCTATTAGGGAAATTATAGTAATCAGGAGCCTCCAGACGAGAATTGCATTCATCAGCCAGACGTAGGGCACAAGAATCCCTGTGCGCCTACTGTTCATTCCACAGTAACTGTCCCCGTAATCCGATCCAGAGCGCAGCGTCAGTGGAAGACTCGGCCCACAAGATGATTCTCAGCAGTACCAGTGACCCCAGGTACAGTCTAACAGGTTGGGGCACTCACACACTGTATGTGGTGGTGGGGAGACCTCCCTTAGACCCCCACAGGCAAAGTGTACTCAGAGCAGCTGCCTTCAAACGTACGGTTCAGCTGCCTAGGGTACAAGAAATAAAGCTATACCACGCGCCCGCTGGGACAAGGAGCAGCAGCACTGTTCCAGTGCATGCCTCCAATCCTGTAGCCCTAGCTGGCGGGCGAGGGAGAATGGGGAGCTGTTGTAAGATGCACACTGATAAGGGAAAGCTGTGACCGCGATTTTTCAGCACAGTGTCTTCTACTACCACAAGGAGCTGTGGTAACAGGCATGCTGACGAGGGAGATCTGAGACTGTGGTCCTTCAGCGCATTGTCTTCTACTAGCCCGGTGAGCTGCGGTAACAGACGCTCTGATGAGGAAGAGCTGTGTCGACGATCCTTCACTGCGGTGTCTTCTCCTAGCACCGTGAGCTGTTGCAACAGATGTGCTGACGAGGAAGAGCTGTGACTGTGATTCTTCAGTGCGGTGTCTTCTCCTCTGCATGGTGTTTCCAAACCGTGGGATGGGGGGACCTCCCAGAGGGGGTGTCTTCAGGCAGCAGCACCGGGGAAACGCATACCACCGTTCACAAATTGTACTCACCCAACAAGGTAGGCGATGAACCGCTCACCACACACTAGATCACAGAAAGAAGATGCAGTGCTCAGCACGCGCTAGATCAAACAAAGATGCAGCGCTTGACCTGTGCTGAGTTAGGGCACAAGGGAATCAGGCACATCTCATTTGGTAAAGCACCCTGCTGCCTGGCTTCTAGGAATTTGAGTCCCACTGCAGAGGTGCTCGGTGACATTCTTTTAGGGACCTGAGTTTGCAAAGAACAGGGGAGGGCAGACCAACATGCCTTGGTGGAGAACTGGGCACAGAGCAGGAAGCAGCAGGCAGGTAGGCTAGCACACAAGAGTCCCAATTGCAGGGTGACAGTCTCTCCAGCAGCCTTTTAGGCAAGTGGGCCAGCACCCCACAAAGCAAGTAACTCCAATTGTGGTTCCTCCTGGCAATACCACAGTGCCTTGAGAGAACAAGATCAGGGACCAGCTGGCAGCATGGCAACAAGCACTAAAACAATCCAGTGAGTCATTTGTTACCCAGCAGACAGCAGGGAAACAGTCGAAGAGCAGCTCAGATGAGTCCTTTGTGCAGCGCAGCAGTCCTTCCGACAGAGGTTCAGTCCCAGTTCTCAAAGTGCTCTAAAAACTTAGGGTCAAGGCCCCTGTACTTATACTTCAAAATGTCTTTATTCATTGGGTGACTTCAAAGGAACCCTTTCAGGGTAACACAACCCATCTCAACCTAGCCCTGGCTCCAGACATCAGTAGGAGGTAAATCAGCCCTTTGTGTGAGGGCAGGACCCAGCCTTTTGACAAGTAAGGTATGAATGACCTCTCCCAACCCAGGATGACTACCAGTATGCAGATGGATGCAGATGCCTCTCCTGTCACACTCAGTCCCTCCTGTGTTGTGGCTGTCTAGAAAGTATGCACAATGTGTAACTGTCACCCTGCCCTAGACATTGACTGGAGTCAGACTGCAAAGCATATAGTTATAAGCATAGAGAAATGCACACTTTCTGAAAATGGCATTTCTAAAATAGTAATGTAAAATCCAACTACACTAGTAAGCAGTATTTTTCACTATCATTCCAGACATAACAAACATGCCCATGCTTCTCCTTTCAGGTCAGTAATAACCACTTAAAAATATATAAGGGGATTCCCAATGCTAACCTATGAGAGGAGCAGCCCTCACAGTAGTGAAAAAAACTAAATAGGCTGGTTGTCACTACTAGGACAAGTAAAACATAAAAGTACGTGTCCTGCCTTTTACATGCACAGCACCCTGCCCTAAGGCTACCTATTGCCTACATTAGGGGTGACTTAAGTGTAATAAAAGGGGAGTTTAGGCCTTAACAACTAGTTTGAAATGCCAAATCAATGTGGCAATAAATAGCACATGCAGGCCCTAAAGTGGCAGGCCTGAGACAGGTTTGAAAGGCTACTTTTGTGGGTGGCACAGTCCGCACTGCAGGCCCACTCGTATCATTTAATATACAGGCTCTGGGTGTGTGGTATATCACTTTACAAGGGACTTACATGTAAATTACATATGCCAAACGGGTGTAAGCCAGTCATACCAATTTTTAGGGCAGAGAGCACATGCACTTTAGCACTGATTAGCGGTGGTAAACTGCCCAGAGTCCTAATGCCAAGAGGAAGAGGGTCAGGAAAATAGGAGAAGAAAGGCAAAAGGTTTGGGGATAACCCTGTAGAAAGGGCCATTTCCAACAACCATCGGTAATGGAATATTGACACAGGTCATGAAATTGTGACAGAATCACTCTTTATGTACACTGCTCATTTAATAACAGATATCAAAATCAGAGCTATATGACGAAGTATAAAAACTATTTGTTTTCTAATTCTGAACGACTTATGAATCTGTTGGTGCCAGCCTGGCATCCCTTGCCCTGTAGGGGTGGCCAGTAAAACACTTTGAACATAACACTTGTCTGCTTTTTAGCAGTTTTATAGCAGTTGTTTTGCTGAAACAAGGTAATTTGCTCCAGTATACTTTGCACAAAAACATATCCCTGCAAAGACGTGGCCACCAACTTTGTGTCTCTGGAGCTTAAGGGTACCAGACATGCTTGTGAGTTGAGGGTGCTCACAGTTGATAAAGTGGGTGCAGTGCATGTTGTAAGTTAGTAAAGCATCTGCAAGTAAAATTCTGGTTTAAGGTACCTGTCTTTTAGTCACAGGTAGCATTGCTGTGCTAAATAGTAACTATATACTTTTTACATTAGTACTTCTTAAGATTTCTGTTACTGAGTACCAGACTCTTACACCCTGATTGCCTGACCACATTGTACTGAACTTTACATTTGCCAGGTTTTTAGCTCTTTTAAAAAAAAAATCATGATAACGTCTGCCAGTATCCCTTGCGCAGGAACATATCCCTTGCACAGCTTTACCCAAATCTGATTTCTCCTAGGTCTTTTGTGTATATGGTTATCAGACATTGGTAGTTTATCCGTAAGTTTGAGCAGGGATCCACACTGCTGATTCCAGGGAAAGATTTTGATGGGCTGCATTACATTAGAAATGTCTGCAGTATGTGGTAGTGGAGTTGGTCAACGCCCAGGGGAACCTACCAACTCCAGACTAAAAACTTGAGGCACCGGGGAATTCATGGTGATGTGTCTTGCTTGAATCCCAGAATGTCTTATTATCCAGAATTCCCTGCAAATTTCAAATATGGGTTAAAAACTCACAATGTCTTCCGTTTTCTGTGATAGGACACTCCAGAGCTTCAGGCAAATGGCAAAAGTCTTGTGATCCAGTGTTCCCATACTTCTCTGGATGGAAACAGCACCCCACCCTCATATAAGTGGGTGGGCCGATTGGGTCCAACTGAAGATCCCATTGACACTATATTGACATCACAGGGTCGGATATTTGATCTGTTCCTTCAGTTACAGTAGGTCCACCCACACAAGTGAGATACTGGTTTTATTGTTAGATGTTTTAGGACAGTGGGTGGTGGGAGATTTTCTGCTCCCCACATATTTCAAAACTTTCTATTGAAGAAATGTGAGTATTTTTTATTGAATGTTTGACCAGTGCCGAGAATTCTGAGAAAGAAAATGTGGTGTCTGGGCTTTATGTGGGTTTTTATGCAAATAAGAAAAACCCAAACAGCATCTGTGCTCCTCTGCGGGGGACAGACTTTTGTTTGTGCCTGTGCCCTAGCAAGGAGCCAGGTGTGGTTGGATCTTTTATAAGACAAAAAGAAATCCAAGCAGTGTCCAGGCTTCCCGCTGGAGCACAAGTGAGTGTGTCTGTTCTCTCTGGGTTTTTGTCTCTCTGCATACTGCGGCGAGGAGCCAGGCACATTGTTGATTTATTTATTTTTTGGTCGTCTGTTGCAGGACTGTCGTGGTTTTAGCAGAATCTGTACCATTTCATGATTTTCACCAGTATCTCATTATTTTGAGGCCTGGAGAGATGCTTGTCTTCAAATGGCAGTCCTGTAAGGAGGTGTTCTACCGCAGTGCAGAAGCAAGAGGGATGCTGGTGTACACATGGCTGGGGGCTGTGCTTAGTACAAACCTGATGGTAGCATTGGAGATGAGCTTTCCCTCCTCTAATATACCCATTGCTCTTTTGCTATACGCTTCTCTGAATTGCTCAGTAATTCCTCTGTCTCCCGCTTAAACGCCTGTCATATCTTGGAAGCAGACTGATGGAATTGACAATGCAACAGTTTGAAAGGCCCTAATGCAACACATTTTCATGCTGCATCCACTTTCTTACTCTCCTTGTCTGGTGTGGGCCTATCTCCCGTGCCATGCCTACCTGCTTTCTTATGTGCTGGATTGATAACCAGAAAGTCATGTGGAACATGGCCACCAAAGACTATAGTCTTATGGCACGTCTGTGGTGTGGTGGTATGGTTGTGTACAGCTTTTCCTTTCTAGCAATTGGGTAGGCTCTGAAGTATTGTACTGCAACATTTGTAGAGTGCTTACTATCCCTACATGCAGCACTGAACTGCTTCCCTTCATTATTAGCATGCTCCTCCATGTAGGGTGTGTGGTTGGAAAAATTTAGTTTTTGTCTTGATCCTATGTGGGAAGTGTTTCTATGTTACGTGTGATTACCACTGAGCTGCAGTTATCGTGTTATGGAATGCACCACGTAGCAGTGTATTGGATGATGAAGTAAGAGACAGGCGCTCAGTTTTATGGTTTTCAGCATGCTGGTAGCTCTGAATAGCTCTGCAGGTCCCTTTGTGGTATTTCATATGATGCTGTCTGCATAGTGTGCTCAGCAGGCTACTTCACTAGGTTGTCCAGTGTAAGACTGTATAGTTGTGGTCATGACCTGGCATGGTTAAAGGGCGGGAGAAGTGGACAGATCTGATGCAATTAATATTTTTATCATCTAAAGTCAATTGCTGGTGAACAACTTGTTACTCAGACCCAAGACACACTCCCTTAAAGCCCTCAAGCTTCAGGTGTTGACAAAGTAAGTTGCTACTAATCAAAAGGAAACAAGTATGTCCAAAGTCTTCTATTCTGTTCCTTTATTAATATCTCGAATTTCAATATTCAAGCATGATGCTTTTCAAAGTATACCCATTGCGCATTACAATTCAGGATTGCGATAAGCAATAATATCCCGCTTCATCATGGACCCAGTGCATTTTGGGTAAAAACCCTCTGTTAGGGGTAACTTTTACGCCAACTGTGGGATGGTTGAAGCCATGTTTCAACGCTGTATCCTATAGATTAAAAGAGGCGTGCCTAGAAGAAGAAAAGCGTCTCCTGTGGGATCCGCTTTTCCTTTTTATAAGCATGATCTGATAGAGACTTCTGGTAGCAGATTCCTCACCTTGGAATTTCCCCAGGCATCAGACTGGATCTGGAGATTTTTCATCAAGCAGTACCCTTGCGCACCGTCTGGTGGTGTCAGTCGTCTTCCATTCAGTCATTGGCATCGTGGTCACTGTGAAGACGTCGCTGCCGTATATAGGTGCCACCCTGGCGCGCTGACGTCAGTTCTTTTCTTTCTGCGCCAGCCTACGCGCAGATCTGGAGAAGAATACCCTCAGCCACTTTTTGACTGACGTTTTGACCTTTTTATCAAATTTTCGGACTTCTTGGTGCGTCGGGATGTCTTCCCATAAGACCGGATTCAATCTGTGTGACTCCTTTCACCGCATGATGGTGGTGACGGATCCGCATCTTGAGGTCTTATGGTGTCTGGAGCACAACCAAGACCCAAAGTTGTGCTCTGACTGCCGAGCAAAGAACCCGAAGGCTTTGAGGGAGCCGTCCCTGAAGCATATGGTGGCCTGGCGGTCGGCTCTGCGTTGCTTCCAGTCTTGGTCAATAGGAATAGCACAAGACCATTTGCAGTCATCACCACTCATCCTCGTCCCACTCCATGTCCTCTGGACATTTGAGTCACATGAAGAAGAAGAAGAAGTCGAAGAACAAGTGTTCTTTGACTTCAGCCCGTCGCTTGCCCGATGCAACGTGGGAGGAACATCTTCCCCTTCCCAACTCAGAGTTTTTTGATGCCATGCGCCTCATATTTTGGCAGACCGACCCTCCTGCAATGCCTGAGGGCCAAATAGGATGTGGGGACCCCCTTGGGTTCCCATCGGCTCCGGAGGGCACCCCAGGATCTGTTCCAGATCCGAGCAGATGCTGGTCATGTCATTGTGACCTTCCAAGTGCAGAAGTCGACGCACCTGACGTTGGTTGGGCCCACAATCGACCTTGATCCCATACTTATTCCTGACTCTGACCTGGGGCAGGAGCCCGATGCTGATTCTGACTTCAACGAGGACATCACTCCCCAGGTTGGATCCTGACCATTATACCTACAGGTATGGGTACGGTGAGAGTGTGAAGGGGTCCTGGACCCTCTAGAATACCAGCTTGAAGACTCTTAAATGGACTGAACTCAGGAATTGGGTGATGCCAGAGGGTTGGACACCTCCCCTGATTCTGGCGTGCTTTCTCCCCCTACCATGGCTACGGAGGAGAGAGCCTCCTGCTTGATGGTGGTATGCAGTGTGGCCGAGGCCCTGGGCCTCGAGATGCCTTCAGTGGTGGTCAGGACTAACCTCCTGACAGACGTGGTTTGGACCCAGCAGAGGGTCTCCTTTCAACCGGACGATCGCCTGCCGTCATAGGCCCACGTCTAACGACTCTAAATTGCTGACCCAAAACCCTACGCCGGAGATATTAGTTATTCAGGCTTTTTCCTCTTCTGGCACATTCCCTTCCGCACCTCCAGACAGGGAATCAAAAAAGACTGGACCAACTTGGGAAGAAAATGTTCTCTTCCTCTTGTCTGGCATTGCAGTCCTTGAACACCATATGCCTTTTGGGCTGTTAAACCCATACTTTATGGGATACTGTTGCGCAGGTGCTGCCAAAGGTCCCGGAGGAGGCCTGGGCCATAAAGTTTATAATTTGATGTGGACTAGACACCACTGAGTCACAGGGCAGATCGGTTGCATCAAGAGTGGCCCTTCAGCACCACGCATGGTTGAGCGTGCCTGGCTTTTCGGGGGATGGCCAGCAATCGCTTATGGACATGCCCGTCAATGGCATCTGTCTCTTCAGAGACAAAGTGAACTCGGCGCTCAATTGCTTTAAGGAGACCCAAGTTATAGCTCGGTCATTGGCTTCGCAGCTGCTCCACGCCCTCCTCAGTTCACTTTTTGCCCCTTTCGTGACTACTGAAGGGGCACCCAGCCATGTCCATTTCCCTCCAGCCACTGTGCCTCGCATAATGCACAGCCTTTGCATGGCCATGGATGCAGGAGCCATCGTCCCCATGGACCCCCCCACCCCCATATCGAGCCTCCAAACCTTCCTAGTCGGTCATCAGTACATGGACCAGTTGACGACACAATTCCCCACCACCTGCCCCACTGGGAATCGATAACAACAGACCGGTTTGTTTTGCAAATTGTCCGAAGGGGCTACTCCTTCCCCTTCGAGAGTACCCCCTCATGCCATGCCACCATCCAATGATCATATGTGGAGGATCACTTGGCGTTTCTCTGTGAAGAGGTTATGGCTCTCTTGGTCAAGGGAACGATAGAGGGTCCAGTTGCCAGAAGTAGGTTGTGGTTATTATTCATGCTACTTTCTTGTGCCCAAAAACACAAAGGTCTACATCCTATGCTAGATCTCCGGGCCCTCAATCTCTTCTTCAAAAAGGAGAAGTTCAAAATGTTCCACTCTGGCTCAGGTCCTTTCTGCCCTGGACCCTGGAAACTGGATGGTAATGTTGTACTTGCAGGATGCCTATTTTCATATTCCCGTCCTGCCTGTCCACAGATGTTACTTGCCTTTCGTGGTTGGTCACGAGCACTTTCAGTTCACCGTGCTCCCCTTCGGCCTTACCAGCGCAAGTGATGGCGGTGGTCACGGCTCATCTGCACCGGCTAGGGGTTTCAGTCTTCGCCTTCCTCGACGACTGGCTGTTGAAGGCGGGGTCGCCCCAGGCTGTCGTCTCCCACCTCCAGACTTCAGCGAACCTCCTGCATTCGCTGGGGTTCACTATAAACGTGTCAAAGTCACATTTGACTCCCTTTCAGACACTCCCTTTCATCGCAGCTGTTCTGGACACAGTGCAGTTTCGGGGCCTATCCTCCCAAGCGGCGAGTCCAGGATTTTCAGGCTATGATACCGATCTTTCAGCCTCTATCCTAGATTTCGATGAGAATGACTCTGAGGCTGCTGGGCCGCATGACCTCCTGCATCCTGCTGGTCACATATGCCAGATGGCAAATGCAGGCTCTGCTGTTGGACCTGTAGTTCCAGTGGGCGAAGCATCAGGGGAATCTCTCTGACATGGTCCAGATCTTGGAGGGAAGTGCGCAAGAGCTGCAGTGGTGGCTAAAGAATCAAGATTATATCCCTCTCCCTTCCCCATCCAGATCAGACAGTAGTGACAGATACATCACTCCTGGGATGGGGCGATCACATGGGAGAGGCGGAGATCAGAGGGGTCAGGTCCCCAGGGGAGTCTGGACTCCACATATACCTTCTGGAGCTCAGGCATTCCTTCCCTCTTTCAAATGGAAAGTGCATGTGTTCACAGACTACACCACCGCCATGTGGTACTGCAACAAGCAGGGCGGTTTGGGATCAAGGCCCTGCGTCTCTGGGCATGGCTGGAATGTCAGGGCATACCGCTGGTGTTTTAACATCTGGCGGGCTCTCTGAACGCCAGAGCAGACAAACTCAGCCAGCAATGCATGGTCGATCACGAATGGCATATCCATCCGGGGATGGTGCAAGGTTTCCTACAGCAGTGGGGAGAGGCTTGGTTAGATCTGTTCATCTCTGCAGAGAACGCACAATGTCAGCTGTTTTGCACGTTGGGGTTTCCAAGGAGACACTCGCTTGCTGACACTTTTCATCTCAAGTGGAACGGAGGCCTCCTGTATGCCTTTCCACAAATACCACGTCTGCCCAGAGTTCTCAAGAAGATCAAGAATGTCCAGGCCCAAGTAATTCATGTGGCTCCGGACTTGGCACAGAGAGTATGGTATCCCGAGCTTCTGAGCATGGTAATCGACTCTCCACTCAGACTGCCTCTTCGGGAGGATTTTCTGTTGCGGCAGCAGGAGAGGGTTCTTTACCAGAACCTGTCCAATCTACTTCTTCTTGCGTGGTGATTGAGCAGGGCCAGTTGAAAGCTTTTGACCTTCCACCCGAAGTCTGTGATGTTATCTTGGCAGCCAGGCATCCCTCCACCAAAAATACGTCTGTCGTTGGAACAAATTTGTGGCATGGTATACCAACAAAACTGTTAATCCCCTTTCTGCACCTCTATCTGAGTTTCTTATGTTTATTCTATCTCTTGCCCAGCAGGGCTCTGCTTTGGACACCCTTAAGGGTTATCTGTCTGCACTCTCTGCCTTCCTCAGACTTCCTGATCAACCCTCCTTGTTTAAATCTCCCATTGTTGGGAGATTCCTCAAAGGTCTTACCCATGTGTTCCCACCTACCCCGATCATAATGCTATGGACATGAACAGCATCACGTTTGAATATTGAAATTCAAGATATTAATAAAGGAACTTACTTTGTCTACACCTGAAGCCTGAGGGCCTTAAGGGAATGTGTCTTGGGTCTGGCTAACCAGTTAGTCACCAGCAACTGACTTTAGATTTACGCACATGTTTTGGACAGAGCACGCACCAAGCCTGCACACCAGAAAATCGATTATTGTTCTTAAAAAATTGTGAAGTTAGTTTTATACAAGAGTGCATTCTGTCACTTACAACAGTTTTATTATCATCCCATATGTGAGTGTCTAACTGAGATTTAAAGAAGCTGTCAGAATGTATAAACATTTGGAACTTGCAGTGAATGGGCTATATTAAAGTTCTCCAAAATTGTCCAGTAGTGTGGGACAGATCTCTTCAGTTATTCCATGTCTCTTTATTTGGTGCTCTTTGGCTGTACAGTGCTAGTCATGGATAATCCTCAAGGCAGATATGTCTTATGTGAATTTAATAGGTACAAGTTACTATTTTTGTCAGTCAGCTGTTTATTATGGTTTTAATATTATTGTGGTCCAGAACTTTTATATATTGAAGTAAGTAATTATATAATGCCACACTGAGCTGTCACCCCGTTTTTGCCTTACATGCCTTACATGCATAATGAAAGCTGTTTACTGGTTGTGTTGTTTGTAATTTGTTTGTCAGTGTGTTGGTTATGAGCTGAGGATTGCGCTTGAGGGTGCATCTGTTTTCTGGGCCCCGTCCCGGGAATGCTGGTGTGCAGTTATCTAGAAATATCCAAGTTTTCAACTGTCTTCAGGAGTGCATATACTACGGGTGCTCCTAATACTGGCTGGTAGTGATTTCCAGAGGTTGGCGGAAAAAAGAAAGCAGTGCCTCCTGCTGATTTTTATGGTAATGTGGTATGATATGTGGTGCAAGCCAAGAGTTCTGTTTGGTCTGCATTGCTTTAATTTAACATCTAGGTTTAGTAGTCTTTTTCCTTGGGAGGCTCTGTGGACACTGCAGAATGCCTTGAACTGTGCCCTCCTAGCCATAGGTAGCCAGTGGAGCGATTGCAGGGCTGAAGTCATGCGTTTTCAGGGTGATGATGAAGAAGAAGCCTTGCAGGAGCATTTTAGATGATTTGTAATTCCATTTGATGGTGACAGGTTTGCCAAGATATAGGGGGTTATTACAACTTTGGAGGAGGTGTTAATCCGTCCCAAAAGTAACGGTAAAGTGACGGATATACCACCAGCCGTATTACGAGTCCATTATATCCTATGGAACTCGTAATACGGCTGGTGGTATATCCGTCACTTTACCGTCACTTTTGGGACGGATTAACACCTCCTCCAAAGTTGTAACAACCCCCATAGGCTGTTAGCATAGTCAGGTTTCGAGATTACGAGCGTGAGGATGGCTTGCACGCTACTGGAAGAACAACGTAATGATTTCATTGTATAAAAGGCACCCTTTGTGATGTTAACATGTGGTGCCAAGAATAGGTCTGAATCCATGGCTAGTCCTAGGATTCTAATTTCTATTGATATTGTTGGAGGGGTTTCAATTTCCTTAGGCTATATGGCGGTAGGCTTGCCATTGTCTGCACGTCATAATCTTTGTCTTTTCAGTATTGAGCTTTAGATGGTTATCATCAGCCATGTGTTTATGGCACAAAAGCATTGAGTTTTGACTGGTAAAGGTTTTTGGGGCTATCCATTTATAACTTATTTGGGTGTGACCTGCATAGTTTTAACAGGTGAGATTGTATGATTTTATCAGGTTTGCTAAGGTGTTAGATGTTGTTTAACAGAGAGGATATTATGGACCCCTGATGAATGCTATGTCATTGTGTGTGATGAGGTGATGTGAAAGGAAGCAGGTAGACTACACTTTGTCTGTGAGATGAAAGCCAATTCTTTTTGAAGCATTTTCATGGATTCCCATATTGTCAAGTCTTAGTAGTAGCATGTGGTGGTGGACTGTGTCAAATGCGGCAGATAAATCCAGATAGTATACCAAAGCAGCTTCTCAATTTTTTGTCCACTGTGAGTTTTAGATCATACTTGATAGATATGATAGCGGACTCTGTGCCGCCGCCTAGTGTGAAATCAGACTGTTTGTCTGGGAGTAAGCCATAATAGTCAATAAAGTTAGAAGGTTGAGTAAACACTGCTTTCTCAAACGTTTTTCCTAACTATGGCCCATTTGTGTGGGCTGTAACTTGGTAGCTGAGATGTGTTGAAGTTTTTCTTTTTGAGGAGAGGTCTGATGTAGGCGGCTTTGAGCTCAGGTAGGAATTAACCTAGTTCCAGGGACTTCTTTAGTAGGCATCTGGCTCTCTCTTCTGCACAGGTTGAGCAGAGGATATCTTTAAAGATTCTCGGTCTGATGGTGATCCTGATGGTCTGACTGTAGTGATAATAGAGGAAATCTTTTTGTGACAGTTTATTGAAGGTATGCATTGATGCATGTTTATTGGTGTCTCTTTCTCTGGCGGTTAGGTCATGCATTATAGTGGCGTTGTCCGTGTTCTTTTTCAGGTAATTTTCAATCTTTGTGACTTTTGAGATTAATGCATTGGAGATTTTGTCACAGAAGTCTTGTGGTTGTGCTGTCTATGTTCATGCACTCTGGGTTGCAAAATTCTACTAGCATTTTATGGAGTTGTTTGGAAGGGCAGACTGCTTAAGTTATGCATGTGGAATAGTGGTGCCTTTTTGAGGTTCTGATGGTTCTTTTTAAGGCTATGTCATAGCGCAGTAGCTTGTTTTTGTCTGCTTCATCTCCTGATTTCATCCATTTCCATTGTAGTGTGTTGAGTTGTGTTTCCATTGTTTTGGTGTTGCCTTAACCCATATGGTGATCTTTTTCATGATCAAGTTTGGATGTGTTTTATGTTGGTTTCTGTTTGTCCAGTACAGTGGCGATTCAGTTGTAGGTGATGTTTGTATTTCGTCTGCATGTTAATTGGGGTTTTTTCAAGGTGTGTGATGAGTTGCTGGATGTTTAGGTTTTTTCCATTGTACAAGTGTTGTTGTTTTTTTTGTCTTGAAAGTGTCGTTACTGATAGGTGTGTGGATCTTGAAGGTAATGGTGTTATGGTCATTCCAGCTTACGGAAGAGTTTGCTGTAACTGTGGCTTGTCCTAAGGGTGCAAATATGACATTTAGCGTGTGTCCTGCACAATGGTTTCAGCCAGAAATTACATTTTTCAGGTTGAAGGCTTCAAGGTTGGTTGTAGTAATGTTTTTTTGGGTTAGATTCTGCTTGTCAAACCATATGTTGAGTCTTCTTAGAATGGATAGGTTTGGGTGGCCCAAATGTGTTTTGGTTACTGTATCAGGTAGGACATCTTTAGAGTTGGCATTGCTGCATGCTGGTCTATATATTAAGAGGAAAGAATAGGTAATAGTTGGCGTGCAGTGACATCTTATCAAGGATTCACAGCCATCCATGGTGGAGATTTTATAATGAATGTTATTAGTAGTGTTTTTTTTATGACTGACAACTAGGCCTTTTCCAGTTTTGCCAATACAATTTTTGTTAATGATTTGAAAATCCGGAGGAATGGATTAGTGGCTGTAGAATCTTGCTCAGCCATGTTTCTGTAATGAAAGTGAGGCTCGATGTTGTTTCTGAGAGTAGGTCCACAATATTAAAGCAGTTTGTGTTCATAGATCTGAAGTTGAGGGGTAGGCATTTTAGTAGTTGATTCTTCTTTGTGCCCTGTAGTAAAGGTAGTGGTGGAGGGAGCTAAGGCGTTTTTTGTATGTGGCTGGTTTGGGGTGAATTGTGCTTGTGGCGTTTGGTGGTGGTGGTGAAAGGGAAGTTGTTTGGTTAGAGAAATATGGACTTTGAGATATGGGTGTGGCACTGCTTTTTGTGGTGGGCCATGTTGTTGTAACTTCTCTGATATCTGGCCATATGTATAGTTGGGGCTGGGGTTTAAAGTGGGAAGGTACGAACAGGGAGCCTTGTGAGCATACACTAGTGCCTTCCCTTAGTTTTTAGTTCCCTTTTGGCAAGTTACATTGTGTTTGTAGGTTATTTGTTTTGTGGTTAATAAACTGTAGAGTTGTGATAGGTTGTGTGGTGTTGTGGTTGATTCTGTTTGGAAAGGTTAAATGGTTGATGGAGAGATGTGTTTGTAGTTAAAGTTACTCAGTGCTTGTATATGAGAAATGTGTTTTAGCATAGGTAGAGTTACCAGAACTTATTAGTTTATAAATATTGTCTAAGTATTGGTTGCTTACCTGAAATTGTTATGATAATAGATGCAGAGTTTCTGGCCTGAAAACTTATGCTTTTAAATTATTTTTAAAAGCTACAACGTAAAGTAACAACTATGTACCTTTTAGTAGCCAAAGTTTCATAATCTTCTTTTGTTCTGTTTTGTTCATCATAAATGGTTGAAACTTCATGTTTGGATTGAAAATGAAAATTTGTTAGAAATGAACAATGCGTTCTTCTATACTACTATGACTTACCTGAAATTTTTATGATAAGAGATGCAGGGTTTCTGGCCCGAAAACCAAAGCTTTTAAATTATTTTCAAAAGATACAATGTAAAGTTGAGTTGAGTCCTCAGGCCGGGCCTTTAACAATTATGTACCTTTTACTAGGCAAAGCTTCATAATCTTCTTTTGTTCTGTTTGGTTCATCGTAAACGGTTGAAACTTAATGTTTGGATCAAAAATGAAACTTTGTTAGAAATGGAAAATGCTTACTTCTATACTACTGTGACTGGCTTAGTGAATCTACTGTCCAAAATTGGATTCTTGACCTGCAAGTCTGATTCTGTGCAAGAGGCAGAGCCATCCTAAGACAAGCCTACCTATTCTTCATACGAATTGTGGAAAAGACTGGAAAGCAACCTAGATGTATGATGGAGACAGACCCAACTAGCATTGGTAAAGCTAATATCTTTTACATTGACATACAAGCAGTGAAACAGTAATGTACAAAAAAAGTTGCCTGCTAGGGTGCAAAGCAATGGGAAAAAGATAAAAGTTTTGTCAAAGCCAAGAGATCCAGCCTTGGCGTCCTGGTGTGGTGCATCTTTATGTATATAATGCATGGATGAGATAAGGAATTAAATATTTGATGAGTAAGTGCACCTTTCAGATGTCAAATAATCCCCCATGCATTGAGATGGCAGGCTACACCCAAGAGGCCAATAGGAAAAAGTAAGCTTAAAATACTACTGTGGCCTGATGTGATATGCGATTGAATCGCTCAACAGTTGAAACACTCTGAGCCAACAAAATCATTGGCTTAGAGAGGCTGAATCATAGGGGGTCATTCTGACCCTGGCGGCCGGTGGCCGCCAGGGCCACCGACCACGGGAGCACCGCCAACAGGCTGGCGGTGCTCCAACGAGCATTCTGACCGCGGCGGTTCAGCCGCGGTCAGAAGCGGAAAGTCAGCGGTCTCCCGCTGACTTTCCGCTGCTCGTTTGAATCCTCCATGGCTGCGGAGCGCGCTCCGCAGCCATGAGGATTCTGACCCCCCCTACCGCCATCCTGTTCATGGCGGGAAAGCCGCCATGAACAGGATGGCGGTAGGGGGGGTCGCGGGGCCCCTGGGGGCCCCTGCCGTGCCCATGCCAATGGCATGGGCACGGCAGGGGCCCCCGTAAGAGGGCCCCGCAAAGTATTTCAGTGTCTGCCTTGCAGACACTGAAATACGCGACGGGTGCCACTGCACCCGTCGCACCTTCCCACTCCGCCGGCTCGATTACGAGCCGGCATCCTCGTGGGAAGGGAGTTTTTCCCTGGGCTGGCGGGCGGTCTTTTGGAGACCGCCCGCCAGCCCAGGGAAAAACTCATAATACCCTCCGCGGTCTTCTGACCGCGGAGCGGTATAATGGGGGCGGAATTCTGGCGGGCGGCCTCCGCCGCCCGCCAGAATCAGAATCACCCCTATAGTCTTTTAGTGTATGAACCGAGTACAGTGTTTGAGAATTGTGACTATTCTTGGCATGGAAACAGTCCCATGGTGCACAATCAATCTCCAGTTTGGTCCAAAAGGCATTTGAGCAGCCTCACATGTTTTGGATTCAATATTTTGATTGGCCAGTAATGATTTCAGAATCATCCTTTGAATTATCGAGATCACTGAATGTTGAACTGATTTAAAATATGGACTTCACATGAGTCCTGTAGATCTTACCCATTATTATAAATTGGGACCAGAATACTGGCAAAGATATTGGCAGCTAGACTCGGAAAGGTCATATACACGCTAATACACCCCAATCAGTTGGGCTGTATGCCAAGAAAAGTGCACAGCTTATTAATCGGTGGCGTCTATTTGGTTGTTTAGGTGATGCCAGAGCCCTACAAGTGCTGAGTGCAGCACTGTTACTGGATGCTGCTAAGGTACTTGACACCCTGGAATGGAAATGTTTGCACCGCTGGAAATTATAGATTTTGAACCTAATTATATTACACAGCTGAGCCTCCTCTACAGTGACTTAATGGGATGCTATCGATATCGGATCCTTTTGTTCTATGTAGAGGGATGAGACGGGGTGTCCGTTGTCCCCAATGATATTTGCTTTGGCAGTTGAGCACCTTGCATGTTGGATAAAAAGAGGCGTCCTGGTTAGGGGTTTGAGGTGGGACGACAAATAAGATGTGAGAACCTCAATGTACACCAATGATATCCTACTATTTATGGCTGAGCTAACGGAAACAATGAGACAAGTATCAAACAGGCAGTTTTTGGAGGCTACTGGGGCTTCCATATCAACTGAAGGAAATTAAACCTATAACCACTCTTGGATATAGGATCCTTCCCTGATGCCAGTCCCAACACTAACACTCCTGGCGCCACCCATGTCCCAGGCGGCACCGTCCCCATTCTCATTGCCGACTCCAACACAGAGCCAAATGGGCGTCAGGCGGTGCCAACTCCGGCGCTGACAGGATCCATGCCTCCTATGTCAAATTTTGAGCATTTTTCCTATGGGCTTGGTTGCAGTAATTAATTGGGGGGGGATCACTGGGGGTCGCTGGACCATTTGTAATACCAGCTCCAAGACCCTGTGGACTGGCGTACGGACTTGGGTGATGCCAGTGGACTGAATACCTCCCAAACACTGCCATGCTTTCTCCCTCTACCATGGCTACAGAGGAGAAAGTGTCATATCCCATGGTAGTGCAAAGAGCAGCTGAGGTCCTGGACCTTGAGTTGCCTTCGGTGGCAGTCAGGACTAACCTCCTGACAGAGGTGCTTCAACCTGGAGCTTCATACTCTGAACCCCTGCTCCCCTTCAATGAAGCCCTTACAGATGTCCTACTGTGTACCTGGTTCAAACCCATAACGGGCTCCTGTAAAAAAGACAATTGACCGCCGCCATTTTCCTTTTCCGGACGACCCGAGTTTTTTTTATGCAACATGCCACCTTTGAGAGCTTGGCTATCCAAGCCTCCACCTTTCATGACTCGTTCCCTTCCACACACCCGGATAGGGAATTCAAGAGGCCTGACACACTTGGGAAGAAGATGTTTTCTTCCGCCAACTTGGCATTGTGGTCCACTAACACTGCATGCCTTTTGGGCCATTACTCCCACACGCTGTGAAATACTTTGGCGCAAGTGCTGCCACAGGTCCAAGAGGAGGCCTAAGCTGTCCTTCCCCGAGCAGTTACTGAATGGAGAGACATAGCAAAGTTCACGATCCAATGTGGACTGGACACGGCCGACTCACTGGCCAAAGCGGTTTCATTGACAGTGGCCCTGAGGCACCATGCCTGGTTGAGGACGTCTGGCTTTTCGGGGGGATGTACAAGCCACTCTTATGGACATGCCCTTTAATGGCACCCGTCTCTTCAGAGAAAAAGCAGACTCAGCGCTCGAGGGCTTCAATGATTCTTGTACTATGTCCAGGTCCTTGGGTCTCGCAGCAGCCCCTCATTCCCCTCAGTCTGCTTTTTGCCCCTTTGATGGCTACGGAAAAGGCGCCCAACTGCATCTGTTCCCTTCAGCGACTGTGCCGCACATACTGCCCAGCCTCTGTGTGGCCGTGGATGTGGGATCCACAGAACTCATGGATCAGGATGCCAGCATTTCGGCCTGTCCACTGCCCCCCATTCCCCTCTGCAGCTGCCTTCAAACCTTCAAGCCTGACTCTTCCCCACTAGGGACCAGTCGGAGGCAGGATCCACCATCACCTGCATAGCTGGCAATACATCACGTCAGATAGGTGGATTTTGCCAATAGTCCGAAGGGGCTATTTCCTCCTCTTTGAGACTAGCCCTCCATTCATTCCACCATCCTGCGATCGAATGATGGAGGATCACTTGGCACTTCTCCAAGAGGAAGTTACTGCTATATTAGCTAAGGGACCCATAGATAGGGAGCATGTGCCAGAAGAAGGTCATGGTTGCTATTTCTGGTACCAAAAAAAGACAAGGACCTCTGTTCTATCCTAGACCTTCGGTCCCTCAGTCTCTTACTCTAGAAGGAGAAGTTCAAAATGCTCACTCTAGCTCAGTTTCTATCTGCCCTGGACCCAGGAGACTGCATGGTAGCATTGGACTTGCAGGATGCTTATTTCCATAATGCCGTCCTGCCTACGCACAGACATTACTTGCGGTTCACCGTGGGCCACGAATGCTTTCAGCACCCCTCGGGTGTGCACCAAGGTGAAGGCAGTGGTAACAACTTATCTGCTCAGATCAGGGCTTTTAGTCTTCTCCTATCTCAACGACTGGCTGTTGAGGGAGGGCTTGCCCCAGTATGTCGTCTCCTACCTCCAGACTACAGCAGGCCCGCTGCATCCGCTAGGGTTCACTATAAACATTCTGAAATTCTGAAGCCACACCTGACTCCCTCTCAGACGCTCCTGCTTATTGGGGATGTTGTGGACACAGTGCAGTTTTGGGCTTATCATCCCAGGCCATCCCAAGTCCAGGATATTCAGCCTATGACACCAGTGTTTCTGTCTCTATCCTGCATTTTGGTGACAATGACTCTGAGGCTACTGGGCTTTATGGCCTCCTGCATCCTTCTAGTGACATATCCCAGATTCGCATATGCAGGCTCTGCAGTTGGATCTAAAGTTTGAGTGGGCCGCAGCATCAGGGGAGTCTCTCCGACATGGTCCAGATCTCAAAGAGAGCTGTGTGAGATCCGCAGTGCTGACTAAAGCACGGTGATTGGTCAGAGGCAAATCCCTCTTCCTTCCCCAACCGGACCTGACAGTAGTGACAGATGCATCACACCTGGGATGGTGCGGCCACATGGGAGAGGCAGAGATCAGAGGCGTCTGGTCATTGGTGGAGTCCGGGCTCCATATCAGTCTTTTGGAGCTCAGGGCAAACAGGCTAGCATTGAAAGCATTCCTTCCCTCTTTCAAAAGGAAAAAGTGGTGCAGAATATCCCAGGAGGTTCTTTCTGAACGCCAGAGCAGACAAACTCTGCTGTCAGTGCCGGTCAATCACAAAATGGTGTCTCATCCGAAGTTGGTGCAAGGTCTCTTTCAGCAGTGGGGAGAGCCTTGATGAGATCTGTTCGCTTCCACAGAGAGCGTGAAATGTCAGCTGTTTTGCACGTTGGAGCTTCCAAGGCGGCACTTGCTTGGCACTCAACGCTTTTCATCTTGAGTGGAACTCAGGCCTCCTTTATGCCTTTCTTCCAGTATCACTTCTGCCCAGAGTTCTCAAGAAGATCAAGAGCGACCGGGCACAAGTAATTCTTGTGGCTCTGAACTGGGCACGAAGAATCTGGTATACCGAGCTCTTGAGCATTGCCTTCAGTCCTCCAATCAGACTGCCCCTTCAGGAGGATCTTCTTTTGCAGCAGCGGGGGACAGTTCTCCACCCGAACCTGTCCAGTCTCTGACTTCTTGTGTGGAGATTAAGTGGTGGCCAGTGATTGCTTTTGACCTTCTCCCCCCCTGAAGTCTGTAACGTTATCTTGGCAGCCAGGCGTCCCTCTGCCAAAAAGGTATACGCCTGTCGTTGAAACAAATGTGTGGTCTGACATACAGACAAGTCTGTTGACCCCCCTCTCTGCCCCTCTATCAGAGGTTCTTTTGTTTATTCTTTCTATAGCCTAGCAGGGCTCTGCTTTGGGCGCCCTCAAGGGTTACTTGTTTGCCATCTCGGCTTTCCTGAGATTACCTGACCAACCTTCTTTGTTTGAATCTCCTCTTGTTGATAGATTGCTGAAGGATCTTACCCATATGTTTCGTCCTTCTCCGCTCATAATGCCCCAATGGGATTTGAACTTGGTTCTTACTTTCCTGGTGTGTGCTCCTTTTGAGTCACTTCATAACTGTCCACTTCAGCTTCTTACTCTAAAGACAGTCTTCCTTGTAGCCAACTCTTCTGCCCGCAGAGTGAGTGAGCTGCAGGCCCTTTCCTTGTCAGGGTCCTTCGTACTAGGGCTTCCCTTTTACCTAAAATGGTCACGTCCTTTCATGTAAGCAAATCCATCATATTGCCTACTTTTTATGCTCCCCCACATCCTTTTAAGGAAGAGGGGAGACTTCACCGCCTGGACCCAAAAAGAGCATTGGCATTCTATCTTAATTGTACCAAAGAGTTCCGGGTGGATAATCAACTCTTTGTGGGTTATGTGGGTGTAAAGAAAGGTGGGGCAGTGCAGAAGAGAACGATCTCCAGATGGGTTGTTCTCTGCATTAAAATGTGCTACGCATTGGCCAAGAAGCCACTCCGGGAGGGTGTGCTCACTCCACCAGAGCAACAGCTGCAACCACTGTGTTAGTACATGGAGTTCCAGTCCTGGACATGGGCCAGGCAGCAATGTGGATGTCATTGCACACATTCACCAGACAATACTGCTTGGGCAGTCCGGTCCAAAGGGACGAGTACTTTGCCGTTTGGTCCTGCAGGACTTCCTAGTTTGATCGTGGTTCGCAGACCCTCCTCCGAAGATGGTATGTCTTGGGTATCTATTCTGAGGTAAGGAATCTGCAACTAGATGTCTCTATCAGATGAACAAGTTACTTACCTTTGGTTATGAATTATCTGGTAGAGACATATTTTTGTTGCAGATTCCTTACCGACCCACCCATCCTTCCCGTTCTGCCTACTGATTTCTAGGGACTTCCCTTTCAGGGACCTAGTTCACCCGCACCACAGACAGTGTTCTTCATGGGTCCGTGCTTCTGACGGGGAAAGTCGTGAAAAGAAAATGACATCAGCAAAACGTATTAAGGTGGAGGATTATGCCTGCACCATATGGAAAAAATTAAGCATACTTAGAAAGTCACAAAAGAAGGTCCACAAACATGAAGGGGGTCATATCAGCCGGGGTAAATATATTTTAAACTCAAAAGCAATAATCATATCCTTTCTGCATTGCACTTCTAGAGAATGCGGAATGTCGGAACTAGTCGTGTTTTCTCTCAAACTTGGACAAACCAGCAATCAAAGTAGCTTTTTCCTGGGAGTCACCTCAAGATGCTTTAATCTGCTGGCACCGATATCACTGATAAAGGTTTTTGTGTCAGGGCCCACAGACATGTATCTGAATCTCAACAGTACTCTATTGCATCTGGTTGATAAAATCACAAAAGCGAATGGTGCTAATATAGAAGATGGTTCTAATGTTGCAAAAATTGTCTAACTCTTTTCAAGCATTTTTAACCAAGTAGACATTACCATCTGCTTACGATGAACCATAGCATGTATGTCTCTAAAGCCTATATCAAAAATTCTGTTACCACATTCTCAACTGATCCAAATCAGTCACTCGAGACAGATTTTATTTGAATTTCTTTACATTTTGTCAGTCCGATTCATTATTTCTTACATAAACATTCATGTGCCAAGAAATACTTTTGTAGTGTTTTTTTTCAAAGGGGCACTACCTGTCAATATTAAGATATAAACTCCTCCCTCGTTCTCAACACTGATCTGCATTATGTTATGTTAAGCTATGCTTTGCTATTTAGTGCATGTGCACTCAGGGGTCTCTTGGTACTGTCTATAGGACGTGACTGAATAAAAGCAATTTAAAGGCTGAAAAGGAGGGTCTTCAGCTGTTCCTAAAACAAGAAATGACAAGATTCCCCCTCAGTTCTTAACGGAGCTGATCCCATCCACGAGCTGCAAAGTAAGAGAAGGTCTTCCCACTAGATGGACAGAACTCACTGCAGCTCTGATTTTAGATAAATACAATGATACTATGATTGACAGTGCTGTGGTATTCCAAATACACAACGTCTGTTCAAAACCTGCTTTCTTGTGTCAAAAAAGCTGCAAGAAGGAAAGAGCATAACAAAATACCAGTTCAGGATACTCTTTCACACGTGGTGAGCAATGTATATATTTTATTAGTAAAATGTCTGAAGGTATGTTGTTTAGGCTTTTTTAACTTTAAACTGTATTCAAATGCCCTTGCAAAAAACAACTTATGAAATATGTGAAATAAAACACACATGCTAAGACAAATGCATCTTAAACACAAATGGCTTCAGAAGTGAAAACTGTGTAATCTGAATGGATAGGCAACATTGTACTTGTGAAAGAAAATTTTAAAATGTGAATAATGGCTCAAAATCTGTATTCATATATCTGGTAGAGACTTCTAACTACATATTCCTTAGCTTAGAATTATCCCCAGGTGTCGCACTGGATCAGGAATTTTTTCTTGAGCAGTACCCCTGCTGCCGGTAGGTGGCGCCATTCGGCTCCACGTGGCATCATCCGTGCTGGACATGATGTGTGTGGTGCCTATATAGGTGCCACCCAGGCATACTGACGTCTTTTCTTTTCTTTCTGCTTCAGTCAGCGCTGATCCGGAGATAGCTTCTCCCAGTCATTTTTTGACTTCTCTTTTTCAACGTTTTGTCTAAGTTTTAAAAAAATTGTCTCCTGTAGTGGTAGGTATGTCTGCGCAGGAATGCAGAATTCAAGCCCTGCAGGGCCTGTCATCAACAGATGTCATCGACAGACTTGCACCTCGTCTGTCTGTGGGGTCTTCAGCATGACCATAAAGCCAAGACATGCGTCGATTGACGTTCACCGTGTGATGCCGCCACGGTCTCAATCCCGGTCAAGAGGAAGGCCCTAGGATTAGTCGCAGAGCCATCAATCTTTATCTCAGTTGAAGTGATCCCGCTCCGGTAAGTCCCACAAGAAGAGTAAGAACTGGAAGAGGCCTTCAACTTCACCCCATGTGTTCAAGTCATCCGACTACGAGAGGGAGCTTTGTCACTCTAAATTTGGCTCCACAGTTGAGCCTGTGCCTATGCAGGCCCAACACCTCCCTGAATTTCCAGGAGCCACAGTGACCCCTGCCCAGCTGTGAGGATTTCATGAGGCCAGGCACCTCATATTTGGGTGGCCCATCCACACTGGAACACCTTTAGGCCCTGCGGGTTCATGTGGGGCCCCAACTGGCTCCCCACTGGCAGGTCCACCCCCAGCTCCAGCCAGGCCCTTTTGGTGCATGGATGGATCTGGACTGGCGTGGTCGTACCACCACAACCTTCCCAGACACTAGTCCCGAGTTTGAAGCTCCCGGCGCCCTCCAGCAGCACCATGCCCATTCTCATCCCCAAATCCAACATGGAGCCGGAGGAGCAACTTAAGCCGACTCTGGTGCCGACTGCATTCATTCCCTCCAGACTGGAGCCTGAGCCCTATATCTATGGGCTACGATTTGAGGAAGATTGGGAGTGGCCCCAGGACCCTGAAGAATACCACCCCATAGACCACAGCACGGACTGGTGTGAGGAATGGGCAGATACCAGTGAACTGGACACCTCCCCAGATACTGTCTTGGTTTCTCCTCCTACCGTGGCTACAGAGGAGGGAGCCTCTTTTGCTATAGTCATGAGAAAGGTGGCCGAAGTCCTGGATGTTAGCCTGCCCTCAATGGCAGTCAAGACTACCGTCTTGACAGAGGTGCTTCAGCCTGGAGTTACCACCTCAGAACTACTTCTCCTATTTAATGAAGCTATTATGGATGTGCTGTTCAGGGCCTGTTATAAGCCCTGCACAGGGGCTCCTGTAAACAGGGCAGTCACCTACTGCCATCTCCCCGCCTCAGGGGGCTCCAGTTTCTGAACACCACACCCTACCCCGGACGGCTTGGTCGTCCAAGCCTCTACTTCCTCTGTAAATCCTGGGGTATTCCCTAACACCCCCATTTGATAAGGAATCCTAGCTGAGGACGACTGGATATTCAGGGGATGTCCAAGCTTCGCTTTTGGACATGCCCATTGATTGCTCCTGTCTCTTCGGAAACAAGGCATGCTCACCGGTGGGAGTGCTTCAGGGATAGCAGGGCTACAGGGCTACAGCCAGGTCCTTGGGCCTTTCCATGGCCTCCCATCAACTCCAGTCCACCTTTTGCTCCTTTTGTGGCCACTCAAGGGGCTACCAGTCAGGCCTTTACTCAGCCAGCCACCACAGCACATGCAAGCTCTCCACCCTCTGCATGGCGGAGGACCCTTTAGCCCCAGATCCCGAGCGTCAGGCAGCCAGAGTTCAGGCCAGATCTCCACTACCCCGCCCCCGTCCGCACAACCACCCCCCACAGCCTCCAAAACTATTTAGTTCACCCTCCAACCATCATGGGCAACCAGTGGGAGGCAGGATATGCCATCACCTGCACCACTGGAGGTTGATAACATCACATCGACCAAGGTGATGGCAGTGATTGCAGCTCATCTGCAGAGATCAGGACTATCAGTTTTCCCCTATTTCGACAACTGGCTGTTGAAGGCGGGCTCACCCTAGGAAGTTGTCTCCCACCTCCAGATTATGGCAGACCTCCCACACTCACTGGGGTTTACTATCAGTGTGCCAAAGGCACACCTGATTCCCACTCAGATGATGTCTTTCATCAGAGTTATTGTAGACACTGTGCAGTTTGGGGCTTATCCTGCAGAAAGGCAAGTCCTGGTTATTCAGGCTATGAAACTGATGTTTCAGCCTCCATCCTGGGTTTCTGAGACTGAGAGGCTATTGGGCCTCATGGCCTCCTGCTTATGACACATGCCCACTGGCATATGTGGGCTTTGCAGTGGGACTTGAAGGTCCAGTGGGCACAGCATCAGGGGAATCTCTCCAACATGGTCCAGATCTTGGAGGCAACTGCAAAAGATCTGCAGTGATTGTTAACTAACCTCGATTGGGTCAGCAACAGACGTCTCTCCGTTCCCCAACTAGATCTGACAATAGTAACAGATGCCCCACTCCTGGGATGGATGGGGTGGCCATCTGAGAGAGGTGAAGATCAGAGGTCTCCGATGAAATCTGTAATCCACATCAACCTACTGTTGACTTCCAAGCGATTTAGCTGGCATTGAAAGCTTTCTACCCTCCATCAATTGAAGGCTAGTGCAGGTGGTCATGGACAACACCACCACTGTGTGATATTGCAACAAAAATGGTTTGTTGGGGGTCCTGAACCCTTTGTCAAAGGGCCCTGGTCCACTGGACATGGCTGGAATGTCGGGGCATATCCCTAGTGGTTCAACACATGGCAAGCTCTCAGAACACCAGGATTTACTAACTCATCTGAAAATACTTAGCGGATCACGAATGGCATCTCCACCCGGAAGTGGTGCAAGGCCTTTTTCAGCATTGGGGAGAGCCTTGGTTAGATCTGTTCACCACCACTGAGAATGAGTAATGTCCACAGTTTTGCGCACTGGAGTTTACAAGGCGGCTCTCGCTCTCAAACACTTTTAGTCTCAAGTGGAGCTCAGGCCTCCTCTACCCTGTTGTAAATAGGTTTTTGAAAGGAACGCATGTTTCCACCTTCTCCTTTCATCTTGGCTTTGTGGGACCTTAGTCTAGTACTCACCTTTCTGATGTGTGCTCCTTTTTGAGACACTGCACAATTTTCCTTTCAGGCTCCTTACCATCTAGAGGGCCTTCTTAGAGGCCATAACATCAGTCCAGAGGGCCAGCGAGCCCCAAGCTTTGTTGTCTAAGCTTCCCTACCTCAACAGCTTCCTGGTAAAGCTGGTCCTTCTCACCAGGCCGTCCTTTATTCCAAAAGTGGTCACTCCTTTCATGTAGGCCAGTCTGTCACCCTGCCTACCTTTTATGTTCCGCCGCATCCCTCTAAGGAAGATGAGTGAGTCCACCGACTGGACCCAAAGAGAGCATTGTCATTCCACATTGAGTGCATTAAAGGGTTCCAAGTGGATGACCAACACTTCATGGGGTAAGCCAGACTAAAGAAGGGAAAGGTCATGCAGAACAGATCATCTCCCGATGGATCATGCTGTGCATTGTAATAAAATCTATTGACAACTGCATTAGCACACAGAGTTCCATATCTGGACAAATGCCAGACAGCAACCTGGGCTTCTCTGCACATATTCACCAAGCACTGCTGCCTGAACAGTCGGGTCCCTCAGGGAGGGAACTTAGGTAGTTCGGATAAACAACCAGTAACAGTGTCTTTAGGAGGAGGGCAGAAGAGAGGGATCTTTTAAGTATTTTTTGTATGATGCACGATCAAACCAATAGTCTTCATTTTGTCTCTGTTCAGTGGACGTTTATGAACGCACCCATGGACCCTTCGCCTGCAACTCCTGCAAACGCATCTTCCACCACGCAACTACCACGACCACAAGCCCACGCGCCATCAACCACCTCAAGTGCATCCTAGTCAACGCTCGCTCCGTCCACAAACACGCCGTTGAACTCTGGGACCTCCTGGACTCAACAGCACCGGACATCGCCTTCATCACGGAGACCTGGATGAACGCCTCCTCTGCTCCAGACATCGCCACCGCCATCCCCGAAGGCTACAAGATCTCCAGAAAAGACCGCACCAACCAAGTAGGAGGAGGTATCGCCATCGTCTTCAAAGACTCCATCAGCGTCACCACCTCCACCGAAGACACCCCTCTCGCCGCTGAACACCTGCATTTTCAGATTCGCACCGACCCGAGGACCACCCTCAGAGGATCCCTCGTCTACCGTCCTCCCGGACCACGCGCCCCTTTCAGCGACGCCATCGCGACTTTATCTCCCCCCACGCCCTCGCCTCACCGGACTACATCCTCCTAGGTGACCTCAACTTCCATCTGGAACAAAACAACGACCCCAACACCACCACCCTGCTCGACAACCTCGCCAACCTCGGCCTCAAACAACTGGTGAACACCGCCACCCACATCGCCGGACACACGCTCGACCCTATCTTCTCCGCCAGCAAACACGTCTTCTTCAGCCACAGCTCCGCCATACACTGGACCGACCACAGCTGCGTCCACTTCACATTCCGACGCGAGACCCGCCACCTCCACACTCAACCCATCCCTCGTCGACAGTGGAACAAGATCCCTGAAGAGCAACTCTTCTCCGCACTCGCCGCCAACCAACCCACCCTCACCACCGACCCCAACGACGCAGCCCTCAACCTCACAAACTGGATCTCCAACTGCGCAGACAACCTTGCTCCCCTCAAACGCATGCATCGACAGACCAACACCAAAAAACCTCTCTGGTTCTCTGACACCCTCAAAGAATCAAAGAAAACTTGTCGCGCCCTTGAGAAAGCCTGGCGCAAGGACCACACCGCTGACATGACCGCCCTCAAGAACGCTACCCGCGAACACCACCACCTGATCCGCGCTGCCAAAAGGAACTTTTTCACCGACAGACTGGACAAAAACAGCCACAACAGCAGAGAACTCTTCAGCATCGTCAATGAGTTCTCCAACCCCAGCGCCAACGCCAACGCCGTCACGCCCTCACAGGATTTGTGCGAATCCCTCGCCACTTTCTTCCATCGCAAGATCAGCGACCTCCACGACAGCTTCGGACACCAGACCCAACCAAACACCACCGAACCCGCATCCCCGGCCATCACCCTCAACAACTGGACCCACATCAACACAGAAGAAACCAAATCCATCATGAACTCTATCCACTCCGGCGCCCCTTCGGACCCCTGCCCGCACTTCATCTTTAACAAAGCCGACGACATCATCGCCCCGCACCTCCAGACCGTCATCAACTCTTCTTTTTCTTCTGCTACCTTCCCCGAATGCTGGAAACACGCCGAAGTCAACGCCCTACTAAAGAAACCTACGGCTGACCCGAGCGACCTGAAAAACTTCCACCCCATCTCTCTTCTGCCTTTCCCAGCCAAGGTAATAGAGAAGACCGTCAACAAACAGCTGACCACCTTCCTGGAAGACGACAACCTGTTCGACCCTTCACAAACCGGATTCCGAACCAACCACAGCACTGAAACCGCCCTCATCTCAGTCACAGACGACATCAGAACCCTGATGGACAACGGCGAAAAAGTCGCCCTCATTCTCCTCGACCTCTCGGCTGCCTTTGACACCGTCTGTCACCGCACCCTAATTACCCGCCTCCGCTCCACCGGGATCCAAGGCCAGGCCCTGGACTGGATCGCCTCCTTCCTCGCAAACTGTTCCCAAAGAGTTTACCTCCCTCTGTTTCGCTCAGAACCCACGGAGATCATCTGCGGCGTACCTCAAGGCTCATCACTCAGCCCGACACTCTTCAATGTCTACATGAGCCCCCTCGCCAACATCGTACGCAAGCACGACATCATCATCACCTCCTACGCCGACGACACCCAAACTTATACTCTCCCTCACCAAGGACCCCGCCAGCGCCAAGACCAACCTACAAGAGGGTATGAAGGACGTCGCAGATTGGATGAGGCTCAGCCGCCTAAAGCTGAACTCTGGAAAAAACGGAAGTCCTCATCCTCGGCAACACCCCGTCCGCCTGGGACGACTCCTGGTGGCCCACGGCCCCGCACCGACCCCCACAGACCACGCCCGCAACCTCGGCTTCATCTTGGACCCTCTTCTCACCATGACCAAGCAAGTCAACGCCGTGTCCTCCTCCTGCTTCCTCACCCTCCGCATGCTCTGCAAGATCTTCTGCTGGATCCCCGCCGACACCAGAAAAACCGTGACCCACGCCCTCATCACGAGCCGCCTGGACTACGCAAAACACCCTCTACGCCGGGACCACAGCAAAACTCCAAAATCGCCTGCAACGCATTCAAAACGCCTCGGCCCGCCTCATCCTCGACGTACCCCGCAGCAGCCATATCTCCGCACACCTGAGACACCTGCATTGGCTCCCAGTCAGCAAAAGGATCACCTTCCGACTTCTCACCCACGCACACAAAGCCCTCCACGACAAGGGACCGGAATACCTCAACAGACGCTTCAGCTTCTACGTCCCCACCCACCTCCTCCGCTCCTCTGGCCTCGCACTCGCTGCTGTCCCTCGCATCCGCCGCTCCACGGCGGGTGGGAGATCTTTCTCCTTCCTGGCGGCCAAGACCTGGAACTCCCTCCCCACCAGCCTCAGGACCACCCAGGACCACTCCGCTTTCCGGAGACTCCTAAAGACCTGGCTGTTCGAGCAGCGATAACCCCCCCTTTTCCCCTAGCGCCTTGAGACCCGCACGGGTGAGTAGCACGCTTTATAAATGTTAATGATTTGATTTGATTTATAGTTCTGGGACTGTGACCGCTTTAGATGTCTTGCCACTCTCATGTAATCAATAAGTACATATATAACTAAAAATTGTGTACATGCAAAATAGGGTTTTGGATTAACTCTGTTCGCCTCTTGCATTTTCAATTGTCATCCACATTTTGCTTGCACCCACCACAACATGCATGAGGCAATAGGTCAGCCCCCTCTAGGTGTTGGTTCACAAACTCTGTGATCGATGGCAATTTGTCTCATTACATATACACTTTTGTCTAAAAATAAGAGCACTTCAGTACTGGGGACAGTGGGTAAAGAATCTACTTTTGAATTGTTTCCTTGTATTTCTCTATTTAATATTGTTTAATTGAAATGCCAATTACGTTCTGCATTTGTAGCATCCTGGCCTTCTTTAAACTGCTTACTCAGCTCCATGCTTTATGTGCACCCTAGTATCTGTAAGTTGGGCACATTCAGACCTGGTCGCTCTTCTTCTACTCTTGGTTATGCCAAGACACGGGTGACCTGCTCACCGTGCCATCCTATATCCAACTGGTGAGCCCCATTCCAAGTGAAACTGGTTGTGGGATGTTTGTGTTCTGGTTCAGGGAAGCCTGGTAGGTCGGACTGGACTTTTACTATTGGACCAGGATCAAGACTGATCTGCACATGGCTGCCAAACTGATGTAGCATGGTGGGCAAAATATGTGCCGATTGGAATGCTACCCCGAGCAATTGCCAATGGTTTGACTTATTTCCAGCATTCCTCCCTTCATCTTTTGTATGTTTGATGTACTGCCCTAAGTGGCAAGGATATGTCCAAACGTGAGTTCTGTGCTGACTGTGCTACTGGAACCAAACTACACCTGACTGTCAAGCACTAATCAGGCCGAAACAGGTCTTGAGTTGCTTGTGTTCTGGTTCAGGGAGGACCTGGCCTGGCAGTTCGGACTGGGCTGTTTCTATTGGATACGGCTGAGTCCAAAGTGAGGTGGCATAGTTGGTAAAAGAACCATGGGTTGGAATGTTACTGTTCAGACTTTCCAGTGGTTAGACTTATTGCAGGCATTTGTTCCATCACCTTTTGTTTGTTTGATGTACCACTTCTGCTCCTGGCAGGCTGATCTCCATGGTGTTCGCAGCGTTTCAAATCCAGTTAGGCTTCTGGTGCAGTATCAGTGCTTAACAGCAGGAAACTTCAGTGTGATGCAGTCAGTGGTGCTCCAGTAAATGTACACTGGCTGTTCCTTTTTTCAGGTAGCCAGCTTTAAGCACAGGGCAGGCACCTTCTGTGATTTCCATTTGCCATCCCTATAAATGCACCTACATCCATATGTCCCAGAATAAAAGGTTTACAAAATTGCAACTTTGTTAACTAAGAACATTTTGCTTTCATTAAACTACTATCATTCCCAAATGACCGCCGGTTTGCTAACTTAACCCTTACGTTCTAAAGTGTTGCTCTTGAATGTGCTTTTGCATGCTGCGGACTCGCACACCCACCAGTGTGAGAAGATAATATTTAATGCTGGGTCAAAAAGTCCAGGCACCCAGTTTGTGCTTTCATTTAATAAGGATTCTTTTTTATTTTTGCCTTGGCCCACTGATTGTGCTTCAGTTGCATTTGCATTACTAGACTGACTTCAATGGGACTGGAAATGCAGGCGTAGGTCTTACAGTTTACTATTAACCTTGTTACAGAAGCATATTGAAAATGCAGTGCCAGTGATTTTTCACAGGTTCCCCGGGCCCTTTCCCACACCTATTTTGGGAATTGTATATTTGCTATTCTTTTTATATGTTATTCTTTTGTTGTTTAATTCCTTATTAGATTTTAAAGTAAAAAACAAGGACATTTGCCATAAAACTGGGCGTCAAGCGTTCAGTGATCAACATTAAAATAATTAAGGTGCTACAGCTGGGAATCCTGTCAGAAACAAGCAAAGTTATTCAAAGATAGTAGACCAAACTGCAGTCTGCACAATTATTATAGAAAATGCATTAGTGGATCAGACACACAATTAGCAACGATTGCAGTCTATTTGCCATGATGTTGTGTATAGTGATCACCTGCAGCTTCTGTAGCTCCTCCCACCTGGCCCTCACAGGTATTTATTTCACTTAGTCAGTTTCCCAGGCTATATGGTGTTCCTTTTGTCCACACTTCTGCAACTGTTCTGGAGACTCACCTTTGTATTTCAGCTTCAGGGATGGTGTGGAATGCATCACATAAATGATCCTAATAATGACAGCACTGTTTTAACGTTCACTATTCATTGATGGGTTACCCTATAATGCATAGCTCGTGTTTGTGTGTTAAAACAGGGAAGGTTGATTTACAGATTACACTCCGATCTACACTAAGGTGTACATTTAGTAGTCACTCATTGTGCACAGGTTTAATGTTGAACGGATCAGTGTGTGTTGGGATAGGAATGTCCCCTGCTTGGCCTACAACTGTGTTCCCCTACCTTGAGTGCCTGACTGTGTGTAGCTGATATTCTCATTCTTGGTTTTGTCCCTATGTACACACACTAGATGATTGTGTGTAGAGGCCTAATTCTGTCCCTTAGCATGAGCAAGGTCCTGGATCTAGAAGAGGTGCACCAAGCGTGTCCTCATTTGACAGATAGTGGAATAATGCCCCTGTCATGGGTTTAGCACATAGAATTGGTGGTGGCAGCATACCGTGTCTTGTGAATTCATAGTTGTGACCAGACCTTTTTATCTGGGTCTTTGGAGTGGAGAACTACTAGCCCACTAGTGTAAAGTTCCACTTTTTGTGCTTAATGAGATCCTGCTGCTAATATCCCAAGTATATGTTGTGCATGTTTGTGTATGTGGCCTGCGTGGTACATGCATTGTGTGTGTAAGTGAATCAGAGTCATGGAGGGCTGTGAAGTCTATTTTCAAAGGCCCCGGCCTGGCCTAGTTCACAAGATGGAGGTGAGGTTGTTTTCCCAGATAGCGGAAGTGTATTGCTGACATACCGGTAGGTAAAGAACTTGAAACTTAGAAGGAGGTAGAGAGGAGACAAAACCTCCTTTTGAAATCCTGCCCCACTGCTGTTTGGTACATGGTGGGGTGACAGCTGGGACTGCAGAATCGGTTGTTCAAGGTGAAAGAGACCCCTTTGGTGGGCTAGCTTTTTGTCTTTCCCCTGATAACCCTTCATTGTGGCTGATAACAGCCAGGTTAAGACGAGCACATCTCTTTGTGCCTCTTTTGTTACTGTTGCAGGCTGGAGACTACCCTGTTATGAGGAGTATCAACACTACACAAAGGCTGTATCTGGACAGCAGCCTGGAGAGAGCACTTGAAAGGAGAACCACACTAAACTAGTCCTGAGAGTGTCAGCGATGGATTCACATCTCCTGTCTGCTTTGAAAGTATAAAAGTGGAACTCACTGACCCCCTTGTTTTTCCAGTATCAAGTTCTCTTTGACCAAGGAAAGGAGTGCTCTGCAGAGTACTTGGAGAACTGCTGTGCAACCATGGCTGGTGTCCGCCTAGCAGCTTCCCAGGGATGAGGGACATCACCTGTGGTCTTGCATTGTTGGAAGAAGCTGTTCAGCTGACCTGAGGTGTCTAGAAGTTCGCCTACCTGCTGAGAGAGGGCACTGTGACCCCAAAAAAATGACGGTGCCTCATTGTGAATAGCTCTGACCTAAAGAACTGTGGCTGTGGATCATCTTGTACCACTGTCACCTAGAGACAGGAGAAACTACCTTCCACCACTGCACCAGAGATTAGCACTCTGACATAGGTCCCAAGTGAAAGCCTAGCACCCAGAGGCACGTGCCAGTGTGGCCTTGGAAAGGTTCATGCAAAGGGTACACTGCAACTCCAGGTTACCAGAATCTTGGACCTGGAAGTTTTCCAATGCAGACTCTCACTGCCACCCAATATTGCAACCTCATTGCAGCAGGAAAGGCTGCTTCTGACCTTTCACAAGCAGGCATGAAACTGTGTGTTGCCTCCATCTGGCTGCTGGTCTGAGGTATATGCTGCCTGGACATGCACTGTGGTGAGAATCCATAGATTTATTTCTGTACTGTGATAAACTAAGTTCTTTGCATGTTTTAGATGGGGTTAATCTGCAACTCAGCTTTTATTCATGATGCTCTAGAAATTCCCATTACAAGGGGACAACAGCCTAGACGAGATGAGGGGTGGGATCACTGAGGGAGAAAACTAGTGTAGAAGATTGAGGCACAATTTGCCCAGTCCTCAGTTCACTAAGTTGTTCCCGTTCATTATTGCTTGTGTAGTGTTTAGTTTTGTTGTGTAATAAAATACTTTTCTTTTTAGAAGTAAACCAATGGGTTGGACAGTGAGTTATTGCACTGTTTTTGATTGACTTCTGAGCTAGAGCACTCCCATTCTACCTGCCTGAGAAGCATTTGACTGCTTGCCATCACTACCACTGAGGGTCTAGTGCTGAAAGGGTTGTAATTGTCCCACTTTGCAGAGCCATAGTATAAAGAACCCCGGAACAGCAGGAGCAAACACCATCATCACCCATAGTTTAGGTTCAGTAGCACTTGCTTGCTATATGGCCCTGCTATCACCCAAATGGAGTCTTGCTATGTGTATTTTTTTATGTGAACTGCGATTTACTTATTCTTACCTAGTTGTTGGTGAAAGACGTGGGCTGACTCTTCATACCACTTTATACTAATTCATGGCAGTGAAATTATTGAACTGGCCACACGTGAACAGGCAAACCAGAAAGATGTCGCTGAAATTCTATCTGAATCGGAAAGTTGATATTTGGTGCTTGACACTATCCATTTACTGCCAGGCTGTTTTGGTACCTGTGTATTAGAGATTGCATAAAAGGGTTGTCTAGAGCTGTGGTTCCCAACCTTTTGACTCCTGAGGACTCCCACTGAATCACTACTGGAAGCCGGGGACCCCCAAGCAATTTGTACGATTTAAATTTCAAACATTAAAACACTAATTCACAAAAAAATACACAAACAAGTACACACCAATCAAATACGCAGAATACTAAAGATACAATTATTTTATATTGAAAAAATATGCAAGAATTGAAAAATGTTAATGGGAAGATTGGTGCTGAATCTGTGTAACTAACTTTTCAGTGTTTGATTTTATTTAGGAAAGCTGCACCCTCAGGTCAGATTCTACATTTCCCAAGCAATTTTGTTTTTATTTATCTGATAGAGACAACTAGCCACAGATTCCTTATCTTAGAATTCTCACCCAGGTGTCAGACTGGATCCGGAAACATTTCTTCTTCAGCACCTCTGCGTGTCGGTAGAGGGCGTTGTGCGACTCCGCAGCGACATCATCCCCCAATATGATGTTGACGGAGTCCATATAGTCCCTCCCCTGACGCGCTGAGGTGAGTTTCTTCTTTTCCGCGCATCAACGCTGATCCGGAGAAGCAGTTCCACCGGCCATTTTTGACCTTCACCTTTTTCACTGTATTTTCAATTGGAACAGTGTTTATGCTTACTGGCTTTAAGCCCTGTGGGTCATGTGCTCGACAGACGTCGGTCACGGACCCCCACTCCATCTGCCTGTGGTGCCTTGGCACCTACCACGAAGCCGACGACTGCGATGCCTGTCAACAACTGAGGCCTAAGACGCGGCAGATGAAGATTTTGGCAGCGCGGGTGTCACAGTCTTCACAAGACTCTCGAAGGCGTCGTAGTCCGTCATCTTATACTTTGCATCCCAGAGACTGTTCGAGGAGTCGATTGCGTGTTGCTCCCCTGACGTCTCCTGTTTTGACGACACCTCCAGGTAAGTGTTGTCAACGGGCAAAGTCTCGTCCTCCGCTGGCTTCACTGTCCCGGCAAGACTAACATGGTCTTCGTAGGATGAGTCTGCGCAGGAATCAACCCTGTCCTTTCTGCCTTATCCTGGCGCCAGGGTGACTCTGGCCCAAATGCGGGATTATTGTTCATCCTTGCATGCTATTTTAGGGTCTCCTCCTCCCTCTGGAGCACCTTCGGGCTTGAGAAGGTGGCAGGTGCTCCAACAGGATCCTCACTGGCAGTTTCGTCCTCAGTGCCCATTGAGCCCCTCGACATAGACTCCTGAGTCAGGTCTTACGGCTCCCATCACCTGCGCTGGATTCCTCCCTTCCGATGCCGTCTTCAGCAGTGGTGGCGCATACGACTTCACTCAACATTCCTATTGTTGTTTCTTCAGAGTCGGACGACGCCACCTCCGAGGTCGAGGTCTCTCCCTCTCGGCGTTGGTCGACACTGACGCCAGGAAAGGTGCAGTTGGAGTCAGATGTAGCTTCATTAACTAAGCCTCAGCCTCTTGTTCCTCCACTGCAGGGACCTGGGATCCTCAGCCTCTTTTTTCTGCCACCATTCCATTTTCACACTCAGATTGGTTGCTTGATTTGACCAATGCAAGCGGTCTTGATCCCTCGCCGGCATGCAGCCTCCTCTTCTCCCCTGGTTTGGCTACTGAGGCTAGTTCTGCTTTTACAGATATGTTGAAACAGGTTTTGGAGGTGTCTCACTTACAGATTCCTACGGTGCAATTGTCCACAGATCCGTTACTTGTTATATTACACACTGACCGGTCTTCTGTAGAGCCAGTCCTTCCTTATTGTGAGGCTCTTTATGATGTCCTTTTGGGAGTTTGGACCCAGCTAGTTTCTGGTCCTTCCGTGGAATATTTTGTCCCTGACAGAACCAGGCCAACCCCGAAGGATCCGTCATGCCTTCGCAGGCACCCAACGACTCAGTTTTGTGGTGCAAACTGGTTTGGCTGCACACAGTTTTACGCAGATTCCTCCTGTTCCACCAGAGCGAGAAACCAGGCATCTGGACGCTTCTGGTAGGAGGATGTTCACCTCATCTAGTTCGGCCTTGCGCACCACTAACACCTTGTGTACTTGCTCATTTCTCCCACATTCTGTGGGACTGTGTGAAGCGTATTTTGCCTTTTCTGCCTCACGAGGTTACAACTGCTCTTATGCCCTTGATACGGGATGGTCAGCAGGCTGCAAAACTTGGTATTTGTTGTGGTATGGATACCACTGATTCTGTTGGGCAGATTATGGCTTCCTCGGTATCGCTACAGTGATGAACTTGGCTGTGTTCTTCTAATTTCTCAGAACCCGTACGTCATTAGTTGCTTGATATGCCCTTTGATGGCAAGTCCCTTTTAAACGCACATGCCGATTCGGCTTTGCGCCACTTCAGAGATGCTCATGGTAGACTTAATGTCAGGTACTCTTTTTCTTCTAGTGCTCCTTTAGGGAGCATTTACAGTGGCATTTTGCTCATAGTCTCACACCCTCCAACTGAGTTACAAGGGTCTTCTTGCAGGTGTGTCTGTTTATGTGCACCACCTTTAGCTGTTGTATTGTTATTTTGGAGTATGCTTTTGTAGTCAGTTACCATCCAGGGTGAACTTCCTGTTCCTTGCAGTTTCATTTTTTTTATCATGTTCTCTTCCATCATGGAGATTTTGCTTAGTGGCACATTTATGTGCATCTGGTAGTGCAGACCACTTCTGTTCAGTGGTGTTATACCGCCAATGACATTTATGATCATTTTTCTCTGTCGTTCCACACATGGTGGTTCTTTTTGTTGTTATTTCAGACCAGGTCTGAGTCTCAGTCTGCCTATGGCGTGATTTCTGTTGTGTTCTACTTATAGGCGAGTCACCTACAATCTCTGTGATTTCTATGGAGATTTGTGTTCAGCCACTGCTCTTCTGAGCAATTGGGTAAGCTTTTCGCTACTCTTTACCTGCTTCTTGTTCCTTATGGGGAACTCTATTGGTACTCCTATTGGAGCAGTTTGTTTGCTATTTACCTTAGGATTTCTACGACTGCTTTTGCTTGTGTCCTTTTTCCATTCTTATTATGGAAGAGGTTTTTTCTGTCCATTTTCCATGGGATTTCCATTGGTCAATTAAGTTAATACTTTTTATTCCAGTTCTTTGTTTCTGGTTCTCTTTTCTGCATACTCAGGGCCACCAGCTGTTGTCCTTTGAGGTTCCTACTTTCACCTTTCTTCTACCCTTTTTAGAGTGGTTCTGAGGGTAATCCCTAATTGTTCTGTTTTTCTGCACAATGATATCTTTATTGTCATATTTCCTTTTGTGTATGGAAATTTATGGTGAAGTTGTGGTCATGGTTCCAGACCCTCATGGGAAATGTGTGGGGCGCTTCCCTGTGACTTTATGGCCAGGCTCACAGATTCTCTTACTGAGTAGTGAGGGTTCTCTTCTGCATATGTTTCAGTCATTGCCCTCCTTCACCTTTGATTTCAACCCCCTTTTTCCTTTCAGGCATAACCCGCAACTTCCATGGACATGTTTGCTAATCATTAGTCCACTGTAGCAGGGTTATACTTGTATAGCATCATTGGTTTATGCACAGGATCTTGCTGTTTATTCCCTTACTTCCATAATGGAGGTATATAGTGCACCTGTAGGATGTTGTTGACCTCTATTCTTTCATGGCGGCTTTGTGACTGTTGGAGAATTGTTTGCCCTTCTGTATGTATCTTCTTCGTTACCTGTTGTCGCCTACTGCAGATATCTCGCTGCTGGCTTCTTACCCCTAGCATTGCTCCTCTAGTGTTGGCTCAGAGGTGTGAAGGGTTTTTTTCTTTCTTTTTCTGTCACATATTCCTTTCTGACCTTACAGGTTTCTAAGGTCTGATATCTAGATTCCATTCCAGGAATCGTTCTGAATATACTCCTTTTAGCAGTATTCTGAATTGTCTACACTTGGCTCGCTATTCTCTGCGCTGGTTCTTCCTTCGGAATTACCGCACTTGCTTCCGTTCTTCTTCAACACATTTCTTCCATTTGTTGCTTCCACCCTTTTCGTACTGAGACTCTCCTCAAAGAGTGTCTCTCTGCATTGTGTTTCTGTTCTTACTGTATCGCACTGTATCTGTTGGTTTATCAGAGCAGGTGGTTCTTCGACCATCTACTTCCTTTGATGTACTGGCCTTGTTTTCAGCCTTGATTGATTTTTCTGTATTGAGGGGTGTTTTATTTTCCCCCCCTCTTCATTTTCCTCCTGTATTGTTGCTCCTCCACAACCTTGTACTTTCTTCTTTTCTTCCATTAGGAGCACAGCTTAATATTTAGGTTGTGTGCCTTTGATGTCCTGCAACTACATTTGAGGGTTCCGATCAATCCCTCCTATGGTGTTCTGTTTTTATGACATCCGTGTTGTCCGGAGCCTGTGTATGTCTCTGGACATTTTCTGCTTGGTTATATCCATGTTCTTACAAATCTACCCCTTGTATGGGTTCCCGGGCTAGTCGTTCCAGTCATCCTATTTTACCCATTGGTAATGAGCTTTTTGTAAACCTTTAGGGTGTTCTAAGTGCCTTACATTTTTGCTTTCTGTCTAAGCCCATTTTTTTGTCTTTGTGTGTTCCTACACACGTTCATTCCGCTGTCCGATTCATCCTTTTCAGTTTGATGCTTCTGCTTCTTGTAGATTTTCAATAACCATTTTGGTGCAAGTAGCGTTCTATATAGCTTCTCTTCTTAATTACTCTTTGGGGTTTTTCCCTTGATGGGTGTTCAGTGCCTGTCTCTCGCAGTCCATATTGGATGATTTTGCTCCTCATTCATACGGCTATTTCTTGGGAGCACTTCATGTCCTTATCTGTTGTGGCTCCACCTCCATTTCATTTTAATTTCTGAAATGGCCATAACGTTTCATATCTTCTTGTGAAGTGTGGATCTCCTACTTTTTATTAGTGCGCTGCATACTTCTTCTCACCTTTGTCTTTCTCATGGCTGATCTGCTACTCCTTGCAAGACTGGGTGAGATGTGTTTGCAGCCCTCCTCCTTGGTTGCTATTGCTTTGCTATCTAATTCTAAGATAAAGAGTCGGCGGCTAGTTGTCTTTAATTAGATTAACAAGTTACTTAGCTTCGGTAACGCTTTATCTGGTAGAGACACAGACTAGCCACAGATTCCTTATCGACCAACCCATCCTCCCCACTTTGCGAACTGGCTTCTCTGACTTCAGTCTCGCTTCGGGACATTCTTTTGTTGTGTTGTTTCTTTTTGGTGGTTGTTAAATCATGATTATGTCCATCCTTTTTGGTGTATACACTGTTCCATTGACAGTTTCTATGTGGCTCTGTGTTGTTGTGTGGGTTGTAGTCACAGAAGAAACTGACGTCAGCACGTCAGGGGAGGGACTAAATGTACTCCATCAATGTCATATCTGGGGAAAACGTTCTTTAGGTACATAAGATCTGAGAAACCTTTTTCATATAATATGTGTTAGGGAAAGGAGGTAAAACCATGCGGGCCTCATATCTCTCCATAGCCTCTCTGTCACATATATTTCATTTGTTTTATAGCACCTCTCATACCAGTGCAGGGTTTCAGAGCACTTTACAGGGGACTACAAGGTGTAGGATTCATGTCATCCCTACTGGTAGGCATTTTCTTGCTTGGTCTGGAGAAGCACAAACTCAGGATTCAGAACATAACACGTGGCTAGCGTTGACTTTTATAATGTATTTCTACGCAAGCCAGCATTTCTTTTTTTTTTTTTTTGTTGCAGCATAAGGATAATGAAATACTGGGGAAAAAAGCATAACTTTCTAATTTGTTCCATGCAGTTTGCATACAGTTCTTTGATGGCATTTCATAGTTCACTGTACTAGATTACAGTTGGAACTTATGAGCTGCATAGTAACAAAAGAATCTCTGTGACAAAAGCAGTAACCCATTGTGCTATGCACATAAAATACTTTTCTTGTTTCAAGCTGTATTGGAAAAGCTTGTGTGTGTGTTTCTCAATGTGACTGTGAAGGGTTGAATGCCTCTGGTAAGTTTTTTCTTTCATGCAGTCTTTCGAAAGTGGCAGGACAGACTAGTTATCTTTTTTTTAAATTCCTCATTAAATAATTTACACGTTTCACTAAACATTTCTGATTTGTGATATTTATTGCAGTACCATGCATTTTAATCTCCAGTGGTCCAGAGCCTACCACTGTCCCTTCTCCCCTCCCCTAGCATTTTTAGAGACAGGCTGCATGCTGTCCTATGTACATACCCTGAAATTACTTCCCAGTCAGTGACAGGCTCAGTACCATCTTTAATTAGTACATTGAACTTCTCTAGTTGTTTACTACTCAAGCGCTTCAGTTGCCCTGATCGGAATCTTCTGAGATGACAGTGTGCTCTGTGTTGCAGCAAGTAGCCTTACTTGGGCTCCTTTATGTAAGATTCAGTTAAATGTACTTTTAGCTTCCATAAGGATTTGATCCTTTGTATAAGATGCTTCAAGCTTCTTTATCTGTCACAATATATGCAGAGTACTGCGATCTTTGCTATTTGTCACATAATAAATGTATGAAATGTGTTTTCTATTGGATAAACTACTATTTAGTTACAGTCATGGTACATTAACCTTTGTGTTGAAGTGTAGAGAGATTCCATATTTGTCATAACCAGTTTCTAGTAATGACTTTTAAGGGTTGAGCGCGCAAAGCGTTTTGTCTCTGGTGTAATCTCTCTGTGGGCTTTTAACCACGCCCATAAGTTTGGTTGGTTCGTGTGCTTGCCTTTTAAAATTCGCTTGATTTAATTAGTGAAGGGCATGCATACGTCATGCCTTTTCCGGTGTTTAGCCCTTCTCGAGCGCACCAGCCAACTATTGAAAACATACGAGGCTCGATGTTTTTCATATGGTTTCTGGACTACTTTTTCTCTTTATTTCGTAGGCAGTGCGATCTCGCTGGGTAGTAGTAAAGCGCTTTGCATGACATCGACCGTGTTACATGAATATTTGCACTTTTGCCGGGTTACATGGATAACTGCACTTTTGCAGGTTTCATGGATAATTGCACTTTTGCCAATATGTTTCACTGCGAGCGAACTTCTGTTTCCATTTGTGTGTCTGCCTTGCGCTCATGGCGGCCATCGGCTCACTTATTTGAAACTGTTGTACTTTTATTTTCAGTTTATGTGGCAAGAAAAGTGTGGTTAGGATTTTACAACGCTAATAGCTTTAACTCGAGCAAATGCGAGACCCATTGCATTGCAAATGCTTGTTAATATGTAGCCCTTGCTACTACAGTTTTGCTTTATTATAACACTGTTAATCACATGTTTACTATTATTAATTCTACTCAGTTTATCAAACCTGGCTACGTCGACCCAACTAGATTCAAACATATGGCTCACGTGTCACATTTGGATATCAATAGCACTGTACTAAGTCAATGTGCCCTCTGTGTGTTCCTATAAGCTTTCCCAACAGCTGATCGTTTTGGGATTCACATACGTTTACTGAATATGTCCCTGGCAAATTACTTGGAATTCCCAAACGTTTTTCATCACTGTTCTCATTAGTAGCCCACCCAAACTTAGTTATGTTTTGCAGCAGAGGCAGACTTTGTAGGCACTTGAGGCTGTGTCTGCTGTTGCTATTTTAGATTTCTGCCCACTCAGCTTTCCCTTGTAGTTCAAAGAAGACTACCTGCTTTCTTCTATAATGAAACTGCATTTTTTTCATTTTTTGATTGATATTTCTCTAGATGTTGTAATTAACTAGTTTTACACCCTGTAGGCAAGCACCCCAATTGCAGGGTACCTGGGGTATTGTGAGCACATGTATACCGCTATGTGTACTTAGTCTGCACTCATCCCTTCAACCCATCATCTCTAACATCATATGAGGAGCTGTGTTCTCAGTTGTTTATATATCCTGCAAACCTATCATCATTTTAGAGGGTTCACCAACTTGTTTTCATTATGCTATCTGTAAAAGATGCGAGACCTTTGCTTTAGAAAAATACTGACATTAAATTAGAACCCATCTGAATTAAAAGATGGATTTATAATTGCTTTTCAAGGCAAGGCGCACCTTCAAAATCCTTAATAACTTTTGTTCCCTAGAGATTGTGAAATTTAACGCTGTATTCCTTGTGCCAGTAATACTAGTGATTCCTGTAGCAGTCTTCCTATTCTAGCTTAGGAAAGGTCCCGTACCCACAGTACGAAACATGATATATATTTCACACAGAACCATTTCAGAGCTTAACACTTATAAATACCTGTCAAGGGTCACCATATTTTGTCAAGCCAACAACATTATGAATGTTGCCATTTTGAGGCAATACTTAAAATATTGAAATACTAAGTTTGATGGTATGTGTGGCTGTAAAGACACATGCTGTGCATTATCCTTCCATCTAGTGTTGGGCTTGGAGTGTTGCAACTTGTTTTCTTTGAGAAGTGTTTTCGAGTCACAGGATCAAGTGGCTTCTCCTTCTCTGTGATTCTGCGAATGGGCATAGAGTTCTTTGTTAGATTGTTTTTTCTCTGCTGTAGGGTTCGGACGTGTTTCTGCTCACTCCGTATTCACTCAAGCCGGTTTGAGACTCTCTTCCCATCTTTACTTTCCATCAACAGTATTGTTAGTCGATCATGTTTTCTTTATCATAATCTCAAGGTCAGATCTCAACTGCGTGCCTTCGGGTCGGGCCTCGCTCGGTCCCGGCCTGTCTCCACGTGGCTGGAAAGATACGAGACCCTGATGGAACAAACGCAGTTTAGATTCTGTCCTCGGTGCCACGCCAAATTTCCATACACGTATCACTATCAAGTATGTGAGCTCTACCATTCCTCAGACCACGAGGCCACCTGTGACGCGTGTCGTTTGTTTCGGTCCAAGAAATCACTTTGGGACCAAGGAACTCGCAGGCTGGAAATTGGACATTCGATGCAAGACAACACCACAGATATTTTCGTGGATAAACACGCACAGGAGGAGCTGGAGCAAGAAGGGGCATTCTCCGTCGAAGACTCGAACTCAGACCTACAGTCCGACATTGAGAGACAGGACATCACTTCCGCGTAAGTCATGAGTAAAAAAACTGCACCTCCTCCTATAAAAACAGTAAAGAAGGTCATAAAAGAGGTCCTCGGACCACCACTGCCCTCAGGCCACGGTCGGTCACAGAAACTTGATTCAGCTGCCCTTCCCTGTGGCACAGCTTAGAAATCCGGAAAGACTGTGGCGGGGTCTTCTCATTCGACCTCTATTCCTTCAGTCCGACCAAAAACATCCAAGGCTTCGGAACTGAAAACTTTGGGACTGACTACTTCGCTTCCCACAACTTTGGCACCGAGCAGGAGTTCACCATCCGTCTCTTCGTAATCGAAAAGTTTAGAACAACATAAAATTTCTGCGCCAAAAGCAGCTGAGTCTGAACATTCTTCAGCTTTATTGTTTACAAATTTACTGATTTTAGAAACTATGGACACTAAATAGCGCAAAATTCAAAGGACAAAAGCAGAATTGTGGCTTCTGCCACCGTGCCTGTAAAGAAAAAGTTTTCTTTTCAAGAAAATCTTGACACCTCACCTCCTCCTAAAAACCCGCATAAGGGAAAAGCTTCTACGTCTGCAGCAGGTGCTCCAGTCCCAGCTCTTCCGCTATCTCCCTCATCTCCACTTCCTCTTTCTCCTCCACCTCACTCACCTAATTCTCAAGTAGGCGTACATTACACACCACAGGGTTCCCCTGTATATTGTAGAAAAGATCTAGGGAATGTTCATAAGACCATGACCCCGGAATACTTATGATACTGATCCTATCATAGATACAGACCCAAATCTCTATCCTGCCTGCCCCTCCCTTCCAGAGGACAAAAGTGGGTATCAGCAAGTAACAGCTAGGGCGGCTGCCTATCACATTATGCAATCACAAAAGGATCCAATAGAAGAAGACTTTCTATTTGATACCCTCACCACAAAACGCAGGGACATAACAATTCCTCCCTATGTTACCAGGAATCCTTCGACATATTCAAGACATTTCAAAAGAGACTGTCCATTCCTACATACACCACGAGTAGGTAAAAAATAAAAGGCAGCTCCGTCTGACCCAATATACATCCAGTCACAAATCCCTCCAGATTCCATTGTCACTACCACAGCCAGGGAAAGAGTAAGTAGCCAGGCTACTGGAGATTCTCCTCCTCCAGAGAAAGAAAGTAAACAAATTGATGCAGCAGGAAGAAGGGTTGCTGCGCAAGAGACAGTCGTTGGCGCATTACTAATTCCCAGGCATTGCTTGCAGCATATGATGGGTCGCACTGGGATGAAATCGAAGACATTCTTCAACACCTCCCAGAAGAACACTGTAAATGTGCACAGCAAATTGTCTCTAAAGGGCAGGCAATTTAAAATAATTCAATTAGACTTGCACTAGATGCAGCAGACGCAGCAGCACAAGGAGTTAATACCAGTATCCTTCTTAGAAGACATACCTGGTTAAGGTGTTCAGGTTTCAAACCAGAAGTCCAACAAGCTGTCCTTAATATGCCCTTGTTGGGGAAGTACGTATTTGGGTCCCAGGTTAACTCCACACTTGAAAAACTAAAATTAGACACAGCTAAAGCCATGGGTGCTTTAAAAAATCAGCCAAACACGTTTTTTTTTCCGCAGCTCAATGTATAGGGGTGGCTACAGAGGCAACACATCCTCTGATAATACCAACTCACAGCAGCGTCAGGCCTCTTCCTCCTACTCTCGAGGGTTTTTCACACGTACATGTAGAGGAAATAGCCTAAGGGTAGAGGAAAAACCACCAACACTCGTGGTTCACCCTCTGCAGCTAAACAGTGACTACCTCCACATTCCCCCTCCTCATTTCACTCAGTAGGGCGGACGTCTTCAATTTTACCGCCAACAATGGACAGAGATAACATCGGACTAATGGGTCCTATCCATTATCCAACATGGTTATTGTCTAGAACTTTCATCAACACCCCCAAACATTCCACCACGCAGACACAGAATGTCAACAGAGCATTTCTCTCTTTTAAAAGAAGAGGTACAATCTCTACTGTTAAAACAAGCAATGGAAACTGTTCCTATATAATATCAAGGAACTCTCTCTACTTTCTCAATCCCAAAAAGGACAACACTCTCAGGCCTATTTTGGATCTCAGACCTCTAAATCAATATATTCTCTCAGAGCATTTTCACATGGTTACCCTTCAAGATGTAATTCCTTTATTACAAAAGGCGACTTCATGACTGCTCTAGATCTGAAGGTTGCCTACTTTCACATTCCAATTCATTCTGCACACCGCAAATATCTAAGATTTGTAGTAGCAGGACAACATTATCAGTTCAAAGTTCTACCTTTCGGAGTCACAACGGCTCCCAGGGTATTCACCAAGTGTCTAGCAGTAAAGCCAGCACTTTAAGTCAATGTCAGTCTCACACTCAAACAACAATAAACCTTCTGCACAAATTAGGGTTCACGATAAACACCCGAAAATCACACCTACAGCCTCTCCAGATTCAGCTGTATCTAGGGGCTATACTCAACACTCAGTTGGGGCTTGCTTACTCCAATCAAACTCATGTCCACAATTTTCAAGAAATAATTTATCAAATACAGGTCAATCAAATGTACACAGTCAAAACACTGATGCGACTCCTAGGCATGATGGCATCCTGCATTGCCATCGTCCCTTATGCCAGACTTCATATGCCTCCCGTACAACAATGTCTCTCGCCAATGGTCACAAGCTCAGGGTCATCTTCAGGATCTAGTGTTGGTGGATCGTACAGCTTACATCTCTCTCCTATGGTGGAATGCCACCAATATACTTAAAACGGCAGCACTTTCAAGACCCTGCTCCCCAAATAGTTCTAACCTCGGATGCCTCCCTTACAGAATGGGGGGCTCATCTCAACAACCTCACGGTGCAGGGATCATGGGACGCCAGCCACCAGACAATACACATCAATGATTTGGAACTGTGATCGTTCTACCCCTGAAAGCTTTTCTGCCTCACTTAATGCACAGATCTGTTTTGATTCGCACAGAATACATGACCGCAATGTATTATCTACAAAAACGAGGGAGGGGGGCAGCACGCTCTCTCCAGTTGTCTCGGCTAGCACAAACAATCTGGAGGTGGGCTCATCATCACCACATTCATCTTCTGGTAGAATATCTCCCAGAGATATACAACCGCTTTGCAGACCTGCTAAGCAGGGCGTATCAACAAGTCCACAAATGGGAACTCTACCCAGAAGTGCTTCAAAATTACTTGCAAAAGTGGGGAACACTCCACATAGGCCTTTTCACCTCAGCAGAAAACTCAAGATGTCAAAACATCGCACCCAGGTACCCACACCCCCAGTCCAAGGGCAGTGGCATGTGCATCAACTGGTCAGGGATATTTGCTTATGCTTTTACACCTCTCCTACTCATTCCCTTTCTGGTGTGGAAACGCAAACAAACTTCTCTCAAAATGATCCTGGTAGCACCCACATAGGCCCACCAGCCTTGGTTTACAACTCTAATGGATCTCTCCCTAGTACCTCACAAGAGACTCCCCAACAGACAGGATCTTCTCACACAAAATCTACAACAGATAAGGGATCCGGATCCCAAATCACTCGACCTTCAATATGGCTCCTGAATTAGAATTTGGTTACCTTCAGTTACCTGCAGAGTGTATGGACATTTTAAAACAGGCACATAGTCCAACAACTAGAGCCTGTTATGCAGCAGAATTGAAATGTTTTGTCTGTTACTCTGTCTAAACATATTGATCTACTAACACCATCAGTGCAAGAGATTCTTTGTTATTTGCTTCCCCTGCAAAAAGTAAATCTGGCATACACATCTATTTGGTTGCACTTAGCTGCAATTGCAGCCTATTTAAAAAATAGACAACATACATGATTATTTAAAATACCAGTCATTAAAGCCTTCATGGAAGGTCTTATGCAACCCTGGAATCTGAAAATTGTACTCGATAGGCTCATGTGACCTCCATTTGAGCTTCTTCATTCATGTGATTTGCAATTCCTTTCTTACAAAGTAGCTTTATTAGTAGCTATTACATCACTAAGACATGTTAGTGAGCTACAAGCCTTAACTTTAGAGAAGCCTTTCTTTCAAATACATAAGAACAAATTAGTCCTTCGTACAAACCCTAAATTTCTACCAAAAATTGTTTCACAATTTCCTATTAATCAAACAATTGACTTTTTTTTCCCCCATAACCGGGCTCTGTGGCGGAAAGAGCACTCCACACATTAGATGTTAAAGGAGCTCTCATGTATCACATTGACAGGACAATAGGGTTCAGAAAAAACTAAGCAGCTTTTATTAGCTTTTTTTTTAGTACCACATAAGAGAAATCCTATTACAAAAAATAGCATATCTAGATGGATTGTAAAATATATCCAGATATGTTATGCTAAAACAAAAAGGCAATTACCTCTTACTCCTAAAGCACATTCCACAAGGAAAAAATGCATCACTGTGGCATTTTTAGGAATTATTCCCTTAGCTGACATTTGCAAAGCAGCTACCTGATGTACACCACATACATTTACAAAATACTACTGCGTAGATTTGCAAGCTCGTCAGCAAGCCAATGTAGGATAAGCTGTCCTAAGAACACTTTTTCAAACAACTCCAACTCCCACAGGTTAGCCACTGCATATTTTAGGAGGGACTGATTTACAGTCTATGCACAGCATGTGTATCTACAGCCACATGTGACATTGAAGAGAAAATGTTACTAACCAGTAGACATCTGTTCGTGGTATTTAGTGCTGTAGATTCACATGCACCTTCCCGGAAACCTGTGGCTGTTGCAGTTGCTTTGTACTTGTATATAGTTACTTATATTCACATGGACATACTCCTTTCTATACTTATCTATACTTTATCTCTCGCCTGCCTGTGGAAAACAATCTCACAAAGAACTCGATGCCCATGCGCAGTATCGCTGAGAAGGAAGAGCCACTCAACCCTGTGACTCGAAAACACTTCTCGAAGAAAATAAGTTCCAACATTCCGAGCCCAACACTAGATGGCAGGATAATGAACAGCATGTAAATCTACAGCACTACATGCCATGAACAGATGTTTACTACTAAGTGACATTTTCCTTATAGAACTTTCCCCTAACCACCAGCATTGGTGAAGGTGGCGCACATAACCACCTGGCGGCCTTGGGAAAGGTAGAACTTGAGCTCTCTGCATTAGGCTGCACCATTTCAGCATCTCCCATAGTGACACTTGCAAGAACTGCTAAAGGAAGCCTTGTCTATTGTCAAAGGCAAAATATATTAAATATGGCCATCTTGGAAAGGTATAGCATTTATAAGCATGCTTTACCTTTTAAAGATGGCCATCTGCTTTGAGGATTCAGGTTTTGTTTTGCAGCCTTATACCTGCTACCTTTTATTTTGTTTCTTTTTTACTTTTAATCTTTTGTTCCTATTACATATACTTGGAAAATTATATTTTTAAAAGTACATACTTGCCCATGTCAGACCTATTGACTTTGCCAGTGATTGTCCAAAATACAATAAATGGTGGGCTGATTTGGCCACAATTGAGTGCTCTCTCTCAACCTGCAGATGTGACCTAAAATAAGCAACAAAAGCAGAGTCAAGATTTAAAGAGCTATTTTAATCTTGATTGTTCCTATAGTATCGTAGCTTGTACAGACAGGAACAGAGATATCTTTAGACAAACACTAAAAGGTCAAAAGCAGACTTGGAATAAAAACAAGTGAGTTTTTGGCTAATGGGGTGTTTGTTCTAAAATATGAGGCATTTATTGCTTTAAATACTAAACACGTTTTTGTAGCACCGTGAAATGATAGAAACACAGAAAAATATGTCCACAATGCAAACAATAGAGACACATACACAATGTTCTTGATAGTTTGCCGATGCTTGTTAGGGGCTTGTAACAGATTGGCCGAACGGATACACCAGACTGCCCGATTTGGTTGTTAAAGAACGTGTTTTATTGTTCTTTATACAAGTTCAATAGGTTCGAGTGATTGTCTTATAGGTGAGTATTGGTGATTCTCTTCACTCTTTTCCCCAAGGTTCTCGGCTTCTTCTTTCTTCCTCTTCCAGGGGCCTCGCGGGAAGCGTGTGGAAATAGAAGAAGAAAATAGAAGTGGTAAGTATCTGTCTATTCTTCTTTTAATCCTTTCCTCTCTTTTACTGCTTCTCTCCACTCTTCTGCCTGTAACACCTGGCTTCTCTCTCTCTCTCTCTCTCTCTCTCTCTCTCTCTCTCTCTTCCCTTCCACCTTTTGGTGCTGCCGTGTTCCCTTCGTCTTCCTTCTACTAATTATCTCTCTGCCCTGGACTGGTGGGCTTTTTCCTTTTTATTCTCTACTTCTGTGATCTCGTATACGTCTTCTTTCCTCTCTTTTTCTTGGTCTGTGCTATTCGTGTCCTATACGCTTAGTTCCTGTTCTTTTCCTCCTTCCTCATAGGTTGTTTCCGTGTCTCACCTATTCCCCACTATCTCTTTAGACTCCTTGTGCATTTCGTTTCCATGCCCTCTTTAGATTTCTTTCCTGTTGTTTTATTCCTTACTCCTTTTCCTCCCCCCCCCCTCTGTGTAGTACCCGTGAGTTCCCTTCCCTCAACCCTTTTCGTGCAGAACCTGTGATTTTCCTTTCCCTGTCCTCCTCTCTCCTCCCGTTCTGTTTTCCCTCCCGGACCGATTTTGCCGTACCTGGCTTGGCCACGCTTCTCCTGAAGCGTGGCAGGCTCATTTATCTGCTTCCCGGGGCCAGTAATCCTCCTCGCGTTGTCGACTCCACACAGCTCCAGGCTCCCGCTGTTCCCCATGTGGTGTGAGACAGGTCCTGGCGGTTTCCACCTCGTCGTCGGTCCTCGTCCTCCACTGCTCTGCTCTTGACTCCCTCTCTGTCTCCGTCGGTTTCCTCCATGTATTCCTTCCTCCTCCCCTTTTTGTGTGCGGTTCCACCTCTTTAACCGCCACCGAGTCGCGCGAGTCTAGAAGGGAGTCAATCGAGAGCCCTGCTCTCTGGGATGCTTCCTGGTCGTATCTGGCAGTGGCAGCACAAGTCGTCTTGGTGTGCGGGTCGGCCCAGTCCGACCCGTCACAGGGCTGTTATGAACTGTTGATAAATTCTTACTTGACCATTTCTAATTGTTCATTTTGAAAATCTTGGTTTACTCATCATTGTTATTCAAGTTTGAATATTTAGAATGTGCAAATCCGGTTTTAAAATCAACACACTGTACTTAAATCAGAAGATAAGTATCAGTAATAATGGATAGAGAGGGGGCAAAGGGAAAAAAAATGGTGTGTTGCTGTTAATGTTGGCCAGTGCTAAGCACAGTAATTGAAGGCTTTGAAGCTTTATGCCTAAGCATTTAGGTGTCCAGGTAAAGGTGCTTCCTGTACGGGTGGATTTTAAGTTGCTTTCTGAAATGCAATAGGATGATGGAACACCTCATTTGGAATTCCGTATTAAATTTTCAATTTGTTTCTGCTTTAGATTCTGCTTGATCATCCTGAGCTAGTATGGTCAAATGACAAAGATGAGCTGAGTAGCTCGTTTACAGTTCCTCAAGAGAGTATTGATCAGGTATGTGCCATTTTGTCATCGCTGTTTTTCTTTTAAAGTTGTGTCCAATTGTACTAGCACAAATGTCATAAATTATTTAACTAATGAATGTGCCAGTATAGGCACACTAATGACCACATGTACAAAAGTGTTTGCTATTACCAAATAGCACACTTTTGGCCCTCATTCCAAGATTTTTCTCCATTAGGCCAGCAATAGCACATTTCCCCCAATACACCCCCTGTGCAAATTATTACTCTTGCTGCTAGTTCCAGCTTGGATCCTGTGGAGCAGCAAGCAAGGGACCTATGTCTGGGCATACCCTTGCCACTTAGGGCACACATAGAAAAACCAAAATAAAATAATGGGCTTTCGGCTCCATTGAGGAAAGTGTGGTAAAGCGTAACAGGGACCGTGAAGAGCCTCCATTTTAGATTGCACGTTTTAACTGAAGCCTTTCTTTCTGGTGGTGGCTTTTACTTGTTTTTTTGCTCCTGCGATGATATACTGAGAAATCACAATACAAGTAGCCTGTTTATTGTAAGGGTTAATGCCATGCAGTCTGTACACTCCGTCCAAGGCTAGGCACACAGAAAGCGATGCTCTAGTATTATGACTGTCCGTTGGAGACGAGGCCTCACTCGCCGACAAATCACCCCGTTGGCTCTGCATCTCTGACACAATGCAATATTACTGGTATGTTTGTTATAAAAACTGCCTTTGTGCCACATTCAGCAGAAGGAACACTTCTGATAGGATTGTCCTGAAAAGCAATGCACTGTGGCAGAGATGCAGCCCTGCTGACTCTAAACACCATTCTGCAAAGGACGATATCCTGCACTACAACAGTCCTACTTCCTGGTACATCTTACCCAGATATTGGGGCGGTTAGGCTATCCCAATTGATCTGGCAGAGGGTATTCCTTCTTGCTCTTGATAGTGTAGGTAGTAACTGATAGGAGGGTACCAACACAATAAAATTATCATGGTTGAACTGTTTACCTTTTTCACCATTTTCGTAATGCTGTTTAACATGCTTTGTCCCATTTGCCTAATAATTGCAGTCCAGGTCTTTTATGCAAGAATGTGATTACTGCAATAAATGCTTGAAAATACATATCCATATCTTTTTTGTGTCTCTAATCTGAGGTATACAAAATGACAACGAAAGGGTAGATCTGTTTCCACAATTTCCTTGGAAAAATGAGTAGTCATGTTCGAGGTTGCAGATACCATCTGGTAGCCTGTTATGTTTGAAGGTTCAGGTAGGGCACTGTGAGCAAGCTAGGAACTGTGTCGACATTTCCTGATGGTAAAAGCAGACTGAGGGGGTCATTTTCCAAGACCGCCGAGGAACCGCCGTGCGGAAGACCGCCAGTGGTGGTGGTTTGCCGCTCGGCCTATTATGACCGTTGGCAGCTCTCCGTCCTTTTACGGACGGAGAGCCGCCAACAGCCATACTGGCGGGAGGGGGGGAAGTGGAGGTTGCTCCACCTCCACCGCCACGCCAACAGAACACCGCCCAGCGAATCACGTCCTGTGATTCGCCGTGGCAGTGTTCTGTTGACGGTGTGGTGTCGGCGGAGCAGCCCCCATAGCTCCCGTCCCCTCCCGGAGGATCGTCAGACCAGGTAAGTCGATCGTCCGTGAGGGGAGGGGGGTGGGGGGGTGTTGTGTGTTGTGTGCGTGCATGGGGGTGTGCATGTGTGTATGTAGAGGGGGTGTGTGAGTGCGTGAATGCTTGCGGGGGTGTTGTGTGTTTGGGAATGAGTGCGTGTATGTCTGTAGGTATGTCTGTATGGATGTGTGCATGTATGTTTGAATGTGTGTGTGCGTGTCTGACTGTGTGTGTGGATGTTGGCATGTATGTCGGTGTGTGTGCGTGTATGTGTGTTGGTGGTGCCTGCGTGCGTGTCGTGTGTGTATGAATGATGTTATGCCGGGTCAAAATACCGCCGGCGGTATAGTGACGGCCGCCGGGCTGGAGACCCAGGTCTCCAGCCCGGCAGTCGTCTCCGCCCTGGCGGGCGGAACGGAGAAGCGGCGGATGACTATGGCGGTAACCGCCATGGTCATTATACAAAAAAAAAGACTGCCACTTCTCCGCCTTCCGCCAGGGTCATAATGACCCCCTGAGTCCCTCTGCTCTGACGTTTATGATGACCAAAAACACAGTCCTACTTGATTCATAGGAACCATATAACGAAAGCAGCAGGCCACTTGCCCTCTATAATGGAACAGAGATGGCCTACAGACCTACAAAGTGGCAAAAGATGAAGGAGGAGCAGGAGATGTGCCCTCCTTCATAAAATGCCTTGCAAGGACAAGCAGTGGAATGTTTTGACAAGTCTGCATGAAAGGGGCAAGCACTTCTGAAGCATCAGTGCACACTGAACAATGCTGCAGAGAAACTATTTGTGAGCTAACAGTGGAGGCAGCATAGAACAAGCATTTGCAATGAGATAGGTCTGCGCATTTGCTGGAGTTAGAGCTATTGGCACTGTAAATACATAACTGGACTTTTCCTGCCACATAATTTGGTCCTATCTTCCACATAATTCCAGTGGCCCTGCATATAACAAAAGGAATATTATTTTAAACTAGGCCCTTAAAACACACACTACTCTCAGCTGTTAGAACAGCCCCTAGAGGACACCACAATAATGTAAGAAGCATGGTCATGTAACCATATAGTTAGCCCCTAGAGGGCATAACCAAATTAAAACAGAATAGCACAAAGTAACGCAGTGTAACCATATATTTAACTCTTAGAGGGCGTGGTGCACTACACATTTTCAGTGCTAGCAGACCTATTAGAATATTATTACAAACAAGGCCCTTAAAACTTAAAATGGGGGGCGTGGCTTTGGGCGTCAAGATGGCGGCCGCACTTTGAAAGTGCTCTGGACCCCTCCGTCATCCGCCCAAAACAATCGCCGAAACAGACGAGTGACCGCGCCAAAAATCACTCCTGCAGACGCACCAGCCGGCGTGGATCAAGGAGAGGCGTTTGCGGCGATCGCAGCGCCCTGGTGGAGTCGCGGGGCTCGATCGGCCGTGGCGACCAGCACGGCGGCGGAGGCCGGCCTAGAGAGTGGAGGAGCGCGCCCTTGTTGGATGCGCCCATATCACCAGGGGCGCTGAGTGGGCAGCGTGCGCCCGGTTCGGTGGTTGCCACGCTCCAGCAGGGTCCTCTGGGGAGGACCTGCAGAGGAGAAGACCCCTGAAGAGGATCCGAGGAGCGGAGGCGGTGCCCGATTGTCCCAGGGCCCGCGACGGAGCTCTCCCTTCGACAGGGCTTTCACCGGCTGCCTTGCAGATCGCCGGGAGGCGCTAATTGGGGGCCCCCGCTGGAGGGGGTGAGTGACCCGAGCGGCGCGCCCACACCGTGTGTGTTCCGGGGGGGTTTTGCTGGCCTGCCCGATTGGACGCTCCCGTCTGGAGGCCGGGGAAGGGGAGCGGCGGGGCGCAGTATACAGGAAGGCGCCCCTGGGGGAATAAACCTCCCTGTGGGAACCACTAAATTTGAACCCCCCGATCCTGGGGCCCCGATGGATTGGGGCTTCTTCTGCCGGAGCCACCCCACATGAGGCGCGAGACACCGGGCGGTGGCGCAGGGCCGGAAGTCCAGTGTGGTGGCCCCTTGCGCCACACATCCTAGGTGATCGAGCAGCACGAGGGAATCCAACGTGGGTGCCGGCGGGCTGGCCTGCCCTTGTGCTGTGGAGTGAGTCAGGGACACAGTTGGTGGCCATAGGTGAGCCATAGGTGAGGGCGGCCCGGGGTCGGGTCTTGTCTGGATTCCGGGGCCAGGGGCCTGGACTTCCCCCCCCCCAGGCCAAGTGGGTTCTCTGGAGGCGCCTGGGACAGCTGCTGGGACAGCTGCTGGGACCAGGCGCGGGGGCCCTCGCACCCCCGACCGTCCCTTTGGAAGGGCAAGGGACTTGGCAGCTTACTGGTCTCTCTGGCGGCTGCAGATCGGTGGACTGAATCGCTGGGGGAGTGGAGGACCCCACGCGGCGCACTTCCGCCCCAGCTGAGCGAACTTAGACCACCCTGGGCCAGATTGGACCCCTGGTACTCTCCAGTGACGGAAACTAAAGACACCAACTCCTTGGCCGTACTGGACGGTGTCACCAACGCCTTGTTGGACCATGGGAAAGGACAAAGCTTCAAAGCACTCAACAGCCTTGCAGCCGAGGATTGACCAATTCACTGCACCGTCGGCTTCCCGGGGTGGCGGAGACCCCCCTGTCAAGGGGCACACTTCACTGGACGGGGTAAGCGCCATTCTACAGGCGATCCAGGCCTCACAACTTGCTGTGGAGACTAAAATTGGAGAGGTAAAGGAAGACATAGGCCTCATCAGACAGGACCTCAGAAACGCTGTAGGGCGCATTACCACCGTGGAGGCCCGCATCTCACAAACTGAGGATGACTTGGCTGACCTCAGGACCAAAGTAACCCAACTACTATCCAGCACTGGAGAGCTGCACCGATGAGCCGAGGACGCCGAAAATCTCTCCCGGCGCAACAACCTCCTTTTCATTGGTTTTCCGGAGGGTGCAGAGGAAAACAAAACACCTGATTTTCTGGAACAATGGATCAGGTCCTGGATGCTGGATCACGCACTCTCGCCATGGTTTGCGATCGAGCGAGCACACAGGGCCTTGGGCCTGCAACCCCCCCCCCTGGTGGTCCCAGAAGGCCCCTTATCGCACGTTTCCTTAATTTTAAAGACTGAGACAATATCCTGAGGGAAGCCAGACGTGTCACTAACATCTGCTGGAACAACAACAAGATCTTAATATTCCCTGACTACACCAGAGAGGTCCAGACCCGGCGTCGGTCATTTGAGCAGGTCAAACCAAAACTCTGGGCGATGCAACTCCCGTACATGCTCCTCTTTCCGGCACGCCTGAAAGTCATCATGGCAGGCAAAACATTCTTCTTCGATGCGCCGGAAGAGGCGTGGGACTGGTTGACAGAGGAAGGGGTCAGGAGTCGGAGGGGTCCCCTGGACGAGGGTGTCCCCATCGGGGACGGCCCGTCCCCCGATTGGCCTCACGAAGGGGCCACAGGCGCACCAGGTCCAGGCGGGGATAGAAGAGAGGGACCGCTGACCAACAGGGACATGAACCTGATGTGGGGGCTGGCCCCCGGTCCGGGGGGTCGGTCGCGGAGCCTCCGGGTCCCCATTCTTCAGAGCGAATGTCGACTAATGACAACCTGAGCCAGTCTCCTATACTTGGATAGGATTCACCTGATGATCCATGGTTTTTTGGTGGGTGCCACTCGGCCCTGCGGGCCGCCGTCTGACCCGCGGTGAGACACTCACACAGTTACTAACCAACGCTCCGCCGCTGGCTGGTTCGCCACGCTTGACTTTCACTGTCTAATGGTCTAATGATCCGTTTGAATGGAGGGGTCCATCACTTCACTATAGTGATGGCCGATCTGGCCGCGTTACCTAGTTTGGGTAGTTGAGCGACAGATGCTTCCGGGGACCAAGTATGGGGTGGGGGGGGTGCAGTTAATAGAGGGATTTAGAGAGGTTATTTGGTTAAGTTTCCTTTTCCTTATCATTGCTTTAGTTTTCATCATTATTCTTTATTTGGGACGACTGAACTCAGACCCCTCGGTGGGTTCTCAATACTATGACACATTGACACAATGGACAAGTGGCCCACACTAACTCAAATACTGTCGTGGAATGTAAACGGTCTGCTAGACAAAATTAAGAGGTCCGCAGTATTTAGCACTCTCCGTAGATACACCTCATCTGTGGTCATGTTGCAAGAAACTCACCTCCTGGGTACCCACTGCTCCATGTTAGCATGAGAGGGTTATGACAAAGTCTACCATGCAGGTTTTGCTCGCGGATCAAGCGGAGTGGCCATTCTTCTCCACCGCTCACTGCCAATGGTTGTTGCCTCTACGAAGTCCGATCTACAGGGGAGGTTTGTGACGGTGTCTGGGACACTCCACGGATCACCGTGTAATTTTCTTTGCGCATACGCCCCCCAACGGGTTTCGATAATTTCTTGGTCGTGCTTCGCCGTGCCTTGGTGGACCTCCCTAAAGGTGCCACCCTAGTGGGTGGGGACTTTAACTCAGTTTTAGACCCTTCATTGGATGTTTTGGGGACAGTGTCAGTTGCCCGAACTGTAAGGGCAGCAAGCTTGCGTAGATGGGCGGACGGCCTTGGCATGTGCGAAGTGTGGAGAACTTGGCACCCAAGAACGAAACAATACACGCGCACCTCGGCGGCCCACCAATCACATGCTAGAATTTATCTCATATTTATGCCGGCCCAAGATGTACCTAACGTCACAGAGATCTTGCCCGGGGGTTTCTGACCACTCACCGTTGCGAATCAGACTAGGTGGCCTGGACCCAACCCGGCGTCCGCTGTGGCGCCTAAATGCTTGACACTTGCAAGAAGACAATTACACCCAAGATAACGGAAATCACCTTACCCAATATTTTGAACATAAATTAGGCACGTTTCGATCCCCAGGCACAATTTGGGCGGCCTGTAAGGCCACCCTTCGGGGCTATGCCAAACACCAGGGACGAACAACTGTCAACCCTAGAAGCCAAGGCACTACGACTTGAACGCCAGGGCGCAGGGGACATGTCCATCCCCATATTGCGACAACTCACTAGGACTAGAGAAAAGATTAAACAACCAACCCTTGAATCCGCAAAACATATCTGGAGAGCGAAGCTGCCCGGATATACGGCTGGGGAGACAGGAACAGAAAGCTCCTGCATTGGCTCGCCACTCGACCTCTAGCCGACAGAGTCATTCCTGAAATACTTGGCACTTCGGGAACACTTGTTAATTCCCCATGTGATGTTGCTCAAACCTTTGCTTCCTACTACGCGCGACTATATGCGGAGCGCCCTAGGCCTTCAGCTGAGAGAGAACTACCCCTCCTGGAGGACGTGGTGCTCCCCCGGATCCCACATGGAGTGAGAGAGGCTCTAGATGCATAGATAACCTTGGCTGAGGTCACCGGGGCAATAGCCAACCTTTCATCAGGTAAAACCCCCGGCCCAGACGGCTTCCCAGCGAAACTCTATCATCGATGTAGTGAGATATTAAGCCCTCACCTCCTCAGCATGTACGAGGAGGCTGAAAAAGAGGGCCTCTTTCCCCCCGAGATCGACCAGGCTACTATAGTAGTAATCCCCAAGACCCAGCCCCCTCGTGTAATTGCTCATCATACCGGCCTATCTCCCTTCTTAACACCGAAATCAAAGCGCCCTCAACAATACTAGCCACTAGGTTGAAGCCTGCTCTCTACGCTGATACACCCTGACAAATGTGGGTTTATGCCCTCATGCAGCACCAGACACTGCATTAGGCGGTTGCACTCGGCCTTAGCATATCGGGGGACCCTATCTCGTTCACCACTAGCCCTTCTCCTTCTAGACTTTGAAAAAGCCTTTGATACTGTGGACTGTCCTATCTGGAACAAGTCCTCCGACACAACGGGATTGGACCAAAGTTCCGTGGCCTCGTCAAACTACTTTACTCCAACCCAGTGGCCCGTGTCCAAGTAAACGGGGTGGTCTCGGACCCATTTCACATATGTCGTGGCACCCGCCAGGGATCCCCTTATCCCCACTACTATTTGCACTCGTGATAGAACCCCTGGCGAAAATACTGCAGGAGTACCCCCTGGTGGATGGATGGGCATGGCCTGAGGGCCCCGAAGACAGAGTTGCTCTCTACGCGGACGATGTCCTCATCTACATCTCAAACCCGGCCACAAGCGGTCCGCGGATCCTAGAACTATTAGATCTATTTTTCCAAGCCTCTGGCCTGGCTTTAAACCCCGGCAAATCTCTCCTGGTCCCCTTACACCCCTCTAGAGAGTGTATTGACTGGCAAAGTAACATCCCAATCCGTAGAAATAATTTTAAGTATCTAGGCATACACGTAGCCTTGTTGCCTGAGCAGGCATGGGAATTAAATGTTATGCCACTCACCAAAAAAACCTGCTGGGCAGAATAGCCCTCTATAAAATGATGATACGTCCCAGATTCCTATACCTCCTACAAAATTTCCCACATTCAATCCCTCGAAAGTGGTTTGCCGAAATGGACACAGTGGCACGCCAATGCTTGTGGTACAGTTCCCGCCCTAGACTGGCCCTAGCCACATGCCAGAGAGACACCTACGACGGAGGGCTGGACATGTCCACTATCTACCTCTACTACCTAGCCACTCACCTCCTGGTGATCAAATACTGGCTGGGAGGAGGGTGATCCGGCCCTGCCTATCGGCGTGAGCTCCAGACACTCTGGTTCTCTGGAGTCTTTGATGCTCTATACGGGGGCCGTATCTCCTGTGACACCCCAGACGTCACAAGGGTGGTGTTGCTGGGCTGGGGTGCGGCCCAAAGAGTAACGGGTTGGGCGGGACGCCTCACCCGACAGACTCCCCTATGGCGAGGAACTCACCTGCGAGATGTCTCATCATTAAAGGGATTCCAAAAATGGGACAATATAGGGATATCTACCCTGGGAGACATCTGGGCGAGTCTCATATGCTATCCTTTGCAGACTTCCAAGAAACTCACTCCTTGCATGCCACTCAGTTCCACAAATACCTACAACTCAGACACGCTCTTCTGGTACACGTCAAACCAGGAGACACCATCCCTGACAGCAGCCCCATGGAAGCGAAGGCCCTGATGGGTGGTCTGGGCAAAGGAGGTATATCCCAACTATACCGCTCCTTACTCTCTCATACTGCCCCCTTCCCCCTTGTGGAGCTTCGTCGGAAGTGGGAGGGCTGGGTAGGCCCAATTGAGGAGGCAGATTGGATAGATGGTCTAATGGACCTCAGAACTTTATCAATGTCGTCCCGATTCCGAGTGCTGCAGACATTCTTCCTTCACACAGCCTACCTCACACCGGCAAGACTCTCTAGGGCTGGTCTGTGACAGACTTCTGCCTGTCCTCGATGTTCCAGCCCTGAAGCTGATTTTTTTTCACATGATCTGGGCATGCCCCGTTATCTCGACGTACTGGAGGGCAATAGTGGGAGAAATCTCGAAGGTCCTACACTCAGAGGTGGAGGTTGCCCCCCTTCCCCTTCTCCTAGGGGCAATGGGGGAGATGGATTTAAGGAGAGCTTAGCGTACTTTTGTTGGAGTGGTATGTTTGGTGGCAAAGCGGGACATCATGGCGGAATGGAAGGCAGGAACGGCCCCCACGCTGATTAAATGGAGGCGAGGTGTTGATTGGTGTGCACTATGTGAAAAACCCGTGTATGAGGCCAGGGGATGCCCAGGCAAATATAACAAGATATGGGGGAAATGGGGGTGCACATGAATTACCAGGCAGATGAAGATGTAGAATCCCCTCCTGACAGGCTGGCACAGCCGAGGCGACACCCTGCTGGGAGTCCCCTTAGCCGATTCTGCCCCCGACGACCAAAGCACATAAACCACGACTAGGCATCTCTGACCCAACACCACACAGTCGAATACTCCCAGGCCTTCTATGTCCACGTAAGACCTTACCCCGAAAGACTCAGACTCTTGGCCACATTTTGGTTGTCCCAAAACCACTCTATTTTATTTTATTTTATTTTATTTTATCTTACTGCATCCTATTTCACATCATGTCACATTATTTATTGTTGGACATTTGTTTAAGTTGTATTATTATCATTATCATCATTTGTTCATTGTTAAATGTATGGTTTGTGAAATTCGCATTTTGAAATTTCATGTTCTTCCTCCCGTTAAAAACAATAAAAATATCTTTATTAAAAAAAACTTAAACTACTCCCAGCTGTAAAACACATTTTCCAGCCATAAGACAGCTAAAAAGACACCGAATGGTGTGAGGGGTTATTATTTTGGGGTCCCCACTAACTTAGTGTAGGGACCCACAAATGTTTTGAAGGTGGTCCCATTGTCCTAGGACCACCACAGGCTCAGGTAGGAGGAAAAATGTTTTGTAAAAATGAATGCCCTGCAAATCATTATGGGGTGAGCTTCCGAGTGCTACAAATATTGGATTATGTTGACTGTAATGGTCAGAACAGCCCCCACAGAACACCACAACAAAAATAGCATTTGTAAGAAACATGGGCATACCATTTCCACTTAGGGCGACTTTAGCAACACAAAAGGATGATGGACGTAGTGGTGGGACTGCCCAGACATGGGTCCCTTGCCCGCTGCGCCACTAGAATCAAGCTAGCCTGGCTGATGAGGTGTGATACCCCAAAACCGTCCCTGGATGCTTGTTTCTGGTCCAGAGAGGACGTGGCTTGGCAGTTCGGGCTGGACTATTCCATGCCGAGCGGGGTCCAGACTGATTTGCATACAGCTGGGTCCAAACTGAGGAGACGTGGCGAGTAAAATAATGATGGATTAAACCCAGATCTGTGAATGGCGGGGGGAGTGTTTGAAAAGTTTTAACACTTCGACTCCCCATTGTTTCAGAGGACTCAAGATGGTTCGCAGATTTTTCTCACCTTCTCTCTCTGTGCAGGCATTTGATGCCAGCCAGCTATGAGATCTGGCGACCACTTTGCTTCTTGGTTGTACAACTGTTTCTAATCAGTTGCACAGTTTTCAGGGCCCCTGTCCTGTTTGGGTTTCAGAGCCTCTGGTCCCCCTCGCTGTCTGCTATCTGTCCTGGGTGGATGGCTCATTTACATGCAGGATTAGCAATGCTCAGACCAGCCACATTAGAGCTCCTCATAGAATCTGCCTCACTTCAAGCATTTAAATAAACGCCTCCTAGTCATTGCTCTGTTGATACTTTGTTGATGGCTCCCTGGTAGATTAACTTCACCAAACAGGTTTTGCTATTTATCCTATGATTTACTCCTGTGTTTCTATATTTATTTTGATTCTCAGGCCCCAGATGAAGCTTCTCCAACCATTACCTCTTAACCATCTTAACCACCCATGGAGAAGCCAACCACTGATTTTCTCTAGGGGTGCCTTTTCATCTCTTATGTTGATTCTTGTAAAGCTCCCAGAACCCCAAAATAATGTGATGGCACCAATGGAGAAAGAGCAATACAATAACGCAAAAAAAAAAAAAAATAAGGTCATGAATTGTAAAAAGAGACAGGTTTTCAAGATGGATAATCCCTATTGACTTTCAGCGAGTGGGAAATGGAAAGCCACAAAGTGGGAGGCCAAGGCACAGCTCTCATTTAATTATAGTTTGAAGCATGGCGGACTCATTACAAGAACTTTTTCCCTCCCAGTTCACTTTCTCTATCAGTGTTCCTGTTTTCTGCTCTCTTGTCCTCAAAATGGGTCTAGAAAAAGGACATATTCAGGACACGTCTATTGTCAGATCTTCCAAGGGTGGCAAACGCAATTGCTGCCTTCCTTCTTCATCTGGTTGTGAAGCGTCAAACGTAGCACAGATTTTGAGGACATTCAGTCTACCACTGCTATCACAAAGTCTTGCATCAATGGATCACTGAGGCATGTTTGGCCCTGTCCAGCCTTATAATTCTTCAGTCATGGAATCATAACTGAAGATGGGGTATTCGGTTAAATCATACACGGAAGCATTGCTTCTTCTGTTTGGCAAGTTAAATTTGAGGCTCTTTCGAATATACCAATTTTAGCAATATAATACGAGGCATTGAGGGGGGTGAGCCTCATTTGACCCTTCCTCATTTATTTCTCCACAGACCTTTTCATCACAGTGGGCTTCAGCTGACTTACCTTTGAATTCTGCATCCCAGGGACACTCATGACAGAAGTACAGTCTTGTCTGAGACATCCATAGGTGCTGAATTGTGGAATCAAAGTAGTGGCACTAAGAGTCATGTTCCATACATAGGTAGTGGTGTATGGTGACACCATAGCGGGGCCTCTGCACCTAGCATAAAATAAATCTATCATCTACTGCAGTGCATGGCGGATGTCTGGAACACATTTATGCATAAATCATGGACATAGAGGATAATGCTCATAATAAAGGTAGTCATGTGCGTGCTATAAGAATGGATCCTCCACATTTTGTCCTTCATCCTCTGTTAGTCTTTGTTTGTCCCTGCTTTCTTCAGTCACACGGCTGGACTGACAAGTTTTCAATGAGAATTAGATGCCACCATTGCAGTTAACAGCTGCAATTTATGTGTTCTTATGTGCAAGTTTTTTGGGTTTATTTTTTTTAATTTTTTCTTTTTTTCTTTTTTTTTAACACACAGCAGGGTACAAATCTCATCTTAGAACATCATCAGTTGCTTCTAGCAATTAAGCAGACACAAATTCATTAAACAGTGCAAATACCAAACTATCCTCTAGACCCTTTGGAGCCATAACGACAGTGGGGCCCACATTTTCAATCCCCTTTTTCTGGCAGTCGTACCCTTAATCGTATACAAACAAGTTTCCAAATAATACACAGATAAAAGCCACGTAAGCCATTGATTCCACAAAGGGGGTTCGGGTTTCAACCAATCAGATGCAGCACAGCCACGCATTACTGGCATGGCTAAAAAAAAGAAAGCATCGTGATTGGTTCCTACAAACTGTCTCATCAACCCCTAACAATACCAATTGTGATGTGAGAACTATGTCCTGTCTCAAGAGTTTTTCCAAAAATGTTGTAATGTCGCTAACAAAACCTGATAACTTTTCACAACCAAAGAACATATGGCACAAATCAGCCATCGTACTTCTACACTGTGGACAAGTAATACCCTCTGTCCTTCCCCATCTGGCAATTTTAGCAGGTTTGTAATATAGATTAAATAACACTTTATAATGCTTAGCTTGTGGTCCAGCCGACACAAACACACATTGTGCCATGTCTAAAGGAGTCTAGGACCGCAGTTTCACTGGCCCCTATCCACTGTTCCCAAATCTTGACTAGGTTTCCCAGATCGTCTTGTATAGCATCCAACAATAGTGGATAAAGGTTGCTAATTGTAATTGTAATTGTAATCGTATTTATATAGCGCTTACTACCCCTGACGAGGCGTCGAAGCGCTTTTCGATGAGTAGCACGCTACTCCGGTACCCAACAAGAATTAGTGATGGATTAGTATAATTTAATAAGGAGTACAGTTTTAGTATTATTATGAGTTAATTTGAGTTGCGGATATGAGAGTTTGTTAGTTAGATTGACTGGAGTAATGGAGGGGTGGAGGAGGAAAGAAATCCAGAAGTGTTAATTGGGAGTTTATCCTTCATTTGCTCAATCCAAAGGCTTGAGATGAATAAAAAGGGGGGCGGAGGGGAAAGAGGATGTGGAAGGGTTAGGGAGAGCATAGTAGCAGGGTGAGATGAATGCAGGAGAATTTAGTAGGGTTGTGTGGGAGGTCACAGAGGTAGAGTGAGGTTTGGTGAGTTAGATGTGGGGGTGGAGGGGTGAGCTTAGGCAGAGATATTTAGGAGATGGAAGTGGTCGAAGGGATTTGGGATGAGTCCGAGTGAGAATGGAGGATAGTTTGATAGAGACATGACATAAGAGCGATGAGTAGATAAGTGTGATAAAAAGAGAGCAGAAATTCATAGAAACATGCCAGGCACAGAAACAACATATACACATATATATATATATTTATACACACACACACACACATGACTATACACACACATCTGCACATACAATACATAATTAGAAACATGGGTAAAAAATACTTAGTCGTCCATCCATCATCCTGGTAAAAAGGCGGGAACTCCCCCACCTACCTCGAGGGTGGACGGGGCGTGGCCCAGCGGGCGGAGCCCACAGGTGCTCCACACAGGGAGAAACCCTCCACTCTGTGTCTCCAGCAGAGGAAGACAGAAACCGCGCGTCCCAGTCAGACACAGACCACGCTCCAGCACATCATCAGCTCACCTCCAGGAAGGATTCCAGATCCCCTCCGCCATGGGATCTCTGAGCGCACAGCCCCGCCCCATCCCTGCTAAGCCCAAGAGCCAGGGTGGGCCGTCCTTTCCAGAAGGTGAGCTTCAACCGCGGCATCTGCCGCGTCCACATTGTACACTAGGGTAAGTGATGGGCCACGGGGGCAAAACGTCTTCAGCAACCTTGTGTGCCCCCTGCAATGTCATTGCCACTAGTGCGTCCCCGCGGAGATGTCCTCGCGCCCCTGCACATCAACAACGCACCACGCGAGTCGGCGGCAAACGCAGTGGGGTCGCCTTGGAAAGCTGTCCATCATTCTGGCAAGAGGCGGGAATTCCCCTACCTACTTCGAGGGTTGACGGGACGTGGCTCAGCGGGCGGAGCTTACAGGTGCTTCATAAAGGGAGAACCTTCTACTCTGTGTCTCCAGGAGAGGAAGATAGAAACCGCGCGTCACAGTCAGATACAGACTACGCTCCAGTACATCATCAGTTCACCTCCAGGAAGGATTCTGGATCTTCCTCTGCTATGGGATCTCTGAGCGCACAGCCTTGCTTTATCTTTGCCAAGCCCGAGAATTAGGGTGGCTTGTCCTTTCCAGAAGCTGAGCTTCGACTGCGGCACCTGCTACGTTTATATTGGTAAGTGCTTCCTTTGAGGTTTAGTTTCTGTAAAATGAGCATCGTGGCCTACAGAACCGGAGTATTTTCTACGAGTATGTCAGTAAGCGTTACCTAGCATGTTTTATATACCCTGTTTATATTGTACACTAGGGGTACGTGATGGGCCACGGGGTAAAACGTCTCCAGCAACCTTGTGTGCCTTTGGCAATGTTATTGTTACTAGTGCGTCTTTGTGGAGGTGTCCTCGTGCTTCTGCGCATCAACAACACACCACCGGAATCGGCGGTAAACGCAGTGGGGTCGTTTTGGAAAGCTGTCCATCATCCTGGCAAGAGGCGGGAATTCCCCTACCCACTTCGAGGGTGGACGGGGCGTGGCTCAGCGGGCGGAGCTTACAGGTGCTTCATAAAGGGAGAACCTTCTACTCTGTGTCTCCAGGAGAGGAAGATAGAACCCGCGCGTCACAGTCAGACACAGACCACGCTCCAGCACACCATCAGTTCACCTCCAGGAAGGACTCTAATAGTGCAACATGTTGCGTTTCCCAAAACATCCATTACCCTAATCTTTTCCCCACACAAATTAACCTTGGAAATGGTCAACAAAAAATTCCTATCTGCAGAAATAAAAAAAAATCCCTGTTATCCAGGTTGAACTCCTCTTTCAGGTCCCCAAATGCCTTTAATTGGCTGCCTTTATGAAAAAAATCACCCAGTTTCGAACCCCATGATTAATCCATCTGAAACAGTCCTTAAAGATCCCCGGGAGCATAGGAGTGTTCCAGAGCGGCGTATAATAGCAAGCCCGCCCAATGCCCACCCTCCGTTTAGTCTGAGCCCAGACTTGAAAAGCACCCCTAATCGTCTTGAATTTAACTTTCTTGAAATAGCTAGGTTCCACTATTCTTAAAAAGGCTGCATCAGCCACATCGCCCCAGATCAGTGTATATACAGAAGGGAGGAGTTTCTAATGAGGCTTTACCAAAATTTTGTACTGAACATAACGTCTGAGCATACTGTAAGACAGCCGCCAGGTAATGCAGCCGAAAGCTGGGGAGTGCCTAACCCCCCCCCCTCTCTCTCTTGGTAATACTAAATAGCGAAGAGCCCGTCGCGTTTTAGAGAAGCACCATATAAAACTGCTGTTCAGATCCTCCATTTGTTTAAACCAATCCTGTCCTATTTCTAGCAGAATGGTCCTGAAGAAATACAGCATCCTAGATAAAAGGACATTTTTATCACATTGCATCGCCCTACAAGTGAGAGCTGTAAATTATTGATATGGCGCAGTTCTCTTTTGGCATTCGCTAATACCGGAGCCAGGTTAATACTGACTACTTCTTCCAAATTGGGTGACAGTCTGACCCCCAAATACTTAACCTGCATCACCCTGCGCACATCCTCTATATTTATCCAAGCATTAGTCAAAATTTGACATTTGGCCTTGTTTAACAGATATCCAGAGACTCTCCCAAATCGTACCGTCTCTTGATCTATCTCTGCTATAGCAGCCTCTGGGTCGGGTGTTACAACTGCAATGTCATCAGCATAGGCCAGTATTTTGGTACTTTGGTATCAGTTCCAGTGGCTTAATTGCTCTGTTGTCTAACAATTTCCTGATTACTGGGTCAATATATAAGGCAAACGGCAACTGTGAGCACGGGCAACCCCTGCCTCGTACCCCTCAAGATAAATATAGGATCCAACTTCGATTCCGCCACTTGCATTGTGGCCGTAGGGTTTCGATATAAATTCTTGATAGCCCTAGTAAACCCAAGCCTGATATTATTTTTACACAAAACTCCCCATAAAAATGCCCAATGCACCCGATCAAAGGCTTTTTCTGCGTCCAGCAAGATCACCGCCATTGGCCGCTTTGCCACTTCCAGGGCATCCAGTAATGCAATCACTCGTCTAACATAGTCAGCCATACCCTTCCCTGGGATAAACCCATGTTGCCATGGGGGAGACTAAATTAATAATCACTGAACTTAACTTAGTAGCCAAAACCTTAGCATAAATTTTGGCATCGCTATTTACTAAGGAGATAGGGCAATATGAACCAGGCAGTCGCAGATCCTTTTCTTTTTTCAGAAAAACTATCATATTTGCCTTCATCCACGATACAGGTGGTTGAAACCCTGCTTGCACATTCACAAATAGGATGAGAAGCTCTTCCCTCAATTCCCCAAAAAAGGCTTTAAAAAACTCAAGGGGGATCTTATCTGGGCCTGCAGCCTTGCTACTCGAAAGAGCATTGACAGCTGCTCTAATCTCCTTGTCCGTCAAAGGGGCCTCTAGCTCATTTTTTCCACTTCATGCAACTGTCCCACCGCGATGTTAGCTAAATACTGATTTACCTCATCCTCTTAGGGATAAATTTCTTGTGAATACAGTTTCTGATAAAATTATTTTAAAACTTCTAGATTGTCACTGACCATTTGACCATCTTCGTCTTCGAGTGCATTAATGCAGCCATAGGTTGCTTTTTGCCTTACTTTTAAAGCCAACAGCTTACCAACCTTTTCGCTATACTCATAACATTCCTGTCGATGTACCAGGAACTTAGCCGCTGCCGTTTCCATATAAGTCTTCGTCATTACAGCTTTTACCACTGTAATCTTATTTAAAATATCTAACGTTGCAGAATCATTTATGACCACATCCCCTAACTGCAGTTCAAACAAAGCCAGCTTTGCTTGCGTTACCTCCAGCTGTTTAGAGCGCGACCTCTCCTTGCTAACGCCATATCTGAGAGTCTCTCCTCTAATAGCTATTTTGAGCGTGTCCCACACTATGTGGCTGGGAGCCGTACCCCGATTTATCTCCAGAAAATCTGGAATCCAAGCCCTCATATGTTGTACACAAGCTAGATCACTCTGTCAAATAACCAGGTCCTAACCTGAGGTCTGTTATTCCCCAAACTAACTTCCAAAACCAGAGGGTTGTGATCTGACATTATTCTTGGATGCCTCACAATCCATAAACCCTCTCACAAGGTGGTTGACACAAACAAATAGTCCAAACTCACTGATTTCTTATGCGGTAGGGAAAAAAACGTATAACCTGGATCTAAAGATCTACAATTCTGCCAGGCATCGATCATTCCATGATTCAGTGCTAATGTCTGTAAAGCGACAAAAACTTTAGGCTTCCTCCCCTGATACTTTATTTGATCTTGAATACGGTGATCATTATCTAAATGTATATTTAAGTCGCTGCATACTATCGCCGGAGCCGGCCAAGCGCAAGCTCCACGTTAACGAGGTTCAACACTTCCGATCATCTACATTAGATCCATAGATTGAGCAAATTGTAAATTTCGACCCCGCAATTAAACACTCCAACAACACCAATCAGCCAGCTTTATCCGTGAAGTTTTTTAAAACCTTCAATGACCTGATACGTGTGATTATAGCTACCCCTCTAGTAGTTGTGCCCTGACTAGTATACGCCAACAACCTCCAACCAGGAAATTCCAACAGATGCTTCTGTGAGCTTGTGATATGTGTCTCCTGCATACACACTATGTCGGCCTTAAAAGATTTTAACCCTTCCCTTACCAATTGCAGTTTTTTGCCATCATTGAGCCCACAAATATTCACTGTTACTATACACAATTTGCTTCTCCGACCCATGTTCTCCATTTTAAACTTCTCCTTAACTGTGTCACTAACATGTCCTTTCCACACACTGCACCTGCCTGAGATCCTCTATTAAGAACCACTACCCAACTGTGTGCCCCCCCCCTACAAAAACCCTCTCCCCCCCACAAGGGCTTGACCGTAAGTCGAAGCCCCACCACACAACCCCACCCTAATCCACCCCCCATCCTGCTAAATGAGACCGCCAGACCGCAAGGTTCGTAATATGGAAGTCGTCCCTACCCCCCACATGGCTTGCTGTGTGCCTGCCCTTAAAAAATCCCCCTCAAAGCTGCTGCTGCTACCCAATAAAACATATATCCGTTATAAACATTCAGCCATCCCCCTAAGCTGATAGTGTCTTTTTTCCCCTGATACCATAGTTCCAAAGTTCAATTTGACCTTCCACCGGTGCTCCTGCCATTCAGCTGTGCCAAATATTCCCTGGCCTTGATTTCTGAGGTGACGATATGTACTATAATATAGTCTTTAATTGAGTAGGGCTCAGGAGATATGCCTCAGTCCCTTTCTCCTCGAATGGCTTGAACAATTGCCTCAGCCGCCATCGTCTCTCCACTGTGACATGCGCAAAATCTGGGCGGGGAAAAAAAAGATACCCCATCCACATTTATCATTGAATCGGGGCGGGCTTTTTCAAACACAGCTTGCCAGAGCAAATAGTTGCCAAAGTATATAATAAAGGCCCTGGGATGTCTCTAGCCATCAAAGGTGCTTTCCTCCTGTTTCTTCCTAAAAAATGGGAACCGATGCGCTCTCTGTATCTCCACATCCTAATTCCAGCTGGCTAATTCCAGAAAGGCCCTTTTGAATAATGAGACTATATAAGCCCTCGTATCTTGCCCTTCTGTCCCTTCCTTAATGCCCAAAATCCAGAGATTGTTGCGGTGTTGGCGATTTTTGCACCTTCCAGTTTCCATTGAATGTCTGAAATCTGTGATTCCTGCATAGCTGACTGCTTGACTGCAGCATTGACTTCTGTTTCCAGTACATCAGTAGAGTCTCCATTGTAGTTATGCGTGCCCTAATTTCGAGACAGGACTTTGCAACTCTCTTAATTTATGTCTGTAGTTGTTTATTTGCTATCTTGGCTTTCCTGCTGTCTCTTTGTGCTTGCTCATGATGGTGCACTATTGTGCGGTAAATAAGCTCGAGAGAGGGTGATTCTAAATGCTCTGGGGGACCAGCCGTTGGACTTACAGGGAGATTATCAGTGTTGTCAGTGCTCGGGTATATCTGTTGGGTAGCCGTGTTATGCCATTGCATCTCCCCTGTTCCTGTTCTTTTATCTAGGTTCTTTTCCCTGTTGCCTCCCCTATGGTTACATACATCACTGAGCTGTGGAAGTCTCAGTTTCTTCTTGCAGGTTAGCTTGCTCAAGCCCCATGTACTAGCGGCGGAGCTCCCTACCGAGTCTATTTCTAACGATGAAGTATCATCATCTGATTCTTTCGACTGATCATATAAAGAAAATAAATTCTCTGCTATCTCCGTCTGCCCTGTCCCCCCACCTCTTATCAATTTTGCTCTCCTTGGATCTCCCGGAGTACCCTGCAAATTGTCATCATCACCCTCCCGGCTAGTAGTGAGTAGAGTTTTCTTAACAGCCGGAGATGCCTTTCCACCCCCATTTATAACCTCATGCGGCACATCCTGTTGGCTTAACTGACAAGATCCAGCTTCACCAGCTGCCCCCCTCCACCCCCCAGAGCGGCTCCTTCACCTACCACAACCTGTGGAGTAACAACCGGCCGACTAACCTGCAGGGGGTCAGTCACTGATCCAAAGATCACCAAGTAATAGGGTCATACCTGTTCCTTCCTGGTTTTGCATAGCCCCAGCTGTGCTCGTTGTGCTGTCCTGTATAACCCTGTCGTCTGCTGAAATCCGGGCATTTTGCGCTCCCTCATTTTCAGGCATTTGGTGAGTCAAGCACTTTGTCCGCGAGGGCTGCTTAAACATTTCAATTATCTGTGGCCCCACATCCTCCGCAGCTTCATCTTTGCTGCTGACGTCCTGTAAAGATCCCCATGCCTGTAGCGTCTCTTTCTCCACGAGCAAGCCGCTCTGCCCTCTTATCCGATGCTCACTGATTCGAGTTGTTTGGGGGCAGGGGAGGTGCTTTCGATCCCTTACCTCCACACTTGTGGGCAGGTTAGGCTTCCCCGTGACACTCGGGGGGCTTTTGTTGTTTTCACCGCTTTTGGGGCCATGGTGAATCAGCCGAGTACCGCCGCTAATCCAGCGTGGCCGCGCGTACCGCAAAACTGCTCTGAAGACACACGCCGCGAATCTGTGAGCCGGATCGTACTGTTTTTCCCGGCTGCTCCCCGGCTCCGAGCTCCGCGGCGCTGGCAAACCCAGAACCGCGAGACCACAGCTACAATGGTGCCTTCCCTCATCCCCAGGAAGCGCACAGCAGAAGACGGCAGCGTTCCTCAAGCCAGGGCAGCGCGCCTAGTGGGAGCGTAAGTCCGAATGGGCCGCTCACTCGGCCGCCATCTTGTCTCGTTTCCCTTTTGTGCAAGTGTTATTGACAACATAAGTCTTTCAGAATGAGTTAGCAGGCTCATCCATAAGGTGAGCACAAATTTTTCATCAAAGATGAACTGTTCATTGGCAGGAGGAAAGTCTTGGATGACATTGGCAAGGTTGATTTAGTCAACAGAGATGATCCTGTCATAAATGTGATGTTGACGGTGGGATCATTGATGAGGACATAGAGGTAAAAAAAAAAGGAATAGTCTTTCCACTCATTTAAGTGATTAATTAAGAGTCACCTTTTCACTGCAAATATTTTATCAATGACCTAGGATCACTTGCCATTGGTAGGTCAGGAGCAAAAAGGTTTTTTGCGCTTAATGGATGTTTTGGGGCCTTTTAAAAGAAGCTACAAAGCTTATAAAGTGTGGGTAGTGTCATGTCCATAATTACTGCTTTAGTCAGTGAAGAACCCCTAACACTTGTGACCCGTTTTAGAATATCCTATACATATTTGAGTAATCTGAGTAGGAGTAAATGGAGTTGCAGAGGGCTGGTCCCCTTTAAAGCAAACACTAGTCGCAGATTGCTCTAAATTTGCAAATTCTTGGACAAAAAGAAATTATATAAGTACAGTCACTGGGTAGATAGCTGAAGGGTAACTGTAAATACATTGTTTGTGGATCATCTGAATATCTCTTCAAGCTGCAAAAAGAGAATTTTGTAAAAGGGTTTTTGCCTCCTTGACAGGGGTTTGTTATGATCTCACAAAAGGTATAAAAACAAAATTGTCACTCCCTGTGCAAGAAGGACCCAGCCATAGGCTGTAAGAAAGGCCCTAAAGCTGGTCATGGTTACAGTTAAGGGAAAGATTAAAACCTCATGAAGCACAGTAAAAGGAAGAGTTAACAGAGGACCAGGGGCAGCAGCAAGACGAGAACAGAGGAAGAGGACACACAAGGCAGATGAGAAACAACAGGCTAAAAAGAGACTACACTACAGAAGCAGGTAAGACCAGTGAGATATGTGACAGGCACAAAAATGGGAAAGGCATAGCTAAGAGAGACATAAATAGATGGAGAGACACTTGTAACAAAGATGACAAACAGTTCAGAAAGAGACTGCATAGACGTTGGACAGGTGAGACATTTGAGCAAAAGGGGTGAGAGACATATGGGACAAAGTTCAGAGAAAGAGCGGGAGAGTAGGAGAGCGGTGCAAGAGAAGTATTAAAGAGAGACTAGTGAGGAAGAACGTAGAGAGGCAGAGAGAGGAAGAAAGAGACTGTGTGAGAGCGGGGTAATGAGCGAAACTGGATAGAAAGAAGAGCTGAGAGTTGGGGAAATGGACATTGATTAGGGGCTGTCAGGGGTCATAGTTATGATCTCTGGGTTGTCCTTTGTAAACCCTGGGCCTGCTTTTGTGCCCCCCTGGCTTGTGAGGGGCAAAATGATTGCCAAGAGCACAGGGACAGTCTCACATCTGGGATCCACCTTCCTTGTTTTCTGCCCATTTTTAGGTATACTAATAAATAAAATGTGTTTTTTAATTGTAGCATGTGTCCGAGTGTGCAGGAGAGAGCTCATTGTGTGAGATAAAGTATGTGTATGTGTGTGTGTTAGTGTGAAAGTGAGGGACAGGTAGTGAGTCCAAACGAGTGAGACTGAGTTATTAAGTAAGTTTGAGTGATTCCGAGCGAGCAATAGAGTTACTGGCAGAGAGAGTGAGTGGGTAAGAATGAACAAGAATGAGTTAAATGTGTTGGAGTGTGTGAGGGAGTGTTAAAGGTAATAAATGAGTGAGTGTGTGACAGTGAATGAGTGTAACTGAGTGCGAGAATGAATGCTTCAGAGTGGGAATACCTGAGAATGAATGAGAGTAAGACTGAGTGCAAGTGAGTGTAAGTATGAGTGAGAGTGAATGTGTGTGAGTTGAAAAGAATGACAGTGAGTGAATCAGGATGAGAGTTAGTGACACTAAGTGAGTAAGTATGAGTGAATGTGAATGAATGAGTGAGAGTTAGAAGAGTAAGTGTGAGTGAGAATGAGTGAGTGCAAGTGTGAAAGAATGAGTTTGACTATATGTGGAAATGTGATATTATGCTTCCTGGTGTGGAGTTGGCCCTGGCATACTGAAGGTAATTTTTGGTTTACCGAGGCACCCTGGCACAGTTCTTGTGATACTACTCTAGAGATAAATCTTAGCAAGTTAAAATACTGACACTAGCATGCAAGATTAACACTTGGCATATGGGGGATGCTGAGAGAAATGTGGTATTGCGGGCATACTGGATTAAATTCCTGGCATGAGGGCACCTATGTCATAATGCTAGCAGGAGCCAATGGTGATTCCTGGTGTAAGGGAAGACAACCATGGCACCCTGGGAAAGGGCAACCATGACCAAAGTTTGGCCCTGATATACTAGAGGTAATTATTGACTTAAGAGTCACCCATGGTATATGGACAGCACTGCTAGCAAAGTTATGGCAGTGGCATAGTATATGTAAATGTTGTCCTAAGGGGGCGCCCATAGCATTTGAGGGGAGGATATAAATGAAAAACTGTGGCTTTGGCATAATGGATGCATTTTTGGACATATGGGGGCACCCAAAGAATTGGGCCAACTCATGGAGAGTGTGGCCTTTAACACAATAAAAGGACTTGAACAGGTAATGAATGCCCTTTCAAAGCGTATGTCTTTTAAGGAAATGGATATCATAACTCTTCTTTAAAATGCACTATTTGACACTATTATTTTTCAACATTTTCTTGGTTACACACCAAATCACTCCCTCACTACAAAGCAGGTCAATTATTATGCCCAGGCTACTTTCATAGATCACAAGCCACCTCTGCAAGAAGAGAATGTAAACAATGTCTTGATGAACTCTATTTACGTTCTGCAGCTTCCATTGGGTCCAGGACATTGCGGTCTAAGTTTTGCATAACAAACTAGAACTAAAAAGTAAATAGATTTTTACTCAAGCTATTGCTTTGTTTCTTAACTGTGAAAACATGAAAAATGATATATGTGACCTTCACCTCTGTGTTTTCCACAAATAATAGTGCCTTGCAAATGATCATGAACCATAATGTATTGCCAATAATGAATAATTAAGGTTAATAACATAATTCATATTCAATATTTGGTGAATGTGAATTATTACTTGTGAACTTAACTACTATTGCTTCTTTTAACCTCCCCCCCATTGTATTTTAATACATTCCTCATAGTGCTGTACACTAGGGCAGTGGTTCCAAACCTGTGGTCCAGGGACCACAAAGGTCCGCGAAGCCTCCTCCGCGGACTGCTTAGAAAGTCTGTGACTGCTTAGAAAATTAACTAATATTAACAGATTAATAAAGTGTATATAAATTAATTGGCTGAAAGTACAGTAATGGCTCAAGGGGGAGGGTCCCTAGATTCCACTAATGATTCAGTTGGGGTCCCTGGGTTCTAGTAATGATAACGTGGGAGTCCACAGAAGTCAAAATGTTGGGAACCACTGCACTAGAGGAACTAATAAACCATGACGTTTGTGGTATTAATAACTTAGGTTCCTGGTCATGTTCGGTATTTTGTGACATATATTCTCTTTAGGTGGGCACACAATGTTTCATGTAACACAAGAAGAAAGGAGTAAGGTTTCCATGGAATATCCAATCATCACCATAATATAGGCAGTGTCTAAAGTAGATATGTATGTTGTGTTATTAGATTAATCATTTAGTTATTAAGGTACTTCAGCCATGCCAATGATTTGTGACGACATCAAGGTCCTCCTAAGATTCAGCATCACAGGTCATGATGATGTCACTTCCTGTGATGCCATTTAGGTCAAAGGGTGTGTGATGTCACTTCTGCTGCCCCAGGCATTTTGGTGAATCGACTTCTATGATGAAAACGTTTGGAGGCAAATTAAGTACAGACCTAAACTCATTGCTTACCACAGAGAGAGAGTACAAATTGCCTACAGTCACTCAGAGAAAAGCTGATGAGCTACTCTTAAGCAGAAGACACTAAATAAGGCTACTGGAGTTAACAGGATAATGAAGCTACATCTCTAGAGGCTGCCCCCCACAAGAGCTGGAGAAGAGCAACAATCTGATAATGTGTGGGAATGTCTGATAGAAACTGTGAGTAAAACAACCCACAATCTCTTCATCAAAAAAAAAGACTACTAACAATTGTTGTGGATCACAGGCTATTACCTACTGGATCATGGATTTGTTTGTTTGAGGGAATTTATAGTTTTTTAAGTGGTCCTACCAAAACCTGGCAAATGCTTGAGTTGATGTATACAAAAAAAGTGATGGATGGAATGCTTGAATTAATTTCAGCTACTGGTAATTACTCGGGCCGCATCCAAGTCCATCATTATGTTGCAACAATGCCATCTCAGTTTTGACCCAGCCATATGCAAATTAGTCTTGCCCCTGCTCCAAATGGAACAATCCAACCAGAACTGCCAGGCCAGGTCCTCCCCAAACTGGAATATACTCAACCCAAGACCAGTTTTGCGTTTAGGTCTCATCATTCGGGTATAGCTTGATTCTCAGACCCACATTTGGGCATTTCCATCCTACTTAGAGCTTTGTACTGACATATACAAAAAAGTGATGCGTGGAATGCTTAAACTAATCTCAGACACTGGTTATTACTCACAGCTGTATCACAGTCCGTTGATATGTTGCACACCATGGCAACTCAGTTTTGACCCAATAAAATATGCAAGTCTGTCTTGACTGTGCTTCAGTTGGAGTAGTCCAGCCCACACTACCAAATCTGCTTGAGTTTCGGTTCAAAGGTGACCTCACTTGGCATTTCAGGCTGGACTGATCCTATTGGAGCAGGGTCAAGAATGATTTGCAATTGGCTAGGTGTAATCTGAGGTGGCATGGTGGAGAACAAACAATGGTTTATAATGCTACCCTGAGCGATTGACAGCGGTTATACCTATTCCAACCATCATCCAATCACCTTTTGTGTGTTCAAATGCTTGGGTAGCTAGGCTCTAAATAGACTACCAGAGAGGTTAATTAGGGGTTTCCAAGCAGTGCTAGACATGGAGCCTTAAACACACACAGAACGTGACACCATATGCACCAGATATTCTATGATTGGGATTCTGGTACCCCACATGAAGAGTAGGGAGTGGTATCTACTGATGTAAACAATGAAGGTATAGGCTCTGCAAGACACCTACATGAATGTGGAACAATTGATAACTTCTAAAAACTGAGATTCCTAGAGGGCAGTTTCTCTGGCCCTGATCACTCACATATGTAGCGGAGAAAATAGACGAAATGGAACCTCCCACACAAAAGACATTACAACATATATGCCAAATAGGGGAAGGGATGAGATCTGTATCAATAATGTACTAAGCACTTCTGATAAAGTCTTCTAGCTGCAGATTTATAACCTTATGAATATTCCCCTGGAGACAGACTAAGGCCCTCATTACAACTTTGGCAGTGGCGGTTGCCGCCTGCCAAGTTGTAACCGCCACGCGGCCGCCAATGCAGCTGCACTCCCGCGGTGGCCATTACAACATCCCCGCTGGGCCGGTGGGCGGAAACTGAGTTTCCACCCGCTGGGCCGGTGGGCGGAAACTGAGTTTCCACCCGCCGGCCCAGCGGGGATGTCGGCCGCAACACGGGAGCCGGCCCCAAATGGATCCGGCGGTGTTGCGGCGGTGCGACGGGTGCAGTTGCACCCGTCGTGCTTTTCACTCTCTGCTATGCAGACAGTGAAAAGCTCCATGGGGCTGTGGCAAGGGCCCCCAGGGGCCCCCGCGACTCCCCTTTCCGCCAGCCTTTTCATGGCAGTTCCTACCGCCATGAAAAGGCTGGCGGGAGGAGGACTCGTAATCCCCTGGGCAGAGCTGCAAGCAGCGCTGCCCTGGGGGATTACAACCGCCGGCGTTTCCCCTGCGGTCGTAATACCAAGGATTGCACCGCCAGCCTGTTGGCGGTGCAATCATCGAAACAGCCCTGGCGGTCTTTGACCGCCAGTGTTGTAATGAGGGCCTAAATCTGGAAACATTTCCATAGTACCTCTGCACGCCAAAAACAGTGCACTGCGGCTCCGTATAGGTGGTGTTCTGCTCCGAAAATTACATGTGCTGCCTACAAAGGTGCCGCTCCCACATGCTGACTTCAGTTCCTTTCTTTCAGCACCAACAGACGTGGATCTGGAACTTCCTCTTGTCTCTGAGACACTTTTGCCTATTATTTTCAACCAAATGTCCTCATTGTGCAGGGGATGTAACTCCTAAAACAACAGGCTTTAAGCGCTGTAGGGACTGTTGTACCCAGATGTCTGTGACAGATCCCCCACCAGGTATGCCTGTGTTGTTTGGAGTCGAGCCATGACTCCAAGACCTGCGGACACTGCGCATCAGTGACCCTAAAGGCTATCAGGGAACAAAAAGCAAAACTTTATTTCACCAGGGACCAGAAGAAGCTGCATTGGGGCCGCTTTAAGTCCCACTAATTCCAAGACTTGATCTCGTACCCTCATCTATTCCTGGAGCCGCTCTAGAGGCCGGTCTTCATCGCACTCTAAATCTTTAGGTAAGCACAAGAAATGTAATAGGTCAAAGAAGATTTATTCTCCTTCTCGCCATTCTAGCTCACCTGATTAAGCACGTGGGCAGTGCCAATGGTCCTGTTTCTGCTGCTGAAGTCAGCCAGAAGGACCCTACGAACTGCTTCTGCTGTCTGCTCCAGTAATGACGGTACCCACCATACCCAGCTTGGGTGCGTCAACTCTGATGCCGACTCCGCTGCCTGAACTGGTGGCTCCCATTGTTGTTTCTGATGTGGCCTCAATGCTGGTCCAACTTTGCAACCAAATTCAACCAAAGTCTTGGCGTTCGCTTTACCTCAAGGCAGACAACACTCTCTCCACTTCCTTACCTGGAATGGATCCAGACAATGATGGTCACAAGGGTGTTGAGTTTGCTCATCCCTCTATAGATACCGCCGTGGAAAATGCCCGTTTTGATGGCATGTGTGGCTTTAGATACACATGCTCTGCATACTCCTGCAATCTAGTGTTGGGTCGGGATATGTGAAAGTTGAAGCTTCTAGAGTCATGAGGCAAAGTGACGACTCCTCTCAGTGGCAATGCGCATGTGCATCGACCCCATTGTTTGATGGTTTTCTTTCCACCATGGTGTACCGACATGTACTTCGTTTAGTACTCCAGTTCGATTTGTTTTTTTTTTCGGGCCCCCCTTTGGTCCTTTTTGCACCTTGATTCTAGTCGGTATTGTTTTAGTTCATGTTTCCATCTCACTAGTTGATAATATAAGAAAACAGTCACTACTCGATCAACGTTCTCGATTCGCGACCTTCGGGCCTTCTTTCTCATCTCATCGAGTTCGACCTAATATGTGTTACTAGTGAAACGGACTGCATTTCGGTTCTGTCCCAGCTGCCACACAAAATATTCACACACAGACCTCCATCAAGTTTGAAACCTGTACCTGTCTCCCGACCATGACGAGGAGAACTGTGAGACCTGCTGATCTTTTTGATCAAAGAAGATGTTGCGGGATCGCAGAGCACGCGAAAAGAGATGCAACGTAAACACCTCAAGGAGACCCCTGACATCTTCGGTCTCCATCACAATGAACAGGAAGAGGAACTGCACAAGGCCTCTGCAGCAGAAGAGGAAGCCCTTTCTATCCTGGACTCCGAATCAGACTCCGAAGTAGAATTCAGTATGCAGATCCAAGATCTTCCACTGGGACAGCGCGCAGTGAGTACAAATGCCCATGTCAAGCCCACTAAAAGACATTTGATTCTGACCGAAAGTAGAGATCCCGGACCACCACTCCCAACAGGCCATGCAAGGCACAAACATCAGCTAAGGATGCCCCGCCCTCAAGCCTGACACAAAAAGCCAAGCCGAAACACACCTCTGCTGTATCAAGTTGACCAATCTTGGTGCCGAGCCAAAATTCAGCCTCCTCTGCTCCGAGCGATCCAACCAAGACCACTTTGGCCTGACCACCTCTGTATCAAAACACCAAACAACTTTGGTACTAAAACCTTCAGACTCTGGACCGGAACCAATCCTCAAGAGTATGAAAGAGAGGATCGACCCTAAACAAAAGAAAATACACATCGAGACTTCTACTGGATGAATTATGGCAAAAGCAGTGCATTCTGATAGAGACTTCTAGCTGCAGATTTCCTACCTCTGACTTTCCCAGGCGTCAGACTGGATCCGGAAACTTTTGCTTGAGCAGTCCCCCTGCGCGTGTCATCATGTGGCTTCATTCGGTTCCACGTGGTGGCGTCGGATGTGACATTATAGTCACCTATGTAGGCGCCAACCAGGCACTCGGACATCAGTTCTTTTCTTTCGGCACCAGTTAGTGCTGATCCGGAGAGAGCTACCCTGCTGTCGTTTTTGACACGTTGTTTTCAGCATTTTTATCTAATATTTTTCATTGTGTCGAAGTTGTCATCCAGAAAGGTAGCATTCAAACTGTGTAGTGCCTGTCACCACGCCATGTCGGTTATAGACCCTCACTTTGTCTGCCTTTGATGTCTCAAGCCCGACAATTTGAAAATGTGCTCAGACTGCCAGGCCATGGCGCCGAAAGCTTTGAGGGAGCAGTGCCTAAAGCTGTTTGCGGCCCAGCAGTCAACACTGGCAAGCTTGACTCCTTGAAGGTCACGGTCCTGGCTGAGGAGAAGGTCGCAGGACTGCTTCAGGAACCGCAAGTCTGTTTCATCCCACTCAAGGTCCACTGGACAATCAGGAAAGTCACACAAAAAAAAAATGTCCACGCGGACTTCGACTTCACCTCATCCGTCGACAACGCAGCAAGTGAGGAACATTGGCGTTCCAGGCACTGATCCGCAGAGTCGTAGCCAGGTCTGGCTTCGCACCGCCCTACATTTCCGGGAGCCAGAGTGGCCACTGCTCAAGTCAAAGACTTTTGCGAGGCCATGCACCACTTTTTTGAGCAAGCTGACCCCTTCGAAGCACCTTCGGGCCTGCCGGGTCAGAGAAGGCCCCATTAGTTCCACACCAACAGCTCCGGCCGCGGCTCCGATGGGGTCTCATGGATCTGATTCCGGATCAGCACTAGTCATACCAATGCAACCTTCCCGTTTGATGCTCCTGAGGCCGGCGGTGACATCCCCATTCTGATCCCAGATGATCCGAAACAGCTCACTCAATGCCGATTCCGGCACCCATGGGTGATAGATCACTGCCTAAGCATTATTGTCAACAGCCGGGCACAGGGGAAGATTGGGAGGGGTCACTGGACCTTTTAGAACACCAGTTAAAGCCTACTTCATTGGACTGGAATGAGGAACTAGGAGGTGCCAGTGGTCTGCACACATCTCCAGATTCTGACTTGCTCTCTCCCCCTACTATGGCTTCGAAGGAGGGTGCTTCTTATGCAATGGTGGTGCAGAGAGCTTCATAGGTCCTTGGCCTCTAACTGCCCTCAGTGGATGTCAAGACTAACTTCTTGACAGAAGTGCTTCAGCCTGGGGCTTCCTCTTATTAACCCCTTTTGCCCTTTAACAAGGCACTTACTGATGTCCCTCTGGGAACCTGATCCCAGCCCTGCACAGGGCCTCCTGTGAACAGGACAATTGCCCAAAACCATCGCCCTGCACCGGATGACCCTAGTTTCCTCAGCCAACACCGCTCCCCTGAGAGATTGGTAGTCCAAGCCTCAACTTCCCGTGGCATGTTCCCTTCCGCTCACCCGGACAGGGAATCCAAGAGGCTGGACAACTTGGGAAGAAAATGTTTTCTTCCACCAGCCTAGCATTGAGGTCGGTGAACACCTCATTCTTATTGGGCCATTTCCCACACACCTTATGGGATACGGTTGTGCAAGGGCAGCCACAGGTCCTGAAGGAGGCCCGAGCCATCCTCTCCAAAACAGTGAAAGATGGGAGGAACGCAGCAAAGTTCACCATTAGGTGTGGTTTGGAGACGACTGACTCCCTGGGCAGATCGGTTTCGTTGACGGTGACCTTACGGCCCCACGCCTGGCTGAAAACATCTGGTTTTTCGGGGAATGTCCAGGCAAAACTTAAGGACATGCCCTTCAACGGAACTAGCTTGTTTGGTGAAAAGGCAGACTCAGCGCTAGAGTGCTTTAAGGACTCTCTGCAACACCCTGTCCACAATCTCTCTTCTTTCGCCCCTTACGTGGTTACGGAAAGGACATGAACTGCACTAGCCAGTTGCCAGTCACCGTCCTGTGCAAGCTTCCCAACCTATGTGAGGACATGGCACATGCCTTGAGACCTAAAGGATCTGGATGCCAGAAGTTGTCTGCCGCCTAGCCCCCGGCACTGCAGCCTTCAAGTCCTCATAGTTTGATTCTGCAGGACCATGCTTATCTAGTTGGAGGGAGAATCCAACATCATCTCCTCCGCTGGCAGTCCATTACAGCGGATTCATGGGTCTTGCAGATAATTCAGAAGGACAACTGCTTCCCCTTCGAGTCCTTTCCTCCACAATTCAGCCAGCACACCAAAAGCTGGTGGAGGATCGCATTACTTTGCTCCAGAGAATGTTAGGACTGTTTTGGCCAAGGGAGCCATAGAAAGGGTTCCGTTGTCAGAAGTAGGCAGTGGTTGTTATTACCACTACTTTCTTATATCCAAAAAGAACAAGGGCCCTCACCCTATTCTAGACCTACGGACCATCACGCTCTTCCTCAAAAAGTAGAAATTCAGGATGCTCACTTTGACTAAGGTCTTGCCTGCCCTAGACCAAGGAGACTGGATAGTAGCGTTGGACTTGCAGGATGGGTATTTCCATATCCCCATCCTGCCTGCCCACAGGTGTTAAGTGTGGTTCAAGGTAGGCCATGAGCACTTTCAGTTCACTGTGCTCCCCTTTGGCCTAACCAGCCCCCCTCTGGTGTTCACCAAGGTGATGGTGGTGGTCGCAGCTTATCTGCACAGGTTAGGTTTGTCTTCCCCTACCTCAACGAATGGCTGTTGAAGGTGAGTTTGCCCCAGGCTGTTTTTCTCCCACCTCCAGACTACGGGGAATCTCCTGTGTTCGCTGGGGTTCGCTTTTGTTGTGTAGCCAGTTTAGTTACAAGCTTCTTGCACGTTATTTTAGCATACTAGGCCTGCCTCTGTGCACTTTCACCTAGATATGTTTTATTCAGCTTGGCTTTATTATTGTTGCAGCAGTCCCTTTTACGGTCTTGTTTTATTTTCTTCTATCTGACTGCTTTTGCCTAGGCCAGCACTCTGTTCTCAAACAAGACATTCTTCTTACTCACTCTGTGCTTCTTCCAAGGCTATAGAAAGATAGGTTTGCCGGTGAACGTGGTATAAGCTTAGTCTCTGACATTCATAGAAAAAACGCATCCTTACGTAGGGACATTTTCTCAGAACATCAGCTGTTTTATTATAAAAACACTTCACTGTCCTTTACACGTTAGAGGGAGATTCCAGCCAGAGAACCATGACTGTATGCTGATCGCTGAATGCTTCACTACAAACGCTAATGCAGAATTCAGGCCTTTGCTCAGGTATGGGGGATGATGTCTTCCCGGGGGAACCTTAAGGGCAGATTTAGAGCTTAACATGCTGTGCTCCATTATAGTCTAGGTAGGAATTAATCTATTGAACTTACTGACAATATGGTAGCCTTATTTTTATGCTGTACTCTCTTTGTTACCATCCTAATCCTATTATGTTGTGTCATCCGGGTTATTGCAGCTCACGCTTTGCTAAATAAGATGCAGTCGCTTCATTACAATTTTATTGAAACACGCACTGCCTCTATTTGTCATTATGTATATGAGACCAGTGTAACTGAGAGAAACGGATGTGACCTGAGTGACCACGGCTTCCCTGAGAAACCATTTATGTCATGCGCACGGCTGCCCAATCAACCCTGCCCTTGGGCAGATATTGGGGCACTGCTAACTAGCCGGAGCAAACCTGAATTGGAGTGACAGGTATCACCTGCAGTGGGTCGGACCCAGTCTCCCACACCGCGGGCGATTCTGCCACTCAAAACCTTATAGTCTTGTTTGAATAATGAGAGCCTACACAACACTACAAACGCATCGAAGTTACACCTGACTCCTTTTCAGACAATCCCTTTCATCGGAGCAATTGTGGACACAGTGCAGTTTCGGGCTTATCCTTCTGAGCAAGCGAGTCCAGGATGTTAAGGTTATGATACCGATGTTTCGGCTTCTATCCTGAGTTTCGGTGAGACTGACTCTGAGGCTTCTGGGCATCATGGCCTCCTGCGCCCTGCTGGTGAATCATGCTAGATGGCATATGCAGGCTCTGCAGTGTGGACTTGAAGTTCCAGTGGCTGCAGTATCAGGGGAATCTGATCGACATGGTCCAGATCTTGGAGGGAAGTGCAAAAGACCTGCAGTGGTGGCGTATAAACCGCGATCCCCTCTCTTCTTCAACCAGATTTCACAGTAGTGACAGATGTGTCACCTCTGGGATGAGGCAGCCATCTAGGGGAGATGGAGATCAGAGGACTCTGGTCTGTGGCAGAGGTGGGGCTTCACACCAACTTGCTGAAGCTCTGTGCGATCCGGCTAGCTTCTCTCCGTCAAGGGGAAGGTAGTGCAGGTGTTCGCAGACAACACCACTGCAATGTGGTAGTGCAACAAGCAGGGCGGGTGGGGTTGTGGACCCTTTGTCAAGAGGCCCTTCGTCTGTAGACATGGCCTGGAACAACAGGGAATAATCTTGTTTATTTAACACCTGACAGGTTCTCTGAATGCCAGGGCGGACAAACTCAGTCGTCAATGCCTAGAGGATCACGAGTGACATCTCCATTCAGAGGTGGCGTAAGGACTCTTTCAGCAGTGGGGAGAGCGTTAGATCTGTTTGCCTCCGAAGAGAATGCGCAATTTCAGCAGTTTTGCACATAGGAGTTTCCAAGGTGGCAATCTCTCGCCAACACTTCATCGCAAGTGGAGTTCCATGGAGAAATAGGGCACTCAAACCCAAAAGAAACTCAACCTTGCAATTTGGCTCCTGAGGTCATAGAGTTTGGTTACCTTAACCTCCCACAAGAATGTATGACCATTCTCAAGGAGGCACATAAACCTACAACCAGAGCACGTTATTTAGCTAAGTGGAAAAAATCTGTTTTCTACTGTGTGCTAACACGTTGACCCTTTCAATGCAACTGTCTGTAGGAAAGTACCATCTTCCTTGGCATGTTGCCCCCATTTTTACATGTATTTCAGTTTGTTTTTGCCTGTCTCACTGGGATTCTGATGGTTAGGACCCCTGTACTCATAGTTTATGGCCTAATGTGTGTATCTGTGTAGTGCTTAACTGTGTCACTGAGGCTCTGCTAATCAGAACCTTAGTGCTTATGCTCTCTCTCTGCTTTTAAATTTGTCACTATAGGCTAGTGACTTCATTTACCAATTTCAGTTGGCACACTGGACCCCCCTTATAAGTCCCTAGTATATTTTGTACCTAGGTACCCAGGGCATTGGGGTTCCAGGAGATCCATATGTGCTGCAGCATTTCTTTTGCCACCCATACGGAGCTCAGACAACCCCTTACAGAGGACTGCCATGGCAGCCTGCGTGAAATAGTGCACACACTATTTCACAGCCATTTTCACTACACTTAGGTAACTTATACGTCACCTATATGTCTAACCTTCACTTGCTGAAGGTTAGGTGCAAAGTTACCAAGTGTGAGGGCACCCTTGCACTAGCAAAGGTGCCTCCACATAGTTCAGGGCCATTTACCCAGACTTGGTGAGTGCGGGGGCACCATTACACATGCGTACTACATATAGGTCAATACCTATATGTAGCTTCACAATGGTAACCTCGAATATGGCCATGTAACATGTCTAAGATCATGGAAGTCTCCCCCCATTCCAAATCAGGTATTGGAGAGCCAATTCCATGCATCCTGGGGGCTCCACCATGGACCCCCAGTACTGCCAAACCTGCTCTCTGAGGCTTGCACCGCAGCTACAGCTGCTGCCTCCTCACAGACAGGGTTCTGCCCTCCTGGGGTCTTGACAGCCCAGTCCCTGGAAGGCAGAACAAAGCATTTCCTCTGAGAGCAGGGTATTACACCATCTCCCTTTGGAAATAGGTGTTACAAGCTGGGGAGGGGTAGCCTCCCCCAGCCTCTGGAAATGCTTTGAAGGGCACAAATGGTGCCATCCTTGCATAAACCAGTCTTCACCGGTTCAGGGACCACTTGTCCCCTGCTCTGGCGGCAAACTGGACAAAGGAAAGAGGAGTGACCACTCCCCTGTCCATCACCACCCCAGGGGTGGTACCCAGAGCTCCTCCATTGTTTCCCAGACTTCAGCCATCTTGCTTTGCAAGGGACGTCAGAGACCCCTCCTGATAGGTCTGTACCTGAAAAGGTAGCCAGTCCCCCTCTCAGGGCTATTTAGGGTCTCTCCTGTGGGTTCTCTTCAGATTCTGCTTGCAAGTTTCCTTCAGGAATCCTCTGCAACTACTTCAGCATCCTCTGACCTCGGACAAACCGCAGCCTGCTCCAAGAAGCGCTGTAACCGCAACAAAGTATCCACAAGGGATACTTTTGTCAGCCACTGCAACAGTTTCCATGGTGTGCACGCTCTGGGGACTCCCTGTCTTCATCCTGCACCAGAAGGACCGAAGAAATCTCCCGTGGGGTGACAGTGTCACTCCCTTGCTCCAGCAGGCACCTTCCAAGGCGAAGACCAGTACCCTTGGACTCCCCTCACAGTGACAAGCATGCTCCTAAGGACACAGAGGGTGGACATCATAAATATAGACTGACCTGAGGTCCTGCTGACGCAATTTGGAGGAGGTAAGACCTAACCTTCCCAGAGAGCGACGGTATCCCTGTGTACTGCGTCTTCTTCACCTCCTGAGGCCTCTGTGCACTATTTGCAAAGTTCCTTCGTGCACAGCCTGGCCCAGGCCCCTATCACTCCCTCCTGCGACGCTCAACTCGCTGAGTTGCTCTCCGGCGGCGTTGGACCCTCTTTTGTTGTGCTGCATCATCCGCGTTTTGCACCTCCTTTGTCCCCGGATCCTGCGACTTCCGGGGGTGCGGGCTGGCATCCTGAGGGCTCTCTAAAGTGCTGAGAGCCCCCTCTTCCTCCTCACACAGAGGTTAGGCCCCCAGGTCCCTCCTGGGTCCATCCATCGCCATTTTGACGCAAAATGCACTTTTGTCGTAACCAAGGCTTGTTGGCGACTTCCAACACGAAATGACATCTGCAACGATCTTCACTATGCGGGACATCCTTTGCATCACACAGGAACCCGCTGGCATCTTCTTAGGGTGCATTCCTGCAGTCTTCGACTAAGCGGGGACTCTTCTTTTTCACCCTCTTCTGGGTTGGCAGGGGCTCCTGTCCTTCCTGGCACTTCTTTCGACTTGTGGACTTGGTCCCCTTCCTTTGCAGGTCTTCAGGTCCAGGAATCTAGCAGTTGTTCTTTGCAGACTTGGTTGGCTGCTGCAAAATCCCAATCACGAGGTGTAGTGTGTCGTAAGGAAACTTGCAGTACTTTACTTCTGCTTTTCTGGGCTCTGAGATGGGGTAATTTACTTACCTTTCCTGTATTCTTACTCTCCCAGCGATTCTGCACACACTACACTTGTCTAGGGGGGAATTCGTGATTTACATTCCACTTTCTTAGTATCTGGTTTGTGTTGCCCCTAGACCTATTTTCTCCCATTTTTTTCTATAGCATTTCCTATTGTTTGTATTTTTCTATGACTATTTACTTGTCTAATTTTGGTGTCTAGTGTATATATTGTGGATAATACTTACCTCCAGAAGGAGTATTGTCTCTAAGATATTTTTGGTACTGTGTCACCCAAATAAATACTTTTATTTTTGGTAACACTGAGTATTGTCTTTACTTGTGTATAAGTACTTTGTAACTTAAGTGGTATTGCATGAGCTTTGCATGTCTCCTAGGTCAGCCTAAGCTGCTCTGCTATAGCTACCTCTATCAGCCTAAGCTGCTAGAACACTACTACTTTACTAATGAGGGATAACTGGACGTGGTATAAGGTGTAAGTACCCAAGGTACCCACTACAAACCAGGCCAGCCTCCTACACTGTCAAACTATTGTTTGCTACTTACTTCATTTGCACATCTGGGGTCTAGAGTATACTTCAATACTCCTGCACTTATCCGCAGTAGTTGCCTACCTACAAAACAGGTAAAATTTGTATTTAAAATATTAGTAATTAAGGCATTTATGGAAGGCCTTAAAAGGGTAATTCAACCCAGGAATTGTTCTCCACCAGTTTGGAATCTACACATTGTACTCAGAAGACTTATGGGTACACTATTAGAACCTTTGCATAACTGCCACCTGCAGTTTCTATCCTGGAAAGCAGCCTTTCTAAGTAGCAATTACTTCACTCAACATGTCAGTGAGTTTTAGGTACTATCCTTGGAAGGACCTTCCTCCCAACCACACAAAGATAGGGTAGTCCTTCATACTAACCCAAGATTCCTCATAAAGGTAGTTTCAGCTTTCCACCTAAATCCTTCAGTTGAACTACCAATTTTCTTTCCGCAACCTGATGCAGTTGCGGAAAGCAACCTACATACATTCGATGTAAGAAGAGCGTTAATGTATTGTATTGATAGAACCAAAGAATTTTCTAAAAGCAAACAACTCTTTGTTGCTTTTTTGCCTCCCCAATCGCAGGGAAGCCAATATCGAAATCAGGAATCTCAAGATGTATAATGAAATGCATTCAGACTTTGTTACACAAAAGCTAAAAGAAATTTACCTATGCCTTCTAGAGCACACTCTACATGTACGACAGTAGCACCTATGGCCTTCCTGGGCAATATACCAATAGCTGAAATTTTAAAAGGAGCGACATGGTCCACTCCGCATTCTTTCACTAAACACTACTGTGTGAATGGCTTAGCACGCCAGCAAGCATATTTAGGACAAGCAGTGTTACGTACCGGTTTTCTTGACAACTGCAACACCTCCAGGTTACCCACCGCTTTCTGGAGGGCACTACTTTATAGTTTATGCAGACCATGTGTATCTACAGCCACACAGGCCATCGGCTGAAGTGTTTGCATTCACCGCACTGCGTGGCTTCAATCCACAGGGTTCTCGGGCAATGTCCAGTTCTCGCTGATGGACATGCTGTTCAGTGGGACTCACTTACTTGGGCACACAGCTGACTCTGCCCTTGAGCACTTCAAAGAGAGTCGGGCTGCAGCTCGCTCTTTTAGCCTTTTTGCCTAGCCTTGCCACCATCAGCAATTCCACTGGTACTTTTGTGGCTTCAGAAGAGGCATTCCCTACCGTCAGCTTTTGGAACTCGGGGGACCCAGCAGTTTTGCGGTACAGACTGTGATGCACACCGCCCAGACGGCCCAGTTCATCATGCTACCCAGTCCACCACACCTCCACGCCCCAGGAGTCCCACCAGCCAAACCTCTTTAGTGTCCCCTTGCAGGGTCACAGCCACTCTGTACAAGGCAGAATCCACCGGTTCTGTTTGGGTTGTCAAACTATCACAGGGTCCTTCAAATTGTATGCAGGGGTTACTCCTTGCCCATCCCTTTGTCCCAGCCATACATTACGCCATTTACCCAGTAACTGATGGATGACCAGCTCTCCATTTTATGGCAGGAAGTGTACCTCTTTTGGCCAAAGGGGCTATAGAGTGGGTACCAGCATCAGAAATAGGACATGATTGCTATTCTCGATGCACACGAAGAAAGTAGGACTTAGGCCCAATTTAGATCTGTGCCAATCTCTTCCTCCGAAAGGACAAATTCAGGATGCTCATCCTGGCCCATGTCTTGCCGCCCTTGACCCTAGAGACTAGACGGTAGTGATGAACCTGCAGGACGCCTATATCCATATTCCTGCCCTGCCAGCCCATCAGCGCTACCTGCGGTTCATTGTGGGAGAGGAGCATTTCTAGTTCACTGGTCTCCCCCTTCCCTTAGGACTCACCAGCAGCCCTCTGGTGTTCACAAAAGTGATGGTTGTGGTGGCAGCACTCCTTTGGAGGTTGGTGGGGGGGGAATACCAGTCTTCCTCTATCTCAACAGCTGACTATTGAAGGCAGTCTTGACCCAGGCAGTTGTCAACCACCTCCAGACTGTGGCGAACCTCCTGCTATCTGTGGGGTTCATTATTAAAGTGCCAAAGTCACGTCTGACTTCTTCTCTTTTCACTCCCCTTCATGGACACAATTCTAGACACAGTTCAGTTTTGTGCCTTCTCCCAGTGATAAAACAAGTCCAAGACATTCAGGCTATGACCTTGATCCTTCAGCCTCAGTCCTGGATTTCATTGAGGTTGACTCTGGCTGTTGGGACTGATGGCCTCTTGCATATTGTGGCCAAGCACACAAGACAGCATATGGGGGCTCTGCAGTGCAATCTGAACCAGTGGGCCCAACAGCAAGGGGACCTCTCCAACCATGTCCAGAATTTAGAGCAGACTCAAAAGATCTGCAGTGGTACCTAATGTACAGCAATTGCGTCCTTGGCAGAATCCTCTCTTTCCCCACCCAGAACTGGTAGTGGTGACTGGTGCATTTCTTCTGGCTTGGGACAGTTATCTAGGAGAGAAGTCACTCTGAAGTTGATGTGCTTAGTTTCTTCTTAGTTGCACCGGAGCTCACTTCCAAGGTCCCAGGAACTGGATTTGGCGCCACTTTGCCAGTCAGAATTCTCAGCAAGTGAGCCCATGTTTTGGTAGGTGAAGTCCTTGATGGCCCTTAGACCTCTTAACAGGAGGCAAGCTCAGTTCATGCCTCTGGAGAACCTTGGAAAGCAGGATGCAGAAAGCCAAGTCCAGTCCTTTCACTCGCAAACCAGAAGCAGCAAGGAGCACACCAGCATAACAAAGCAACAGGCAGAGTGGCAGTCCCTCCTACAGCATCCAGCTCTTCTTCCTGGCAGAATGGCCTCAGTCCAGAAGTGGTCTAACTATGTGGTGTCAGAAGTCAAGTACTTATACCCATTTCTGTCTTTGAAGTAGGGAAACTTCTAAGATAAGTCTTTGTAGTGCACAAGTCCCTGCCTTTCCCCGCTCCGACCCCAGACACACTCCAAGGGGTTTGAGACTGCTTTGTGTGAGGACAGACACAGCCCTATTCAGGTGTAAGTGTCAGCTCCTCCCACCACTCTAGCTCTGGAAGAACCATCAGCCTGGTGATGGGCCATTATGATATACAGGGCACCCCTTAGCTCCCTTTATGTTACTGTCTAGTGTGAATGCACAGCCAGCCCAACTGTCATCCTGACCCAGACATCAGACAGGCAGAGGCATAGAATGATTAAGCAAGAAAATGTCTACTTTCTAAAAGTGGCATTTTCAAACTAACAATCTAAAAACCAACTTCACCAGAAGATGTATTTTTAAATGGTGAGTTCAGATACCCCAAACTCCACATCTCTGTCTGCTCCCAATGGGAAATTACACTTAAAAGATATTTCAAGGCAATCCCAGTGATACCCTACGGGAGAGATAGTCCTTGCAATAGTGAAAAAGAAATGTAGCAGTATTTCATTATCAGGACATGTAAAACACACCAGCACTTATCCTACCTTTTAAATACACTGCTCCCTGCCCATGGGGTTGCCTTGGGCCTACTTTAGGGGTGACTAACATGTAATAAAAGCCAAGGTCTGGGCCTGGCAAGTGGGTGCACTTACCAGGTCGAAATGGCAGTTTAAAACTGCACACACAGACACTGCATTGGCAGGCCTGAGAAATGTTTGCAGGGCTACTCATGTGGGTGTCTCAATCAGTGCTGCAGTCCCACTAGTGGCATTTGCTTTACAGGTCCTGGGCACACAGGGTGCACTTTAGCAGGGACTTACTAGTAAGTCAAATATGCCAATCATGGATAAACCAATCACCAATACAATTTACAGAGGGAGCACTTGCACTGTAGCACTAGTTAGCAGTGGTAAAATGCCCAGAGTCCTAAGACCAGCAGAAACGAAAACAGGAGGTCAGAGGCAAAAAGTCTGGCGACAACTCTGCAAAGAACGCCATTTCCAACAAGCCCCATCCAACGTACTCCAAGAATAAAGCTAATGGGCCCAGTGGGAAGTTATAAAGGGAGCCTGCTGGCATTCTATGCTTCAGCTCACCTCTCTAAGGAGGAGAGGCTTTATCACTTGGACCCCCAAGTGAGCAGTCAGCGCCTATATCGATCACACCGAAGATCAGCTGGTGGATGATCAGCTCTTTTTGGGATTTGCCGGAGCAAAAAAAAAGGAAGGGCTGTGCAGAAGCATACCATCTCACGCTGGATTGTTCTCTGTATTAAGATCTGCCAAAGCTGCTTCTACTGCATTAGCAGGCGCAGTCTCTGTCCTAGACATGTGCCAGGCAGCTATGTTGGTGTCCCTCAATGCATTGACGAAGCGCTATTGTCTGGATGAGCAAGTCCCCTGCGAAGGGCACCTTGCCGCTCGGTGTTGCAGACGTTCTGGTTTGAGTCCATTCACAGCTCTCCTTCTGTTGGGTACTGCTATGGTTTATATTCAAAAGGTGAGGAATCTGTGGCTAGAAGTCCCCATCAGAAAACAAGTTACTTACCTTCGGTAACATTCTTTTGGTAGGGACCCTTGCTGTAGATTCCTCACCAGTCCCCCCGTTCTGTTTGGACTCTTCCTTTAATAAGATCTCTACTCTAGGAATCTGCACACTGCATACCAATTTGTTTTTGGTGCTCCATGTCTGGGGGCACAGACAGTCTTGAAAGCAACTGACAGCGTGCAGACGTGGCGCCTGTGTAGGCCCCTTACGACCTTTACAAAGCAATATGGTGCCAGTGCGCAGCTGCAGACACCACCTTCCGGCGCTCAGAGGTACTATGGAAAAGTTTCCAGACCCACTCTGATGCCTGGGGAATATTTAAAAGGGGAGGAATCTGCGACTAGATAAAGTATTTACCAGTAGGAGTCAAATCAGAGGTAACCACAAACACATACTGAGCAGCAGGCATGAATAAATAGCACCTTCCCTTTGTCCCAACAGTTCAAATTCCAAAGAAGATGTGCACACTCTATAAGTTGCTGCTGCTCATGGTTACACTGCTAAGCAAAACCTATATTTCTTTCTATTTTGGATTGGTGTTGGTCATTTACTGAGCACGTACTTGGACACGGATTCGGGTGACCCTTATGAGAGCGACATGACTGAATAGGAGCACGCGGGCGTTTTCAACATGTCTGGGGCATCTGATATTTATAAAACATCCAGGATTGAAGGAATCTTTGATTACAGTGAATAACTGACTTATTATCAAAAGAATATGAATGCCCTGAAGAAGTTCAGTGGAGAACGGAACGCGTTTGCTTTGCTTTTGGCTGTAACATTTGGAATTATAAAAATTGATGATTGCCGTGAGCTAAAAATATAGAAGAAATAGAACAGTCAACAGTCTGATTGGACTTTTGTAATATATGGTGCACCACTGTATTTGTGTTTCTATTACTAAAGGTAAGTAATTGTTGTTCTTGATCAATCAAAATGTTCTCTAGAAACCCTGAAAGATAAATAGGCCACTAATAAATAGGAAGATATTGAGAGCAATCTTCTATAGTGTCTAGCAATTATCGGTTTAAATTGATACACTTCACTTTTGTACACAATCTGTACATCATGCCCAGTAACAAATTGAGCGCTGGTGCTACAGCACAATGTCCTAGATGTGGTAAAGCAAATGCAGGGTTCTTCCATTTGGTCTGACACTCCTCTAGATTAGGTGAGTACTAGAAAGAAGCGGCAGATGTTTTGAAGACGACAATGTGAGACACGTAGAGCAAGCAGCAGAAGCCCTTATGCTATAACTAATCGCACGCCCAAGAAGATAAAGTTCACTAGTAGATGTGCAGACCTATGTTTGGTCCTAGCATGGTACCAAATAGTGATGAGTCGGAAGACAGTGAAGGGTCAGAGCCTAGCGCAAGTGCAAGATAAAAGCCAAAAATGGGCTAAGCACGAAAGCACATTACTACATATCGAAGCAAGGATGGTATTGACTTGGCTAGAGCATGAGACCAGTTACAAATGGATTTCAGTTACCCTGAAGAGATGCAGCACCTAAGGGTAATACAGAATAGGGGGATAACTGAGGACTCTGGGAGATATTTAATACATGAAGGAACCGAGTTAAACTTCCTGCAGTGAGAAAAATCGAGAGATGGACTATTTAAGTATTAAAACTCTTGTATAATGGCCTCTCTGTGCCATGACAACGAGAACAGAAACAGTAATACTTTACATACCAAACCTGACAGTTGTGAGACTCTTAAGTGAACTGAGTTTATGGGAGATATAGTTGTTTAAAAACGATTAAACAGGACTGTACTTTGTATGAAACAACAATTGTTATTGGAAAAGGAAAATTATATGCATGATTAAGGCACTAAAAAGTTGATTTAGTTAATGAAACAAATATAAATGTAACAAAACAATAAAACCGGTTTTAACAAGCATTGGCAAAGCCAATAGGTCTCCTGTATGCAAAAGCTTTTGGCTTTGCCGATTTGTTTTAGCCATGTTGTACACCAGCATGTCTGCTGCTCAGCATGGCTAAAAGTTAGTGGCGTAGCGAGGAGCATCATAGAGTGGAATTGTGAAGAGTGGAGTGGCAAGTGTTGTGTATTGGAGTAGCATAATGAGGAGTCTCAGAGAGTGGTATACACTGGAGTAGCAGAGTAGAGTGGACTAGTGTAGAGTGCATTGGCATGGAGTGTTGTAGAGTATAGTGGCGTAGATTGGAGTGGCATTGAATTCAGCGGCGTACAAGGCAGTGTTGTGAAATGCTGTGGCTTAGTTTAGAGTGGTGTATAGTAGAGTGGAGGGGTGTGGAGTGGAGGGGTATAGAGTAGAGTGGTGCAGAGTAGACTAGGGTGGTGTAGAGTAGAATGGCGTAGAGTGTAGTGGCATTGAGTAGTGTGGAGTGATGTAGAGTTAATTAATGCGGAGGGCAGTGGCGGAGAGTAGAGTCGAGTGGCATAGAGTGCTGCAGAGTAGAGTAGCATAGAGCAGTGCAGAATAAAGTATAGTACTTTAGAGTGCAGTGGCACAGAGTGGAGTAGTGCAGAGTAGAGTGGCGTAAAGTTCAGTGGCAGAGAGTGCAGTGTTGTAGAGTGTCAGAGAGCAGTGGTGTAGAGAGCAGTGGCATAGAGTACAGCTGTGTAGAGTGCATTGGCATAGAGTGCAGTGGCACAGAGTGGATTGTTGCAGAGTGGCTTAGAGTGCAGTGGCGTAGAGTAGATTGTTTCTGAGTAGAGTGAGGTGGTGTAGATTGGAGTGGTGCAATGGAGAGTGCAGTTACCTAGAGTGGCATAGGGTGTAATGGTGTAGAATAAAGTGACGTAGAGTGGTTCAGAGTAGGTTAGAATGTTGTACATTAGTTTGGCATAGAGTGCAGGGGCATAGAGTTGAGTGTTGCAGAGTAAAGTGCATTGCCATAGAGGGCAGTGGCTTAGAGTGCAGAGTTAGCAACACAAAAGGATGATGGATGGAGTGCTGAAACTTTTCAAATACTCACCCCAGGCACAGATCTGGGTTAAATCCATAATTCTTTTGCTCAACATGCCACCCCAGCTTGGACCAAGCCATATCCAAATCAGTCTTGACCTGGCTCCTCATGGGAACAGTCCAGCGAGAACTGCCAGGCCAGGCCCTACCTGGACCGGAAACAAGCATCATGGGACTGATTTCGGGGTAGCACCCCTCATCAGGCAGGCAAGGTTGAATCGAGTGGCATAGCAAGCACGAGATCCATGTCTTGGCATACCATATGCAACTTATGCTGACCTTTGCAACACAAAAGGTTGATAAACGGAGTGCTGAAACATTTCAAACACCCCAATCACTCTCAGTCACAGATCTGGGTTAAATCCATCGTTCTTTTGCTCACCACCCCACCCAAAAATTGCATTGACCTAGAGTAGAGTGGTACAGGTTGGAGTAGAGAGGTATAGCGTGAAGTGGTGTAAAGTGGGGTGGTGACGAGTTCAGTAGAGTAGAGTGGAGTATTTATGGTGTGGTAGCACACTCCCATTGCAGGCAACACATTTTCAGTTTAAATGACCATTGCATTTGCACAAACATATAGTTTTACTAATAAAACTATACAGTGCACAGACGAAAATGTGTGGAAATTGCATCACCTAGTGTAATGATTTGTTTGGTTCACATTAAAGTATGTTTCCACCACATTTCATAAATCACAAAAAATGTGTTTAATTTGTGTTCCTAATACTGATAATGTCTGAAATACAGAGTTCATTTAAATGTTGTCATATGCTAGAAAAAATCTTTCCCACCCCCAGTACCTAGCAAGATTGCCAAATAAATCCTCTCACTTTGAAGTCAAAGAAAGAAAAGTAAATAATCGGCTTCAGAAGACAGCGCCTGACGTTTGACCCCAGTCTTTGAATGCACAGCAAATGTGACAAGATAAGAACAAGATTTACAGGCCTGTTTACATAAAGGGATCAATTGGAAGGAAACTGTGAATAAGGTTTGGGCAAGGGAAGTTGCAAACTCAAGCTGGACAGCCGAAAACAAAGCCAGCAATAGGAAAGCAAGAAAATGTGAGTTACAAACCACAAAGCCAATGGCAAGCAACGGGCAAAATACATTACTAGGTCACCTTTCTGAATGTCCCCAAGATGTCTTTATCTCACCAGACATCTGCGCTCTCTGGTAGGCTGTTCCTAAAATTGAAGGGCAATGGCAATTAAGGGGAGGAAAAGATAACCAACTAGTTAGTATAATGTCCTGGAGTATTAATGGCTTCATAAACACCTAACATAGGGGTGGCTTCTTAGTGTAAATAAGAGCTATTCTGACTGACACACTTTTCTCCAGTAAGTATGTACCTCAAACACAGAAATGCTTGAATGGGTACAATGAAACTTGGTAGAAGATGTAATATGTGCCGGACAGAACTGGCACATTAGAGGTACTGCAATCCGTGATATATATATATATATTTATATAAATATATATATATATATACACACACACACACACACACATAGAAGATTTAAAGGAACATTAGAATAATGGTGCTCGCAACATCACAGTAAAGATAATGGAGTGGTTAAAGGCCAACAATGGCTCGTACAGAGCTTCTGCTCCAACAATCCAATGTTTGCCTTTCTGTTTCTACCTTTTAATTAGAACATTCTATTCTCGGTGGGTGGATTGTACTAATGGCATTATAGCGCTTCTGCTTTGCGGTATTTACTAGGTGGAATGTAGTAATGGCATTATAGCGTTTCTGCATTGAGCCGTACCGCCCTCTTCCTTGTTATAGTCTCTGCTCTGCTGCTGTGGTGTATTACTCCAGTTGAGGGCCTTTAACAACCACACAGCCCTTAGTACCAGGCTATAATTCTACAATAAACAAAAGTGCTCTGGTAGTTAAAAACGCGAGTGTGAAGTAGCCACCATCAGTGGAAATGGATCCAGTTTAAGGACCAGAAGAGGATGAACTTAGATAATGGGATTATCTGTTACCAGATACAGTTCCATTTCCTGCAATGTATGCCTCTTCAGGAAACTTTAACCCATCTCTTAAAGATACTGTGGAAACTGAACCATTTTGTGATAATTAGTTAGAAGGCATTAAGTTATCCATTCGAAAAAATATATATATTTGTATACCTTGAACATATCGAGATTGAAAAATACCATGAAGCAATTTTGATATTTATTCCCTATCAACTCCACATCATAATAAAAGGATTACAAGACAAGGAATCCGGATTTCCAGAGTTGTAATTGACATGTATGGGGAATCCCTGTCTAAATTAATAACTCAAAATGAGAGTTATTGCTGCCATGAGTCAGTTGAATGACTAGGAATTAAAGGTCATATATAAATAATGGGGCACACTGCATCCGGACATATTTCCAACAAAAGCTTAGATGTTGGTTCCTTGCTAGCAGGCAGTGGCAACCAAGAACTACGGGTAAGCTTTCCACCGTTTCCTCTGATAATAAGGGTCTTAGCTAAAATGAAGAAGAAACCCATCATTATAGTTGCAATAGCTGCAGGTTAATTGAGAGGGTTCTGGGTCACAGCAATTCACCATGGAAGCCCCAATCAAGTGCCAGTTGTTAGTAACAAAAGAGCCAATTCTTCACTGCAGTGCCAAATCTATTCTCTGGACATCATGGCTCCTAAACACCTGGGCCCAGTTTAGGTATCTGGCACACTGTGGTCAGCTCAGACGCAAACTCTTGACAGATTGCGGCTACGCTGAGGAGAGCATTTAAGTGAATAGCAGAGCTGTGGACTGAAACTGAAACTCTGACTTTCACAGGAGCCACACCATCCTTTGTTTAAATAAATTGATGCCTGGGACTTCCCTTTGACCCCTTGTCACCCTCCGTAGGAGTGCCCTCAGAGAACATACCGACTGTGCGCAACCTCTGTGGAGTACAGTCAGTGTGCCTCCTAACAACTTTTTTGCCACTGCACCCACATTTGTAATGTGGCACGGATGCGAAGGCAAAGTGCTTCCTCATTTACACAGGGCAATGCCCTCTTGCAAATGAAGTTACACCCCACCGAGATCGCACAACTCGTAATGTGTGCTTGCATGATTAATATTATAGAAGGGGCCACATACGCACCTGTGGCCTCTTCTCCAAGGCAGTCTGGAAACCTGCATGCGTAACTCCTGGATATGTCGAGCTGGATCCCATGACCTGAATATATGTGCTGATAAGCAGTAGATGTTGCCAATTGTATCGAGAGAAGGATATATGCACCATTTGTCTTCACATCTCAACCAGCTTTTAACATATCTGCTCCATCTGGCAAAAATTCACCCTAAAATCCAATTTGCAACAACCTCTTCATTTAGGAGAACAGAAAGCTCCATTTCTGTTCTTGCATCGACAAATAAGTGAGTTCATTAAATTATTTTTCCGGGTTTTTTCTACTAGTGAGAAATACACCAGTGTACAGGTACTAAGTGCAGGCCTTTCTAAGTTCACAAGTGCCTCCACTGTGTTTTCTCATAAAGCTGAGATGAAGTACTAATCGTGGAAAATCGCTTTTTTTGCTTGTTGTCATGTCCTCTATGCATATAGTTTAGAAATAATGTTTTGTCTAGTTCTTAAACTACTTGGTAGACCTTAGGAAGAACCCTTATTTTTTAGCAACAGGCAGCCCTGCTGTGGCTCGTGTCAGCCACTGAATTGCTGGAATCACCAGTTGACCTGCATCATTCAGCCCCATCAACAGACCTACTCCCGCTGTAGGTGGCTTCTATGAGACCAACTTCTCATGGGGGCCTTATGGCCTGATCCTTTATGCCCTTTATCAAAGACCAGGCATGCTTCCCAGAGTGCCTCACGCCAACGTCTAGAGGACTGGCCTATCTGGGTAACCTGGTGCTGTAGTGGTCCTTTGCCCATTTGGCCTCAAATTAGCGCTATTGAAACAGCCACCCATCACTGAGGGCACATGGCCTTCATCCCTAATTGTTTTTACTCAATGTAGGGCTCTTCAATGGAATCTCAAAATTTAGAGTAACATGCAGTGCCAGCAGCACCAAGTTCCACCCCATATGCATCGTTGCAATCTCTTGAACTTATTGTGATCTGCATTTTTATCTTTGTGCCTCTGTTGCCCTGGCAAATCCCTTAAAAATCAAAGCCAGAGCCAAACACCTAAACTGTGATGAACAATTGACCCCCATGAACCCAATGTCCCAAATTCTAGCCCTGGACAGTGAGAAATTCACTATTGCAAAACATCCCGGGCACTGCAGCCTAGTAATGGCCGATGGCATGCCTGCCCAGCACTAGCCCAAGAAAAGCACAATTTCAAGTCCTTCCAGGGCTATAGTCCCAAAATATCCTAATCACAAAAAAACTTGTTTATATTTTTCTTTTCTGTTTCTATTCTGAGGAAAACACTACAGTGGTCAGCACAGTCTTCAGTATTAGAAGGCCTTTTTCTCCTACCATTGAGAGGTCCCACTGTGCCTTCTTTCTTCTAGTCTTCCTTTTGTTTGTCTTTCTTATTCTCCTGTTCTTGACGTACTGCACCATGATGCTGCCACTTGCATATGATGGAATGCTGGGTGGAACAGCATGAGCAGCGTGCTTTGGGCATCATCTAATGCATCTGGGGTGACTTGGTTCTTCATGGCAATGCCATGCATCGGTGTAACAGCAGAAGGCCATCTTCAGAGGTGTAATGCAAGCACCTGCAGTGCAGGGATTTCCCCCAACCTTTCAGGGGCTCCCCAAATCTTCAAGGGGCCCCCTTTCAGCCCAAGGCCGATGAACATCTTGAGATGGCAGACTAAGCAACCGATGTTTACAATTTGTAGAGACGCCATCATTTTGTGTTACACCACTGGCCAGCTTGCTAGCATATCGAGATTAAAAGATCTTTCGTTTGCATTATCCTACATCCCCACCCAAAGTCCCTTGAAGGTGGCTCATTATTGATTTCCATATGGAAAATATGAACGCTGGTACACTCATACCGCTGCATAGCTCCAGAAGGAATGAATTAACAGAATGAATTACTTTCAGCTATTACTTTATAAGAAAATCCTCAGGGACAGTTACTTCTCTTTTTAGCATCTCCCTGACAAGCATTAATTAGCTAGCTGTCCTTCCTTCAAAAGAGACACTGGTTCCAAACACCAATAAGTCTAACCGTATACTTCCTGGGCCCTGGAAGCAATGGTTCACTTTAGTAAGAATTTGTCACAGCTAATGCAGTTTGGATGTTCATTAACTTCTTTTGCAAAATCTGGTATATATTTGATAGACAGTGAATAATAGAAATACAATAGCTCGGACCATCACTTTTAGGGTATAGTAAGTTTAAAGACCTGTTTTATGGCTAGCAGCATATAAACTATATATACTATTGGCCACTGCCACTAAGAGCCGTACTGTACAATTATTGTCATTTTCGGTATTGATGCATTTTACCTCGTTTAATGAAAGTAATGTTTTTGAGAAATTGCACTGTGTTTTTTGCTTAGTTAACGTACATGGGATTCAGTCAAGAGGCAGCAAAGGGAGCTCTGCAGCTGTACAGAGGCAATATTGAGCTGGCAGCGCAGACGTTGGCTCACAATCAAGGGGTTCTTGCACCTGAACTATTAAACATGCTGTCACAATTGCCTGAACAAGGAGAGAGTTCTGCAGGTTCTGTTGCAGGTAAGGAAAGCCCTTGGTCTATCTTTCTATTACTTGATCTTTCATTGTCTCCAACTCTTACATTTTACGTCACTTCCTATATTGTACTTCACTCTGCTTGGGGCTTCATCATGGTACAATGTGTGTTAGTTAATGAGCAGTATATTACTTTGCCCCCCCCCAAAGGCCCCCCAATTATGACGGGATAACGCATTGATCAACTGTGAACATTCAGTCTGCTGCATCTCCTTTTCAGTTGCATATAGAGAATATATTGCCCCAAAATACAGTGTTAAGTTGTTCTTGTTACATAACTAAAATCAAACACATCTAGGGAATTTATAGTGATTGGAAACAATCTGTTGTGTATTTGGTTACCTGAACTTAAAGTGCCCAGAAGTCCTAGATTGACCAGTGCACCAAGATCAAATTGCACAGCACTCAATGGGTGTATGTATATATGGGTATGTATATAGTGCAGATATATCTGTAATATGTGGAGGAGATGCTACACTTGTACTTGCTGGGTTCCCAGATGAAAGCACTGAATAGATTGATGAATGATCATGGTTCACAACATCAAGAAACTCTGCAAGCTGAGGCTTCTGTCACTTCAGGATGTGGTGTGGGATTCAGCATGGCATGTCAAATACTCTTGGATCTAGCACGGCTCCATGTTTTGAGAGATCTACCAGCAAGAAGTCTCCTTGTTGTCAACCAGAAAAGACTTTACCAAATCCTCTCTGTGCTTGTGTTACTTTTTTATTCCACCTGTACCTCCGAAGAGAGAGAGATTTTGGTGGAGACATGCCTCTTTCACTCCCTCTCAAGGTAAAACCTCTCACTTTTTGACTCGGCAACCTTTTCATTTTCAACAACTCTGTGCCCAGATGGGCAGCGGTAGATCACTGTTCATTAATGGTGGTGCTGGGAGATAATTTAAGATTGTGTAACTGAATTTGTGCTTTTCACATTTGAATTGGACAGCGAATATTACATTTTTTTATTTGTCATTTTAACAAACAGCATTAAAGTTTTTAGTCATTGCAAAGAGGCATCACTTAATAACAGCATGTGGTAAGGAAAGGAAGTCAGTAACCACATGACAAATGTCACCAATCTGTTACACCATGCACAGTTCGTATATTAATGTAAAAATAGTAAGGTATAGTGACCTACCGGTTCGCCAAATCTGCAATCAAACCACATTGAGTACACGATTTTACAGAATTAGGCTTTGCACTCCCTCCCCCTTTAGGTCAGGTAATCTTATCAAGTAACAGCATTGACTAAGTATGTTTAAGGGAACCCCAGTTATCCCTGGACCTGGACAATTGGTGCATCAATTCCGCATGTAACTCAAGCTGTTGTTGCAGTGGACAAGACCAGACAGCTATTGTTTTAATTTAGGGGACCTGCCTCTTCCCCAGTGTCAAGCTACCTGCCATTTATCCAGTAAGAGTGCCTGTGACATAACCCCCTTGTGCAGAGATTCTAAATATTTTACCTGCCCAATAGAGCAATTATATGATCCGGCTGGATAGTACACTCAGACATGGCAGCCAAGGCAGCCAGGATATCTTGCCAGTATAGCTGTACCGCAGCACAGAACCATGCTAGATTCAGAAATTCTGCTTCCAGTGAGCCGGTTCATGCGCTGTTGAATCTACTCTGAGGCTAGGCCTTCACAGTAGCTTAGGAGTGTAATATGCCATTTGAAAGTATTCGTAACATATGATGCTCAGCCTAGTGCTTGACAAGATCAGCCCATTTTGTGTGTAACAAAACCTACAAACCTCTTCCAAAATCTAAATGCCCAGTTCTACCTCCCATTCCACGTGGGGGTGCCATTTCTGCCAGTGGCTCCTGTGCTGAGCAGTATAGTGTAGATATTAAGTGAATGGTGGTTTTGGTTCCCAACACCATTCATTTCCAGAGTCGAAAAAGGTTTACTTTCAGCAAGGTAAATTTGGATCCTAGCTCTTTGCAGATACTTTGCGACCTATAATATAGAAGCAAATCGGCGTGTATGATCTAGTTCCGTTAAATTAGCTAACTGTGATAAAATGAGCTTCCTTCGCGGAGATCTACCATGTAAAAAAAGCCCCAGGCAGTAAGCTGTGGTATGCCCTTCCTTTTTATGGTTACCTGGCACTAGTGGGTGATGTCTGAGAGGCATGCAGGATGAATAGGCAATATTTAACCCCATTCTTTGTGTAGTCTACCCCAGGCACTTATGGTGCATGTGGTAGTGGCTATATCGCAAGTCTTTCATGGGACTAGTATACCAATCAAAGATGAAAGGGGGATTTGGAATACAGCATCTCATTCTAAGTCCAGGTGTAGACAATAAGATAAAGGCTGACACCAGTATATCATGAAGTCATTCTGAGCATAGCAGTAGTATGGTTTCAGAGTCTGAGCTTCAAACTACCCTACCCCCACTAAATGGCAATACAAGAGTGTTCCACCTGACTCTAGGTTGCTTGCCTTCCAAAGCAAACCTGACTAATTGTGTTCTGTGCATTATAAAAAAGAGAGGAAGAGAGTGGGAAAAGTGTTCACAAAGTATTAAAGATGCTTCAAAAGTATTACCATATTCATTATCCTGATTCAGCCTGCAAGTGAAAAAACGGCAGTAAGATCTAGGGCCAGATTTAGCAATGTCAGAATTTGCGATTCTGAAATTGCGAGTCGGTGCAACTCGCAATTTCAGAATCGCAAATCCTGATGCAGAACTGTGTCTCAGACACCGTCTGCGACTCGCTATGGGGTCGCAAAGACCCACCTCATTAATATTAATGAGGTGGGTCGCATTTTGCGACCCCATAGCGAGTCCCTGCACTCACAGGGATGGTGGCCTGCTGAAGTCAGCAGACCTCCATGTCTGTGACTGCTTTTTAAATAAAGCAGTTTTTTTTTGTTTTGCAGCCCGTTTTCCTTGAAAGGAAAACGAGTTGCAAAATAAAAAAAATAACGAAACCGTTTGGTTTCGGTTTTTCAGAGTAGGCAGTGGTCCATTGGACCACTGCCTGCTCTGAAAAACCCTTTTTGGCAACATTCACAAAGGGGAAGGGGTCCCATGGGGACCCCTTCCCTTTTGCGAATGGGTTACCACCAGTGTGACACTGGTGGTAACTGCAAATTAATTTGCGACCGCATTCACGGTCACAAAGCAATTCTGTATTGCGATGCGAGTCGCAAATAGGAAGGGAGCACCCCTTCCTATTTGCGAGTCGCATTCACAATTTGCGAGTCGGTACCGACTCGCAAATTGTGAATGTGCATTGCAAAAGGCCTTTTGCATGGCGCAAACTGCGATTTTCGCAGTTTGCACCATGCAAACAGCTTTCTACATCTGGCCCCTAGTGTGTTATTTCATCAGTTATTTTATCTAGCACTGTACTGTAGTTTTCATGCAAAACAACTTCCCCATCTTGGTTAAATAAATTACCAGATATTTTGTGAAACCTGTACACCCTTCTGAGTAGTCGGATACAAGTTTAGCAGTTTTGTCAGTCAGGAGACAGATCAAGGATTTATTCCAGTTGATACAGGCACCTGATAATATTCCAAATATATATTCGCTTAAGGTGTTATTGAGATACTCATTCAATTATTTTTTTTGTAATGCATAGTGTCATGTTGTCTCCTTACATGGATAGTAGAACATTAATCTGATGGTGGACTGATATACATTCTCTGAAGACTTCTGTCACAGCTTTGCAGCTAGAGTCTCCAAGGCCCATTCAAAAAGGACAAATGAGAACGGCAGCCCTGCATTGTCCCATGCTTTATCACAGTAGGTTCAGATAAGATAGTGTTGTTTCACGCTGTAGCTATTGGTGGAGTGTAGAGAAGTCAGATCCAATCCAGAAACTGATGGAGGCATCTAAAATAATTACTTCCAGATCAGTGTGCTGCAGACTGTGAGCTGTTGAGTGGCCTGGAATCAAGCCAGACTAGTCTGACATTACCAGGTCAGGTATGATGAGTATTAAGCCATTAGTAATCAGGTTGGCCAAGATTCTAACATCTTTATTGATCATGGATAGTGGACAATATGATTCTCAATTATGTCAGTTTACGTGCTTGAGTAGAGCAATTATCACTGCCTCTCACGTTGATAGTGGGAAGATCTGCTTTTCCCAAGCCTCCTCAAATACTGTCAGCATATGTGGGGCAAGAGTATTAACATATGCTTAATAAACCTCAGCTGGCAGACCATCCTACCCTGTACTCTTATTATTAGGGAGCCCTACCAAAGACTAATAGGATTTTGTCCAACTTGAATGACTGTACTAGGGAATTGACACTGTGCATCACTCAGCCATCCCAATGCAATGTCCTCTGGGTTCCCTGCTATCTGTGTTAGATTTACCTCTCCTATGGTGGAAAATAAACCTGCATAGAAAGAGAAAACATATAAATGATCTGGCTGGTAGAATGGTGTGGCGGATGCCATGCACATCTTCAATCTCCAAAACATCATTAGATGACATTACATTTGTTTAAAACGTTGATACATTTCCCACATAGTTACTGGTTTAGACACAGAATGATTAGGTAACTTACAGAATCGAATTTCCAGTTTAGTGACGGAGGCATTATTAGAACTGCAGGATTTTGTTGGGAGGGAAAATGTTGCTGAGTCAGCTAACAAGAGGTCTTGTCTCGAGAGAAAGTGAAAGAGGCATGCTTCTATCAGTCCTTGTGCATGAGCTCACTCTTTCCTTAGGTATAAGTGGCATAAAAAGGACAGGCTGTGAGTGATTTTGGTCAAGTCCTCTTCTCTGGTTGACAACCAGGAGGCTTGTTGTTGAGTGATCACTTGAATCCTAGAGCAGCTTAATGCCCACGAATATTTGACACTCAATGCTTAATCCCACACCGCATCTTGTAGTAACAGAAGCTTTCGTTTGCAGACTCTCTTGAGATTGCTTACCATCATCTCCAGCATCATGCATTAATTTATTCACTTCTTCTATCTGGAAATCCGGTTAAGTTTGGGTGTAGTATCTGCTTCCCATATTATAGCTACATCTTTCATGGCTACTAGCTAGCTCTGCTTCAGTAGCAACAAATACCCTATTGTGATGCATGTCCCTTTCCAGATGCCTGACGGTCTACATTTGGATTGGCCTTTCATCATCTTCCAGCATATTACATTTAATGCCTTTTGCTGTACCTCCCCCACAATTGTTGCACCCCAACACATTGCCAGATCATATGAAGAAATCTACTTTTTATCTCACACTTGCAAACTTCTCCCTGTTTTCTGTATATTGGTGGACATTATTGTACCCTGTGGAATTATCAAAATCATATTAACTGAAATATGAAGATGATTATCCCCTATTTGTTCCCAAAACCCCCTGACCGTCAAGCAACTCAAGGGGATGTTCCACCTATTTAAATGGCTTTGTGAATTTCTCATGGTCTCTAAGGAAACATAAGTGCAGTTCTTCACACATAGTGGATATAGGTATTATCTGTGAACCCTTCACCAGAATAGTAGCATTTACCATAGGGGCTTGGCAGATATCTGAAAGTGTTTAACTCATTGCAACAAAAGCTTGGCTCAACAGTATGTCCTGGTAAAGTTATTATTCAAATTAGACATGTTCTGTACCTCTGGAAATATCATTAAATAGTTGAGTACCTTTTTCACGTAGAATCCTGTATCACTGGCCCTCGTAACTTCAAACCTTTGGGCTGAACCATCTTTCCCCTTTGGGTGTTTTTCCCTCCCAGCCCATAAGGGTTACCTGATGTTATTTTTCTTTATTTAGCCTACTGTCAACCAGAATGTACTCTACATATTGATGACAGTCTGAACCTCTGACAAAGATGAAGGAATAAATCTTTATTAGGGGACCATGATCAGTGGGCACAATGAACTTGAAAGTATAGCAAATAAATCAGTTGATATCTGCTCACAGCAGACTAACAAGAACATATAAGGAGAACAGGCCAACAACAGTGGGTTGTGATTTATATGCCTGACAGTAAGCCCAAAATATTAGTATATCAATATAAGCTATCATTCATTTAACCCAATTGGCCAAAGCAAGAGAAGACATCAGACTCTGAGATTTTTTGAAAGATATTATGAGTAGGGGGTGATGTTCTTAAAACATTGGTTTTCAGTTCATGTTATTTTTCCTTTATATAGTCATTCAACTACAATATCAGATCAGCAAAATTTCAAACAGCACTGCCAAACTGGTTTCATATCTATCTGTGGCAGAGGCAGTGCCACTTTTCAGAGAGTAAATGATGCCCTCTGGATTGCCACAAACTACCTCACATTTTGACCTTCCTCAACCTGTATGCACCCTTCCACAGCATCAACTGCCAAGCACTAATCCACATATTGCATCATGCCTGGCTTCTCTAATATATGCAAAAAGAACAGATGATGAACCAAATGCTGAACTAATCAACCATTCGCATCCCACTCACAGATCTAGGCCTAAATCCATCGTTTTTGCTCGCCATGGCATTCCAGTTAGGACCCAGCCATATGCAAATCAGTCTTGACCCTGCTCCCCATGGGAACAGTCCATCTCAAACTGCCAAGCCAGGTCCTCCCTGGACTGGAAACAAGCATCCTGGGACCGGTTTCGGGGTATCTTTCCTCATCAGCCAGACTAGCTTGAATCATGGTCTTACAATAGGTTTTCCTATTTAACTAACCTATAACACTTCGTCTAGATGGGAATTTGAAATGAAGACCCCAGAAACAAGTCCTCTCCTGCAGAGTGGCTCAGGGTTCCCTCCTGATCCCACAAAGAATCTCATGAAGCGCTACTTACTGGCACTAGCATAAAGATTCACTAGTACACCAATTAATTCATCTCTACCTGAAAATCTCCACTGCTCACATCACTCAATTCAAAGCCTGTCTCATTCTTATTTAGAATTGAATGTCCAGCATCATCCTAAAACGCTACGTGACCAAAGCCGAATTGCTGTTGTTTGCCAATAGTAACAATGAATCATAGGAGTTTGAGCCTGGCTTTCTGGCATAAAGTTGGAATAATTAATCCCCCAACTAATAGCAACCTTTGGTTTCATCCTTGACACCTCTACTTCAAATATTACATTGCCAAGAAACCAATCTGAGAGTTTTACCCTGGGTCCCCTGAAAGGCAACCTGGAAGTGGCAGCACTTCTCACGAAAGGCGTAAAGAGCTTTGAGTGTTTCAGTCCTGCCTTATGGAATTATGCTAAAACCTCCTCTAAGCCTACATAATTTTCAAAATAAGCTACTTGGCACAAGGAAACCAACTAGCACTCTTTCATAGCAAATAAACCTGGCAGACAAATGAACCTCAGGTGGAGAGCCCTACACCAGAAGCCAGGACATCACTAGACAGGAAACAAAAAAAGACAGTTGTGCTGCATATGTGGTCTCACGATCTGTAACAAGATCATCAGAACTGCCCCAACCCTTTTGCAGTTCAGAAAAGAGCTGAAACCCCACTTCTTCAGAGTACACTATGGCCCTCATTACGAACCTGGTGGTCTTCTGACCACGGTGGCGGTCTCACACACCCCCTTCACCCTGTCCACCCACAATCACTCACACACTCTGACACGCACCCACAAATAGCCCCCTCCCCCGCATTCACGACATTTACACACTCAAACACACACCCCTCTCCCTTGTCGGTTGATTCACTTACCTCTTCCGTCGAGGAGGTTGCCCGGGAGGGGAGAGGTCCCGGCACTTCCACTGCCGGTAACGCCCCGCTATCCGGACACCGCCACGCCATTTTACAGGTTGTAATACGGCGTGCAGCGTCCTTTTAGTGTGGAGGTGCCAGTAGTGGAACCGCCTCTTCTCCGCTGACCGCCAGCACGACTGGTGTCGGAATTAAATCAGTCATAATAGGGCGTTCTTAAGACTGCCAGCACTGACGGTCTTTCGACGTCCTCGGCTTTTGCAGTCTTACAAAAAGACCGCCGAAGTCATAATGAGGGCCTATATGTCCAAAAAAAAAGAACTCAAGGATTCACCACCTGTCAACACTTTGAGTCAGTGTAAGTGATCCTCAATCATAATTCATGATTTCTTCCCCTGTAAGAGTTCTATTGCCCTGTAGGTAGCCAGGTGCTGTACAAATACCTATGCATATATACCCCCATCTTTCAAACAGCACATAGTTTAGGATTTTCAGGGAGCTATAGATGTTCAACACTCATTGAAGCATTTTCTGTTCTACTGTTAAGACTTAAGTAACATTGCATTGGGGAACACTGTCAAGCTACAGGTGGTCAAACTTCTGAAACCCTTTTGAATGCAATTAAACACAAGAACTTGGTTTTGCCGACAACACTTAGTGCAAATAAGTAATTGTGAGTTTGCTCATTGCATTATTGCAAATCTGAAATAACATCCCAAGCAGTGAAAGAATGAGGAATGATTTGTTGCCTTAGGCTGTCTAGCACCTCTAATCAGGTGAAAAAGCTGTTTCTCTTCTTTTTCTAGTTTATTATCAACCCACAATTGACCTGCAGAGATGGCCACTCTCCTACCCTTAATTGTCCAAAATGGTTTTACTTGCAAAGTAAGTGAAGCCAAAAATACATACCTGGGCTGTCACCTGCTGAAAATGGATCATGTCCTCTTTACACACATCAGCCACTCCTTACTCTTGTAATGTTTGATATTTTCTGAGCTTCAGGAATTTTGGATGAGCCTAGAAACTGCAGTTAAAAGACTTGGGAAAGACAAGACTGTCCTTTAAATTCTCTAGGCATCTTCTTTCATTAATGATTTAATGCCCAGCTTTAAAAAGGCATCTAGTGGTCACGAAGATAGTCACAATGGATGTAGTTGACCACCAAATTATGGGTCTGCTAAACATATCCTTTTAATATTTGGTTATGGAATATTAAGAGTTATTGGGTTAACAGCTCATAAGGTGTGGGGGTTTTATACAGCCCTCAATTTTGATATCTGTAGATCCACGTTTACACTTCTGCCCTTTGCGAAGTACAATAATGATCTAGAGGAGAGTCATGAATTTACTGAAGCATGTAAGTATCTTTAAAAAATATGACATATGCTACCCAATATTGCATGATGCGTCTTTGAAGCTTGACTTAGTGTAAGGGTACTGATTTATGGTGGTGTCTGACCTAATGAGTAAATGCCTCTGCCCCACAGGTGGAGAAAGGTACATTGCATTTAAACATTTCATCTACAGTGGTGGTTGTAACTGTCCCTGAAGAGCCCCCTGCAAGTGTGATGATAGAGGTGCTTTAGTCATTGAAGGCAGTTGATCATGTCCAGTCAACATGGTGGTATTATTGTCATTTAATTTGGTCACTGAAAATGTAGCTCTAAGTTGGTAACATTTCCAGCATCCAAATTAGATGTGTGCTGTGAGTATTCTTCAAGAACATCAAGGATATTTCTGTGTGGGTCCGTGCAAGGTCACCATGGTTCCTATGGAGGTCTTACATGGAGGAAAGTGTTGGCAAACTGGTATATATGTTTCAATTGGACGGCTTGTCTGATGCTTTTTCCGCTAGTCAAATCATACAGTGGCATTCTGAGACAGAGCAGGTATTGGTTCCGCTGTCAGGAAGACTGCCTTATCTTGCAGGAGAACGTAGAGGTGGGCATACAGGTTTTGTGTTTTTTTTTTTGTCAGAAGTCCTACTAGTGGCCATTTCTAAATCCCTCCCTTAGCCACCAAATTCTCAAAGATTTTACCTGGTTCTAGGTGCCTTGTTCACCACTATCTTCAGTGGAGCATTAAGAGGAAGTCTCAAATATAATTTTTGAACACTCAAGATTTCACTGAAAAGGGAAGAGTAATGGAGATAATTTGAAGTGTTAATCAAGGCAATTTGCTTTGCCAAGGGTTGTTTTTTTTACATTTTCTCCAAAGTGGCCTCTGTAGAATAAAAAACTAAAAAAACGCTGGATGGAGGGTTTTGAAGTAATGATTCATCCTGGCCCTTTACACTGGAGACCTTACACTCAGTACCTTAATAATGAATAAGTACGTTTTCTATTACTACTCAAAGAATTAACATTGACTTCTTCTTTATAACTTCAGTGTCTGAAGCCCTAATATTGATAGTTTTTTCCTTAGTAGTTCCAATACTTTAAAATTTACAGCCACTCGGAGTTCATTAAAATGACTTCCTTCAGTCTGTTTTTCAGCTTTTATGAAAGACTTAATTTATAGTTATTTGTCAGTCCAGTGAACCAAGTCATCCATATCTTCCCAATTATTACATTTAAGAATTCAGACTAATCACGGACAAATGGAGTTCCAACCTATGAATCCAAAGGAGCTCAATGACTGCTTAAGATAATTTCCATTAGGAAACTGACGCTCTCGCCCTATAATCTTTGCCTTCTGTATTCTCTCACTGAGTAGGAATGGCCCTTTTGTCCCAAGATGTCCAGAAGAACACTTAGGAACGGATTGGACTTTCTCAGAGGCAGATGGCATTCATACAGTAATCACAGTTAACTATAGGTGAGTAGTTGACTCATGCAAGGCTGGCAGTATTTACTATTGCCACCTCTTTGCTGCTTGAAACCATCTTGCTGCCTCCTCTCAAAGTGCAGAAAAAAGGAAAAACTCTGGTTATACCTTTCCAAACATTCATTGCATTGAAGCACTAGATCTCAACAGGTTCACTGTTAAGAAGAATGACTTTAATCTAGGCATTCTTAAGGCACTCAGTATTGAAGGATACACCATTGAATATCAGCATTGAGCTCGCCTCAACATTTACTAAGGTGTTTAATTGAAAAGATGCGTTTTTCCTTGTTTCATCTAAAAGGGACACTCAGTGAAGACTTGCCTCTGGACCCATCACCTCAGAAAATATCTTGCAAGAGAGAAGACAATGCTGCCATTGTCTCATGTAATGGACAAAAGACTGCATATGACCATGTAACTGCCTCAAGCTCCGTCACAAGGGAAACCAAATAAGGTGCCACATTGTTCACTTATCAGTAGGATACTTGCACATCCCTAAAAGTCTCAAACTTGGAGTTATTCCACTTTGTCATTCATCATTGGGTCCTTATATGACCACCTCTTCCACAAGATCTCCAGATTCTCATCAGTAAATTTGACTTCTTGGCTCCAAACGTAGCATTTTTCTGGGTAAGGTAAGTCTCCATGATTTTTTAAACCTTGAGTTATAAAGACCCATTGGTCCTGTTATTCCTGTGTTAACTACAAAATACTGTGGAAATTGTGAAACATCAGCAGCAACAAAGCAAATATCAAGGCTGGAAAGAAAATAAACGTAGCAGAGCAGTACTCGGCCTTCTGAAAAACTCACTAGAGGAGTTGCTGATGATTACGATGACAAAGAAAAGTTATCTTAATCTGTACCACCTTTATTCCACCATACAATGAATTAAGGGACACTGAAGGTCATTGAAAGTCAGAGAGAAGTGCAACTGTCTTCAGCATCTGTTATTAAATTGACAGTAGCTCCCAATCAATGACTCCGTCTCTCTACCCTCATTGTTACCTCTCCAGTACATATGAAGCCTCACAGAACATTTGGAAGTGTGACAGAATATAATAAAAGTCAAGTAAATGCTAGGTATTGCCAACAATGGCTATAGGCTGAGGTTTTTAACTTCTTATACTACCCTTCTTTCAAGTTAAAAGCCTTACCATTTTTAGATGCATATTTTTTTTATATCCAACTCCTCCTAGACGCAAGAAATTCATAATGTTTGCAATCCATAGTTTTCCCAAACTGCTAAACCAGCCCCAAGCATGTTTTTTTCTGACGTATGGCAGTCATGGTAGCACATCTCAGATGAAGACAAACATAGGTGTATATCTCTAAGTGTCTCCTTATCGAGACAACTGGTTGCTCAAACTAAACTCAAGAGAAAGCAAAAGAAATCTTGACACTGATGTAAAAACCATTCATAAGTAGGGTAGAGATATTATTTCAGCAAGTGAGCAGCTGTCCTGGTGCAGATAATTCACTACCTAGAATCACAGGGCAAATAAGCATCCTTCCCAGGAAAGACAATTTTTCACTTCCAGCAAACTTAGCTGACATCTTGCCACATCACTTCCTCAGATAGAAAATAGCATGCATAATCATAGTTCCCAGTACTCGATTGTACGTGAGACTTTTGCAGGAGTGCATGAATGACCAGTGAAGTCAGCGCTCCGAGAACTGGGAAGACAGATTGATTCTATTGGGTCCGATTGATTCTATTGGGGCAGATTTGCAGCTATATAATGACTACATATAATTATAGATAGGTAACAGTGAATAATCGGGTTGTTTTCATCGAGGGTTTATAAGTCACAACAAATAGATGAGAGCAAAGTTTGAGTTACTATGATGTCACTCAGACCACCAAGATCTTCTGCCCCTTCTTTTGGCTGCTGTGAAGGGACAGAGAAATGATGGGGCAGCCATGCTTACCATGGCCTGACCTCCCTGTCCTACCAGTAAAAAAAAATATATATATATATATATATATATATATATATATATATATATATATATATATATATATATATATATATATATATATATATATTATAACGGCTTGCCATCCACCTTCTGTGCCTTCCAATCTCCTTCACACCAGATGTTGTGCTAAAGTCAGCTCTTTACCGATAGCCTCTTAGATAGCCCTATTGCTTTATGATGTAGCAACACTGACAAACAACTTCTATTTCTCACTGTTGCTATGTCAGAGAAGTAAATAATTAGATTCAGAGTATGTAAAATAAAAATACTGATTAAAAAAAAAAATAATAAGTGCCATTCCGACAGCAGATTCAATGTAGCCAGTATTGACGTGTATCCCAAATCTGAGCGTATGAGGAATTCCAATAAATTAAAGGTTGCTAAAAGGAGTCATTTTATCATATAATTAGGCTACATTGGCCCACCCCTCTCAGAAGTCATTCAAATCAGCAATTACTTGCAATAACAGTGTGATCTATATAGAAAGTTCTATGATGTACTAGCTCATCATTTGTTCCAAATGAAGCATGGTAAATGTAGGTCGAGGAACCTATCTAGCCATAGTTGAGGATAGCTCAGACTATATTTTGATGCCTCATACACAGGTTTATAGACTTGATAGCCACTGACAACCCTGGTGTATAAGTGAATAGGCTCACAGAGTAAACATAATCTTGTCTGAGACCCAGGCGCGGGTTATCACTGATGATGACCTAATGTAACTTTTAATGATTGAGTAAAGCTGTAAATAAATCTGTTTGCCAACTCAGGAAAAGCAAACAATTAAAGACTACTTCTCCGTGTTCTAGGAACCTAGAGCCAATTGTAATGATTTATTTTTGAATGGTCAGGGATATAGCCTACCAACATTGCCTTTAATGTCCTGATACAAAGGGTAGGCATAAAACTCCGGCAGTCCAGGGCATGCATAGAGGAAAACTCACATAGTGGACATGTGGTGGGTCACAAATCTCCTTCAACTATGTAAGCAAGCACCAAAAATATTTTCATGCAGACCAGAGCCTCTGCCTGTTGCTCAGGACAGTTTGTTATTGGAGTAGAAGCGCCAGAAGCCATGTTACTCATACAGGAGGCATTATGGGGAAAAATATTTTAACGGTTAATGAATTGTCATGGAAGTCAGGAGTTTCTACAGTGATATCCAGTTCCATGATGAACGTGACGTGTTTATATGGAACCTGAAGCAACGTGACTAAAGTGAGTACTTGTCTTTTGAAGAGAGAAAGACATGAGTTTTAAACATTACTGTCTTTTTCTCATTAACTATCCACTGAAGGGCAGAGCCTGTCACTAAGAGTATGGGACACTTTCCCTTCAGGAATTAGTGTACCTCAGATTCTCATCGGTACAGAAAAAATGCCAGGTAGTTTTTACTATGAATTAAGCCAAATAAAACATTGAGCCTAGGAACAGCAGTCAGGATCTATCACTAACATATGTCGACAGATGGACATTATAGATATTTAATGCTTGTTGTGATGGACTAGGATGTATTTTATATTTTGTTTCTTGGCTTTGTACAAATTCAAAATATGCTAGTGTAATAACTTTATCTTTGTTTAGACATTTTTGGGGTAAATGTTTGTAAATAGTTTAAGTTGACTTTTTTAACATTTTATTTTAGCAACCTCAAAGGAAGGGGAAGAAAGTGCTAAAGAGACAGAAGAAGATTCGGTGAAGGAAATCTTAGATGATATCCCAGAGCATGAAGAGGATTATCTTGATTTAACTCTAGAAGAAGAGGGACTTATTATTGCAGAATATTTATCTTACTTAGAGAATATAGGAGCAGCAAAGTCTCCACATGCTTAAACATAAAGATAAGCATATGTTTTTTTTTGATGAAGTAAATCTATGATACCGGCACCATTTTGGCTTTGGTGTTTGGTTTTATCAGCACTTGAATTTGTTTTGATTTTACACTTAGCACTTAATTTCACAGACTTTGTCTGCAGTTTAATGTTTGTTGACTATAAATATGTATCACCTCTTATGAATATAGTTTAAAAAATATCTTATGACTCCTAAAATCAGATACTGGTGCAAATGTAATTTTGGACAGTTACATGCACTTTGAAATCAAAGGAATAACTCTATGGGTTTTCAATGCCTATGAATTAGTAGCCTCATGTGGTAAGTACAAATAGATTAATTTACCAATTAAATATGAGCACTCAAAAGTACTTACTACAGAAAAGAGAAGCGTCCATTGAAATACCACCCCATAGCCCATGTTAGGGCAAGTGAAATGTAAATATTTCAAGTGCCAAGCCTGAAGATTGTGTAGCTTGACCCCTTTTTGAAGGAGGCACACTGTATACTTTAGAGAGCTGGCAAATTACATAAACAAAATGCAGTGGGTTAAAGAAAGCATGAAGTCCTGTGTGACAATCTATATCAAGTTGCTCATGACATTATAACCAAACTTTCAATTGCTAAACGATGTAAAGCATTCTGGAGATTTGTATAATTATTGTTTGGTGTGATGCCTGAACTCTGCAGGACCTTGTCCCGGCAATATTATTCCTATGAAAATACCATACGACAGCTGAAGTTTTTTCAATCTTGTTTTAATAAGCTCAAATTTGGTTATTTGCGCCAATCATAGGGCTCTTGTTAATAATAATGTTTATCTGTTTATTTGAACACCCTTTTCACACATCACTGAGAAGTGGAGTCAAAACATATATAACATGCTGATTGTCATGTAATAGTAACTTAAGAAATCGAATGGGATGGCACATGGGGATGAACAAATTAGAATAGTCTGTAAAATGGAAAAAAAATCCCAGTGAATTGAAAATGCAAAACAACCCCAAATTAGTATTTATGTGTAATTTCATCTACAAGTAGTCTTTAACCTCTCTTAGTATGAGGAACGCAATGAGAATGAACCAAATAATTTTCACTGGCTGTGATTTCTAAGGCACTTTGATACTATACTAATTTTAATATATTTAAATATGATCATCAGTTCTTTTATCCATTGTCTGATGAAAGGCTTCTGACTTATTTACTGAATTATATTTTTGTACCAAACTCCTTGAATCAGAAGCCTTAAAAGTGAACAGTGCATCGGCAGTAATTTGTTTCCTTTAATGTCTGAGGAAATGTGTATTACTTGTGCATGATGAGTGTGTCAATTGAGAAATCAGACTCAGGAACATTAGAATCACAGTATTGGTCTGTAACTGATCACAGCAAGACTTACTAGCATTTTATTTTAGAAATGTTGAGAATATATGCAATTTCCCCATATTTAGTGTTTTGAATCGCCACATATAATTTTCTGTCAAAATTAGCATCATTCATTTGTGGACTATTAATGTCAACAATGTTTCAAGTATAAACAATTGTCCACTTACAGAATGATCTTCTTTTATTGTGCGCTAATGTCTAGCAGTATGCAAACTATGTATTCTTACATTTGTTTATTTGAAGTTATTGAGCTACCAAATTGCATTAGTTCAGTTGAGAAGCAAGTCTGCTTTTGCACAAAAAAATGTCTGCCTTTTAAGGTTTTAGATCTGCTCTTTTTAACAAACTACCCTTTCAGTTTTGCATGCTTTTTACAAATTGCTCTCTACGTGCAGTCACTTACGAAGCACGAAAATAACAAAGCAGAATAAACAGATTAGTATTTTAAAGAGTTTAGGTGACAAAGGAATCATTTATTTTTGTTGTATAAGAATGTTGTAAGCTCTTTATATGGAATTTTTATAGGATTTGTTAGTATGCTTTATTATGAAGTGTTTGAAATAAACAAGTTGCATTAATAGCTAAATTATTTTTTTACCTTGACGTGTTTGATTCTGTTTTAAACGCTGAAATGAAATCATCTTTACTTGGTGATTCCCCCCACCTCCAACCCACCTCCCCCCCCCCACCCATAGAGGTGTAAGTCAGATTCATCACATAGACATTACACCTTGCCCTCTGGACTACACTGATAAAAACAACCAGTAATGTTCCTATATACCATCTGTTCCTTCGCTCCGTTTCCATAATTAGTTTGAAAACCTTTGGATAAAGTCTAGAATGAATCTAGAGGCCCTAAGAAATTAACGTGTTCCAGTCCTGCCCATTGTGTGTGCACCCTTGTCCATACACTTAATCAGTACAGGAACTTGAGAAACGAAAATAGCTCATATCCAAACTCCCAAAAATATAGTATTTCCGCACACAAAAATCAAACTCGATGATTATGTAAACTAGCTATCTGAACTTTATTCTGTTGGATTCACCAGAATCTGAAGTCGAATCTGGGTTTCTGTCAACGATGACTGAGTAAAAGCTGCCCTAAGTACCGTGCACTCTGTAAAAAGAAAAGAAAAAACTAAAACGGCTTCTACAAACATCTTATTTAACACGTAATGTACAAATGTTTGTCATTTCCCACATTAATGATGAAAATGCCAGCTTGTAGAGAGCAACAAAAACTATGAGCAGTCAAGCAGTTCTCCACTGCACAGGAGGGCTACTATATAGCACTATCCAGCACCAAAAATGTTATTGCATTACATCTGTTCTTAGAGAGCTTGATTGGCTTCCCTGAGAGGTTACAATCCCATTTAAAACAGCATGCATAATATTTAAAGCCTTTTACCGGCAACAATCAGAATACCTCTATCAGACACTGAAAGTCTCTTGTGGAATGAAGGACCTTAGGAGCAAGGCCACTATTGCATTTGAATTAAAAAGCGATAATAATAAAGCAGCAAATAGCCTTAAATCGGTAGTAGTTCAGCACAAACCCCACCCTGTCAAACTCACTTCACTACAAACTTTATTCGGAATAGTAACTTGCTCGACTGAACAGGGCCTCCAATCCTCTCCCTCTGGCTCCTTCAAAGAACCCCTTCTTCCCTGTCTTTCCATTTCTCCTTCACACACTGCTTCACTCAGCCCCCACGTTCCTTTCCTTTAAATTCCTTCACCCTCTGTTTAGAGCACTACCCCTATAACTGTTCCTTGTTGCTTTTCCTGGCTATTACATTTGCTGGGATGATGCCTCTGTTATTAGTCTCTTTATTCGTTCATGGTATTGTTATCTGCTTATTTGTAAGAGGTCGCCATTTCAGTTATTCTGTGTACAGCATGCTGACACCTGGTGGGGAAATCTGGGGTTTATAAAAATGTAAAATATATTTTCTTTCGCCTTTAATCAAGATTCTGGGGGGGGGGCTTATTACATACCAACATTAATAAAAAGTGAGATATGTAAAATTGGATTATAATTCACTCGGATGTAATTTGTGCAAAAGTGTTATGAGACATTGATTATAATATTTTATACTATTTCTATTTCTTCTAATCTAAAAATAAAAGTTTGTTGAAAAAAGGCTCCAGATGGTATGGCTACAATTGTCTATGTCACGGGTCTATTTAATGGCTTTCAATTTTATTTTTAAGGTGCACATAGGGATGAAAACCTTTTTCTGGTATATGTGAAACATCTAACAGTTCATTGAATGTTTGGCCTTTTGCATCTTGAGGCAGTTTAAATGAATTCTTCGGGGACACAGCAAGTGCTACTGACTTGTCTTTGTGGCTTGCACCCATTTATCACCCATTGTAATTGCAGGAAACTTTATACCTGGTATGTCATTTAGGACCTTCATTCAACTTGTACTCTGTTACTCTCAGGAACGCCTCCTATTCAGACACTCACTAAGCAGAGTTTGTTTTTGTTTATTTAATATTTTATTTATGGAGCACAGATGGAATTATACAGAAGACTGGTGAGACCAAATGTAGTAATGATTGCAACATGGCTTCATGACTGTGTATAGTTATGGATCACTACAGCCAGCAAACAAATGGCATATATTAAACAACATTTTAGTCAATCATAATAATATAAACCATGAACCATTCAATCATTACCATCTCAACTCATGACAAGACAAATAGAAAGGGGTAATGAGAAAGAAATGGAAAACGAAAACAAACTGGGACTATTATACCTAACATAATACAAGAAGTGATGTGAGGTTATGAAGCCAGACACACCCAAATAAGCATTTAGCAAAAACAACGTGAACATTTGTTAAACTTTAAGTGCTCTAAATTATCAAATTGATCATAATTACCTCGGTATTTCTTGTCCTACTTCAAAACAAAGTTATCTCTAATGTAGCCCATTTAGTTACACTGTGTAACTAGTCCCCCATTAAAGTTGTCCTTGTTGATTTCCATACCATCAGTATCATTCATTTTCTTGAGGCGTGCATAAATATAAGTTTTAAAAAGCTCTACTGTCATATTGAAGGGCTGCAGAACTTGTGCTCCATAACCCCTGTGGTATAACAAAACTAGTTTGCACAAATTCTGCTGAAATAACTTTATTAATTCAGAGGCAAAACATAATAATTGCTTGTTTCAGAATTGTAATCCATTGCTAATTTCTATGTCTATTTAGCTTATTTAGTTCCTATTTTAGTGAAACAGTCATCCTTCTAAAGTAGAAGATGCAGGACATCTCACAAGAGATTATTACAAAACAAGCTGCTTTGCAAAATGTCATACCCAACCCATTTTGTTTACACTACATTGAATTTAGATTGAGAAGTTAAAGAAAAGTAAATAAGTTATTATTTAAGGCCTGCTTCTACTAATAATTTCCAGACATTAAAGGCAAAATTTTGCTATTAGAGTACCTTACCCTGATGTTATATCAATCATATCCCACAACGAGCTCCCAGTATCAGTATCAAATTTTGGATTATTGTGAAGGTATCTTGTGGTACCAGGGTAAATTGGGTATAGGGTAACAAAGGTGAACATTTTCAATTCCTGTACATTGTGAAGATTCGGTTTTAGAAAGTGAGGAATACAATTCTCACTTTCTAAATGGCTGACTGTAAACGGGCACATAAGGCCATATCTCACGTAATTCCAGCACTAAAGAGGAGATGCATAATTCTGCAACAAAATATCCACCATCTATCTTTATTTAATGCTGAGAACCATGTTACACTAAGATCACAATTACAAATGATGGTTCTCATTGGGATATGTGCAAGTCTGCTAATGTCCCTGCAAACTTAAATGAAGGTGGAACCTTCAAATAATTGGATCTCTAAATTAATATGGCTAAATAACTCCCTAAGGAATTATAGTTTGGAAATGTAATTAAGAAATAAAAAATAAATATTGTAAGTAAAAAATATGAAAATACTCACTATCCACCATTGTGTATCACTCATGGTATTTTGACACTCAATCCTGTCTATATGACAAATGTCACAAAATGCTGAACCCTGTCTAAGCATGTTTTCTGTATTGATTAAGGATTTTTTAGTCAACGTGTGATACAAATGGTCTATTCGTAGCATACCTTGCATTCACTTTAATTATTTAATGTATCTAAAAAGTAATAATGTGGCATTTAGCAACAACCTGTGAGCTCATTTATTATTGTTTAGAGATATTTACCTCCCCTGACTACCCACTTATGCATGAAGGTACTACAGATAATTACCAGAACATTTCTTTCTGAGATTCTTTTTTAGATAGCTGTATAAGGGGGTTCCCCCTTATTTTGTACCAACCTTCCTAAACAAAACTAGAACAGTTGTCCTATAAATAAGCCTGCTAAGATCATAATGTAAAAATACAATTTAAACTGTCCCACCAATCTTTTACAAACTCTTTGAAAAGGATGTGTTTGTTTAGGTAATATAATTCCCATGTACAAACCATACACAGGAGTCAACATTTGTAAATCTATAATGAATGCAATCACTGGGTCCTTAAAGGGCTCCAGCATAAGAGTGTTCAAAGTTGAATACATGGATGAAAGCTTCAAGCAATGTTGAAACATTACCATGTGCACCCGATCTAAGTTAGAAGTATAGGTTATTTTCTCTTGAATTTGGAAGTGAAAACACTCACCAACACTTCTTTTCATAACTGAAGAATCATAATGATTTTCCAGGTGTAGCAATATTTTTAGAAAGACGGTCCTGGTAAGTTTGGGGTAGTTTCAGTTAAGGCATTTGTCATAATCTCTGCATCAACTTGATCAGCATCATCAGACTATGAATTCTGCTAAGTTCACAGCAGTTTTAGTCATCTCATTGTGTCCCAAAAGGATATTGCCTTCCACCATTTTGGTTCAACTAATCATGTGACATGCTTGAGATTCTCTGATTCCATGAGATACTATACTACTAAAACTCTTGGTCCACACCCTCCAGTTACTCCCTATTGGGATGTCTCCTACATGGTGTAAAGGCATGTTCCCCTGCCCCAACTGTGCATACATCTGGGGTCCTGACTTTATTTTGTTTTGGTTTTTAATCTACACGTGCACAGGCCTAGGCCTGACCCTGACACCCCCTTCTGTCTCTCTCTCTCTCTGCCTCTTTTTATACTTCTCCCTTACTCTCTACCCCACAGCTGTTATCCTCTATGTTTACTGCAGATTCAACCTCCCCTCTTTCTCTACCTCATCTGCCTCTCAACTTCGCCACTTTCATCTCTAGACTGCTTCTCTCTCTATTCTTCAACCTTTCCACTCTCCTTTTCTTTTTTCATTTCTACTCTCTTTAGCTGACTTGTCTTTCTAAGCCTCCTGCCTATTTTTCTGCTTCACTGTTCTCAGTAAATATGCTTCTCTCCCTTTCTCACCTCACTACCTCTGAATTTCTCTACCTCTCAGTCCCTCTACCTCTATTGCTCTCTTACCTCTCCCTACCTCACCCCTTGTGGCACCACATGCCTTTCTCTACATTTCCTTCTTTTTTCTCTACATCACTCTAAAATCTTACCTATATCTCTACATCGCTTTTGCAATTTACCTTTCTTTCTACATCCATGTATCCATCTTTCTGGCTACCTCACATTTCTTTCTTTAACTTGCATCTCTCCTTATATGGCTACCTCATCTCTATACCTCCCTTCTTCCTCTACTTCACTTGCCTCACTGTAACATTCTTTATCCTTCTCTGCCCTTCTCCTTTGTCAGGACCCACTATCATTTCTCCTAATCAGCAGATTTGGGAGGAGCTGTCTAGCCAAAAACCAGAAGAGGGGAGGGGCAAGGCAGATAAAGAGAGAAAGAGGGGCAAGGCAGAGGAAGTGAATTAGGGAGAAAATTAGCCGATTTCACCTGGGGCAATAATTAAATCCTTTAGCAGTGAGAATTTCAATTGTGAGGGGTGATTTCTTTGCAATTCTGAATATATATCTGATAGAGACATCTAGCTGCAGATTCTGTACCTTAAAATTATCCCAGGCGCCAGACTGGATCGGGAATATTTTTCATGAGCAGTACCCCTGCATGCCGAAAGGGGGCATCATTCGGCTCCATGTGGATCTTCAGCACCACCCAGGCATAGTGAAGTCAGTTCTTTTCTTTCCACGCCAGCCAGCTCCAATCCAGGAAGAGGTGCCCCTTCAGTCAGGTTTTCCTCCTGGTGTGGCAGGATTGTCATCTAGGAATGCTGGCTTCTAGCACCTGGGGTGCCTGTCACCAGCCGATGTTGGTGACTGACCTGCATCTTGTTTACCTGTGGCGCCTCAAGTGAGACCACAACCCAAAGTCATGCTCCGACTGCTGTGCGATGAACTCAAAGGCTTTGAGGCTCAAGCTCATGATGGCCCGTTTAACAACTGTGAGCTGGTCGATGTCCTGGTCGAGAGCAGGTTCTTGGGATCGGTTGCGGTGTCCGAGATCATCATCCCATTCAAAATCTTTGGGAGACTCAGGTAACCTGAAACATAAGAAGGGGAAGTCATTGAAGCGCACTTCGACTTCTCAGTGTCCATCAGCCGAAGAGTCGCAGGAGTGTCTGTATTCGAGGCCTAACTGAGCAGTTGAGTCTGAGCCTGGGCCAACTCTGCGCATAACCAAGTTTACGGGAGCCAGAGTGACTACCACCCAACTGAAAGAATTTTATGATGCCATACATGCTGTATTTGAGCAGCCCGACCCCACTGGTGTGCCACTGGGCCCAGTGGGGTCAGCAGGAGCCCCTGCTGTTTCTGCGGTTGTCGCCCTCGGCACCAGTTGGGCCGAAGGATCCACTTCTAGATCCGGACCACCGCCGATCATGCCACCTCGACCTTCCCCAGCACCCTCTGGTGGTGCCACCCCCATTTTGATCCCCAACTCTGATATGGAGCAGGAGAGGCGATGCTGTATCCTGCGCCATCGGAAGCCTTGCCTCCCAGATTGTATCCAGAGCCCTATTCCTATGGGCTAGGACTCAGGAGGCATGACATGGACTTGTATGAGGAACTGGGTGAAGCTAGTGGTCTGGATACTTCCCCAGATGCTGGCATGATATCAACCCCTACCGTAGCTGCAGAGAAGGGAGGGTCTTTTTGGTATTTTGCAATGCTGGTGCGGAGGGTTGAGGAGGTCCTCAACCCTCAGTTGCCCTCAGTGGCAGTCAAGACTAATGTCTTGACACAGGTGCTTCATGCAAGAGTCTCCCTCTCTCCTCCCTTTTAATGAATCCCTCAAAGATGTCCTTTTGGGTATACAGGGGCTCCTGTGAACAGGACAATTGCCCGTCACCACTGTCCTGCCCAAGGGGACCCAAGTTCCCTCACGCAACACCCCACCCCACCCCAGAGAGTTAGTGGTCCAGGCTTCCACCGCCATTAGAACCCTGGCATATTCCCTACTGCTCCTCCATATAGGGAAACCAAGAGGCTGGAGACACTTGGGCAGAAGACGTTTTCTTCTGTCAGCATAGTATTGCATGCCATTTAGGACGCTTCTTCCACACTCTGTGGGATATGGTTGCACAAGTGCTGCCTACGGTCCCAGGGGAGGCCTGGGCTGTGCTTTCCCAAGCAGTAACAGATGGGATAGATGCAGTGGAATTCATAATTCAATATGGACTCGACACAACAGACTCGCTAGGCAAAGCGTTTTCATCGACTGTGGCCCTTAGGCGCCACGCCTGGCTACGTACTACTGGCTTTTCATGGGATGTCACGTCTTCTTCGATGGACATGCCTTTTGATGACTCCCATCTCTTTGGAGACAAAGAAGACTCGGCACACAAGAGATTTATGGTCAATCTGGCTACAGCCCAGACCTTGGGGTTGCCTCCTGCCCGTGCCACCCTCAGTCCACTGCTTAGCCCTTTTGTGGCAACAGAAGGGGCTACCAGTCATGCCAGTTCCTGCTCAGCCACCGTGCCACGCTTGCTCCACAGCCCCTGCACAGTCGAGGGCCAGGTATCCACAAGCCACTGGGATCAGGCAGCCAGAGTCCACCATCCCACCCGCAGCTGCAGCCTCCAAACACTCCTAAACTGCCCTCATACCATCACAGGCACCCAGTTGGTGGCAGGGTCCATCATCACCTGCCCCACAGGCAGTCCATAATACCAGACAGGTGGGCTTCGCAGTTGGTCCGAAAGGGCTACTCCCTCCCCTCCCCTTCCTGACTACTCCCCCCACCTCATGCTACCATCTCAAGATAGGCTGGCAGCGAATCATCTTTCTCTTTCAGCTCTCTTGGTGAAGGGAGCCATGGAAAGGGTCCTGATGTCAGAAGTGGGTCGTGGTTGCTATTCCCGCTACTTTCTGGTGCTAAAGAAGGACGGAGGCCTTCGTCCTATCCCAGACCTACGGCCCCTTAACTACTTCAGCAAGAAGGAGAAATTCAAAATGCTCGCCTTGGCTCAAGTTCTGTCTGTCCTGAACCCAGGAGACTGGGTGGTACCGTAGGACTTGGAGGACGCATATTTTGATATCCCCGTCCTGCTTGCACGCAGACGTTACTTATGGTTCACGGTCTGCCATATGCATTTTCAGTTTGCCTTGCCCCCTTTTGGATTGACCAGCTCCCTCGGGTGTTTACCAAGGTGATGGCGGTGGTTGTGTCTCGTCTGTGGAGATCAGGGGTGTCAGTCTTCCCATATCTCGAGGACTGGCTATTGAAGGTGGGTTCACCCCAGGCTGTGATCTCCCACCTCCAGACTACGAGGAACCTCCTACATTAGCTGAGGTTTACTATAAATGTGCCAAAGTCACACCTGCCTCTCTCTCAGATGTTCCATTTAAATGGAACTGTTCTGGACATGTTGCATTTTTGGGCTTATCCTCCCAAGCGGCAAGTCCAGGATATTCAGGCTATGATATCGATGTTTCAGCCTCTATCCTGGATTTCGGTGGGAATGACTCTAGGCCTGCTGGGCTCATGGCCTCCTTCATCCTACTCATAACACATGCAGTGGTGGCTTTTGAACTGTGATTGGGTCAGAGGCAGATCCCTTTCTCTTCTCCAACCAGTTCTGACAGTAGTGACAGATGCGTCACTCCTGGGATGGGGCGGCCATGTGGGAGAGGTGGGGATCAGAGGCGTCTGGTCTCCAGCGGAGTCCAGGCTCCATATTTATCTTTTGGAGCTCAGGGCAATCAGGCTAGCAATGAAAGCATTCCTTCCCTCTGTCAAAGGGAAAGTGGTGCAGATGATCACAGACAACACCACCGCCATAAAGTACTGCAACAAGCGGGCGAGGTGGGGTGGTGTCTTGGACTCTTTGTCAGGAGGCTGCACCTCTGGACATGGCTGGAACATCAGGACATATCCCTGGTGGTTCAACATCTGGGGTGCTCTCTGAGTACCAGAGCAGATGAACCCAGCTGTCAATGCATGGCCAATCACGAATGGCACCTCCATCCGGAGGTGGCGCAAGGTCTCTTTTAGCAGTGGGGAGAGCCTTGGTTAGATCTGTTTGCCTACGCAGAGAATGGGCAATATCAGCTGTTTTGCATGTTGGAGTTTTCAAAGCACACTTGTTTGGCGATGCTTTTCGTCTCAAGTGGAACTCAGGCCTCCTTTATGCTTTTCCGCCAATAACACTTCTGCTCAGAGTTCACAAGAAGATCTAGAAAAAACAGACCCAAGTAATTCTAGTGGCTCCAGACTGGGCACGAAGAGTCTAGTATCATGAGCTCCTGAGCATTGCCATCAATCCTCCAATCAGACTGCACCTTTAGGAGGCTCTTCTGTCACAGCATGGACTTGCCACGCACAGGTTCTCCACCCAAACCTGTGTAGTCCACAACTTCTTGCATGGAGTTTGAGTGGCGGCAGTTGACAGCTTTTGACATTCTGCTCGAAGTCTGTAATGTTATCTTGGCAGCCAGGCGTCCCTCCACAAAAGGGTATATGCCGGTCGTTGGAACAAAATTTGTGGCATAGTGTACAGACAGGTCTGTTGACCCACTCTCTGCACCTCTGTCAGCGGTTGTTTTGTTTGCTCTTTCTGTAGCCCAGCAGGGCTCTGCTTTGGGAACCCTCAAGAGTTACTTGTCTGTTATCTCTGCTTTCCTGAGATTATATAACAAACCCTCTTTGTTTAAATCTCCTGTTTTTGGTAGATTCCTGAAGGGTCTTACCCATATGTTTGCTCCTTTCGAGCCACTTGTAAAGAAGAGGAGAGACTCCACTGCCTGGGCCCAAAAAGAGTGTTGGCATTCGATCTTGATCGTACCAAAGAGTTACGTGTGGATGATCAACTCTTTGTGGGTTATGTGGGTGCGAAGAAAGGTTGGGCAGTGTAGAAAAGAACCATCTCTGCATTACAATGTGCTACTCATTGGCTAAGAAGTGACCCCAGGGGGTTTGCGTGCTCACTCCACCAGAGCAACAGCTACAACCACTGTGTTAGCATATAGAGTTCCAGTCTTGGGCATCTGCCATGCAGCAACGTGGGCGTCATTGCACACGTTCACCAAACACTACTGCCTGGACAGTAGAGTCCAAAGAGACAGGTACTTTGCCCATTCCGTCCTGCAGGACTTCCTAGTATGATCTTAGTTAGCAGATACACCTCCGAAGATGGCATTGCTTGGGTATCTATTCTAAGGTAAGGAATCTTCAACTAAAGGTCTTTATCAGATGAACAAGTTACTTACCTTCGGCAACAAGTTATCTGGTAGAGGCATATTCTAGTTGCAGATTCCTTTTGCAGATTCCTTACCGACCCACCCATCCTCCAGGCTCTGCATACTGATTTCTAGGGACAGGGACGTCCCTTACAGGGCCCTAGTTCTGACGCCCCAGGGTCAGTGTTCTTCATGGCTCTGCACTTCTGGCATGAAAAGTTGTGAAAAGAAATTGACGTCAGCGCGCTGGGGTGGCGCCTACAAATGACCCGCAACATCATATGTGGCAAATACGATGAACGTGGAGTAGATCTACGCCACCTAATGGCACGCAGGGGTAATGCTTGAGAAAAATCTTTGGATCTAGACCGACGCCAGCGGTAAGGAAACTGCAACTAGAATATGGCCCTCATTATGACATTGGTGGTCAGCTGACCACCACGCCGGCGATGGCAGTAGTACTGTCGCCAGGTCTGCGGTGAAGACTGCCAAATTATGACCATGGTGGCGATCCCTCCCATAGACAGCCAATGTACCACCCCAACCACCAGTGCGGTCCGACCACTGACCACGGCGGTAGCCCTCTTCAGGCAAGTCAAAAGACAACAACCCACCCACCATATTATGACATAGCAGACCACCAGGATTTCCGGGGCGGGATCACTGCCACCAAAAGCCTGGTGGAAACACATCATAAAAAAGGAGACACTCACCTTCAAGGACACAGAGGAGTCAGCGGCTGCCATAGAACCAGAACTGGAAGTCATCCCGATGCTGTGCCACGCGATGGCAGTCCAGGAGTACCAACGTAAGGTCAAGGCAGGAAAGGAAAAGGTTTTTAGGACCAATGGGGCTAGGTGTTGGAACAGGAATTGGAGTGGAGGTAGAGGGAGTGGTTGTAGGAGGAGGAGGTGTGCTTGACTTGGATGAAGGTGCATGTACAGTGTGCATGTGCGAGGTGGATGGCTGTTGGGTGTCTGAGTGGGAGCGTTTATGTGTCCTTGGAGGGGGGCAGACACGGTGGGGGAAGACAGACAGGACTTGTGTAGGTATGTTGTGGTGGTATCTGCAAGTGAGGTGGGTGTGCTGCATGAGGTGGTGATGGTGGTGACTGCGCATGTGGGGTGCATGTCTACTTTTGTGGGGACTGTGGCCAAAGCTGTACAGGTAGCAGGATCTGGGACTGATGATGCAGTGCTTGCAGGTGTGAGTGTTGATGTGACTGTGAGGCAGGAGGTGGGGGAGACAGTGGAGGCAGTGGCTGTTGTAGTATGTGCATCTGGGTATTGGCTGTGTGTGTGCTTGTGCAGTGTGGTGCCTGTGTTTGTTCAAGTCCTGTCGTTCTGTGTGCGTGCTTGTCAGATCGTGTGCATTGGATGGGTTGGGGGAGAGGGCTATGGGACTGGGAACAGGTAGTTGGAGGGGGCACAGAAGAAACAAGGACACTAGCAGCCAACAGAGAGGAGGCCAGAGCCTGAAACTATCTCTATAGGGCAGCCAAGCCACTGTGAATGCCCTCCAGGAAGGCATTGCATTGCTGCATCTGGGATGCCAGGCCCTGGATGGCATTCACTATGTTTGACTGCCCTACAGAGATGTATCACAGGAGGTCAATAGCCTCCTCACTGAGGGCAGCAGGGCTGAGTGGGGCAGGTGTGAGGTGCCTGGGGTGAAGGAGATGCCCACCCTTCTGGGTGACCAGGCACGGGCAACTGGGTGGGGGGCTACTGGGAGGGCGGCACTGGTACGTGGGTGGTGGAAAATGAAGTAGCTGAGGTGGTCCCAGAAGGGTCCGCCACCACCAGGGAGCTCCCATTAGAGGAGGAATCGGAGTCTGTAGTGGTTGCTCCTGTCTCCCCACTGGTGCCCCCCTCGCCCTCCAACCCACAGGTCCCGTCACCGTCTGTGTTCTCTGCCTCCTGGGTCCCATGGGATGCAGCTCCCCCACTCACTGATGCCCCTGCTACTATGCCAGATGATGATAATGCACACAAGGACAGGATGAGAAAGGGAGAGAGAGTGGGAGGGAAAGAAAGGGAGCACCGGGTCAGTCACAGCACCGACAGCACATATGACATACACATCACAATCACTCACTGGGACTTACTTTGCACAGTATGTACCACAGTGACAAACCATTACCTAGGTACAACAGCAGTAAGGAACCCAAACACTACCAACTGCACACCTACTGGGACTAACTATGCCCTGTCAGCCATGATATGCTAGCTACTTAGCAGTACCAAAAGATGCATACCACCCTACATAGCTAAGCAGGACCACACAGGAATATCTAAACCAGCATATTGGGGCATCCACTGACAGGAACTTTGCACCCAAACCCCATGGCAGGCAACATATACAAAATACAACACAGTCTGTACTCACTCCTTTGTGGCTGCTGTGCTGCCCTCAAGCACCCATCCAACTCCGGATTGGCTACCACCAGTATGCGGACCATTAGGGAGGTCAGGCTCCAACGGGCACCCCGTCCTCGTTGGGAAGCCGTCCCCAGCTGGGCCGCCACAGTCTTCCCGGTCCAGTGTCTCAGGTCCTTCCAATGTTTCCTGCAGTGGGTGCTGCGCCAGCTGTGGACCCCCAGGGTCTGCACGTCTTTGGCCATGGCACACCACAACCCATTTTTTTTAATGGGTGCTGACCTGCAGACGAAACACAGACAGGAGGACACCATGAACTTTACAATCCAATCGGTCACACAAATGGCTCACTTACTGCATTTGCCCCTCATCAAGTACACACATGACCCATACCTCTGCATACACATTGCATGCTGCCAAACCTCCACCCCCCAAATGACACACTGCCAGCACACACATACATCTACATGCAGCTATGTTGCATCCAACATACCCATTATGTACTCACCTGTTGGTCTGGAGGCCCATACACTGCCCATACAGGCGTAGAACCCCATCTACACGTTTCTCCAACTCCTCGGATGTGAAGGCTGGGGCTCTTTCCCCTGTATCGTGGCCCATCGCAGGTTCCAGACACAGGTCACAGGAGCACATGCATTGGAGATGTAGTACCATGGAAAGTCAGGAATCAAGTGAAGTGTTAGAAAGAAAATGGTGGTCACGTCCGCGGTGACGAACACCGTCACCGCCGGAGTTGATCATCATTGGTTCCTATACTCCATAGAGCCCCATGTTAGCATATGAGGAATTGCACGGCGGTGCAGACCGCATTCTGCAATGACACCTAACGCCAGCAGCGTGAGGTCACTTCCACCTGTCCCTGCATACAGGACAGGCGGTTGCCAGTTCCCACTGCTGGTACTCATGTTGGGAAGATATATGTGCGTCATTGGTATCGACTGTTCACACCTAAACAATTCCAGTCTCCTACATGCTCTGTGTACTATGATGTAGTGTGTCCATATGTCCTGTAGTCACACCGATCTCACTTTTGGCTCACTTAGATACCAACCACTGCGGAGGATGAGGATGAGGAGGCAAGCACCCATGTACAGACCCTTAGTGGACTTGGCTACACTGGAGGACCGGCACATCATACTAACCGTTCGGCTGGACAGGGCCACCATTGCTGAGCTGTGTGCAGAATTGGAGCCTGACCTAATGCCTGTCATCTGTAGCACTACAGCTATTCCCCCTGTAGTACAGGTACTCTCAGTGCTCCACTTCCTGGCAACTGGTTCTTTCCAGGTGACTGTAGGCTTGGCTGCAGGAATGTCACAGCCAATGTTTTTATTGTGCTTGGAAGGGTTTTGGCTGCCTTGCTCAAACACATGAGAAGCTATATTGCATTCCCCCAGAGTGAAGACTTTCCCACTCGGAAGGCTGGATTCTACGCCATGGGACACATACCATATGTGATCGGAGTCATTGACAGGGCCCATATTGCCTTGGTCCCTCCCAGGGCAAATGAGCAGGTATACAGGAATAGGAAGAGTTACCACTCAATTAATGTCCAGATGGTGTGCCTTGCAGATCAGTACAACTCCCATGTCACTGCCAAGTATCCTGGATCTGTGTATGATGCTTATGTCTTGAGGAACAGCAGCGTTCCACAGGTGATGGCAAGACTAAAGAGGCACAGAGTGTGGCTCGTAGGTGAGCATGAGCCTTCACACAATATTTTGGCAGTGTGTGGGAACTGGTGATGTACACCATGCCAATGTGAATAGGTAATGTGTGTCCCTCACTACTTCCAGGTGACTCCGCCTACCCAAACCTGTCCTGGCTGTTGACCCCTGTTAGGAATCCGAGAACAGTCGCTGAAAATACAATGTGGGACATGGCCGTACCAGAAGGGTTGTAGAACGCACATTTGGCTTACTGAAAGCCAGGTTCAGGTGCCTCCATTTGACAGTTGGGTCCCTATGCTACACCCCTAGGAATGTTACCAGATTGTGGTGGCATGCTGCATGCTGCACAATTTGGCCCTCAGACGCCATGCACCCTACCTGCAGGAGGAGGGGGTGATAATGCACTCGTGGCAGCAGTGGATACTGAGGACAGTGAGGAGGAGGAGGATGTGGACAACAGGACACGTATCATACAGCAGTACTTCCAATGACACACAGGTAAGACTTTAGAGCTGCTACATTCTCCATTTCTGTGGAGTGCTGTGTGCCAGCTGTGTTGAGGGAATCACTGCATTACACTTTCAAATGACTGTCACTTATGCCTTCCCTTTTTGCAGATGTTGGTGTGGTAACAACAGTGTACTGATGTGATAGCTAGAGACTGCTTCACAACATTTGTTTGATGGAATGACATTTTACCGGACATTTGCACAGTATGATACAGTCCATTACCCTGCACATTTCTGTCTGAAAAAGCACAATTGCACCAGTTGTGTTCAAGGGTGTTTATTGAAGTGACAATAATGAAGGGACAGTGCAATAGAGTGGGTTGGTGGTTGAGATAAACCTCAGTGTAGTGGTCCATTTGGTCAGGAGCACAGATACATTGTCCATGGGGCCATAGGATGAGGAGCAATCAATCAATCAGGAATTTGTAAAGCACACTACTCACCTGTAAGGGTCTCAAGGTGCTGAGGAGGGGAGGGGGGACAAAGGGGTGGGTAGGTGCTGCTACTTCTTGAACAGCCAGATGGAAGTCCAAAGTGAACAAGGTGACTCAGTGGTACACAAGGGGGACATTCTGGAGGGGATAATTTCCTGGTGGTGGTCTTGGTCTTGGCAACAGTCTCTGGTGTCTGTCTGGGTCACAGGGAACATTTGCGGGGTGGTTCTTCTGCTGTAGAGGGAGGGATGCTGGTGGCCTGTGTGTCCTGTGGCAGGTACTCCTGTGCACTAGCTGCAGCAGATATTGATTGCTGCTGAGTGGAGTGACTAGTGGTAGTGGGAAGCTGGTGTACACTGTTCTCCCACATGCTGTTGGCCATGTCATCCAGCACCCCTTCAGTGGAGGTCATGTTGGCATTTAGGCCCTGCAACTGGTGCATGTCCTCCTGGTGGTGTACCCCCTGCAGCCGCTTGTGCTCCTGTATGATGGTGATGACCTGGCCCATCTTGTCATGGGATTTTTGGTATGCCCCCAGGACATGTGTGAGTGCCTACTGGGCAGTCAGTTCTCTGGGCCTGGCCCCCCCGGTGCACAGCTGGCCTACCACTACCCTGGCCCCCTGTGCCTGTGTCCCCTGAACGGTGTGCCCACTCCCACTTACACCAGGACCTTCTTCTTGCCTTTGTGGTGTCGACTCAGGTCACTGTACAGGTGGAAACACTATTTATCGACGTGTCCTAGGACAGGGGATTTGGGATGTTTGGGTGGCTGCTGTGGTGCATGAGTCGGGCAGTCCTGTGGTGGACTGACTGTGGGATGTTGTAGCCGACTGACCTGTGGTCCCAGAAGGGCCGGGGAGTTCATCCAGCTCGGGACATCCAGAGTTGCTGTCATCACTGGGGGCATCTTCTGGTGGGGGACTGGGTTGCCGTGGCGCCTGCTCGTGGCTGACATTGGCTGGGGCACCTGTGGGGATGCAAGTGATTTGTTAGGGTCGTTATCTGTCACATTTTCTGCATTACTACCTTTCCCTATGGGTTTGGTGTTGTCCTCCCACCTTTGGTAATGTCTGGTGTTGGATTGTGGGATTGGTAGTACTACATACTGTCCATGCATTGCTGGTGGGTGTGCATGCCGTGCTTGGAGGGGTGTGCCTGCTGTGCGTAGGTCATGGAGGGGTACAGATTTACCTGTGGTTATTGTGGTGGTGCACTGTATGGGTGAAGTGGGGAGAAGGTTGTCAGGGTAAGGGGATGACATGGCATGCAAGGATCAGTGGTGGTAAGTAAGTAATGGTGACTTACTCGTGCCCAGTCCTCCAGTGAGTCCAGTGAGGCCCTCAGGATGCAGGATTGCCATGACTTGCTCCTCCCATGCTGTCAGCTGTGAAGGAGGAGGTGGGGGTCCAACGCCAGTCCTCATGATGGCAACCTGGTGCCTTGATGCAATGGAACGCACCTTTTCCCGTAGGTCGTTCCACCTCTTTCGGATGTCGTCCCTGGTGCGTGGATATTGTCTCACGGAGTTCACCCTGTCCACCATCCTCTGCCCTAGCTCCATCTTCCTGGCAATGGAGATCTGCTGCACCTGTGCACCAAACAGCTTTGGCTCTACCCTGACTATTTCCTCTACCATCACCGCAACTCCTCCTCTGTGAAACAGGGGTGCTTTTGTGGGGACATACCTAATGTGTATTGCCTGTGTTGTGCAGAGGGTGTTCAGTGTTCTGGTGGGGTGCGTGGTGTGTGATGTGTCACAAATGTATAGGTGGATTTGTTGTGTGTGTGCAGTTCTGTAAAGGATTGGCCCGGCAAGGTGTGGCATTCTTTTTGTGTTTGCAGGGGATTGTGGGCTGTGCGTGGATGTGTTTTATAGGGCTATTGGTGGGTGTGTAGGGTGTGTGTTAATGTGTCAGGTGTGGGGTATTTGAACTAGTCAGTGTTGCCTTGTAGTGGTGACGGGTGCCCAATTCCACCTCGGCAGTGTGCACCGCCAATGGTTGACCGCTGTTGAATGTCCGCTGTGGTGATTCGTGGGTCATGATTTGGAGGGTGGTGTTTTGCTGGCGTAGCGTTTTGGGTGGTGGGTCCAACAGTTTTTCACCTTAGTTGGGTCTGACGGACTTGTGGTTGTGGCAGTTTTCTGTGGGTTTTGTGTTTGTGTGTCATAATCTGGCAGAAGGATTACCGCCTCTGCGGCAGTATGTTGGCGGCCGTCACCACGGCGGTCTTAGCAAGACAGCCAATGTCATAATGACCACCAATGTCTCTACCAGATAATTTGTTGCCGAAGGTAAGTAACATGTTCTTTGCTAATCTTGTAATTGAGTGCATAAAGGGAAAAGAACATGAGTTGGAAACAATTATTTTATATATTATAATTTATGAACATTATCCCCAGAGCCTCCACTCTCACTCAAAAACCTAACGGGCTTGTGTCTTCCCTGCATTTGGACCACGGGTTTAGATGAAATTTGGCTTGTATTGGTATCAGCACTCAGTTATTTGAAGTTTATTTTCAGGCATATGTCACCAGTCACAGTCATATCTAAGATTGCCTTGCGCTAAGAGACAAAAGTTTACAACATTTATGCTTCACAAACATCATAGGTTATGTAACCTTCGGAACACGGGTAGATGGTACCTGGGGATGTGTCCTTAGCGTGACTGATATGCAACCAGGTTACAGCATTTCACTTAAAAGTGGAGGGTAGTCACTTCCAGGTTAAGGCAGTTAAGGACAGTTTAAGTAGCAATCAGTAGAGAGAATCCGTGGTTGGAAATGTTTCAAGGTTGTTGTTGCTTGTCCCTACTCCTCTCTCGTTCTCACCCAGCCACTCGCTCCCACGCATTTGCTTTTCTGGTTCTCCTCAGGTTCTCCGCTTACCTTAGAGTATGGCATTTACCTTTTGCAGCTCTTGTTCATCAATAGCTTCTTTGCGGACTTGACTTGCCTTCCCCTTTTGTTACTTGCCTGAGGAGGTACGTTCAAAGTGGAGAGACTGGTTTGCCAGGAACTCAGTGGACCCTAATAAGTGCAGATTAAAGTCTCCCGTGATCATAAAGTCAGGCCTCCTAAAAGGTGGTCAAATCTTGATCCTTTGTGGACAGGGAGATGAAATACCGTGAAGCCCTGTATGTGGAACGGTTGTTCTAGCCAAATCTCCTGTAGAAGGATAAGGTCAAAGGATTGTAAGTATAGTAGCAGCTGGGAATGTGAAGTTGTTTCTCAGTCCATTTATATTCCAAGGGCAAAGAGTGCTCTCCCTGGCTTGTGTGCAGTTCCTGCTTTGTAAATGGGTTGTTTGCCGGCTTTTTATAGTGCTTGCTATCCAGGCCCAGTCTTGTGTTACTTCGACTCCTGACAGCTGAGGTGTGGCTGTTTGAAGTCTTAATTGGACTCTATGCAGGGGAGATGAGCTCCTAGCACCTCTAGTTACAGAATAGGTGCACTTCATGGAGTTCTCATAGCAAGGTCTGGTTTTTTTTTGGCACCTGTGTAGCATTGACTTGGGGTAGCCTGGGTTGTGGAAGGGCAGCAATTTTATCCCCCAGTGCCTAAGTTGTACTTGCTTCTTAAAGACTATCCTGGCAATATCCAGAGACATCCAGGTAGCTTTTTTTGATTCTATGCCTGGGTAGTCGCTAACTTCGACGAATTCTAGGGATAACAAGTCATATGATTTTAAATCCTCCAATCCGTTAATTGCTGTTAATAGCCTTAGTATGTTCACCATGCTTAAGATGTCACCTTGACCTTTGGACTTAGATTCGGGTAAAAAAAGAGAGTCAAACATGTTTCAGCCAGTTCCTGTGTGGGATAATTATGCTTATTTGTAGGGGATTCCGGCTGGACCATGGCGGAATTCGTATGGCAGGCTGGCTTTAACAGGCGATGGCTATTGGGTCAGGCTGTGTATCTCCTGTTCATGATAGTGTCAATGAAGTCGCAGGGTCTATTTGAGTTGATTCTTGTGCTAAATGTTCTTCAATTTTTGATGGTGGAGTACAGTGTGATCTATCCGCCCCCTTTTTAGCACAATCTACTTCTGCTGAAAGCCTCTGTGCAAGGTTGCCAGGAGTTAAGCCGCCCACCAACGGTGAGACTCTCACGTGACTGGGATTGTCGGCTGCACCTGTTTTTGAGCTTAGTAGAATGAGACGACAAGTCCCCGGGTGTTGTTGCGCCATTAGCTAGAGAGTGGGGCACCCCCATGTCTTGAGGTTGACCTGCTCCACAGAGCTCAACTTTGTCTTCCACTTTGTCTTCTGTTGCCTCTGTGCTTCTATCCAAAGCGGCGTGGCTGGATGTGTTATGAGCACATGATGCTGTTGTGATGAGGGGCTGTTGAAAATGATTGCTGGTTGTTTGAATTATACAGCCTGCTCGAAAATAAGCTGTGATGTCAGCCTTACTTTTCCTGCAAGTGTGGTAGGTGATATACTCTCCCCCACATCAAATCAGAGCCGGCCCATCCTGCCAACACCTATCGTCCCTCTGTCTCACTGTCTGGGAGCAATACACAAAGACCAACTGCCAGCTACACCTTTTACTACCAGGACATATAAAAGGTTAAAAGTACATGCCCCACTTTTTATATATACTGCACCATGCCTTTTAAGGCCTACCCTACGAGTGACTTGTGGGTATTAAAAGAGAAGGCTTAGGCTTGGCAAAAGTTTTTTTGCCAGCTTGAAATGGCAGGTTAAGCTGCACACACAGGCTGCTGTGGCAGGCCTGAGACATGTTTAAAGGCTCACCTAAGTGGGTGGCGCAATAAATGTTGAAGACAGGTATGCTCAGACATGGGTCCCAGACACTGTCACTGGAACTAAGCCATACATAGCTGATGAGTCCATAACTAGGGCAAACCCAGTCCTTTGTTGCTTTTGTTCCGGTTCATGGAGGACCAGACTTGGCAGCTCTAGCTAAACTGTGGTCAAGACTGATTTGCATATAGCTGGGTCCAAACTGAGGGGTCATGGTGTGCAAAATAACTGTGGATTGGGATGCGGCCCGAGTAATTACTACTGGCTGAGATTAATTCAAGCGTTCCATACATCACTTTTTGTATACTTTAGTATGTCACCTTAAGTGGGAAGGGTATACCCAGACATAGGTCCCGTACAGACTGTACCTGAAACCAAACTATACACAGGTGATGAGCCCATAATTGGGGTGAAACCCATCCTGTGCTGCTTGTGTTCTAGTTTCAGGAGGACCTGCTTGGCAGTTTGGGCAGGGCTGTTTCAATTGGAGCAGGGTCAAGACTGATTTGCATATAGCTGGGTCCAAACTGAGGTGGCATGGTGTGCAAAATAATGATGAATTGGGATGTGGCCGAGTAACTACAAGTGGATAAGATTAATTCAAGCATTCCATCAATCACTTTTTGTATGCTTTAGTGTAAAGGCTCAGTAGTAGCATTTAAATTACAGGCCCTAGGTCCATGAAGCACCACTTTACTAGGGACTTACAAGTAAATTAAATGTGCTAGTTGGAAATGTTACCATGTTTAGAGGAGAGAGCACAAACACTTTAGCAGTGGTAAAGTGTGAAGAGTCCTAAGGCTAGCAAACATGAAGTCAGCAAAAACAAGAGATTGGAATTCAAAAAGTTGGGGGAAAAACCAAGCCAAGGATGTTGGGTCCAACATGTGTTGCTCTGCAGCTGAAAACAGAGGGAACTACCCACTCTCATGGGAATTCTCATTTCTAAGGCAGAAGAATCCAGAGAGACCATCAGCAATGGCATGATCAGTCCCAGGGAGATGCTCCACCATAAAGTCTGTTCCCTATAGGGAGATGGGCCACCTCAACAGTTTTGAATTCTTACCTCTCATCTGCATTACCATCTGGGGAGTCTGTGGTCTGTCTGAATCTGGAAGTGAGTCCCAAACAGGTATGGTTTCAAAGTCTTCAGTGCCCAGACCACTGCAAATTCTTCCCTTTCTATTGCTGTCCACCCCTGTTCCCTGGGAAGTAACCTTCTGCTAATGAAGGCTACTGGTTGATCTAGGCCCTCTTAGTTTAACTGTGAGAGCATGGTGTAGGAAAACAAGCTTTTAGCAGATTTTCGCAACGTGTTCTCCTTTTTGCTCTTTAGCTACTGGTTTTTGACTTTGAGAGTGCACTGAGGCCTGCTGTCCAGACCTCTGGCGGTATTCTTTCTGTTTTCAAAATGTTATGTTTAATTGGTTACCCTAAACTGGCATGTGCTGACTCACTTATAAGTCCCTAATATATGGTACCCAGGTGCCAAGGGCATGTAAGGTTGGCTGTCCACTGGTTGTGCAACCCTGTGTGTGACAAAGTGAAAACATGACTTTCAGCTGTCATTGCAGACTGAAGAGACTGTGCAGGCACTGCCACATGACTTTGCCATTACCACTAATGTCAACGTCCACTAGTCCCTTAACTATATATATGTCTACTCTAAGGCAGGTCCATAAAGCCCTATGGCTAGGAGCTGTATATTGTTAAGATAGACATATATTTTTGATGTGTCTGTACAGCAAAGCCCTAATGTGTTCATGTTTGCTGAGCACAGTTAACTAGCCTTATAAGGTAGTTGTAGAGTTAACAGGTGACACTCTAATGTGTCTAACTTCTGACTGAGGCTACCTAATTATGGAATGTAAGGTATCAAATTAAAGGGGACTTCAAATGCAACTGAATGGTGCAGTCGACATTTATGTCCAATTTAATGGCGGGCACTTTTGCGAAAGTTGCCACTCATTGACTCAGCTAGTTCAGTGACTTTACAGAGGCACAGGGGCTAAGAAAGGGTTCTGCTCAACTGGGGCAGATGTATGATTGACTCCCTGGCTGGGAACAAAGGCTGTTGCCGCACTGGAGGTGTGACCCCCACCCACAGTATGGGCTGCAAATGGTGTTAGTCCAAAAGGGAGACATCAAAGGGTGATGCCACCTTTGACAGATCACTGTGTCAACACTCCTGCACAGGAAGCCTTTTGTTTCCCATAGACAGAGCAGAGTCATGGCCAAAGAAGGAAAAAACTGTTTTAGTACCAGTTTTCCGTGGACGTGCAGTCCATGGCAGTCACACCCCCCAGGAGTGTGCTACCAAGGTCGTCACACTAGAGAAAGACTTCAGCCATGTTGGTTGTGGTGTGCAAGATGCACTCTGGGATAGTCAGATGCCACACATCACTGGAACTGTCACCGGATAGGAGGTATCCTACTAGCCCATTGGCTACTGACTATGTCCATCCCCCTGGGCACTTTACTGGGATATAATGGGCACCCAAGACTTCATTACTTGATGGATTTGGACAAAGTATGAAAAGAAGACCACTTTGCACCTGCTGGAAGCACAAAAAGAGAGGCTGTGATGTAGGAGCGACTGCATCTGCTGCACTTTGGGCTAGCAGAGTTTGGACCCTGTTCTACATGCCTGGCTAAAGGCAAACTTGATTCTCAGCCCCAATCCAAAGCAGAGTCTCCAAGAGTCAGTTGGCTGGCCCCCAGAACGGCACTGGGGTCAATAAAGCTGAAAGAGCCCGAACCGCATTCCTGATAGCCATCGCAGCTGTTCTACCACTACCTGTTCTTTTTGCTACCGGATGCCATGCCCTTCAACGGACAATTTGGGAATAGCCAAAATGCACCGAGTCTGTTAGACCCGTGGGTGTTGCTTGTCCCCCCAAGGAACAATAGCTCTTACCAAACGTTTGCACCATCAACGCTGTGTTGCAAGAACAGAAGGTCTTCATTGGCAGCCCTTTGACCGCTGCATAGAGGACTTTGTGGAACCCTGAGATCTGTGGCTTGAGTCACCCCCACTTACCTGTGGATCAAATACTCGACCGGACTTCAACCCCCTTGGACCGCACAGCATCTGGAGTCTCCATTGAGCATCCTTAAGCCTGCATCCCTCAGCATCAGGACCACTTCATAGAAGTCAGTGGTGGTTCGGTTTCCCTATAAAGTTTGGAACTCACTTTAAAAACGCTCTGGTGGCCAGGCTACTGTCCAAAGGTTTCTTTTAAGATTCCTAGACCCCTAGCCTGTCGGATTTGATTGACCAGCCTGGATTGGAGTTGCCTAACTCAGTGTTTCAAACTTTTACTAAGTTTTCAAAGTTTTGACTTGTCAGTGCTTGTTTGCACTTATGGTAAAGTTTTTAAATGCTTTAAAAATTCATACCTCTGAAACCTTCGGGTGGATTTTGTTTTTTGGTGCTGTTCAATGCTTTACACATTGTTCCTTTGCTAACCTTTGCTGCTCTGTGCTGTAACTAAATTGTTCCTCTGCTAAGCTTTGCTGCTCTGTGCTGTAGCTACCAAAGGGTTGAGCTGAAAGTTAAGTAAGTAACTCTGACTGGATCCATGATAGTATTTGAGAGTATAATGCAAGATAAAGCTACCCAGCACACCCACATCCTTACACACGGCCCCAGGCCATCCTCTTAAGCATCTGTCTGCACAATGAACTCTTCAGACCCTATATCTGCCCACCAGTGGGGGGCTGTGCTTGCTTGGGACCATATGCCCAAGTGTGAGACTTTTATCAGCGAACATACAAATCAAACATAGAAATTATATGAAAATATAGGAGGTGCCTCACGTAAGTGAGCACCAAGTTGGCTGTTATCAACTTGCTTGCTTTATCATCTTGCTTTATCATCATTGGCAACTTTCCTATAATATCTGGAGGAACTGACATGAAGACTTAAGCTAATAGTGTTTCTTGTGTATACCTTTCTTCTCCAAGCAAAAACCACACATTAGCCTGCTATAGGTCCTCATTCAGGAAGAAATAGCTATGCTGTATTCCTAACAAAAATGAGTCAAATAAGGCATAATGCATATGTCTTTATTCTGTGCCCATACTCAAGATTAAAAACAAAGTCACATGTTTAGACCATTTTATTGTGAATAGCTGACATGTTTCATTGCCACACAAAAACTTACTGGCAATTTCATCAGGGCATGAGGACACGTACTCACCCAATTATGCTCCTTACCTGTATTAAGAAGTGGACAGACAACAGGAAGTGAAACATACAAATAGTATTCAAATTATTATGTCCCCACCTTCTCTGGCAAACACAACTTAAGTCCAGACACATTATTCCTATGGCCAACTGGTAGGCAGGCATTCACCTGGGTGGCATAGGGTAAATATCACATGCCTATGTTATAGTGGAAATGATTGGGGGTGAGGTGTTTTTAAACCCAGTTGAATATTATTTGGCTCATTATTTGTATTATTTTGTATCTCCTCTCTTTATTCTGGTGGGGACCCTGCCCTTCCTTGTGGTGATACCCTAACTCCCCCCCCCCCCCCCCCCCCCCCACCCACCCCACCACCCACCACCATCAATACCTTTCTGTAGACTCTGGTGCTCTGTGGGGTCAATGGGCTTGCTATCAGTCAGATATTGATGCACAGCTTCAAAACAAAGACTGAACATCTGCTCTCTTGCCATCAACCTGTACAGCCCCTGGTAATCTTTTTCTTCACTGTCCTTCACCCAAGCATGCAGTTCCTTGCAAAAAGAATCTACACATCCACCCAGGGCTGATAGGGCACTTTCAGTCTGTCCTTAACTTGTGCTTGTTCTTTTCTGGGGTCTAGCCAAACTTCCTGACAAGGGTGTCCTCTATGGGAAGATATCTCAATATGGCGTCCCTCCCTTTCCTAGGTACAGTCATCTAGAGCCTGGCTCCCCAATCCTCCTCAGGGACGATATTCATTTCCACAGCAACCTCATAGGCTTCAAACCACTTGTTCATTTCTTCTCCCACAACAAAGTTTGGCACTAGATTCTTTAGAATGTGGACCCTCTTGTCTCCAGAAGGCACTGCAAGTATGCTGTCACCAATATTGCTGCACTCTGCCTGCCTAGCTATTGTTTCCAGCTCCCTGAGGCTACTCTCAAAAGCCATTATTCTCTACTCTGCTTCCATGGCCATTTTTCCTCTTGCCAAGGCTATCTCAGCTTCAGCTTTCCTCTCCTCTGCTTCCAACTTCAGCTTAGCCATCTGCAGCTAAGCTCCCTTTCCACTTTCCTGTCCTCTAGTTCCTCTGGGGGACAGGACTTGTGAGGTACACTGCTCTCTTCTCTGGAAGGGAGAACCAATTCAGGAGATAAATCATCCCCCTCAGCTGAATGCTGTATCTCAGGACTAGTATCCAGGTCCTCTCATTGCCTTTCCCCATCATCACCCCCTTCTGTTGATGTAACTAGTGACTAGTGGACTTCTGCCCAGGCCCTCAGCGCCTTTTAGAGTTCCAGCTTTCTGGTGTGCCCTTGGCTGAAAGTTCCCTCTCCTTGCAGAACACTTGAGCTCAGCCATAGTGTAGGCATCAGTGTGGACAAGCTCATATTCCCACCTTGCAGGTGTGGTTACAGACACCATATAGCAACAAGAATAGATTTGAAAAATCAAAAGTGCCAATCAAGGAGGATTTAAAAAACAAAACTAGTATTGGAATCAAATTATTTGTCATAGATTTTTAGTATAACATAAAATCACTGTATGGCATTGCACATGTCCTAAACTTACCCCTTGAACACAAATGTTGGAAATTGGGCTACTGGTTGAGGGGGGCCAAACCCTACTCAAGCAGCAACCACAATCTCTGTCAGGGTTAAACATAAGAAACCCCTGAATTAACCGGTGTTTAAACCTCTGGTAGTTTGGCACAAAGTAGTCAGGCTTAACTTAAAGGTAATGTATAAAGTATGTATGCAGTATTTTACACAGTAATAAAGCGAAAACACAAAACAGGCAAAAAACACCAATTTAGAAAAATAGACTAAAATTCAATAAATGATTTCAAACTAAAACAATAAAAATCCAATTAGTAGAACCAGAGAGATGCAATTTTAAAGATTTAGATGAAAATAGTGCCTTAACCGCTTCTGTGCCTTGGACGAGATGATCTCGTCCAAGGCTACAGTTCCCCTGTGCCTTGGACGAGATCATCTCGTCCATGGCACAGGGGAACTTGGGGGCGCGCTAGCGCGCCCCCCGTGCACCCCCCTCCCCCCCCCCAAGTCGGGGATGGAAGGGGAAGACCTTCCCCTTCCACCCCCGACACCCCCCACCCCCCCCTGTGACGTCAGCGCGCGCGCGCGCTGATGTGTCACAGGGGCCTCCCTCGTCGCGCTGGAAGCTCTGCTTCCAGCGCGATTGAAAAAGAAATGCAAAAGCATTTCTTTTTCAATCACTTGGGAGGCCCGGAGGGGCTTCAAAGGGAAGGAAAAGTATTTCCTTCCCTTTGAAGTCCCTCCGAGGGTTTCAAAAGCCGGATTGCTTGCAATCCGGCTTTTGAAACCCCACTAGACACCAGGGATTTTTTTTTTTCTTTGAAATTGACAAAAGGGAGCGACCCCTTGGGCAAGGGTCGCTCCCAGGGGGGGCATTTTTTTTAAAAGGCCTTTTCTGCCCCCAGGGGGGGCAGAAACCTCTAGGCACCAGGGACCATTTTTTTTTTTTTTTTTTTTTTTGTTTCATTTTTTTTTATTGAGGTGGGGAGCGACCCCTTAGGCAAGGGTCGCTCCCCTTGGGGGAAAATTATATTTTGGCCATTTCTGCCCCCCTTGGGGGCAGATTGGCCTATTTTGATGAGGCCAATCTGCCCCCAAGGGGGGTAGAAACCACTAGACACCAGGGATTTTTTTTTATTTTTATTGTTATTGACAAAAGGGAGCGACCCCTTGGGCAAGGGTCGCTCCCAGGGGGGGCATATTTTCGGGAAGGCCTTTTCTGCCCCCCCTGGGGGCAGATCGGCCTACTATTAGGCCGATCTGCCTCCAGGGGGGGCAGAAACCTCTAGGCACCAGGGACCATTTTTTTTTTTTGGTGGGGAGCGACCCCTTAGGCAAGGGTCGCTCCCCTTGGGGGAAAATTATATTTTGGCCATTTCTGCCCCCCTTGGGGGCAGATTGGCCTATTTTGATGAGGCCAATCTGCCCCCAAGGGGGGTAGAAACCACTAGACACCAGGGAGTTTTTTCTTTGCGTGAATTTCACGCAAAGGGAGCGACCCCTTAGGCAAGGGTCGCTCCCTGGGGGGGAGGGCAATTTATTTTAGGCCATTTCTGCCCCCCCTGGGGGCAGATCGGCCTATTATTAGGCCGATCTGCCCCCAGGGGGGGAAGAAACCTCTAGGCGCCAGGGCACATTTTTTTTTTGTGTTTTTTTTTTTGTTCTTTCTTTTTTTTAGAGATGGGGAGCGACCCATCAGGCAAGGGTCGCTCCCCTGGGGGGCAAATTGTATTTAGACCATTTCTGCCCCCCTGGGGGCAGATTGGCCGATTTTAGGTCAATCTGCCCCCAAGGGGGCAGAAACCACTAGGCACCGGGGATTTATTTTTTGGCGCCAATGTCACGCAGGGGGAGTGACTCCGTAGGCAAGGGTCGCTCCCGGGGGGGGGGGGGGTTGGGGGGGCAAATTTATTTTAGGCCATTTCTGCCCCCCCGGGGGACAGATCGGCCTATTATTAGGCCGAACTGTCCCCAGGGGGGGCAGAACCCTCTAGACGCCAGGGCAATTTTTTTTTTTGTGTTTTTTTTTTTGTTGTTGTTTCTTTTTTTAGAGATGGGGAGCGACCCATCAGGCAAGGGTCGCTCCCCTGGGGGGGCAAATTGTATTTAGACCATTTCTGCCCCCCTGGGGCGGCAGATTGGCCAATTTTAGGTCAATTTGCCCCCAAGGGGGCAGAAACCACTAGGCACCGGGGATTTGTTTTTTGGCGCCAATGTCACGCAGGGGGAGCGACCCCGTAGGTAAGGGTCGCTCCCGGGGGGGGGGGGGTTGGGACGGCAAATTTATTTTAGGCCATTTCTGCCCCCCCGGGGGACAGATCGGCCTATTATTAGGCCGAACTGCCCCCGGGGGGGGGGGGGGCAGAACACTCTAGGCGCCAGGGCAATTTTTTTTTTGTGTTTTTTTATTTTGTTGTTTCTTTTTTTAGAGATGGGGAGCGACCCATCAGGCAAGGGTCGCTCCCCTGGGGGGGCAAATTGTATTTAGACCATTTCTGCCTCCCTGGGGGCAGATTGGCCAATTTTAGGTCAATCTGCCCCCAAGGGGGCAGAAACCACTAGGCACCGAGGATTTGTTTTTTGGCGCCAATGTCACGCAGGGGGAGCGACCCCGTAGGCAAGGGTCGCTCCCGGGGGGGGGGGTTGGGGGGGCAAATTTATTTTAGGCCATTTCTGCCCCCCCGGGGGACAGATCGGCCTATTATTAGGCCGAACTGCCCCCGGGGGGGGGGGGGGGCAGAACACTCTAGGCGCCTGGGCAATTTTTTTTTTGTGTTTTTTTTTTTTGTTGTTTCTTTTTTTAGAGATGGGGAGCGACCCATCAGGCAAGGGTCGCTCCCCTGGGGGGGCAAATTGTATTTAGACCATTTCTGCCCCCCTGGGGGCAGATTGGCCAATTTTAGGTCAATCTGCCCCCAAGGGGGCAGAAACCACTAGGCACCGGGGATTTGTTTTTTGGCGCCAATGTCACGCAGGGGGAGCGACCCTGTAGGCAAGGGTCGCTCCCGGCGGGGGAGGGTGGGGGTTGGGGGGGCAAATTTATTTTAGGGCATTTCTGCCCCCCCCCTGGGGCCGGCTGAGCTACAGGCCAAACACCACAGGTAGGCACCTTGCAAAAAACACCTCTGTTTTCTGTGAAAAAATATGTTGTGTCCACGTTGTGTTTTGGGCCATTTCCTTTTGTGGGCGCTAGGCCTACCCACAGAAGTGATGTACCATTTTAATCGAGAGACTTAGGGGAACGCTGGGTGGAAGGAAATTTGTGGCTCCTCTCAGATTCCAGAACTTTCTGTCACCGAAATGAGAGGAAAAAGTGTTTTTTGGGCCAAATTTTGATGTTTGCAAAGGATTCTGGGTAACATAACCTGGTCAGAGCCCCGCAAGTCACCCCATCTTGGATTCCCCTGGGTTTCTAGTTTTCAAAAATGCACTGGTTTTCTAGGTTTCCTCAGGTGTCGGCTGAGCTACAGGCCAAAATCCACAGGTAGGCACTGCTTTTTATAAAAAAATGTGATGTGTCCACGTTGTGTTTTGGGCCCTTTCCTTTCGTGGGCGCTAGTCCTACCCACACAAGTGAGGTATCATTTTTATCGGGAGACTTGGGGGCACGCTGGGTAGAAGGAAATTTGTGGCTCCTCTCAGATTCCAGAACTTTCTGCCACAGAAATGTGAGTAACGTGTATTTTTAGCCAAATTTTGAGGTTTGCAAAGGATTCTGGGTAACAGAACCTGGTCCGAGCCCCGCAAGTCACCCCTCCTTGGATTCCCCTAGGTCTCTAGTTTTCAGAAATGCACAGGTTTGGTAGGTTTCCCTAGGTGCCGGCTGAGCTAGAGGCCAAAATCTACAGGTAGGCACTTCGCAAAAAACACCTCTGTTTTTTTCCAAAATTTAGGATGTGTCCACGTTGCGCTTTGGGGTGTTTCCTGTCGCCGGCGCTAGGCCTACCCACGCAAGTGAGGTATCATTTTTATCGGGAGACTTGGGGGAACGCTGGGTGGAAGGAAATTTGTAGCTCCTCTCAGATTCCAGAACTTTCTGCCACAGAAATGTGAGGGACATGTGTTTTTTTAGCCAAATTTTGAGGTTTGCAAAGGATTCTGGGTAACAGAACCTGGTCCGAGCCCCGCAAGTCACCCCTCCTTGGATTCCCCTAGGTCTCTAGTTTTCAGAAATGCACAGGTTTGGTAGGTTTCCCTAGGTGCCGGCTGAGCTAGAGGCCAAAATCTACAGGTAGGCACTTCGCAAAAAACACCTCTGTTTTCTCCCAAAATTGTCGATGTGTCCACGTTGCGCTTTGGGGCGTTTCCTGTCGCGGGCGCTAGGCCTACCCACGCAAGTGAGGTATCATTTTTATCGGGAGACTTGGGGGAACATAGATTAGCAAAACAAGTGCTATTGCCCCTTGTCTTTCTCTAAATTTTTTCCTTCCAAATATAGGAGAGTGTGTAAAAAAGACATCTATTTGAGAAATGCCCTATAATTCACATGCTTGTATGGTCACCCCGGAATTCAGAGATGTGCAAATAACCACTGCTCCTCAGCACCTTATCTTGTGCCCTTTTTGGAAATGCAAAGGTTTTCTTGATAGCAATTTTTTACTCTTTATATTTCAGCAAATGAATTGCTGTATACCCGGTATAGAATGAAAACGCACTGCAGGGTGCAGCTCATTTATTGGCTCTGGGTTCCTCGGGTTCTTGATGAACCTACAAGCCCTATATATCCCCGCAACCAGAGGAGTCCAGCAGACGTAACGGTATATTGCTTTCCATAATCTGACATTGCAGGGAAAAGTTACAGAGTAAAACATAGAGAAAATTTGATGTTTTTTTCACCTCAATTCCAATATTTTTCTTTTTCAGCTGGTATTTTCTGTAGGAAACCCTTGTAGGATCTACACAAATGACCCCTTGCTGAATTCAGAATTTTGTCTACTTTTCAGAAATGGTTAGGTTTCTGGGATCCAGCATTGGTTTCATGCCCATTCCTGTCACTGACTGGAAGGAGGCTGAAAGCACAAAAAATTGCAAAAATGGGGTATGCCCCAGTAAAATGCCAAAATTGTGTTGAAAAATTGGGTTTTCTGATTCAAGTCTGCCTGTTCCTGAAAGCTAGGAAGCTGCTGAGTTTAGCACTACAAACCCTTTGTTGATGCCATTTTCGGGGGGAAATCCACAAGCCTTCTTCTGCAGCCACTTTTTCCATTTTTTTTTTTTAAAAACGAAATTTTCACTGTATTTTGGCCAATTTCTTGGCCTCCTTCAAGGGAACCCACAAAGTCTGGGTACCTCTAGAATCCCTAGGATGTTGGAAAAAAAGGACGCAAATTTGGCTTGGTTAGCTTATGTGAACAAAAAGTTATGAGGGCCTAAGCGCGAACTGCCCCAAATAGGCAAAAAAAGGCCTGGCACAGGAGGGGGAAAAGGCCTGGCAGCGAAGGGGTTAAAAGCACAAAGCATAAACTATAGTTTTCTGGCTGCACCATACTATTACAAAGTCACAAGTTCAGGCCGATCACGATGGAACACGGGCTGGATCCACGTACCAAGTTAGGCCCATTGAACAAGAGTACATTAAATCTTGGTGCGAAGCGTTGCGAGAACCTACATTGAAAATGCTTCGCGCAGCAGCGGTTTCAATGAGCTGTGATGCAAATTCCTACACCGTCCTTTAGGATGCCTTCAACAAGGTGCTTGCTATCAGAAGTCCTACGGTGAAGAAGAGCCATTCACCAGCTGGTTCCAAGGAAGTTGCAGGGCTTGTGAAATGGAGTCCTATGGGAAAACCATGCCAAAGATGTCAGGGCCAACATAGGGTCAACAAGGGGTATATCTATAGTATGGAATGCAACCAGCAAATGGATTATTTGGAAATGTACAAAATATAATTCAAATGGCTGTTATGGTTGTGTACAATTATAAATAAACTGTAGAAAATGTCAATGTGGTAAAAAACCACAACTATCAACCTAGTATAGATGAAGTAAAAATCAGCAATATTGTCTGACTGAAGCATCCACTGGTTCATCTACATCAACAAGAACGCCCACATCAAATGCGCTCAGCCTTTACCTTGTTTAACGTGAAGTACTTCCTCCACTGCAAGCTTTAGTGATTAGATAATGGTGCACAATATAACTTTAATTATCCAGACTTACACTTGCCTCCAGGGCTTACACTAATTCCTTGCTATCAACCCACTTTTTTAAACATAAAAAACCATAGAAGTTCAGCAGTTATAGTTAGTTCAAGTGACTATAACTCGTGCTCTAAGGTAACTATAACTCACACACCCGTCATGCACAGTTTTGTCCTAAAAAATGTTACCCCAAATATTACATTGATATTATCAATGATGTTATCAAATATGTCATGAGTGTTACAATATGTGGAGTAGTTAGCAGTGCACGGCAAGGGCTCGAGTAATAGTTGCCTTAGGGTACGAGTTATAGTTACTTGAAATATCTCTAACTATAACTGCTGAATTTCTATGGTTTTTTAAAATGTGAGCCTAACTCTAACATCCCTGTAACCTTCGTTTTTTTTAGGTGCATTTCCATTTTAAAAAAAAAATCTATTTCCTAACTATAACATCCTTGTAACCTCTGTTTGTTTGAGTGATTTTTTATGTTTTTTTAACATAAAGTAATTTGAATTACTATACGTTAATTCAACCACTGCCACGCACAGCCTTCACATACGACAGCCCCTATGGCAAACCCCCTATACTCATTCAACCCCATGTCATGCACAGCTTTTTGCCTTGCTTGGCAGGGCTAAGTCTCAGCAGCAGTTTACAAGAGAAAACACACTTGTCACAGTCACTAAACATGTTGACTGATACAGGTGGTTATTGACTCTGACTGTGCCTAGGCACTGCTAACCAGTCACGGGGCCAGTGCTCTGTGTAAAATGGTATATGCAAATTAGACCTAATTATAATTGGCTCTGGCAACCTACCTATATGTCCCTAGTATATGGTAGGACATGTAGGTTTAGGGACCCAAGGGTAGATAGGGCACCCCTGTATACACTACTGTGATCACTGGTGTCATTGTAAAGGTAGTCCTGCCTTGCTGGCTGCTTTAAAGTTAAAATTAACCCCAAATTTGACTTTGGAATTCAAAGTACTTCCAAAGTGTCAGTCTACCTTATTTTTGTAAATAGGTCACCCCTAAGGTCTGCTCTATGTGCCTCCAGGTTTGGATGCAGTGTAAATATAAGCAGGGCCCTTATAAAATCCCTGGTAATGGAAAAACAGCCAAATTAGTTTTTCCCCATTGTAGCTAATGGGCCCCGTAGGCTAACATTGGAAGACATTAAGAGGGTCATAATGACCCCGGCGGCGAGTGTTAATGTGGTGGTAGTACCGCCAACAGGCTAGCAGTGCACACCGCCACATTATGAGAATGGCAGGTTGGCTGCCACTTCTCCACTCATACCGCCATGGCAGTATCAGCCACCCGACCACAGATGTCAATCTCAAGCCTGGCGGCTGGAACAGTGCCACCACCGGCATTATGAGCCTGCCTACCACCATGGTTATCGTGGTGTTAGCAAAGCCACGAAAACCATGGCGGTAGGCCTAACCGTCGACAGGGAATTCCTTCCCTGTCACTGGTAGGCGGCTCCCCCACCCCCCAACACACACATGACACCCTCCCACCCCTCTCCATCCAAATCCCCCAACCCCATACATAAACTAACCCCCCACCCTGATATTCAAATACACCCCCAATCTAAACACACACATCCTCCACACCCTCCAATCATCACACCCCCCCATAAACGCACACACCTGCAGACACGCACCACGCATACTCCCACTCACTCACACTGGCATACACGTATTCATACACGCATACCTCCAGACATGCTCGCACACATTCTTACACACAATCACACTGAGAGGCAGACACACACTCACTTCACCATTCTTACACGCATTCACTTACATGCATACAAACACGCAAACAACACAACACACACAGGTGCATTCACACACACATTTATGCACACACATAAGACCTCCGCTCCCCCTCCCCTGTTGGAAGCCCGACTTACCTATGTCAAGGTGGTCTTCCATCAGGGAACAGAAAGGGGTGCTGCTACCACCAGCAGCACCCCGCCAGGCCGTATTACTTGTCATAATACGGCTTGCGGCGTTCTACTGGAGTGGTGGTGCTGGTGGTAGCAGTGTCACCTTACCACCATCCACCAGCATGATCACTGCCAGATTTCCGCCCTTCTTGTGGCGGAAGTCCGACAGTGCTCATAATATGGCAGACGGATGGTAGCCACTGTGGTGGTATTTTGGTGGCCGTCCCAGGGCAGCAGGCGTTTTTTGCCGCCAGTGTCAAAATGACCACCTAGGTCTTGTTTTCAATACACGTGAGCTAAATATAGCATGTTTGGCACCAAATTAAATGTTATAATAAATCCTACAACTTGCCAATGTTCAATTTATTATGACTAACCCAGGGAAAGAGTTTTAGAACTCTTTCTGAAGGTTACCAAATTCAGCTCTGTAGTACACTCCTCTGGCAACCTGCGCCAGGCTACCTTAATGAGGTGTAGGCCTGGGCTGAGACAAAGGCAGCACCTGGTGGGTGAAGAACTGCTGCTGCAGCAGATGGCAGAGCAGAATGGGGAAAGAGTAGTCAAACTGGTCTTCAAAGGAGGGAAAGCCACTTGGGACAGAAACTGTACCTCCCCCATTTCCTGCACCCCCAGAAAGATGAGAGCCTCTCTGATTAGATTAGGAGAGGGGCTGGAAGAGGTGTGTTAAGAAAGATGTAGCCACACCAGTGGGTGGACTCAGCCAGATCTAACCTCTAAGGATGAATGTTTGCCATCTTGGATTTTTAGGGAAGGTTTTTCCCTGGGATTGATTTTTGCCACACTTCACAGGAAGTGGTCACCCCAGAGGGTGGTGGCCTGCACCCCACTGGACAGGAGCACTCCTTGCTTCCCACCCCAGGAGCAAGGATAAATAAGGCAGAGCTGTCCCACAATTCAGATCCCTGCAAGAAGAAGATACAGGAGAAGGAATGCCCTGCTGGAACCCCGTTCATTTGGCAGTTCTGTTTGTGCTGCAGAATGCAGCACACATAAAAGTGCCAAAGCCTCATTTTGAAATTATTGTTTATGTGCAGGAAGGGACACCTTTCCGCACATAAACAATCATGACTAGCATTTTGCTCTTTCTATGCGTGCTGCATTCTGCAACACACATAGAAAAAGCAAAAAATGAGGAGTAATAAAACTATTCCTCCTCGGTACGCCTTGCTAACGCCACCTCTGGGGTGGCATTAGATTTTGGTGCTGCCTCAGGTTTACGCAATCTCGTAAATCTGAGGCAGCGTCAAAATGCAATGGGTGTTGCTGTGGCAGTGCCCACAGCAACACCCATTGCATGCCGCTGCCATGCAAAGGGCTGCATGTTAAGGGGCTGTATTTACAAGGTGGCATTAAGCCACAAAAAGTGGCTTAATGCCACCTGGTAAATAGGGCGCAGGGCATAGCGCCACCGGAGCATCACTAATAGTTACACTCCGGTGGTGCTAGGGGCTCTTAAATATGCCCCTTAATTTTTTATTGGTTGCCTTGTGGTATGGGCAGGCCCTGGGGTCCACAGACAAGACAAGCTCTTCTAGTTGCTGGTGAGCCAGTCCACCAGCCTACTGCTTTCCTGAGCTTGAGTGTTGAGTAATCGTTAAGGGATATAAACAGCAGTAGGATAATTGGTGATTACTATACTTATTGGAGAGTTTTATGTTTTGTCTAGTCACTGTTTTGCCTCATTATAAAGTGGTGCAGAGGTTTACTATGTTGCTGCAAAACACCACTTGTAGGATTTACAACCTTTACTGGGGGAATAATGGTGGCCATATTTTTGTGATTCAAGATTCTGTAAAGGCCTGGCCATGATAATTATAAGTTTGCATGCAATGCCCTTCAAAGCAATGGTCAGCTTCAATATGTCTTTTGTCTCTTGGTTCTAGTTATTGGTCAGACATTATTAAGGAAACTCCAGAATACAATTTAAAGTACCTTCTTGTCATATTTTCTGTTAAAGGTATATGCTGATGAGCGTAAATATATTGTTTCTTCTTGATTTTGCGAATTTTCTTCCAGCTGGGGCCCTAAAATACTGCTCATGCTGATAAAAATCCGACCAGGTGGCAACCCTTCTTGTAACACGCTGATCCAGATTTGTAATGTGTGTTGATGGCTCTGTGCGTTACTTTGTTTGTCACAGAGGTCCCTTACTTACTTTCAGCTAATACGTTAAAATCCTTCTAATGTAGCGCAGTGAGTTATGAACTGTCATCAAGGAGATGCATGCAAACTAAAAGGCATAGCATTGGGCCTTTTATTTTTTAACTCAAGCTTTTGTTACTCCAAGATTGCTGAAAAGGTTTCCTTTGGGTAGCAAAAAATGTAGTTAGGACAGACAGCTACTGCATTATTTTTTTAAAGCCCCACTTTGTGTTTCTCCAGACCAAGTACTCTTAACCTGTGCTTAATTTGAGTCGGTGGTTGCTGCTGGGGTCCACGGCACACATTTTTGGAGACCGTCATTTATTTATCCTCATCAGATATTGACTGTGAGCAAGAGAAATAAAAGCACACAAACTGGAGAGAAGGAGAAAGAGGAAGATGGAAAAACTGCAAGAGTGATATAAGGGGCAGCAGTGTCTAGTAGTGGATTACAGAGGCATGAGGTGAAATCCAGAGATGCAGCCTTCGTATTTGGGGTACCGATTTTTAACACCACCTCTGGAGAAGAGCTTTGAGCACCATCACCCATTCTTTTAAAAATTAAGCACTACTCTTAAAAGAACGTTAGTCATTGCATTATGTAAAAACCCCTGGTACTTTGATTTATAAACTTGTATATTTTATTGCCTCTGTTTAAAGTGCTCTGACACCCTATATTAGGATGAATAGCACTATAAAACAAATTGAATAAAAATACATTTGTACATGGTATTTATATAATTAGTGTAAATACTCATTCCTACATTCATTTGACATTCTTACAGTACATGCATACCTCTTACATAATTATAGTGTTGCTTAAGCACCTATGAAGTGATAACAAACTGCCTGCTCACTTCTGTTGCATAAATATTTAGCTGTTAGGCTCCAGATAGCGCTATCAAGACAGGACTCCAACAAAAGGAGGACTGATGGGCTATTAAGTGAGGCAATTGTTTTGGACCCAGATGGAAGTGAGAATAAGAAACCCCCTACAGATTGCTGCTCCCAAAGTAAATCGGACAATGTGTAGCTGCTGATGAATGTATTCTGGTGTCAGCAAACTCACTGGGATAAATTCTGCATATTTCAGTGTTGCTGGCCCCAATTTCTGAGCCAGCTCAATAAAGCTGCCAGATCCCTCTCAGTTCCTGCATCATTTAAGAGAAAAATTTACATGAGGAGTGAGTAGAAACTGATGCTGAAGAGATGAGAGGTGATGTGAGGTATGCAAAAGGAGGATTTGGAAAGATGTGGGGATAAAAGGAACCCTACAGGCCTACCCTCACCCAGATGGGCATTCAAAACTGGTCATGACCCAGAGTCATGTTGCACACGTGTAGTGCTGTTTTCATTTCCAATTGGAATGTATGTGATCCTGGATCTGTGCACTCTGCAGAGAGGTCAAGGATTGTGTGTGCATTTAGTCTTCACACTTTAATGAATCACTGGCAGGCAATGTGAGAAACCCACGCTGCCTTCCGCCTCGGGCCTTTCAGTTGGCCCATCAACACCCACCCAAAATCTGAACTTATCAGACACCAACTCATATGTACTGAATAATATTCATACGTTGTATGAAAATAAAACTACAGAAACACAAGATCTGGAAAAAGCACATTTTCCTATGGATAAGGTTAAGCGTGTGAAATGTAAACAGGAGCTGCTTTGCTGCCATGGATTACCTCAGGGTTTTTACAGCTATTGTTGAGAAATATATCTGTGCTTTTGCCTTTAAAGTTGAGAACATGAATATAGGTATCCATTTTAAAGTCAGCTTTATGATCCACACCACGTAAATTCCATTGTAGGTGAAAGGTATAGAGGAGGCTCATGAGATTGCTTGGGTCATCAGTTGTGTGACACCAGTACAGCCCAAATGATGAAATGAAAAGGATTGGGATGGTACAAGAGGAATGAAGACAGTGTCAGCAGTTGAGGGATCATCAATTTTCAGATCTTGGGGAGAAAGTGTTGCTGTATGTTCTGAACAGATGATTCTTTTAGACACCAAACAAACATAGCTGCTTCATGCCAAGTCTGAAATCTTTAACCTAGTTTTAGCTGCAGCATAAAGTCTGAAAGCTTTAGCCTAGTTTTGGCTGCAGCATAAAGTTAGCAACACTTGCCCTGCATACCGTTTAGTGCCATAGTATGTGGTCATGATGAAGAACTTTGAAGTGGATGACTGTGAAGGAACTTGATCAGCCTAAGTTAACGTCTCCTTCTGACCTTTTCAGTATGTTTTAACTGAAGGAGTGTGGGCCTCTCGTTTTACTGCAGTGACCCTCGCAGCTCTCAAACAGGACACTTCTCCTTCTAGTCTTTTACATTTTCAAATGGTCGCTTCATATTTAGGCACACTTGTTACTTCTCCACCTCAATGTATATTTATATTGTTGTCCCCATACTGCCATGAATGCCTTGTAAAATATGATTGTTTTGTTTAAGTATCTTCAGACAAATAGATTTAAAGGAAACCTTACCAGACAAGTCATACTGGGTCATTTCATTATACATGTATCATTGTGTGGTCATTATACGTTCAATGTTCTTTTTTTGGAGACACACTGCTAAAATAGATTTGATTTTCCTATTTTTAGATTTCCTTAAAGGTTGATTAAAAACTGCTCTTGTAGATTGAATTCATGAGAGCCAGACTCGAGTTTGGATTTGTAGTGACAGAAGGGCCAATTAGAAGGTGACATTGGGGAGTGGTTTCCAAAATGAGTGTTTTTAATAGACGTTTGGCATGATTGCAGAAGTCCATTGGTGTCCACTGTACCTCCTCCAACTACATGTATATTGAATAGACTTCAGAATTATCCTTAAAATGTTTTCTGAAAGCTATTTTTGCATAATGTGAGAGTTGCATTTTTGGGCTGGTTTTTGGGCAGAAACTGCTCTGCATTGAGCTAAATTTGGGCTTCTACTTGGACAGCCTTGGGCTTTAGATGGGTCTCAAAATCTGCCAACAGTGATCAACTTACAGGCTACTCCTGTTGAAAGTACATGTTTTACTGAGAATGTCAGATTTAATTCTCATATGGCTGAGAAAGATAGTGTGAATTTACAGAAAATATGCTCTCATTTTAGCTTCTGGTGTCCCTTCCATAATCTCTAAGAGAAAATCATGAGGAAAGAGTTTTCTCTCTAACATTTTTCATGAAATCCCAGCAGAAGACTTTTTCACAGGGTAAGTTCAACTTAGAACACACCACAATTCTTAAAATTAGTGTGGTACCATCAACAAATGATTTATATTGTAACTAAAATCCTTCATCACCATTTATGTGTTCTACTTTTTGTGACCCTCAAAAACCTGCCATTCACCACAGTGCATTTCAATGAGGACCATGCCTCAGAGTCCTGTAAGTGTTGCCACCAGCTGTTGTCAATGTTATGGCCAGAAAATAAAGGGGGATCCATTTGGGACCCCCATATTTGCTCTTTGGGGTCTTGGTGTGCTCACCCTACCCACTTACACATTTATTTTTTATTTTATTTTCAGGACACAGGGACTCAGTCCCAGAGTCTTGTAATGGCTGCCAAAACATATTATTCAGGTTGTCACCAACTAATCAGGATTGACTAGCCTCACGTAAATTGTCCAATCAGAGCATATCTGAACATCAACTGTCCAGATATCTATATTTCTTTTTCCTTCACTAGCTCCAAAACTACTGAACGGATTTACATCAAATAACGCCAAGCACAATCTGTGCACCAAGATCTAGCTTCCTGCCAAATTTGGTGTAATTCTGTTCAGCGGTTCGGGCGGTAGTGTTGTCTAAAGACCCTGTCGGAAAATGCATAAGGAAAATGTGTTTTGGGACCCCCCCTTTTCTTGGCCCCCGATTGATGGATCATCATGAAAATGTAAGGACAGTATCTGAAGTGAGTGGCAAACTAATTTGGAAAATTTCATGAAGATTCATCACATGGTACCAAAGTTATAGGCAAAACAAAACAAAACAAAATCCTATGGAAACTAGATCCTAACTATAACTACCTATTGGCGACCGCCAGTAGGTAATATGTATGTATGTATTTATTTATATATATATATATATATATATATATATATATGCATATGATATATATGCATATGATATATATGCATAGGTATGTATGTATATGTAAATATATATATATTTTGTATTGCAGAAGAGAATCACTGCACTCCAAAAAAAATCCCAATGTTGCATCTTTATTTGAAACAATCAGGATACAAAATTACATCGAGGGTGGTCTACTCTGTCACCGGCAGCAGAGTGCGCCGCTGAGACTCTGTTCTGACTTATTGTTTGGCATATATATATATATATATATATTACCTAGTGGAGGTCGCCACTAGGTAGTGATAGTTAGGACCTAGTTTCTATAGACAAAGCAATTTTTGTTTTGCTGATAAGTTTGGCTCTGCTTGACTCTTCTCCAAATTTTACTAAAAAATCGTCGATGCTCACTTTAGCTACTGTCTGGAACGTATTGGGATGATCTGTCAAGCGTGGGCTGAGAGAAAAGGGGGAGGGCCTTAACGCATTTTTCCCATGTTAATTCCCATAGGATTTTTTAAACACGACTTCAGCCCAAACTGCTGGACCGGAATTACACCAAATTTAGCAGAAAGGTAGCTACTGGTCCAGAAAGCACCCTTTTTATTATTTGGTGTAAATCGGTTCAGTAGTTTTTGAGATAATAAAGAAAAATTCAATTTGCATATATAGAGATGGGAAGATTTTGCAAACCCTTCCTACTAGTCCTGAGATCTGATTGGCTGCCAGGTCCCGGAGGCATTAGGGCATGAAAAAAGGAGGGAGTTCATGGGCCCCCCTCTCCTATTGCTTTTCAAAGCCCTGGGGACCTCCACGGGGGACTGTAAAATAAGTACACGGGGCTTCTCCCCGGGTCAAAATATTATTTTTAAACCATTGCTTTTGAACACAGGGACCTGCATGTTTAGCAGCTAGTGGGTTCAATAGCAAAACCAGCTCCTGCAGGAGGTTGGGAGCCGGTTAGGGCTGCGGGGGCCTTGAGGCTCCACACGCGGTCCCATTACACACTGGGTGGCACCCAAGAGACATGGCCAGGCCCCTTGGGATGGGGTCCCTAGGACCAAAATCGGCCAGGCGTGAGGTGTTGTGTACCTCCCCACTGTTGAATGAAGGCTAGGCCTTGAGGTATGGGGTCACCAGGGCCAAAATTGGCCCAGGAAGGTAGGCCCCCGCCTCCATTTGTTTATGGCCGGGCCATGGGGGATGGGGGTGCCTGGGGCTGGAATTGGCCCAAGGAGAAGGGGGCACCTGGCCCCATTCCCTATTGAATGAAGGCCGGGCCCCAGGGGATGGGGGTCCCGGGGCCAAAATGAGCCTGGGAAGGGGGCCCCGGTCTGCTTACTCTACAATTCCATATTGAAAAAAAATCTGAAATCCTTCATGGAGGTGAATGCATCGCTGATCTATTGGAGCACAATCTGTATGTGACCATGACAAGTGGGTTCTTTAATGTCTCTCCTGGTGAGAGCAGAGCCCATGGCTCTCCCTTTAAGTTCCTACAAGTATGCAAATGTGCAAATCACCTGGAAGCTCCACCCCTAGGCCCCACACCCTCCATCTTAGTAGTATGCAATGGTTTTCCCGCCTTTTACTAGGATGATGGACAGCTTACAAAATGGCCCTCCCAGTGCGTTTGCTGACAATTTTTGTGGCACGTTCCGGATGCCGAGGGATATTGGGACATCTCCACAAAACTAAGAAGCACTTACGCTACATAGATAACAGGGAGGACCCTGGTTTGGTGGAGATTTACATTTGTGTAGTCTTGTTGGCTGCTCTATAGGATGATTCATGTTATCACATATTTCTAGATAAAGATGCACCAGGACAAATCATATGCCAAAATGCATACAAGTTCACTGGTGACATTTCCATGTGCTCCATTACACAGCTGTAGGATTGAATATGTACAGGACATTTAAACAAGGAAACAAAAAGAACTCCACTTGGGTGGATATTTTGTGCAAAACTGTGGACTCTTGTTGAATAAAAAGGCAGGATCACTCACACAGCTACTGACACACCCACACAGACACTCATGCACCCACTCACTGACCCACTCAGACTCATTTACTCACTCACAGACCAACTCTCTCATGCACCCACTCAGGCTTACGCACCCACTCACGGATCCACTCTGAAATTCATGCACTCACAGGTGCACTCAGAGACTCATGTATCCACTCACAGACCTACTCAGACACTCGTACACATATTCTCAAACCCACTCAGACTTACGCATGCAGGGTCGGGTGGTCAAGGAAAGGCCATACATGTCAGTGGTTGGAATAACATATAGTAATTACAATTTAAACTTAAAATTATTGTTAACTTAGTGCTAACCATAACTATACCTGCTGAATTTCTATGTTTTGTGTAAATAAATTCAGATCCTAACTATAACGTCCCTGTAACCTTTGTTTTTTTTAAGTGAATATATATGTATATATATTTATTCATATATATATATATTTTCCCATGAACCTGTCTCAACCATACAAACCAGGCTCCAACAGAACTCGGGTTCACAATGCGAGAGCAGTTTATTGTCAGGGCGTGACTCCTTTGTGGATAATGCATTTCGGCCGTAGCTGCGGCCTTTCTCACAACAACAGTCACCATCTTGTGTGCTCTATTCACATCATGACATGTATACCAAAGTGACGTGTGCAACAGATAGTGATAAAAACAATAGAAAGACTTGCAGGAGTGCAAACCCTCATATAATGCAAGGTAATGCACCATCAAATCATGAGTGTCACTAGAACTCTCCCCAATTCACTACAGGCAAACAAAATAAGGAATTTGGGGCCAGATGTAGCAAAGTTTTGCGAGTCGCAAATGGCCCGATTCGCTATTTGCGACCTTGCAAAATCCGAAATGGTATGCAAAAATCCCATTTCCGAAATGCAAATAGCGATGCGACACAGCACCGACTCGCAAAAATTGCGACCTAATTTTGTGACCCACAAATAGGAAGTCGCAAATTGCGAGTCGCAAACCATATGCAAAAGCCAGTCGCAAATTGCGACTAGTCGCAAAAAGCCCATTTTGCACATCCAGATTACCACTGAGAGCAGGTGGTAACCAGAACCAAAGTATAAAAGGAGACCCAGAAGGCATCTGGGTGACTTAAAATGGCTGAACTGTACATGATAGCATGGAGGAGGAGAGTCCAGGCCGCCCAGCAGAGGAGGAGGAGGCAGAGCCAGGAGAGGATATAGCGAACCAGGCAGACACTATTTCAACAAACTGAGGAGAAGATATATGACAAATATAGACTGAGCAGTGCTGTAATCTTAGAATTAATTGAGCTACTGAATCCTCAGCTTGAACGACAGACAATGCGCGGCAGCGCCATCCCTACACATGTGCAAGTGCTATGCTCACTGCACCTCTTGGCCTCGGTAGCTATCAGGGGGTGATTGCTGTGGCAGGTGGGGTATCCCAAAGTGCACTCTCACGATTCTTCAGATGTTTCCTAGATACCATACTCACACACGTCCAGATATATATACCTACCCCGAATGAGGCAGAAATTTACAGCACAGAGTTGGACTTCTACAGAATTGCCAACTTCCCCCATGTAATAGGGTGTATGGACGGGACACATATACAAATTTGCCCTAATGCAAATCTGGAATATGTGTTCCGCAATAGGAAATGTACCCACTCACTAAACATCCAGGTGGTATGTGACGCCCATAATGTCATTACTGACATTGTAGCTAAATATCCAGGGAGTAACCATGACTCATACATATTCAGGCACAGTGGGATACACCAACGCCTAGAACGTGGGGAGTTTGGAGACGGATATCTATTAGGTATTGCTGACTACACCCTGAAGCCATACATACAGGTCACTGTGTAACCCATTGATGCCCTGCTAAATTTGCCTTTTTTTGTCAAACAGGTGACAGTGCATATGCCCTGAGACCATGGATACTCACCCCGTACCTAACACCTGGCAATCAGAACGAGAGGCGATATAACAGTGCACATCGGCGGACCAGAACTGTAATGGAGAGGACCTTTGGCTTGTTAAAGGCAAGATTCAGATTCCTCCACAAAAGTGGAGGTGCACTCCAGTATGCAAGATAGTTGCCGCCTGTGCCATCCTACACAACATTGCCACCAGACGTGGGCTACATCTCACCCCTGAAGACACAGACACGGAGGATGAGGAGCAAGAGCTACTGCGCCGACAGCCTGGGGATAGAAGCATTGCAAATGAGGGCAGACAGAGACTGAACCACATTGCAACCCAATACTTTGGCAGGTACGTGGCAACCGTGACCACACTCACTAATGTCAGACACACATAGCCCATTTATGTAGTGAAACAAACAAAACCTTTTTATTACTAAACTATGAAAAATATAGAATAGTGCTGTATGCCACAGTCTTGAATTGTCAATTGTCAGTTGCGACACATTAAATGCATGTGCCTTATTCAGAGTACAGTTTGGTGGCTCACACCCTCCTCCTACTGCGGCCACCATGTCTCATTTCTGGTGAGTCCCCTGACCCCTGCTGTGTACTGCTACTCCGCAGCACATGGGAATCGCTGGCAGACACACTGCTTATGGTCGACCCCTTCTCGCTGTCCTGCGGGGTATCCCCTGTGCCCCTTGCAGCCTGCCTGCTCTCCATTAGGTCTACAGCATGGCTGATGCGGCCAAGTCCCCGTGCCACATCCCCGACGAAATGCCCAAGTTCAACCTGCAGGCTGACTGTACGCCTTGACAAGCATGTGGCATTAGTAGCACAGCGCCCAATGGATGCTGCCAGTCTGTCAAAGCGGGCAGAAGTGTTGCGCTCCCTGCGCCTTGCCTGTGCCCTGTCTGCCACAAGTTCAGTAACCAAATGTTCAATGGCCTGTGTCAAGTTCCCCAGATGTTGGTTCATGTGTTGGAACTGACTGTCCACATTTGCCATCCCATGGGTCATTGTGGTCTGCAGTCTATTCAGGTTTCTGTTTATTGACCGCAATTGTCTGTTTTGCAGGCGCTGACCCTGAATCAGTGATGCCTCCAGTCCCGCAAACTCTACGCCTGCTACATCATCCCGGGGCACAGACTGCACTCTGCGCCAGCGTCTGCACACTGCTCCAGCTGCTGGCTCTGTGTGCCTCTCTGTGGGTCTGGGCCCTGGTGCTACCCCTGCTGCCTCCATGTCCTGCGTAGGGTCTTCCATGGACTCTGGTGGTGTTCTGCTGGGCCCTGCTGTGTCACTGACAGCCTTGTGCTGTGGGTCTGGCCCATGTTCCTCTCCCTGCCTTTGTTCGCTGCTGGGAGTGTCTTGTGGGAGACCTGTGGGACATAGGGGATACACTGTCAGTCTCGCACATCTGTTTAAAGTCTCATAATAAACATTTGCCTATATTTGAACCACTATACTACATTGCCCATAATGCACTAGAAGACTGGAATGGAGCTAGTCTGGTGGTGCCTGCTTCTGTGTACTGGGATAGTGTGTATACTGCATTTGTGGGTGTCAAAGTATATCTCATGGTACTCACTTTTTGATGTCCCAGGCGCTGAACTGTCCAATTCCCCCATGCCCAGTACAGCCTCTGGCCCTCATCAGCCAGGCTAGCTTGAATCTAGTGGCATGGGAAGCACGGGACCCACGTCTGGGCATACCCTTCCCACTTAGGGCGACAAAGCAAAAACAACAAGTGATGGACGGAATGCTGAACATTGTCAAACATTCACCCCCAGTACAATGATCTGGGCCTAAATCCATCGTTTTTTTGCTGCCCATGCCATTCCAGTTTGGACCCAGCCATTTGCAAATCAGTCTGCAGTTCAGCATTCCGTCCATCACTTGTTGTTTTTTCTTTGTTGCCCTAAGTGGGAAGGGTATGCCCAGACGTGGCTCCAGTGCTTCCCATGCCACTGGATTCAAGCTAGCCTGGCTGATGAGGGGTGAAACCCCGAAACCGGTCCCAGGATGCTTGTTTCTGGTCCAGTGAGGACCTGGCTTGGCAGTTCGGGCTGGTCTGTTCCCATGAGGAACAGGGTCAAGACTGATTTGCATATGGCTGGGTCCAAACTGGGGTGGCATGGTGAGCAAAAGAACGATGGATTAAACCCAGATCTGTGATTGGGGGTGAGTGCTTGACAATGTTCAGCATTCCGTCCATCACTTGTTGTTTTTTCTTTGTTGCCCTAAGTGGGAAGGGTATGCCCAGACGTGGGTCCCGTCCTTCCCATGCCAATGGATTCAAGCTAGCCTGGCTGATGAGGGGTGAAACCCCGAAACCGGTCCCAGGATGCTTGTTTCTGGTCCAGTGAGGACCTGGCTTGGCAGTTCGGGCTGGACTATTCCCATGAGGAACAGGGTCAAGACTGATTTACATATGGCTGGGTCCAAACTGGGGTGGCATGGTGAGCAAAAGAACGATGGATTAAACCCAGATCTGTGACTGGGGGTGAGTGTTTGACAATGTTCAGCATTCCGTCCATCACTTGTTGTTTTTTCTTGGTTAGGATAATGTGCCTGTCCTCCATTGTCACCAGGTCTGTACACAGGGGGATGTCTCCATCTCCTATTCATCCTCAGTGGTTGAACTCTAGAGTGAAAAACGGTGAGCAGAATGTCATATTCAAACATGTACTCAGATTAATATGCAATTTAGTTTTACAGAAACAGTATGTGAACTTGTAAGTCAGTTGATGTGCCTATGTCTGCTGTGAAGTAGTTAGGTGCAATGGCCTGTGCCCCCCTGAAATGGCGGTGCCTGACCTGTGAGGAGGGACAAATGGAAATGAGGTAATTCCGCTGGCGTTGTGCGCCGTTGCGGTCGGCGGTTGATGACCGCCGTGCGACACTGCATTGGTTATCATTGGGGCCTATGGGTTCCAGGAGCCAATGGCGATGTACGCCGGCGGTAACGGTATGCACCGTCGCGGACGTGAACGCCATTTTCTAACTGTTCACTTACTTGCTACCTGACCTTCAACAGGAGAGGGTCTACACTGCAAGTGCTGCTGTGACCTGTGTCTGGAAGCGACCATGGCTCGAGTGTCTGGGGAATGGGCCCCTGCCTTCACTTCTGAGGAGTTGGAGAGACTGGTGGATGGGGTCCTACCCCAGTACCCTTTAATTTATGGTCCTCCAGACCAACAGGTGAGTACACTGTGAGCATGATACTTGGGGCATGAATGTATGGAGTGCTGTGTGTGTAAGCCTCATGTGGGGAGGGCTGAGGGGTCCTGGGCAGAGTGCTGCATGTATGGTGGTCAATGTCTGTGCGTAAGGGGATGGGAGGGATATGGTGGGCCATGAGTATGACAGTCCAGACGGTATGACTTATACCTTTTCTGCTGTATTTTTCCTGCAGGTCACTGCCCATCAGAAAAAGGGTATTTGGTGTGCCATCACCAAGGAGGTGCGGACCCTGGGGGGTCTTTGACAGGCGGAGCACCCACTGCTGCAAATGGTGTGTGGACCTGCGCCGCTGGGCAAGGAAGACGACGGAGGCCCAGCTGGGGCTGGCCTCCCAACAAGGAAGGGGTGCCCGTCATCCCCTGACCCCACTGATGTTCTGCATCCTGGTGGCGGCCTATCCGGAGTTGGATGGGCGCTTGAAGGCATCACAGCAGCTACAAGGGGGTGAGTACAAATTCAGATTCATGACTTTGCGCGCGTTAAGGTGTTACCTGGGTGGGGAATGTGGGCTATGGGTGCCCCTAGGCCAGGGCGAACATGGCCGGGTAGATTCCATGATGGGCAAGCTCAGATGCACTCCAATCACAATAATGTTGGTGGGCATCTACTACTGGGCAGGGTCTTGTGGGTTTCAGGTGTGCAGCTAACGGCGTTAGGCATTGTACCCCATGGGCTGGAAACTAGCATTGTAACTGGTAGTGCATGGCCTAGTGCATAGGGCTGTTCCCTGTGAGTTGTGTACGCCAACGGGAGTGTTGTTGCTGGCATTGACCATCTGTCTCTTCCCCCCCTTTTTGTTTTGTCACCCTGTTCTTGTCTGCATTAGCATCATCAGGTGGAGGAGCAGAGGCACCGGCGATGGAGGGAGCTGCATCCCACATGGGCCTGGAGGCCGAATCCACCGACAGTGAGGGCACCAGTGGGACGGAGGGTGAGGGGAGCACCACGACGGAGACAGGAGGGGACAGTACCGGCAGCGACTCCTCTTCCGAGGGAAGCTCTCTGGCGGTGGCGGACACCGCCACCCCCGTACCACCACCACCCTCCCAGCAGCCCCTCAGCGTGTTTCCTGTGCCCGCTCACCCAGGAGGGTGGGCATCTCCTTCGCCCCAGGCCCCTTAGGCCCTGCCCCAGTCAGCCCTGCTGCCCTCAGTGAGGAGGCTATTGACCTCCTGAGATCCCTCTCTGTTGGGCAGTCAACCATACTGAATGGCATCCAGGGTCTAGCAGGGCATTTGCAACAAACAAATGCATACCTAGAGGGCATTCACTCTGGCCTGGCGGCCCAACAGAGAGCATTCCAGGCTCTGGCCAACTCACTGATTGCAGCCATTTTCCCTGTCTCCAGCCTCCCCCCTCCAACTTCCTCTACCCAGTCCCAATTCCCTCAACCCCAGCCTATCCCAAGTACACCTTCAGAACAGCATTCACCCGAATCAACACACAGAAGTGGCTCAGGCAAACACAAGCACCACACTTCATCTCACAGGCACTCACACAAGCACCATCCACATGCAGACACACCAACATCCACTGCCTCCACTGTGTCCCCCTCCTCCTCGTCATCCACCTCCCACCCAGTAGAGTCTACACTCACACCTGCATGCACTACATCCTCATCCACTACCTCCATCACCAGCACGCCTATCACTACACACCCCTCACTGGCAGTCACCAACCCCACATCCATACACACGTCCGCCTATGTCCTCGCCCACTGTGCCGGTGACCCCTCCTCCCAAAGTACACAAACGCAAGCACACAGACACCGAACAGCCATCCACCTCACAACAGCATCTAGCCCAGGCACCTGCACCCAAACACAGTAGACTGACACCTCCTAAAACCACTCCCTCCACTCCCAAACCTTCACCCTCTTCCCGCCCCAGTGTCCCTAAGAAGATTTTACTTGCCACCATTGACCTATTCCCTACCTCCCCCCTCCACCTGTCCTTCACTTCGGACCAGGGTGGCCAGAACCCAGCCCAGCACCTCAGCCACCCAGTCCACGGCCACTATGGTTTCTGCAGCTACTGTAGGTGTGAGAAAGGCTCCAAGGAGGCATGTGTCAGCACACCAGTGTGCCAGCACCACCTGCCAAGGCCAAGAAGAGTCCGCCACCAAGCAAAGGAAAGAAGAGGACACCAGCCACCAAAGGAAAAGAGGCACCACCAGCCAGCAAGGGGAAGGAGGCACCACCAGCCAGCAAGGGGAAGGAGGCACCACCAGCCAGCAAGGGCAAGGAAAAACCACCAGCTGGCTGAAGCAAGGAGGCACCACCATCTGCCAAGGGCAGGAAGGGGTGCACAACACCAGCCATGGCACTTCAGCCGTCCGAGGCTGCAGGTGAAGACCTGGAGCCTACCACCTGCACCGTGGCCAGCACCGCTACCTGCACCGCGGCCAGCACCACCACCTGCCCCGCCGCCAGCATCACCAGCCCCAGTTGGCAACCGTCCAAGGCTGCAGGTGAAGGGCTGGAGCCTACCACCACCGCGGCCAGCACCGCTACCTGCACCACTACCTGCCCCATCACCAGCAGCACCACTGCCAGCAGCAGCAGCCCCAGTGGGCAGCCATCCGAGGCTGAAGGTGAAGGGCTGGAGCCTACCACAACCACTGATAGCACCGCCACCTGCACCGCAATTGCCATCCACTCAGCAGCCATCACCTCCGGCAGTGTGTAGTAGTGACTACATGGGCTGCAGTGCGTCCTGGCTCCTGCAACACCTGTCGGTGTGACACCCAGGTGAGAGACTGTGACCTTGCCCCATCCAGGATGAAGCACACTGGTCACAAAGCCCCCTCCAGAACCACTGGAAGAAGGCATCCACTCACCCCCTCCTTGGCAGGATGAGGCACAGTGGGCACAAAGCCCCCTCCAGAACCAGTGGAAGAAGGCATCCACTCACCCCCTCCTTGGCAGGATGAAGCACACTTGGGCATAAGGCCCCTTCCAGAACCAGTGGGCAAACCACCCACTAGAGAGACTGTGGCTTTGAGCTCCCCAGGACCAAGCAGTGGGCAAACCACCCACTTGAGAGACTGTGGCTTTGCTCTCCCCAGGACCAAGCAGTGGGCAAACCACCCACTTGAGAGACTGTGGCTTTGCACTCCCCAGGACCAAGCAGTGGGCATGGAGCCCCCTCCAGGCCAGTGGCATTGTACCAGCTTCCGGCTGAGGTGCCCCCCCCATTCCCCGTCTCCCTGAGGTCCCTGTGTTTTTTCGATCTGATGCCCCTGCAGTGTTCTCTCCGTATTGAGGCAGGAGTCAAGTGTGGCCTTGGCCTATGTGTTATGGCCCCGTGGGCCACAGACATTTTGGAGTGGGCACTGTCCCTCCTTTTGTATATGTTGTACATACTGTTTATTTAAGGATGTATTTATCTAAAACTATACCATTACACTCATTTTAATCCATTCCTTTTGTCCTTGCTTTATTCCTGAGGGTTACGGGTGTATATGTAATGCTGTTGCATCTGTTTGTGTGTATGGTGTTGGGGGTGGGGGTGTTGCGTGTGCGTGTCACTCTCTTATTCCTCCTCCCCCATTGTGTGCTAGGTGCAGTACTCACCGTGGTCATCTTTGCCGGCGTTCGTGTTTCTGGTGTATGAGAAGGTACACCAGCATTGGAAAAAGTGCAGCTCAGGCTCCATGGCGTTGTGGTTCTTCCTTGAGTGTCGAGAGGTGAGTGGTTTCCCTTCGGTGTACTGTTTCCGCCATTCTTTTCATGGCATTGGTACCTCCCCGGATAAGGTGGTGGATAGGCCTGTTGTAATGCTGTGGGCGATACATTGTCTCCTGCCTGGCTATTGGCGGTCACCACCGCGGTGTTTGTTGCTACCGCCGTGGTGGTCGGTGTGTTAAAGTGGCTGTATATGTTGGCGGTTTCCGCCGTGGTCATTATTCCAGTTTTTTTTTACTGCTGGCCTGTTGCCGGTGTTACCGACGCTTTATCACCGACCGCCAGGGTTGTAATGAGCGCCACAATATGTAATTTCTTTCTCTTGGTAAATATACAATAGCACCCTGCAGGTAGGTGAATAAAAAGCAATGTATGTGCCATGTTTTCTAATTCAGAGTTATTTGGAAGCCTATGATCACAGGCATAACTACAAAAAGTCTATGGAGCTGTAGTGGGCTGACCCCCCAAACAACTTACACTCTTATTACTGAAATTAATGGATCGATTTCACCATTCCCTACCCTACGAATGGGTGCCATTGCAGTTTCATGTCCATGCTTATCTAAAAATTACTGTTGACATGTAATGTTTGAAAACTCCTGTGAGTTGTGTTAAGTGAATATGTAAGCTTCCCATAAATGTAATCTGAATACAGAGGCCTCTTCTCCCATAAAACCGTGACATGACTACTCAAGTTGTCTACTTGTCTGAAAACTCTGGAACAGATCATTAAGAAACTCTTGTCTCTGACTTAATGTATGCCTACAGATGGACAAACAAATCCTCCTCCATATTTAACCCCACAGGTGTTTTTGTGATGAGTTGGAGGTTGTACTGTGACTCCAGTCTCCCTAGACGTTGTTCTCGATTGCCACCTCTTACACTTTTAGGAACGGCATCAAGGGCAAAAAAACTCAGATCTTCCTCTCTACACCCACAGATCTCTTCAAAATGTCGTGCCATAGGATATCTGTGGTATTTGTTCTTGATGGCCCTGATGTGTTGTAAAATCCATAGATTTACTTTAAGGGTCGTGCTCCCTACATACATCTTGGGGCATGTACACCTAAGCACATAAGCTGGAAAGTCACTTTTGTAGTGTAAGGGTTTCTTGATTAACAAGGGTGTGCTCGAAAGCGCTGACATACCCTGTGTGTGTCACAGTGTCCTTTCCTCAGGATCTGCATGCCACTGAACAAAAGGCCCACCTTCCAGCGTCACCAACTCAGAAAGCTATTATAGCACAGAGTTATGGTGAAGCCAGTCGGGGGGAGAGGGAATTAGGGTAGGGAACAGCAGGGATAGAGATCTGAAAAGGAAAAATGGTTAAGCATGTTTGTATATACTTGTTCATAACAGCATTAACATTCAATTATACACTTAGACAAAGGCATCTCCGTGAATGCAAGTGTTGAGACCCTGATGGAATAGACAAAAGCGTCTCCGTGGATGCAAGTGTTGAGATCCTTATGGAATAAACAAAGGCGTCTCCGTGAATGCAGGAGTTGAGACCCCTATGGAACAGACAAAGGCGTCTTTGTGGACGCAAGAGTTGAGACCTTTATGGAACAGACAAAGGCATCTCCGTCAATGCAAGTGTTGAGACTCATATGGAACAGACAAAGGCGTCTCCGTGGATGGAAGTGTTGAGACTCTTATGGAACAGACGAAGGTGTCTCCGTGGATGCAAGTGTTGAGACCCTTATGGAGTAGACGAAGGCGTCTCCGTGGATGCAAGAGTTGAGACCCTTATGGAATAGACGAAGGCGTCTCCGTGGATGCAAGAGTTGAGACCCTTATGGAATAGACAAAGGCGTCTCCGTGGATGCAAGAGTTGAGACCCTTATGGAATAGACAAAGGCGTCTCCGTGGATGCAAGTGTTGAGACCCTTATGGAACAAAGAAAGGCGTCTCCGTGGGTGCAAGTGTTGAGACCCTTATGGAATAAACAAAGGCGTCTCCGTGTATGCAAGTGTTGAGACCCTTATGGAATAAACAAAGACGTCTCCGTGGATGCAAGTGTTGAGAGCCTTATGGAATAAACAAAGGCGTCTCCGTGGATGCAAGTGTTGAGACCCTTTTGGAATAGACAAAGGCGTCTCCGTGAATGCAAGTGTTGGTAGAATCATGATACTTCAGGATGTCATGAGCATTAGACAAAACTGGGTGTGGCCTTTCTCTGACTCATGGAACAAGAACAATTAGTAAAATCATGATACTTCAGGATGTCATGAGCATTAAACAAAACTGGGCGTGGCCCTTTTCTGAATCATGGAACAGGAAACAATTAGTATAATCATGATAGTTCAGGATGTCATGAGCATTAAACAAAACTGGGCGTGGCCCTTTAAACAAAACTGGGCATGGCCCTTCTCTGAATCATGGAACAAGAGCAATTAGTAAAATCATGATACTTCAGGATGTCATGAGCCTTAAACAAAACTGGGCGTGACCCTTCTCTGAATCATGGAACAAGAACAATTAGTAAAATCATGATACTTCAGGATGTCATGAGCATTAAACAAAACTGGGCGTGGTCCTTCTCTGAATCATGGAACAAGAGCAAACTGAGACCTCTGAACCTTGAGAAGGCAAGAGCTTAGACCATGGACACACTCTGAACATCAATCATGCAACTACTATGCATTCATAAACATAAAACGTTTGGTCTCAGTCTAGAAATTCGCAAGGACTTAAATATGTATCTCACATATCATCAAAGACTTAAATATGTCTCTCACATATTATGCTTCCAAAAACAATGAAACTATGATTTGCTTATCTTTGAAATGTTTTCACATTTGCCTACTAGGCCTGAAAGTTTTACTCATGTAAACTGAAGCGCCTTGATTATTGGACCAATGGCGTTTTACTCCTGTGAACTGAAGCGCTTTGAATGCTGTGCCATGGGCGCTTTACTCCTAAGAACTGAAGCGCTTTGAATGCTGTGCCAAGGGGGCTTTACTCCTGTGAACTGAAGCGCTTTGATTACTGTACGAAGGGCACTTTACTTCCTGTGAACTGAAGCGCTTTGAATGTCGTGCCAAGTGCGGTTTACTCCTGTGAACTGAAGCGCTTTGAATACCATGCCAAGTGCGCTTTACACCTGTGAACTGAAGCGATTTAAATGTCGAGCCAAGTGCGCTTTACTCTTATGAACTAAAGCGATTTGATTGCTGTGCGAATGGCACTTTACTTCCTATGAACTGAAGCAATTTGAATGTCGTGCCAAGTGCGCTTTACTCCTGTGAACTGAAGCGCTTTGAATACCATGCCAAGTGCGCTTTACACCTGTGAACTGAAGCGCTTTAAATGTCGTGCCCGGGGCGCTTTACCAGTGTGGCCTGAAATGCTTTGCTCGCTATGCTAAGGGGCGCTTTACCTTTTGAAACTAACGACTTCCTTCAAGCTTGGATTTAACAAGGCCTTACCGCTATGAGTACGACCTACTCGTTTTTGAATGCACCATGGAAACATGGATACTTCAGTTGGGTGACACTCTGCCATTCAGGAACTCTGCTCTTCTCCAGAGAAACCCCCATGAGGTCTGGCTGCATCAAAGTCTTCAAAATAATGAGCAACGTGTTTGGGTGTGGCTGGGCTTTATAGGCCTGCCACACCCCAAGATGGCTGCTGCCTCTATAAACATGGGAATTGTAGTCTCTTCATGGAATAGCACTTATAAGTGCATCTTGTCCACCAATGACCTGAACCTGCAGCTCTATGAGCTTTGCCACAGGGCAGACGATGTTGATGGCCACCTTTGAAGCAAGAGGAGATGACAAGTGGTGCGCAGAAAGCGCTGCAGAGCAGCGCAGAGGAGTTTCGGGCGGGACCTGGACCGCGCATGGCTCTATTCCTGAAAGTGTGGTATTTACTCCATATCTGCAGGCCTTACACCTGTGGCACTTCCTGAAATCTGGACTGCCAGTAAACCAGTCACCAAATGTGGCCATTTCCAGGGCGCTAACCACCTGGTGTTGCTTCATAGATTTAGCTTTTCGAAATGTCATCAATTGTTTATCTGGCATAACACTCCATTTTGCCGGGTCAAATAAGTTGCAGTGCTTTTTGAGTATACACCTAACTTCCTGGTGTGCGCTAAATCCCTTGATCATGCACATATCATGTTCTCCATCATGCTTCTTATCTTTCATGGAGAACAGCAATTCTTCCCTGACCCTCCTATTGGCTTTGTGGTAGTTTGGACTCTTGCTCTGGGCAAGACTGCTGGTTAAAGGATGACAGTACTTTTTTTGTAGGTGACTATGCCTATGCTACAACAAATCGCAACTGTTGTCCCAACCTTACCGGCTCACTAGCAGCACCTCACCAGAAACACAGTAGTAAATGGTGATTTGTGGCAGCCTTTACGCATGGACTTGAGAATAAGATATCTCAGGGAGTGTTGTGGTTAAACAGAGATTACCCCTTTCTCACAGATATATCATGTCTCATACAAACACAGGCAATGACAAAGATGAAGTAAAGTTTCAATCATTTTTATTTAGCACAACTGCAATTTGCGATAAATTGCATGGGCTGCAATGATTAGGATAATGAATAATGCAAGAAACAGAATTGTGAAGACAAGAGTCATTATTCCAAAGACCCCCACCATCTTGCAATGCATGTAAAAGACATACGAGATGTAATATGCCCTAATACCCTAATGTGAGACGCCTAACCTCCTCCCTAAAGGAGAGCTGGGTTTGCTAAACCTAATCTGCCAATGCCATGTCCATGAGAGGAGCCCCCAACCCTCGTCACCTTGGAATGAGGTCTCTATCTCAGACTCTGCAGGGACACAAAGACTGGGTCAGCGTCAAGACGACATGCAGCATCGGTATCAGCGATGGTGGCGATGCCCTCTGGTCGGAATCCCTCTGATTATCTGTCTAAAGTGCGATGTATTTATACAGATCTACCAGGACCCCTGGCGTAGGTGTGCTCCCAAACAATAGATAACAGACATGCTTGGGACTGCAATTATTATAAACAATCCCTCGAAAGTATAGAGAGGGAAAATCCCTAAGTGTGAACACCTACTGTTTGTTTATCTTTATTGCTTGATCCTGACGCCTTAGCGCTGTGGCACTGATAATGCAAAGCATAACAAGTGGCCTAACAATAAATAAGGCAGCCATCTTGGATGAATTAAATAATGAAATGGGCTAAGACAGAGAAAGCTAAGTAGGTTAAAAGTCACTAAGTGAAGGGGACACGAATCTGCAAGCCAAAGGCTATCCTAACTCCTGTTATCCCATTAAAACAAACTAGGATTCACTACAGCTTTACTCCTTGCTCTCTGTACCACTTCTGCACCGTAACCTCTATCAATAAATCTGCTGAATAGTTCATACTGAGCTACTCTCATTTGCTGTTGATTGCTGCAATTTCTACGCATGTGCAGATTTTCAACATAGGGGATACTATGCTTCAGGTTATTAGGGTGAAAACTGCGGGCATGCAAAGTTGTATTGCTTGCTGTCAGTTTTCTGTAAGTTTTGGTGTGAATTTTGTCTTTCTCAACATAGACTGTAAGATCCAAGAATTGCACCTGCTGCTTGCTAATGTTAGATGTGAAGTGCAAATTTAAACTGTTGACATTCAATCTCTCTGCAAAGGATCACGCTGAGTGTTCTGGACCTTTCCAGATGACAAATATATTGTTCATAAAGTGCATCAATAGGTTATTTTCTGAACACTCCTGTGCAAACTCTTTTGTGAGCACCTACTCCTCCCACCAGCCCATATGCACATTAGCATAGTTGGGGGCGAAGCAGCCGCCCATGGCTATCCCCCTCATCTGTTTGAGGATGTCCTTACTGAATAAGAAAAAGGTATTGGAAAGACACCAACCCACCATTGCAAGCAGCATCTGTGTATGCCTATAAAGGGAAATCGGTCTGGTACTGAGATAATACTCTACGGCCCTCAGGCCGTCTTCATGTATAATGCTTGTATACAAGGACGTAACATCCAGTGTGACTATGATGTCCCCTCCTCCCATGTGACATCACACACTCTTCTTAAAAAATCTCCAGTGTCCTGTATGTAGGAGGACAGGTTCTGAACATAGGTTTGCAAAAAGAAATCAATGTACTTTGAGGTGTTTTCAAATAGCCCATCTATGGCCAAAATAATAGGCCTACCAGGGGATGCGTTTGCATTCTTATGCACCTTGGTTATAAGATAAAATATTGGCATAATGGGGAACTCTGATCTTAAAAAGTGGTATTCCTCATGACTGATTAACCCAGTCCCTCTCCACTTTGACAATTCCACATGGTATGCTATTCTGGCATTCACCACTTGAATTTGGTAAATTCTACAGTAGCACTGGTCATCATTTGATTGCCTTCTTAGAGTACATTTCCAGGAGCCACAGGACAATCTTCCCACCCTTGCCTGCCTGCCGCACAACCAGGTCTTTCCTTGAACTAAGCTTTTGCATTAATTGACCACATCTAGTCATCTGCACCTTCTTATTGGACCTCAGAGACAAATGTGGAATTCAATTTGAAAAGGCGTGAGAGGACTGCCATAAACATCAAGTCCTTGCTCTTGTATCCGTTCTTCCTCAGAGATAACTCCTCCCCCACCCTCATCCTCTCTTTCAAGTATTGCTGTTTCCTTCAAAAATGCAATGTCTGAAACTTGTAGGTTACCCAACTCACTTTGGGGACCTACTCATGGTCTTATTGCAGTAGTGGTTTATTGACATGGTATTTACCCAATTTCAGTTTCCTGATATACTTAAATAAGTCAATCCGTGTCTGACCGTAATTCAACCTAGTTGGTGAACTGTATGTGAGGCCCAACGACAGGATCTGTGGCTCTTCCACAGTTAGTTCAATATCAGATAAATTCACAGTACTCCGGACATTACTCCTAGTCACTTTTTTGCCTATTTCCTCTTCGGCCTATTGGTTTTATGTTGTCCTTCAGCGTCGCCTGCTCTTACCTTTTCTTTTCCCCCCCTTGGGGTTTCTCTCCTGAATTGGAAGCGGTCTGAGGTTGAAAGTCCGGTCCAAGCACAAAAAACACAGCTCTTCTTCAACTGAGGGACTATTTGGGCTCATTTGCCCTTCATCCATTTCATCCATCTCAGTCTCCACCTCTGAGCTTGGTTCAGAGCTTGATTCTTTGCGTCTAGGTTGGGCCCTGCCCTGGACCCTCTCTGATATTCTCTGTTGCCTCAAATTGTCAAAGCCCTTGGAGAAAGTGAATACTCAGTCTCCCATATAGTTGCTTTTATTTCATTTAAATGTAATCACTTTTCTGTCCTTAATTGACTGCTCATATTTCATCAGGTGCCCTTTCAATTCCGTCTCCATTTGAATAATTAGCTCCTGTTCCGGATTGTCCTTTAGCTCTTTCCTTATTCTCTCCATTTCTTCCATTAGGGCATTGTGATCAATGTCCGCATACCTAATCAAAATCGCTATCATCCTCCTCAATGATTCTGAATTATTCACTGCCTATTCTCTAAGCATATTAGAATTGGGATTCTCATACGTAGGTGCTATAAGGATGTGTAACCCCCTCAGGACTAGTCCTACTTCCATGTACCTTTGGAGAGACTTGCTCTCCCCCACTTTGAGATTTCTCTCCTCTGCAATTTTTCCAGTCTACTCATTTTCTCTTTCACATCACCAGGCTGTTCACCCCTTTCTTGCGCTCCCGGCAGGTCTGTATTGCCAAATACATCCTCTCCGCTGAACATCTTCTAATAGGCACTTTCTCTCTCTCTCTGATCCATTCCACAACCGTCGCTGCTGACCTCTGCCCAACGCTAAGAGTGTCCCTGTTGCACAGTCACATGCTTCCCTCCTGTCTATAAATGCATATATGATTGTATATATGTATGTATATGCATAAATGCATGTATATATGTATGTATATATGCATGTACACATGTATGTATATGTATGTGTGTGTGGGTGTGTGTGTGTGTGTGTGTGTATATATATATCACCTACTGGCAACAGCCAGTAGGTAGGTATAGTTAGGACCAACTTTTCCGCTTGCCCAAACTTTTTTGATTTGCCAATAACTTTGGTGCCATTTGACGATTGCCGAATCTTCACAAAATTTTCAAAACTGGTACGCCAACTAGTACCCCTGCTGTCCTGAAAGTTTTTGGGTTAGAAAAAGGGGGTCCCAAAACACTTTTTCACTACTCTGTATAAATAGGCATTTTGCATTCTTAAGGCATGGCTACAGTCCTAACCGCTGTGCGGAATTAGACCAAATTTGGCAGGAAGCTAGATCTTGGTCACAGATTGCACTTTTTGCGATTTAGTGTAAATCTGTTCAGTAGTCTCACAGTCATTACAGGAAAAATAAATGTGTATGTCTAGGGATGTGGATCCTTCGCTGGATCCACCCTGGGTGGATACGCAGATCCGGGGGAAAAGCAAGTACACCATTGGCTAGCTGCAATGTGACAGAAAAGTTGTGGCCCCCATTTTCTTTCGTGCATTCACTGGGGAGTGGGAAAAAATGTGTAAAAACATATAATGGAGGAGGATACAGGTATCCAGACCCCATAGGACACATGGAGAAATATTTGCCCATTTCTTTATTTTTTGGCTGATACCTGCATCCACCTTGGAGCTCAATGTGACCCCTAATTTGCAAAGGATCAATGGGTCAAAAAAAAAAAACACACACTGCATCTAACTCCACTCTGTGCACAGCAGAATGCTGTGCGCAGCACGGGGTTGGATGCATGCGACCAACCCCTGCGGCGCAAGCCCAAAAGCCGTGTGGGGCAGTGGGTGTATTAAGGTGCAATAATTTGATATTACTTTTCATTCACAAAAACATAGAAATTCACTGGAAAAAGTATAGGTTACAGGAATGTTATAGTTAGGTTGATGTTTTACCCATACAAAACCATAGAAATTCAGCAGTTATAGTTATACCTATAGTTACACTTATCTGAAGAAACTATAACTCATGCCGGAAAGTAACTTTAGGCAACGAGTTATAGTTTCTGAACATAAGTATAACTATATGTGTAAATGCTACATTTCTGTGGTTGGTTTTGTATGGGTAAAATGTCAACCTAGCTATACCATCCCTGTCCTATTTGTTTTTTCAGTAAAAAAATAATATATATATACATATATATATATATTTTCACTTAAAACAAAGGTTACAGGGACGGACATTGTAGTTAGGATCACATTTTAAACATACAAAACTGTAGAAATTCACCTGTTATAGTTAGAGCTATCTCAAGTAACTATAACTTGCGCCCTCGCCATGCACAGTTTTTTTGTCAAAAATGTCACTGCAATTACCACATTGATATTATCAATGATGTTATCAAAGACGTTATCAGTGCCGTAATATGTGGGATAATTAGTAATGCAATGCTAGGTCTCAAGTTATAGTTACCTTAGGGCATGAGTTATAGTTAGTTGAGATAACTAACTATAACAGGTGAATTACGATGGCTTTGTACGTTTAAAATGGGAGATTAACTGTAACGTCCCTGTAACCTTTGTTTTTTGTGGCAAATTTTGATGTTTTTTTTTAAACATAAAGTAATTATCATTACTATACCTTAATCCAACCACCACCGCGCAAGGCCTTCGCCTGTGCATAGCAGCGGTTGACTGGTCTGAGGCCAGGCCCTGCGGCCAACCCTTTTAACAACCCAGCCACATGCTGCGCACAGCCTTTACCTCTGCTCAGTGGGGGTCGGCCGTGGCCTGTCGCTCTTGGTGTGAGGATAGGTGTGAAGAGTTGTATCTGGGTGTGAGAGTAGCTGTGAGAGTGTCTGTCTGGGGGTGAGAGTGGGTGCATCAGTGTCTTCATGGGTCTGTTAAGTGGGTGAGTCAGTGTCTGAGTGGGTCTGTGTGGGTGCATGAGGGTTTTAGTGAGCCTGTGAGTGGGTGTGTGAGAGTCTGAGTAGGTGTGTGTGTGAGTGGACCAGTGAGTGGGTGCATAAGGGTCTGAGTGGGTGTGTGAGAAAGATTGAAAGCGAGAGAGAGAGAAAGATAGAAAAAGTCAGAGGGGGAGAGATAGAGAGCTTTTTAGGCGTTGATGATTTATATACTTAAAATGAGATATTTCTGGACAAATTGGAAAGAAAATTGTATTTGTCAATTAAAAAGAGTGAGATCACCTTTCAGTATGAACCTTAACTTGAACTTCAAAAGAAATTAAAGAAGGAAAACGACCAAGGGCACACCTGGAGTAGAACCCTCGACTTTCAGTTGAGGGTCTACGACCTTAACCTTTAGGCCCTAGGTGACTTTGTGATGCTTTTAGATACACCTATGACAGTCAACCCATGCATGTGATTGGAAAGTAACGTGAATGTTCCATCACTAAGAATGTTTTAACACTGCCTAGTGATATTAGTATTAGAACTTTCAGCCTATTCAGTGACAGTGCAGGACCTTGACCATTAGGCCACAAGTGACTCTGTTCAACTCTGCATCCAAACATAACTATAACATTTGTACCAAACATCTTACTCTTTAAGTCATTGCATGGAGAGACCATTGCAATAACAATCTCTCTCTCTCTTTTCCATCCCATTATTGGATAGAAGAGAGAGGGAGTGAAAGGACCATGGTGGGAGCCTCAAGGCCCAGCAGTCTTCGCCATCTTCCCACGTCCTATGGGAGCCGGCATTGCTCCCACAATCAGGGAGCTGCTTTAAATATTTGCGTGCAGGGAAACAAATGAAAACTCTGCTGTTAGAAAGCGGACTTGGTTTGCTTTTCCTGGTTGAGTCTGTCAGCTCCCACAAAGCAAAAGCAAACAGCTATGTCCTGGGGCTGGGCAACCCGGGACATAGCAGTAGCTGGCCCTTGGGGGTGGAGGTCCCCAAGGCCATCAATGGCTCCTCGAGGGGACCACCAGGCCCCCTCCATCTAGGACTTTGTCCCAGGTAGGTGTAGGTCCCCAGGTCGAGGGGTCCGTAATGGACCCCCTTCCTTCTTCCATTCTAGCCCCGGGGGAGGTGGTGGTCCCTAGGACTGTGGGGGCCGTGAGGCCCCTGACACTGTATTTATGTAAGCCCTGGGGAGGTGGCAGTTTCCAGGGCTGCAGGGGGGGAACACAGCCCCGCTCTGTATTTCTGTAAAGCCCCAGGAAGGTTGCGGTCCCCAGACCTCAGGGGGGTCCACAGGACCCCCCTATATTAGTTAAAGCATTTTGCCCAAGGGAGGCAGTGGTCCAGTAGGTAATATATATATATATATTACCTACTGGCGGTCGCCAGTAGTATGTAGTTATAGTTAGGATCTAGTTTCCATAGGAAGAGTGTTTTCTGTTCTGCCAATAACCTTGGCGCCACCTGACGAATCTTCACGAAATTTTCAAAACATATACTTCAGTTGGTTCAGCTGCTGTCCTCAAATGTTCAGGGTGATCAGTAAAGTGTGAGCCGAAGGGGAGCTCCCAAGACACATTTTCCCATCCATTTTCCTGTAGGGATTTCGAATGCAACTACAGCTTGAACAGCTGGGCGTAATTACACCACATTTGGTAGAAAGCTAGCTCTTGGTCCAGAAAGCATGCTTTTTGTGATTTGGTGTAAATCCGTTCAGTAGTTTTTGAGATATTAGAGTTTAAAAAATATAGACATCTAGAGGTGCTGATCCTCCCTGGATCCAGCTACCCCCACACTGATATCTGGTTGGCTGCCAACACTTCAACAAGGAAGTGCTGGCAGCCATTTTGGGTCTCTGCTTCAGCCAAGTCTCACCAAAAAAAAAAAAAAAAAAGGAAAAGGGGCCAGGGTAGGGTCACCCTAAGCTCCTAACTTTGGTTTAGGGGCCCTTCAGGGATACTGCTAGGGCTAAAAAGCATTTTTTTTAAACAAAATGTTTAAAAAATTGTAGATGGATCTGCAGATTTTTCTGAGAGCTTAAAAAAAAAAGCACGGTTTCCTTTTCTTTGCTCCCAGGTAGGCCAGACCCCAGGGGCATTGCGGGTAAAAAAAAAGGAGGGTGGTGCACGGGGCCCCCTCCTAGGTCTTTTCAAAGCCTCCAGGACCACTACTAACCCAGGGCATAGTAAAATTATTATGAGGGAGGGCCGCGTAGCCCCCTGTACCAGGGGCAAAATAATTATTTTAATGAGGAGCTTATACGGCCATCCCTGCAGCCTCAGGGATCGCCAACTCCCCAGAGCTAAGTATGAAATTAATGTGAGGGGGCCCAGCATTGCCCACCCAGCCCCACGAACCGCCACCTCCCTTGGGAAATTCATTCAAATTAAGGGGCGGCCACGGGCCCCCTCCCATAGCCCTGGGGACCGCAACCTCCCCAGGGCTGAAATATAATCATGAAGGGGGTCTGTCGAAGGCCCTGGGGAAGACCAACTCCCCAAGGCTAAATTAAACATTGGAGGGGGCCACATGCCCCCCCTTGTGGAGCCATACATGGGCCTGGGGACCGCCACCCTCCAGAGACACCTCCTGCTGTGCGCTGGGGTGCCCACCCCTGAGAAATAACTGTGTGATTTTGCCTTTTGGGTGTGGAGAGCTAGAGCTACCAAAGTGCTCCTGGCTGCTGGAAGCGGAGGTTTCATCTCTCTTCAGACATGCGGGCAGGGAAAGAAATTAAACGATTCCTCTTGCACACAAGGAGCTGCATGTTTAACAGCTCTGTGTGTGCACTAGTAATGCTGGTTCCCACAAGAGGTGGTGAGCAGGCTGCAGGGCACTTGAGGCTTCCCCGCGGTCCCATTACACACTGGTTTCCCTGGGGGGTACCCAGGAGACATGACCAGGCCCGGGGGATGGGGGTACCTGGGATCAGAATTTGCCAGGGGAAGGGGGCCACATGGCCCCTCCTCCTCCATTTGTTTATGGCTGGGCCCCAGGGAATGGAGTTCCTGGGGCCAAAATCACCCTGGGGAGGGGGCTGCTCTATACCCCACCCCTGTTGAATGAAGGGCGGGCCCTGGGGTCTCTGGGGCCGAGTTAAGTCCTGTGGAGCGGGGCCGCACAGCCCCCCTCTTCTACTAAGTATGCTTACTCTGATCCCATATCGAAAAACAACCTGAAATCCTTTGTGAAGGTGAATGCATCACTGATCTATTGGAGCGCAATCTGTAAGTGACAAGTGGGTTCTTTCTTGTTCTCTCCTAGTGAGAGCAGAGTCAATGGTTTTCTCTTTAAATTGCTTCAAGTATGCAAATGTGCAAAACCCCTGGAAGCTCAGCATGCTTGGCCCCACACCGTCCACCTTAGTAGTGTCCAAAGATCTTCCCACTTTTTCTCAGAATGATGGGCAGCATACCAAAATGCCCCCCTGTGCATTTGCCACTGATTTTGGTGACGTGTTCTTGATGCCAAGGGATATGAGGACATCTCCGCAAAACAAAGAATATCTTACGTCATATAGATAATAGGACGTTCCCTGGTTTGGTGGAGATTTATGACCTCACCATGCACTGCTCATTACCCCAGATATTACAGCACTCATGACAGCTTTTATCAATATCAATAAAAATATCAATGAAACATTAGCAGTCAAATTATTGAAGAAAAAACTGTGCATGGCAGGGCGCGAATTATAGTTACTTTAGGGCGCAGGTTATAGTTACTTGAAATAACTCAACTATAACTGCTGAATTTCTATGGTTTTGTGCACGTAAATGCAGAACCTAACTATAACATGCCTGTAACCTTTGTTTTTTTCTAAGTGAATATATATACATACATGAAAAAAGTGACTCAAATCGATGGACTCACCAAAGAACAAAAATATCTTTCCACTACAGTGAATCAGCTTTCAGTTTCCTCCAGTAGTACAAAATGGTTTGCTTAGTAGCTCCACTGCTGGATTTTCAAAAAGCATTGTTAGTGAAGATTCCATTTCGAATGTGTAATCAATGCAGTACTGAAATCTCTTGAGATATCCAGTAGTGAGGTGGTATTGTCAGTGATGTTCAGGCCATCTGGATACGGTGATTTTAAATGGTACATCCAGAAGTTTCTCTGGAGTCCAGCAGTTCTTCCTTTAAGATGGTGGTTCATGGGGAAATCTTCAAATCTGATAGTCAAGTCAACTAAAAAATATCTTTATTCGGTCAACAGACATTACCGTCAAAGCACAAGATATAAAACACATTTTGGATAGTCATAAACAAAACCATAGTGAAATAACTGTTTCAAAATGACAGTTAAATGTATACTACATTATTAAAACAGAACACAGATTTGTAATTAGAATGCATCCTTCTTTCTTAGCTTTAAAGCAGAAATGACATAACTAAGCACTGCAAAACAGGTTGCAGGGGAGACTAAACTTTGTTAAAACCCAGCCCTTCTTTATAAGAAGTAAAGTGCTTGTGCAAAACAAATTGGGAGTATAAAGTGGGCTCTTGAGGTGCGGTACAAAGTGCAAAAAAGCTTAAAGTGCACAGTGGATTGGGATGAAACAGCATCACATGGGCAGCATGGGAGAGAGGCAAACCAAGTGCCAAACAAGGGAAAAGCCACTAAAAAGGTACCATGTTTAATCTTAACCTAGTTAGATCAAATCTGTGCTTAGGATTCATGATCCAAGTTAGATAAGGTTCGGTACCTGGAGTGGTGAAAATTGGCATGTAACTGAGGACTGAGACCCTGTCAAGTGACCTTCAATTCTAACCTCCTCTCTGTGTGATACAAATATTTAGTTTGACTTCAATACATTCAGAGGAGTCAAATAGAAGGCTCAGCCCCAGGTTTTAAAGCCGTTCTTAACATATTCCATCCAGGGTATAGCGATCATGTTGTTTAAGTTTAAACAATCCTCCAACACCTTCCTCGAGAAGCCTCTGGAGTGCCCCATAGTTTCAACCATAATAAAGAAGGGGGTCATACCAACTTTGCTGTCCAAGAAGCCCATACTCAATTACAGATGCGATGTGACGCTTGGAGTAGTTACGGGATTACTAAAAGCCTACACATAAATGTATTTTTGGGTGCCTGCAATTTCCCTGGAACACCCGTGACTCCAAACTCCTGCACCTGATGAGGTCCAGCAATGGAGAGGGGGGGGGCGTTGGTCAACTCCTGCATGCTCTTTCCATTCACACAACTTCCCCCTTTCTACTAGGTCAACTGGACAGGAGAGGTCCATAAAAGCCATATGTAAGGCACCTCTTCTTGCTTTAACATACTTTCCCAGTATTAGGGATAAGTTGAGAGCTTCATCCACAGTCCCTATGCCTGATCGAAAGCCATATAGGGCTGCTGAAAATGCCCAATAGCACTAGCGGATTGGGCCTCTCCCCGGTCTTCCAATTCACCCAAAATGACCCACCCTAAAATTTTTGCTGTGCAATGTAGTAATGAAATACACTGACAGCATGCTGGAAGGTTTCTATCACCTTTTTCTTAAATTTGCACAATAATAGATTCCCTCCAAGAATGAATTGAATTCTCCCTAACCATTTCTCTTAAAACATTCATGATTAGTGTTGCCCAAAAATCCATGTTGTGCTTGAACAGATATATTGGGCCCCGTCAGGACCTGGCACCTTCCCACTTGAAGTGTTAGTTTATTGACAGTTGCTAAGTCAATAAATTCAGCTGGCCATTGCTCATTAAAAAGAGGGGATCTACCCTGGTGCCCAGTTCGTGCTTCCCCTACCTTGGCTACAGGGGATAAAGATAAGGGAAAATGACCAATCCAGTCCTGTTAAGAAATATGGCACTTTATACCAGTATAACTTCCCAAAATGCTCTGTTGACATTCAAAAGGAATGCTGTTTCCAGTTCCTCCAAAGCCTTGGCTCTGAGTTCCTGTTTCCTATTTTCTATGGCCCACTTGTAATTACTTCTGGCTACCCTAATGTCATCAGTGTTACGCAGGATTTCATTAGTGGCCCTTTTAAGGGCTTTAAGCGCAGAGGTGGAATCGGGTAAACCACGAGTGTGGTGAACGATCTTTAGGTGTCTTATTTATCGTTAAGATGTGAGAAACGGTTCCACAAATTACTTTAACATTTTCCCGAATTTTATTTGGAGCAGCATGAATAGAAAGGCAATGGGTAATATCATTGAAGGCCGCCATATTCAGATCCTTAACATGTTTGGCTCAACATGGCCACATTTCATGCGAACCACCTTATTTACAGAGCAGCGAACAAGGAGCTTAGTCGTATCTGATGAGCCAGAACAGAGGCAAACAGAGAAGCATAAAATTATGGTATTGTGGTCGCTATTAGGAAGGGGGCGCACCTCATAACACACTAATTTCTGAGCCAGGTGAAATGAAGATGAATAAAACCTTCTTCATAATTAAATCCGCTTTAGTTTATTCAGAATAAGTGATATATGAAACACCCCAGCCAACAGATGTCTTCTCCGTAGCTCCCTCTTCTCAACTGTCGGATCACCCTTAGTTACCGTCACGAGAATCCTGTGACGTACATTCTACATACAGAATGCCACACATCTCCCTCCCTTCATCAACAAAAGAAGAGATGTAACATTAATACAGTTAAGGGCACCTAAGTAAAATGATAACATATAAACATATAAGAACACATAAAATAAAGAGGCATAAATACTAAACAAAGTCATCTAAAATTTTAGGGCGTTTGATAATTCTTGAAGATTTCCTTGGTATAAAGTGATTGTCAACATTACCATGTTTTTCCTCTACACCATCTCCCTCAGATTTATTTTCTCCACATGCAGTTTTTACTTTGACCACTCTCCCAATATTCCACACTTTGTGATCTTCAGTTCTTACAGCATTTCCCAGAACTTTCTTAACTTTGAGAGGAATAGAAAATTTCAAATGTTCTCTTGAAAGACCAAAGCGAGGATTTTTTACTCTGACAAAATCACCTACTCGAATCACCACTTTCTTCACTGCTCTCCGCTTCTCAAATCTGATCTTTCTTTCAGAAACTTTCTTAAGTTCTTTCAAACATTTCTGCTTATCATTACATAAAGTTTCGGATTTTGAACCAACTTTGTCATTTACCCACGAAGGACACACCAACGTGTTAGGTTTTCTCCTTCTGAATAACTCAAAAGGTGAAAAGCCCGTAATAGAATGAGGAGTCAACCGATAAATCCTGATCTTACATGACACTTCCTCCTTCCAACATTTATTATTTGCTAAAGCCATTTGGATAGTTTCTTTTATTACTCTATTTAACCACTCCACCATACCATTGGTCTCGGGATGGTAAAGATAAGTTTTCTTATGTCTAATGCCCCTTTCACTCAGGAAGCGTTCCATGTCCTGTGAGACCAATTGTTCACCATTATCTGTGAGTATAGAGGATGGAAACCCTTCTCTGTCAAAAATATCATTGAGAAAGCCTATCACATCACATTTTTCCACGGAGGTAGTAATTTTGATTTCAGGCCACCTTGAATACATATCCATTAACACGATTACATATTTATCAGAGCTGGAATGCCTAATCGGACCCAAAATGTCTAATGAAATTTCTTGCCAAGGCTCTTTTAGTAGATCTCTCACTTTCATGGGTTGGATTCTACAAGTTAAAGTCTTGTCAGCCTTGGAACACTCTGCACACTCCCTAACACATCTTTCGATTAACAAATCCATACCTGGCCACTAATACATGAGCCTCAACCTTTCTTTCATTTTGGAAATGCCAGGATGGCTCTCATGGGCTATGGAGATTAACTCATCTCTCAACTTCTTTGGCGGAACAAGCCTAGTTCCTCTCAATATGAGATCACCATAAGTTGACAATTCATCTCTGACTCTCCAGAATCCGCATAATTGCTGATCATTCTTTTCAGTACCATTCCATCCACTTCTGATTTTTTAAGAACTTTCTGTAAAACTTCATCACTGATTAACTCCATCACCCACTCACTCTCCTTAATTATACCATCCCTGATCACACATACATCAAAATCATCACTACCAAACATGGAAACATCTTCAGTTTCTGAAACGTCACTTACCAACCTTGAACAACAATCTGCAAGGTTGTTTTCAACCCCGGGTATGTACTGAACACCAAATGTGAATTCCTGTAAAGCTACTACCCACTTTCTGATTCTACCAGATACAGCATCCAAACCCTTTTTTTCAAAGATCTCTTTTAACGGTTTATGGTCCGTTCTTACCAAAAATTTGCTACCCCATACAAACTTTCTTAGCTTATTCACTGCCCAGAACACAGCTAACACTTCCTTTTCAATAACAGAATAGTTTAATTCTGCTCCCTTCAAGGACCTCGATAAAAAGAGTATTGTTCTCTCAACTCCATTATGCATTTGTATTAAAACAGCCCCAAGGCCCTTGGCACTAGCATCAGACATTATCACTGTATCATGCCCAGGTTCAAAGCTACGTAAACTAGAGGCAAATTTCAAACTTTGTTTCATTAAAACAAACTCCTTTTCACACTCATTACTCCATTTAAAGGTGACACCCTTCCTCACTAATTCCCTCATACATATAGTTTTGTCAGCAAAATGGTCTACAAATTTACTGTAAAACTCTGTCATGCCAAGAAATTTTACCACCTCGTCTTTTGAGGATGGACTGGAGAGATTAACAATTGTGTTTACCAACTCTTTCTTGGGTTCAATACCCTTGGAAGAAATTTTGTGTCCAAGATAGTCAATTTCATGAAGATTAAATTTAGATTTTTCTGCTTCTAAGGTCAGACCACTCTCTTCCAGTTTCTGAAGGACTCTGCGTACTCTTTCATTATGTTCTTGTCCATCCCTACCAAATACTAGAATATCATCTTGATATATCTTGATTCCTTGCAGGCCTTCTAGCAGTCTTTCCATGGCACGTTGAAATACAGCTGCCTCTGAAGCCAGGCCAAAAGGCATACGGATAAACTTGTAGATACCAAAAGGAGTGATGAATGCTGTTAAATTTTGAGAGTCTTTATGTAAAGTAATTTGGTGGTAGGCAGAAGTTAAATCTATAGAAGAGAAGCACTTCGCATTTCCTAATAAAGATAGCATTTCATTAATGTTGGGCAAAGGGTAATGATCCACTACTATACATTTGTTTAATTCTCTCAAGTCAATGCATAGCCTTGGTTCACCATGGGCCTTTACAGCCATAACTACTGGGGCCAACCATTCAGTGGCTTCCACTTCCTCGAGGATGCCGTTCTGTTTTAGCTTATCTAATTCTGCCCTCATTTTTTCCTTGACCATTAAAGGTACACCTCTTACTTTACTGACCACAGGTGTGACATCTTTCTTCATCTTAATTTTATGCACATAACCTTTCATACATCCAAGTTTGTTTTGAAAAAGATCTGGAAATTCTTGCTCATATGGTGGTCTCGGATTGTTAATAGTGATATCACCACACTCTTCATCTTTCACAGTATCAATACACTCCTCATTTTTCAATCTTACGGATGGACATTCATTAGGGCCAAGATACACTCTTAAATCCCTCTGGTGAAACCAGCTAATGAAGGAATCTCCTCTCATAGAAACATAGACTTTCCCAGCTGTAAACCTATTTTTGAATTGAATTGAGCCAACAAAGTAACCTAATAACTTAATTGGTTTTCCACCATATCCTTTGGGTGAAATGTCTGGTTTGAAAAGTTTTACCGAAGTTCTAAGGTGTTTTTCAAATAAAACCCTAGGAATAAGCGTAATCTTTGCTCCAGAGTCAAACATCATGGGAATATGTACTCCCTCAATTTGTACTATTTCTATTGGGCCACTGATACCATTATTGACCTGTAAAACAAATTCCTCCAAAAAATCATCATCCTCTAAAGTTATTTCCTGAACCCCTTTTTTTTAATGTCTGCACTCCTGCAGCAAGAAGTAACATGCCCTTTCTTACCACACTTCTCACAAGAGGCTTTCCATCCAACACAACCTTTGAAGTTAGCATAATGACCAATCTCTCCACACCTATAACACCTTCCTTGGAAGTTTTCCTTCTCCTTATTGACTTTCGAATTCTCCTTCACCATTTTCTGAGGTTTCACTCCCTCTTGTGGGTTCTTCCTTTGACTAACAAAGTGTACATCACACTCTCTTTCAGTAAAATTTGTCCTCTTAATTTCTTCAACACAGGCTGAACTATGTTCATGCATTTTAGCAATTACAATTACTTCACTAAGAGAAGGGTTATCTTTGTTCCAAAAGGATTCTCTTGCTTTCTCAATGCTACAGCCCAACATGAACTGGTCTCTTAACCTTTCTTCTTTATTACCTCCAAAACTACATGATGAGGCTAATTTCCTTAGAACCGTGATGTACTCCTCAACAGATTCACCTGGGTGTTGAACCCTTTTCCCAAAGTGATACCTCTCTAAAACTGTGGAAACTTTAGGTAAGTAATGCAAATCAAGTTTCTTGATACAAATATCAAAATCATTGAGCTCACCCGCATCTTCAACAGAAAGTTCAGGAAGATTCTCGAAAACTTCCTGACCTTCAGCCCCTAGGCAGTGTAACAAAAGTGACATTTTGCGTTTGGCACTCAACGAAGTGCCACAAACCCTTGCATAATGTGCAAATACACATTTCCATTTCTTCCACGGAATCTGTGGTTCACCAGGAGAAGGTAAGAAAAATGATGGACATGTCACGTTCTGCATACTGAATGATAATAATAAATAAAATATTAATATCTCCTTTTAAATTACTAATGCTTGTAAAACTTTAAGACTTCCTAAATATCATACAAAATACCCTTCATTATTGAATCTGTAGATAATGTTTTACCCCTTGTGAGACATAAATCTACTCAAAACAATACAGTATATTTAAAACTAAAGAGTTTCCTCCTTCATCACAAATGGCTTCTATATATTACAGGCTAATACATGATTGGAGAACTCAAAGCCTTCAAAGTTCAAGAGACTTCCTTGCTCCAGACAGTTTCAGTCATGAAAATACACTACTGCTTGCTCCAGACGGTTTCAGCCATAAGAACTGCGGTCTCAGCTCAAGGAAGCATTTTTCTATTTTTCAGGACTTCCTGCTCACCATCTGGCACCCGGAACAACTTTCAAGAGACTTCGAGAGAAAGAGACTTCCGGAGAGACCGCCGCTGAACTCCTCGCTCAATCACACAGCGGGGAAGATGAGCACCAGTCAGTGTTTGATTGAAGTGCCGCCACACGCTAAACAAGCGTGAACTAGGACGATCCTCGACGCTCCGCGGGTCCAATCTTTCACGCCCAGCAGGAAGAGGGCAGACGACTCTAATCTTTCACGCGCAGCGGAAAGCGGGCAGATGAGCACCAATCAGCGCTCTACTGAAGCGCCGCCACACACCGCGGCTCTGCGGCTCTGTTGTACCGGGCCGCAAGACGCTGCCTTCACCGAAGGAGCTCAAACGGCAGAACTAAAGGCACCTCAGTGAACTCTAAACAGCAGCAGGATACGAGATCACCTCAGCTGCTCAAGAAAGTCTCAGGATCTAGGTGAGTCCAAGTGCCCCTTACGCAGGTTTGCAAATCTATAGAAGTGTTGTGGTGTTCACGCCTCACTGATATTGTGGAAGAAACTCCGATGGGTTCTTCTACCTCGTCACCAATGAAATGAAGATGAATGAAACCTTCTTCATAATTAAATCCGCTTTAGTTTATTCAGGATAAGTGATATATGAAACACCCCAGCCAACAGACGTCTTCTCCGTAGCTCCCTCTTTTCAACTGTCGGATCAACCTTAGTTACCGTCACGAGATTCCTGTGACATACATTCTACATACAGAATGCCACACCAGGTCTATTGACTGAAGCACAAAGTCTATTGTACTCACCAAACCGTTCATGAGTAAGGGTAATCTGATTTAAAGTTTCCCCATAAACCGAGTGTATGAAGTGACTAGCGTCTGCTCCTTGACCATTTAAAAACCCACAGTCAGGTCCCGCAATGGACACATTTCAAATCACCCACCCATTTTATTGACATGTGATTTCTTCTGCTTGACACAGATTCCGTTATTAACTTTACCGGCTCTTGAATAATGCCTACAGGTTGCACTGAACAGAAATTGAAATAAACATTGGTTAGAATTATATTAAATGATTTTGGCTGGCAAAGATTCGCAATTTGAAAACGAGGCCTAGATGCTAAAACTTTGACCTTCAGGTTTCTGATGACACATGAAACGAAGATATCCACCCCTCCCCCCTTTCCTGCAGATGGCGAGATTGCATGAGAACAATAAGATTTAAAACCATCAATATAAATGGATTCAGTAGGCCAGGTCTCCTGACAACATATTATTTCAAAATTCTGGATAAATGGCAGTCAGTCCTCATCACACATTTTCTGGCAAATCCCTACAGTAATCCAAGATAAGAACTGCAAGTCTAGGCCCTGCTTGTCTTGATTTTGGACCATATTTGAATGTGTCGCCAACTGGGAGCAAATAAAAAGTGTAATGATGGGCTCTGACTCGCCGGGCTCTCCGTCTGTGTAGCTATTGTAGGGCATCTGTGTAGGAGGCTGGCCTGGGGTGTGGTGGGTACCTATGGTGCTTGCACCTTATACCAGGTCCAGTTATCCCTTATTAGTGTAGTGTAGTCAGTGTCTAGAAGCCAGGCTCTCTAGAGGTAGCTGTGGATGAGCAGCCAAGGCTTATCTAGGAGACATGCAAAGCTGATTGCAATACCACTGTAGTCACACAGTACTCATACACATGAAAGAAAATATTCAGAGTTACAAAAATAACGGTGCTTTATTTTGGTTACACAAATACCAAAAACACCATAGAGACTATACTCCCTTAGGAGGTAAATAATACACAAATTATATACACTAGTATGCAGAAATACAAATAGAAACAATGATAAAACAGTGCAATTAGTGAAAATCACAATAGTTAGAAATGGGCCTGGGGGAGCACAAACCACATATTAAGGAAGTGGAATGCAAAAGTCGGTCCCCCACCTAGGCAAGTGTAGTTTGTAGAGGGAAGCTAGGAGTACTAGAAAAGCCAAAGGTAAGTACCACAACCCACCCCATCGACCAGGAAAACAGGAGTAAATCAAAGTAAGTTTCCCAGATCACACACAGAAACGAGAAGAAGAATTATGCAAAACCCAGAAGAAGACTGCAAGACACCAGCAGTGGATTCCTGTACCAGAAGACCTGTGGAAGAAGGGGACCAAGTCCAAGAAGTACAGAAGAGTCCAGGAAGAGCAGGAGCTCCTGCTAACCGGAATGAAGGTGCAAAAGGAGAACCATCTGTGAAGAAGAAAAGTCAGCACTGCACCTAAGAAGACAAAGTCGGGTTCCTGGAGGATGCAAGTGATGTCCCACGTTGGATGGAGGATTGCAGTTGGGTTTGCATCGTCAGAGTCCGCCAACAAGCCTTGGCACACGCAAAGCTCACAGTTAGCAGAAAATGGTGCTGCCCGGGACCAGGAAGGGCCAGGTGGATTCTACCCAGGAGGGAGAGTCAGACGGGGCCCTCACCAAATCAGAGAGCCCACAGAAGACCAGGCAGTGCACACAGGAGTCCCGCAGCAGGGGGACAAGTAAGTTGCAGAAGAGGCCCATGCAGCACTACGACAAAGGCTACCACGCCACTGGAGAACAACTCAGGAAGCTGTGCGTTGCAGGATAGAGTGCCGGGGACCGGAGCTACAAGATGCATGAAAGGCTTGGTGGAAGGATGCTAACAAGCCTTGGCAGCTGCAAAAGAGATGTTGCATGGGAGTACTGTCTTGCGAGTGGAGGCAAGGTCTTACCTCCTCCAAAGTAGGACAGCTGGAAGAGAGGACCATTGGGATACCTTCAGTCCACTACCCGTGATGCAGGATCCACGCAGCTCAGCAGGAGAGGGGATCCACGCAGCCAGTCGTCGTCCCAGTTGGTGCCTGCAGAAGCAGGGGAGTGACTCCTTACCCCAAGGAAGAGTCCTTCTTTCTTCTGATGCAGGCTGAAGACAGGCTGTCCTCTGAGGATGCACAGCAGCGAAACTGTTGCAGTTGCTGGCAGGAGCCGGAGATACAACGTTGCAGCAGGTGTCTGGCTTCTTTGTTCAAGCTTGTAGGTTCCTGGAGGGTCCAGATGCAGTTTCTTCAGTGAGAAGTTGAAGTAAAGGATGCAGAGGAGTCCTGCTGGAGTCTTGCAATCCGAATCTGAGGAACCACCCAAAGGAGAGACCCAAAACAGCCCTGATAAGAATATTGGTAAGCACCTATAAGGGGAGGGCTCTGACGTCACCGCTGGCATTGGCCACTTAGGTGCTCTCAGAGTTCCCTGCCAACCTTGAATCCAAGATGGCAAAACCCAGGGACCCTCTGAAGGAGCTATGAGCACCACCCCAGTGGTGGTGATGGACAGGGGAGTGGTCACTCCTCTTTCCTTTGTCCAGTTTCACACCAGAGCAGGGACCGGGGGGTCCCTGAAATGGTGTAGACTGGTTTATGCAAGTAAGGCACCAATTGTGCCCTACAAAGCATTTCCAGTGGCTTGGGGAGGCCACCCCTCCACAGCCTGTAACACCTATTTCAAAAGGGAGAGGGTGTAACACCCCTCTCCCAAATTAAATCCTTTGTTCTGCCTTTCTGTGCTTGAGCTTCTCAAGCAACAGGAGGGCAGAAACCTGTCTGTGAGGTGGGAGCAGCTAGGGCTGCCTGAAAAACCTCCAACGGCTGAAATGGCAATACTGGGGTTCCTCTAAGGAGCCCCCAGAGTGCATGGAATCATACAACCAATGCTTGCAAAACCTTGGGGTATGATTCCAACATGTTTTATAGCAAACATGCCTATGTTCGGAGTTACCATTGTGTAGCTGGACATAGGTAGTGACCTATGTCGAGTACACGCGTAGAATGGAGTCCCCGCACTCACAAAGTTCACCTGACCTCAGGGCTAGAGGGCCTACTATAGAGGTGACTTATAAGTGACCTGGTGCAGTGAAAAATGGCAGTGAAAAGGGGCTTGCACCTTTTCACACAGGCTGCAATGGCAGTCCTGCATAAGCCCTTGTATGGGCTCCCTATGGGTGGCAAAATATATGTGTTGGAAATGGCCCTTTTTGCAGGGTTATCCCCAAACATTTTGCCTTCTTCCTCCTATTTTTTCAGGTCTGTTTTTGCTGGTTTATTGTCTCTGCGCACTTTACCACTGCTAATCAGTGCTAAAGTGCAACTGCTCCCTATAGAAATTGTACTGTTGATTGATTTATCTATGATTGGCATATTTTATTTACTGGTAAGTCCCCAGTAAAGTGCAGTACAGGTGCCCAGGGCCTGTAAATCAAATGCTACTAGTGGGCCTGCAGCACTGGTTGTGCCACCCACATAAGTAGCTCTGTAATCATGTCTCAGACCTTCCACTGCAGTGTCTGTGTGTGTGCAGTTTTGACTGTAACTTCGACTTGGCAAGTGTACCCACTTGCCAGGCCTAAACCTTCCCTTTTCTTACATGGAAGGCACCCCTAAGGTAGGCCCTAGGTAGCCCCAACGGCAGGGCGCAGTGTATGGTTAAGGTAGGACATATAGTAAAGTGTTTTATATGTCCTGACAGTGAAATATTGCTAAATTCGTTTTTCACTGTTGCAAGGCCTGTCCCTCTCATAGGTTAACATGCGGGCTACCTTTAAATCTGATTAAAGTGTAGATTCCCTGTGGGAGCGGATGGACATGTGGAGTTTGGGGTCTCTGAGCTCACAATTTAAAAATACATCTTTTAGTAAAGTTGATTTTAAGATTGTGCGTTTGAAAATGCCACTTTTAGAAAGTAGGCATTTTCTTGCTTAATCCATTCTGTGACTCTGCCTGTTTGTGGATTCCCTGTCTGGGTCAGTTTGACAGTTGGGCTGTTCACATCTCTCCTCTAGACAGTGACACAAAGGGGGCTGGGGTGTAGCCTGCATATCTTGATTAGCCATCTGTTGCTGGAGGGGAGGAGTGGTCACTCACACCTGAAAGGACTGTGCCTGCCCTCCTACAATGCCGTCTCCGACCCCCTGGTGAGTGTCTGGGGCCTGGTCTGGACAAGGAAGGATCTTGCAAACACTTGAGACTTTGCTTTGAAGTTTGCAAACTTCAAAGACAGAACTGGGTATAAGAAGCAGACCCAAACCCCCAGACTTTTAGAATCTTTCGGGAATCAAGATGAACCTCTGCCCAGGAGAAGAGCTGAAGGAGGAGTACTGTCCCTTTGCTGTGTTGCTTTGCTGGACTTGCCTGCAGTTGCTGCTTCTGCCTGAAAAGAGTGCAAAGGGTGAACTTTGATGTGTGTCCTGCTTGAACAAATTCTCCAAGGACTTGGAGTAGAGCTTGCCTCCTGTTGGAAATCTCAGGGACACCAAAGACTTCAGTTTCCTCAACCTGCAGCGCTGGGAACTGTGTGTTTTCTGTCCAAGAGGAGAAACCACTGTGATGCCGCCAACGAAGCCGCTGGCCTGCACCGTGACCTGCCGACGCTGCACGGAGTCACATTGCCCGGCTTCGCACCGCGACCCTGGTCTCACCGACGCCATCATCAGACGACTTCACCGAGCCACTGCTCGCACCGTGACCTGTGGGCCCTGCACTCCGGCGTCACCTGCTCACACCGCAGCCTGGGCATCCCCGACGACATCGCTCCTGATGATACCGGCGCCGCTGCCTGCACCGTGGCCTGTGGACACCGCTTGTGAGGAGCACAAAGCACTGTCCCGTCCCGCGCCGCAGCCCCGGTCCACCGACACCATCGGCTCCAGTGTCGTCACCAGGCATCCTTGCCTGCACCGTGGCCTGTGGACACCGCTCGTGAGGGTCACGAAGCACCGTCCCACCCCGCACTGCTGGCTTGGGCCTACAGACGACAGCGCTTCCGCAACAATAATGCCACTGCCTGAACCGTGACCTGTGGACACCGCAGATTGCACCGCCCCGCTTCACACAGTAGCCCTGGTCTCACCGACGCCACTTGACGCCATCACCGAGCCGTTGCCTGCACCGTGACCTGTGGGCACTGCACGTCGCATCGTCCCGCTTCGCACCTCAGCCCTGACGCCATCCCCGCAGGCGCACCTGATTTCATCAGCCCGGACTTTGATCCCTGACGTGCGTGACTTCAAGAGCCCGACAACTCCTGCACCGACTCCGGAACCAACGCCAGCAACGCCGCTCTCCGGAGCTCACCGCTAGGATCACGACGCCCTGCGAATCCAAGGTACTGTTTGTGGGTCTTCCCGACACCGCAGCTGGCCCGCGACGCCAAGGCCAGCCTGAACTTTTGGTTTTGTTGTTCACAACGCCGTGATAGCCCCAGGTGGAGTTATCGACTTCAAGGAACTGTATTGTTAAGTACATCTTGCAGCATTCATATTTTTATTACTGTATGTTGTTTTTTTTTATCGTATTTGGTCTTGTTTTATATAGATAAATATTGGCTATTTTTCTAAAACTGGTGTGGTGTCCTTTTGTAGTGGTTTCACTTATTACTGTGTGTTATGTGCAAATGCTTTACACATTGCTTCTGAGATAAGCCTGACTGCTCGTGCCAAGCTACCAAGGGGGTAAGCAGGGGTTATGTGAGCGGGTATCTCCCTTATCCTGACTAGAGTGAGGGTCCCTGCTTGGACAGGGTGCAAACCGACTGTCAACTAGAGACCCCATTTCTAACAATATGCTGCAGCTCCTAGGGGTCCCCTAGAACCACAATGCCCTGGGTACCTAGGTCTCATATACTAGGGACTTATTAGGGGGCACCAGTATGACAATTGTGGGTGAAATACTGTGTTAACCGTAACGAACAACCAAATTTAAGGGAGAGAGCATAACTACTGGGGTCCTGGTTAGCAGGATCCCAGTAGAATAAGTCAAAGATACTGATAATCCAGCAGAAAATGGGGGTAACCATGCCAAGAAAAGAGGGTACTTTCCTGCAATCAGTCATTATCTGAAAGGCTAGATAATACTTCAAATTGGTTGGTATGAACACATGGGACCAAAGGCAATGTTCCTCACATGGTCTTCTATGTGGTCTTCGACCAAGTTAAGTTCTGTAGAAATTGCCCCCATGGCTGAATTAAGGTAAGTGGTTATAGAGGAAGTGGAACGTGTGGGCCCTTCTCTCTACTCTTGGGGGCCAAAAGACCTTTCTTCCCCATTGTGGTATGGAGTCCACCTCCTGTAGAACTAAATGTAAAAAGAAGAGTCATTCACACATAGTAGCTGCCCCACAGGGATTAAATGAGGACAAAACCAACCTTGTTAGAATATCTGACACAGGCCTTGAATTAGTTGGAGCACCATCAGGATTAGAACTAAGAGACAGGGCCTGGCCTCGGTCAGGCATGGACGTGCCCAGACAGGCCAGGCCCTGTGGCCAACGCCCTGCCACGCATGGCCCAAAGCCATTCGCAACTTGGTGTTGGCAACATGCGGGCCCAGGCCCTTCGGTCAACACCCTGCCACATACGGCCAATGGTTGTGTGCAGCTTGGAGTTGGTGCAATAGAATTAAAGAAACCTTAGAAAATTATTAATTAACCAAAGGTTACAGGGAGGTTACAGTCAGGCTCAGATTTTACACACACAAAACCATAGAAATTCTGCAGTTATAGTTATACTTATCGCCAGAAACTATAACTCGTGCCTTAAGGTAACTATAACTCGTGTCCTCACCATGCACTGCTAATTACCCCACATATCAGTCATGACATCTTCTTTCACATCATTGATAATATCTCTGCAACAAATGCAATAAAATTATTGATGAGAAAACTGTGCATGATGGGGGCTCAAGTTATAATTACCTTAGAGCAAGAGTTATAATTGCTTGAGATAAGTATTTCTATGGTTTTGTGTGTGTAACATCTGAACCTTACCATAATGGTCCTGTAACCTTTAGATTTTTAGTGTAGATATATATAGCATTGTAGATCTCATGAGTAATGTAACTTCTGAGGTCATAAGCAGTGCCTGGAGGGGGGGCACAAGTTACAGTTGGCTCGGTAAACAATAACTGATGAATTTCAGTGTTTTTTACATTTAAAACATGAATATATGTCTCACATTTTCACCTAACTATAAGCTCAATTTAACTTTTGATTTTTTCAGTGAACGTCTTGAGTTTTCTTAACGTAAAATAAGATATTACTAAAATACCACCATACCTAACCTCCATGTAGTAGGCCAATGGCTACATAAGATGTCTTGAGTATGTGAAGAATTGAGCTCTCTTTGAAGAGGTGCACAGAGAGCGCAGCCTCTATGAGTAATGGATCACCCACCTAATTGGGCTAGGGTGTCAGGAGGGAGTGGGTTTTCCATGAAGAGCAGCACAGATGGCACAGGCTATGTGTAGTAGGGGCGCACCTGACGAATAGGGCTTTGTTCCATAGAGAAGTGGCCTCTATGCACAGTGTGTGCACTCATCACAGACTGTTCACAGTCGGGGCTTACCCACCTAGTAAGGATGATGTCTCTGGAGGGAGTGGACTCTACACACAGTCGGTGCATCAATCACAGACTCTGCATTGCAGGAGTTAACCCATCTTAAGGGACTTGGATCTTTGGAGGAAGTATGTTTTCCCCACAGTCAGCGCACTGAGCTCAGACTGTGCATAGTTGGGGCTTACCCATCTAAGGGGAATGGAGCCTCTGGAGGGAGTAGGGTCTATGCACATTCTGCACACTGATCACAGACTGTGCATAGGAGAGGCTTTACCACGTAATGGGATTTCAGTCTCTGGAGAAAGTGGGCTTTACGCACAGTCTGCACAGTGAGCACAGACTGTGTGTAGTAAAAACTTCCCCGTTAATGTTGCTTGGATCTATATTTTTTGATGCAGGAATAAACTATAGTATAATAGTAATTTACAATGATAATTATTTACCACCAATATGTCTATAAGAAGTAGCCCTCCTCCCCTTTGGGGTTTTACACCCTTTTTTGTTAACTTATTTCAACCCAGCAAAAAAAAAACACAATCTTTTTTAAGATTTGTAACATTAGATGTATCTTACATTTATAATTTTTTTTGCATTAGGTTTGCATAACCTTTTAAAAGCAAATCTGACACAAAATGTATATTTCGATTTATCAACTAACATAAAAAATATATTCTCTGTGGTTTATGATTTATAGTTATTCAGTGCAGTACACTGTGGTGTAACCCTTTGCATCAAGGGAGTGTTCCACGGGGGTTTGTATGCATCCACCTATGGATTTTGATGCAAATTCATATCCATAATAAGTTGTAGAAAGTTGGGCGAAAGCTGTGCATAGTAGAGTTTGGTGAAGGTGTATATGTGATTCCTTGCACAGAGAGAATTGTCTGCTAATCAGATTCCTCCAAATTAAATTCAACTATTGAGATTGATGAAAAAGCACACAATAACCAGCACAGAAAACTTCACTTATTACTGGCATTACATTCTTCCCCCTCTGCCAATACCCTAGATCAGCATTGCCCAAACTTGGGGTTTTGACCCCATTTTTGGAGGTTTGAGAAAGTCAGAAAAATAAATAAAGATTATTTTTTAATTTTGTGTTTATTGTGTCACATTTTATGTGCTTCATAGAAAGATGTCAGGCCATGTCTCATGACAAATTTCTGCGTATTCTTTTAACATGGAGATTGATGCTTACTTTTCTTTCTCTGGCTGGGAAGAGGAGTTTTCCAAGTAAAACATGTGCCCACCTTGCTGTGGTACAGGGAGTGTGAAAGGAAAGACTGTAGGGTGTCAGTTGTTTTGCAACACACAACAAAATGTAAATAACTGTAGCTGTAATGAAGCACACTACGTTGTCATTCTGAAATGTGCTGGAACAGATTTAATTGGATGAAAACAAGTCAAGACATTTATCTTGGTGATGCACAGATGATAAACATTCACAGAAACCCAACTTCCACACATTATCGTTTGTGTGCTATATAGCTTTACCATTAAAACTGTATGTCTGTGTGAAACAGAGCATGCTCAACAACATGATAGTGGTGGGACTCTCTGAGAAAATTGAGGTATCTAACATGCGATATCTGAAGGCATGGATCAAAAAGGAGGTTGCCTTGGAATGAGCACATAGGGTGCCAACTTGACAGAAACCCCGGGTGCCCCTCCTAGACCGGTGGTGGCGCAGTTGCTTCATTGCAAAGATAGAGACCTACTGTAGCGTGCTTGGATGGGCAGCGACCTAACGATGGAGAATAATAAAGTTTCCATATTTCCTGATTTCTCTAGGGAAGTGCAACGTTAGAGAGCTGCCTTTACTTAAGTAAAAAAAAATAAAAAAAAGGCTGAGAGACGCAGGAATAATATATTCAATGCAATTCCCTGCACGACTCAGAGTGGTGACACCCACGGAAACACAAAACTCAGTGGGTACCTGAGGAACCCGGAGCCCGGGACCGCGAGCAGATGGAGTTACTACCCCTCCGCTGAACATAGTGTTCGAGGGCACAAACATGTTTGACTGTTCTATGTTTGACTGTTTGGGTGAATGGATCATACTGTTTGCCCTGGGGTGTGGAGTTGGGTAATGTTTAAGTCAGTTACGTTGGGGATTGTCTACTGCCGCACATACCTAATCTCACCTGTGTCATTATGGGAGAAACTTCAGATGAAGGAGAAAGCGGGCACTCTGCTGTGCCCACACCCCGTTGCTTATTTATTCAATGGCTGACCTCCCTATTATTAAAGTACTCCCATGGGATATTAGTGGAATGCACATAATAAGTAAACAACACAAGTTACTGTCTTACTTCACTAGGCGAGGGATTCATATAGCCTTGTTACAAGAGACACATCTAGGTGCCAAAGAGGAGAGAGCCCTACAACGTGAATGGAGAGGACAAGTTTATTATACTACATATTCTGCTTATGCAAGAGGGATCCTGATCTGGATCAAGCTTGAATTTCCTTTCCAGCACGTTGAATCTGCAATAGATCCCTTGGTGAGATATGTTCTAATAGCAGGAAGGTTAGATGTGCGAGACATAGTGATAGGGAACTTTTATGTCCTAATGTTGATCAACCTGAATTCTTGAGGACCCTTTCCGAACGTCTGGCCTCCTACTTTATGGTATCTGTTTTACTAGGCGGGGATTTTAACTGTATCTCCACACGACCCTAGATATGTCGCACCCTCCCCTTCAGGAGTCCCCAATTAGATGCACCACTAAGGCATTTTGGAAATTGCAACAAGAATGGGGACTAATAGACACCTGGTGCACTTAGCACCCAAGAGATAGGGATTATTCCTTCTACCCCTGTTGTATGACCTACATGTAAGGTTGGACACTTTCCTCTGATCTCCAGACATCTATAAGTTGACAAGCATGACAGAATACTTGAGCAGAACAATCTCGGACCACAACCCCTTGTTGTTGGGACTGCAATGGCCAGTCCCCCGCCCTCCAGTACCTATGTGGCGGAATTGATAAAGGACCAGGTCTTTAGGACCAACATTTCTGTCGGACATAACTGCTTTTTTAATTGATAATGAGGGCACCACAGCTACACGACTTCTGGAATGGGACGCCTTTAAGGCCGTCATAAGGGGAGGTGCATTTCCACCACCAAAGGGGTCAGACATATGATAATACGGGCTATCAAGAAGGGGAGCAGGAGTTGAGGGAGATAGATAGAAACGCCCTGGGGAACCAGAACTCCAACTAGATGCACGGGAACGAGTCGCAGTAGGAGTTGAAAGACTACACTGTTATGACTATAAAACTTACCAAGTGAGAATACATGCTGAGAGTGACCAAGCGAGTTCACTTTTGGCATGACAGATGACTCCGGCAAAACGAGGGTCCAGTGTAGTTGAATTAGAAACGTCCATTGGCCAGACGGTTTATAGCCAGGCTGAAATTAATCAGGAGTTTTATAATTATTACTCGGATCTCTACAGGAGTAAAGTCTACTCAACACTGACAGACATCAAAGAGTACTCATCCCATATTAATCCCCTGCCAATTTCAGAACAGAGGTCTGAGACCCTGGGAACGGCAACTGAATTGAATTGTCAGAAGTGAAGGTCGCTGTTGATAGCATGGCGCGAACAAAACACCGGGACTGGACAGCCTACCAGTCACATTTTATTCTACCTTTATGTCTATGCTGAAAGCCCAATTGGTTAGCATGTATGAAGAAGCTGGGTTAGCCGGGACTGTCCCTCCATTGGCGCAGGAGGCCCGTATCGTTCCCCTTTTGAAATCTAGGAAGCCACCCACTAATGTAGCCTCCTATCAACCCCTATCAATGTTGTCAGTAGACTACAAAATCCTTAGTAAAATACTAGCGACACGCCTCTTACCATATATGTCCATCTTGATTCATAATAATCAGGCGGGTTTATCCCTGGACGGTGTACTGCCATGAATATCTGGCGATTATTTTCACTACTTGACAATAGCTCTTGACAAGGAAGATGCAGTGGTCTTTGCGGTAGACTTCGAGAAGGCATTCAACAGTCTAAAATGACCATATCTATACAAAGTACTACGCAAATTTGGTCTGGGAGAGAATTTTATAGCCTGGACGCGATTACTATACACCAAGCCACGAGTGAGGGTTCGTACAGGCAATATCATCTCAGGGGACTATCAAGTAGAACGAGGTACCAGACAGGGTTGCCTGCTCTCCCCTTTCCTCTGCCATAGAGCCCCTTGCAAGAGAAGGGATTGCCTATAAAGGCCTGTGGGTGGGGCATGACACCCATTATATGGCCCTATATGCAGATGATCTATTACTATTCTTAGCAGATGCAGATGATGCACTTAAAGGAGCGAGACAGCTTCTAGATAGATTTGGATCATTATTGGGCCTTGGAGTTAACTGGGGGAAATCCGGTCTATTTTCCATGACCCCGGACCGAGCAGCCCCACATGACCATGAGTGGCCTACAGTGGGAGCCGCACTGTTTGACTTACCTGGGAGTGCATGTCTACCATAACAAAACTGACCTGTTTGAAGGCAACATAGGACGAGCGTTGAGTGGCCTCCGCAGTAACATGACAATCTGAGAGTTGTTGCCTTTATCAGTGGCAGGAAGAGCGGCCTTATTGAAAATGATCACTCTGCCACGATTGCTTTATTCCTTTGTTACACCACCATTATGAATACCCTGGACCTTTTTCAGGGTCCTGAACTCACTAATCATTGGATTCCTGTGGGGGACGGGCAGGCGGCACCTTGTACTTGAACATCTCCAGAGGCCGATGCAAGGTGGGGGGCTGGAAGTAACAGACATTGAAGCCTATTATCTAGCGGGTCAGTTGCAATCCTTGACCCGGTTGATAGCCAGCCACATACGGCCGGACAAAACGATAAAACCTTTTGCCCCGGATCTACTGACTCTGGCCTGGGTGGTTCTCTGGCTTGGCCCTCCAGCGCAACATTACCAGCGGAACTAAGAGTATTACGGTCCTGCTGGTTGTGCTACCTCCGCAGAGCAAATGAAACCAGGCCTTACGCCCCGGAGAGCCCAATGCACTTTTTTTCAGTTTTACCACATGGAGCCAACTGAGGTGGACTACCTTGCTGGGTGGAGGTGGGAGCAACATCCATGGGAACTTTGTTTAAGGCAGAAGCACTGCTACCCTTTGAAGAGTTCAGGACACAATATGGCTTACCATGGGGGCACTTTTTGCTCCATAGAGCGATCACAGAGGCAATCGCTAAACATTGGCACATGGGATGAACAGAACCTTCCCTCGCCAACTATACTTGACTAGTAGTGCAGGAACATATAAAGCTGTGACTTTCTTATATGGGAAAATGAGAGCGGCCATTTGTCAAACTCTCAGCGGCCTTAAATTGAAGTGGGAAGAGGACCTGGGCACAGAGGTAACGGAGGTTGAGTGGGAGAACATATTGACCTGGGTCCCCAATGTATTTAGGAATGCCAGGTTCAAGCTCATTAACCTATATATACTAAATCAAGGCTGCAACGGCATTTTAATGTTATTGAAGCTAAATGCCTGAGATGTGGAGAGGAAGCAGTAGATTTTTTTCATATGTTGTGGACCTGTCCAGTGCTGGGGGGTTTCTGGCACTCAGTGATTGGTACACTAGTGGAAGTCATCAAGCAGGAGGTTCCCTATGATCCCAAACATTGTTTACTCAGCAGTTAGCCACACACGTCCAGACAAAAAGTGACTAACCAGTTTCAAGACCTAGCGCTATTGATAGCAAAGAGAGAGATAACTAGAAATTGGAAACAAACAAAGGGCCCCCAAAGTGAGAGCTGGAAGAGGGAACTAATAAAGTGGGTAAAAACTAAGGGGTCAAGCGAGGTCAGAGGTTGATTGAGAGAGCTCAGACTTGGAGTGCTTTAGTATGATGGTTAGAAGAGTTGGGTAGTACACCAAATAATGATATGTTATCCCCTTGATCAATGATCAGCATGATACACCACATTATTTAATCAAATAGTGAGTACACAATGATATCACAAGGAATATAACCTGAAGAGACAGACAAGAATTTAGGAGTGGAGCACACCGTGTAATATGAGAGATCTGACCAATAGTACACAAGGGAATTGGGGAGGCAGGGAGCATGTATGGAGGAGGGAAGGGGGATGGGGGAGGCACCGGAGCTGACGTAAAATGTAAGGAAAACAAATGCAAACAAGATGATCAAAAGAAGGAAGGTCGCATGGAGCTGGGGAAAAGATTATCTTCACTGACTGGTGACATAAATACCATGCTGCAATAATTCCACTGCTTTGCAATACTGCACACGTTATGCAAGATATTGATAACCTTTGACTAATGTCGAACACAGATCATCACTGTAGAGCTCTGGAAGTGCCTAATTGTTCTTAATAAAGTTCAATAAAATGTGTTTTAAAAAAACAAACTGTGTGTCTGTGCAAATTTAGTGGCCATTTCAATGACAAAAGTGTTGCTTGTAAATGACAAAGCACTACCACACTATGGTGGTCATTACAACCCTGGCGGTCGGTGTTAAAGCGGCGGTAAAACCGCCAACAGGCCGGTGGTAAAAAGAATGGAATTACGACCGTGGCGGAAACCGCCAACATAGACAGCCACTTTAACACTCCGACCGCCACGGCGGTACAAACAAACACCACGGCGGTAACCGCCAACAGACAGGCGGAGGACAATGTACCGCCCACAGTATTACAACCCATCAATCCGCCACCTTTTCCGGGGCGGATTCACCGCGAACAAAAACACGGTGGAAACAGGGCTTCGAAGGGAAAACGCTCACCTCTACACAACCCACGAGGAGCCAGGACGCCATGGAACCGGAGCTCCAAATTCTGCCAGCCTTTATCTTCCTGCTACTCTACCAGGAGCACTAACGCTGGTGGCGAAGACAACGGTGAGTACTGCACCTACGACACAGGGGAGGGGGGAGGGAAAAGAGAGTGACACACACACACAACATCCCCACCCTCATCCACTACAACACACACACAAGTACATGTTGATACATCACAGTTACACCCCCAATCCCCCCTTGAAGGATGCAAGGACAAATGGAAATAAGTCGAATAATTGGGATATATTCAAAGACATGAATCAAAAATATATACAAATATATACATTTATACTATATACAATTATATACACCAAGAACACAAGTCCAAGGGATTCCACCATCTTAGACCGTGGATCACTGGGCCCAAAAGGCATGGGCGAGGCCCACAATCAATACCCAATCAAAACGGAGAGAACACTGCAGGGGCATCAGATAGAAATAAAACAGGCACCTCAGGGGGAAGGGAAGAGGGGGGCACCTCATCCGGTTGAGTGCATGACGCCAGATCCACGAGGGGGCTCCATGCCCATTGAAGTATCCTGGGGAGTGCAAAGCCACAGTCTCACAAGTCTCTACAGTGGGTGATTTGCCCACTGTTCAATTCTGGGGAGTGCAAAGCCACAGTCTCTCAAGTCTCTACAGTGGGTGGTTTGCCCACTGTTCAGTCCTGGGGAGTGCAAAGCCACAGTCTCTCAAGTCTCTACAGTGGGTGGTTTGCCCACTGTTCAATCCTGGGGAGTGCAAAGCCACGGTCTCTAAAGTCTCTACAGTGGGTGGTTTGCCCACTGTTCAATCCTGGGGAGTGCAAAGCCACAGTTTCTCAAGTGGATAACAGTCACCACTGGTTCTGGAGGGGGCATTGTGCCCAGAGTGCTTCATCCTGCCAAGGTCTCAGGAAGTGGATGTATCTCTCCACTGGTTCTGGAGGGGGGTCTTGGGCCCAGAGTGCATCATCCTGCCAAGGACAGAGGTAGTGGATGCCTTTCTCCACTGGTTCTGTAGGGGGCCTTGTGCCCAGAGTGCTTCATCCTGCCAAGGACAGAGGTAGTGGATGTATCTCTCCACTAGTTCTGGAGGGGGCCTTGTGCCCAGACTGCTTCATCCTGCCAAGGACAGGGGTAGTGGATGTATCTCTCTACTGGTTCTGCAGGGGGGCTTGTGCCCAGAGTGCTTCCTCCTGCCCGGGGCGGACTCAGTAGCGTCGGAATCATTTGCGCTGACTGGCCTGCGGGGCTGCTGGCGGCGGTGTCCTGGGCAGCGGTGCCTGTGGCGGTGTCCTTGGCAGCGGTGCTTGTGGCGGCGGTGTCCTGGGCAGCGGTTCAGCTGCTGCCGGTCTTGTTCTGCCCTGCGGGGCTGCTGGCGGCGGTGTCCTGGGTAGCGGTTCAGCTGCTGGCGGTCCTGTCTGTGGCAGCGGGCTGCTGCTGGTGGTCGCTTCCTGTGCAGCGGGGCTGCTGCTGGCGGTCGCTTCCTGGGCAGCGGTTCAGCTGCTAGCGGTCCTGTCTGTGGCAGCGGGGCTGCTGCTGGCGGTCGCTTCCTGGGCAGCGGTTCAGTTGCTGGCGGTCCTGTCTGTGGCAGTGGGGCTGCTGCTGGCCGTCGCTTCCTGGGCAGTGTGGCTGCTGGCGGTCCTGTCTCTGGCAGCGGGGCTGCTGCTGGCGGTCGCTTCCTGGGCAGCGGGGCTGCTGGCGGTCCTGTCTGTGGCAGCGGGCTGCTGCTGGCGGTCGCTTCCTGGGCAGCAGGGCTGGTGGTGGTCTTGTCCGCCCTGCTGATCTTCCCAGACTTGCCGGTTTTACTGTGCCCCTTTCCCCCCTTGGATGGTGTCGCAGCTGTCTCCACACTCCCAACTGTACCCCTGGGAGCGGCTTTGGTGGTTGGTTTCTTTCCCCTCTCCCACCGGGCACTGTCCAACTTTTTATGCTTGACAGGTGGGGGACTGTCCGTGCTCTGGCTCCTTGTCACACTGCCTGCCCTGCTGCCTGGTGCACTCCATAATCCGGTGACTACTTGCACCACTGGTCCCGCCGATGTTGTGGCTGAGGTGCTAGGTTGGGACCTGGAGAGTTGGGCCCTAGGAGACTGACGGGGTGGGGGAGGTGATGGAAAGAGGTCAAGGCTGGCCAGGAAAAGTTTCTTGGGAACACTATAACGGGTAGCTGGAGGGGGTGTGGGAGTGGAGGAAGAGGTAGTGGTTGTCGGCGGTGTACGTTTGGTGACTTTGGGTGAAGGTGCATGGGCTGGAGGCTGTCGTGAGGTGGATGGCTGTTGGGTGGGTGTGTGGCTGCGTTTGTGTACCTTGGGAGGTGGCCTCACAGACACACTGGGAGAGAAGACAGGGGATGTGTGAATGGTAGTGGGGGTGGTGAGTGCACGTGAGCGGGGTATGGTGGTGGGTGGGCTGGTGATGGACGTAGTGGCTGAGGATGTAGTGCATGCAGGTGTGAGTGGAGACCAGAAAGGGAGGGAGGAGGGAGACAAAGAGGAGGGGGACACAGTGGAGGCAGTGGATGTTGGTGTGTCTGCATGTGTGTGATGCTTGCGTGAGTGCCTGTGGGATGTGTGGTGCTTATGCTTGCCAGAGCTTCCCTTGTGTGTTGAGGTGTGTGCATGCTGGTCTGATGGTGTACTTGGGGTAGGCTGAGGTACAGGGGATTGGGTCTGGGTGGAGGAAGTTGGAGAGGGAAGGCTAGAGACCGGGACAATGGCTGCCATCAGTGCTGAGGCCAGAGTCTGAAAAGCTCGCTGAAGGGCTGCCTGACCAGAGTGAATGCCCTCCAGGAATGCATTGGTTTGTTGCAACTGCATCTCTACACCCTGGATGGCATTCAAAATGGTAGACTGCCCAACAGTGAGGGACCTGAGGAGGTCAATGGCCTCCTCACTGAGGGCAGCAGGGGTGACAGGGGCAGGGCCTGAGGTGCCTGGGGTGAAGGTAATGCCCACCCTCCTGGGTGAGCGGGCACGGGGCAAAGGCTGAGGGGCTGCTGGGAGGGCAGTGCTTGTAGGGGGGGTGGCAGCTGCACCTGTAGATGCGGGGGGCACAGATGGGGCCGCCACCGCAAGGGAGCTCCCATCAGAGGAGGAGTCTGTCTCGCTGGTGTCAGCTCCTATCCCCGCCGTGGAGCTCCCCTCGCCCTCCGTCCCACTGGTGAATTCGGAGTCCGTAGTGTCGCCCTCCAGGGCCATGTGGGATGCAGCTCCCTCCTGCTCCGGTGCCACTGCTCCTCCGCCTGATGATGCTAATGCACACAAGTACAGGGAGACCACAAAAAGGGGGGGGAGACAGAAGAAAAACATGTTTAGTGCATGCAATACCGCTACCGTTGGCGGACACGACAGACACAGAAGCCCCCTGCACTACGCTGCACACTTGGGCTCCACTATTCAATCCCTGGGAGATGGCTTACAAGGCTATGGCCGATTTCCTCATACATGGATGTCACAGGAGCCTGACTAGGTGTAGTTGCCACTGTACACAGGTGGGGTGGGGTGCCACAGGACCTGCCTGAAGAAGGGAACTTAACTAGCAAACTCGCCCTGGCCTAGGGGAACCCACAGCCTACAGCCCACCTCCCCCACCCAGACACCTAAAAAGCACGCTGAATCAGCAGAATGAGAGTATACTCACCCCCTTGTGTCTGCTGTGATGCCCTCAAGTGCCCATCCAAGTCCGGATACGCCACCGCCAGGATCCTGAACATCAGGGGGGTCATGGGGCGACGGGCACCCCTCCCACAGTGGGAGGCCATCCCCAGCTGGGCCTCCGCCGTCTTCTTGCTCCAGCGGCGAATGTCCTCCATATTTTCCGGCAGTGGGTGCTCCATCTGTGGTAGACCCCCAGGGTCCAGACTTCCTTGGCGATGGCACACCAGATGTCCTTCTTCTGGTGGGCGCTGACCTACAGGAATTGTACAGGGGAAAAGAGAAGTAATTACCAACTGCACCGTCACAGTCATTGGCACGCATCCCTACCCTTGCCATGACGCACATGCACTCACCGTCGTTTCATGCATGCCTCATTCTCACCCCCCCTATCTTTCATCCACCCCACTCCACACAGGCATTGCCCATGCAGCATGCTCACCGTGTACTTACCTGTTTGTCTGGAGGACCGTAGAGTAGCGTGTACTGGGGAGGACCCCATCCACGAGTTTCTCCAACTCCTCCGTGCTGAAGGCAGGGGCCCTTTCCCCAGACACACAAGCCATTGTCTCTTCCAGATTGAGGTCACAGCAGCACTTGCAGTGTAGGTCCTCTCCTGTCGAAGATCAGGTATCGAGTGATTGAACAGATAGAAAATGGCGGTCACGTCCGCGGCGGTGTGTACCGTCACCCCCGGTGTACATCGTCATTGGCTCCTGGGACCCATAGGGCCCAATGTTAACTAATGCAGAATTGCGCCGTGGTCTTTGACCGCCTACCGCGACGGTGTAGAACGCCAGCGCAGTTACCTCATATCCCCCTGTCCCACTTTACAGGTCAGGCAGCCGCCATTTCAGGGGCCCACATGACATTATTTTTGACTGCGTCACACATACCTAGGCCTTGCCTAACCACTCATACAGGCAAATTTCGATTTATGAATATTTTCAGAGTAAGCTGTGTTTACGTACCTCAGAGTTGGTTGACTCTCTGCTCGCTGTTCTCCTCCATAGGCACCGTCCGCTGGGGCATGTGAGGAGATGGCGGCATCCTCCGGTGTACAGACCGCTGGTGGACCTATCGACAATGGAGGAAAGACATGTGATCTTCACCTACAGGCTTGATCGTGCCACAATCCAGGAACTGTGTGCCCAGTTGGAACCAGACCTGATGTCAGCTATCCGCCATCCCACAGGAATCCCCCCTCAAGTGCAGGTGCTGTCAGTACTCCATTTCCTAGCAAGTGGGTCATTTCAAACAACAGTGGCCATAGCATCAGGGATGTCCCAGCCTATGTTTTCCAACGTGTTGTCAAGAGTGTTGTCTGCCCTGCTGAAACACATGCGGAGCTACATCGTTTTCCCTCAGGTGGAGGATTTGCCTACAGTGAAAGGTGACTTCTATGCCCTGGGACATATCCCCAACATCATAGGTGCCATTGATGGGACACATGTGGCCTTGGTACCCCCCCGCAGGAGTGAACAGGTGTACAGAAACCGGAAGAGTTACCATTCAATGAATGTGCAGATGGTGTGTTTGGCAGACCAGTACATCTACCATGTTAATGCCAAATTCCCTGGCTCAGTGCATGACGCTTACATCCTGCGGAATAGCAGCATCCCTTATGTGATGGAGCAACTCCAGAGGCACCGGGTGTGGCTATTAGGTGAGCACCTGGACCCAAATCACTGGGAATAGTTGTCTGGGTCTGTGGATGTCCCTATGAGTCAGTGTGTGTCTAACAGTTGTCCCTCGCCATTTGCAGGTGACTCTGGTTACCCCAACCTGTTATGGCTACTGACCCCAGTGAGGAATCCCAGGATAAGGGCAGAGGAACGCTACAATGAGGCCCATGGGCGAACTAGGAGGATTATAGAGCGGACCTTCGGCCTCCTGAAGGCCAGGTTCCGGTGCCTCCATATGACAGGTGGTTCCCTATTCTACTCACCAAAGAAGGTGTGCCAGATCATCGTGGCCTGCTGTATGCTTCACAACTTGGCTTTCCGACGGCAGGTGCCTTTTCTGCAGGAGGATGGTCCAGATGGAGGTGTTGTGGCAGCTGTGGACCCTGTGGACAGTGAAGACGAGGAAGCTGAAGAAGAGGACATCGACAACAGGAACACGATGATCCTGCAATACTTCCAGTGAGACACAGGTAAGAAGACAACACTGCCAGCTACATCTGATTTTAATCCACTACCTCTCATCTGTCTGTCATTTTCACCCAGTGTATGGTCACTGAGTTGTCACTTTAACCTTACAATTTCACAGATGTGGGTCCCACAGTGTGACATCTGCTTTGTTTCCTCATGGACTAGAGCTGTGTGACATAGGTATGTTGACATTACATTTGAAAGAGCATTTTGCCATTGTAATTGCTAATACACTATTTCAAAATCACAGACAGACTCCTGATTGTTTTGTGCTTTAAGGGTGTTTATTTAAGTGCTCAATTTTGGAGGGGGTTGTAAAATGGTGAGGGGTGATGGTGGAGGAATGTCCATGGCAGAGTCCAGTCTATTAATCTCACAGGTGCATTGTCCAAAGGGGCATAGGAAGTGGAGCTGGGGCAGTTTAAGTATGGACAGGGTGGCATGGTGGGAGAAAAGGATGACAATCAGGGAGGTCTCATTTCTTGGTGTGGGGTCTTGGCATTGTTCTCTGTCTTTGTCCTGGATCTCAGGGACCGTTTGCGGGGTGGTTCTCCCTCTGCAGGGGGTGGGGTGCTGGTGTGGTGGTCCTGTGGCGGTGCCTCCTATCCACTAGTGGAAATGGTGGGCAGTTCATCGTCCAGGCTAGTGTCAGGGGCCCCTTGTTGTGCCACAGTGTCCCTCCTGGTGTTGAGGAGTTCCTTCAGCACCCCTACAATGGTGCCCAGGGTGGAATTGATGGATCTGAGCTCCTCCCTGAAGCCCAAATACTGTTCCTCCTGCAGCCGCTGGGTCTCCTGAAACTTGGCCGGTACCGTTGCCATCGTCTCCTGGGAATGGTGGTAGGCTCCCATGATGTTGGAGAGGGCCTCGTGGAGAGTGGGTTCCCTGGGCCTGTCCTCTCTCTGTCGCACAGCAGCCCTCCCAGTTCCCCTGTGTTCCTGGGCCTCTGTCCCCTGAACCGTGTGCCCACTACCACTGCCCCCAGGTCCCTGGTGTTGTTGGGGTGGTGGGTTAGCCTGGGTTCCCTGTAGTGGTGGACACACTGCTGATTGACGTGTCCTGGGGACAGATGTATGGGCCCGCTGGGTGGGTGCTGTGCTGGTGTTTCCAGAGGTGGCAAGCTCTGTAGTGGCCTGTGCCAGTGTGAGTGGAACTGACTGTCCCGAGGTCCCAGATGGGCCGGGCTGGTCATCTAGATCCAGTTGGACAGAGCTGCTGTCATCACTGTGGGCCTCTTCTGTGGGTGGAGTGGACATATCTGGACCCTCCTGTATGGTGACGTTGGGTAGGGGTCCTGCAGGGGTGTAAAGGCATGATTATTGCATCTGTATGTGCCATGGTGTGCAATGGGTGGGTGACCGTGTACCCTAGTGCTTGCATTCCTGTATAGGACCTTGCGTGATGATGGTTTAGGGGGGTGTATGGGTATGTGCAGTGGCCATGCTTTGGAGATGGGTGTCCATGCTTTGGTGTTGCATGCAGGGCTTGGTGTTGGGATGGGTGGTTTGTGATATTGGGACATGTGTGAGGAGTAGGAGTGATGGGGTGAGGACGAGGGTGGGGGTATGTGATGGCATGCAGGTAGGGTGGATGATGTAATAGTAAAGATTTGACTTACCAGAGTCCATTCCTCCAGCTACTCCTGCGAGGCCCTCAGGATGCAAAGTAGCCAAGACCTGCCTCTCCCATGTTGTTAGTTGTGGGGGAGGAGGTAGGGGTCCGCCGCCAGTCCTCTGTACCGCGATGTGGTGTCTTGAGACCATGGAACGCACCTTCCCCGTAGGTTGTTCCACCTCTTCCTGATGTCATCCCTATTTCTTAGGTGCTGTCCCACTGCGTTGACCCTGTCCACTATTCTTTGCCATAGCTCCATCTTCCTAGCTATGGAGGTGTGCTGCACCTGTGATCCGAATAGCTGTGGCTCTACCCGGATGATTTCCTCCACCATGACCCTAAGCTCCTCCTCAGAGAACCTGGGGTGTCTTTGCTGTGCCATGGGGTGGTGTGGGTGATGTGTGGGGTGGGGTGTGTTATGATGTGTGGGGTGATATTTAGTGGTGTGTTGTGTGAGGTGCGTGGATGTTGGGTGAGTGATGGTGTTGAGTGCCTGTAGATGCTGGTTTGTAGATGGTGGTGTCTCTCTGTGGCCTTCAGTCGCAATTGTGGTCGTAGGGGTTTGTGGGTGATGTGGGTGTGTGTTTTATATTGTATTGGGTGTGTGGGAGTGGTGTGTGTATGTGTCTCAGGTGTGTGTATTTTGAATTGTCCAATGTGGTAGTGTTTTGTATATGTGTGTGTATTTTGAGCGCGGCGGTCTGAACCGCCAATGGAATACCGCGGTTGAAAGACCGCCATGTGGATTCGTGGGTCGTGATAGTGTGGGCGTATTCCTGCTTGCGTGAGGGTGGAGGTTTTGTTATCACCAGTTTATCGCTGAACTTTGGTGTGGCAGACTTGTGTGGGTGTCTAGATTTTGGTGGATTCCGGCCTTTGGATCATAATGACCGTGGCAGAATTCCTCGGGCGCGGCGGTGTGTTGGCGGTCTTCTGCACGGCGGTCTTCTGCACGGCGGTATGCGGCTTTTACCGCCAATGTTGTAATGACCCCCTATGTTTTTGTTACATAAAAAAATCATCCTCCTTTATGTCCATTAAAGTTATGTGGGTAGCTAATGATTGTCTTTCTAAATATTGGTTTGTTGTTCTAAAATGTTTAGGAAACACTGCTATAGAGCAGTTTCTTAAACAACCAACTTAAAGTTGAATTTAAGCATGGCACCAGCTCAAACATTCACAAAGCAGAGCCTACTATACAATATCTTTAAACATTTGTATTGGCTTCCAACTTATACATTCAGACACTAAGCCAATAGCCACATTCACTAGACCCGATGCTAGCTTCATGCTTCAAACAGGGCTTGAAGCAATAGATTTGACTTCTGCTCTAAAGAGAATATCATTAATTGTGGAATTAACAAGAATGTAGGATTTCACCAAGTGGACACTACTTGGGTTAGCCACATACTTATGAAATGTCATCAACTATTACCTATTTTTTAAACCATTTCGAATTGTGAGCACCCAGATCTGATGATTGTGCACTTTCACAGTGGTTGCACTGGAAATTGAAATGATGTGTACCTGGGCACATTTGATGGCAGAACTGTCAGTCATCAAATCAGTTTTGCCCAAAGATTAAGAAATCTCAGACACATTTTAACAAAGCAATTTTGGCATTTCTCTGTGACCATGGAAGATGGACTCAACCACTACAACATCCCCTTTGACATGCCTGAAGTCTACTGTGGAGATGGAGTGCATTTCAAGGCAAGTCAACAGGATCTTCGTTAATAACATCAATGAATACATCCAGCTCTACCTCTACCTGTGCTCAACACACTATTACATAATGTCTCTTCTCTGAGCCACCCTACCTCGCAATGATCCGATATTTTTTTCTTAATCTCCTTTTTTATAATATTTTCTTACTCCTGAGAGACTCTCACAGGAGTGCACCAAGAAAATGACCACTTTTTACATGTATTTTCCAGAGTCCAGCAGGAGTCCTACAAGAGCAATTCAACATTCCAGAACTACCTCTGTACAGGATGAAGACTGCGTAGTAGTGTTTGGTCAGGGACTGGCCTGTGTGCAAACACCTCCACTGTACAGGCCGTGCTTTGTAGGGTTAGGTGAAAGACTGGCCTACCTGCAAAGACATCCTCTGTACAAGGCGATGGGTGTATATATTAGAGTTTGGTGAGATACTGGTCTGCCTGCAAAGACCACTTCTGCACAGGATGAAAGCTGTGCGTAGTTTGGTTTGGTGAGGGACTGGCCTAACCCTTAAGGCTGTGCAAATTAGAATTTGGTGAAGGACTAACATGTCCACAAAGACCTCTCTGGAGGGCAAATGCTGTATCTAGGAGGATTTGATGAGGGTCTGGCTGCCTGCAAACACCTCTGTGAAGGGAGAAAGATCTGTATAGGAAGATTCAATGAGTTACTGGTCTGCCTGCAAAGACCTCTGTGCACAGCAAAAGCCAGTTAGTAAGGTTTGTTGATGGACAGGCCTGCCCACAAACACCCCTTTAGCGGGCAAAGATGTGCCTAGTAAAAACATACCCTCATAAAGGGACTTTTTGTTTTTTTTGGAGATACCACAAGACTTTTGCAGGAGCTAGCACAGACACAGGAGCAGCAAACTTTTAACCACATTTGTTTTTTAAAGTTGTCTCTCGGGGTTCACTTTAGGGCATCCTACCCCCATACAAGTGCAAGGGAGTCAGGGTACCCCTACCCGCTTCCATATTATTTCTATAACAAACTCAGGACCTGAAGATTGAGTCCCCTTGCCCTTTATTGGCAGCTGCAACATTTCTGAAACTGTTGCAGCCAACCAATCACAGAATGAGCACCCACAGGAACATTATGCTCCTCTGGGTGCAATGCAGACTAAGGGTACACCCACAGGATCAACTGTCAATATATCTGTAAAAATTGAACATGAATTTCCCCAGAATTACTAGGCAGATTTACACCAAAGCACACGCAGCAGGCTTTCTGAGTAAAGTACTACTTTTCTTCCAAATCTGGTGTAATTTCATTAAGTCATTTAGACTGTTGCTCTATCTAAAAATCCCTATAGAAATGGCATGGGGTAATTTAGTTTCAGAGACCTTTTTCTTGACCCCTGCTTTATGTGTCTTCCAGAAACTTTAAATGAAAGGGCTAAGGTGGCTGAACTGTTTTTGTGGAAAGTTTTATGAAGATTCGTCGACTGGTGGCAAAACTATTAGTTACACATTGCAAACACTACTGTGTAATCTATATATATATATATATATATATATCACCACACTCCCTCCTCCAAAATAAGAGAAGAAAGGCACTCAATGTGCAATTCCACTGTGGATTTATTGACTCCTTATGAAACAGAACGTGTTTCGGCAACCAGTGCCTTTATCAACCTGCACATCGCCATTTTGCCATCTTTTTTAAAACCCTCACGTGACTAACCCACACCCAATAATGTGCTAGCGTACAAAACTAAAAACAACTTTCTTTTCAATAATCACATTTTCTAACTTAACAGAGCCATATCTTACCATAAAAAAGCTCAGGATGTCACAGTAAAGACAAGTTTGCAAATCATGCATTAAAACACATTCATGAAATGACCAAAAAATAACCCCTAATGACTAGGATAGGTTACTAAGCATGCATTATAACATAGGCAAGCCCGGATGAAGTCTTCTTGCAGAAAGTGTGCTTTACAGGGAAACTACTTATTAACTAAAACTACTTATTACACCATGGGAGAACCTCTAGGGGAACAAAAATGCAGAATGTTTAGCAGCAGACTTCACAGAGAGAAAGCAGAGAGGGGCTATAATGTTTACGGAGACCAAGTCAAGCAACACTAGCAAAGGGTCTGCTGTATCACAACAGCTGAAATCAGAGGATATATATAGTTTGATGAAGACTCTGGAAAAGTTAAGAAAGGCAGAATTAAATAAATGGTGGGAAAGTGAGTCTCTGCAGACGTACCTTGAAATAGGCACAGCACCCAGGGACTTGCGTATACTGATCACATCAACGTATGAAGATCCCAACCCTGATATGCTGAAAGAATGGGTGGTACACAATGCGAAAAGCTCAGCAGGCATGGTGTAGATACTGGTGAATTGTGCTCACATAGAGACAAAATAATTGCATGTGCCTCAGAGATGACAGAGAAAATTGAACAGTTTGAGGATAAGAGGCAGGCGGAATCTCTTAAGAAATCTATGGTAGAAAGACTGAAAAAACTGGAAGAGGAGATCATCCAGAAGAAAGCATGGAAGTTTAATGGGGACAGGACAGATTACGAAATGGACAGATTTACACATTTGCAAAAAAAAAAAAATTCAACAATTTAAGCAGACAAAAACTTGATGATATAAAAAGGGACAAGCCACGAGTAGTACCTAGTCACAGGAGTACGGATGCAAGTGCGAGTGCGGACACGGACGTTGAGGAATTAAATAAAATGGATGTACATACTACTCTACAGGAGGAATTAGATTTTTTACGGAGGGACAGGAGGAGAAACCACAGGCCCTGGCAAAGAGGCAGAAATTAAGGAGGAAGAGGAAGAGACAGAAGAGAAGAGGAGGCCAAGGAAAAAGAATTGCGCAAAGAGAATTCCGAGAAAATCACCAGGAGCAACCAGAGATATTAATAGAGGACAAAACGGTATTAAACTTCACTGAAATGGAATTTACAGTAGATGATCTTAAATAACTGTCTTTACATTTGTCCTTCTTTATGCAAAATGATCCTATGTTCAGAACCGGATTGATCTGCATTTGTTTGTTAGGTAATTTAAAATGATGAAGTTACATAAAATGAACACAAAAAGTACACCTAGAATGCCAGATACAGATTTGGTACACAGTGATCTGTTGACAGAAGATGTGTATTTGTTGCATCAATTGGTGGAACCTGAGGGCGATATAACTTATGAGACCAATGAGGATACAGTTAGCAAACAACTAGAAAGTGCAGGAATCTGGATTTCACAGGAAGGGGGCTCACAGTTTAGACCAAAATAGAGAGTTATCTCATTAGGTAGTGGTGACAATATAGACCAGGTCACAGAAGTAGTTACTAAAGAGCTCAAGGGGATAAGAGTTTAGAATATGAAGGAAACTCATAATACGGAAAGGTTTTTTTTGGAAACCATGAAAAAGATTGCCTCCAACCCTGAAGTAGTAGTACATAGTTCTGACAAAGGGGGTAACATTGTAATCTGGTCTTTGAAGCCTATAAACAATTGGCAGATCGAGAATGTTACAGAGAAGTAGACCTTACCCACTATGAGCTAGTGAAGAGAGATTTTGCTAAGGTACTATGGGGTTGGAGAGAACAGGGTCTGTTGAGTTCAGAAGAATATAGTATTTTGAACAATGACTCCCCTAAACTACTGGTGTTGTATTTGATACCCAATGTTCATAAAGGTGCAGTGAACCCTCAGTAGACTAATAATAGCTGCGCAAGAAAGTTTGTTTGAAAATGTCTCATAATATGTTGATTATTTTTTAAGATCTTTTGTACAGGATCTATCTTCCTATCTCAAAGCTGGCACGGATTCCCTTAAAAGGATTTGTAATATCGGCTGGCAGGATATAGGATGTTACTTGTGACACTGGGTGTATACGAGTATCCGAGTATCCACCATGGAGATGGCCTGAGGGCCACAGAGTATTTTTTAAGAGCCAGACCTTTAAGATTCCTCAATCACAGTAAAATGTTTCTAAGTATGATGAAGTGGTGCTTAGAACATAATATCTTTTTCTTTGATAATGGAATATATGAGCAACAGTAGGGAACTGTGATGGGAACCTGCTTTGCCCCAGCTATGAAAATTTGCATACGGCCTGGCTAGGGAGAGCAGGTCTCCAGTGGTCCCCCCTGGACAGATGGAATGCACATATAATTTTGTGGCTCCGTTTCATTGACAACATTTTTGTAGTCTGGAAAGGGGATATGGAAAGTGCTGCAGAATGTGTGATGGATATGCATGACAATGATTTGAATCTGAGGTTCACAAGTAATATGAGTGATACAGAAACTGAATATTTGGATGTGGAAGTTAAACATAGGTTGGAGACTTTTCTATTTAGGAAACCCAATGCAAGGAATAGCATTCTTCATGCCTCTAGCTCGCATCCCAGACCTTGAATAGAAAGTATACCATATGGGGACTTTGCAGGGCCAAAAGAATATGCAGTGCACAGGAGTACTTCAAAATTGCTAAAGGTGACATGCTTCAGAGATTAAAGAGATGGAGGTACAACAAAACATCACTTAGAATGCTTGTAGAAAAGTGGATCGAGTTCATAGAGAGAACATATTATCCAAGACATCCAGGGGAAAGATCAGTCCAAAACTCAATATAGATTAATTACTACTTACAGTCAGGCTCATGTGAGAGTGACTTTGAGTAAATACTGGCAACTCCTCAAAAATGACCCTGTCATTGGAGATGATTTGACAAGGAGACGCCTTTTGACCTATGGAGAGGTAGAATTATGAGGGATACGCTAGTCAGAAGTGATATTTGACAGAAGAAGGGTGTAGGAACTTGGGCCTATATTTATACCTTTTTAGCACCGCATTTGCGCCGCTTTTTGTCGCACAAACGGTGCAAACTTACAAAATACAATTGTATTTTGTAAGTTTGTGCTATTTTTGCATCAAAAAGCGGCGCAAATGTGGTGCTAAAAAAGTATAAATATGGTCTTTGGTTTGTAAAAAGTGATGGATTTGAGGGGTGCTCCAAATGTAAAGCCTGTAAGAATGGTGAGAGTATCAGACAAGTAGTTGTTGGAAATAGAGTTTTACATAGAATATGTGGATATTTCAACTGTAATAGTGATCATGTTATATACATTCTGAGGTGCAACTGCCAGAAATTGTATGTAGGGAGTACAACTATGCTAGCACATTATTGGGTGTGGGTTAGTCACATGAGGGTTTAAAAATGATGATTAGGTGCAGGCTGGCAAACTGAGTTCAGAAGTCTGTGTGTATATATATATATATATATATATATATAGACCTACTAGTGGTTGCCAGTAAGTAGTTGTAGGACCTAGCTTCCATAGAAAAAGCGTTTTGTGTTTTGCTAATAACTTTGGCGCCTTTTGACCTTTTTACGAATCTGTCTCAAATTTGCAAGACTAGTTTGCCAGTCACTTCAGCTGCTGTCTGGAAAGTTTTGGGGTGACTCATTAAGTGTGGCTGAGAAAATAGGGAGTGTCCCAAACCATGTTTTTCCCACGTAATTTCCCATAGGGATTTTAGACATGACTACAGCCCAAACATCTGGATGGAATTACTCCAGATTTGGCAAAAAGCTAGATCTTGGTCCATAAAGATCCCTTTTAGTAATCTGGAGTAAATCTGTTCAGTAGTTTGTGTTATTAAAGAAATAAAGATGTATGCATATCTATTGATGTGGATCTACCGTAGATCCACCACGGATCCACGCGCCAACAGCAATACTGTAATTGGCTGGACACAACCTGACAGGAAAGTTGCAACCGCCATTTTGTGATTTGGGATACAGTTCCTGAGGGGGGCAAAAATAAAATAGGATCTAAGGTTTCAGGATAGAGGTATACCCCATGGAACTGATGGAGGGATCTCAGAGGGACCCGTCATGGGCAGGAAACTGCCCAAAAAAATGTAGGGGTTGTGCGGGGATCATAAGATCAACTGCAGGGCTCAGCACGGCCCCCTCTGTGAATCCTTGGATCTGGACGCCAATTTTTAAAAAAACACACGCACTCACACACCAACAAAACCACTACCACACCCACTCACACACCATTCACACACCCACTCACACAAACTTTCACACACTCAGACACCCACTCACACACTCACACCAATCTACTACTACACCCACTCAGACCCACACAGACACTCACACACCCACTTACACACCCATTCACACAGTCACACACCCACTCACAGAATCACATAACCACTACCACACCCACTCAACGACCCACACAGCCACTCACACACCCACTTACACACCATTCTCACAGACCCACAAAACCACTACCTCAGCCACTCACAGACTTACACAGCCATTCAAACACTCACACACCCTCTTTCACACCATTCTCAGAGACCCACAAAACTACTACCACACCCACTCACAGATTTAAACAACCACTCACACACCCACTCACACACACATTAACACAGTCAAAAACTCATTCACACACACATCCACTCACAGACCCAAAAAGCTACCACTGCCCCTCACAGACCATGCAGCAACTCACACTGATACATCCACTCAGAGACCCAGAGAACAACTCACACACCACTAACACACCCGCTCAAGCCCTCACACACCCACTAATACAGCCACATAAGCACCCATACAGCCACTTACACAGCCAGTCACAGACCCACACAGGGACTCACACAACCATTCACACACCCGTACAGCAACATCAAATCCCTGCATCTGTTTTAGAACCTCCCACAATGTAACAGGCAGACCCATTATTTGGCTGGGGACCTGCGGCGGGTCTGGGGATCTGCGTGTGATATTTCAAAAAAGGATTTGAAAACAAAAAGAACCAGTGTTTGGGACAAGGGTTGGCTCTGAACAGAGCCATTGTCTTTATGGTGTGTAGATGATAATTACACATAGAACATGATGCAGTCTATAAAGTTGTTGAGGAAAATCCTTTTGCCTCTGTCTATGAAATGGACTCAATTTTTTCAATATATTCCATCCATATTGAAGCATAAATTGTCATGGTATATAGAGCCCATGTTGTGGTCTCAGAGGAATGCAGAAACTGTTTTATTGACATGTTTCCTGGATTTCTCTATCTGCAAACACAATTTGGTTCACTACTGCCACTTCTGTCTTTGACAACTGTTGGAGAACACCCAGACAGTATGTGGGAAAAGTGACATTAATTTACCAAAGGTATCCTTCATTAGAATTTCCAGCCCTACCCAAGTAATTGTAGTAAGATCATTGCCACTACAGTGCACAATCATGAGGTCTGGATGTTAGCAGTCTGTAATGCTTTCAACCAAAGGTAGCAACTGATGCCACTTTAACTCTCTCTGGCCAACCCAAGTAATGTCTACATTAGGATCCTAAGTCCCTGTCAATGCCACACTTTCTGGCACTCTTTCTGACCCAAAACACAAAACTGTGGCCCACGATTCTGACTGATCATTTTGGAGACAAGCAGGAGTAGCAAACAAGAAAAGGCTGCAGAATGAGGCAGTTTTGAAAACGAGAGGCAGTTAAAATGGAGGGCAGAAAGTCAAATATAAAAGAGTATATTTGATTGGATGGTAGAGATGTGCAGGGAACTAAAATTATGTGGTGACTTTATGAAAGAAATCAACTAACTCTGTGGTTGGCTTTGAAAAAATAAAAAAAGTTATGTATTTTGGGATATGCTTAGAATTGCAAACAGCCAAGCACACCTGCTACAGTAATTGTGAAGCTAGTATGCTGTTGAAAGAAATTATTGTTTTACCAAAATAGTGCTATTTTGAAATAAGAGAGGAGCTGGATAGGCTGAGTAAACATATGTGGCAAATGAACTCTGGATCTATGCAGATGTCTACCTCTTTAACTATTTTTAGCCTCTTTCAAAATACATTATGCCACAAAGCACTTCAAACCCATGGCTTCCCCTGCATTTTAAACCTCTGGTTACGTGCCTGTATTAACATCTCAATGCTCCTTTACATCAGCCTGCTCTTCAGGCAAAGCTTCAAATTCAAGAACTCCTATAAAATCAAAATGGCATTCATGAGTGCCTCACCTTTGTCTTCAATACAAAAGGTTAGCACTCCAGTTGTTTCTTAGAACTCTTTAGTGATGCTGCAGGTAATTACTGGGGCGTTAACTGGCAGACTGTTGCTGTTGTTGGAAGTGCATATTGGACTTTGCATCTCAAAAATCCTGTATTTCCCTTTTATCTTTTGTCCACATAGCAACAACACACTTACTGCAATATGAATATGAATGTAGCTCACCCCATCTACAATAATAAAAATGATAACATACTCCAGTCCTTACAGAAATAGTCCAGTGGCAACTTCTAATGTATAGTCAGGCAAATCAATCAGGATACCATTAATCAATGTGCCTCTGTTGGTAAATCCTGCTATATAATTATTCTAATCAATTAGGATAATATATGTAATTGTAACATCAAACCCAAGTGGGTAAATCAATCAACATACTTCACATCCATATATCTATGTCATCAGGAACAAATATCTGATAATATATACAGTATCCATCAAGTCTCTCTAGTGCCAGATGTCAAATCTACTTGTAGACACGTCAGTCAAGTTTCAGTTGCATGTACTCCCATGGCCATTCTTACTGACATTAATTATTTACATTGATTTTTCCATACCTAATTGCATCTTTTAAGTATATTTTTAACATATAAATTGCAGAAGTCAAAATCAAAGCTAATGAAATTCAAAATGATCCACAAAGGAAGTAGCAAGGACTATCATTGTTAGTTCCTCATTCATATAAAACTCTGAAGGCTGTTTGTTGTTAAATCTCAAAATATATCTCAACTTCTCAAAATTGTGCTTCTCTGTCCCTGCCTCTCGCTGATTGTGGGACCCTTTCAAGTCCACATTAATATATATGTTTAATTATTCTATCATGGGTCTCAAGAAATTGCCTGGCTACGGGATATGGCATATATAGGCCCAGATTTATACTCTGTTTGTGCCGAATTTGCTTCATTTTTTTAATGCAAATTCAGCGCAAACCCAATTGCATGTTTATATTTTGACGTTAGAGACGTCTAATGTCAAAATACAGGTGTTTGCACCATTTTGTGGATGAGTGAACCTACCTTGCACATTGAGATGCAAGGTAGACGTTTCCATCGTAAATAATTGTGCTATCCCCATAGCCCAATATATATCCCTGGTACTAAAATGATGCACGGGTGGGAGGAGGCGTTCAATAATGGTGCTAAGCTTGCTTTGCACCATTATTTAACGCCTGGGTCAGACCAGGAGTTAGGGGACCTGTGGGCCCATTTCCATGGTTAAACACCATGGAATGGGTCCACAGGTGACCTCCCAAGCATCAGGAATAGCCCCACCCCCACCAGAGGGACATCGGAGGATGGGGGACCCCATCCCAGGTAAGTCCAGGTAAGTATTTTTTTAATTCTTTTTTATGCCATATGGGGCCCTAACTTGGGGCCCCTTGCATGGCACAGGGTGCAACGGCCATGCCCAGGGAACACTTGTTCCTGTGCTTGCCATTGGGGTGGTGGGCATGAATCCTGTCTTTCCTAAGACAGGAGTCATGTTTTTGGTGGTTATGCACCAGGAAATGGCGCTAGTCTGGATAGAGGCATATTTTTGTTGCCTCTAACCAGGCTAGCGTCATTTTTTGGCGCACAACCCCCTCCTTCCCTACCACCACCCCTGCCCGACTAATGTCTTTTTTTAAGACGCTAGCCCAAATTTAGCGGCGGCTTGTGCCATTTAATAAATACGGCACCTGGCAGGCATTGTGAAATGACGCAAGCCGGCGCTAAACTTTTTGCTGCAAAACTGCTTTAGCCCAGTTTTGCAGCAAAAAGTATAAATATGGGCATAGAGCCTTAATGGCCCTTCGGTGGGGGTGGTGGTCTGGAACCCATTTTCTAACCAGGAAAATAGTACTACCTATACACATGAATGTAAGTGTCCTTTATAGCATATGCACATAGTACTTAGAATTACAAGAAAGCTGATTTCTGATGATCCATTGTATTTAATTTGCCATGTGTACACTCGGTGTGTCTGTGCTATACTACTATGCTTTTCATCTGTCACATATTTTGAATACCTGTTTGGTTGCATACATAGATATATAAAACTTATTGTGGTAATAAATGCGTATGTTAAATATATAACCCTTTTGTAATGTGACAAAACTTTCAAATTTAAAAATGTAAATGAACGTTTATGTACATTTGTTATATATTCCATTAATGTTTTCAATTATCATAAATTATATTAATATTATATACTTATTTACTTTATTAAAAAGTAAAATATATATCATAAAGCAATGCAAACCTATGATACTTTGCACAACTATCTGACTCCAATGCTACTTTTATTGGTAAAAAGTAACTATTTTTAGGGCATGTCCTTTAGTATTAAAAATGCAATTATGCTATCCTTAAAGTAATTTCATGCATTTTTATGAAGCATATTCATTATTCTAAATCTAATCTCATCCTCCTTAAAAAAGTAAAATATATTTGTAGACACTTAGGGGCATATTTACAAGAAAGTGGCACATCTGTCCTGATGCACCACTTTTCTTCCATCACCTTGCCCCACCTAAGGACACCATGGTTGCGCCATATTTACAATGCGGTGCACCATGGCAGTCGTTGGTACAGTAGCAGCAACGCTTTCTGCACTAGCGTAAAAAATGTTGATGCTAGTGCAGCAAAGCACAGGGAGGCCCATTGATTAAAATGGGTGTGTCATTTCAATGCCTGCTCTGAGCAGTGGCGCAGTGAAATGTTGTAAATTTCACTGCACCATTTTTTTGGGCCTCCCTGAGTTGAACGCTCCCTTGCATACATTATGCCTGATGCAGGCATAATGTGGTGCAAGGGGATGTGGAGTGGTGCAATGCCACCATTGTACACTGTGTAAATACAGTGTGGGGGAAAGCCACCTTAGTGTCATTTTGGCATTAAAAACAAATGATGCTATGGTGGCGCAAGGTGGTGCTAAGGGCTTGTCAATATGCCTCTTAAAATATTTTAACTCTACCTTCTAACAACAGTATCACTCTCATTGAGGAATGTGCATGTGTTATATGTATTAGTTTTTGTATTCAAAATTAAACCACACATTATAACTTTGGGTGTAAAAGTTTTACTTTCATAATTTCAGTCACATTCTCATTGTTGAAAGGGATAATATTTTGTGGGGCAGCGAGGGAGAGTGAGATTTACTAATCCCAAACCTAGTTTTATTTAGGAAAGGGCATATATTTCGGAGAGGGGTCAGATTTACTTAGATAACTCCCAAACCACTTTCATTGGGGAAAAGGCATATATTGGGGGTTAAGGTTTACTGTTTTCAATCCAATCCCATTTTCATTGGGAATAAGCATACATCAATTCCCCTGTTACATTTATGCAGATGATATACAAATCATTCTAATAATGGATGGACTAGAGGTTTCAACAAACCAAAACTTGATCACTGCCTTAACTGAACCACTGCATGGATGATGAGTAAGCCCCTAAAACTTAACAGTGCAGATAGTGATCCAGACTGTGAAAGTTGGCAAAAATACCAGTCGACTACCATATGGCCCAAGGAATTCAAGGGTCCTACAATTACATTAAAAAGTCAGAAATCTATGAGTATACATGGATTCAGTTTAGTATACTTGATATGCCAACAAAGGGTACAAGCCTTTTGCACATCTGTAATCTCCAAGCTTGACTATGCCAACACCCTACACCTTTGCATCCCCATTTTCATATATCACAAAATACAACTAATCCATAATTCTACAGCAAGGCTTCCTCTCCACCTCCACCCAAGAAAATGCATGGTTGCAGTCTTGCAATAACTCTACTGACTACCTGTAACTAGAAGAGTAATGTTCAAGATACTCTGCATCTTAAGGAAAAGGACCATTATACAGACAAGTTAAATTTGAGCAGTACAAACAAAATAGGACACTGCATGCCGGCTGGCACCAGGAATCATCATACCACCTTACTAAGAGAAATCCACAGGAGGCTCCCTTTTCTTCGTTCAAGCTGCCAACTTCTGGACCTCACTACCAGCCAAATTTGAAGCATTCAGAAGCATCTACATTCAGAAGAGAGATGATACATGGCAAGTTCCAAGATAACTACTTCATCCCACAACCCTGGGATAGAACTCAGAATTCAAGTACGATCTATAATCTACAGTTCACAGATGTGGAACAGCCCAGCCCATGCACAACTTTCTATGTCCAAGTAAGTTATGAAGGGCTAACCTTCATACCGCAGCAAGGCTCAAAGCAGGATTTTACACTCAAGCAGGATTTGACACTGTAGTTTCCAAAAGAAAGTCTACAGCCCCCACCCTGTGTAGTCTCTGGGGTTCTAAGGTGTCATCTCTGTCGATTCATGTCTTTCTACGATTTGCTCCTGGCAGGCATTTCACATATATTTATATCTATTAAAGTCAAATTTATTGGCTCAGAGCTGGCAGAGGATTATGCTAATTAGCCTCTGACAGTTCATGTAGGTTAAAAATAACTTTCTAAAAGTAAAAGTAACTTCTCAATAATTATCAATAATCCAACATATCCATTGAATTGCATCTTTAACAACTATTAAAAATAGCAGTTTAATTATTTTGGTATAATTATAATTAAAGCTGGTCCATTTCCCGAGATACTGTATTAAGGCCTCATTGCAACTTTGTTAGTCAGAATTATCCAACCGCCAAAGCTGCGCGGAGGAGGCCGCCGTCATACCGGCGTCCTCCCTCCCCAGTTGTATTACTATATCTATACTAGGCTGACCAGGGGAAACATTGTATTAAGGCGTAAACAGTGCCAGCGCATTGGCTTCCGCTCTCCTAAGGGAGCCGAGGCCAATGCCGTGGCACAACAGCACCCTCTGAATGTGCACTGTCTGCTGTGCAGACAGTGCGCATTCCAAGGGTGCTGGCATGGGCGCCCCTGCACTGCCCATGCCATAGGCATGGGTAGTGCAATGGCCCCCAGCACTGGCTTTTCGCCAGCCTTGTCAGTACAGGGATCCTGCCATGAAAAGGCTGGTGGAAAGAGGACTTGTGATCAGCATGGTGGTGCTGAACTCGGTGGTAGTGGTCCCCCGGCGGTTCGACCGCCAGGGTCGTAATCTGGCAGTTGGACTGCCAGGAGTGCAGCGGATTGACTGCCACTGTGTGTACTCATAATTAGGCCCTTCGGGGCAGATTTATACTTTTTGCCGCACATCTGCATTAGCGCAGGTTTGCGGCAAAATGTACAGCGCCGGCTAGCACCATTCCTAGACGCCGGCAGGGTGCCATATTTAAGGAATGGCGCTAGCTGGCTCTAAGGCCCTGTTAGTGTCCTTTGAAAGGATCCAAACAGGGCTTGGAAGGTGTAGGGGGACCCGGGGCCTGTGCACCAAATTATCGTGCTACACTGTTTAGAGGCAAAAAAATTGCCTCTTAGCAGTGTAGCACCATTTTCTGGTGCACAATACCCATGGACATGGCTCCTTTCTTAGTAAAGATAGGAGCCATGCCCACCACCCCAATGGCCATGCCCAGGGGATGAATGTGGCCATTGGGGCCAGTGCCGTGCAGTGGGCCCCAAGTCAGGGCCCCCCGGTGGCGTTGGACAGAAAAAAAAATACCTACCCAGATATACCTTTGGATGGGTCCCCCATCCGTTGGTGACCTCCTGGTGTGGGTAGGGGTGGGTGGGGGTGTCCCTGGGGACAGGGAAGGGCACCTGTGGGCTATTTCCATGGTCTCTGACCATGGAAATCTGCCTCCAGGTCCCCTTACGCCTGCCCATACCCAGGGATTAAATAATGGTGCTACTCAGGCTTAGTGCCATTATTTAAGGCCCTAAATAAGTCGCTAGGGCCTTTGAGGCATTTTTTTGCCCGGGAACGCCTACCTTGCATCTCATTGATGCAAGGTAGTTTTCTGCAGGCAAAAAATGTTGTTAACTCCAATATTTTGGCACTAGACATGTCTAGCGCCAAATATAAATATGGAGTTAAGTTTGTGCCGGATTTGCGTAAAAACAAAAGGTGCAAATCAGGCGCAAACAGAGTATAAATATGGGCCTTAGTCTTTAATGTTGCTCCCCAGTATTGCTCTGTGGGCCAGCCAGACTTCTCATAGTGGGTATAGCTTTTGAGGGCTAGTCATTGCAAGGACATGCTAACTTAAAATGTTTGCATGTCATTGTTTTACATACCATGCACCCTTATGTGTGGGTTATAAGGCATTCATAGGGGTGACTATTTACCTGCCAAATGGGTTTATTTTGGCAGGTCAAATTGTGTTTTTATTTTGCTACAGTCAGGCTACAAGGGTAGGCCTAAAGCCATGTTTGCACTGCCATTGTAGTTAATGGCACAATAGGTGTTGCAGTCTACTAGTGGCATTTAACATAGACCTGAAGAACACATTAGGGGCTTAAAGGTAAGTTAGGTATGACAACTAAGAGTATACTAATTAAACCATGTTTAAAAGGGGAGTACAGACATTTTAATACTGGATAAATGGGGTAAAGTGTACAAAGCTCTATAATCAGCAAAAACAGATGTGACAAAATAATCTGGGGGTACACCATGCAAAAGACTGTCATTTTCAACAAGGAACAATGTTTGTTTTGGTCAAGCAACATGGGAGAATTATAAACTGATATATTAAACTGCATGTATTTTCATTTGTTATTGATCGCTTTTTTTTAGGGTCGTGTCTGCAAGAGCATGTGCTAGTGAGTACGTCTCGCGACACACTGTTGTTAACAAAATGGGCTTGGAACTTGCCTGTTGCTTACAATTTGTTGGCTTGTGTGGCATTCTTCTTTGCAGCCTCATAATTCGTCGCTGCAGGCTAGCATCATTTCCATTCCTCTCTGTGGAGCAGGGACTTCCATTGATTCAACATAATCAGTGCTCGTCCGTTGCTTCACGTGTGATTGAGGTACTATTTTGTTCTTTTTAGCTTTTAGTGCCATGCAAACAGAAGGCATGTGACTGGCAAAAAGAACGTGTCCAGCAAGATAAACAAAATTGCAAATTAATTTTTTATAGTTAACTTTCTTTTATTTTGCTTTGTCTACTTTTCTCACTTTGCATTCATGTTTTCTTTTGTTTTTGCTCGTTGGCCCTGTTCTCAAAAGATGAGGATTACCTTGTTCTAAATATCGCAAAACGACATTGTTTCTTTCTTAAGTGTAGTTTCTGAAATAATGCTTTAACACATAATCATGCAGTACACTCAGATCTGCCCCACTCCAATCCACCATACTCCAACGCACCCCACTCCAATTCGCCCCACTGCAAACCAAAACAATCTGTCCCACTCCAATGAAAAACAATCTGCCCAACCCAATCTTCCGTACTCCAATATGCCCCACTCCATTCCAAAAGAATCCGACCCACTCCAATCCAAAACAATCTGCTCCACTCCAAAACAATCTGCCCCTTTCCAATTTGCCCCCTCCATTCCAAAACAATCGGCCCCACTCCAATCCAAAACTCTGCCTCACTCCAATCTACCCCAATCCAACCTAAAACAATCTGCCCACTCAAATCCGTCCCACTCCAGTCTGCCCCACTTCAATCCGAAACAATCTGCCCTTCTCATATCCACCACACTCCAATCCACCCCACTCCAATACTCCCCACTCTAATCTGCCCCCACTCAAATCTTCCCCACTCCAATCCAGTTCACCTTACCCCAATTCACTCACTCTATCTGAAGTCACCCTACTCCAGTGAACCACAATCCACCCCACTCCAATCCAATCCATCCCACACCAATCCAATCCAATCCAACCCCACTCCAATCCAATCCACCTCACCCCAATTGAACCCATGCCACTCCAACCCCAATCCAGTCACCCCACACCAATTTAAAGCAATCTGCCCCCCTCCAATCTGCCCCAATCCAGTCCAAAACATTTTGCCCCACTCCAATCAAAAACCATGTGCCATATTCCAATCTGCCCCACTCCAAATCAAAACGGTGTGCCCCACTCTAATCAGTCCCACTCCAATCCAAAACTATCTGCCCCACTCCAATCTGCTCTCTCCAGTCCAATCCACCTCACTCCAGTTGACCCACTCCATTCTAATTCACCCAACTCCAATCCACCACAATCCATCTGCACTCCAATCCACCACACCCCAACCCAGTTTGCCCCACGCCATTCATACACACATCACCCCAATCCACCCACCCCTGTCCAAATCAAACCCAAATCCAATCTGCCTACTCCAATCCAATCTAGCCCACTCCAATTCAATCCAATCCGATCCACCCCCTCCAATCCAATCCAGCCAAACCCAATCTACCCCACTCTAATCCACCCACCCTAATCATTCCAATCCTCCCCAATCCAATCCACCCCAATCCAGTTCACACCAACCCATCTAGTCCACCCCACTCCAATCAATTCACCTCACTGTATTTCAACCCACTCCATTCCACCCCACTCCAGTCTATTCACTCCAATCCACCACACTCAATCCATTTCACCCCACTACAATCCACGGCATCTCAATGCAATCCCCCCCACTGAAATCCAATCCACTCCAATCCAACCCATCCCACCACAATCCAATACAATACAATCTACCCCACTCCTCCTCACTCCAATCCACCCCAGTCCAATCCACCCGAATCTACTGCACTCCAATCCACCCTACTTAACTGCACTCCAATCGACCCCACTCCACTCCAATCCAATCCAATCCACCGGACTCCAGTCCAATCCACCCTACTCCAATCTACACAACTCCAATCCAATCTACCCCACTCCAATCCAATCTACCCCACTCCAATCAAATCCACCCCAGTTTAATCCAATTCATCCCACTCAATCAAATCCACGCCCTCCAGTCCAATTCAATCCACCCCACTCTAATCCAGTCCAATCCACCCCTCTCCACTCCAAACCATCCAACTTTAATCCAATCCTTCCCACCCCACCCCAATCCAATCCACCCCACCCCACCCCAGTCTTATCACGACAATCCACTTACCCCAAACCAATCTAAGCCATCCCTCTCGAACCCACACTATCGAATCCAATTTACCCCATTTCAATCAACTCCACTCAAATCCACCCAATCCAGTCCACCCACTCCAACTTTTAGGAAACGTAAAGAAGAAAGACTTGTTTGGGTGCCTGAGGTTCCCTACATCTGAAATCCTAGGATTACAGTTAAAACCACAATTGTCGATACAAGGGGGCCCTGGGCTAAAACCATCCTTTAAATAAAGCATGTTATACTTACTTTATGATCTGATTCTAGATTAACCCTGAATATTGTAGGATTTAGCTGAGGAACTTTCAGAGTGACGACGCCTCCTGAATGTCTTGGGTGGCAATCTTGCTTCATCTCCTACCATTGACCGTGCTAGTAAGGAGAGGGGCTGAATGTGCCTGGGTATCTATTAAGCATATGGCTGGTGGATCGAGGGAGAAGAAAGTATATATGTATTTTTTATCACCTACATTCGCAGTAGCAGTATTGCTCATGCTATTTATGTTGTTTATTGCATATTTGTCTGCCTATTCTATTGCAATCCCTGACCACTTTCAAATTACAGTGTATATTACACTCAAAAGATTAATGCCCTTTCTCTTGATTGAACTTTCCCTTACGCATTTAATTGATCGTGGTCTTTCTTCAAAGATTGGGCAACGAAATTTTAGAATTTCTCTACTGTATCGATGGTTCTTCCCAACCAGTGGACGGGTGCTGGATGAGTTGCCCATCAACTTCTCCTGGCTTAAGCGTCCTAACTTCTAACTGTAGTTTCCATGTGTGTGTGCGCACACGTGTGTGTATATATATATATATATATATATACATACATATATATATATATATATATATATATATATATATAGGGCTTGGAGCGTTTTGGAGGCAAGCAGAAAGAATACAAACTCAACGGTCACAGAGTCCATTGGAGGACTGATTATTTGGCACCGTCAACCTACCAAGGAGAGAATAGGGATGTATCAAGGACTGCTCATACCACAATGCACTGTTAAGGAACTCAATAGAAGGCCCACTTGGGGGCGGTATGAACACTGAGTTTGAACAAATGATTGGTGCGCTGAATCCTGTGAACAAGGAAGCGTCTAGGGCAATTAAGTAGAATGGTGATTGGATCAGTTTGTGCCGTTAAATAAATACCAGAACGCTGAGTGCATGTCTGCCATATGGGTGACTTTGTGGTAAATATATATATATATATATATATATATATATATATATATATATATATGGGAGCGAGAGAGAGAGAGATATTTCTACTTTACTTTATAAAGCAACCACAAATGTATGTGTTACAAAACCTCTGGAATACTGTGGCCTTTCACCTGTACCCCACCAGAAATGTCATTAGTTAAAATTACAAATGTTCCTAAGCCCCAGAGTTATTTTGATTTTGTGTCAGGGTTGTGTCACTTTTGTGGCACAGCCCTGACAAAACTCTTTTTGGCGTTTACTGAGCCAGCCAAGTCGATTTGTGTGGCTTTGTGTGGTTTAGTAAATAGAAAATAACATAGGAAGTGCGTAGCACTCCCTTGGGTTACTTTGTGTCAGGGAGGCATTACATGGGTAGAGCATGAGTGTTCTCTTGCATCTGCCCATGTATTTTGACGCAATCACAGATTTACAAAGACTTGAAAACCTGGGATAGTGCCACAGTTGTTTTCCTACCCAAGGCTGGCTTAACAAGGATAAATATCTTTATTTATCTCCTTGTTACGTCCTCTTTATAGAAAATGGAATATGTCTCTAAGTATTGCTTTTGTGCAGGAAGGTATGCCTTCCTGCACAAAACAATCCTCCAAAAACAATCCTGACAGTAATGCAAGCACCCTTGCACCACCGGACAAAAGGGTGCCTGCGATGGTGCTATGCAGCCTCAAGTGCACAAGCGCATGAGAGAGCTGAAGAACACCATGACCCAGATTCTCAAATGTTTGGAGTCAGGTTAGCATTACTTTTGTAATGCTAACCTGACGCTAAACTCTTTTTTGGGATTCACAAACTAACGCAAATTGGTATTTCAGTGGTTTTTATGGCAAAGCAACGCAAAGCAGCACAAAACGCTTCTTTGCATTACTTTGCGGCAAGGGGGGGCGTTACATGGATGGTACATGGGCATACCTGTGCTACCACCCATGCTTTTTGATTCTCAAACATCAGTAGAAAGTGTTTAGTGCCATAAAATTAACACCTCTGTAAAGCAGGCGTTATAAAGAGAAATGTTTTCATTTCCCGTTCCTTTCCAACTTTGTATGTGTGCTGCACTGTACAGCACACATACAAAGTAGGAAAAGCTTTTTCAATGGTCTCGGCAAAATATTTTGTACAGGAAGGATATGCTTCCTGTACAAAACCTATGCTAGAGTCACACACACACTCGTACTATGGTGCTAAGATGTGTGCGTGGCGCACAGCAGCTGAAATCAGCGCTAAGGAGACGGCAGGAGAGAGCCTTTTCTATGTGAATATGACGCTCTCCTGCTCTCTCCTTGTCACGCAGCGCAGCATTTTTGGCTGCTGCGCTGCATTGAGTGGCAGGTATCAGAATCAGGCCATTATCTTAGTAGATATGGTACTGTTCAGCACTATCCCATTCACAGAATGTAGTGTAACAACTTTTCTGCCTGCCCTGCGTTGCATGAACTTTTAATATATATATATATATATATATATATCTGCCCTTAAATATGCAGTAAAAGAAAGGAATCGTAAACGCAGCTCACCTTTTTAAAAGATTTAGCAGCATTTACTTAAACTTTGTTGCCAGTTATGATACAGTTTGTACTAGAACGTATAGTAAAGGCTTAGGGAGTAATAAATAAAGCGAATCATTTCTTAATTTTAGATCTGCACTCCGTCATGGATTTAAAGGGGTGCTGAAGCGCCCCGGCCATTCCCAGCGTCATTTGGGATGCACTAAAAGCAGCTATTAGTTGGGTACGCAGTATCCCATATGGCAAATCAAATAAGTCTAAGGCAGTTCACGCTGCATGAAGGAAAAACTGTACCTTGAATCGCTCACGCAGCTAACATTCTCATTTTCTTGTGGAATTAGTCATTATAAGAGCACTTTTAAAGGCCCACTTGGCACAGCAGATGTTTTCACAGCTGTTCTGCGCGCTAGAGCTTTCCAGCCCAGAGATAAGACAAGGATGGTATTAACTACTATGGTTAAAGGGAAGACTAAACATGCAGGTCATTTTGTGATGAAGCAGAAAATATATTACTAGGTCTCGATTTGGTTCTGGATAGTTTTTAGTGTGTTATTGCATGACCTACTTTAACGAGAGGAAATGCAATTTCTCCTTTTCCAACGGTGTTCATGAGAGAGCTCTGTAAGATAGTCGACACCTCGTCTATTAGAGGCACTCCTGGAGGCAATTTTTCTTCACAATTTATAACGGACGCATCATGGCATTCCCTCAGCCATAGCCCCTGAGTTAAATGTAATTTCAGATGAATTGTGCAAGAAATTGGTGCTGGTCTTTCTCTTACTTTACTGGAAACAATTATTTCCATTGCTCTGGGATCCTGCCCCTGTTTCCTGGGACACGGGTAGGGTTGTGATCTTCCCCAAAACATAATGCGCCTAGACAGATTTAGCTAATCGCCCAACCTCTCTTTTAAATTCTGTCACCAAGATCTACACTAGCAATGTCCTGACTTAAAAAGTCGTCTCGGGTTTTGCTGAGGACGCAGGTATTTTCAAACTATTTTTTCGGGAACAGAAAAAAATTCACAATTTGAACTTTGGAGATATTTTGGCCCATATTTATTAAAAAGAGCTGATGTGCCACTTTTTCTGTGCTCCCCCCTACCGGCACCTAACGACACCATGGTTGCGCTGTGTTTATAATACAGTGCACCATTGCGGTCGTTAGCACAATAGTGCCAACATTTTTGATGCTATTGTGGCGCTTTGCTAAACTAGTGTCAAAAAAATTGGCGCTAGTGTAGCAAAGTGCAAGGAGACCCATAGTTGTCTGTGGGTGCGGAATTTAACGCCTGGTCTGAGTAGGCGTTAAAAATTATGCCAAAAATGGCACAATAGAATCTGCCAAATTTCACTGTGCCATTTTTGCGGGCCTCCTAGCACCGGAATGCCCCCCTTGAATACATTATGCCTGGCGCAGGCATAATGTGGCACAAGAGGTTACAAAGTGGTGCAATACCACATTCACGTTTGACCTTTAGTTATTAATAAGCACGTCTTAGAGTAAAAAAAATGATGCTTAGGCCACACTAAAGCAGTGCAAGGGCTCTTAAATATACCCCTAAATGTCTGAACAGGTCTGCTATTAATCCACAGTGATTCTTTTTTATAAAATCAAATGAGATTCTAAGATATTTTGCCATTCTCATCAGCCACAATGATATGGCATGGTGGGTCTTCGCTGAGGTTGTATTTCGGAATATCACAGACAGAAATATCATCCTACGAAATATCATATCCAAAAGTTTATGAAGGTAAGTGTAGGTAAGTATAGATTTATTATTCTTAACTTCACATCCAAGTATTTTGAATATATTGCTGTTGCCACAGTACATCTATTTGGAGTTGAGCTTAGAAACCAAATAGGTTTACCCATGCATTCTTACTATCACAATATTTTTTAATCAATATTTTGACCACTATATTTTTGTAGGACGATATTTCATCCACGTTATTCTGTTAGTAGGGACTTGACTGTTTTTTCATTGCAGTTTGTCTTCCCAATTTATGGTAAAAACGGTACCCTAGACTTTAGATCTAGTAGCTGACTACATTTGAGAGACCCTGTTCTCCAAATACAGCACTTTATTCCATTCCAGCACATACATTTTAATGCTGTTATTTACTGGGTTGTTTCGTTCTACGGGCCGTATTTATACTCTGGTTGCGCCGAATTTGCGTCGTTTTTTTCGACGCAAATTCGACGCTAAACTAACGCCAACTAACGCCATATTTATACTATGGCGTTAGACGCTTCGGGCGCCAAAGTGCCCGGAGTGAGCGTCATTTTTTAGCGTGAACCCCTTCCTTGCGTTAATGATATGCAAGGGAGGCGTTCCCATCTTAAAAAATGACTCCCAGGCCTTTACGTGGAATTTATACTCCCGGGCAAAAATGACGCCCGGGAGTGGGCGTGGCCAAAAACGGCGCATTTGCGCCGCTTTTTAACGCCTGGGTCAGGGATGGCGTTAAGGGACAAGTGGGCTCAAAATGAGCCCAGAGTGCCCTCCCCTGCCCCCAGGGACCCCCCCTGCCACCCTTGCCCACCCCAGGAGGACACCCAAGGACGGAGGGACCCATCCCATGGACATTAAGGTAAGTTCAGGTAAGTATTTTTATTTTTATTTTTTGTGGCATAGGGGGGCCTGATTTGTGCCCCCCTACATGCCACTATGCCCAATGACCATGCCCAGGGGACATAAGTCCCCTGGGCATGGCCATTGGGCAAGGGGGCATGACTCCTATCTTTACAATGATAGGAGTCATGTTGATGGGGGATGGGCGTCGAAAAAAAATGGCGCAAGTCGGGTTACGACGATTTTTTCGACGTAACCTGACTTGCCCCATTTTAAGACGCCCATACGCCATTTTCCCCCTACGCCGGCGCTGTCTGGTGTACGTGGTTTTTTTCCACGCAAACCAGGCAGCACCGGTCTGCTTGCGCCGGCTAACGCCATTCCATAAATACGGCGCCCGCATGGCGCTTCAGAATGGCGTTAGACGGCGCAAAAATTTTTTACGCTAAACTGCGTTAGCGCAGTTTAGCGTCAAAAAGTATAAATATGGGCCTACGATTCCTGAGTTATCTTCCTTTGTCAGGAAGATTGCATCCAGTGATACTCCTTGCATTAGTTAGGGTTGATAAAATAGTTACATCTATCGTATAAAAGGTACAGCATTATAAGAACCTTATATGATAAGTATCTTACTCTTGGTAAGCTGGGAAAATGGAGTAGAAGGCTAGACAGTCATCCAAAATGAACTTGGTGTGGATTCATGACACTCATGTTTGACCTGTAGTAATTAATATGTGACTACTTCGACCATGTCATTGATATAGAATCAGGTTTGGTGGCTAAACCACTGCTTTGAATCCAGTAGTTAGCGTTTTGAAACTAAAGAATGGTGTGATTAACTAATGTTTTTTCAATGCTGATAAGTAGATTGAATATGCCCCCACAGTCTAAATTAGTCCATTCTCCACAGGTTTTCGACTCGTGCAGAAATTGCATCTTGCATTTCATGTGGGGCATCGGATGGTCGTGCAATATTCTCAACCTTGTCAAAATTTGCAGGGGTCTTTTTATGATACCGAAATTATCAAAAATAAACTGTTAAATATATTTGATTTCCATGAGTCTTATAAGTTCCCTTTATCTACCGTCTCAATTTAAAAAAAGGTAGTTGACGAAAGTCCCAACCCAATGGTAGGTCATTTTCTCCAGCTAATTACCAGCATTGCTCCAAGAGTTTCTCCTCAAACTTGAACTATACTTTCCTTTTGGTCTCTTTCACAGAAGAACGGGTATACCTGATAGAATTCCATTGGAAAGACAATATTTTTGAATGAATGATCTTTCCGTAGGAGTTAGATACATGCCAACAATCATCTATCAAATTATGAATAAAATAACCAGTGTAGCAGCCTATCAGAAAAAGATAATTTAATATGTGATCGACATGCTGGTGTCCTCTGGGACAATGATAGACCCTGTGAAAGAGCCGGGGTTTGGCCCATAGGTTCTAAAGGAGTTAAAGCTGAAGCTAACAAAGGAGGTGTCTTTTTGGGATTGTGGAAGGTCAATGGAGTTGGGTCCGATTATGAACATACTCCTTCCCATAGAATATAGAGCAGGTTAGGCATTTTGTCATTCGGTAGCTCCTTTACTGTTCTCTCTTGAGAAATGATTGCATCCATGTAAAAGCAGTTGAGGGAGTCAGAAAGGGCATTGAGGGACAAATACTGAAGACTATGCCCTACTGAAAGAAGCTATGCTCTGTGATTACCTGTTCCTTTTTCTGATTGCCCCTGCTATGGACTGCTGAATGAGTCCATACCATTCATAATTCTGTTGTGCAGACAAAGCATGGTGGCGAACACTCACTACAACACTCCGGCATGCCTTGCTAGACAGACAGTTGAGCAAGAAGAACGCAAGCAGTACTAAACTTCCAAAATGACTGGCAATACAGGGGGACCCAATGCATGGTAGCAGAAATCTCAAAGGGCCATGCTGTAGTATTTGAGGTGATGTTGGGAGAGCAGAAACCCCAATGTTATAGTGCTAATTTCTGCTCCATCTAATGTTTAGAAACTCCTTCCAAGATCCTACATTGAGATGTTGAGCAGCTTACTTTAAAATCGACTCTGCACACGTCTGTTGGAGTGGATAGATGCAAGGTAAAACGCTCTATAGTTATATATTCACCTAAGGTGGCACTGGAGCAGCAAGCAAGGAACATGAGTGTATTACCAATATGCTGAAATGTCACTGTATTTCAGTGATAGTACATGTCAATCATGATGTCAGGACTAGGTTCATAGGATGTGCTGGAAGAGAGATGTAGTTTGCATCTGCATGGAAGAAGTGAGAGCGATAGGTGCATGGCTGAGAAAGGGACCTGAGGCAGCCCTGCAGCCCCGGAAAGTGTCATCTGCAAGACTCTTGAAAGAGATGAGTGCTATTGTGAATGTTGGGATGGTGACCCAGTCAATCAAGAAGAGAGCTTTATAAATAAGGAACGGCCAACAGGAAGTCCCTCTAACACATGGGCAAGGACCGGAGGAACATCAAAACTCTACAGTGAGAGGAGAATCAATGGTGCTTTCAGAATGAGTGGTCCTTCTAGGTCGATAAGTGTATGGATTTATGAGATTCCTGAGAAAAGTAGGACTTTCAGTTTTCTACCTCTGTACTGTGCTCAGCTCTTTCTGCTAGTTTGACTATTGTCCTAAAATCAGGAGCGAAAGTGAGAGCATTGCTTTTGCGTTATGAATCAGTTACTTAATAATTCCAATAAAGCTTCTCAATTATCTTTCCATTTCAAAGATCACCTGATTCAACCCTCATAACCGATGACTGTATGGAGCCTTTGTCAGGACTCAGGTCTTCTGAGGGAGGTGATGCATTTGATGCACAGTTGATTTGTCATTGTATTAGAAAAATTGAGTGGCATTGTCTGACAATGGCTTCTGTTTTGTCAGTGCTTTAGTGTTACTGGCATTTCCATTGCTAACCTGTAAAACCTGAAACTACACCATCATGTTGATGCTACCTTTTTATTTTGAAAGTGCTTTCTTTCCGGTTTCCAGTCATTTCTGGATATTCCTTGCCTGACTTATGTGCACCCATAACACAAGATCCCTCATTATACACATTACCCACCCACCAACCTCAAATTTCCATGCACTTTAGAAGCACTACCACTATTGGGCTGTATTTCACACCAGTCACTAAACACTATAGTAATGCTATGGCTACTAGACTTAGAAACAGAGGGGCATATTACAAGCCCCAAGTGCCTCCTTGCGCCACATTAGTGTCATTTTTTTAAACTAATGTGGTGTTAGGAAGGCATTTTTGCTGGGCCAGATTTACAGAGTGGCTTAATGCATGCTTTGCACCACTTTGAACCCCTTTGTGCCACATTATGCCTGCGCCAGGCATAATGTAGGCAAACAGGGTCTTCCGGTGAAGGGAGGCCTGAAGTCGTTTTTAACACCTGCTAAGAGCAGGCATTAAGATGAAACACCCATTGAAATCAATAGGCCTCCGTGCACTTTGCTGCACTAATGTCCACATTTTGGACTCTAGTGCAGGAAAGCGCCTCACTAGCGTCACAAATGTTCATGCTATTGTCCTAATGACTCCCATACGGTGCATCTATGGTGTTGTTAGGTAGGGCAGGAGCGACACAAGAAAACTATTGTATCAGTGCTGATGCATCCGTTTCTTGTAAATCTGCCCCAGAGTTTATGTGCTAGGCCAGTATTACCGTACGTAACTGCTGAACACTCACCAGCTTTGTGGAAACTCACAGTGTAGCATTCTAAACAGACTGGTAAAAATTGGGCCACTGAATAGGACACATGGGCACCCCAACAGAAATATCTATAATTGTGCAAGATAGTTGTTGAGTCCCCTTATTGACTGCCAGTGGAAAGGGTGATTCCTCCCAGAAGCCATGGTGTCAGCTTGCACAGAACTGTGAAAGGTGTCAAGTCTCTCCTTCGGAAGGTCTCAGTTAAGATGAAAAACACACAAAGGAGAGAGTCCTCCTTGGGAATCCTGTATTTTTTAAATTAGGATCTATATTAATACTCCCTTGTAAATTATTGTTAGAAATGGGGTCTCTAGTTGGCACTGGTTTATAAACTGTCTAAGTAGGGACAATCACTCTAGTAAGGGTGAGGGAGCCACACAGCTAAGATAACCCCTGCTCATCCCCTTGGTAGCTTGGCACGAGCTGTCAGGCTTATCTCAGAGGCAATATGTAAAGTATATGTACACACACACAAACACATACACACAGACACACACACACACACACACACACACATACACACACAGACACAGACACACACACACAGACACACACACACATTGTAGCACAGTGAAAACACTACAAAAGGACCCCATACCATTTTAGAAAAATAGCCAATATTTATCTGAATAAACAAGAACAAAACGACAAAAATCTAACATACACAAGTAAAGATACCGCTTTTTAAAGGTTGAAATGAGACTTAATCCATAGGAATCAATGATTGTATCTTTTTAGCACAAAGTACCTCGGATGGATCAAAAACAAAGACAATGTGGGCCGCAGGGAGGGTGAGGCGTTGAAAACCAAAGCAATGTGTTGGTTCCTTACTGTGCGGGGGAGGTGATGCGGCGATTCTTTCCTCACATGAGAGGCGATGCGTTGGTTCCTTACTGGCAGGGTAGGTGATGCGTTGATTCTTTCCTCTCAGGAAATGTGATGCGTTTATTTCTGGACACACTGTGGTGCAAGGTCGATGAGAAATTGACGCCCCGGGGACAATTCGAGTAAAATCCAGACGCACTATGGGGCATATTTATACTCTGTTTGCGCCGAATGTGCGTCAAAATTTTTGACGCACATTTGGTGCAAACACTGCCCCATATTTATACTTTGACGTCCGACCCCGCTGGCGTCAAAGTTCCACCATGTGCGTCATTTTTTAGAAGGGGGAACCAGCCTTGCGTTAATTATATGCAAGGTAGGCGTTCCCTTCCAAAAAATTACTTTAAGGCCTGTGCCCCATATTTATACTGTGACGTCATTTTGACGCACAGGAGGGGTCAGGCCTTAAAAAACGGCGCCCAGCCTGATGGGCGCCGTTTTTTAACGCCTGGGTCAGGGCAGGCGTTAAGGGACCTGTGGGCTCAGAAGGAGCCCAGAGGTGCCCTCCCATGCCCCCAGGGACACCCCCTGCCACCCTTGCCCACCCCAGGAGGACACCCAAGGATGGAGGAACCCATCCCAGGGAAGTTAAGGTAAGTTCAGGTAAGTATTTTTTTTCATATTTTTTTTGTGGCATAGGGGGGCCTGATTTGTGCCCCCCTACATGCCACTATGCCCAATGACCATGCCCAGGGGACATGAGTCCCCTGGGCATGGCCATTGGGCAAGGGGGCATGACTCCTGTCTTTGCTAAGACAGGAGTCATTTCAATGGGGGTTGGGCGTCTAAAACAATGGCGCAAATCGGGTTGAGGCCAAAATGTTGCCTCAGACCTGACTTGCCCCATTTTTTGACACCCAACCTCCATTTTCCCCTACGCCGGCGCTGCCTGGTGTGAGTCATTTTTTTGACGCACACCAGTCCGCAGCGCCGGCTAACGTCATTCAATAAATAAGGCGCCCGCATGGCGCTTTGGAATGGCGTTAGCCGGCGTTAAAAATGTTGACGCACAACTGCGTTGGCGCAGTTGTGCGTCAAAAAGTATAAATATGGGCCTATGTTGCTGAAGCTGCTGTGAAACACTTGCTGCATCGGTTCTGCAGCCACGAGGCAAGAAATGCGTTGATTCTCCGGGAGCGGGACAGGCGCTGTAATGATTTTTCTGCCGCAGAGCGACGGTGCATGGGTTTTCTCCTTCAGGTCACCAGCTTACACTTCCAAGGGCCCAGGGACCAGAGGTGGCTCCACTTGGTTAGTCAGGACACTCAGCAGAAGAGCCCAGGCACTGGAAGATGAAGTCTTAGATGTCCCTGAGACTTCTTAGCAGGAGGCATGCTCAGTTTAAGCCCTTGGAGAACCCTGGAAAGCACGATGTAGAAAGTAAAGTCCAGTCCTTTCTCTTCCAGAACAGAAGCAGCAAGCAGCAGGCCTGCACAATAAAGCAACAGGCAGAGTGGCAGTCCCTCCTACAGCATCTAGCTCTGCTTCCTAGCAGAATGTCCTCAGTCCAGAAGTGTTCTAAAGTTGTGGTCTCAGAGGTCCAGTACTTATACTCATTTACGACTTTGAAGTAGGCAGACTTTAAAGGAAAGTCTTTGTAGTGCACATGACCCTGCCTTTCCTGCTCTGGCCCCAGACACACACTTGAGGGTTGGAGACTGCTTTCTGTAAGGACAGGCATAGCCATATTCACGTGCATAAGTCAGCTCCTCCCACCTCTCCAGCCCAGGAAGACCCATCAGGATTTGCAGGGCACACCTCAGCTCCCTTTGTGTGACTGTCTAGAGTGAATTCACAAATAGCACAACTGTCATCCTGACCCAGACGTGTATTCCACGGACAGCCAGAGGTACAGAATAGTTAAGCAAGAAAATAGCCACTTTGTAAAAGTGGCATTTTCAAACTTACAATTTAAAAACCCAATTTCACCAAAAGATGTATTTTTAAATTGTGAGTTCAGTGACCCCAAACTCCACATCTCTGTCTGCTCCCAATGGGACATTACACTTGAAAGGTACTTCAAGGCAATCCCCATGTTAACCTATGAGAAAGAGAGGCCTTGCAGTGGTGAAAAACAAATTTAGCAGTATTTCACTATAAGGGCATGTAAAACATACCAGTACATGTCCTACATTTTAAATACACTGTACCCTTCCCTTGGGGCGGCTTTAGGCCTGCCTTTGGGGTGACTTATTTGTAGTGAAAGGGAAGGTTTGGGCCTGACAAGCGAGTGCACTTGCCAGGACGAACTGGCAGTTTAAAATTGCATACACAGGCACTGCAGTGCCAATTCTGAGACAAGTTTGCAGGGGTACTTATGTGGGTGACGCACTCAGTGCTGCAGGCCCACTAGTAGCGCTTTGATTTACAGGCCTGGGCACACATAGTGCAGTTTGCTAGGGACTTACTAGTGAATCAATTATGCCAATCCTGGATTAACCAATCACCAATACCATTTAGACAGAGAGCCCTTGCACTTTAGCACTAGTCAGCAGTGGTAAAGTGCCCAGAGTCCTAAACCCAGCAAAAATGAAATTCAGCTCAGGGTAAAAAACAGGGGGTCAGAAGGAAAAAGACATGGCAACTCTGCAGAAAGTGTCATTTCCAACAATGATCCAAACAGGAACTCCCATCAAATGAAAACCCCTACTCCATCTTGGATTATGAGCCTCAAATAGCAAACTATAAACAAACAACCGTTTTGTGAGGGCTGGTTGCAAGGCTTGTAAATGCCCATGTTAGGATGGAAATCTTCCTTGCATGGTAAACAGACATGTACCCTTTCCCTGAGTAACATGACTACATATAAGACTGGTATCCTAACCTTTCTTTGACCCACATAGCACACTAATCTAGCGTACATGCTGAGGCCTTGGTCTGTCTATGACAATTCAGAGGTCTAGAACCTGCTAAAGTGTGCCCTTTATCTTGGGTCTGCCCTGGTTTGCAATATACAGTTTTTTGTGGATTTTAGTATTGAACAGATCTTTTCTCTGGTTCAGACAGAGTGTGGTGCCTACTGGCCACACTCTTTCAAATTTTGCTTACATGTATCACCCAGACCATTGTGCTGACATCCTGTGTGCCTGTTAAGTTTGTGTGTTTGTGAGGTATGAATGCAAGCAGGAATATGTTTGGTTGTGAGAGTATGGTTGTTCAGAGTAGTGGGATCCATTTTGGATTACACTTGTTTTGACACGGCAGAATGTGAATGCTTGATTACAGCTTCCACAGACCATGGACTAGTTTTTACCTGTTTTCCTAGAGATAAAGGTAGGGAGAACCCCAGACACTGAAGTATGGTAAATGAATGCAGAGATACCAATTGAAATTGTATGAGGATCTTTCAGTGGGAGATTCCTCATTAGTTTCTTCTGAACACTGCCATTTGGATGATGTTAGGAAAGCAGGGTGATTCAGCAGATTATAGATGGAAGTTTCTAAGCAGGGCTAGTAACCTTTGTCTTTCCATGAGTGCTACTTTAAGAAGGCTGATGACAGCCATGTGCAGAGTCTCCTCTCCTGCTAAGAGACGGTAGGAGTGTGTTTGATACTTCAGTAGGAGAGATGGGCCAGGAGAAGAAATCTATCAGTGCTCTGCATGCTCCACACTGAGGAGTGTGGAGTACTCAGAATGACAGATGTGCAAAAAGAGGTGTGTAATTAGCTCAGAACTGTGCTACAAGAGATCACCCAGCCTCCCTATATACTTCATGTAGTAATCTGCATGAAACTTCAACATCCTGAAGCGGCAGCATGTCGTCCGACATTATTGTGACCTCACCAAAGGGATATGTTCTGCTGCTGACCGCAATGTGCTGCAAGTCCTGTGAGGCCTGCCAACACTACCATAGAGGGAGGCACCCCACCAGCCGGGAGGCCATGGCTGTTCCAGACAAAGAATTGCTGTCAAGGCCTACTATGCTGTTCTTCACCCAGCAGCAAGATCCAAAAGGCAGGGCTACTGCCAATGATCTCAAGCCTGTTGGATGAGGGGTTCACTGTGTGACCATGAAGAGTGCACTGACAACCCCTACACCAAACTGCATCCAAGCAAACAGGTAACAGGGGGCCTGGAATGAGATACAAAGAGGGACTGTCTTAAACTCAGCAAGGTAATCCACCACATTAAGAAATTAACGATTGTCAGTGTGACCTCTTTTTTGCTCAAGATATGTTTTCAACTGACCTAAGCATTACTGAATGGTCTAATTACTCTCACACCCTAATTGTGAGCTGGCACATGTGCCTAGTTCCTGCCTTTAAGCTTTTAATTTATGCTAGAACTCTATAGTTGGTTTGAGAAATGTAGAACTTGGCTAGAGCCTCATAGTTGTACTTAGTAGAACCCTGTTCCTGAACCCCTCTACACTGCATGTAGTATTCTGTTTTGTTGTGAGATTAAACTACCTCTTTTCTTATAAAGTCAAGCACTGGGCTTGAGAGTGAGTTATTGTGTTTGTTGTTTCACTGTTTAAGTTCGGGGTCTCTAACCCCCACACTATCTCCCTGAGAAGCCCTTGACTGTTGCTCTCACTGCCCTGAGACACAAGCGTGGAAGGGGTTACTTGGCCCAGTTTGCAGAACCATAGTAGGACGGACTCCAGGACACCACAGCAAAACAACCTTCACCACCACATATGTGGCCCAGCCCTCCCTCCCTAATTTGTGCCCCTCTGCTGCAAATGGGCTCTGACGGCCTTCTTCCAGAAAGTCAGGTAGTGTGTTTGGTAAGTAAAAATGTGTAGGTTTGACATCCTGTGTTGCATGCTGAATTCCAGGGTTCCACCACTGCCCTTGGTGGCTGGTGCTCCAGACACTCATTTAACACCCTTCCGGGTGACCACAAGAGTGGCACGACTATACAATGAGCACAGCGTCCTGGAACACGCAGCCCAGCAGCACATGGACCATTTCTTTTCTTCTTCAACATACATGTTCTTCAGTAAATTTTCAATACTGCTATTAGCACAGATGTAGCACTATCCTGGCCAGAGTAGAATATAAAATGCATAAGTATGGGCCTCTTTTCTGAATATCTAGTGCAGGAAATGCAGCTTCTAGATCAATAATCAGGAATTTGGCCTCAGGAGTGACAAGGGAATGTCCGTAATAGCAGAGGAGCATCACACCCCATTTTCATTTTATTATTATTTTATTTGCCACTGCCTGACTCATAGCTACCCAGGTTTCAGATTGCTTATGTGTGACATTTTCAGAATTTCAGTGTAATTATGAGTGACATTCAATGACTATGAGTGACACTTTCTTGCAAGCAAAATCAAGCAATGAAGATGAGGGAAACATCTAAATATCAGAAATTACACCCGTTAGAGCAATGAGAAAAGATCTTAAAATGGCTGCAAAGCACCAGAGATGGAAGAGCACTAGGTCAGTTGGGTTACTAGTGGCACTTACTAGTCTGTTGTGAGCAGCGCAATGAGAAGGTATTGGATTTATTTGGCCACCTATGCACTACAGCCCACAAATGTTACGCTGCCCCAGCTAATTGGCCCTAATACTCTTGCCAGCAGCTGGAACATAGTTCTGGAACACTCTCTGGCTTGGTCGGGTAAGAAGAGCACCTCTTCTCAGGTGCTTATGTAAGCTTGCCTATGTGTCAAATGGCTGTTTTGAATAATGGAGCTGGCTGCCACTAGGTCTCACTATCTGGGAGCTAATTGAAAAAAGCAGAACCTTTCACAACAAGGCAGGGAATTAAGTCCTGTTTAGTTTTCTCTTCATCTGGAAAATTATCGATCGTGCGGTAATGCAGAAACTAAACTTAAATTGAGTTAGCCTAACGTGACATGTGTGGCACTTGGCTGGACTGCTGACTGAGCCATGCACATCTAGGGTGGGGAATGGCGGGCCATATTGAGGAGGAGTGGTGGGCACTGTGAAACATGCATGTCGGTTTGGCCAGCCATCTTAGGACGGCCAAACCGACATGCGCACTTACATTTCTCCAACCCGGCTGTGTTACACAGCCGGGTTGGAGAAATGGCGCAGGCTCCATGTGCCTAAGCGAGCATCAAACCAGACCTCTCGGGCCAGTCCCAGCACTGCCCTCATGCTTGGTATAGCATGAAAGCAGCATTTCAATTGGGAGCCTGTGCCCCAGTGACTGCCAGGAAGAGAAGAGCAACAGAGGCTGTCGGGAGTAGTAGGCAGGTACATTCTTTTTTAAATTATTTTTAAACTTGCCCCCCTCCAACAGTACCCTCAACCCCCACCACCATTGATTGGAGGTAGCCGCCACTGCTGGTTACAGCTGCATGTCTGCTAAATAGAGGTTTGAAAATGGGTCTGATGTGCAGGTAATCCAGTGCTGAGGTGCCCAGAGCAACAGCAGCTAGCCAAGCTGTAGCTGTTCAGTTACCCCTCACCTGTTTTGACACCCCGTTCCCAGAAGTCTAAGAAGATTTAGTTGTAAATGAACCAAATCTATGCAGGCATTTCGTGGTCCTCACTTTACACCCATATCAATGATGCAGAAGTCACCTAAACCAGTTTCCATGCAGCTTTTCATCTCCTAACTAGTACTAACAGCTGTGGTCGCATATCTGCCAAAACTGAGAGTAAGTAATGGCACTTACCTCACGGCTTCTTCTTCTCCTCTCGTCATCTCTCCCGGACCCAGGAAACTGAACTAACCAATCCTGGCACTGCTCTCATACTGTTTAACAGCATGAGAGAAGCATCAGGATTGGAAGGAGTGGTCTCTTTCAGCGCTCTTAAGAGGCCTGGGCTTTGTCTAACCCAATTGTCTTAAGACAGCTGGGTTAGAGAAGTTTAAAGTGCTTATGTCAGGCTGGCCGTCGTAAGAAACTCTGACTAATTTTATACTATGCTCCTTAGCTAGCTTGTTCAGAAACTCAATCACAGGCACAAAAGAAAACACTACATCCAAATTTGAATAGAAATATTGCACATGCTCTTGATTATAGAATCTTGTTAATAGCAAGCTACAACTTATCCCGTAAGTCAGAAAAAGACTATGGTAGGGGTCCTTCTTGCACTGATGAAGGAATCTTTGTGCACACATAACAGTTTTTCGCATCCATCGTCTCAACGTACTCATTCAGCAAGCGATAGAAGACATTAGTGGAAAGTTCCCCCTTTGAGTTAGTTCCCTCATGCAAGTGTTTTGCATCCTGCTCAAACTTTTCCCACGGTGTTAGTGTTGCAGTCTCGGGTTTTGAGGCATTGTTGGTCGCTTTCTTATCCAGCCACGGCATTCCCACAATCACTCCCACAATTATTATTGCACACACAATACCTAATATTAGACTCAACCAACCACACACTTTACCCTTTTTGTTACTACCTCTATTATAAACCATGTCTGTAAAGAATCAGATAGTAGAACAATAATCAACTTGAGGATGATATAAAACTCTCTCTTCTTTTTTTTTTTTTCTTTTTCTCTTGATGCAAAAGTCTCTTTTTCTCTGCGTGTATTTATAGCGTTTCACTCACTCCAGGACCCTTTTGTCAAATCAGATTAGCAGCTTGTCATAATCGGTTTTTCAAAAGTCAATTCAGGTTATCAGTGTCACATCCGGTAGTTTATAAGTCTCTTTCTCAGCTTTTCAGTTTTCAATTTCAATTTAAAATTTTATTTTAACAAAGTCTCTCTCTTTTAATTGATTTCAGGTACCCTAGTATTGACCGGGTACTTCTCGATCAAAACAGAACGCTAAGAATTCTTGTTGCCATTCAGATGTTGTTGCATATGCCCATTCAGGACCTGCATACCTTTATTTGCGGTTCTTTTCCTTTTCAGTCTGCGTTCGCCTTGCAATTCTCCTTCACTCAGATCTTCTGTTCTTGTGGTGTTGGTTTCTTCTATTATTGATTCACCTGGTACGATCCTTTCTTTCGCAGCCTGCTTCTCTGGCCAGTTATCTCCCTTATGTGTCTTTTTCCTGCTTGTCCTTTCAGGACCCTGAATAGCACCCTCCTCTTGTGCTATGGTGTTTTCTCTTGACGGACCTGCAACTGGCTCAGGGGATGTCGGTGTACTTTGATCTCTCTCTACTATTTCCCCTTCTTCTTCTTCTTCTGGATCTGTAACGGGTTCAAGCTCTAACCTGTATCTGTCTGCTTCTGGGAGAACCTCTCCTTGATTTAGTTCTCCTGCTGCCTCTACTGAGATAGGCACATTGTCACCTCTCTCGAACTCGTTTACTGTTTGAGGGACAAGGCTGTTCTCAGTGGGCTCCCCTGCAGTCTCAGTTCTCTCTTGGCTATTTTCAGGCCCTGAGACTTCCCTCTCTGGAACTGCTGAGTCGGAAACTTCAAATTCCTCATCAGTTGGACACGTTACCTTCTTTGTGTGACTGGCATGTATCCAGTTTGGAACGCCTGCACATTTCACAGCAGTGGTTGTTGTCAATATTACTTGATATGGCCCCTTCCAGCGTGGCTCCAAACACGATTTTCTCACGTGCTTCTTGACAACCACCCAGTCACCGGCTTGCAGGGTGTGACCTGGATCACTGATCGGTGGCAATGTGTTAGCTTCCACCTGGTGAGAAAAAGAGCGAACCACATCAGCCAAACCTTTGCAGTAGTCCAACACCATATCATCCGTGATATTTACAAGAGCATTTGCAGGTACTGCGGGCAGCCTCATAGCTCTACCCATAAGGATCTCGTGGGGAGATAGTCCTGTCTTCTTATCAGGGGTGTTCCTCATTGACATCAGCACTAAGGGCAATGCATCTGGCCATTTCATAGTGGTAGCTGCGCACATCTTCGGTATTCTCGATTTTAAGGTACCATTCATTTGTTCTACTAGTCCTGATGCTTCAGGGCGGTAGCTACAATGCAGCTTCTGTTCAATGTCTAATGCGGCACACAAGAGCTTAATCACCTCATTGTCGAAGTGTCTGCCCCTATCTGATTCTATAGAGACCGGAAACCCGAACCTGGGTATTAGTTCCCTAAGCAGCAGCTTTGCAACTGTGAGACTGTCATTCTACGTGTGGGGTAAGCTTTAATCCAGTGGCTGAAAACACACACAATCACCAACATGTACTTCAATCCTCCACAAACAGGCATCTCAATCAAATCCATTTGCATGCTGCTAAATGGACCACCAGCTCTCCATATGTGGCTCAGAGTTACCACAGTCCCTTTTCCCGCATTCATCTGTTGACAGATGATGCACCTGTGACAAGTAACCTCTGTGGCATGTCTGAATTTTGGGTTAAACCAGTCAATCTTGAATGACCTGATCATTGCATCTCTCCCAGGATGTGCCTGTCCATGGTAGAGCCTAGCAAATTGTGACAGAAGACTGTTTGGCAAAACCAGTTTCCCCTCCTCTGAGACCCATAAGTCATCAGCTCTTTGTACACATTGCATTCTCTGCCAGGAGCGTTTTTCCTCCTTACTAGCACGACCCTGTAGTATTTTTAGCTCATCTAGTGTATCAACCACCCTTAATGCAAGGTTCAAACATGTGTCATTTTCAGTTTGCGGTAACAATTCCCACTGATCCTTGAACGATATACAGTTCAGTGCACAAAATCTTGCGACTTGATCTGCATAGCCGTTTCCCATGGATACGACGTCTTGTGACTTAACATGAGCATTGCATTTCACCACGGCAATTTCAAGAGGTAACTGAATCGCATGTAACAAATCCTTAATTTGTTCACCATTTTTCACAGGAGAACCAGAAGAGGTCATGAAACCTCTCTGTGACCACAATTGGCCAAAATCATGTACAATTCCAAATCCGTATCTGCTGTTAGTATAGATAGTGACTCTCAGATTTTCAGCTGCGTGGCATGCCTTAGTAAGGGCAATTAATTCTGCCACTTGGGCGGAATACACTCTCTCGAGCCAGGATTCTTCAATAATACCAGCTATGGTACACACAGCGTAACCGGCTCTCAGCATTCCAACTGAGTCTCTCAAACAGGATCCACCAACAAACATAATGCAGTCATTTTCTTTTAACTGCGTATCTTGAATATCAGGTCGGGGCTCGGTACATAGTTCTGTTACCTCAAGACAATCATGCTCCACTTCCTCTTCATTATTAATCTCGGTATTCTCAACAGGAAGCAGAGTTGCCGGGTTTAATACAGTACATCGCTTCAGTGAAACATTAGGTGACCCCAATATAATTGTCTCATATCTGGTATGTCGGGCATTTGTCATGTGCTGAGTTTTGGTTCGAGTCAACAAAATTTCAACTGAATGTGGAACCATTACTGTCAAGGGATGTCCCATCACTATGCCTTCACACTGTGTGAGGCTTTGACCAACTGCTGCAACTGCGCGCAAACAACCCGGTAAGGCTGCTGCGACGGGGTCCAAGGTAGCTGAAAAATATGCTACAGGGCGGTTTTCACCTCCATGGACCTGTGTTAAGACAGACAAAGAACAAGCATCACGTTCATGACAAAACAGTAGAAAAGGTTTCGTGTAATCAGGCATACCCAAAGCTGGTGCCCTGCACATGCACTCCCTCAACTCCATGAATGACTCAAGCTCTTCTTCGGATAGGGTTATGGTGTAGAGTTCATCCTTAATCTCTTAACCTGTCAGCTTTATCAATGGTTTTGAGATAATTGAGAAGTTGGGTATCCACTGACGACAGTAACCCACCATTCCCAAAAACATCCTGACATCTCTCTTTGTTGTCGGAGGGTTCATTTGCAAAATAGCTGTCACTCTTTCCTTCGATATTCTCCTGGACCCTCTCTCAATCAAATGTCCTAAGTACTTCACCTCTTTCTGGCAGTACTGCAGCTTCTTGGGTGACACTTATGTCCGTTCTTTCCCAAATGATTCAATAAGGCTGTTGTATCATATTTACAGTCATCTTTTGTCCTGGACGCAATCAGCAAATTGTCAATGTACTGTACTAGTGTCGAATTGAAAGGCAGTACTAAGGATTCTAAGTCCTTTTTCAATATCTGATTAAAGATGGACGGTGACTCAGAAAATCCTTGTGGAATTCTGCACCAACTGTACACCTTGTCCAGAAATTTAAAACTGAATAAAAACTTACTGTCTTCATGAAGAGGCACTGAAAAGAAGGCTTGTGACAAATCTACAACGGTGAACCATTCAGCATCGCACGGAAACTGAAACATGATTACTGCCGGATTTGGCACTATGGGGCAACACTTTACCACAATCTTGTTTATTTTTCTCAAGTCCTGCACAATTCGAATTTTCCCACAAGGCTTTTTCAGACCCATTATTGGTGAATTACATGGGCTGCACAATACTTCTTTCAGGACTCCTTGTTTCACAAAGTCCACGATTATTTGTGACACCTGAATAAGAACATCTTGTGCCATGTGATATTGTGGCCCCTGGGGAAACACTGCATTTGGTTTCACTTGTACCTTAAGTGGTTCTAATCCTTTTATCAGTCCCACTTCCTTTCCTGTCAAATCCCACACCTTCTCCGTCGCTGTTCCCTGTAACTCGGCTGGTAAGTCAGTCACTGTAAGCATCAGGAATAATGTTATCAAAGGGTATTCTTCATTCGCGGTTTCTGTCTCTAACTCTGAGAACTGACCATCATCCCCTTCGTCATCACTGTTTGTCTGCACCTTAATTCCATCATTGGAACAGGTAACCGAGCATTTCGTCTTGCACAGTAGGTCTCTTCCCAGTAGGGATACCGGACTTGAATCACAGACTATAAACTTATGCAGTCCCTGGAAGTTGCCAATCTCAACTTGCGCTGGATCTGTAATTGGATTTGTCAAGTACTGGTTTGCTACTCCGACCACTCTTATGGTACACCCCGAAAGTGGCAATTTCGGAACCTCTGCACTCCTGACTGTAAAGCATGTAGCCCTGGTATCAACCAAAAATGAAACCTTGTGACCCATTACCTTTCCCTCTACATAGGGTCCCCTCTGATCTACCTCTAGGGACGTTGCAAGCCTGCACTCTTCACTGTCTGAACTGTCATCCGACCATTCCTCATTCATTCCATCTTCACCACGAAATGGGAATTGCTGTACTGTATTATTTTGACTCATCACTTGACCTGTGACCTGCTGAGGAAGCATCACCTCTTGCTGGCATTGGAGCCATTGGTAGTTGCATTTGCTGTCTAGGTAGCATGGGAACCTGCTGTTGTACCTGCTGCATTTGCGCTGGTTGAACACGCGGCATTTGCATTTGCTGCATGGGCTGTAACCCTTGCATCTGAACCATGTTATTTTGGAAGTTCGGGTTTTGATTTCTCAGTTTTGGACCTTTCATATTCTGCAATGTACCGACATTAGTGCTTTGTTGAACGACACCATCCCACCCCTGCACGCGTGACATGGTTGCGTCTTTTTCATCCCTTGTACATCATTTTGAACTACAACAGTATTCAGGTCTGGACCGCGATTCACGAAACCTCGACCTCGACCTCTTGGTTGTACCTGAAACACACCATTCCCTTGCGGCTGCTGCTGTATCATCTGCTGAATTCCATTTCCCTGCATTCCTGCCTGTGCAGCCCTTATCTGCATCACCATCACTTTCTCCTTCAACTTTTTCTGCTACAGCCCAATCTCATCACTACAGTATTTCGCATACTGCAACACCTCATCAATCGGCTTCGCTTGCCAACAGATCAAATGCTTGTTAATCATCTGACTAACCTCTGGTCTCAGACCTTCAACAAATCTGAACACGAGATGGTTCATGTCTTTCGGCTCAATTGTCTCAGTACCACTGTAATGTTTGAATGCCTTCAACAACCTCTCATTGTAGGCATGTATTGATTCCTTAACCTCCTGTGAGGTCCGGTTGATTTTCTGCCAATCAGTCACAATCGGCGACACTTTCTGCTTCAAAAACTCAATCACTTTATGATAGTACTTCATCACCTCCTCAGAGGGTGCTCCGGTCACCTTATCCCTTGCCGGCTCCTGTGTCGGCCAGTCTACCCCTATCTTGCACTCAAGCCATAAGTCGGGCGGAACCATGATTTCAAACAGGGTATTCAAGTCTTCCCAGAGACACTTCGCAAGCTTCACAAACCTATCTGTTTGTTGGTACCACTCGATCGGTTTCTCCCTCAACCTGGGATAATCATTTGTAAAAGATAGGATGTCTCCCCTGGACCACGGTACATGAATTAGAACCCCACCAGCTGTTTCCCTCATTGGTAGCATTTTTACTGATTCCGTATCTGGTGTAGTTTTAGTTTTACTTGATCCTGGGCTGTCACCTTTCTCCTAGCCTCTTTTCTTAGCCCATCTGCCTTCCCACTTTTCTAATGCTCCCCAGATTTGCGCACTTTGCAATATTTCCTTTAAATGCGCTTTCATTCCGGCAGACCTCATGTGCTTGAAGTCTTTTGAATCAAAGTATAACCTGTTACTTCTTTTCTAATGTTTATTATTCTCAATATCAATATTGTATTTGTCTGCCAGGTTTGCTAATTTCTGATGTACCTTGCCTACTTCCTTAGTAATCTTAGGGCACAGATATCTCAATTCTGCTTCTGTGTATGACTCTAATCTGTTTACCCCCATTGTTCCGTCCACTAATTCAGCAGCTTCCACACCCAGTCTCACAAAGTTCTGGTATTCATCTCTCCTCAACCTTTCCGGTTCCACTGCAGTTACTGTAGTCTTTTGCATAGTAAAGGTCTTCTCTAACCACTCATTCAACTGTTGCACCATAAAACCTTGTAATGAAATGTTCCCTGCATGCATCATCGGTGACTGTGAAGCATTCGTACTTATTGTTTGTGGGGTTAACACCCCTAGCCCTGCCTGTCTCATTGCTTCCAACGGTGCTTCAACTGGGCTAAGGTCTATCAAAGACCTTGGTTTTTTAACTGCTTGCTCTCCTGGGGCCATTAACTGAGGGGTTCCTATGGACCCTCCTCTTATTACATTTTGGGTCATTACTCCCTGATCACATACACCAGGCTTACCTTGTGCATACAATGGCACCGGTGGACCAACAGTAATTGGCAATGATATTGCAGCTGGTGTCTGACCTGGTCCCAAACCTCGTGGAGCAGCAACTCCAAAGGTCTGATCCAGTGAAGCCGGGGCAGGAATTAATGGAGGTCCTGCTGCTGGATTATATCCAGGTATCACTTGTGGCTGCGGCTGGGGCAACAATTGCGGAGTTGACTCAATCTGCACTAACCTCTATTTTGTATATATCGGGTCTGGCAGCACTATCAGGTTTGTAGTAGTCTCCAGTACCGGGACGTCTGGGTAGATTCCTCTGTATCTGCGGTGGAGGTTGCAATTGTATCTGCATGTCTGGTGCAGTGGGTACACTGACACCATTCTGTATCGAACCCGTATCACTAGTCTGTACTGTATCAGTGACTCCCTTCTCCTGCGTCTGGTTCCAAGGACCCACGCTAGTGATCGGGACATTGTCGCTTACCGCATAAGGTGGCGGACGATCAGGTAATATCTGATTTAGGAATTCTTCATCATCTGAATCATCTTCTTTTTCCCAAAATCTCTTAGTTTCTTTAGGCTTACTAGAGTCTTTGTCTGTTTTACATGTGGCTTTCCTCCCCTGCGTCTCATCTCCCTGTGTTATAGCTGGGAACAATTTTAATCCATCAACTATCCCTCGTCTCCACATTTTGCTCTCATTGTCCCACCTGGCTTCCGCCAAAGTCTTTTCTGCCCTTTTTATTCTTCTTTGGAATTACTCTTGTCTCTGTTTAAGAGCCATTAGATCCCAAATTGCTAAAGCCTCATACTGAGCTGGCCTCGGAGGTGGCTTCTGTACACTTAACATCTACCTTAAATTCTCTAGAACTCTCGTATTGAACGTCCTGTGTTCTGGGAACGCCAGACATCCTTCTTTTTCTGTCAATTTGTGCCACTGTTTCATCCATAAACAAGGCGCGACACCCTTTTCCTCCATGACAATGTAAGCTGGAGTTCCCTCAGGCGGTGTAGGCTCCCCTTCACTCGCCATAATGTATGTGTCTCCTTTCAGAGTACTCTTAAAAGCTTTGACAAAGTTCTTCTTTACGTCTTTTCTTTTGTTGTATTTAAACAGAAAGTGACTTTAATTCCCAGGACACTCTTCACCCACCTTTCTCAACCTATTGCCTCTCACGGACGGTAGCCAATCCGTGTGCGACCCCTCTCGACAACTGACCTATCTCAGCGCGGCACCACTGACGTCACACTCACACACTGCAGCTGACAAAGTCTTGCGGCTTGTCCGCCCTTCACTAGATTCACACCAAACTAATGCACAAATTACTGTGAGCACCTTTAACAACAACAACAACACAAATTTGCCGGTCTACTACAGGAAGGGTAACACATTCGCTTCAGAACTTTACAGAGATTTCACTTGAAGCCTCGGCCGCTACTCTCTCCTTCTCAGTTCCCGCACCCGCAAGCAGAATTCGACCTGCAAATCCTACTCTCGAGTTGTCAATGGTTCGTCCTAGTGCACTTTAGAACTTGCCAAATCTCCATCGAAGGTTTCATACATACAATTTGACTCAAACTCGACTTGTCAACCACGCCCGATTGACCTACTTAAACCGCACAAATTACAACATAAACCCAAGTGTCTCCTACATTTGTCAATATACTCCGGAGTCTTAGACCACAACGGGTACGTACATGAACAACCAACCACGTGGATAATTTTGAGCACAAAGCGCCACACTCATGTGAAGTACGCCGACTTCCCTACTCTCATACTGCGGAGTACGCCCACTCCTACTAAAACAACATTTACCTGGCCTAGATACACACAAACTTCACAAATCACCTGCAAAATGCATAAGCTGAGCAAGCGCAAATCCTACACCACACATGCTATGATGCTGAGAACATTCCCAACTCACTTAGGCAGGCTCTGAGATCCCGGGAAAGTCATGGTGAATTTAGAAACACATCATACCTCCAATTTGCATTATCTCAGAAAAACAATTGAAACAATGATTCACCGTCCTAGGGCCCCAAAGGGCCAAACCATCGCTCTGCTACCAGAACTGTTAACGCGTCCCTTTATGATAATTTATTACACATCAGGACTCGTTTTAGGCAATGAATCTTTTGACCCAGTTGAGAGACACCTTAGGACGAGATAGCTAATCAATATGTAAATCAATACATCAATAATGTCATCAATATTTATCACGACGATACATTTCACTTTAGTCAAAGTCATTAATCAATTCAAGACGCAAGACAAGATGAAGAATGCTTGAGAACGGATCTAACATGGTCACATTCGTCTTCTAATTTGAAGAAAAGAACATGCAGGGTCGTGTCCCTTTGTGAGTCAGCATACTGAAAAATAGAAAAATACATTTAATATGAGAGCCAAGAAGCTAAGCTTCGGCTCATGCTAACTTAAGGCCTATGAGGATTTCAGCACAGATTCAATAACGCAAACATTAGTATAAGCTTATTTAAACGTAATATAAACATTTTGGTCATCATTATTAGTCTACATTTATATATTGGTGGCCACTCCCCGTGGTCACAATTCAGATGCACGTATTAAGCAAAATCACTTTTATAGTTTCTATGCAGCATTGTCACACATTAATTCATAAACATTTCATGTTAATATAGATTATATAAGCTACGCTCTCCCAATACCATCAACGCGATCCATAGGTTGTTATGCAAAGCTCGATCTACTGAATAAGAGAGACAGGACTTCATTCTGAAAATTCTTCTTCTTTGAAGCAAACGCAGAGTTTGAGAAAAGGTTTATTTCCCCGAACTTTGTCTAAGCATAGTGATGTGTAAAGAAAGCCTATCCTTCCTGTACAAAACCTGTTTGATATCACACACACACTTGCAATATGGTACGAGTGTGTGCATTGGCACAAGGCAGCCACAAAGTGCGCCGGCACAGGAGGAGAGAGATTCAGTGCCCTATCTCAGAAGTATGGCTCCGTTCTGCTTTCTCACTGCCATGCACAACAGCACAGGAACTGTTGTTGCCCTGACATGCAGAACATTGTAAAACTGCCCCAAGAAGTCTCTAAAAGAGAGCGGTGTGGGCCCATTAAAGATCATGTAGGACTATGGCATTTACTCTGTTGGATACAGCAGTCATTTTTCTATCCTCACATGGTGCAAGCAGTGATGTCTTATAGCCAAAAACAGGACAGAACCCCCATTAGTAGACTGACAGTTATGTTGTTAACTGACATTTGTTTGAATGTAGAACTTTCAATCAGTTGCTTAGCTGCAGGGGTATTATACACCGTGTGCTTGTGCAGCTTATGCGGGGTTGATGTTGACACTTGAAGCACTCAGGGCCATATGTACGAACACATTTTCCCATTGTCACAGAATGGGGAAAACCCTTTGCTACATCTGGCCCTCAGTTATTTATGAGCGTGTTCTGTCTCCGCCGGTTCAGACGTAAGCTGTTAAAAAAAGCAAAGAAATGAAGGGAAATCCATAACAGAGACGAATGATGCAAAGTTAGCCATAGTAAAGGAGGCCCAGGTGGAGAAATAATAAGGAAAAAGAGAGAAAAAGAGAGACAGAGAGAGAGGACAAGAGGAAGAAGGGCAGGAAGGAACAGTGAAAGAAAGGACTTATGAAAAAGGAAGTAACTGGGACAAGAAGGAAAGGGATGAAAGAATGGATGCAAAGATTAAATGATTTATGGAATGGAAGAGTAAAACATTTGCCTGGTTCAATGAAAATAAAAAAATAGATGGGCTTATGAGAGTCTAAATGGATGGAGGGATGGATGGAAACCTGAATGGAGGGTTGAAATGATGGATGGTTGACTTGATAAAATAAGTGTGTAATGATGGATAGCTAAAAAAGATGGCTGGATGGGTAAAAGGATGGATGATTAGTTGGAAATGTAAGCAGAAGGATGTAAAGATGGATGGAAGACTAATGATGAAAGAGTGTACAGACAGATTGGTAAAAAAAGAATGGATGGAATTGTGAAAGGTTGGGTGAATGGATTGCTGAATGGAATAAAACCTTGACCGAAAGACAAAAGGATGAAGTATAGATTGTTAAGCGGAGGGAGAAATGATGGAAGGATGGATTTATAGATGGATGGATATGTCGGTAAGAGAATGCATTACTGATTGGAAGTGTGAGGGAAAAGATGGAAGGAAGACTAATGATAAAAATATGGATTGAGAGAAAGGTAAAGGAAGAATGGGCGCAATGGTTTAAAGTGGACACAAGTTTGAAAAGATAGATGGATAAGTGGGTGGATGGATGAAAGGTTTAAAGGATGGAAAGAAAGATGGACGAAGAAATGATGATGGAATCTCTTCTAGGGTGGATAGGGATTACCATCTTCGATCATCCAATCACATTCGATGTATGAATGACAGTGGGGGTATTTTGATTGTCTGGGTTCTCGATTGCTTATCTGGGTTCTATACCACATTAAACGCTTTAGGAAAGAAATGCACAAGGTTCAATATGGACCTCTGAAGCAAAATGAAAAAATGTTTCTACAAAGGGAAGGATTGGACAGGTCCGAGACTGCTCGGTGGGATCTGGTGATCAAGTAGTCCCAAGAAGCCAAATGATCAACAATCACAAAATAGCAAACATTGGTTTTAAAGGGAAAACGACAACACTCTTAACAATAACTTCATACAAGATAGCAACAAGCCTAGAAATTTCAGGGAGAGTGGAAAACTCTCAGAACTAACACTGACAGGCAAACCGGGGACTTAACACAGGAACCTGAAGACCAAAGAGGACAAGAGGGTCCTCGCCCTTCTATGGGGTTCCATTTAGTCAAAGGTCTTTGGATACCTGTGTGATAGGGTCCTTTCAGAGATTACTCGGCACATTCTGCAGTGGAGCTCCATCGTTTTGCGTAACACCACTGAGGCATACGTGCTGCGTAAAATGTTCATGTCTGCTAAAGGTGTTATATGGTAACGTGTAATCTGTTTTGACTAAAATGCATTTTTGCACGCATTGTTATCTGACAGATGTGCTGCTGACATGTTATGCCATGTCTTGTTTTGGTCATCAGCGTGCTGGTTTTCTGCCTTCTTTGCTCCCTTGCAACCCCAAGAATTTGCTTCAAAACACAGGTGTGATAAGGGGAAAATGCACCCTACTCTGTAAGAACACAGATTGGTGCACCGTCAGCATAGATGATTCACCTCCACCAGAGTTGTGCAACAACAGCTGCAGAGCATCACGTACCTACACCAAAGATTTATGAAAAAGACATGCAGCGCAGCAACTAGAGTTGCTGTGTTGTGTGAAAGAACAGCACCATAGCCCTGATTTATTCTTTTTGGTGCAAAACTGCACTAACTTAGTTTTGCACCAAAAAGTTTAGCACCGGCTTGCACCACTTCTGAGCACCAGCTGGGCAGCGTATTTATGGAATGGTGCAAGCCGGTGCAAAGGGTAGGGAAGCATAAAAAAAATGACGTTAGCCGGGTGGGGCTGGCTGTATGGAAGAAGGGAGTTTTGCACCAAAAAATTACGTTAGGCAGGTTAGAGTTAAAAAAAAAATGACTCTAACCAGCCTAGAGTCATTTTCTGATGCAAAACCATCCATCCCACCACCCCAATGCCCAGCACAGGGGACCAGGGTCCCCTGGGCATGGCAATTGCATCCAGTGCCATGTAGGGGGACCCATTTCAGGGCCCCCAATGGCACTTTAAAAAAATTAATAAAATACTTACCTGTACTTACCTGGGATGGGGTCCACCATCCTCCGCTGTTCCTCTGGTATGGGTGTTCCTGGGGCATGGGGAGAGCACCTGTGGCTTACTCCATGGTGTTCCACCATGGAAATAGGCCCACAGGTCCCCTAACACCTGCCCTGACCCAGGTGTTAAATAATGGTGGAAAGCAAGCTTTGCACCATTATTTGACCCCTACTCCCTTGTGCGTGATTTTAGCATGGGGGATAAATATGACGCTAAGGCCATAGAGTCATGTTTTGCAGGGGAACGCCTACTTCGCATCTCAGTAACGCAAAGTAGGTTTCCACGTCCCAAAAATGACTTTAACTCCATAAATTTGTCGCTAGACAGGTCTAGTGCCAAAGTATAAATATGGAGTTAGTTTTGCACTGAATTTGCATAAAAAATGACGTAAATTCAGCACAAAACAAGTACAAATATGCCCCATATATACTAAGATATGGTACTGTTTTCCTGTCTCCCTTTGCTGGTGCACTTTAGGCTGCCGTGCACCAATGCACACACCCATGCAGTATAAAAAACTATACTTAAGTACATTTACTGCTTTGTATATGTGTGTTTTGTCTTTAAATAGATATGTTGTTGTGTTAATTCCAGTGATAGTTACAGTGAGAAATATAAGGTCCAGAAGTACATCTATGTTACATGAGAAGGGGTTGACACGGCAAAAGGTGTAAACAGAGAAGGTGACCTTTAAATCTGAAGTATCAGCAGTCTAGATTCTTAAAATGCAATTACTGGCTATTTGAACAAGCAATGACAAAGCCAAAAGGTTTGTGTCGCAATTTGGGTCCTGGCACAAACACAGGGAAAAAAGCCTATTGCAAGGCAAAAAGAAAACTAAAAAATATGTTTGTTTAATATATTCAAGTGCATCTATGAAATAAAGAATTTAATATGTAATGATTCAGTGTACTTTTGAGATATAAAGTAATTCCCGTTATGCATTGAAATGCCAGCAATCCGTAGCAGGAGGAATGATTCAAATGACAGATAGCTTGTGGTGAGAGACTAATACTTCCCTAGTTGGAGCCAAAGCCCACTATATGAATACTTTATAGCACTAGAAGGCAGCTAATATAAATGTATGTGTATGTATGTACATGGCAATTCTACAGCGTCACAGATCACGTTTCAAGGTCAAAGACAACTATAAATTCAGGGCCATATTTACAAGAAAGTGGAGCATCATTGGTGATGCGCCACGTTTCATGCGGCCCCTTGCGTCATCTAATGCCACCATGGTAGTGCCGTATTTACAATACGGCACACCATGGCACATGTTAAGGGCAATAGAATCATTTTTTTAATGATATTGTAACGCTATAAATGACGCTAATCCAGTATAGTGTTAAAAGGCCCAGTGAAATTAATGGGAACCTCATTTTAACGCCTGCTTCAAGCGTTAAAAATGACGCTTGAAATGGCACAATGGAATCTTGTAGATTCCATTGCACCATTTGTAGTGACCTTCTAACGAGGAAACGCCCCCCTTGCATACATCATGCATATATTATGCATGATGTGGCACAAAGGGTTTACAAGGTGGCACAAACCTAGTTTGCAGCACCTTGTAAATATGGTACTATGGTAGTGGCCTGTTAGCGTCACATTTGCGGCAAACATTATGCCGCAAATGTGGTGCAAGGGCCTTGTAAATCTGGCCTTCAATGTGTGACAGGAGAGGTGGCTGGTTTGGGGACGGTTAATGGACTGTGGTGCAGTTTCCTTAAAAAAGATGTGTCTTGAGCTCTTTCCTAAACAGAAGCAGTGTTTATAAAGTCAGACATGAATTCTGTTGTTTCTGGCTCAGATCAAAATGTTTTAATTTCCTCAGAAAATGTTAATCCATTCCTACTAATGGTGTCATTAGCCCCCTTTGTGTGATGAGATCAGTTAGCCAGTTCTGGATCCATTAATTATTGCTTAAGTATGGTTGTACTATACTAATGAGTTTTGGGCTTGCATAACTCATGGTTCCCAGATCCCAGGTGGCAAAAAGAATGCCTCAGATACCTTGATGCAGATCTGGAAAGGCACCTGAAAGGTATTACGCCAGTGGTAACTTCGAGTAATCTCTCAAACATATAGACATTTCTTCCTTTAGTTTGGCTTAATGCTGGTTGCGTCACGTTCCTTGACCTGAGGCGACAGACACACTCCTAGCACAACCAGTAGTGGGAATGATGAAGGAAATATTTTATTTATTTACTTTCTTTTACTGTTTGGAAAGTGCACAAATACTCATAAACATTTAGGCCCAGATTGACGAGTAAGTGGTGCAGTGCAGCTCAGCATGTCACTTTGCTGTACCGCACTGCGTCACTTGGAAAGGGCATGAATGTGGCATATTTAAGGAATATTGCACATTCCTGTCCTTTCCTCCTGCGGTGGCGCACAATGGACTGCCTAGCACCAACACAGGCACCCTTGCACCACGGTGCAAGGGTGTCTACGTTGCATGGAAGATTGTGTTTGTGCAGGAAGGGGCACCTTGCTGCACAAAAACAATCCCCTGGGGCTTTTTCCTCTTTCTATGTGTGCTGCATTCTGCAGCACACACAACACAGAAAGAAAAGAGTAGAAATAAAGATATTTCTCCTCATTGTGCCTCCCTGGGGAGGCATAAGGTTTTGACACATCCCCAGTTTTACAAGTTCTTGTAAATCAGGGGATGTGTCAACATCCATGGGTGTTGCGTGGGAACACCCATCACAACATCCATAGAATTCCTGCCTAACACAGAGTAAGTCAACACAGCAATTTGCGCTGCCTTGTCTTACTCCATATGTATGATGCCACTAAAACCACACAAAGTGGGTTTGTGTGGCCTCATAGATATGGTTAAAAGGTTTGTGCCACAGCTGTGTCACTAAAAGTGACACAACGGAGGCGCAAGCCTCTCACAGAAATGCCCCATAGTGTTCAGGCACTAGGATTCTGGGAGAGTGAAGAGGAATGGGCCAGAAGAGATTTATTTAGATAAGAGCCAGGAAGCAGGGAAATATGCAAATAATTGCTTAGGCCCAGATTTACTAAGGCCTTGCAGTGGCGTTGCGTTGTGCAAGATAACCAAGGGCAACACAAGCCCTTAAATGAGATTTACTATGCCACCCAGATCTTCCTTGCATGGTTCTGTGTGGCATAGTAAGTCTGGAGTATTTCAAGGCAGTGCAAGTTTCTGACTTGCCTTACTCTGATCTGGGAAGGCATTCCACGGGTAGGATTTGGATGTTCCTATGCATCCACTCATTGTTCTTGGCATGTTCTCAGATTTAATGAAAATAATAAACATGGAGATGTGTCAAATTGCTACACCTTTGTTAGCGCGTTTGACCTTAATAAGTAAACTTATAAGGGAATACAAATAGGTCGATGAACCTTTTGACTCGCAATTAGGATGTTCTTACCATAGCTCCAGTACATATTCAATAATCAATACACAAATAATCAATAATCAACATCAATCAATATTATCAATAATCAATGGAGTCAGTAATTGTCACGCACCATGACCTTTCAGTCATGAATAACCACACCTTTTAGTAAACGTTAAAATATTTATTTCCCTGAATTAACAATGCTAAATTCATGTAGATTAATCTCAAAATCAAATGAGACACGTACAGAAACAATACTGGAAGTCCAAAGCGGCAGAAGAAACGTAATCTAAGACAACACAGCAATTTGCGCTGCCTTGCCTTATACCATATGTATGATGTCTCTAAAACCACACAAAGGGGGTTTGTGTGGCCTCATAGATATGATTAAAAGGTTTGTGCCACATCTGTGTCACTAAAAGTGACACAACAGAGGCGCAGGCCTCTCACAGATATGCCCCATAGTGTCCAGGCACTAGGATTCAGGGAGAGTGAAGAGGAATGGGCCAGAAGAGATTTATTTAGATAACAGCCAGGAAGCGGGGAAATATGCAAATAATTGCTTAGGCCCAGATTTACTAAGGGCTTGCATTGGCGTTGCGTTGCGCAAGATAACGCTAGGGCAACCTAAGCCCTTAAATGATATTTACTATGGCACCCAGATCTTCCTTGCATGGTTCTGCGTGGCATAGTAAGTCTGGAGTATTTCCAGGCAGCGCAAGTTTCTGCCTTGCCTTACTCTGCTCTGGGAAGGCATTCCACAGGTGGAATTTGGATGTTCCTACGCATCCAGTCATTGTTCTTGCCATATTCTCTGATTTAATGACAATAATAAACATGGAGATGTGTCAAATTGCTACACCTTTGTTAGCGCGTTTGACCTTAATAAGTAAACCTACAGGAGACACGAATAGGTCGATGAACCTTTTAATTTGCAATTAGGATGTTCTTACCGTAGCTCCAGTACGTAGTCAATTATCAATACACAAATAATCAATAAGCAACATCAATCAATAATATCAATAATCAATGGAGTCAGTAATTGTCACGCACCATGACCTTTCAGTCATGAATACCCACACCTTTTAGTAAAAGAACATTTATTTCTCTAAATTAACAATGCTAAGGTCATGTAGATTAATCTCAAAATCAAATGAGACACAAATAGAAACAATACTGGCTGTCCAAAGCAGCAGAAGAAATGTAATCTAATCAAAGCTTAAAATACAACGCATTCTAAAGGTATGGTGCAAATCAGTAACAAAGTCGACTGCGTCAATGTGATTACATACATTAAGTTGAGCAGAGAACTTCATCAAGCATTAATCCCTATTACCATGATTTCGTTAGTGAGGATCCTTAACTAACATCAGATTAACATCAGCATGTGGGGCTTCATGCAAAACAATTTAGTAACACAAATTTGGAAAAACATCTAACTATGACTCTATCAAAACAGTGCAGTTGGTACTTAGAAAGAAAAAGCAAATCCATAACAATCACCAGCCTGGGTCATAATACCTATCCTCAGTGTGGATCAGAAAGCAGAGTCAGTCTTTGTCCTCAGGACATCAGTCGATCAGCAAGGCATCAGGATTCAGCATCAAAGCTCAGAAAATACATAGGGGGTCATTCCAACCCTGGCGGTCGGTGTTAAAGCGACGGCAAAACCGCCAACAGGCTGGCGGTAAAAAAAATGCAATTCCGACCCTGGCGGAAACCGCCAACAGAGACCGCCACTTTAACACACCGCCCGCCACGGCGGGACAAACAAACAGTGCGGCGGTCACCGCCAACAGACTGGCGGGAGACAATGTACCGCCCACCCTATCACAACCCACCAATCCGCCACCTTTTCCGGGGCGGTAGCCCCGCCGATAAAAACACGGCGGAAACAGACATTTCAAATGGAAAACGCTCACCTCCATACACCCCACGAGGAATCCGGACAGCATGGAACCCGAACTCCACATCCTACCAGCCAATGTCTTCCTGCTCCTCTACCAGGAGCACGAACGCCGGCACAGAAGACAACGGTGAGTACTGCACCTACGACACAGGCGAGGGGGGAGGAGAAAATATTACGGGGACACACATACGCGACACACCCACCCCCACCCTCACCCACTACAACACACACATCAATGCATAGCAACACATCACAGTTACCCCCCCCAACCCCCCAGAAGAATGCAAAGGCAAAAGGAAATGATTATAAATTTAGAATTATATTGTAAGACTGAGTATAAAATATATCACACATCAATAACTTTATATACATAAATTGTCCAGTCCGATATGTCTATCAGCCATTGTTCGTGGGCCACTGGGCCAAAACACATGGGCAAAGCCCACACAGGATACCTGCCTCCAACGGAGAGAACACTGCAGGGGCATCAGATAGGAAAACTACAGGCACCTCAGGGGGAAGGGAAGGGGGGCACCTCAGCCAGATGAGTCCACGACGCCAGATCCACGAGGGGCCTCCATGGCCACTGTGCCATCCTGGGTAGTGCAAAGCCACAGTCTCTTAAGTCTCTACAGTGGGTGGGTTGCCCACTGTGCCATCCTGGGGAGTGCAAAGCCACAGTCTCACAAGTCTCTACAGTGGGTGGGTTGCCCACTGTGCCATCCTGGGGAGTGCAAAGCCACAGTCTCTCAAGTCTATACAGTGGGTGGGTTGCCCACTGTGCCATCCTGGAGAGTGCAAAGCCACAGTCTCAGAAGTCTCTACAGTGGGTGGGTTGCCCACTGTGCCATCCTGGGGAGTGCAAAGCCACAGTCTCTCAAGTGGATAACAGTCTCCACTGGTACTGGAGGGGGACCAGTGCCCAGAGTGCTTCGTGCAGGCCTGCCCCTTCTGCCAATGGGCCAGCGGTTCTTCAGATGAAGGGCCCAGTTCAGCGGTGCTTGAGACGGCGGTGCCCAGCGGAGCGGTGCTTGAGACGGCAGTGCCCAGCGGAGCGGTGCTTGAGATGAAGGGCCCAGCGGAGCAGTGCTTGAGATGAAGGGCCCAGTTCAGCAGTTCTTGAGACAGCGGTGCCCAGCGGAGCAGTGCTTGAGATGAAGGGCCCAGCGGAGCAGTGCTTGAGATGATGGGCCCAGTTCAGCGGTGCTTGAGATGAAGGGCCCAGCGGAGCAGTGCTTGAGATGAAGGGCCCAGTTCAGCGGTTCTTGAGACGGCGGTGCCCAGCGGAGCGGTGCTTGAGATGAAGGGCCCAGCAGAGCAGTGCTTGAGATGAAGGGCCCAGTTCAGCGGTGCTTGAGATGAAGGGCCCAGTTCAGCGGTGCTTGAGATGAAGGGCCCAGCGGAGCAGTGCTTGAGATGAAGGGCCCAGTTCAGCGGTTCTTGAGACGGCGGTGCCCAGCGGAGCGGTGCTTGAGATGAAGGGCCCAGCGGAGCAGTGCTTGAGATGAAGGGCCCAGTTCAGCGGTTCTTGAGACGGCGGTGCCCAGCGCAGCAGTGCTTGAGATGAAGGGCCCAGCGGAGCAGTGCTTGAGATGGAGGGCCTAGTTCATCGGTGCTTGAGATGAAGGGCCCAGTTCAGCGGTGCTTGAGATGAAGGGCCCAGCGGAGCAGTGCTTGAGATGAAGGGCCCAGTTCAGCGGTTCTTGAGACGGCAGTGCCCAGCGGAGCAGTGCTTGAGATGAAGGGCCCAGCGGAGCAGTGCTTGAGATGAAGGGCCCAGTTCAGCGGTGCTTGAGATGAAGGGCCCAGTTCAGCGGTGCTTGAGATGAAGGGCCCAGCGGAGCAGTGCTTGAGATGAAGGGCCCAGTTCAGCGGTTCTTGAGACGGAGGTGCCCTGTTCAGCGGTGCTTGAGATGGCGGTGCCCAGTTCAGCGGTGCTTGAGACGGCGGTGCCCTGTTCAGCGGTGCATGAGACGGCGGTGCCCTGTTCAGCGGTGCTTGAGACGGCGGTGCCCTGTTCAGCGGTGCTTGAGATGAAGGGCCCAGTTCAGCGGTTCTTGAGAAGGCGGTGCCCTGTTCAGCGGTGCTTGAGACGGCAGTGCCCTGTTCAGCGGTGCTTAAGATGAAGGGCCCAGTTCAGCAGTTCTTGAGACGGCGGTGTCCTGTTCAGCGGTGCTTGAGACGGCGGTGCCCTGTTCAGCAGTGCTTGAGACGGTGGTGCCCTGTTCAGCGGTGCTTGAGATGAAGGGCCCAGTTCAGCGGTTCTTGAGACGGCGGTGCCCTGTTCAGCGGTGCTTGAGACGGCAGTGCCCAGTTCAGCGGTTCTTGAGACGGCGGTGCCCTGTTCAGCGGTGCTTGAGACGGCGGTGCCCTGTTCAGCGGTGCTTGAGACGGCGGTGCCCTGTTCAGCGGTGCTTGAGATGAAGGGCCCTGTTCAGCGGTGCTTGAGATGAAGGGCCCTGTTCAGCGGTTCTTGTGACGGCGGTGCCCAGCGGAGCGGTGCTTGAGATGAGTGTCCTGGTCAGCGGATCTGGCCCAGGCATGGATGTCACTCGCCACCTGACATGTGGCTGGCGGGGCCTTTCTGCCCATCTGTCTGGTGGCTTGCGGGGCCCTCCTGGGCTGCAGTACCCGGCCTGTGGGTGTCCTCCTGCCCACCTGGGACGTGGCTTGCGGGGCCCTCCTGGGCTGCAGTACCGGGCCTGTGGGTGTCCTCCTGCACACCTGGGATGGGGCTGGTGGGGCCCTCCTGGCCAGCTGGCCTGCTGCCGGACTTGTCGGGCGTGCTGCCCTTCCCACCCTTCCCTGTACGCCTGTGGCCCTTTCCGACCTTTGGCGGTGTGCCAGGTGGCACCCGACTTCCTGCCGGAGCCAATGTAGGGATTTTGGTCCCTGGTGTCTTTGGTCTCTCGCGCCGGGCACTGGCAATCTTCGGATGCTTTTCCGGGGGTGGGCTGTCCGTGCCTTGGCTCCTAGCTGAACTGGATGCCCTTGAGGGTGGGGGACTCCACAGTCCATGGCAAACAGTCTTTACAGGTCCCCGTCTTTTGGTGGCTGAGGTGCTGATTGGAGTCTTATGAGATGGACGGGGTGGGGGAGTTGTTGGAAAGAGGTCAAGTTTGGAAAAGAAAAGCAATTTGGAAAGAGAGGGACGGGTAGGTGTAGTGGGTATGGGAGTGGAGGAAGAGGATGTGGTTGTAGGAGTGTGAAGTCTGGTGTCTTTGGGTGCAGGTGCTTGGGATGGAGGCTGTCGTGAGGTGGATGGCTGTTGGGTGGGTGGCTGCCTGCGTTTGTGTAGTTTGGAAGAGGGGGTGACAGACACACTGGGAGAGGACACAGGGGACGTGTAAATGGTAGTGCGGGTGGTGACTGCACGTGTGCGGAGTGTTCTGGTGGGTGTGCTGGTGATGGACGTAGTGGCTGAAGATGTTGTGCATGCAAGTGTGAGTGGAGACATCACAAGGAAGGAGGGAGACGAGGAGGAGGGGGACACAGTGGAGGCAGTGGCTGTTGGTATGTCTGCATGTGGATGTTGCTTGTGTGAATGCTTGTGTGATGTGTGGTGCTTATGTCTGGATGAGCTTCCCTTGGGTGTTGAGGTGTGTGCAGGCTGGTCTGATGGTGTGTCTGGGATAGGCAGAGGTACAGGGGATTGGGTCTGGGTGGAGGAAGTTGGAGGGGGGAGGCTAGAGACAGGGACAATTGCTGCCGTCAGTGCTGAGGCCAGAGCGTTGTACGATCGCTGATGGGCAGCCTCACCCGAATGAATGCCCTCCAGGTATGCATTACTCTGGTGCACCTCCCTTTCTACACCCTGGATGGCATTCAAAAGGGTAGACTGCCCAACAATGATGGTCCTCAGGAGGTCAATGACCTCCTCACTGAGGGCAGCAGGGGCGACAGGGGCAGGGCCTGAGGTGCCTGGGGCGAAGGAGATGCCCACCTTCCTGGGTGAGCGGGCACGGGGCAAACGCTGAGGGGCTGCTGGGAGGGCGGTGCTGGTGCGCTGGGTGGCGGCTGTACCTGTTGTTGCGGGGGGCACGGATGTTGCCGCCACCACAAGGGAGCTCCCTTCAGAGGACGAGTCGCTGTCACTGACATCAGCATGAGTCCCCGCTGTGGAGCTCCCCTCGCCCTCCGTCCCACTGGTGTATTCGGACTCCGTTGCATGGCCCTCCAGGGCCATGTGGGATGCAGCTCCCTCGTGCTCTGATGCCACTTCTCCTCCGCCTGATGATGCTAATGCACACATGAACAGGAAGACCACAAAAAAGGGGGCGGGGAGAAATAAAGACATGTTGAGTGCATGCATTGGCGACACCGTTGGCGGAGAGGACAGACACAGAAGCCCCCTGCACTACGCTGCGCACTTGGGGTCCACTACGCAATCCGTGGGACATGGCCTACAAGCCTATGGACGACAACTGCACACATAGATGACACAGGGCCATGGATACCTGTACTTAGCACCCTACAGAGGTGGGGGCGGGGGCACAGGGCCATGCCTTACGGAGGGGCCTAGCCTACAGAAATCGCCCTGGCCTAGGGATACCCACAGCCCTCCTCCCCCACCCAGACACCTCCACTGCGAGCAATGTCAGCAGAATGTATTTGTACTCACCCCCTTGTGTCTGCTGTGATGTCCTCACGCGCCCATCCAAATCGGGGTAGGCCACCGCCAGGATCCGGGACATCAGGGGGGTCAAATGACGACTGGCACCTCTCCTACGTTGGGAGGCCATCCCCAGCTGAGCCTCTGCCGTCTTCCTGCTCCAGCGTCGGATGTCCTCCCACCTCTTCCGGCAGTGGGTGCCCCGTCTGTTGTGGACCCCCAGGGTCCGGACGTCCTTGGCGATGGCACGCCAAATCGCGACTTTCTGGTGGGCGCTGACCTATGTGACATGTACAGGGAGAGAATAATTGTCATCACCTTCTGCATGCTCGATGTGAGTGGCCCCCATCCCCACCCTTGCCATGTGGCACATGCTCTCATCTGTCGTTTGATGCATGCCTCAATCGCTCCCCTCCCCGCCATCTTTCTTCCACCCCACTCAACCCAGGCATTGCCCACTAAGCATGGTCCCTGTTTACTTACCTGTTGGTCTGGAGGACCGTAGAGTAGCGCATACTGGGGGAGAACCCCATCCACAAGTTTCTCCAACTCCTCCGCAGTGAAGGCACGGGCCCTTTCCCCAGTCGCATGAGCCATTGTCTCTTCCAGACCGAGGTCACAGCAGCACTTGCAGTGTAGGTCCTCTCCTGTGGAAGATCAGGTATCGAGTGATTAAGCAGATAGAAAATGGCGGTCACGCCCGCGGCGGTGCGTACCGCGGCGGTGCGTACTGCGACCGCCGGCGCACATCGTCATTGGCTCCTGAAACCCATAGGGTTCAATGTTAACCAATGCGGCTTTGCGCCGCGGTCTTCGACCGCCTACCGCCGCGGTGTGCCACGCCAGCGCATTGACCTCACATCCCACTGTCGCACTTCACAGGTCAGGCAGCCGCCATTTCAAGGGCCCACATGGCTTAATTTCTACTGCGTCACACATACCTAGGCCTTGCACCAACACTCATACAAACCTTTCAATGCATTGGGAATTGTGTTATGTGCAAACTGTGGTTACCTACCTGTGGGTTGATTGACTCTGTGCTCGCTGTTGTCCTTCATAGGCACCGTCCGCTGGGACATGCGAGGAGATGGAGGAATCTTCCCGTGTACAGACCGCTGGTGGACCTGTCAACAATGGAGGAACGACATGTCATACTGACATACAGGCTTGACCGAGCCACTATACAGGAATTGTGTGCCCAGCTGGAGCCAGACCTGATGTCACCCATCCGCCAACCCACAGGGATCCCCCCTCTAGTGCAGGTGCTGTCAGTACTCCATTTCTTAGCAAGTGGGTCATTTCAAACAACAGTGGCCATATCATCAGGGATGTCCCAGCCCATGTTTTCCAAGGTGTTGTCCAGAGTGTTGTCTGCCCTGCTCAAACACATGCAGAGCTACATCATTTTCCCTGAGGTGGGGGATTTGGTTACAGTGAAAGGAGACTTCTATGCCCTTGGACATATTCCCAACGTCGTTGGTGCCATTGATGGGACACATGTGGCTTTGGTCCCCCCAGCAGGAGTGAACAGGTGTACAGGAACCGGAAGAGTTATCATTCCATGAATGTACAGATGGTGTGTTTGGCTGACCAGTACATCTCCCATGTTAATGCCAAGTTCCCTGGCTCAGTGCATGACGCGTACATCCTGCGGAATAGCAGCATCCTGTATGTGATGGGGCAACTCCAGAGGCACCGGGTGTGGCTATTAGGGGACTCTGGTTACCCCAACCTGTCATGGCTACTGACCCCAGTGAGGAATCCCAGGACAAGGGCAGAGGAACGGTACAATGAGGCCCATGGGCGGTCTAGGAAAGTGATCGAGCGAACCTTTGGCCTCCTGAAGGCCAGGTTCAGGTGCCTCCATATGACAGGTGGATCCCTAATGTACTCACCAAAGAAGGTGTGCCAGATCATCGTGGCTTGCTGTATGCTTCACAACCTGGCTTTGCGCCGCCAGGTGCCTTTTCTGCAGGAGGATGGTCCAGATGGTGGTGTTGTAGCAGCTGTGGAGCCTGTGGAGAGTGAAGAGGAGGAAGCCGAAGAGGACGACATAGAGAACAGGAACACAGTAATACAGCAGTATTTTCAATGACACACAGGTAAGAGTACACACCGGCATATTACATTTACTTAAAGACTCCTACCTCTCTACTGTCTGACTTTTTCCCCCAGTGTATGGTAACTGTGTTGTGACTTTCCCTTCCGTTTTCAGAGATGTGGGCCCCACTGCGTGACATCTGCTTTGTTTCCCCATGGACTACAGCTGTGTGACAGCGGTTTGTTGGCATCACAATGTGAATGAACATTTTGGCACGGTCATGTCTAATACATTTGTTCTAAATCACAGCCAGACTCCAGATTGTTTTGTGCAATAAGTGTTTTTATTCAAGTGCTCTAAATTGGATGGGTGGTTGCAAATCGGTGAGGGATGTTGGTGGAGGATTGTCCATGGCAGAGTCCAGACTATCAGTATCACAGGTGCATTGTCCAAATGCCTGTGGGAAGTGGAGCAGGGGCAGTTTAAGGTTGGACAGGGTGACAATGTGGGACAGTGGGATGACAATCAGGGCGGTATCCTTTGCTGGCGGGGGTCTTGACATCTTACTCTGTCTTCTTCCTGGATCTCAGGGCCCGCTTGCGGGGTGGTTCTCCTTCTGCAGGGGGTGGGGTTCTGGTGGCCTGTTGGTCTTGTGTCGGGGCCTCCTGTCCACTAGCGCCGGCGGAGGTGGTAGGCAGTTCTTGGTGCATGCTAGTGTCAGGGACCCTTTGAGGTGCCACAGTGTCCTGCAATGTGGTGACTACCTCATTCAGGGCCACTACGATGGTACCCATGGCGGAACTTATGTTTCTTAGTTCCTCCCTGAACCCCATATACTGTTGCTCCTGCAGAAGCTGGATCTCCTGAAACCTGGCCAGGACCGTCGCCATCGTCTCCTGGGAGTGGTGGTATGCTCCCATGATGGAGGAGAGGGCCTCATGGAGAGTGGGTTCCCTGGGCCTGTCCCCCCCTGTTGCACAGCAGCCCTCCCAGTTCCCCTGTTTCCATGGGCCTCTGTCCACTGGACCGTGTGCCCACTACCACTGCCCCCAGGTCCCTGTTGTTGTTGGGGTGTTGGGTTAGCCTGGGTTCCCTGTAGTGGTGGACACACCGCTGATTGACGTGTCCTGGGGACAGAGGTATGGGCCCGCTGGGTGGGTGCTGTGCTGGTGTTTCCAGAGGGGGGAAGGTCTGCTGTGGCCTGTGGCTGTGTGAGGGGAACCGACTGTCCCGAGGTCCCCGATGGACCGGGCTGGTCATCTAGATCCAGGGAGACAGAGCTGCTGTCCTCACTGTGGGCCTCTTCTGGGGGTGGAGTGGACGTTTGTGGACCCTCCTGCGCGGTGACCTGGCGTTCGGGTCCTGCAGGGGTATAAAAGTCTGGTTATTGCTTCTGTGTGTGCCATAGCGTGCAATGGGTGGGTGCCCGTGTACCCCAGTGCTGGCATTCCTTTGTGGGGGCTGTTGTGACAGTGGTTGGGGGGGGGTTGTATGTGTATGTGCAGTGGGCATGCTTAGGTGATGGGTGTCCATGCTTTGTGGACGCATGCAGGGCTAGGTGTTGGGATGGGTGGGTTGTGATGGTGAGACATTTGCAAGGAGTAGGTGTGATGGGGGTGGGGGTGAGGGTGGGGGTATGAGTTGGCATGCAGGTGGGGTGGGGGGGAAGAAGTAGTGAAGATGAGACTTACCAGAGTCCATACCTCCAGCTACTCCAGCGAGGCCCTCAGGATGCAGGATGTTCAAGACCTGCTCCTCCCATGTTGTAAATTCTGGGGGAGGAGGTGGGGGTCCGCCGCCAGTCCGCTGCACCGCGATGTTGTGCCTGGATACCATGGAACGCACCTTCCCCCGTAGGTCGTTCCACCTCTTCCTGATGTCGTCCCGATTTCTTGGGTGCTGTCCCACAGCGTTGACCCTGTCCACTATTCTGCTCCATAGGTCCATCTTCCTGGCAATGGTGGTGTGCTGCACCTGTGCCCCGAACAGCTGTGGCTCTACTCGTACAATATCCTCCACCATGACCCTGAGTTCATCATCAGAGAACCTGGGGTGTCTTTGCGGTGCCATGGGGTGGTGTGGGTGATGTGTAGGGTGGATTGTGTGGTGCTAAGTGTGGTGATGTGTATTGTTGTGTTGTGTGAAGTGCGTGCAAATATTGCTGGGTGACAGTGAATTGGGCGTCTGGGTGCTTGGATGTCTTTTCTCGGTGCGTGTTCACGAATCTCTAGGAGTGGAGGTTTGTGGGTGATGTGGGTGTGTATTTTATATTGTAATGGGTGTGTGGGAGTGGTGTGTGTATGTGTATCAGGTGTGTGTATTTTGAATGGTCCAATGTGGTTGTATTTTCTACAAGTGTGTGTATTTTGAGCGCAGTGGTGTGTACCGCCAATGGAATACCGCGGTTGAAAGACCGCCGCGTGGATTCGTGTGTCGTGATAGTGTGGGCGTATTTCTGTTGCGGTGACGGGGGAGGTTTGGTCATCGCCAGTTTCTCGCTGGCCTTTGGTGTGGCGGACTTTTGTGGATGTCTGTATTTTGGCGGTTTGACTGTTGTGGGTCAGAATGACCGTGGCGGTTTACCGCGGCCGCGGCGGTGTTATGTCGGTCTTCTGAACGGCGGTAAGCGCCTTTTACTGCAGAGTTTGGAATGACCACCAAAGTCTTTAAGCATTAAAGTTAACCATGCCTTTTGTCAAGACACATAAGAAATATCGATTTTTCGGTAAGGAAGAAAATGGGCAATGTCGGTAATGGCAAAATGCAATATGCTTAAGGCATGCAAGAGCAGAATGACTCTCTCTTCTCAGTGTAGCCCTGTGAAGTCAAAACTGCTAAAACTACTTCCCAAATCCCTATTGGTCAGTTAATGGCATGTTCACACTTTGTCCAATAAAACTAGTCCCAAATCTATGAATTCTACTTTTACTCTGTTCACATGTCATTGATTTGTTTATCTTGCAATGTCCTCATCATCCGGCTTGTCAGGTAACAATATTGTTGCAACTTCCACTCAAGTCAGTATTTCCATTGTTCTTCTCCTGAGAAAGTCAGTCTTATGCACATTACACATAAAATGTTACATCTAGCAGGAACATCATCTTCTAGCAGTCGGTTCTCATGAGAAAGCTTCCGTTATGAGCACATTTAAACAATACAACAGAAATTACAGTTTAACTCTCTAGGACAGCCATTTTATTAAATGTTAAGAAATCCAGCTTTTACATGAGGCCTGGCAAACTAGGCCAAGATATTCGCTAAGTTAAGGCCTACAATTAATAAAGCTAAAGCTTATTGCATAACTCTTAATATGGCATATTGCTACATTAACCTAATAAAAGCTCAATATTTCATATTATTAAATCATTGATTAGTACATTTCGTTAACATTGGTGGCCATTCTTCGTAATCACATTTTCAAATGTGTGTATTATTTTTCTATGTTATTTTATTTTCTACACAAACTTATTTATTCAGAATACATAAACATTCATTAATATTTTTTATTAAAACACCTGCGCTAGCACCTTCCCAAGGCAGTGGTCATGAGAAAAAATATGTTTATTTCTCCTAGTTTTTCATCTTTCTACATGTACTGCATTCTGTAGAACAAATGGAAAGAGGAAAAGGCCTCAGGTTTTTGTGCAGGAAGGTGTCCCCTCGTGCACAAAAACAATCCTGCCTGCAATGCAGGCACTCTCGCACCATGGTGCAAGGGTGCCTGCATGGGCGCATGGCAGCCACTAGTGCGCCAGCGCAGAGAGAGAACAGAAAAGAGACATATTTTAGGCGATGAGGTGCATTCCTGCTTTTCAAATTGACGCGGAGTAGCAAATTATCTTGCTGTGTTGTGCCAAATGTTAGTAAATCTGCCCCTTAATGCAGTGAGATCGTTGGAAGGTATTTTCGGCAAGAAAACCATTTAGGCCTGTTTCCACACTGATCGAACAGCAGCACACTAAAAATGGGAGCCCAGTAAAAGTTACATTTTATCACAAAATAACGAGCTAACGATTCTCATAATTTCCCAAAAGGGGAACCGGGTTTGCTCTGCATATTGTGTGGGAGAATTTGTTCCCAGTGGTAAGGACGACATGAGTAGGGTGACCACCTGGCATTGAGGCAAATTCTGGACAGGACTGTAAAAAATTCAGGACAAAGGGTCAAAATTCAGGACAAAAATTCAGGACAAAGGGTCAAAATTCAGGACAAAAATTCAAGAGCAAACGTCAGTTTTACAGACACACGCAAGAGAGGCCATGCCTCACTATGTTGTCAGTGCATTTATTTACTCTTTTTTAACATAGCACTATTTATTCACTGTGGACCTTTTGTGATTGCCTCCTGGTGTGCTACATTCAGGTGTCACATTACGTTCTTGTTCAGTAGTAAATTAATGCCCTTCACGGCAAGGCCATCACCCCTACCCAAATCTACCCGATCTTTCCTGAAGAGAAAGTAACAGCAATATTTTGATTATGTTTCTGAACATTTAAAAAACCCTGGCAAACAGTTTGGGAAACATTAAGGTAATTAACCTTTTGCTAGTTTAAACAAATTGAACAAAAACATCTGGCTTACCCCAACCACCCATGGACTTTCAACCTAATTTTTTTTAAAGAGGCAGGGCCGATGGTGTGGGTGACAGACTCACACCTAATGACAGGATGTGATGTACCCATAACTTGTCTGTAGTCTCACTGCACTAGAGTGTATGTTTGGGACTCTACATTTATCTCAGAAATGGGAGCCCGGACTACCAATCAAAGATAATAAAAGAGTAGGATGAAATCGAGATCAAATGGGAGATCCACGGCAAGTAATTCAAAGGGTTGTTGCTAACAACTGGATAAATAAAGAAGAGAAGAACAAGGTGGGACAATTCCTAAAATCAGACAAGATGGGTCCACCAAGACTATTTGAAGGTATTGGATACCTGGGGAGTTGTCTGCACACAGGAGCGAAACAGAAGGGGCACTGTCAAGTGGTTGAACACTCAACACCCATCCACCTTGGCAAACTCTTCTGGTGCAATGGTTCGCTGTTAGTGCTTGTGAAGGGTGAGCAGGGGCCAGACCCCTTGCAAGGTTGTGCAAGGCAATTGCCCGCTTAGTCCATGTCTTTATATGGTTTTGAAATTGAGCAAAAGCCAAACTAGAGATCTGGGTTATCCCTAAGTGTCAAGTACACATAGAATCTTCAAAATATTTGGGATGTAAATAGCACAAGCAAAATTTACAAATTTTAAAATTTAATTAGTGTTTCTTTAACATATGGCACTATTTTCACCTTCATACACAATTAGATCTCAGATTGAACTGGGAACCAGTTACCTTTTGATACCTAGTGATTAATATCTACCATTCTTACACTGATTTCCAGGATGAAAATCTCGGCGGAGCGAACGGTCCCTCCAAGCCCAGTTTGCTTTTTGGTCTTCTCTTCTGCTTTCTGTAGAGGCCATGTGGCACTAGCGAAGATGGTGTGCTACCCCAATGATAGTATTATTTGTGCAAACCTTCCCCTGCTCGTCCTTCAATCCTTCTTCAGACAGGCCACACATCTGATTTGGTCGCTGCGGTGCTATCGGGAGCTCTTTCCACTCTAAAGCTAACTGTGACTGTGGGTGGATTAAATCTTATGGACTTAGAATGCTTTTATTCAGCTGCAGATGTCCAATGGGTGGCTCACTGGCTTTCTGCCCACCTCCCTGCATGAGATGGGGTTTACCAGTAAAGGCTTTCAAGGCAGTGTTAATGCACTGCTCATCGTTTCCTACTGACCATTCTATGGATCACCATCTGGGGTTATCATGCATGGCTTTCTCTTGCCTTGCCAGAACCTGTAAACACACTGACACGAAGAAACCCTATGCTCCTGCACTACCTTTGCTAAGCCTTCCCACTCGCACAGGATGGCTGTGCTCAGAGCAACTCCATCAGTGGCATGTTGCAGGTGTCTTAAAATTGGGGACTTTGTTTCTGAACAATGAGCTACTAAATTTCCAAACCCTTGTGGCAGACTACCATCTTCACCCCGGTCAACTCCTTACTTACAACCACCTTAAATAATCATTAAATGCCCTATTTCATGTCTGCTACCTAGCACTAACCCTACAAGAGGTGTGCTAGAAGCTCTGTACCATAGGAAATGGTGGCAAACGGATAGAATGGGTGTACAGACCTATCCTGCAACATGGAAACCACTCCAGGTCTTCTTGTCATACTACCTGGGTGATGATTTAGCCAAACCTCTGCAGGATATGGACTAAAATAATGGACTTTCCCCACAAAGTATCCCACAGCTGTCACTTTAAGTAAATTCATAGTGCTTCCTTGTGAATGCATTCTGCCCGTTGCTTGCCATTGGCCTTGTGGTTTGTAACTCACAATTTGTTGCTTTCAATTTGCTGGCTTTATTTGTTTTAGGCTATGCAGCTTGAATTCGTCCCTTCCCTTGCCAAAACCTTATTTACAGTATCCTGCCGAGTGCACCCTTTCTGTAAACAGGCCTGTAAATCTTGTTCATATCTTATCATATTTGCTGTGCATTCAAAGATTAAAGTCAAATGTCAGGCTCTGTCTTCGGTGGGAATTTAGTGTTTACTTTCCTTTCCCTGACTTCAAAGTGAGAGGATTTATGCAACAATCTTGCTGGATACTGGGGTTAGGAAAGAGTTTTTTCTATCACATGACAACATTTAAATAGACTTCAGAATATATCAGAATTAGAAGTACAAATCAAGCACATTTTTGTTAATTCTGAAGTGTGCTGGAAACAAATACCTTTACATGATTAAAACAAATCATTGCATTAGGTGATGCAATTTCCACACATCATCGTCTGTGCACAATATAGTTTGATTTGAAAAACTGTATATCTGTGCAAATGTAATGGTCATTTCAATAAAAAATGTGTTGTCTGTAATGGCAGTGTGTTACCACACCATGCATGCTCCACTCCACTTTGCTCTGCACCACTCCACACCATTGCACCCTACTCTGTATCACTCCACTTTTCGCCACTCCATGCCACTGTTCTCTTCTCCATTCGGAACCACTCCACATTATGCCACTGCTCTCTATGCTACTTCACACTATGCCTCTCTACTCTACTCTGTACTACTCTACTCTAAGCCACCGAACTTTGCGCCTCTCTACACCACTGCGCTCTGCTCGTCTGCACGCCATACCACTCCAGTCTAGGCAACACTAATCTAATCCGCACAACTCCACTCTCTGCCACTCTGCAACGCTGCACTGTATGCCACTGCACTATAAGCTAATACACTCTATGCTAATGCACTTTACTCTGTAACACCCAACTCTATGCCCCTGCACTCTACATCAATACACTGTACATCATTACAATCTACTCTGCACCTCTGCACTCTATGCCATGGCACTCTACACTACTTTACTCTATGCCATCACGCTCTATGCCACTTTATGCAACTCCATTCTAACCTGCACTTCTCCACTCTAAGCCACCTCACTCTACTGTGAAATAATCTACTTTATGCCACTGTACTCTATACCACTCTGACCACTGCACTCTAGTTCAATGCACTCTACACCACTGCAAGCTGACACTCTGCAACACTGCTCTGGCCGCCACTATACTCTACACCACTCTGCTCTGTACTACTGCATTTTGCACCAATATACTCTATTCCACTGCATTCCATGCCACTCTACTCTGCCCAATGCCACTCTATGCAACTGCACTCTACACCAGTGCACTCTAAACAACTGCACTGCCCTTTACTCTGCACCACTGTACTCTATGCCACTGTTCTCTGTACCACTCTACACCAAAGCACTGACACTCTACTCTGCAACTCTGCACTCTACACCACTCTACTCTATGCCACTGCACTCTAGGCACTATACTCTACTCTACACCACTCTACACCACTACACTCTATGCCACATGAGTCTACTCTGCACTCTATGACACTGCACCACTCTGCATTACTGCACTCTCTGCTACTCTATTGTATGCCACTCTACTCCACTGCACTCTATGTAACTCTACCCCATGCCACTCTATGCCACTGCACTCTGCGCCAATGCACTCTAAACAACTGCACTGTACGCCACTGCCCTCTACTCTGTACCACTGTACTCTACGCCACTGCTCTGTGCCACTCTACTCCACTCTACATCACTGCACTGACACTCTACTCTGCAGTGTTGCACTCTCCACCACCGTACTATACACCAATGTACTATGTACTACTGCATTCTATGCCACTGCACTCTATGCCACTCTACTCTGCATCACTCCACTCTACAGCACTTTGCCCTACTCTGCACCACTCTACACTACACCACTGCACTCCCTGCAACGTGAGTCTACTCTGCAATCTATGCCACTGCACCACTCTACACTACTGCTCTCTCTGCTACTCTATTGTATGCCACTCTACTCCACTCAACTCTTTGCCACTCTACTCTGTCCCATGCCACTCCATGCCACTGCACTCTAAACCACTGCACTCTACGCTTACGCACTCTAAACAACTGCACTGTACCCCACTGCACTGTACTTTGCACCACTGGGCTCTACGCCACTGCTCCTATGCTACTCTACTCCACTCCACACCACTATGCCACTAACTTTAAGCCATGCTGAACAGCAGCTACTCTGGTGTATAACATGGCTAATGGCTAAAACACATTAGCAAAGCCAATAACTCTTTCGTAGATGAGACCTATTGGCTTTGCCAATGTTTGTTAGAACTATGAGGTACCGAGGTACCTGAAAGAACTGTGAAAAATACAATTACATCATAATAAAGGCTGCTACAAAATGCGCAAATACATTTCGGTTAAATAAAAAAAAAGTGCTTCTCAAATACAGATTTGAATAATATACAGCTTATACCTAGTGATAAAAAAATGTATAACACTCCATTAAAACCACACACTCCACAGCTCACCTTGGAACACCATTACAATACCTCGCTGAAAGAAATATCTTTGCCACCAGAAAACTTCAAGTGACTCCTTTTAGTAAGGTCAATGCAGGTTTTCAAGCCCCTTTGTATTTGCAGATTTACCAGTTGCCCACATTTGCATGTCTTTAGGGAAGGAGACCCCCTGGCAAGAAGGCCTTTTCTCATCTGTCTGCCCCTCCCTCCCTCAGAGCACAGGAGACCCCCTGCCTTCCAGCCCAGCTGGGGAAACTCCTCTGCCCATAATTTCGCCCTGCCTCCGTTGCCCTTTAGGTGAAAGGCTAAAATTACGGACAAATGCCGTCCGTTAAAGCTTTAATCACGGACAACGGACAGCAGGGCGAAATTACGGACAGTCCGTGAAATTTCGGCTTTCGAGCATATGACCGCTTTGCGGTAGAACAATTTAGATTCTGGTGAATTGGGTTGTCTCTGCGCCCGCTGCAGGGCCTTGCAACCTCTTTTGAATATCGGCGGTCTTTCTACCAAGGAGGGGCTATTAATTGTACCATAGCATAGGTAGTGGCCCTGATGAGAGGAAAAACCATTCCATTGGTCATCGTCCTCTGACCTAAAGTTGAACTCATTACTTGACAAACTTGAATCGCTGTTCCTAGGGTTACAGAAAAAGGTAGTTAAATTGAAGGTGTATACAAAGTGCTCCTTTGCCTAATATTTTAATCGATTTTCTTATGACAGGTACTTGTGATAATTCTTAAATGGACGTGTCTCGGGCCTTTGCTTTATCTCAAAATCTGTAAAAGATACTAATGTATTTCGGGATATGGTTTCATTGAAAAGTCCTCAGAAATGTAAAAAGTCTTAAAAACGGAAGAAAAAGCTTGGTTAGGACAAGAAACATTATTTACGTTTAAAAGTAATTTATTTCGTCTTTAAGTTTTAAAGGCCTTTTATAATGGCTCACAAGGTTAAATATGTATCAATTCCCACTATGTTTATTACCTACATGTTTCTGTCACCAATAGTGAAATTTAGGGGCATATTTATAAGCCCCTAGCACTACCTTGCGCCATTAGCGTCATCTGCTTGACACTAATGTGGCCCAACGAGGCCAAAATCCTCGCACTATATTTACCAAGTGGTGCAATGCATGCATTGCGCCACTTTGTAACCCTTTGCGCTACATTATGCCGGCCCCAGGCATAATGTAGGCAAAGGGGGCATTCCTCACTTAGGGGGGTGCGAAAAAATGGCACAAGGAAATGTAACAGATTTCCTTGCGTCATTTTTTTACGGTACTTTTAGCGCCTAATCACAGCAGGCGTTAAAAGGGGGCTTCTATTATTTTTAATGGACCCCTATGTACTCTGCAGGAGTAGCGCCAATATTTTGCTGCTACTCCTGCAGAGTACATCAATAGAGTCAATAAAAATGACGCTATTGCCCCCTACCCTGCACCATGGTACGCCATATCTTAGATACGGCGCACGCATGGTGGGGGTAAGAGGGCACTAACGGGCACAGGGAAGGTTAGGCCGCACTAGGTGCGGCGCCACTTTCCTTAAATATGCCCCTAAATTTCTCATGTGGTGAAGTGATCTTATCTTCATTGATTTGATATAAGAATACAAAATAAGATCAAGAACAGAATGAGTTTTTGCCTAAGTGGAAATGAAAAGGAATGGATTTGATTTACAGTCAATGAAACATGACAGTAGGATATGGTTTACACATTTAAAAGAGCTGTACAACGTTCCTAATTCTTTTTAAATAATATCCAAAACTGACAACTGTTTTGAAGGAAAATGGTGACAAATTGAAGATGTCTGACATAGATCTCCATGTTATTTTAGGCCTCTCATATATGTCCTCATCTTCCTGAGGCTTCTATGATGTATACATTAGTATTATTTCCCAATACTGTAGGAGCTAAATCCAAAATAGAAGACCAGGGGGTAAAATTTGAAAGTTTAGCTATCAAAGGGTCCACTCACATTTGGAACACAAATAGAGCAAAAATGCATATGCAACTTCTTGTACTGCAAGTATGATGCAGTCTTTATTCTTCTTATATAACTGATTATTTTTCACACCCATTATATTGCATAAATGTTGCTAAAGATCTTCAAATTGTTCCCTCAGAACACCAGATGGACCATCACACAAGCACTCATCACTTGCAGGCTGGGCTACGGCAACACTTTACTCCAGAATCTCCAAATACCTCCTACACAGACGGCAGCCCATCCAGAATTGAGTCTCAAGACTCAAACTCAACCTCCCACGCCAAACACACACATCACACCACACCACACCTCAGGAAACTTCACTGGCTCCCTATTCACAAGTGCAGCCAATTCAAATTTCTCATGCACACATACAAAGCCCGACACAATATAGGACCAGAATAACCCACTAGATACCTATGCTCTGTCTCATTCTCACACACTCCCTGTATCTGCAAAAGCAAAACTGGAGGTCGCTCATCCTCCTACATCGCACCAAGACATTGAAGACCTCCCTTAGCACATCAGAGCCTCCTCACTTCTTGAGTTCTGAAAAAAGCTGAAGATTTGGCTCGTCATATAAGCACCTTGGGACCACGCATCTACACACCTTGCCCAAACTCCTGGATGTCCTCTTGGGTGATTAGTGCACTATACAGCTCAACATAACATAACAATTGAATGAGTAGACAACACAATTTCTGGTCCTGTAGTGCAGTGAATGCAGGTTTTGTTACATATGAAAAGACAAGTTCCTTTATTTAATTGTTTTTGGAGAAAATTACTTTGAAAGGTAGGGTAGTGGACGTGTTTTTGGTATTCTCACAACAATACATTTTTTCAAATTGAAAGTACGCCTATAAAATCTCATGCAAAGCTGGGTTAAATGTATTATCATAAAATGTATAGATCGGATACTAAATCTACTAATACTTCTAGTAACAAGGATTTTATATCTCATATTTTTGCAGAAATAAACCAAAACATGCTTTTTAACCTAGCGTTAACCTTGATCTATTTGAGCCTCCTTAAATTCATCCAAAAAGGTTATGCTGGGTATTTTAATAATTTGTTATTCTGTGACTATATTTTTGACAATTCTTAGTACACTATTGTTAGAAATGGGGAATCTGGTTGGCAGTCAGTTTGCACTCTGTCCAAGCAGGGACCCTCACTCTAGTCAGGGCAATGGAGATACACACTTATATAACCCCTGCTTACCCCCTTGGTAACTTGGCACAAGCAGTCAGGCTTATCTCAAAGGCAATGTGTAAAGAATTTGTACCAACACACACAGTAGTACAGTGGCAACACTACAAAATGGATACTACACCAGTTTGGAAAAATAGGCAATATTTATCTAAACCAAAAAAGACCAAAGCAACAAAAATCCAACATAAACAAGTCAAGTTACGAATTTTTAAAGTAAAAGGAGTCTTACTCCAGGGAAAACAATGGAAACATTGTTTTAACACAAAGTATCTGGTTTTTGTCAAAAATAAAGCCACTCGGGCGAGCCTGCATCTGAAAATTCAGCGATGCGTCAATTCCTTGCTCGCAAGTGAGACCGTGCATTGTTTCTTCTCCAGTTGGGTAGGCGGTGCGTCATTTTTCTCTCCTGCAACAGAGCGCTGTGTCGATTTTCAGACGGGACACCTGGGATCTACACAGGTTCACGATGATGTGGATGCACAGCGATGATGTGTATGAAATCCGGCCGCACGATGATGGAAAAACCGCGCTGCGAGGGGTTGCGTCGTTTTTACAGCCGCGATGCAGATGGTGAGTCAAAATGTCCCATGCACGGCATTCAGTGCATTGATTTCGGCCTTTTTCTACCAGCTTCACCTTTCAAGGGCCTAGGGACTGGATAGAGCAGCACTTGGCAAGGCAGGAGTCTCAGCAGAGTCCAAGTGCTGGCAGAGGAAGTCTTTGATGGCCCTAAGCCTTCAAAACAGAAGGCAAGCTCAGTCCAAGCCCTTGGAGATTCTTCACAAGCAGGAATATACCACAAAGTCCAGTCTTTGTCCTCTTTCAGGCAAAAGCTGCAACTGCAGGCCAACCCAGCAAAATACAGTCACAGGCAAAGGGGCAGTGCTCCTCCTCCAGCTCTTCAGCTCATCTCCTTGGCAGAGATCCCTCTTGGTTTCAGAAGTAATTTAAAAATCTGTGGTTTTGGGTCCACTACTTATACCCCTTTCTGACTTTGAAGTAGGCAAACTTCAAAGGAAAGTCTCTGTTGTACACAAGATACTGACTTGCTCAGGCCTGGCTCCTGATTCACACCAGGGCCTTGGAGACTACATTGTGTGAGGGCAGGCATAGCCCTTTCAGGTGTAAGTGACTCGTCCTCTCTCCCCTGTAGCTCAGATGGCCCATCAGGATACGCAGGCTACACCCCAGCTCCCTCTGTGCCACTGTCTAGTGGAGATTTACAAAAAACCCAACTGTCAGTCTGACTCAGATGGGGAATACACAAGCAGACAGAGTCACAGAATGGTTTCAGCAAGAAAATGCCTGCTTTCTAAAAGTGGCATTTTCCAACTGACAATTTAAAACCCAACTTTACCAAAAGTTGTATTTTTAAATTCTCTAGATCTCTTTTTGCTCCCAAAGAGAAACTGCCCATGCGGCCACCTAGGGCCTATCTTAGGGGTGCCTTACATGTATAAAAAAGGAAGGTTTGGGCCTGGTAAGTGGGTACACTTGCCAGGTCGAATTGGAAGTGCAGTACTGCCCACATAGACACTGCAGTGCCATGTCTGAGACATGTTTACAGGGATACCCATGTGGGAGGCACAAACAGTGCTGCAGGCCCACGAGTAGCATTTGATTTAAAGGCCCTGGGCACCTCTAGTGCACTTTACTAGGGACTTACTAGTAAACCAAATATGCTGATTAGGGATAAACCAATCACCAATACAATTTACACAGAGGGCATATGCACTTTAGCACTGAGTCCTAAAGCCAACAAAAACAGGTCAGAAAAAATGAGAGGAAGGAGACAAAAAGTTTGGGGATGACCCTGCAAAAAGGGCCAGGTCCAACAACTATCATATAACTTTTTATAGCCGTTAATATTCTTCACATTTAATACTGTTTATTTCCTCTATTTTTAATTTCTATTTCCTTCTTTTTCAGCCTATACTAATAAAAAGAAATATAATTTTATTATGATTTAAAGAAAACAATTCTAATTCGATAGCATTTTATATTTTAAGTTTCCCTATGATGACCTTGCTAGATCTCGATCCAATGATTAATTTATCACAAATCTTGCTACAGGAGTTTTCAACATTGGGTTTATAGTGTAGGCATCCTTCTCTTGAATCAAACTGGCTTCAGAGGAGGATGTGAAATTACGGATAATGCCCTTACTTTGCCAGCAATGGCTCACCATTCTATTCCGATAGGAACCCTACACCTTAGGGTCATTTAGACCAAGGTGGACAATCTTCTGAATGACAAGGGGATGAAGTTTATGCCATTTACCACCCTGGCAGAGGAATGTGTGCCTTGTTCAGGGAGCCCTAATTGCCTCGCATGGATCTCTGTTCTATGATGGGAGCCATTGTGGCTTTCTTCTCATCACTGAAGGTCTGACAAGTCTGCAAAGGTGGGTGTTAGTTTTCTTAACAGAAAAAACAAATGGCCCAATGCACAGGGAGTTTTCACCTTAAGCGTGGAGGCTCCTCTTCATTATTCCTGTCCATTATGACTCACATGGCAGATATGAGCAGGGAAAATGTGTCATGGTTGCTCACCCCCTGTAGGGTGGGACTGTCGGGAAAAATATATATTCACATGTATGTACCTATAGATATGATACTTTAGTTCCAATTCTCTCCTCCATTATCTGAATCCCAGTAAGACTTACCTACTGACCTCTCTGACACCTATGCCAGTTGTACAAACAAACCTCTCCAAGCCACGTTGTTAAGTTTAGCTCGGTCTTGCACTTTTAGTTCAGCTAGTCAGCAACCCAGCCCCCTTTCCTTTAGGGACCACCTGTTGTCTGTTCACGTGTTCATGCTCACACTGCATTATGTATATTTTCACACTATGGACTTTAAGGTTTGTGTATGCAGCATTTCTTTTGTATGTGCGTGCCCATGTTTGGACTGTGTCCCCTTTTGGGGTTGTGCTGTGACAGCACTTATTAACATATATAAGTGCCTGACTTATATGCTTCAGGGCAGAAGATGCTAGCTTGTAAGACGTAACACTGGGATGTGTGTCTGCCTTCTGCCTTGGCATGCCAATAAACCTTGGTAACTCAAGACACATTTCATCTGTTCCGGAGCCTTGCCTGGTGTGTTTTCTTTGCGTCACTCTGGGGAGGGTTGAAAAATAGTTTCCTAACAAATGGCGTCAGAAGTGGGATGCATGAAATGCCACCACCGGTAAGTTAATTAAATGCCTGTTGTTGTGGCCTTTTCAACGCTTAGCTAAGAGTTAAACTGGGGATTGATGTAAATAACAATTTAGCTGGCTATTTAATAGGTGACTGAGGAGTAACTATGTTACCGGTATCATTACGTTAAATGATAGTGGCAAATTCGTACGGCGAATTGTAATTCCACGCAGGAGAACCTGGCCAGACGGATGATAATTTTTTTCTTAAATAGGTGACTGAGGAGTAACAAAGTTATCCATATCATTGCGTTAAATGATAGGGGCAAATTCGTACGGTGAATTGTAATTCCACGCAGGAGATCCTGAACAGAAAGAAGAGAATTTTGTTTTTGTTTTACGGGAATCCCAGAGAGAAAATAAATAAATTAATTGATTAAAACCCTCCTGGAGTGTAGCTTGGGAAGCATTTGATCAGCTGGCACCGGAACACAGGAAATGATTTTGAAATGCGCACAAATAAATAAATTAATTGATTAAAACCCTCCTGGAGTGTAGCTTGGGAAGCATTTGATCAGCTGGCACCGGAACACAGGAAATGATTTTGAAATGCGCACAAACAAATAGTCTGTCATTTATCAATGGCTGTATTTGAATTATGTGTTGATTAAGTGTAAATGTGTCACTATGTTTCATTGCAATGTTTTTGAATTATCTGTAAAGTAGTGCAGCACTGCATTTGACAAGAAAAACGTTTTATGTTGTGCCTCTAAATTGTCAACAGCTCCTGTTTTCTCTATCTCTCTGTCTATCCACCACTGCATAACTTTTCTTTCCAGGATACAACCATTGTGTTTATTTTTTCCAGATTGTAAAATTGAGAGGGAAGCGCACAATGGGCAGCGGCAAGTCTAAAGGAAACGTAATGGTGGTAAGCCCTAGAATGCTGAAAAAGACTAAAAAGTTGTTTAAACAGATGACAGGAGAGAAATGTTTTGATCAGATAGCCCCATAGAGCAAGGTAAGAAGGACACAGACTGTGTAACAAATGTAAACTAGTTTGCGTGCTAATGTGGACAGAGAGAGGGAAAGCAGAGTGCAGCTGTAACAAAGCCTGGGTATTAAAGATAGGCTGCATGCCCACAAAACTTTAACAGCAGACAAATATCTACATTTTAGGAGTGACATTTATAAAATAGTGATTATAAAACTAACTTTAATGATAAAAGCGCACTCAATTTAAGAGGAGTAAACCTCAAAGTAGTGAAAGAAAGAAAAAAAAAAAACACAAATTTGTGCGTGACACCACCAGGACATGTAAACTTAAAAGTACATGCCCCACTAACCTATCGCCTACCTTAGGGGAGACTCATATGTAGCAAAAAGGGATTTTTACGGATTGGCAAACAGTTTTAAATGCTAGGTCAAAGTAGCAGTAAACTGCGCCCACAGGCTGCAGTGACAGGCCTGAGACAGGTTTTGAAAGGCTACATCTGTGGGTGGCACAACCAGTACTACCGCCTACTAGTAGCATTTAATTTACTGGCCCTGAGCACTTGGTAAACTACTTTAAAAAAAAAAAAAAACTTTCAAAACTTCTGCAGTGACTGGGCATCCAGCCTGTTTGAGAGCAGTGGCGGCAGCCGCTGTGATGGTAAAGAGGGTGGCTCCCATTGTGATGGACTACCCTTGTTTTGTTTATGTGCCACATTCAGTACAGTTGTTGTTGTCATCAGCAGCAACACAGCATTTTTCGGCAGCCAGGCACAAAAGTTATGAGGTCACTTTGTTGTCTAAAAATAATATTACCATTAAAAAATGCCTCCTGTTAATTTGGAAACATTATTACCTGCAATAGGTGATTCTGATGAGACCCCTGACCATGATTGTGTTGAGGTTGTAGAAACATGCACCACCCCCAGACCAGATTTACAACAGACACCTTTAGAAAAGGCAGACTATGAGTGGTACACTGATGGTTCCTCCAGTAGACTAACAGACATTGATTACAGAGCAGGGTATGCGATACCAACAGTAGACACCATAATTGAAAGTGCAGCTCTGCCCCCTGGCACATCTGCCCAGCAAGCTGAGCTGTATGCTGTAACAAGAGCATGCATCCTAGCCGACGGGAAAACTGTTAACATTTATACTGACTGACGTTATGCCTTTGGTGTTTGCCACGATTTTGGCCAGCTGTGGCAGTATTGTGGTTTCATAACAGCAGCAGGGCACCCCTTCCAAAATGGACTTTTAGTAAAGAACTTGTTAAAAGCAATACTGCTACCCAACAGCATAGCAGTCATAAAATGCGAGGCCCATACAGGGGCTAACATCAAGATAGCCAGAGGAAACGCCATAGCTGACACAGCAGCAAGAGGGAGCATGTTACAGCCAGTACATATGGTGCCCCAATGGCAAAAAGCATTCCAAAAATTCAGCTTATTTAGAGACAATTGTTGCTAGATGATGTGAAGGAAGCACAATGGTCTGCAACACTAGCTGAGGAAAGAGTGTGGACTGATGCTGAGTGTTTGCAAAATGATGAGGGATTATGGGTCCACCAGGATGGGAGACCTGGGGCTCCACGTAGTATGTTCCTTCCCCTTACAAGGCTTGCTCATGGACCCACTCACATGGACCAAGGGGGATGAATGAGCTAATTAGACAGGAATGGTTTGCACCAGGGATAACAGCCTTCACTGCACAATTCTGCTCCCAATGTCTTGTCTGTGCCCAACATACTAAAGGCCGGTCCCCTGCTACACATGATCACTTACCAGTATCACAGGGGCCGTTTACCAATGTCCAAATAGACTCTGCCTATATGCCCCCAGTGAATGAATTCAAATATTTAGTGGTGTGTGTGGATCAATTTTTAAAATGGGTGGAGGCGTTTCCAACAAGGAAGAATAATGCGGCAACTGTGGTGCGATGCTTGATGAAAGATATCAGACCCCGATTTGGGTCTCCCAGGGCATTAATAGCGACAGAGGGGGTGAATTTGTGGCTGCAGCGGTGCAAAAGATGTGTGAATGTTTGGGAATAGAGTGGAAACTGCATGCACCTTACCACCCCCAAAGTTCAGGACAGGTGGAGAGGATGAACTCCACTATAAAAAATAGATTAGCAAAAACGACTGATGCAACAGGCTTGAAATGGCCTGATGCGCTGCCTTTAGTGTTGCATGCCATAAGGGCAACTCCATCTAGGACAACCCTTTTGTCCTCCAATGAGGTACTGATGGGGCGGCCTATGTCTGTAGGGTTGAGGTTGCCTCTCCCAGCATCTCAAGCAGCACTGCTGTGGGCAGATGAAAACATTTCTGACTATGCTATAAAATTGTCATCAGTCTTGAGGCATCACCATCTCCAGGTGAAGGAAGCTTTGCCCCATCCGTCCTTACAGCCTACACATCCTTTTAAAGCTGGAGACATAGTCATGGTGAGAAAAATAAAAGATGTTTCTCTTAGTTCTAGGTGGACTGGACCACACCTCATACTCCTGGTGACGCGGATGGCAGTGAAGGTACCGGGACGTCCTGAGTGGATTCACGGCACTAGGTGCTGATCCGCACCAACAACAACCAAGACCGATGTGCCTGCAACAGAAGAGCACCTGCAACCTGTGCAGCAGCGCAACATACCAGGAAAGGGGAAGACAGACCAAACCATTCCTAAGAATCACACTGAGAGCTCCTCATCAAGTGTCAGGTGACACTAACTGATGCAGTTGAGGGAAGCACACAACGTAATCTCGGAGAAAGGTGATAGTCACACTTGCAGAAAAATAGGCTGAAGAGGACAAGGCAGGGCAGGTCCATGAAGCGGCCCCTGAACAAAACGACTGCAGACCAGTAGGAGAAGCAGAGGACAGCACACTGCATGCCATTGCTTCACTGACAATTAGAGAAAGTAGCTTAGAACTGAGTAACAGAAAGACTTCATATCTATATCTATAACTTTTGCCGTGCTCCAGCAATTCTGTAGTAAAAGCAGCTATTCAATTTCTGCAGTTAAAGTTCTCCCTCCTACAGAGCAGGAGCTAGCCAACAGATATCTTAGAATACAACAAGATGTAGAGGAAGAACATAAAGAAATGTTTGATTTAATGGCTATAGACCCATAACATATGAATGCATTGGATACTAGCATATCATTTTGTCTATGTTTAAATAATGAATACCTCATAGGTATATACCTAGATGACAAAATATGTGTTTCATCTAAACAAAATGTGTAATGCCATCCGAAGATATGTATTTTATTGATACGCTATTACTATGCTTCTGCAATGTATATATATATTTTTGCAATCAAGTATGATATTACTATCAAAAAGGAGAGATTGTTGTGAAAAATATATATTCACATGTATGTACCTATAGATATGATACTTTAGTTCCAATTCTCTCCTCCATTATCTGAATCCCACTAAGACTTCCCTACTGACCTCTCTGACACCTATGCCAGTTGTACAAACAAACCTCTCCAAGCCACGTTGTTAAGTTTAGCTCGGTCTCACACTTTTAGTTCAGCTAGTCAGCAACCCAGCCCCCTTTCCTTTAGGGACCACCTGTTGTCTGTTGTTCATGCTCACACTGCATTATGTATATTTTTACACTATGGACTTTAAGTTTTGTGTATGCAGCATTTCTTTTGTATGTGCATGCCCATATTTGGACTGTGTCCCCTTTTGGGGTTGTGCTGTGACAGCACTTATTAAAATATATAAGTGCCTGACTTATATGCTTCAGGGCAGAAGATGCTAGCTTGTAAGACGTAACACTGGGATGTGCCTCTGCCTTATGCCTTGGCATGGCAATAAACCTTGGCAGCTCAAGACACATTTCATCTGTTCCGGAGACTTGCCTGGTGTGTTTTCTTTGCGCCACTCTGGGGAGGGTTGAAAAATAGTTTCCTAACAGGGACGACTGTCAATGTGACCTGGAGTCCTCTTGGCAGTAAAGTGTTTGTCTACCCATCACTAATATTTTCTCACACTCTTTCTAGTGAGGTCCCTTGTCCTGCAGGGCTTCAAACAATCTCCTGTCAATTACTGTCCTGAACCCCAGAACTACAATACCTGTAAAAGCTAGAGATGAGATTTTGCATTTTTGAATTTTTCACTCCCCAGATTGAACCATTTAGGCCTCAAGGTTAAATGAAACATGTTTCATCATCCAATCTTTGCTGCCATGGTTGTGCACTCTGTTTCTGCATTTATAACTAAAAGGTTTTGGCTGCAATCTTATATTATGTGCAAAAATTGTGACATTCCTTGGTTTTGTAACCAAACCTCTGAAAGAAAGCTATCATTTGTGTTTGTGCATCAACATTGATCTCTGGTAATGGATTTCTCAAGGAAAATGTAATGACATTCATATATAGTAAACAGGGTAGTAGGATTATATATATATATATTGTAGGAAGTTGGCTCTGCATGTACTATTTCAAAGTAAGAAATAGCATGCTCAGAGTCCAAGGGTTCCCCTTAGAGGTAAGATAGTGGCAAAAAGAGATAATTCTAATGCTCTATTTTGTGGTAGTGTGGTCGAGCAGTAGGCTTATCAGAGGGTAGTGTTAAGCATTTGTTGTACACACATACAGGCAATTAATGAGGAACACGCACTCAAAGACAATTCCAGGCCAATAGGTTTTTATATAGAAAAATATATTTTCTTAGTTTATTTTAAGAACCATAGGTTCAAGATTTACAAACAATACTTTAAAGGAAAGGTATTTCACTCAGGTATCTTTGGAACTTTGAATCAACACAATAACATGTACAGTTTTGGCAAAAATGGCAATAAGCTATTTTAAAACTAGACAGTGCAATTTTCAACAGTTCCTGGGGGAGGTAAGTATTGGTTAGTTTTGCAGGTGAGTAAAGCACCTACAGGCTTCAAAGTTGGGTCCAAGGTAGCCCACCGTTGGGGGTTCAGGGCAAACCCAAAGTTACCACACCAGCAGCTCAGGGCCGGTCAGGTGCAGAGGTCAAAGTGGTGCCCAAAACGCATATACTTCAATGGAGAAGGGGGTGCCCCGGTTCCAGTCTGCCAGCAGGTAAGTACCCGCGACTTCGGAGGGCAGACCGTTGGGGTTTTGTAGGGCACCGGGGGACACACAAGTCAGCACAAAAAGTACACCCTCAGCGGCACAGGGGCGGCCGGGTGCAGAGTGCAAACAGGCGTCGGGTTTGCAATAGGTTTCAATGGGAGACCCAGGGGTCTCTTCAGCGATGCAGGCAGGCAAGGGGGGGCTTCTCGGGGGAAGCCACCACCTGGGCAAGGGAGAGGGCCACCTGGGGGTCGCTCCTGCACTGGAGGTTGGATCCTCTAGGTCCTGGGGGCTGCGGGTGCAGTGTCTTTACCAGGCGTCGGGTTCTTTGAAGCAGGCAGTCGCGGTCCGCGGAGCCTCTGGATTCCCTCTGCAGGCGTTGCTGGGGGGGCTCAGGGGGGTCATCTCTGGCTACTCACAGGATCGCAGTCGCCGGGGAGTCCTCCCTGTAGTGTTGGTTCTCCGCAGGTCGAGCCGGGGGCGTTGGGTGCAGAGTGGAAAGACTCACGCTTCCGGCGGGAAACGTGTGGTCTTTAAAAGTTGCTTCTTTGTTGCAAAGTTGCAGTCTTTGTGGAACAGGGCCGCTGTCCTCTGGGGTTCTTGGTCCTTTTAGATGCATGGTAGTCCTCTGAATCTTCAGAGGTCACTGGACCCTGGGGGACGCGTCGCTGTTGCAGTTTTTCTTGAAGTGGGGAGACAGGCCGTTAGGGCTGGAGCCAAAGCAGTTGGTGTCTCCGTCTTCTCTGCAGGGCTTCAGGTCAGCAGTCCTTCTTCTTCTTCAGGTTGCAGGAATCTAGTTTCCTAGGTTCTGGGGAGCCCCTATATACTGAATTTAGGGGTGTGTTTAGGTCTGGGAGGGCAGTAGCCAATGGCTACTGTCCTTGAGGGTGGCTACACCCTCTTTGTGCCTCCTCCCTGACGGGAGGAGGGCACATCCCTATTCCTATTGGGGCAATCCTCCAAAATCAAGATGGAGGATTTCTAAAGGCAGGGGGTCACCTCAGCTCAGGACACCTTAGGGGCTGTCCTGACTGGTGGGTGACTCCTCCTTGGTTTTCTCATTATCTCCCCTGGACTTGCTGCCAAAAGTGGGGGCTGTGTCCAGGGGGCGGGCATCTCCACTAGCTGGAGTGCCCTGGGGCATTGTAACACGAAGCCTGAGCCTTTGAGGCTCACTGCTATGTGTTACAGTTCCTGCAGGGGGAAGGTGTGAAGCACCTCCACCCAGAGCAGGCTTTTGTTTCTGTCCTCAGAGAGCACAAAGGCCCTCACCACATGGGGTCAGAAACTCGTCTCTCAGCAGCAGGCTGGCACAGACCAGTCAGTCCTGCACTGAACAATTGGGTACAATACAGGGGGCATCTCTAATATGCCCTCTGTGTGCATTTTTTAATAAATCTAACACTGGCATCAGTGTGGGTTTATTATTCTGAGAAGTTTGATACCAATCTTCCCAGTATTCAGTGTAGCCATTATGGAGCTGTGGAGTTAGTTTTTGACAAACTCGCAGACCATATACTTAACATGGCCACACTGTACTTACAATGTCTAAGAATAGACTTAGAAACTGTAGGGGCATATTGCTCATGCAGCTATGCCCTCACCTGTGGTATAGGGCACCCTGCCTTAGGGCTGTAAGGCCTGCTAGAGGGGTGACTTACCTATGCCACAGGCAGCATTTTGTGTGCATGAAATCCTGAAGGGGATGCCATGTCGACTTTGCCTTTTTCTCCCCACCAACACACACAATCTACAATGGCAGTGTGCAGGTGAGGGGTCCCTTAGGGTGGCACAACATATGCTGCAGCCCTTACGGACCTTCCCTGGTCACAGGGCCCTTGGTGCCACTGGTACCTTTTACAAGGGACTTATCTGTGTGCCAGGGGTGTGCCAATTGTGGAAACAATGGTACATTTTGGGTGAAAGAACACTGGTGCTGGGGCCTGGTTAGCAGGGTCCCAGCACACTTCTCAGTCAAGTCAGCATCAGTATCAGGCAAAAAGTGGGGGATAACTGCAACAGGGAGCCATTTCCTTTTATATATATATATATATATATATATATATATATATATATATATATATATATATATATATATATATAAATTCACTTAAAAAAACAAAGGCTACAGGGACGTTATAGTTAGGATCTGAATTTACTTGCACAAAACCATAGAAATTCAACAGTTATAGTTAGTTCAAGTACCTATAACGTGTGCCCTAAGATAACTATAATTTGCGCCCCCGGTAACTATAACGTATCTGTAAGGTTTGGATTTTTTATGTGAATTTCTATGTTTTTTTAAATTCCATTTCCTAACTATAACATCCCTGTAACCTTTGTTTTTTTCAGTGAATTTCTATGTTTTCTTTTTACCGTAAAGTATTTTTTAATTACTATATGTTAATCCAGCCTTCAGTTGTGTGCAGCAGGGGTTGGCTGCAGGGTCTAGCCACGCAGGCCTGGTGGCCAACCCCCCATAACTACCAAACCCTGCGCCAAGCATGGCCTTTGGCTATGCATGGTGGGGTGTGGCTGCAGACCAGACCCTGCTGCCACCCCCTATAACCATCCAACTGTGCATGCATAAGTGTCTGAGTGGATCTGTCAGTGTGTGCATGAGTACCTCAGTGGGTCTGTCAGTTGTGCATGGGTCTCTGAATGAGTCTGTGAGTGAGTGCATGAGTCTCTGAGTGGATGTGTGAGTGGATGCTTGATTCTGAGTAGGTCTATGAGTGGATGCATGAGTGTCTAAGTGTGCCTGTGTGTAGGTATGTGATTGAGTGTGTCTGTGATTGGGTGCATGAGTGTCTGAGGGGGTCTGCGAATGGGTGTGTGAGGATCTGAGTGGATCTGTGAGTTGGTGTGTGAGGATCTGAGTGGGTGCATGAGTCTCTGATTGAGTCTGTGAGTGGGTGTGTGAGTCGGAGTGGATCTGTGAGTGGGTGCTTGAGTCTCTGAGTGGGTCTGTGAGTGGGTGCGTAAGTGTCTAAAAGGGTCTTGAGTGGCTGGGTGAGTGAGTGGGTGTCTGAGTGGGTGCATGAGTTTCTGAGTGACTTTGTGAGTGGGTGTATGAGTGTGTCAGTGGTTCTATGAGTGGGTGCATGAGTTTCTGAGTGGGCCTGTGGGTGTGTGACAGTCTGAGTGGCTCTGTGAGTGGGTGCGTGACTCTCTCAGTGGGTCTGTGAGTGGATGCATGAGTTTCTGAGTGAGTCTGTGTCTCTCAGTGGGTGTGAGTGGGTGCATGTGTGTCTGAGTGGGTCTGTGAGTGGGTGCATGAGCCTCTGAATGGGTCTATGAGTGGGTGTATGAGTGTCTCAGTGGGTGTGAGAGTGGATGCATGATTCTATGAATGGATATATGAGTGGGTGTATGAAAGTCTGAATGTTTTCTGTTTTGCCCTCTTCTGCTCTGTTCTGCCTTTTCTGCTCATTTTTCTGCATCTGTTTTGCCTTTTCTGGTCCTTTTTCTGACCTCTGTTTTTCTGTCTTCTGTTCTTTTTTGCCTTTACACCTCATGTTTTGCTACCCTCTGTTTTGCCTTTCCTGCTCGATTTTCTACCCTCTATTTGGCCCTTTCTGCTCTATGTTCTTCCCTCCCTTTTGCCTTTTCTGCAAATTTTCTGTCCTCCTCTGCTCAGGGGAGGGAGGGCTGTGCAGCCCTCCTCCCATAGGGCTTTCCCGAAATGTGATGGGGGAAGGAGGCCACACGACCCAACTTTCCAGGCTGATTTTGGCCTCCGGACCCTATCCCCAGCGGTGGCCATGTCTCCTGGGTGCACTTTGGCAACTAGTGTGCAGGATCAGGACCACGGGTGAATCCTAAAGGCCCCCGTGGTCCCAGCCAGCTCCCTGCCTCCTGTAGGAGCCAGTATTGCTCTAGTTTCATCTCTTTCCCTGCCCACTTGCCTGCAGGCAGGTAAAAAGATGAAACCTCCGCTTCCAGTGGGCAGGAGCACTTTGACAGCTCCCACTCCCTGGAACAGGAGTGTTTGCTTTTGCTTGATGGGAGTTGTTGGCTCCCGCCAAGCAAAAGCAAACAGCTAAGTCTAAGGGCACGTCGGGTCATAGCAGGTGCCAGGCCGGGGGGTGGCGGTCCCCAGGGCCATTAATTCCTCCAGGAGGGGGGCTGACTTCCTTTACTTTTCAGGGCCAGCCCTGGGGAGCTATTGGTCCCAGGGGCCATATGTGGCCTGGGAGGGTGACCAAGCAGCCCTCTGCCATTGCTTTAAAAGTATTTGGCCCCAGAGAGGTGGTGGTCCCGAGGCCCCCCTTTAGACATTATTTGTCCCAGGGTGGTGGTGGTTCCCAGGCTCCATGAGGCTTCCCCACTACTGTTCCTTCATCCGCAGGGATGGGGTGGTCCCTGGGGTTTATAGAGTCTCAGGCGGGAGAGGGGGTTGTTGTATAATTTCCTTTAACTACTGTTTGACCAACAATCAATTTTTAATAACTACTTTAATGTCTTTTGAGAATTATGAATTTGTATAATGTTTTTTAGTAACCAAATTGAGTTTGAATTGCATTGGATTGGAATGGAATAATGTGTGTGATAGCATGTACCAGGAAATTCTTGGCAAAAACACATATTTCTAAATTGCCATTACAATGACAGAGCAAAGGAGGAGGGGACAGTATTAGTCCCTTTTATGGCTATTATAGTTTAACAGGCATTGGAAAGACCAATTTGTCGCATATACAAACGCTATTGGCTTTGGCAATGTGTATTGCCATGTTGTACACCAGTGTGGCTGCTATTCAACATGGCTAAAAGTTAGTGGCATGTAGTGTCAGAGTGGAGCGGGGGAGTAGAGTGTCTTAGAGTGGATTTGTTGGAATGTCGTAGAGTGGAGTAGGAAGAGTAGAGTGTCATAGAGTTGAATAGAGGCGAGTAGAGTTCAGTGGATCAGTGGTACAGAGTGTCGTAGAGTTGAGTGGAGTGGTGTGGAATAGGATGGAGTGGTTTGGAATGGATTGAGGTACTGGGGTTGATTGGGTTGGAGAAGAGTGGGGTGGATCGGGGGCAGTGGTGTGGATTGGTGGGGGTGGATTGGATTGGAGTGGGGTGGAATGAAATGGGGTGAGGTGGATTTGAGTGGGCTGGATTAGACTGGCTTGGGGTGTGTTTGGATTGGGGTGATAGAGGTGAAGTGGATTGGATTGGGGTGAGCTGGGGTGGATTGGACTGGAGTGGGGTGGATTACACTTGAGTGTGACTGATTAGATTGGAATGGAGTGGGTGAGTGGATTGAATTGGAGTGGGATGGATTGGATTGGAGTATGGTGGATTGAATTGGAATGGGGTGTGGTGGACTGGATTGGGATGAGGTGGGCTGGATGGATTGGAGTGGGGTGGTCTAGATGGATTGGAGTGGGGTGGATTACACTTGAGTGTGGTGGATTAGATTAGAATGGAGTGGGTGAGTGGATTGAATTGGAGTGGGATGGATTGGATTGGAGTATGGTGCATTGAATTGGAATGGGGTGTGGTGGATTGGATTGGGGTGGGCTGGATGGATTGGAGTGGGGTGGGGTGGTCTAGATGGATTGGAGTGGAGTGAACTAGGATGGGGTAGGAAGGACTGGATTGGGATAGAATGGGTGGACTGGAGTAGAGTGTGGTAGATTGGAGTGAGTGCAGTGGATTGGAGTAGGGTGGAGTGGATTGGATTGGATTAGATAGGATTGGAGTGGGGTGAACTGAAACTTGGTGGGGTGGTTTGGGTTGGGGTGTGTTGGGCTGCAGTGGAATGGATTGGATTGGAGTGAGGTGGGTGGATTGGATTGGATTGGTGTGGGCTGGATTGATTAGAGAGGGGTGCACTGGATTGAAGTGGGGTAAATTAAGGTGGTTTGGAGCGGGATGGAATGGACTGGAGTACGGTGGATTATTGTGGACTGGATTGGACTGGAATGGGGTGGATTTAAGTGGATGGTATTGGAGTGGGGTGGATTGGATTGGAGTGAGGTGGATTGAGTAGTGGTGGACTTGATTGAAGTGGGGTGGATTGGAGTGGGTTGGATTGGAGTAGGGTTGGTTGGATTCGAGTGGGGTGAGATGGGATAGATAGGAGTGGGCTGGGTTGGTTTGGAGTGGGCTGGATTGGAGTGGGGTTGATTAGACTGGAGTGGGGTGGAATAGACTTGAGTTGGGTGGATTGGACTGGAGTAGATTGGATTGGGGCAGGGTGTATTGGATTGGGGTGAGGTGTATTGGATTGGAATGGTGTAGATTGGACTGGGCTGGGTTGGGGTGAATTGGTGTGGGGTGGACTGGATTGTAGCGGGGTGGACTGTGGTAGATTGGAGTGGGGCGAATTGTTTTGGATTGAAGTAGGACAGATTGGATTGGGGCAGACTATACTGGGGCAGATTGAAATGGATTGGAGTGGTCAGGTTGTTTTGGGCTGAAGTGGGACAGATTGGAGTGAAGCAGATTGGTCTGGAATGAAGTGAGGCAGATTGTTTTGGATTGGAGTGGGGCAGATTCAAGTGGGGCATATTGTTTTGGATTGGAGTGGGACAGATTGTTGTGGATTGAAATGGAGCAGATCGGAGTGGGGCAGATTGTTTTTAATTGGAATGGGGCAGATTGGAGTCGGGGGGGATTGAAGTGAGGTGGACTGGAGTGGGAACAGATTGTTTTGAATTGGAGGAGGCAGGCTGGCGAGAGTTAGATTGTTTTGGATTGGAGCTGGGCAGTTAGGGTGGAGCAAACTGGAATGGGGCAGTTTGTAATAGGGTGGATTGGAGTGGGGTGGATTAGATGAGAGTGTGGTGGATTGGGATGGAGTGGGGTGAATTGGATTGGGGTGAGGTGGATTGGATAGGAGTGGGGAGTATTGTTTTGGATTGGAGTGGGTCAGATTAATTTGGACAGGAGTGAGGCAGGGTGGAGTGGGACGCAAGAAAAGTGTTGCATCAGGACCGATGCACCACTTTCTTGTACATCTGCCCCAGAGCATGAAAAGTATGCAGAGCATGTAAATCTGCGCTAGCGAATGCACTCGCAGGCTCTACCCTAAAATAAAAAAAACAGGAGATAGGCTGTCATAGCTCATAAGCAACTGCCTCAGAATGTACCATTAGGTCACCCCACTTCGATGAAATACAGTGGGTTTTGTTACACAAGAAAACAGCAAGACAGATATAAGGTATGAATGCACATTTTGCAAAGCCTTTAACTGAGTAATAGCAACAATGGAGGAATGCTTGTTCATTTTCGACTTCACTTTACAAGTTCCTACCGGGAAAAAAAAGAAAGAAAAGAGAAACCCAGAAAAATCTAAACACTGATTAGCTCCTTGATTAACAAGACATTGGACAAAATGGGACGGTGAAACCTGACACATACTTTACTCAGACTTGAAATGGAGCAGGGTATTGTGTAGAATAATTTGAGAAGCAGAGGGAAAAGGGATTTAATGCAATCTGTGGTGGAGATAGTTGCCCCTTTCTAAATTACCAAAGGGAGCTAACGTTCATTAGTATGAATGAATGGCTCGCTTCAATCAAAAGGAGCAGAGAGGGGCTGGTGCAGCGCGCAGGGGGCAGGAAGGGGGGGTCTAAAATTAATTAAAATTAAATGTAAAAAAATAATAGAATAAACACTTACCTTTTCCACGTCGTCCCGCAATGTGCTTCTCTTGCCTGCGTGCAGCCTGTGGAGGCTCTCTCCAGCCCGGCAACTGTGTTGCTGGGCTGGAGAGAGCCTTCTGTGCATGTGTGTTTGGCTGGCCCGAGACGGCATGCACAGTGAGGGACAGTGCTGAGCCCTCAGCCCCTTTCACAATGAGGGGATAATAAACTATGTTTATTATCCCCTACGCTTATTATCCCCGCGTTGTGAAAGTTTTGCAGCTTCTGCTGCTGGCAGGGGTGGGGCGACGCTCTTCCGCCCTAATGGAGGAGCCGCCCCTGGAATTCACCTAGGCCCGGTCTGAGAACAATGATAGTTTCTGGACCTATTCCTGAACCAGAAGGGGAGCATCAAAGGCACCCTCACAGCGACAGGGGATGATCACCCGTCACGTATTTCATGAGTGGACTGTGGTGGTGGCAGCATATCATGTTAATGAATTGTAGGGACAGGCCATTTCACCTGTGAGAAATGAATGCATGCCCCCCAGCCTATTAAGGTAAAAAAGTTGTGCTGCTCATGATGAGCCCACAATCCGGAACGTATCATCCCGTTTTATCTCTGCATGTGTGCTTGTGTTAATAGTTTGCTGGGATACAGGCTTGCAGGTTTCATTTTGGAAACCCACAGCCTGGATCAGAGTACAAGACGGAAGGGAGGTTGCTTTCTCCACACAGCGTGAGTATTGGTGACATCTCCTAGCTGAGAGGGGGAGCACCCGAAGCTATGGTGAGGAAAGAGGAGACAGCTTTCCTTAGAAGGGACAGGGTCCTTTCTGATACATGAGACTGTAAAGGACTCTGTCTGCAGCTGCCATTTCGTTAATGGCAGTAGGGCCAGGATAATGGCTGCAGTATCTGTTCTTAGTGAAATGAGGATGGTAAACTGGCCCCAACATGTGAAAGGGGAAATGACTCAAACTGGTTCCAAGCAAGCACACCTGAAATACACATCCTCCTTCTGTGAAACCAGTATTCAAATGGCAGTGCAGACCCATTGTTAGTTGTTGTGGTCTCGTCTACTGAGCAGAGGGTACACCGCAGAGTACTCTGGGACCACTACACAGCCAAGAGTTGTTGTCATATTGATATCTAACTTCCCAGAGGCGAGGGGGCATCATCTGGAAACTGATCTGGGTGCCCAGACATCTTGCCTGTGACCGAGAGGAGGTAGTGCCAACCAGGCAGGAGGAACAGATCGTGCAAGGGTGCTGTAATTGGTCCTAGCATAGGGTCCTTCTAACAGAGACTTGCTAAGCAGGAGCACCGAAGGAAATACAGAACTGCCAGATTGGGCAGGGCTAATATCCTCTGGACTGGCGTGCCTGTGTGTCGGGCTCGACTGAAGCTGGGATAAATGCCTTTTGGTAGCCTGTGTGCCATATAAGTGGACTGTGTGACCACTGCACTGACAAGTGTGCTGTTGGGTTGGGACCAGTCTAAAAGACTAACAGGTATATTTAAGAAAAGTAGCGCTGTATCATATGCAGCACCACTTTTTCTGCACCCCTTAGCACCCCCCTAACTCCACAATGCGTGCGCCATACTTAACATACGGTGCTCCACGGCGGTAGTTACGGAACTAGCATCAACATTTTTGACGCTTTGCAGGATTAGCATCAAGAATTTCGACGTTAATCCTGCAAAGCACCTAGAGGCCCATTAAAAACAATGGGAGCCTCCTTTTAACACCTGCTATGTGCAGGTGTTAAAAATGGCGAAAACAATTGCGCTAATAAATCTTTTAGATTTCTTTGCACCATTTTTTCAGCCCCCCTTGCATACATTATGCCTGGCAGAAGGCATAATGTGGCGCAAGGGGTTACAAAGTGGGGCAATGTATGCATTGCGCCACTTTGTAAATATGGTGCGGCAAACAAATTAACGCTAATGTGCTGTTGGATGGCGATAGGGGCTCTTAAAAATGCCCCTAAGTTATTCAAGAGCTACCCAGAGGGCGCCTTGTGAAGAATCAAGGTTGTTGCCTTGAGGCACTACATGCCGAAGATAGAGGGGGTCATTCTGACCCTGGCGGTAAAATCCGCCAGGGCCAACGACCGCGGGAGCACCGCCAACAGGCTGGCGGTGCTCCCTTGGGCATTACTGCCGCGGTCAGAAACGGAAAACCGGCGGTGTACCGCCAGTTTTCCGCTGCCCTGGGGAATCCTCCATGGCGGCGCAGCTTGCTGTGCCGCCATGGGGATTCCGACCCCCATACCGCCATCCTGTTCCTGGCGGTTTTGGCCGCCAGGCACAGGATGGCAGTATGGGGTGTCGTGGGGCCCCCGTAACAGGGCCCCACCAAGATTTTCAGTGTCTGCCATGCAGACACTGAAAATCGCGATGGGTGCAACTGCACCCGTCGCACCCCTTCCACTCCGCCGGCTCCATTCGGAGCCGGCATCCTCATGGAAGGGTGTTTCCCGCTGGGCTGGCGGGCGGCCTTCTGGCGGTTGCCCGCCAGCCCAGCGGGAAACCCAGAATACCCGCGGCGGTCTTTTGACCGCGCAGCGGTATTCTGGTGGTTCCAGCCAGGCCGGCGGCTTCCGCCGCCGGCCGGGGTCAGAATGACCCCCAGAGTCTGGTATCCACTGCCCCGAAGAGTCGTCAGTTGCAGGAATGTGGCCAGCGTAACATAAGAAGAAATCATCTAGTTCTCAATGGAACACCAGAGTGAGCTGCAACACAAGTCAAGTCCCCATCAGAGTACCACAGTAAACCGTTATCTGCTGCTGCCACTCACAAGACAGACAGCTACAGAAGGCTCTGGCCTTGAGTGACGTGTAGCATGGCCTGCTGCTGCGCATCCCCTGAAAGGACTGCTGAGTGCTGCGTAGAGGCTGCTCGAAGACCGTTGGGCAAATCTTGCCACCATGGGAGGAACGAATGGAACCACGCACTTCTTCTGGACTGCTGCATGCGACATGGAGGCTTTCCCCTTCTGCTGGTGAGATCCTGCCAAACCTTGGAATATGTAGGGCTTTGGAACATGCCACTTCTGACCCATGAGAAATGCTATGGACGAAATGCGTCGGGTGGGAGCTTTTTGCTTTAAATTAAACCACACATAAAAGCTTGAAGTGTGTCTGCAGTTGTTCCTTATTTTGAAGAACCAGTGAAGGCAATATATATACAGGGATTGCAGAATTATTAGGCAAATGAGTATTTTGACCACATCATCCTCTTTATGCATGTTGTCTTACTCCAAGCTGAATAGGCTCGATAGCCTACTACCAATTAAGCATATTAGGTGATGTGCATCTCTGTAATGAGAAGGGGTGTGGTCTAATGACATCAACACCCTATATCAGGTGTGCATAATTATTAGGCAACTTCCTTTCCTTTGGCAAAATGGGTCAAAAGAAGGACTTGACAGGCTCAGAAAAGTAAAAAATAGTGAGATATCTTGCAGAGGGATGCAGCACTCTTAAAATTGCAAAGCTTCTGAAGCGTGATCATCGAACAATCAAGCGTTTCATTCAAAATAGTCAACAGGGTCGCAAGAAGCGTGTGGAAAAACCAAGGCGCAAAATAACTGCCCATGAACTGAGAAAAGTCAAGCGTGCAGCTGCCACGATGCCACTTGCCACCAGTTTGGCCATATTTCAGAGCTGCAACATCACTGGAGTGCCCAAAAGCACAAGGTGTGCAATACTCAGAGACATGGCCAAGGTAAGAAAGGCTGAAAGACGACCACCACTGAACAAGACACACAAGCTGAAACGTCAAGACTGGGCCAAGAAATATCTCAAGACTGATTTTTCTAAGGTTTTATGGACTGATGAAATGAGAGTGAGTCTTGATGGGCCAGATGGATGGGCCCGTGGCTGGATTGGTAAAGGGCAAAGAGCTCCAGTCCGACTCAGACGCCAGCAAGGTGGAGGTGGAGTACTGGTTTGGGCTGGTATCATCAAAGATGAGCTTGTGGGGCCTTTTCGGGTTGAGGATGGAGTCAAGCTCAACTCCCAGTCCTACTGCCAGTTCCTGGAAGACACCTTCTTCAAGCAGTGGTACAAGAAGAAGTCTGCATCCTTCAAGAAAAACATGATTTTCATGCAGGACAATGCTCCATCACACGAGTCCAAGTACTCCACAGCGTGGCTGGCAAGAAAGGGTATAAAAGAAGGAAATCTAATGACATGGCCTCCTTGTTCACCTGATCTGAACCCCATTGAGAACCTGTGGTCCATCATCAAATGTGAGATTTACAAGGAGGGAAAACAGTACACCTCTCTGAACAGTGTCTGGGAGGCTGTGGTTGCTGCTGCACGCAATGTTGATGGTGAACAGATCAAAACACTGACAGAATCCATGGATGGCAGGCTTTTGAGTGTCCTTGCAAAGAAAGGTGGCTATATTGGTCACTGTTTTATTTTTGTTTTGTTTTTGAATGTCAGAAATGTATATTTGTGAATGTTGAGATGTTATATTGGTTTCACTGGTAATAATAAATAATTGAAATGGGTATATATTTTTTTTTGTTAAGTTGCCTAATAATTATGCACAGTGATAGTCACCTGCACACACAGATATCCCCCTAACATAGCTAAAACTAAAAACAAACTAAAAACTACTTCCAAAAATATTCAGCTTTGATATTAATGAGTGTTTTGGGTTCATTGAGAACGTGGTTGTTGTTCAATAATAAAATTAATCCTCAAAAATACAACTTGCCTAATATTTCTGCACTCCCTGTATGTTACCTAGTGGCGGTCACCACTAGGTGGTTATAATTAGGACCATGTTTCCATAGAAAAAGCGTTTTTTGACTTGCCTATATCTTTGGCCATTTGATTAATCGTCACAAAATTTTCTTTAAAAAGTGTGCCTGTGATTCTTGTTGCACACGGAAAGTTTTGTGGTGATCTATCAAGCGGGGTCTGAGAGAAAGGGGGCCAAAAAAGTTTTGTTTCCCGTGCTAATTCTGATAGGACGTTTAAACATGACTACATCCCGAACCACTGGGTGGAATTACACCAAACTCGGCACAAAGCTAGCTTTTGGTACACAGATTGTGCTTTCGCTTATTTGGTGTACATCCATTCAGTAGTTTTTGAGAAATTTAGGTAAATCCAAATTTCTTCATCTCCGGCCCGTCAACTCCGTGATTATTCCATGAATATTTCAAGCGAAAAGAATCTCTGTAATTGGCTGACCGCAACCTGACTAGAAAGTTCCAGCTGCCATTGTATTTCAGGGGACCTGGTTCCCAGGGGTGAAAATCCTAATTGAAGGTGGCATAAGAGGTCAGGCTGACGCTACCTTGACCTCAAGGGTGTGATATAGGTATGTTTTAGGGTCAAATTGTGGGTTTAAAATAATTTTGCGTCACCATGCGTGATATTCATGAATATTCATGAATTTTCACAAATTTCACAAATTATTTGCAAAATATTTGTGAATGTGAAAAAATGTGCAAGAAAAACCACAGACTCTTTCATACACTAATTCATTCACTCATACATGCACTCAGAGACTCAAGTGCCCACTCACACACCCACTCAGACACTCATGCACCCACACAGACCCACTCATAGGCTCACACACTCACTTTCAAACCCACTCAGACACTCATGCAGCCACTCATAGATCCACTGAGAGAGACAGGCCCAGTGACCAACCTGTGCTATGCACTGCCAAAGGCTGTGGGTTGCGTGGTTATATGGGGTTGGTTGTAAGGCCTTCTGACCAACCCCCAGCGTTCAGAAAACTGAACTATAACATCCCTGTAACCTTTGGTTTTTGCAGTGAAGATATAAATATATATATGGCTAAGGGTTTTCTTTAAATTTTTGAGGTGTTTATAGGGTTTAGGGAAGGGTAGGGGTATAGGATGGTAAGGGTGATTTTAGGTTAAGGGAATTTAGGGATGGTTAAAAGTACTGAGTGGTAAGGATGTTTTTAAGGTTTAGAGGTGGGTAAGGGTATGAAGTGGTAAGGATATTTTTAGGATTTCAGGGTGGGTAAGTGTATTGGCTAGTAAGGGTATCTTAGGGTATAGGGGTGGGTAAGGGTGTAGGTTGGTAAGGGTGTTTTTAGAGGTTAGGAGTTGGTAAGGTTATAGGGTGGTCAGAGTGTTTTTAGGGTTTGAGGTGGGCAAGGGTATAGGGATTTAGGGGGGTTTGAGGGTTTAGTGGTGAGTAAGAGTATTGGTGGTAAGGCCGTGCACAGAAGGAGGTTGGCTACAGGTCCGGGCCAGCAGCAAGGACCTATGGCCAACCCACCTGGGGGGCAGCCAACCCCATGCTGCACAAGGTCTTTTATTGTGTGTATCGTGGGGTTGACAAAGGGCCTGGTTTGTAACCTGGTCCTCCATCCAACTCCCCACAGGCAGCCAAACCCATGCTGCACAGAGCCTCTGGCTGTGTGCTGTGGGGTGTTTGCCAAAGGGCTTGGCCTGGTGCCAGACCCTGTGGCAAACCCCCAGTCGGCTGTTAACCCCACACCGTGCACAGCCTTTGGCGTTTGCAGGGTAGGGTTGGATTCATGTTTCAGGGACTGCCTTCCCTGGTGAAAATCATATATATATATATAGGTATATATATATATATAGATATATATATGGATATATATATATAGATATATGATCACTTAACACGGCGTAACTCATCGGCTCCTGATCGCCGGTGCTGCCGATATCGGACTCGCCCCACGTGTCGAATATTCACACTCTCCTTTTGTTCTTCAAAAAGGATACGGCACTCCACAGTTGCTAAAAAATAATTTATAGACACGCAAAGAAACGCGTTTCAGCGTTTATGCCTTTGTCAACCTCGCGGTTGCCATAATGAATTCCCCTTATATACCACATGATCGGTTCTTCAAATCAATTTATTTCTTAAATCTCATTTGATTTTTATAAAACAGCCAGTATTCAGAATCAATAATGCTATACTTAATTTCTCGGATAATGATACTTCATTACACATTATTTTGGCATATCTCTAACTCCACTCGTAAATCCCTCTAAACAAAACAACATAACGATATGGATAGTCATAAAAGTGTTCATATTGTTACATCACCATTACAATAAATACTAATTACTTAAGCTTAAACAAATACAGCACCCTATATATCCTGAATAATAAATACTTTCTACAGTTCATTGATTCATACATGATATTACTAATATAATCTTATGATTTTCATTTCCACGTTTCTACTATCCAAAAAAAAAAAAAAAAAATATATATATATATATATATATATATATATATATATATATATATTTGAAGAGTGAAGAGTATGGGGGCTTGCGGCCCCCTCCCTGACCGCTAATTGGTCCCAGGGACCCCACCTATACCCAGGGCCAGTTCCAATCAAAAGGGGAGCAGGGCCATGTGGCCTCCCTCCCCAAGCCTTCAAAGGCCCAGAGGGCTCTATCCCATTGGGTCAAAATTAATCGGGGAGGGTAGGGCATGCAGACTCCCTCCAGAGCCTTATTAGGCCCCGGGACCCTATCCCCTGGACCCATTCTTTTTTTTTAAAGGAGCAGGGGGGCCCCCCTTCCCTGGCCTTCTCTGCCCCAGGGGCCCCAATCCCCGGGCTCAACCAGGGGAGGGGGCTGCATGCCCCAAGCCTTATTATGCCCCAGGGACCATATCTCAGAGGCTCCATTACATCATAACAGGGAGGGGCGGCTGCATGTCCTCCCTCCCCATGCCTTATTAGGCCCTGGGGATCTTATCCTCTGGGGCTGTGTTACATTATAAAGAGAAGAGGAGCTGTGTGCTCTCCCTCCCCTCCTCGAGTCTTATTATGCCCCTGGGGCCCCATCCTCCAGGGCCAAGTAACTAATAGAGGGAGAGGGGCAGAAGGCCCCCTCCCTGAGACGTATATAGCCCGGGAGACCCCATCTCCCAGGGCCCAACTGAATTATCTAGGAGAGGGGGGATGTAGCACCCTCGAGCCATATTCTGCCCTGTGGACACCATCCACAGGGTCCAATTTATGTATTTAGGGAAAGAGTGGCACTGAGCCCCACCCCATGGGGCCCAATGTATTAATAAGGGGAAGGGATCACACGGCCCCCATCCCTGAGTCCTTTCCAGCCCTGGGGATCCCATCACCCACAGCCCAATTTAGTAATTTAGGAGAGAGACGTGTGCACCACCTCCCCAAGCCATATTCAGTCCCAGGGACCGCATTCCCTGGGGGCCAATGTATAAACAAGGGGATCCAATGAATATTTAAGGGTAAGGGCCCCCATCCCTGGGAACAAAATCTTCTAAAAAAAGGGACCAGGCACCCACTCCAAGCCATTTTGGCCTGTTGGACCCCATCCCCGGGGCCCAAAGTAAATTAATATGGAAAAGGGGTGTGTGGCACCCTTCCTGAGGAGTATTCTGCATGGGTAGCCTATCCCCCAGACCCGGGCCTTTTAAAAAAAACAAAGGGTGTGTGTGGCACCCCCTCCTTGAGCCATTATATGCCCCAGGGAGCCCACCCTGATGCTGAAATCCTTTACAAAAGAGGAGACGGGCTGCATGGCCCCCTCCCTGAGTCATTATAGGCCCGGGGAGCCCAACCCAGTGCCCAAAATTCTCAGAAAAAGGGGAAATGGGCATAATGGCTTGGGGAGGGGGCCACGCTTCCCCCTCCTCCTATTGAATACGAACCAAGGAGTGGGCTTACCAGGGCCTTTAATGGCTCGGGAGGAGGGCCAAGTGACCCCCTACCCTTAATGAAAGAAAGAGGCCCTGACCACCATTTTGCCATTTTTTTGAGTTTTTTGCAATCCTGCAGGACTCCCACAGAAGCACAGAAACAAATTGCCAATTTATTTTCATTTTGGCCCTGGGATTGTCCTTCTGGGTCTCTCACATGGGTTCTGTGGGACAGCATAATCCTACCTTGCCCCCTTACATTTTTCTTTTATTTAAAATGTCAGGATAGTGCACTCAATCCCCAAGTCCTGTAGGGGCTGCCAGCAACCCTTTTCTGATGTTGCTGACAACCAATAAGAGTGCTCGCTCCTGCAGGAGTCTAACTCCTATAGGAGTTAATTGGGCCAAGGGAAAATCAGCTCCCTGGACAATCAGAATGCTCTATTTTTGAACTGGTGCTCCCACCAGAGGCTCTCAAGCCTCTTGCAGAGGCAACCATTGAGATTTACAATTTTTTGTACCTCAATTTCTCAAAAACTACTGAACAGATTTATACCAAATCACACAACCGCAGTCTGCGGTTGAAGAACTAGCCTCCTGTCAAATTTGGTTTAATTCCACTCAACATTTTTGCTGTAGCCATTCCTAAAGATGTCTATGGAAAAAGGACAGAGATTTTGCATTTTGGAACTCTCCTTTTTTCTGAGCCCCTGCTGGATAGATAACCCTGAAACTTTCCAAGTACAAACTAGGCACAAAAGACTTTTTGGGAATATTCTGTGGAGATTTGTCACACGGTGCCAAGGTTATTAACACCACAAAGAAGATAATTTCCTATAGAACGCTGACCTAACTATAACTACCCAGTGGCGACCGCCACTGGTTAATATATATATATTTTGTGTGGTAAAGGATGCGTGGTAAAAGCATTCTCTGAAAATTCATGTATTGTAATGAGATGCAACCATATAGACTCACACCTGTGAACTGGTTGAATATGCATGATTGAAAGTGTAGTGAAATTCTATGTTTTTGTGTGATAAAGTACTTGCTTTTTCTACAATAATTAGCACTGGGCTGATAATTGATCTTTTTGTGCTGTTGGGGGTGGTAGTGATTGTTGAGCCTCAGTAATCCCACATTACCCTATGAATTCTGTGACTGCTTGCCTACGCTACTACTGAGAGTCAAGTACAGAAAAGGTTGTACTTGGTCCAGTTTGCAGATCTATTTTAGGGTTGGCCCGAGGACAGCAGTTGTAAAAGGTCTTAACCCCCACAGCTGTGGCCCAGTAGCCCCTGCCTTCCCCAAGGCCTTCTGAATGGGGTTTAACTTACTTTTTAAAAGTTGACCTTTTTCAGCCTATAACAACTGTGCCTTACTAACAGGGTTCAGGGTTGTGTAACTGTGATTGGCTTTCCATTTGTGACTTCTTTCCACACATGGGGACAATAGAGGCCAGAGTATGAGGAGAATAACTCTTCCCGACAGGATGGACAGAAAGGACTTGTACCCTGCTGTGGATGCACTTCAAAGAGCCCTGCCTGAAAAACACACAAAGGAACCTGATACCAGATCTGCCCTTGCCTTTGTCACCCTAGACAATTTGGAGCCAGGACAAGGGGAAGGGGAAGAACTGACCAGAACCTGTTTTGGGGATAAACCAGGAAATTACCCATACAAAGGCTGGCCCCAGGTATAAAAGTGGCACCTTCATAACCTCTCATCAGAAAACTCCTGGACCTGTGGAAGATTCGGAAGAAGGACTGCCCTGCTATCTCAAGAAGAAAGAATGAACCTGTACTCCTCTGGAGTGACTAGAAGGATCAGTTCTCTGGCCTCCTGGTTGAGCTACAGGGACACAAAAAGCTTTCAGATGCCTTCCTGCAATTGGCTGAGCAGCACAAACTGGACCTGCCAGGACCTGCCTGAGCCCTGCTGTTGACTTCTGCTGTCTGCTGGAGTGAGGCCTGATCCCCAAGAGGTGCACCCCCAAGGTCCTGGATGCTTGGCTAGCATCAGAGTGTACTTTTCCAAAACTCCAGGGGTGTAGATTCAGGCAGGGTGTTTGGGGTGTTCCATATCCCTTATAAATGTATTTTCTGAAAAATAGTTTGGTACAGGTGTTTTCAGTTGGGTATGGTGAGGTGTCTGATTTCACAAGGAATTTTTACAAACTGACAAAAACATGTAGTTTGATATTATATGTCAGCGTGAATGTTGGAAATTCTGAAGTTCACACCCCACCAATCTTACTGACCAAGCTACGCTCTTGCAAAACTTAAGGTGAAGATCCAGAAGTTTTGGGATACTAGCAACCACAAAATGGCCTCTTTGCACCAAGAAATGACTGCCCTTGACAACTGCCAACGCGAAGCTCTAGCAGGACTTGCAGTTTGCACTGGCAGCGACTGTCCACGATGACCGCCATGCAAAGCTCCAATCAGACCTGCACTTCACCCAGACTGTGACAGCCATTGTCAACCGCCAGCACAAAGCTCCAGCGTTGAAAGGCTCTTTGTGCCAAAGCAGCAACTGTACATGATGCCCAACCTGTCCCTCGCACCTACAACGACATCCACCAATGCAAACAGCAGATCTTAGAGTGAACTTGAGAAGGTAACTCCCCAGTGGGATGAAGCTGGTCCCTTTTTCTGACCCACACTCAATTGAATTTGGCAAGACCTTGTGACTTTACCATGGCCCAGTGTGACCACATAATCTTGAGGAGTGCTTTGTGCTTTTTGGGGCTATTTTCACCTAAAACTGCAAACCAAAATCATATGTCCCTTTCTAAAGATTGAATTTTTGGCATTTTTGTGTCATTTTATTTGTTAACATTTCCTTTATTTTTCTAAATTGGTTTGTGATTTTCCTTGTGTTGTGTTTTTGAGTGTTGCATAGATACTTTACTCATTGCTCCTTTACACTTTACAAACTTATTATACTTTATAGTTTTTATACTTTACCCATTGCCTCTAATTTAAGCCTGACTGCTTTTGTCCCCATCTAATTGAGAGTTGAGCACAGGTTTATTTACTGATGTTTGTGGCTCACCCTGACCAGGATTATGTTTATTACTTGTGTGGGGCTTCCACCCCCCTCAACTAATAACCCAATTTTGTACACCTTGTAGTGGGATTTCTTCCAGACTAGCATCAAATTGTGTTGATCTTAAATGTTTAAAAGATGAGTAGAAGGCCAGGACACAAGAGCCAACAGTAAAGGAAATTGAAGACATCAGATGTTAATTATATGCAAAGGATGGAATTGCAAAGATTTGTTTCGATTCTTAAAAAACATAATGAAGCATACTAAGCCATCGTGCATATCATATTATTTTATAATATTGTAATATTTGTGTCAGGAACTATTATAGCTTGATTCTTTGTTCTGGGTTGTAGACCTTTTCCTGATTCAACTGTGGATATTTTATTCAATATTACAAGTCTTTTTATCAAGTACCCCCATATCCACCCTTTCAATTAATTTTAGAGGTGCTGAATGTTAGAAACAATTCATTTATCAGGGCATCCCAACATAATTAATTAAAGAGAACTTCTTTCCTCTCAAGTACCTGTACTGTCCTTTGTGAGTTTGAAAGCATAGTCCTCTTCCATTTGATTTTATTTCACCCTTTCCACTTTCTTTTACTTTGAGGTGCCTCTTTTCTCTTCTAGGTTTTCCCCTTTCTTTGGTTACACATGTTAATCATGTTGGTATGAGTGACAAATATAGAATATATGTTTGTTTAACGCCATTTCAACGTTAAGATGAAGGGGGTCATTACAACCCTGGCGGACGGTGTTAAAGCGGCGGTAAGACCGCAAACAGGCCGGCGGACAAAAAAAGGGAATTATGACCCTGGCGGAAACCGCCAACAAAGACAGCCACTTTAACACACCGCCCGCCACGGCGGTACAGACAAGCAGCACGGTGGTCACCGCCAACAGACAGGCGGGAGACAATGTACCGCCCATAGTATCAGAACACACCAATCCGCCACCTTTTCCGGGGCGGATTCACCGCGGATAAAAACACGGCGGAAACAGCTTTTGCTATGGGAAAACGCTCACCTGAACACACTCCACGAGGAACGACGACTCCATGGAGCCAGAACTCCAAATACTACCTGCCCTTGTCTTTCTGCTCCTGTACGACCAACAGCGACGTAGGCGCCGAAGATACCGGTGAGTACTGCACCTACAACACAGGGGAGGCAAAAGTTAGGGGGACACCCACCAAACACCCCCACCCTCGCATATCACAACATACACAACATACACACCAATGCAGTCAAAAATATCACATGAACAACCCACAATCCCCCCGGAAGAATGCAAAGACAAAGCGAATTGCGGTCAAACATTGTAATGTGCCAATATACATACAAAAATATACTGATATATATCTCGAAATCTGTCATAATTATATATACAATACAAGAAGTAGTGCAGATATGTACACAACAATGTCCGTGCACCAACAGTCCAAAAATGCATGGGCGAGGCCCACAATAGATACCTGACCAAAATCCGAGAGAACAATGCCGGGGCATCAGATAGAAACACTACAGGCACCTCAGGGGGAAGGGAAGGGGGGGCACCTCAGCTACATGAATGCGAAGCCAGATCCACGACAGGGCTCCATGCCCATTGATGTATCCTGGGGAGTGCAACGCCACAGTCTCTCAAGTCTCTACAGTGGGTGGGTTGCCCACTGTGCCATCCTGGGGAGTGCAAAGCCACAGTCTCTCAAGTCTCTACAGTGGGTGGGTTGCCCACTGTGCCATCCTGGGGAGTGCAAAGCCACAGTCTCTCATGTTTCTACAGTGGGTGGGTTGCCCACTGTGCCATCCTGGGGAGTGCAAAGCCACAGTCTCTCAAGTAGATGCAGTTCTCTACTGGTACTGGGTGGGACTGGTGCCCAGACAGGATGAGTCTCCCCGTGAAAGTTCCTGTCCTGTCACTGTCCCAGCTGCACATGGGATAAGGATGCCTGATGTGGCGGCCTATTCATACCTACACGGTCTTTGCTATGTTCAGCGGTGCTTTGCCATGGCGGTCTTTGCCCTGTTCAGCAGTGCTTTGCCATGGCGGTTCAGGACTGTTCAGCGGTGTTTTCACATGGCGGTCTGTGCCCTGTTCAGCGGTGCTTTGCCATGGTGGTTCAGGACATTTCAGCGGTGCTTTGCCATGGCGGTCTTTGCCCTGTTCAGCGGTGCTTTGCCATGGCGGTTCAGGACTGTTCATCGGTGCTTTGACATGGCGGTTCTGATACTGACATTGGTGTGTGGCATGACGATCTCCACACTGGACATTGGTGTGTGGCATGACGATCTCCACACTGACGTTCCATTATTGCCCAGCGGGGCTGTGGCATCCTGACCAGTAACGATACTTGGGCCCTCCTGGGCTGTGACTCTGGCGGTGGTCTCCTGACCAGTGACGATACTTGGGCACTCCTGGGCTGTGACTCCGGCGGTGGTCTCCTGACCAGTGACGATACTTGGGCCCTCCTGGGCTGTGACTCTGGCGGTGGTCTCCTGACCAGTAATGATACTTGGGCCCTCCTGGGCTGTGACTCTGGCGGTGGTCTCCTGACCAGTAACGACGGTGCTGGCGGTTTTATCTGGACCACCGGAAATGATGGCGCACTTCTCCGCCGTGACACTCACAACAGGCTGGGGAGACTTCCTCGGGACCTTCCCCACCTTTTTTGGAGTTACAGCTGACTCACCAATCGCCTTCGAACCCATTTCAGTTGTAGTCCCACCAGGAGTCTTGACATGGTACCGTCGTCCACTCTCCAATTTCAGAGACTTTACAGGGGGTGGGCTGACAGTGCCTTGGCTCTGGGTCCTACTGCCTGCCCTGGTGGACGGTGCACTCCAAAAATCTGGAACACGCACCACTGGTACTGGAGGCTTTTTGGCTGAGGCGCTACGACGGGACTGATGAATTGGAGGGGGGGGGCAAAAAGGTCAATTTGACATAGGGACAGTTTCTGACGGACACTGGGATGGGTATTTGGAGGGGGTCTGGGAGTGGAGGAAGAGGAGGTGGTTGTAGGAGGTGTCACTTTAGGTGTTTTGGGTGTAGGTGCAGGTACTGGAGGCTGTCGTGAGGTGGATGGATGTTGGGTGAGTGATTGCCGGCGTTTGTGTACTTTGGGAGGGGGTGTCACAGACACACTGGGAGAGGACACAGGGGATGTGTAAATGGCAGTGGGGGGGGTGAGTGCAGGTGAGCGGCTTGTGGTGCTGGGTGTCCTGGTGCAAGTCCTAGCGCCTGTAGATGTGGTGCATGCAGGTGTGTGTGTAGACGAGACTGGGAGGGAGGAGGGAGAAGAGGAGGAGGGGGACACAGTGGAGACAGTGGATGTTGCTGTGTCTGTATGGGTGTGATGCTTGTGTGAGTGCCTGTGGTGTGTGTGGTGCCTATGTTTGCTTGAGCTACTTTTGGGTGTTGACTTGTGTGCATGCTGGTCTGTAGGTGTGCTTGGGATGGGCTGGGGTACAGGGGATTGGGTCTGGGTGGAGGAAGTTGGAGGGGGGAGGCTGGACACAGGGACAATGGCTGCCATCAGTGCTGAGGCCAGAGATTGCAGGGTTCGCTGAAGGACAGCCTGACCAGAATGAATGTCCTCCAGGAATGCATTACCGTGTCTACACCCTGGATGGCATTCACAATGGTAGACTGCCCAACAGTGAGTGACCTGAGGAGGTCAATGGCCTCCTCACTGAGGGCAGCAGGGGTGACAGGGGCAGGGCCTGAGGTGCCTGGGGTGAAGGTGATGCCCCCCCTCCTGGGTGAGCGGGCACGGGGCGAACGCTGAGGGGATGCTGGGAGGGCCGTGCTGGTAGGGGAGGTGGCGGCTGTACCTGTAGAAGTGGGGCGCACAGATGGTGCCGCCACCACAGGGGAGCTCACATCGGCGGACGAGTCAGTGTCACTGGTTGGTGATCCTGTGGCCGACGTGAAGCTCCCCTCGCCCTCTGTCCCACTGGTGCATTCAGAGTCTGTGGTGTGGCCCTCCATGGCCATGTGGGATGCAGCTCCCTAGTGCTCCGGTGCCACTGTACCTCCGCCTGATGATGCTGATGTACAAAAGGACAGGGAGAGCAAGAAAAGGGGGGAGACAGAAGAAAGAGAGTTTTAGTGCATGGCATACCGCTACCGTTGGCGGACAAGACAGACGCAGCAGCCCCATGCATTACGCCATGCTCCTGCCATCTGCACATGCAATTTCTGGGATATGGCCTACATGGCAATGGTAGAAATCTGCGCACATGGATGGCAAAGGGGCAACTATACATCAACCACATGGCCTACATTACGGAGGGGCCTTGCCTACCTAACTCGCCCTGGCCTAGGGACACCCACAACCCACCTCCACCACCCAGTCACCTCCACAGAATGAGGTTGTACTCACCCCCTTGTGTCTGCTGTGATGTCCTTAAGCGCCCATCCAACTCCGGGTAGGCCACCACCAGGATCCGGAACATCAGGGGGGTCATGGTGCGACGGGCACCCCTCCCACGTTGGGAGGCCATCCCCAGCTGAGCCTCCGCCGTCTTCTTGCTGCAGCGGCGAATGTCCTCCCATCTCTTACGGCAGTGGGTGCCCCGTCTCTGGTGGGCCCCCAGGGTCCGGACTTCCTTGGCGATGGCACGCCAAATGTTCCTCTTCTGGTGGGCGCTGACCTACATGACATGCACAAAGAAAGAGGAACAGTCATTACCTACTGCACCGTCAATGTGAGTGGCCCCCTCCCTACTCTGGCCATGTGGCCCATTCATTCCCATGCATTTATGTTCTATGTACTCTGCACCCTTCTCTCTTCCAACCAGCCCTCTCCACCCAGGCATAGCCCATCCAACGTGCTCCCTGTGTACTGACCTGTTGGTCTGGAGGACCGTAGAGTAGCATGTACTGGGGGAGGACCCCATCCACAAGTTTCTCCAACTCCTGTGCAGTGAAGGCAGAGGCTCTTTCCCCAGACGCAGCAGCAATTGTCGCTTCCAGACCGAGGTCACAGGAGCACTAGCAGTGTAGGTCCTCTCCTGTCGAAGGTCAGGTATCTAGTGATTGAAGAGATAGAAAATGGCGGTGACGTCCGCGGCGGGGCGCATGATCCCCGCCGGCGCACCTGTTCATTGGCTCCTGGGACCCATAGGGTCCAATGTTAACCAATGCAGCATTGCGCCGCGCTCTACGACCGCCTACCGCGACGGTGTCCAACGCCAGCGCAGTTACCCCACAATTCCATTGTCCCATTTTAGAGGTCAGGCAGCCGCCATTTCAGGGGCCCACATGGCTTCATTTACTACTGCGTCACACATAGCTAGGCCTATAATCAACACACATACAGGAAGGGGTTTTGTGAGTGGTGTAGTCTTGTGTGTAACTGTGGGTACATACCTGGAGGAATAGTGACTGGTTCTTCGCTGTTGTCCTTCTTAGGCACCGTCAGCTGGGACATATGAGAAGATGGCGGAATCCTCTGGTGTACCGACCGCTGGTGGACCTGTTGACAATGGAAGAAAGACATTTGATCGTGACCTACCGGTTTGACCGTGCCACAATCCAGGAACTATGTACCCAGTTGGAGCCAGACCTGATGTCACCAATCCGCCATCCGACTGGAATCCCCCCTGACGTGCAGGTGCTGTCAGTGCTCCATTTCCTTGCAAGTGGGTCATTTCAGACTACTGTGGCCATGGCATCAGGGATGTCCCAGCCTATGTTTTCCAACGTCTTGTCCAGAGTGTTGGCTGCCCTGCTGAAACACGTAAGGAGATACATCATTTTCCCTGAGGTGGAGGATTTGCCTACAGTTAAAGGTGACTTCTATGCCCTTGGACATATCCCCAACGTCATAGGTGCTATTGATGGGACCCATGTAGCTCTGGTCCCCCCCCAGAGGAGTGAACAGGTGTACAGGAACAGGAAGAGTTATCATTCGATGAATGTCCAGATGGTCTGTTTGGCAGACCAGTACATCTTGCAGGTAAATGCTATGTTCCCTGGCTCTGTGCATGACGCCTACATCCTGTGGAATAGCAGCATCCCTGATATGATGGGTCAACTCCAGAGGCACCGTGTATGGCTATTGGGGGACTCTGGTTACCCCAACCTTTCGTGGCTATTGACCCCAGTGAGGAATCCCAGGATCAGGGCAGAGGAACGTACAATGAGGCCCATGGGCGGACTAGGAGGGTGATCGAACGCACCTTCGGCCTCCTGAAGGCCAGGTTCAGGTGCCTCCATATGACAGGTGGGTCCCTATTCTACTCACCGAAGAAGGTGTGTGACATCATCATCGCCTGCTCCATGCTTCATAATTTGGCATTGCGAAGCCAGGTGCCTTTTCTGCAGGAGGATGATCCAGATGACCGTGTTGTAGCAGCTGTGGAGCCTGTGGACAGTGATAAGGATGAAGCTGAGGAAGATGAAAACGACAACAGGGAGTCAGTCATACAGCAATATTTCCAGTGAGACACAGGTGAGTACATTTTCAGGTTTAACATTACATTAACTTTCACACGTCTACCTCTATCCTGTACCTACATTTCACTCACTATTTGTTAATTGAGTTGTTCCCTTCCATTTCAGTTTCACAAATGTGGTAACCTACGTGTCAACAGCTTGCACCCTTGAAAGGCTTGTGATGTGTGACATTGGTATGTTGGCCTTCCAATGGGTAACCCTTTTTGACACTGTAATTGACAATACAAAGTTGAAAATCATAGACTGACTCCAGTTTTATTAGTTTTTCAAGGGTGTTTATTTAAGTGCAGAAAAATGAAGGGGGGTTGTGAAATCGGGATGGGTTATGGTGGAAGAATGTCCATAGCAGAGTCCAGTCTTTTACTCTCACAGGTACATTGCACATCTGGCCATTGGAAGTGGAGCTGGGGCAGTTCCAATCTGGACAGGGTAACAAAGTGGGACAGTGGGGGGACAATCAGGGTAGTCTTATTTCCTGGCGGGGGTCTTGCCATCTTGCTCTGTCCTGTTCCTGGATCTCAGGGACCGCTTTCGTGGTGGTTGTCCGTCTGCATGGGGTGGGGTGCTGGTGTGGTGGTCCTGTGGCTGGGCGTCCTGTCCACTAGCGCCGGCGGAGGTGGTGGGCATTTCATCGTCGTGGCTAGTGTCAGGGGCCCCTTGGAGTACCACGGTGTCCCTCAAAGTCTTTTGAATGTCCGTCAGCACCCCTACAATGGTGCCCAGGGCGGAGGCGATGGTCCTGAGCTCCTCCCTGAACCCCAAATACTGCTCCTCCTGCAGATGCAGGGTCTCCTGCAACTTGTCCAGGACCGTTGCCATCGTCTCCTGGGAGTGGTGGTATGCTCCCATGATGGAGGAGAGGGCCTCGTTGAGAGTAGGTTCCCTTGGCCTGTCCTCCCTCTGTCGCACAGCAGCCCTCCCAGTTCCCCTGTGTTCCAGTGCCTCCATCCCCTGGACCGTGTGCCCACTACCACTGCCCCCAGGTCCCTGTTGTTGTTGGGGTGGTGGGTTAGCCTGGGTGCCCTGTAGTGGTGGACACACCGCTGATTGACCTGTCCTGGGTAGGGAGGTATGGGCCCGCTGGATGGGTGCTGTGATGGTGTTACCAGAGGGTGGAAGTTCGGTGTTGGGCTGTGGCTGGGCAAGGGGAACCGACTGTCCTGAGGCCCACGATGGTCCGGGCTGGTCATCAAGATCCAGTAGGGCAGAGCTGCTGTTGTCACTGTGGGGTGGAGTGGTGTTGTCTGGACCCTCTGGTGTGGTGGCGTTCCTTCGGGCTCCTGCGGGGGGATAAGTACATGATTATTGCATGTGTGTGTTTCATGGTGTGCAATGGTTGGGTGTGCGTGTACCCCAGTGCAGGCATCCCTGTGTGGGGGCTTGTGTGCTGATGGCTGGGGGGTGTTCTGGGTATGTGCAGTGGGCATGCTTTAGTGATGGGTATCCATGCTTAGTTGTGTCATGCAGGTCTTGGGGTTGGGATGGGTGGTTGGTGTTATGGGTACATTAGTGAGGAGTTAGGGTGATAGGGGAGGGTGTGAGGGTGGGGGTGTGTGATTGCATGCAGGTAAGGTGGGGGATATGATAGTTAAGATTTAACTTACCAGTGTCCGTTCCTCCAACGACTCCTCTGAGGCCCTTAGGATGCAAGATGGACAAGACTTGCTCCTCCCATGTTGTTAGTTGTGGGGGAGGAGGTGGGGGTCCGCCGCCAGTCTGCTGTACCGCGATGTGGTGCCTGGAGACCGTGGAACGCACCTTCCCCCGTAGGTCGTTCCACCTCTTCCTGATGTCCTCCCTATTTCTTGGGTGCTGTCCCACGGCGTTGACCCTGTCCACTATTCTTTGCCATAGCTCCATCTTCCTGGCTATGGATGTGTGCTGTACCTGTGAGCCAAATAGCTGTGGCTCTACCCGTAGGATTTCCTCCACCATGACCCTGAGCTCCTCCTCAGAGAAGCGGGGCGTCTTTGGCGTGACATGGGGTGGTGTGGGTGAGGTGTGGGGTGGTGTATGTGTTGTTTTGTGCGTGGATGTTGTGTGGGTGATGGTGTAGTGTGCCTCTGTGTGATGGGGTTCTCTATTCTGTGCTGTCTCTCTATGGCGTTCTCTCTAATTGTGGGTCGTAGGGGTTTGTGGGTGATGTGGGTGTGTGTTTTATATTGTGTTGGATGTGTGGGAGTGTTGTTTGTATGTGTATCAGGTGTGTGTATTTGGAATTGTCCAATGTGGCAGTGTTTTGGAGCTGTGTGTGTATTTTGAGCGCAGCGGTGTGTACCGCCAATGGAATACCGCGGTTGAAAGACCGCCGCGTGGATTCGTGGGTCGTAATGGCATGGGCGTGTTTCTGCTGGCGTGGAGGTGGAGGATTTGTTTCCGCATGTTTATCGCTGACCTTTGGTGTGGCGGTGTTGTGTGGGTGTCTGAATTTCGGCGGATTCCGTGATGTGTGTCATAATAGCTGTGGCGGGCTCCCGCCGCCGCGGCGGTGTGTTGGCGGTCTTCTGCACGGCGGTAAGCACCTTTTATCGCCAATGTTGTAATGACCCCCCAAGTCTGCTAGAATATATTCATAGTATTTATTCCGAATTGCATTTTCTGTTTTAAAATAATTATTGAATTATGAAAAAAGTTTCAGGAAAGCTAGTAATTACATTTCTTGTTAATTATTATTAGTTAAAGGGCATGGCTTCACATAATGAAAATAAGTGAAAAGGCATGAAATTAGTTTCTGCTAATTGTTCATTCCACAATGATCAGATAATATTATATAGTTAAGAACTGAGGCCCATATTTACTAACATTTTGCATCAAGCTCACGTCACTTTTTGCACAGCCTGATGCAAAATGTATGTCTGGATTTACTAAGGCACCCAAAGACCCATTTGCTTGGTTTTACATGGCTCCTTTGCGTTGGACAGGACCTCCAAGGATGGACCATTGGCATTCCATTCATCCACTAATACATTTTGCTGCAAACCCAGATTTACTGAAGCTTGTAAACCTGGGTTCGCACCAGTATGATGAACCTACTCGAGGCTGGCATAACAAGGGGGAATATCTTTATTTCTCCTTGTTACTTCTTCTTTGCAAGTGTGCTGTATTCTGCAGCATACCATACATCTAAAGAGGAATATGCCTCAAAAGACTGTTTTTTTTTCCGCTGGAAAGCATACCTTTCTCTACAAAAACAATCCTGCCCACAATGCAAGGACCCTTGCACCATGGTATAGGTCCTAGGCAGCAACAACTACACCAGCACAGGGAGAGAGCTGAACAGCACCATATCTTTGTAAATATTGACCAGTTCAGCACTCTCCCTTTCATGCAACACAATGTGAAGAGCGAGAAAGGAACTTTGTGCCAAGAGACTGACATGACATAGGCTATGCAGAATCATATCACCTATTTTCACTAAAAGCTAACAGGGCTTATTTAGCCTGTCTTTCAGCACAGAGGAGAAAAGCAGAACAAAGGGCAGATTTATGGAAAGTGGCACTGCACTGAATGCAGCGCCACTTTCCCTGCACCCCTTAGCGCCCCCCTACCACTCACATGTGCTGTCATAATTCAAATACGGCGCACCATGGCGTAGGGTAGGAGGCAATATGTCATTTTTCATGAGGCTATTGATGTACTCTGCAGGAATAGCGCCAAAATATTTGCACTACTCCTGCAGAGTACATAGTAGCCCATTATAAATAATTGAAGCCCCCTGTTAACGCCTGCTCTGAGCAGACATTAAAAGTGCTGTACAAAATGCTGCAAAGATATCGCTTAGATTTCATTGTGCCATTTTTTCTGCCCCCCTAATGGGGGAATGCCCCCTTTGCATACATTATGCCTGGCGCATCAATCAAATTAGGCCATTCTTTTGGTGCTGAGTTTAGCTTAGTAAGCCACAAAAAACGGCGCCCAGTTTTTTAACGCCTGGGTCAGGGCAGGCGTTAAGGGACCTGTGGGCTCCGAAGGAGCCCAGAGGTGCCCTCCCATGCCCCCAGGGACACCCCCTGACACCCTTGCCCCCCCCAGAAGGACACCCAAGGATGGAGGGACCCATCCCAGGGAAGTAGAGGTAAGTTCAGGTAAGTATTTTTTTCGTATTTTTTTTGTGGCATAGGGGGGCCTGATTTGTGCCCCCCTACATGCCACTATGCCCAATGACCATGCCCAGGGGACGTAAGTCCCCTGGGCATGGCCATTGGGCAAGGGGGCATGACTCCTGTCTTTGCTAAGACAGGAGTCATTTTAATGGGGGTTGGGCGTCGTAAAAAAATGGCGCAAATCGGGTTGAGGCGATATTTTTGCCTCAGCCTGACTTGCACCATTTGTGGACGCCCATACGCCATTTTCCCCCTACGCCGGCGCTGCCTGGTGTACGTCGTTTTTTTTAACGCACACCAGACGGCGCCGGCGGCTAACGCCGGCTAACGTCATTCAATAAATACGGCGCCCGCATGGCGCTTCAGAATGGCGTTAGCCGGCGCTAATTTTTTGGGCGCAAAACTGCGTTAGCGCAGTTTTGCGTCAAAAAGTATAAATATGGCCCTTAGTGTGTTGTTTGTCTTGTTTGTCCAAGATGGTTGGTGTGTTGTGTGTGTTATGATTGGTATGGTGGATTACCTATGAGTAGACCATTGCCAATTTGGCCAACTTGGAACTGCTCGTTGATATGGGGGTTGGGCGTCACAAAAAATGGCGCAAATCGGGTTGAGGCCAAAATTTTGCCTCAGACCTGACTTGCCCCATTTTTTGACGCCCAAGCTCCATTTTCCCCTATGCCGGCGCTGCCTGGTGTGAGTCATTTTTTTTGATGCACACCAGTCAGCTGCGCCGGCTAACGTCATTCAATAAATAAGGCGCCCGCATGGCGCTTTGGAATGGCGTTAGCCGGCGTTAACATTTTTGACGGACAACTGCGTTGGCGCAGTTGTGCGTCAAAAAGTATAAATATGGGCCTTAGATTCACAAAAGGTATACCAAGTGCTGTTCCATCACCAACCTCATCCCCGTTTCCCAGTATTGTATCTAATCTCCCTGTAGTTTGATGTGCTTTTGATTTATAAATGGGGATTTCAAGAGCCATAGAATATTCCATGGCCCGTTCCCACCCCTACTCCAATCTTAACTTTCCTTTGTGTGCTATTGGCTCTATCTACAATACAGAGCATATCATGGGTCTAATTTTGTCACCCTCACCTAACCTCATTACCACATATGATACTTTTCTTCTATCTGGGAACAATCATTATGTCATATACCATATACGTCTCTGTTACTTTGATATCCCCCTCTAACTTGCCTAAATCTTTCATGGCAATTTGTTTTCAGTCCATGGTCAACCCTACCTACTTCAGTATTTTCAACCAATCTGTTGATACCAGGATCTCACTAGTGGACGATTCATCGACTGGTCTTATGAGGACTTACGAATGGATCTCTGAAGCTATGAATGAATTTATCCCTATGAGAAATAGAACCTTTAAGAGACTGTGACACAGATCTCTGGTTATTTCTAAATCTAGATACAATGAAAACACTTGCAATCAGGTGGATTACCTCTGGTGTAAAAATTATGACACAGACAATAAAATGGCACAATGGGTAAACCTTGGGTCTAGAGAAGGGTGCAATTTTTATTGTTCATAGTCCCTATTATTGTAAGCACACATGCTTAGCATCCAAGGCCACTTAAGCTGTCCTTGAAGTTGCTCAGGAACTTACAGCCACTACCAACACCTTTTGGCAATGCTGTCATCCCCTTTAAATACATTTTGTACATATCCTATTTCTTCTACCTCAAAGGCAGTGACCTTTGCAACGTTTTGTACTTCAATCATGTCTTTTAGCCCTCCAAACCTTTTTTACACCTATGTTTGAAGATGCCCTCCAGTGTTTCTGTTATTCTCACCTGAGGAACTGACCGAGGGCTTGCACATAATTATCTCAAGTTACCGTCTTGATCCATGTCCTCTTGGCCGGTTTGGAAAGACTAAGGTCCATATTTATGAAATGTTTGCTCTGTCTTAGCGTCATTTTTTTTATCTATAGCGGCGCAAACATAACTCCATATTTATATTTTGACGTTAGACCTGTCTAGCGCTAAAATCTAGGACTTAGCATCATTTTTAGGGAGTGCCAATCCACCTTGTGTCTCATCTTGACAATGAGATGTAAGGTAGATGTTCCCTTCCTAAAAATGACACTAGCCCTCTAGCGCCATATTTACCTACAGACACAAAAACTACGTAACCAAAGGAAGCGGACATAAAAAATGGTGCTGTGTCCAATTAGCGTCTTTAATGCCTTTTCAGAGCAGGCGTTAAAAATAGGCCCACACACCACCACTCAAGGAAAACACACAGAAGGAGCATTTGCAACCTCCATGACAACATGGAAGTGTTACTGCTCCAACTTGGCACACGCCACAGACGTCAGCGACAACAACAGAACCCTCCACCACCACCGCAGAAACCCCAAACACCACCACAGCAGCCACAAAGGGAGCGCAGAAGGAGGGAGAGGATCTTCAGACAGCGCACCACCATCCTTGTCCTCAGGGAACAAGATGTAATGAGGATGTACCTACTGAACTGGGAGTCCATTGTACGCCTGCTGCATCAAATTGCACCACATATCACAGCAAAGGTGCAATCTCCCATTACCATTCCACCCGTGACCAAACTCCTCGCTGTCCTCCATATGCCGGCATCTGGATCTTTTCAGATAATGGGTGTAAAAGTGGCTGGTATCTCCCAGTCATCCTTCTCGGTCCTCCTACCTAAGGTCCTGGACACCTCTCTTGCATCTGCAGCAAGAGACCAAACAAGGTTTCTATCAATTTGCTGGCTTTCCGCATATGCTGGGTGCAATGGACTGCACCTATGTGCAACTGGTGCCACCTGCAGCAGCTGAACACCTATATAGGAACTGCAAGCACACACATTCAATCAATGTGCAGGAAATTGTGGACCACCATGGGCTTTTTACCAACATCCTTGCTAAATATCCCAGCAGTGTCTATGATGCATACATATTTCGCCATTGCACTATCAACGAGTAGTTCCAAGTTGGCCAAATTGGCAATGGTCTACTCATAGGTAATCCACCATACCAATCATAACACACACAACACACCAACCATCTTGGACAAACAAGACAAACAACACACTAAGGGCCATATTTATACTTTTTGACGCAAAACTGCGCTAATGCAGTTTTGCGGCAAAAAAATTAGCGCCGGCTAACGCCATTCTGAAGCGCCATGCGGGCGCCGTATTTATTGAATGACGTTAGCCGGCGTTAGCCGCCGGCGCCGTCTGGTGTGCGTTAAAAAAAACGACGTACACCAGGCAGCGCCGGCGTAGGGGGAAAATGGCGTATGGGCGTCCACAAATGGTGCAAGTCAGGCTGAGGCAAAAATATTGCCTCAACCCGATTTGCGCCATTTTTTTACGACGCCCAACCCCCATTAAAATGACTCCTGTCTTAGCAAAGACAGGAGTCATGCCCCCTTGCCCAATGGCCATGCCCAGGGGACTTCTGTCCCCTGGGCATGGTCATTGGGCATAGTGGCATGTAGGGGGGCACAAATCAGGCCCCCCTATGCCACAAAATAAATTCTAAAAAAATACTTACCTGAACTTACCTTAATGTCCCTGGGGTGGGTCCCTCCATCCTTGGGTGTCCTCCTGGGGTGGGCAAGGGTGACAGGGGGTGTCCCTGGGGGCAGGGGAGGGCACCTCTGGGCTCATTCTGAGCCCACAGGTCCCTTAACGCCTGCCCTGACCCAGGCGCTAAAATCCAGTGCTAATGCAGGTTTTTTTGACCCGCCCACTCCCGGGCGTGATTTTTGCCCGGGAGTATAAATCCCACGCACATGCCTCGGAGTCGATTTTTTAGACGGGAACGCCTACCTTGCATATAATTAACGCAAAGTAGGTGTCCACGCTAAAAAATGACGCTAACTCCATGGACTTTGGCGCTAGACGCGTCTAACGCCAAAGTATAAATATGGAGTTAGTTTTGCGTCGAAATTGCGTCAAAAAAATGACGCAATTTCAGCGCAAACGGAGTATAAATATGCCCCTAAATACACAGGGGCACGGGTACATAGATGTACAGGCAACCACAATCATTGCACTTCAAAAACACATACACCCTCATGTACATAACCCAGCCACACCCTGACTGGCACACCACATGTGGAAAGGTGGAGCCAAGTCCTCTTTGTATACAGAAGCTACCCACAAACCACTACAAGTATCCACAGGTTGACAACTAAATACAGATCACAAACACATTACACCAAACAAAGAATGGCCCAGGCATGTCAATGGCATAGGCCAAGGCCATTTTAAGAAAGTCAAACATAGGCACACTCTCACGTAAATCATGGTGTACAAGCATCTGGCAGAACCAAATCAAATGCCACCTAAGTGGTACCATAACCAACTACATATCATCTACATATACCTGACATACCTGTAGTGTGCACATACACCTGTCTGCTGTATTGTGTCGCACACATACGAATACAAAATTGACTGCCATTAAAGACATTGGGGCAGAATCATGAGAAATGGGGCAGCACCTACTCCAGCGCCACCTCACATGTGCCCCTAGCGCCCCCTAAGACCACAATGCCAGTTCCGCATACCAAAAACGGTCCACCATGGTGCAGTTTGTGAAAAAACTATACAAATCATGGATGTCATAGTAGGACTCGGTTGGAGTATAGAGAACATACCTGACCTTACATACACCGTTATAAGGGACCCATGAGAAAAATAGCTGTGTGCCCCATCCCAAAGCCTGCACTGTGATTGTGTAGAAAGTGTCTGTGAGAAATCATGAATTGGAAGCTAGGGGATGCTACTGCACCAAATTACATCATCCTACTAATGTGCGATACACACCCTCCTACACTTGATTGCTGGCACACCCATCATCTGCCACAAAGGATCACACAGTGTCGCACTGCATGCGTAATGCCAAATAATACCATGGATGGCAAAGTCTGGCTTTGTAGGGCAACTATGGTGTCTCAACATCTGACACCATTGTGGTGCATGGAGATGGTAGGTTCCATCTAACAATAGAACACTGCTTCAAAAATGGACTACACAACAGATTTTTCTAAATTATAACCATCATTTTGGGATCAATATGAAAATTTCCAGGTCCTTGAGCCTCTACCCAAGATTGTCATGTCCATCAACACAGGCCAATTAAACCATTTCACAAGAACAGGAACATACACTATACCACAAGCAAGTCTGCGTCACCACTCCAACTAAAAATAACAACTACCGTTGTATGTTCCAAACCACTATTAAGCTTTACCAACACATCTTCTCTCTTTCCTTTGCAGCTGATCAAGGGTATGGCATACAGCCATGAGTTATGATCCCATTTGCCAATCCCACAATGGTGGAAGACAGGGCCTACAACGAAGGGCACAGAAGAACATGCAATGTGTTGGAGAGGACATTTGGGCTCCTGAAATGAAGGTTCAGGTGCTTGGCCCAGACAGGAGGAAGCCTCTTGTATGCTCCACCACTCATATGCAAAATCATACTGGCATGTGCAATCCTTCACAGCATCTGTGTCAGAACAAATGTCCCCTGGGATGACAAGGTTAATGTCCCGTTCGAGAAGGAGGATGATGATGGAGCAGATAATTTGGAATGCGGACAACAGAACACTGCTGCAGGAGTTCGCAGGAGACTCCACATTGTAGAGAACTTTTATACATAGTCACTGGACTAACAACCTCACATTGTAAATAGCACAAATAAAATACTTGGTACCCCATTCTCCTTGGTCTACTTATTCTCCACTACAAATACTATTGGAATGTGACTCAAACCTTAGGGAGCAGGTAAGAAATATAAAGGTTACAAGTATGGTAGCAACATCGTTTGTGATGTAAGAGGGTCTACTGCCTCCATCTCATATTTCAGTTGCATGCAATTCACAGGCATGTGACTCCTGAAGGCCTAGGTCCATGCACCACTACACATATTTTGCCGTCAAGTGGCCAAAGTGCTAATTCCTAGCCTATTCACCACTATAACACCATGTGGACCTTCAGTAATTGTCCATGGATTGTAACCAATGTCAGATGCTGAGCCTGTACAATTTATCCATGAGATTATGTCTTGGCACTGCCATTGGGCACAACCCTGATACATGGTGGACCGTACCTCACGTATGGCACACACATGTTAGCTGTGGAGTGGGCAATGGCTTGCCAGACAAATTAAGCAGCTATGGGTGCAGAAACTCTATCCAAACATGTGACCCATTGTCAGGATCTAAGAATTTATCGAGACAATGCAACATCAAATAACTGTCTGGGCGGAATGTAGGCAGAGTGTGTTACACTCCCTAGGTACATGAGCTGCACACTTGTCACACAAATCTGCTGTCTTTACACATGCCTAGAGGCAAATCCAGATAAACATGTGAAGACTGATTTACCAGTGTATGTCCTAGCTAGCAACGGGTTTGCCAGTATCAACAATGCTTGTCATGTGTCAGCATGTGTACATAGTATGCTCTGTATAAAAGCATCGCACAGCACATAGCAAAACACCACTCATTGTCACTCACATGACAGAACAAGTACATGGTAGCAACAGTAACAATTTATACCATACATGTTTTGGGCTTAAACATCGTAATCAGGTGTGGGATGTGCTACTATGTCCAGCATTGTTCAATAATGTCAAAGACACAACATCAAACTGAGTGGGAGTAAACCTAGCCATGTGTGTTGCATTTGGTTAATGAAAAGTACAGCACTGAGATTATTTCACACCTCAACATCATTTAGTCATGGTAAGAGTTACCTAAGTTGTGGCATGCTGGAAGAAATGCATACCCATGTTCAACGGATGATGTGACTGGACAGCTTAGAGACTCCCACAGATACCTGCAAATACAGCACGGGAGGTCATTTGGAGGCAACATAAGTGCAGTGGCAGGTGTAATGTCATGTCTGCGTGGCACTCAGTACATCTCACAAATACCATCAATGGAACAGTAACTATCAAGTAGCCAGTAGTAGGAGATGTGTACATCTACACAAGTCACATGTTCCATCCTGTCCATGTATGACCAGACAATGTTGCTGTAGAAGAGGTGTGCAACGTGCAAGCAGCCTAAAGAATGGGAGCAATGTAGGAGACGATACATACCTTACCAGTAATGCAGGAAAACATGGAGAAGGAACACACACAGACCAATACTGACTGCACAACACATCAATGTTTACATGTCAACATTTAACATATGTACAGAGAGGGTGGCCAAGTCAGTACATAAACCAGTCATGTTGGTCACTAGCATACCCTGGTATTTGCCCATGGAATGCCACCATGACAGGAGGCAGTGACAGACAACACCATCAGTACCCTGGTACATTTCTAAAATTGAAGTCACAACAGATATACAATCCCTAAACAAGCTACCCATGGAAACAACTAATGACATCAAATAATGAGACAAGTCCCACATGTGCAAGCATCTATAGCTCTGTAAATGAGAGAGGAAGGCTGACATCAAGTACCTCCAGAGGAAATTATGATATCCTGGTCTGTATGATCACAATTGTGCATATGTCTGTCTGTTGGGGAGTGTGCATAGTTCTGCTGGGTAGCAATCACGAAGAGTCTAAATCCCTGCTCAATAAACCCACACACCACTGCTCTGGCTACATAAACGTATGGCATTGTGAGGGGCCTGATGCATGTGCACAGGGGACTGAGTAAACTGGAGAACCATTAACCTGCCCCTTCACATGCAACCATGGGTTTGTGTTGCCATACAAACTCACACAGTTGTGATGATGGGTAGGCTGGCATCTATGCCAGACTGCAGCGCTGCTACACAATGGTATGCCATTGTATGTGACACTCATAACAAAAATGATGTCGCCAAATATGAGTGCTTAGTTGGAAGCATGCACACATACACCACATATCTCAGCATACATGTACCACTATAATGGCTCAGACATGGTAATGTGTATAGATTCTGAACAAAAGGCAACCTAGCACAAAAGTAAGGGCATAGGTATCACAAGATCAGTGACTGAAAGAAATGACCTTCACATGTGTCCTGACATACGGAAACATAGGTGGCACTGATGTGACTACACATGCATTTGTCAAATGCCAACATGTATCCATGCAGGAAGATAGTGATGTGAGGTTCCACATCCCATGAACACACCACTGTGGTCATATGTCACAGAAATGCTTTACACAAACACGGCATACACCAAACTTCATTTACACATGTGTACATAACAATTCCTGCAACAAAGATGCATGGGGAACCAAATACCACACGTGTAGCAGAGCAACATGAAGTAAAATCCAACAACACACCACAGAGTGGACACACATGCACACGCAAATTGCCAGGGGTAACGTGATGTCAATGCAGACCTAATCCATTGAGATCAAATTGTCATGGTAGTCACATGCCCTACCATGTGTTGGACATAGGCCATCATATTTATTGTGTTGTAGGCATGTGTACATTTGTATCTCAGACATAACAATGATGGCCACCCCCAAATTAGTATTTAAACACATATGTACACACATAGCACACATGTGCCAACATGTATGTGGACACAGTGAAGCTACACATGCACATATGCACATGGTATGAGTAATCGCATGCAGCAGACTCATCAACAGACCTATAGATTCAACATACCAATACCACTTTTATGACACTACTGGATAGTCACACATATGTAGCCATACCTTATATATACAACACTGTAGCACAGCCCATTTGACATGGTAAGTGAATCAGGGTGTACTCAAGGCCTACAATGCAAAAATCCATGCAATTCTGTCATGCATCAAAAAGAAAAATGATGCAAACGCATCAAATCCACACTGCAACGTAAGTAAAATGATGCCTGGGCCCTAAGCAGCAAACACACGTTCACAGTCCTTTTAACGCACCATGGTGAAAAATTAACGCATGACCATCATGAGTCAAAAAAATTCACGCATAAACATATACAATACAATTCCCCTAAGCTAAAAGACACCTAGCAGCTGAACGTCTATCACATGTCCATAGGCAATTTCACGCAAAATTAGAAAAAAATTGACGCATGACCGTCATTCGTAAAAAAAAAAAAAAACGCATGACTGGAAACGTGACACACAGGCCCAGGAAGTGATGAAACAGGACATCCTGCCTGCAAAATGGACCGTGAGTTTACTTTAACTTCTGTGTCTTATTGTCTGTGACTGTGTGAGGGTGCGTGGAGCTGGTGATGTAGGAGTTTAGGAGTGTTTGGAGTGTTTATTGGGCTGTGTTCTGTAGGTGTTGTGTTTTATTTGTCTTTAAACCTGTCTTTTGTATTGTAAGTGTACTGTTTCTGTCTCTGTATTGTGGGGTGTTTGTTTGGGGTAGTATAGTTGTTGGGATAGTTGGGTTAGTTGTTTGGAATTTCATTTTTTTGGATGAACTGCATTTCCAGTTCAGTATGTCTGGGAAAGGGAGGATGGAGAGGATGTCGGCCAATAAGCTGGCGGGCTTTCTATAGCTGGTGCAGCACTACCTCCCCATAATGCTGGAACTGGGTGGCCGTGTCATTCTAGGCTACCCCACAGAGGCAAGAAGACTGCGGTGGGGCAAGGTGCTCCACCACCTAACAGGTGGGACAGGAAGTAACGACCACCAACTGAAGTACTGCTTCGTAGACCTCATTACAAGGGAGCTAGATCTGCTGGATCATCTGGGCATAGAGATTGGTGGAGCAGTTGCTAAGTCTCCCATTTCCATACAAAGTCAATATTTTGCATATGCATGACAGTTGCAGATATGGTTGAGTGCTGCATGTAATGGTTGTGGATCTGGACATGCCGTATGCTACTTGTATGAAGAACCCCAGTGCCGCCTTAGGCCTACAATTCAAATGTACAATAATGAAGCTGATGCAGGACAGATGTACCATTTTCCCAGCACAACCATTACAAAGTGTTGCGATGCATGCAGAGGGCAACTCGGTATTGAGTAGCTCCAAATGAGGCCTGCGCCAAGCATCATGTGAGGAAGGGGGGCCAAAACCTGTTTGTAAGGCAAATGTATAAGCCACTGGGAAAAATGAGAAATACCTAAATTCCATATTCATGCATCCTGAACGGCTGCTGAAAGCAGGTGTGATACGGCGACATATAAATGTATGTGATGGGCCCCCAAGTACTCAGCAGAAGTCGTGATGATCTGTTGAGTACATCATTTACCTACACATAAATAGATGCAGTTGGTCCCCCCTGCATCATAATGTGCCTTAATTCTCATTAGGTGCACACATGGCGGGGGTAAGGGGTGCAGGGAGGGCCACAAGGACTGTACTAATGAAATTGGTGCAGCACCGCTGTTGTTCTATCTGCCCCTTTGTGTAATTGGCCAAGGCCATGTAAGGAAGCTTGACCATGTGCTGGGTCCAGACTACTAGCCCTTCCCTCTTCCTGTACATTGTGTATAACATACACCCTATCCTATGTCTATTACCACACACACATGTGGTGAGTCAGTTCCACAGGCTTGCCGCTTCTCATTGAGAGTATGGGCCTGCCCTGCATCTGCTCCATCACTGGCACATTACTCAATAACCTGCATAAACAAATGCATCCTTGGACCACAGAGTAAGTGTGTCAGGGTTGAGGTATATGTCTATGCCCATGTTCTTTTCCTTCCCTGGACAAATATTGGTATACCATGCCAGCAAAGGCAGGCCACACAAAATTGGCAATATATCCATGATTTCAATCAGTCAATGTGCAGGTTGGTACAACTTTTTTCACATGCGTAAACTCCCATAACATTATTGATCATGTGTGTGCCTTGTGATAGCACAAACATATTACTTCACAGAGGATGTATCACAGCATTCCTCAACACTTTGGAATACCCACACAACCCATGGGCAATAGTTTGTCAGTTTGCTGTGACAATGAGGAAGAGGTCTACAACATCTGGGAAGGTTCAAATGCTATGGGTGTCACAATGGGACAGCCACTGCAACAACTATCTCATGCCCCTCAGATGCAATATACAGTGTCAAGCAGTCCCATATGGTCATGGAAGTGTAGAGCTAACAGACACCTGCATGACAACGCCATGTATAAATGGTGCAGTGAGAAGCACCACAGGAGTGTCAGGGACAGTGACGGTTTATAGGTGCGTCGGTCTACATTATCTGAGACTACGTGTGATTGACTGATCATAGGTGTTTGCCAGTTGCTTTGATCTACCACTAGGATGACTTGCTCACTCAGCTTGACAAGTTGACAGTGAACAATGTCGTCCATTAACTGATATGCACAAAATACACTAAGCAATGATTTCTATTGATATCTTGAAGGTGGACCTCCGCCCTACACCGTAGGCCCCCGATGCAGCCAGTAAGTGCCATCTTGTGCGTCATGTGTGCTAATCCAGGTTTTGGTGTGCGTCAGTCTGAAGTGTGGAATGCTATGAAATATGGTTTTGCCTGACCAATGATATGATATCATCGAAGAATGGATGGTGGCATCATGTCTGTAGTACTGCAAGGAGCTATATTGTGCTGCACAACAGACAGTAGTGTACACAATTAGTAGACAACTCAGCTCCAGATGATTGTGGGAAAAGTCTATGATTCTTTCCACACCAGATCTCAGCGGTTTTCACAACATGGTCCTGCCACCATGATATTTGTGAGTGATGTAGGTCACGTCACATATGCATATGATGTGAATGCTGTGTGGGTACCTGGTACTTTGATGATGTCTGACATGCATGTGCAAATGATGTACAATGTATCAGGATACCGTTGTGGCACCCAGTGCAGTCACTCACTGCGGGCCTAAGGGCACCCATACAGCCACCATGTGTGTGCCATTTTGCACATGTAGCACAACATAGCACAGGGTAGGGGGCTCTAGTTCTGTAATGTATAGACAGCTTTGATGTGCAGGTCAGGCTTTGCCAAACCTTCTGGGGACATTGCATCAGTTGTACAAGTGGGCACATCATGGGCAATGGTGTGTCCCCTTGTAACATATGCTCAGGCCATGTCTTACACCAGGACACATGAATGATGATTTAACAAGCCTTAGAATAGCTGGGAGGAAGTTACCAGACCCCCTATCATATGGCCCCTGCTTTGCATCCGTGATGACTGGGCAAGCCTTGATGTATCACCATCGGTGTTGAGGTGATGAATTGCATGCAAAGCCCCCCTTATGCACAGGGACACATGAAATCCAGACTTGTTAGGGCACCTGATCCTCACAAGTTTAATGACACAAACATTGATCATGGAAAATGTTGTCCTATGAGCTCTGGGCCCTATTGGTAAACAATGGATTGCTGTCATCCCAGTAACATGTACATGATACTGTTGATGGCTGGTAGGAAATAGTCATCGATGAGGATTAAGTCATTTTTGAGGAATGTGTGTGTTATCTGCAGTTGCAGTGTACAAAATATGTCTGTACAACCTCCACTCAATGCTGATACTGATGCTTGCTACTCCTCATATTTCAGCTGCCAATATGACACAAGACCAGAGGAGCGCTTTTCACAAGAGGGCCGAACGCTACTGGCACATAATGGAGGTTGAGGCAGGATATCACAGAATGGGAAGGAGGGTCCGCAGTGAGAGGGCATCTGGGGAATGGTGTGCGTTTGCACATGGTGGACCACCACTGCAGCCACAGCCACACAAGGTCACTGGAGCAAAAACATCAGGGGAGCTGGGGGCCACAGCTGGTCCAAGGCCGTCCACGTCAGCTGCACAGTCATGACCCAAGCACCAGTGCAGCCATCTGCTGTAGTGGTTGCTAGTCAGTTTGAATAAGACATGAGATGTGACATGGTCAAGATTTTAGCCAGACTTAAAAAACGGGAGGATAAGAGTGCTGAGAACGGAGGATGTTGCGATACATCAAGAAGAAAATGAAGAAAACCCGGAAATGAACTTATTGGGGGTGATTCTAACCCTGGCGGTCGGTGATAAAGCGGCGGCCAACCCGCCAACAGGCTGGCGGTCCAAAAAATGGAATTCTGACCCTGGCGGGAACCGCCAACACAGCCCGCCACAGTAACACTCCGCCCGCCACGGCGGTACAGACAAACAGCGCGGCGGTCACCGCCAACAGACAGGCGGCAGACAATGTACCGCCCACAGTATCATAACTCACCAATCCGCCACCTTTTCCGGGGCGGGAGCCCCGCCGATAAAAACACGGCGGAAACAGACTACGAACTGGAAAACGCTCACCTCTACGCACTCCACGAGGAAGGAGGACAGCATGGAACCCGAATTAAACATCCTACCTGCTCTCGTCTACCTGCTCATCTACCACGAGTACGAACGCCGGCGCAGACGCCAACGGTGAGTACTGCACCTACGACAGACGGGAGGGGGAGGAGGAAAGCTTACGGCACACACATATGCGACCCCGACCCCCCCAAACTATGTACACACCAATGCAGAGCAACAAGTCACAGTGACACCACCCAAACCCCCCTGAAAAATCCAAAGACATATTTAAATTGTGAATAAAAATTTATGTACAAAATAGGCTCTGAAAAGTATTGGTCAACTAGCCAAGAAATCAATATCAAAATAATTCTATATACATTGCAATGGATAACCGAGGCAATTAGTCCTGCACATCAAAAGAAAATCGAAGTGTCCGTGGGCCAAAGTTTAACAACACAAGGGCAAAGCCCACACAGGACACCTGAGTCCTTTGGAGAGAACACTGCAGGGGCATCTGATGACAAAACTACAGGCACCTCAGGGGGAAGGGAAGGGGGGGGCACCACAGCCACATGAGTCCACGACGCCAGATCCACGAAGGGGCCACCATGCCTACTGTTCCATCCTGGGGAGTGCAAAGCCACAGTCTCTCAAGTCTCTACAGCAGGTGGGTTGCCCACTGTTCCATCCTGGGGAGTGCAAAGCCAAAGTCTCTCAAGTCTCTACAGTAGGTGGGTTGCCCACTGTTCCATCCTGGGGAGTGCAAAGCCACAGTCTCTCAAGTCTCTACAGCAGGTGGGTTGCCCACTGTTCCATCCTGGGGAGTGCAAAGCCACAGTCTCTCAAGTCTCTACAGTAGGTGTGTTGCCCACTGTTCCATCCTGGGGAGTGCAAAGCCACAGTCTCTCAAGTCTATACAGTAGGTGGGTTGCCCACTGTTACATCCTGGGGAGTGCCAAGCCACAGTCCATCAGGTGGATTACAGTCTCCACTGGTCAAGGAGGAGGCATGGTGGGCACAGTGAACCGTGAACAGTGCATGCAGGAAGGGCCCCAGCGGAGTGGTGCTTGACAGGAAGGGCTCAGCGGAGCGGTGCTTGGGACGGCGGGGCCCAGCGGAGCGGTGCTTGACAGGAAGGGCCCAGCGGAGCGGTGCTTGAGACGGCCGGGCCCAGCGGAGCGGTGCTTGAGACGGCCGGGCCCAGCGGAGCGGTGCTTGACAGGAAGGGCCCAGCGGAGCGGTCCATGAGACGGCAGGGCCCAGCGGAGCGGTGCTTGACAGGAAGGGCCCAGCGGAGCGGTGCTTGAGACGGCGGGGCCCAGCGGAGCGGTGCTTGAGACGGCGGGGCCCAGCGGAGCGGTGCTTGACAGGAAGGGCCCAGCGGAGCGGTGCTTGAGACGGCGGGGCCCAGCAGAGCGGTGCTTGACAGGAAGGGCCCAGCGGAGCGGTGCTTGAGACGGCGGGGCCCAGCGGAGCGGTGCTTGACAGGAAGGGCCCAGCGGAGCGGTCCATGAGACGGCGGGGCCCAGCGGAGCGGTGCTTGACAGGAAGGGCCCAGCGGAGCGGTGCTTGAGACGGCGGGGCCCAGCGGAGCGGTGCTTGACAGGAAGGGCCCAGCGGAGCGGATGCTTGAAAGGAAGGGCCCAGCGGAGCGGATGCTTGACAGGAAGGGCCCAGCGGAGCGGTGCTTGACAGGAAGGGCCCAGCGGAGCGGTGCTTGAGACGGCGGGGCCCTGTTCAGCAGTGCTCTTCTGCACGGCGGGGCCCTGTTCAGCGGTGCTCTTCTGCACGGCGGGGCCCTGTTCAGCGGTGCTCGTCCAGTAAGTCAAGGGAGCCAGACCTGGCCTGGACTCCCTGCTCAGTTGCCCTCCGACCGTGCTGTTGCTGGACCCTTCGTTGACGGAGTCCTGGGCCCTTTGGTGTCCTCCCTAACACCCGGGATGGGGCTTGTGGGGCCCTCCTGCTCCGCGCTCCTGCTGGCTGACTTCTCCACCCTGCTGCCCTTTCGCTCCTTAGATGGGGCTCTCGGGCCCTTGCCTCCCCTTGATGTTGTGGCTGGTGAAGTGGGCGAACTTTGCTCCTTGGGGGCAGCCGTGTCAGTCCTCTCACGGCGGCCCTTCAGTTTCCTGGTCCTCTTGCCTGGGGGGGGGCTGGCTGTCCCCTTGCTGCTGATGGAAGTGTCACTGCTGGCAAAGGGTGGACTCCAGAACCCATGCACCACAGTGACACTCGAAGCTGGGCTGGTGGTGGCTGAGGTGCTCTTGGGACTCTTTGCAGATGGAGGGGGTGGGTCAGTGGAGGGAAAGAGGTTAAGATTAGCGAGGAAAAGTTTTTTAGGACCAAGGTAAAGGGTAGGAGAAGTGGTGATGGGAGTGGAGGAAGAGGATGTGGTTGTAGGAGAGTCAGGTGTGCTGTCTTTGGGTGCAGGTGCTTGTGCAGGAGGCTGTCGTGAGGTGGATGGCTGTTGGGTGGGTGTCTGCCTGCGTTTGTGTGTCTTGGAAGAGGGGGTGACAGACACAGTGGGAGAGGACACAGGGGACGTGTAAATGGTAGTGGGGGTGGTGACTGCACGTGTGCGGACTGTACTGGAGGGTGTGCTGGTGATGGAAGCACTGGCTGATGGTGGTGTGCATGCAGGTGTGAGTGTAGACGTCACAGGGAGGGAGGAGGTAGACGAGGAGGTGGGGGACACAGAGGTGGTAGTGACTGTTGGAATGTCTGCATCTGGGTGTTGCTTGCGTGAATGCTTGTGGGTCCTGTGGTGCTTGTGTCTGGATGAGCTGCCCTTGGGTGTTGAGGTGTGTGCAGGCTGGTCTGATGGTGTGGATGGGATAGGCTGAGGAACAGGAGACAGAGACAGGGTGGAGGCAGTCAGAAGAGGGAGGCTGGAAACAGGGACAATGGCTGCCGTCAGTGCTGAGGCCAGAGCATTGAACGATCGTTGATGGGCAGCCTGACCCGAATGAATGCCCTCCAGGTAGGCATTGCTCCGATGCACCTCCCTTTCTACCCCCTGGATGGCATTCAAAAGGGTAGTCTGCCCAACAATGATGGTCCTCAGGAGGTCAATGACCTCCTCACTGAGGGCAGCAGGGGTAACAGGGGGAGGGGCTGAGGTGCCTGGGGCGAAGGAGACGCCCGCCTTCCTGGGCGAGCGGGCATGGAGCGTAGGCTGAGGGGCTGCTGGGAGGGCGGGGTTGGTGCGCTGGGTGGCGGCTGTACCTGTAGAGGCGGGGGGCCCGGATGTTGCCGCCACCGCTAGGGAGCTCCCATCCGAGGACGTGTCGGTGTCGCTGGTGTCACCACCGGTCCCCGTTGTGGTGCTCCCCTCACCCTCCGGATCACTGGTGCCCTCGGTGTCTGTTCCTGGGCCCACCGGGGCCATGTGACTTGCAGCTCCCTCGTGCTCCGATGCCAATTCTCCTCCGCCTGATGATGCTAATGCAGACATGCACAAGAAGATGAAGAAGAAGGGTGGGGGGAGAAAAACGAAGACCAGGTTGAGTGCATGCAATGTCAACACCGTTGGCGGAGAGGACAGACACAGGAGCCTCATGCACTAAGCCGCGCATTCGGGGTACATTACTCAGTACTTCTGACTAGGACAACAGGTCTAGAGACGACATAGGCGCACATGTGTGATGCTGGCCCATCGATAGCTGTACTTGTCACCCTACAGAGGTGGGGGCCGGGAGCACAGGGCCATGCCTACAGGAGAGGACTACACTACAGAAAGCACCCTGGCCTAATGTCACCCACAACCCTCCTCCCCCACCCAGACGCCTCCACTGCGCAGAGAGATAGAAGAATGTGCTGATACTCACCCCCTTGTGTCTGCTGTGATGTCCTCAGGCGCCCATCCAAATCAGGGTAGGCCACCGCCAGGATCCGGGACATCAGGGGGGTCAGGGTACGACTGGCACCCCTCCTAGGTTGGGAGGCCATCCCCAGCAGTGACTCGGCGGTCTTCCTGGTCCCGCGGCGGATGTCCTCCCACCTCTTGCGGCAGTGGGTGCCCCGTCTGACGTGGACCCCCAGGGCCCGGACTTCCTTGGCGATGGCACGCCAAATGTCCACTTTCTGATGGGCGCTGACCTATGTGACATGTACAGGGTGGGAAGGGAAAAATCATCATTTTTCTGCATGTTAGATGCGATTGGCCCACCCTCCACAACCTTGCCATATGGCACATGCTCTCATCTGTCGTGCGTTGCACTCCTCATTCGCTCCCCACCCCACCATCTTACATCCACCCCACTCAACACAGGCATAGCCCATTCAATGTGCACCCAGTGTACTTACCTGTTGGTCTGGAGGACCGTAGAGTAACGCATACTGGGGGAGGACCCCATCCACAAGTTTCTCCAACTCCTCAGACGTGAAGGCAGGGGCCCTTTCCCCAGTCGCAGCAGCCATTGTCACTTCCAGACCGAGGTCACAGCAGCACTTGCAGTATAGGTCCTCTCCTGTGGATGATCAGGTCTTGAGTGATTAAGCAGATAGAAAATGGCGGTCACGCCCGCGGCGGTGCGTACCGCCGCGGTGCGTACCGCGACCGCCGGCGCACCTCGTCATTGGCTCCTGAAACCCATAGGCTTCAATGTTAGCCAATGCGGCTTCGTATAGCGGTCTTCGACCGCCTACCGCCACGGTGTGCCACGCCAGCGCATTGACCTCACATCCCATTGTCCCACTTCACAGGTCAGGCAGCCGCCATTTCAAGGGCCCACATGGCATAATTTGTACTGCGTCACACAGGCCTAGGCCTTGCATTGACACACATACACGCCTTCCAATACATAGATAACCGTGTGCTCGGCATGCTGTGGTGAACGTACCGGTGATTTGCTTGACTCTGTGCTCCATGTTGTCCTTCCTAGGCACCGTCCGCTGGGACTTGCGAGGAGAAGGATGAATCCTCGCGTGTACCGACCGCTGGTGGACCTGTCGACAATGGAAGAACGCCATATCATACTACGATACCGACTTGACCGAGCCACTATATATGAACTGTGTGCCCAGCTGGAGCCAGCCCTGATGTCCCAATCCGCCAACCCACAGGAATTCCCCCTCTTTTGCAGGTTCTGTCGGTCCTCCATTTTTTGGCAAGTGGCTCATTCCAGACAACAGTGGCCATGTCATCTGGAATGTCTCAGCCTATGTTTTCAAAAATTTTGTCTAGAGTGTTGTCTGCCCTGACGAAACACATGCGGAGCTACATTGTATTCCCAGAGGAGGTTGATTTGGCCACTGTGAAGGGTGATTTCTATGCCCTTGGACATATCCCCAACATAATTGGTGCCATTGATGGGACCCATGTGGCTTTAGTACCCCCAAAAGACGATGAGCAGGTGTACAGAAACAGGAAAAGTTACCATTCTATGAACGTCCAGGTGGTCTGTTTGGCTGACCAGTACATCTCCCATGTGAATGTCATGTTCCCTAGGTCAGTGCATGACGCGTATGTGATGCGTAATAGCAGCATCCCTTATGTGATGGAACAGCTACAGAGACAACGTGTGTGGCTAATTGGTGACTCTGGTTACCCCAACCTGCCTTGGCTATTGACCCCAGTGAGGAATCCCCGGACCAGGGCAGAGGAACGGTACAATGAGGCCCATGGGCGAACTAGGAGGATCATAGAAAGAACCTTTGGCCTCCTGAAGGCCAGGTTTAGGTGCCTGCATATGACAGGGGGATCCCTGATGTACTCACCAAAGAAGGTGTGCCAGATCATCGTGGCCTGCTGTATGCTTCACAATCTGGCATTGCGACGTCAGGTGCCTTTCCTGCAGGAGGATGGTCCAGATGGTGGTGTTGAAGCAGCTGTGGAGCCTGCGGAGAGTGAAGAGGAGGAAGACGAAGAGGACGACCCAGACAACAGGGACAGAGTTATCCAACAGTATTTTCAGTAGCACACAGGTAAGAATCACCCACGCCATTTAACATTTACTGAAAGCCCCCTGCATCTTTACTTTGTGTATTTCCCCCCAGTTCTTTTACACTGATGTTTGATTTTCCCTTCCCTTTTCAGTGCTGTATGACCCACTGCATGACTTCTGCTTGGTTAGCCCATGGACTAATGCTTATTGACATCGGTATGTTGTCATCACAAAAATAACAGAACATTATTGATCAGTAATGTGTTATACATTTGTAAATAATACAGGCTGACTCCTGAATGATTTCAGTGCAATGAGTGATTTATTTTTAGTGCTAGATATTGGTACATGATATTTAAACGGTGATGGGTGAGGGTGGAGTTATGTCCATGGCAGAGCCCAGTTCTCTGTTGCACAGGTGCATTTTCCATATGCCTGTGGAAGGATGGGGCAGGGGCAGTTCAAGGTTGGACAGGGTGACACTGTGGGACAGTGGGATGACATCAGGGGGTATCTTATGCTGGCGGGGGTCTTGGCATCCTACTCTGTCTTCCTGTGAGATCTCAGGTTCCTCTTGCGGGGTGGTTGTTCTTCAGCAGGAGGTGGGGTTCTGGTGGCCCGTCGTTCTGTGGGGGCCTCCTGACCACTAGCGCCGGCGGAGGTGGTAGGCTGTTCCTGGCTAGTGACAGGGGCCCTTTGTGGTGCCACATGGTCCCGCAATGTTGTTTCTATACGGTTGAGGGCCTGGACTATGGTCCCCATAGTGGTAGCGATGTCCCCGAGTTCATTGCTGAACCCCATGTACCGTTCCTCCTGCGGTGCCTGGATCTCGGTGAACCTGGCCAGTACCGTCGCCATCGTCTCCTGGGAGTGATGGTATGCTCCCATGATGGTGGTGAGGGCCTCTTGGAGAGTCGGTTCCCTGGGCCTGTCCTCCCCCCCCCTGTCGCACAGCAGCCCTCCCAGTTGCCCTGTTTCCACAGGCCTCTGTCCCCTGGACGGTGTGCCCACTACCACTGCCCCCAGGTCCCTGTTGTTGTTGGGGTGTTGGGTCAACCTGGGTGCCCTGTAGTGGCGGACACACCGCTGATTGACGCGTCCGTGAGACAGAGGCATGGGCCCGCTGGGTGGGAGCTGTGCTGGTGTTCCCAGAGGGGGTTGGGTCTGCTGTGGCCTGTGTCTGTGTGTGGGGAACCGACTGTCCAGAGGTCCCCGATGGTCCGGGCTGGTCATCAGGTTCTAGGTCGACAGAGCTGCTGTCCTCGCTGGGGGCCTGTTCTGGGGGTGGGATGGACAAATCTGGACCCTCCGTGGTGGTGTGTTGGCGTTCGGGCCCTGCAGGGGTAAAGGAGTATGGTTATTGTTTCTGTGTGTGCCATGGCGTGCATTTTGAGTGCCCTTGTCCCCCAGTGCTGGCATTCCCTTGTGGGAGGTGTTGTGAGGGTGGTGGGGGGGGGGGGGGTGTATGGGTATGTGCAATGGTCATGCTTTGGTGGTGGCTGTCTATGGTTTGTGTTGGCATTCAGGGGTTGGTGTTGTTTAGGGTGGGTTGTGCTGGTGAGACATTGGCAGGGAGGTTGTGTGCTGGGGGGTTGGGATTGGGGGTGAGGGGGGGGGGTGGGGGTTGGCATGCTGGTGGTTGGGGGGGGTGAAGTAGTTGAGATTCGACTTACCAGAGTCCATTCCTCCGTGTACTCCAGCGAGGCCATCAGGATGCAGGATGTTCAAGACCTCTTGCTCCCATGCTGTGAATTCGGGTGGAGTGGGTGGGGGTCCGCCGCCAGTCTTCTGCACAGCGATGTTGTGTCGTGACACCATCGAGCGCACCTTCCCCCGTAGGTCGTTGCATCGCTTTCTGATATCTTCCCGATTTCTGGGATGCTGTCCCACAGCGTTGACCCTGTCTACGATCCTTTGCCGTAGCTCCGCCTTCCTTGCTATAGTGGTGTGCTGCACCTGTGTGCCGAAGAGCTGGGGCTCAACCCTTATAATCTCCTCCACCATGACCCTGAGTTCTTGGTCCGAGAACCTGGGGTGTCTTTGGGGTGCCATGGGGTGGTGTGGATGAGGTGTGGGGTGGTGTTTGTGGTGATGTGCGTGGTGATATGTGGTGATGTGTGCGTAAATGTGGTGTGGGTGATGAAGTTGGGTTCCTGTGTGTGTAGGGGTTTTCGTTTCCTGTGCTCGCTCTCTCTATCTCTGTCTCCTTCTCTCCGATTTCCAACTAGTGGGGGTTTGTGGGTGATGTGGGTGTGTGTTTTATAGTTGATTGAATGTGGGGGAGTGTTGTTTGTATGTGCATCAGGTGTGTGTATTTCAAATTGTCCAATGTGGCTGTGTTTTGTATGTGTGTGTGTATTTTGACAGCGGCGGTGTGTACCGCCAATGGAATACCGCGTTTGAAGGACCGCCGCGTGGATTCGTGGGTCAGAATGGCATGGGCGTGTTTGTGTTGGCGTGACGGTGGAGGTTTGGTCATCTCCAGTTTTCCGCGGCCCGCTGATGAGGCGGCCTTCCTTGGATGTCGGATTTTTGGCGGTTTCACAGTTGGTGGTCAGAATAACCGTGGCGGTTTACCGCGGCCGTAGAATGGCGGACTTCTGACCGGCGGTCAGGGCCTTTTACCGCTGAGGTCAGAATGACCCCCATAGTGTTGTACAACCTCCCAATTCCTCCCCCTCCCTTTTTAATGTTTTACATAGTTTCATACTGGGTTTTAGATAGGTAGTAATGGGTAGGTGTGGGGTAGGCATGGGTTAGGTTAAGTATAGTGGGGGTGGGTTTTTCTTGTTGGGGGTTCAGTGGGGAGTAATGTTGCGGTATATGTGAATAAAAAAATAAAATAAAAACATTTCCCAAAAATATATATTTGTTTAGGCCATAGGTTAGGTTAGTACATGTGTAGTCATAGTTTATGTTGTCCTACTTGTATCTTGTCTCTTAAGAGGGTGAGGGGCCAATGATTAGAGTGTGGTGTTACATGTGTAAGATAAGTTTAGAATAGGTTAGATAGGTGTAGTTGTTAGTTAAGTTTCGTTAGTATAGGTTACTTTAACATAGGGTAGGTTTTAGGTTATTTTTTGGTATATGGTTTTACAATAAATCCTGTTTATCTCAACATAATAATTTTGTACGTTGATTGAGTGTCTGGGGGTTCTCGTGAGTTGACTCGCCAGGTGGGGGGCGAATGGCCTAAGATATGCTTACTGTCTTGCTTTCCCAGTTTTACCATGTGCATCCCCTATGACCAAGGAGCTGTCAGAATGGCTGCTACATACCGTCTACTAGTGCATACATTTGCCACCCAGTGTTCCAGCCATTCAAAAAATGTGTATGTATACTTTATCTTGGGCAGGTAAATATGGTACTTCACCTGTCATTGGTGGGGTCCTGCAATTTCATTGTTGGCAAGTGTGGTACACCTGACAACACGCACATTTGTAACTGTATTCTGCAACACTGACAGGTGGCCATCATTAATAAGGTTAGCTTCTCCTGTACCACACATATAAGTTGTACTGATACTCCCATCTGGGTAAACTTCCATCTAATTGGTTCAGAGCCATACATGCCATATTTCTACTTCAAAGGATATCTGTTCAAATTCCTATAGTATACTCAGTAAGTTGGTTGTAGCCGACAACCACATCATTCACCTTTCTAATGTTTTATCCTAGTGTGTGGCTTTGTGTCTGACAGTCATGCACTTGTGTACTGATATTCTGTACACATTGACATGGATTGACACAATGCTATCTTTTAGCTGAGTAGATGGATCACAGTAAACATAGAAATGCTACATGTGTGCAAGGTGCTTTATTTACAGGTGCAATTGTAATTGTGATTTCTATACAATGTCCATTTCACAGACCAATGAGTGAATGTTATCCATATGTAGCACACTCGGAGTCTAGGGTTGAGGGACATGTCATGAGACATAGTTAGGAGTAGTGTGCATTAGTGAGGAGTTAAAAAATTGCCAATTGCTGTGAAAGAGACATTGGCAGCACACAGCAGACAATTCAACAGTGGTTAGGTGAAGAGGGCACATTTCCTACTGTCACAACACTGGCATGATCTTTAGCCCAGAACTAAGGAGAAACAGTCCATGTGGCACAGACTGGTGCTACTGGGTGCTTTTCCTTTTGAATGTTATTCCTTCCACACCTTCATCCTCTGATATGTGTGGTGCCTTCTGTGCCATGGTTGATGCTGTTGTAGAGGTAGAGGGGCCACACACACTTCAGGGGATAGAGATGTGGAGTCAAAGGTCTCGGCAGCTGCCATTTGTGACAACGCATAAGGCAACACTGCAGCAAAGAGGAACTGCTGATTTTTCAACACCGCAGCAATATCACGGTGGTAGGCAGCCATGTTTATCCTGAGGGAGGCCACTTCCCGCTGTATGGACTCCAGGGTATTCTGCAAAGCCCTCAGCCTGTTGTCTGTTATGCTGCTGCCAGTTAGGGGAGGTCATCTGTTGTAGCCTCTTCTTCATGACAGCAGCTATGTCAGCCAGAGACTGTTGGAGTCCACATAGCAGGGAGTGGGTCAGCTCAGTTGTCCTTATTGGGACTGAGGCTTGTCTGCACTCCCTCTAGGCTGCCTGCCATGGTCTCCATCCCCACCCGCACCTGCTTGGCCAGCACCCACTGGACTCCTCCCACGAACAGCTGGTGCTAGTGCTCCTTCACCTCTCTGACAAGGATATCATGCTCCTCCTTGCTAAAGCAACACTTGCGCTTTCGCTTTTCCTTCTCCTAGTACTTTTCTGGACCCTCCTGGCTGGTACTTGGGTGGTTGGGGTCTCCCTGGGGTCTCTCCTGGCCAATGATTACATCTTCTCTTGCAATTGCACCCTTTCCTGCTTGTTTTGATGCTAATGCAGGGTACAAATGGTGCTAACCCTTTTGCGACATGTTTACGTGCTGCAAAACGGTCTAGCGTGTCAACACCAGAGCAGTACGCGCTCTATTGGCGACAAAAATGCAAAAACCCAGCACTCTTAAAACAACGTAATTTATGCATTGTGCTGATATGTTGTGGTTTAACCTTTTGCATTGCAGAGTTCAATCCTGAAAACTTATTTTTAATATGCTTACAAATACTGTTCCTTTGCAATGTATTGCTGCTGGTTTTCAGAGTGTGTTAGGGTGTGGTCCCTTTCCAGGGCCTTCCAGAGACTTTCCCTGCAACATGCCTGGGCGTGGTTCTGGGCTGGGCCAAGACTCTATAAAAGAGAGCCAGCCCAACTCCCAGTGCTCACTATTCAGAGGTCCCGGTGCAGAGCAGCATCTTCTTCCTGAGCTCCTCTCCCGGCGGCCTATTTGGATCTTCCAGTCTTCTGCCCTTCATCCTTCATTGGTGATCATTGTTCCAGGCGGTAAGACGGTGGTTGGACTATCCCGACACCGTTATTGAGACTTTTCATATTCTTGGTTTAATTCTTAAATGAGTAACAGATTACTTGCGCGCTACCATTTCTTGACATTTATATGGTAGTTTACAAATAGGCAAGACTCGCGATTTGTTTCATAAAGGTTTGACTTTGTTATTCATTGCGTGCTACCATTTCTTGACATTGGCATGGTGGCTTAAGAATCGGCAAAACGCGCGATTCGTTTTATGGTGTTTAAACATTGTTGTCCATTGCGCGCTACTATTTCTTGACATTTACATGATGTTTTACGAATTGGCAAGACGCGCAACTCATTTCATGAGGATTTAACTTTGTTGTTTATTGCGCTACCATTTCTTGACATTTACATGGTGGCTTAAGAATCGGCAAAAGGAGCGCGATTCGTTTCATTGTACTTTGATCTTGTTATTTATTGTGAGCTGTTATTTCTTGACATTTACATCGTGTTTTACGAATCGGCAAGACGCGCAATTTGATTCATGATAATTTGACTTTGATATTCATTGCGTGCTACCATTTCTTGGTATTTTACATGGTAACACTTGAATGGGCAAGACGCACGATTCTGTCCTCGAGTTTAATTCATGTTGTTTATTTGTATGCCACTATTCTAAGATATTTATTATGTAATATTCGAGTTGACAAGTTATGTGATTTGTTTCCTGAATCCATATTGTGTTATTCATGGTGCACAATCCTTTTATGGTGTTTACAATATATATGGAAAATGTCACTTACCCAGTGTACATCTGTTCGTGGCATGAGATGCTGCAGATTCACATGCTGTGCACATCCCGCCATCTAGTGTTGGGCTCGGAGTGCTACAAGTTGTTTTTCTTCGAATAAGTCTTTTCGAGTCACGAGATCGAGGGACTCCTCCCCTTTCGGCTCCATTGCACATGGGCGTCGACTCCATCTTAGATTGTTTTCCCCGCAGAGGGTGAGGTAGGAGTTGTGTATATAGTAATAGTGCCCATGCAATGGAGTAAATATGTATGTACATAATATGGTTAAAAGTGATATATTTACAAATTTACAAATGTTCAAGACCTTTTTTCAACTTAAAACGGCTACAGGCTCCCGGGGAGGTGGGAGGGCGCATGTGAATCTGCAGCGTCTCATGCCACGAGCAGATGTACACTGGGTAAGTGACATTTTCCGTTCAATGGCATGTGTAGCTGCAGATACACATGCTGTGCATAGACTAGTAAGCAGTTATCTCCCCAAAAGCGGTGGTTCAGCCTGTAGGAGTTGAAGTTGTTTGAAATAAAGTCCGTAATACTGCTTGTCCTACTGTGGCTTGCTGTGTTGTTAACACATCCACGCAGTAATGCTTGGCAAATGTATGAGGCATAGATCATGTGGCTGCCTTACAGATTTCCGTCATTGGTATGTTTCCTAGAAAGGCCATGGTAGCACCTTTCTTTCTAGTTGAGTGTGCCTTTGGTGTAATAGGCAGTTCTCTTTTTGCTTTTATATAACAGGTTTGAATACATTTAACTATCCATCTGGCAATGCCTTGTTTGGATATTGGATTCCCTGTATGAGGTTTTTGAAAAGCAACAAACAATTGTTTTTTTTTGCGAATTTGTTTTGTTCTATCAATGTAGTACATTAGTGCCCTTTTGATGTCTAATGTATGTAATGCTCTCTCAGCTACAGAATCTGGTTCTGGAAAGAACACTGGGAGTTCCACTGTTTGATTTAAGTGGAACGGTGATATGACCTTAGGTAAGAATTTTGGATTTGTTTGTAGAACTACTTTATGCTTGTGTATTTGAATAAACGGTTCTTGTATGGTAAAGGCTTGTATTTCACTTACTCTTCTAAAAGATGTGATAGCTATTAGAAATGCTACTTTCCATGTTAAGTATTGTATCTCACATGAGTGCATGGGTTCAAAAGGTGGACCCATGAGTCGTGTTAATACAATGTTGAGGTTCCACGAAGGAACTGGTGGTGTTCTTGGTGGGATAATTCTTTTCAGACCCTCAATAAATTCTTTTATGACTGGGATTCTGAATAATGAAGTTGAGTGCGTAATTTGCAGATAAGCTGAAATTGCAGTGAGATGTATTTTTATGGATGAAAAAGCTAACTTTGACTTTTGTAAGTGAAGTAGGTAGCTTACGATATTTTTAGCAGATGCGTGTAATGGTTGAATTTGATTATTATGGCAGTAATAAACAAATCTTTTCCACTTATTTGCGTAGCAATGTCTTGTGGTTAGTTTTCTAGCTTGTTTTATGACCTCCATACATTCTTGTGTAAGGTCTAGGTGTCCGAATTCTAAGATTTCAGGAGCCAAATTGCTAGATTCAGCGATGCTGGATTTGGGTGTCTGATCTGTTGTTTGTGTTGAGTTAACAGATCTGGTCTGTTTGGCAGTTTGATATGAGGCACTACTGAGAGGTCTAGTAGTGTTGTGTACCAAGGTTGTCGTGCCCAAGTTGGTGCTATTAGTATGAGTTTGAGCTTGTTTTGACTCAATTTGTTTACTAGATATGGAAGAAGTGGGAGAGGGGGAAAAGCGTATGCAAATATCCCTGACCAACTCATCCATAATGCATTGCCTTGAGAGTGAGCCTGTGGGTACCTGGATGCGAAGTTTTGCCATTTTGCGTTTTCTTTTGTTGCAAATAAGTCTATTTGCGGTGTTCCCCATCTTTGGAAGTAAGTCTTTAGTATTTGGGGATGAATTTCCCATTTGTGGATCTGTTGGTGATCCCGAGAGAGATTGTCGGCTAACTGGTTTTGAATTCCTGGTATGAACTGCGCTATTAGGCGAATGTGGTTGTGAATCGCCCAATGCCATATCTTTTGTGCTAAGAGACACAACTGTGTCGAGTGTGTCCCTCCCTGTTTGTTCAGATAATACATTGTTGTCATGTTGTCTGTTTTGACAAGAATGTGTTTGTGGGTTATTATAAGTTGAAATGCTTTTAACGCTAGAAATACTGCTAGTAGTTCTAAGTGATTTATATGAAGCTGTCTCTGCTGAATGTCCCATTGTCCTTGGATGCTGTGTTGGTTGAGGTGTGCTCCCCACCCTTTCATGGAAGCATCTGTTGTGATTACGTATTGAGGCACTGGGTCTTGAAAAGGCTGCCCTCTGTTTAAGTTTATAGTGTTCCACCATTGAAGCGAGGTGTATGTTTGGCAGTCTATCAACACTAGATCTTGAAGTTGACCCTGTGCTTGAGACCATTGTGATGCTAGGCACTGCTGTAAGGGCCACATGTGTAATCTTGTGTTTGGGACAATGGCTATGCATGAGGACATCATGCCTAGTAACTTCATCAATAATTTTACCTGGCACTTTTGTTTTGGGTGCATGGCTTGTATTACGTTTTGGAATGCCTGTACCCTTCGTGGACTTGGACTGGCAATCCCTTTTGTTGTGTTGATTGTTGCTCCTAAGTACTGTTGTATCTGACACAGCTGTAGGTGTGATTTGTTGTAGTTGAGTGAGAAACCTAGCATGTGAAGGGTTTCTATGACATACTTTGTGTGTTGTGAACACCGTTCTTGCGTATTGGTTTTGATTAACCAATCATCTAGGTACGGGAACACATGTATTTGCTGCCTTCTGATATGGGCTGCCACTACGGCCAGGCATTTTGTAAAAACTCTTGGCGCTGTTGTTATTCCGAATGGCAACACTTTGAACTGGTAATGTACCCCTTGGATTAGAAACCTTAAGTACTTTCAGTGAGAAGGATGTATAGGTATATGGAAATACGCATCCTTGAGGTATAATGTTGTCATGTAGTCTTGTTGTTTGAGCAATGGGATCACGTCTTGCAGTGTCACCATGTGAAAGTGATCTGATTTGATGTAGATGCTTAATGTTCTGAGATCTAAGATGGGTCTTAGAGTTTTGTCTTTTTTGGGTATCAGAAAGTACAGGGAGTAAACTCCTGTTCCTTTCTGATGAATTGGTACAAGCTATATTGCATCTTTTTGTAACAACGCTTGGACCTCTAGTTGTAATAGATCCATGTGTTGTTTGGACATGGTGTGTGTTTTCGGTGGGACATTTGGAGGGAACTGTAGAAATTCTATGCAGTAATCATGTTGGATAATGGCTAGGACCCACGTGTCTGTTGTTATTTCCTCCCAGTTTTTGTAAAAATTGGTTAGTCTCCCCCCCACTGGTGTTATGTGTTGGGGATTTGTGACGTTGAAGTCACTGTTTATTTTGTGGTGTTTTGGGACTCTGGAACTTCCCTCTATTTTTTGGGAATTGTCCCCCTCTGTATTGCCCCCGAAAACTTCCCCTCTGATATTGACTCTGGTAAGTGGGTGTTGTTTGTGAGGTTGAGGGTTCTGTGCTCTGTCCCCGAAACCCCCCTCTAAACTGTGATTTACGAAATGTGCCTCTGCTCTGTGGGGAGTAGAGTGCTCCCATGGCTTTGGCCGTATCTGTGTCCTTTTTAAGTTTTTCGATAGCAGTGTCCACCTCCGGCCCAAACAACTGCTGTCCGTTAAAAGGCATATTCAGCACTGCTTGTTGAATTTCCGGCTTGAGTCCTGAGGTGCGTAGCCATGCGTGTCTCCGTATGGTGACTGCTGTATTTAGAGTCCTAGCAGCTGTGTCTGCTGCATCCATTGCTGACCGTATCTGATTGTTAGAGATACTCTGGCCTTCTTCCACCACTTGTTGTGCTCTCTTTTGGAACTCTTTGGGTAGGTGTTCTATGAAATGTTGCATTTCATCCCAATGAGCCCTATCATATCTAGCCAGCAAGGCCTGTGAGTTGGCAATGCGCCATTGGTTGGCTGCCTGTGCCGCGACCCTTTTCCCCGCTGCGTCGAACTTGCGACTTTCCTTGTCTGGTGGTGGTGCATCTCCCGAGGTGTGTGAGTTCGCCCTTTTGCGAGCTGCCCCTACAACCACTGAGTCTGGTGTTAATTGCTGCGTAATGTACACAGGGTCTGTTGGTGGCGGTTTGTACTTTTTCTCCACCCTTGGAGTAATGGCCCTGCCTTTCACAGGCTCCTGAAACACTTGTTTTGAGTGTTTCAGCATTCCCGGTAACATAAGGAGACTCTGGTACTGGCTATGTGTGCTCGACAGTGTATTAAACAGAAAGTCATCCTCTATTGGTTCTGCGTGCAGGGTGACATTGTGAAACGCAGCTGCTCTTGACACCACCTGTGTGTAGGGAATACTGTCCTCAGGTGGTGACGGTCTCGCTGGATAACAGTCGGGACTTTTATCTGATACAGGCGCATCATAAAGATCCCATGCGTCAGGATCATCCTGACTCATTCCTGTATGAGTTGGAGACTGCATCATTGGTGGAGTGGCTACCGGTGATGGTTGTGGTGAGCGTTGTGGTGATGGTGGCGGAGTTATTTGTTTTGCCACCTTTGCTTGTGGTTGCTTGTCTTTCTCTTGGAAGGCAAGTTTCCTTTTAATTCGTATTGGAGGGAGAGTACTGATCTTTCCTGTGTCCTTCTGAATGTGGAGCCTCCTTTGAGTGTAATCTGGCTCCCCTGCCTCTAGCTCCTGTCTGAATCTGTGTCCTTGCATCTGTGAGGACAGGCCCTGTTCCTCAGTGTAGGAACTTGGTTTCGGCTCCGAGGCCGGATGTTTCGGTATCGAAACCTTTTCGACTGTCTTTTTTGGCTCCGAAGACACTTTTTTGCCTTTCGGTGTTCTGATGTTTCGGTGCCGACTCATTTCGGTGCCGCCCTCTCGGTGTCGAGATTGCTCTGACCCCGTGTCTCGAGGTAGAGTCTGTTCTGTGCCGTTATCTTGACCGGAGTCAGATGACTTCGACACATGCGTGCCCTTTTTCGGTGCTGATGGTCGGTCACCTAATTTTTTGGTTAAGCCATGGCCTGTTGGCGGTGGCGTCCCCTGGGCTTTAGTGAATTTTCTGTGAGTTTTGTGCAGTGACGTCTTACTCACGGTTCTCGGCGTCTGTTCGGGATCGACCTCGTCCGAATCCGCGATGGAGAAGGTTTCTTCTTCTTCCAAGTGTTGTTGTTGTCCTGCCGACGCCATTTGTAGTCTTCTTGCTCTTCGGTCTCTTAGCGTTTTCCTCAACCGAAACGCTCGACAGGCCTCGAAGGTATCCTCTTTGTGTTCTGGAGACAAACACAAATTACAGACCAGATGCTGATCTGTGTAAGGATACTTGTTGTGACATTCGGGGCAGAAGCGGAATGGGGTCCGTTCCTTTAGCCTTGAAGACGCACGAGGTCGGGCCGACCAGGCCCCGCCGGGGAATCGAAAACCCCGAAGGGCCACCGGAGCTCTTCAAAATTCAGTGTCGATCTGTTGTAACTAACCCGACACCGAACGCAAACAATACCGTCTAATTTTTCGAGATTTAACTAACTTTCCGAACCGAAACACGGAGCGAAGAGGAACACGTCCGAACCCGATGGCGGAAAGAAAACAATCTAAGATGGAGTCGATGCCCATGCGCAATGGAGCCGAAAGGGGAGGAGTCCCTCGATCTCGTGACTCGAAAAGACTTCTTTGAAGAAAAACAACTTGTAACACTCCGAGCCCAACACTAGATGGCGGGATGTGCACAGCATGTGTATCTGCAGCTACACATGCCATCGAACATATATATATATATATCTGCAATATGCGCAATTTGTGTTGAAACATTTTAAGAGTACACAGAAGGCCAGAGTTTCTAGATGCAATATTGTATGGTCCTAGTATACATTCTCAAAACAGGATTTATATGACTGGTTTAAAATTTAGTCAGATTGTTTTTCTGATTCTCATGTAAAGGAAAGTACTTGAATAAGAAAGTTTTCATTTAATTCATCTTGATTCCCCTACAGGTATCCGGACATCTTGAAACTTAGTCATTTTAAACTTAACTCTTAGATTGTTCATGTTTTCAGAGTGACTAGGCTTAGAATCATAGTCTAGTATTAATTTCAGGAGATATAATTTTGTTATTGTGTGTTCTAACCTTTTTCTTACTACAGGTCTCCTTCCCAGCTGTTCCCTTCCTAATCCCCTCTTCAACTCTCTCAGTCTCTGTGATTTATCTATCAGAGTCTTGGAGCTGTTCAGTGGTGGACGTGTTGGGAACGTGCACAGACCCCGAGGATCTGGTGACTCTGACAAGCGCCACTTTTGCAGTCATTTTTCCTTATGGCATATTGCAGATGTTAGCGTCTTTTTTTTCACGCTAACCTTTCCTTACGCCATCCTGCGTCATTTCATAAATATGGCGCACGGATGGCGCTAAGGAATGATTCTAGCTTGTCATTTATTCCTGAATAAACATGATAGGTTTCAGATGCTTTCTCCTACTTGAAACCTTAAGGAAATCAGTAATACTCTTCAAATTGGGGGACAGGTGAATGAGTATCAATGCACAAAAATCATCACAGCTAGACTGTGGGCCCCTCTAAATGTCTTTGTTCCAGGTTGCAGAATATAGTGACTGGCCTCTTGCTTATACTCAACAGTTAGACCTCAGTTACCACTCACCTGCACACCAATACATTTCTAGCTTTTGAAAATAATAATTTTCAAATTTCTCAGCTTGGTACATCATGCACTTAATGCATCCACCTTAATTGTGTCTTAAGCCCTTAACTGTACCAGGAAATCTGCCATAAGGGCCTTCTTGAACGTTCCATGCTTTTGAATGTCCGCCATGGCAGGAGACCCATCTTGCAAAACAAGCTGCCACTGTTGAACTTCTTATTCTCATCTTTGTTCTTCAGCTATGATCATCTCTCTTTCCAGTAACAACTTAAAACTTGCCAAGTTACAGGTTAAAATGAGTCTGTTTTAACAGTACGCTTTTGCGCCAAAACATCTTTTGGTAACTTTGTGGTTCATAGGATTGCTAATAATCAACCAATCCTTCTCCTATCATGAGAGACCATGACAGTGTGGACCTTTAGTATGATTTGTCATGAATCATGATTTTGATTGTCAATTACCCCCTAAAAGATGCCACATCATGTCTCATTTTGACTACATTTTCCTTACAATAGTAGAAATTTGGACGAAACACTCTGCAGTGAGTATCATATTCCATCAGTAACCAAGTTACTTTATTGAGCTGATGTTTCATGTACATATTTCAATGTAAGTAAGATACAACTGTTAGACTAAGTTACCAAGGTTGGTGAAGTACACAATAAATACAAGTAAAACTGAAAGGTTTAGTAGTGGTCACAAATTCTTCGACACTGGAAGTTGTTCACAAATATAACACCAAATTCATGGCTGAGTGGTTATTTATCCTATTGCACCTTGCAGTGAATTGCAAGGAAGTCTTCTGTTGGTAGGTCAATGCAAAGGTTAGGCATGACTTATACGGAACCATAAGGCTGACAGTTGGTCCCTTTGGAGTATGGAAAGCAAACTCCCAAAAAATTGTTGGGAGTATAATGGGGAGGGTTTTCTCACGGTCGAAATACTTTTCCTATGATAAAAAAAGAATGAATCCAAAAATCTTTTCAGAATTATGCCTGAAAAGATGCAGATGACCCCAGTTTCTAAACATAATCAAATGGTTGACTCTGCACCAGTGATAGGTCATCAATCTGCAGGTGTGGATTTCCAAAAATTTTTGTGAACCGGGCTCAGGCTTGTATAAACTTCAAAATACCTGCAGCGCCACTTTTCTTGTGCCCCTTAGGGCCCCCTATCATCACCATGTGTTTGCCATATGTAAGATATGGGACACCATGGCAGTAGTTAGGCGAAGTAGGGTCCACATTTTTGAGGCTAGTTTGTAGCTTTACAGGACTAGCGTAAAAAATGGTGATGCTAATCTTGCAAAGCCTATTGCGGCCCATTGGTGTGCTTTCTTTTAATGCCTGCTCTGAGTAAGCGTTAAAAGTGCTGACAAAAATGACGTAAAGATTTCTTTGTGCCATTTTTTCACCCATCCCTAATGGGGGAACGCCCCCTTTGCATAAATTATGACAGGCACTGGCATAATATAGCGAAAAGCGTTACGAAGTCCTTTGTAAATTTGGCGCAGCAATTGTGGCCTATATGGGCCACATTAGCTTAAAAAAATACGCCAATGAGGCGCAAGGACGCTCTAGGGTCTCTTAAATCAGCCCCCTAGTGACAATTCAAAAGTAGAACACCATTACAATTTAGCTATTATATATGGAGTATTGTACCCCCATCAAGTAAATTGTAAGCATACTATGAGTTAGTACTGTCTTCTGTGTTTGTAGCCTGCTGCTTTAAATGATATGGACCTCTTTGTGACTTAAAATACCCTTAAAATTGTGAGTTGGGATTATATTATTTATATACCTTTGCCACGTTGGCAAGGCTTGTTTGCTTAATTACCTACCAAGTACAAGTAAAAGTGGTATAAAACAAGTATGCACACTTTTGGAACCAGTACATGGCCCATTTGGCCTGTAAAAGTTACCATTGTGGCCTCCTCACCTACGTGGGACTGCTGTATTAGAAAGCAACCATGCCAATAGAGCAATATCACTAAACACGGGGGAAAACACACTAAGAAGATTTAAGATATCCATGTATTTGCTAAATGTTATCCATCACGAAGGGTTTTCAACTGTTGTGCCCAGACCATACTCATCATGAAAAGGTTCTCCATCTGGACTTATGTAGAAGTGAAAGGAAGTATAGTGGAATGTTCATGTTCACATTTTCTACATAAAAAATGTAAAATGTTCTTGTTGCACCACACCAGACAAGACATTTCTCTACTTTGTCTTGTATTACGTGTGAGTGTCAGAAAATATTACAATATCACATTATCTAATGAGCTATAAACCAACCACTTTTGTCATAGGAAGGTGTCACATTAATCTTTGTGGCCTGTAATCCATAATGATACAATCAATGTCTGTCCTATATCTACGATGACAAAGCATGTCAGGTTTGATCCCATTAGCAGACGTTGGTGCCATCACTTGTTTGGCGAGTCAAGAAGTTTGAAATGTAGACGTTGGTCCTTTCAGTTATGTGAGCTCTATAGTTTCACACTCCCTGTCCACCTCCACCGAGCACCCCACTTTATTATGGAAGAGGTGTGATAGGCTTCCCTTCTGGGATGTCTTGCTCTGCATCGGTTTCTCTTTCTTTTTGTGGCGCTTGTTTTGCTTGCAGAGGTCATGTATATCCCAAATTCTGAGGCTACCATCATGGGAAGCAGTGTACAACGAATTGTTGTGGATCTGTAAGAAAAGGTATGTGCTTCATTAAGAACTGTTTCTTTTTTATCATGCTCACAAGACACCTTTGATTTCTTTCCAACAGAGTAAGACAGTCTATATATAATTCACGAACCCCAGAATGGAAAAAAGTTACTTACTTGTATCAATTGTTTTGCAGCATGAGGCTATTCTATTTCCACATGCTTTGCACTGTACCACAATCTAGCACTTGGGTATGAAAAAACTTCTTTTTTACCTGAACAATATTTTAGGAATCCACAATAGCTAGAATTTGCACTGTTCATGAAGATACTGACCCAAAAGCCATCATTTCCTACACTGTAAGCACCACATTTTGGAAGTATGGCTTGACAGCACAGCTCTCGCTAGACAACAATGTGAAAATCACCAGGCCAACGCCTCTGCCTCCACCCACATTTTGGGATCCAGGTTTACATGTTTTGATTGGGCAGGTGTTGTGTGCTTTCATAAAAAGTGCTTGCCCTCCTCACAGCTGTGAATATTTAGTTTATTTCTCCAGCTGCTAGAGCTTGAACTTTCAGGCACACACACACATTGCATTGTAATGCTATCAAAGTGTCTTAGATAACTCATGCACGCCAACAGACTCAACTCAGGTGGGATACTCATGATATTCTAAGCCAGCAATGGCTTTATTCTAACTGTCTCCTGACTAAAATCGTCTCTGCTTCAATAGAAGTCAATCAATAAAATACACTCCCTCAATTGTTTTTCTACTCTAAAATGATGGCAAACAGGATAACTTGATAATTTATGATGTCTTTCTCTGGCAGCAGCACAGGTGGGAGGAGGGCAGTCACTAACTTACATGGATTTTTAAATCTGGCTTGATAGAGAAACCCTTACCTAACCTTTCATCCTTTGCCATGAATTCTGCAGTTCTTTGCCTCTATGCAAATGCATATCCATTTCCCTGCAATTGGCTTGAAATGTTTTATATTACCATACAACATTCCTTTAAAGTCAGAACTATTGTCATTGCCAAGGCTCGTTAAATCATCATCAATGTCTAATGGGTAAGTGGCGAGTGAGGAATTATGCTGTGTGAAGAGCGTAACGATTCCCATACAATTATAATTCTTGACACAAATGATTTGGATTTATTAGTAGATCCAGAATAACAGTTGTATAAGTGCAAGGCAGTTAATAAGTGTGGCTTGCTAAGAAGATCTTATCTTCTGGCATTGTACAGATTGAATTGGAATAGTTGGGGTACTTTGTAACAGAGCTGATTTTTAAGGTAGTATCATTCACTGAATCATCTACTGTATATGGCTAAAGAGTGGGTCAATGTTTATTTCATCAAAGTTTGCTTGAAATTATATTGATTCTATGAGTAAAGGGGCAAATTACAATTCTTGTGGAGGAGTATGATTTGGGGATGACTCTGAACATATTCCAGGGGGGTCCACTGATCATCATACAAAGTTAATTGTCATCCCTTACCACATACTGAAGAATTGTGTTGACATTAGAAAGATGGAAGTTGCTGGATTTAGCATCATCATGCCTCCAAGAAGAGCATTATTCAGATTTGTGCTGATTAAGAGTTGTGCAATTTTCCTGCAAGGTACACTGTAGGTTCTTTTCGATTTTGCAACATGACTTTTGGGTTGGCTTCTGTAGTCTCTGTTCTTTACAGGATAAGCTGAAGTTCTTAAGGAGGTTGCAGGTGTTGTAGCCTTCTACAATGACATTTTCATTATCAAGAAGGCCTTTGAAGCACACAACAGGATTTTGAAAAATTACTCATCTATTCTAGAAGAGAAAGGGATAACTTTTAAAAAGGACAATTTGAATTTAGGAAAAACCTCATAGAGTATCATCTTTGTCATGTGATTCAGCGTGATGGTATGTTCTGGATTTATTGATGCCGTAGTACAGGCACCAGCTCCTGTCAACACAGAAAAACTGGTATTGTTCTAGAGTCCCTCTAAATTTTATATAAACGTTGAAACAACTTTTGCATTCCAAAATCAAAAGTTTACAGCAGTTAATGAAAAAGAATGTTGAATTTGTTTGGTCAGAAGAAAGTAACTAGGGTTTTTCAATGTGTTAAAAAAGGAAACGTATTAGATGAGGGATTTGATTCTGTTCTTTCTCTATTTGTGTTAACTTTGTTGATGCTAGCTTTTTTGGATGGGGGTTTAGACCCAAATGGTTGGTAAAGAGGGACCAAAACATTGGGATTTCCTTCAATGATGGTACACTTAACATTCATTAGTAAGTTATTGCAAACGATTTGCTGGTGTGCTGTTGGGTAGTGGAGAAATGTAAGGCATACTTTGTGTTGGAAGGTTTGCAGTGACTGATTGTTTAATTTTCGGGGCTAAGTCTTTTGCATCTTTACTGCTGGGTTGGGCAGATTAGACTCAAAGTTTTTCCAATGTAAGTATTGCATAGAATTCAAACTTGGGGAAAAGCACTTCTATTAGGCTTCCAAAAGAAACCTGTATGGTAAAGAAGCCTCTCCTACTCAACTCGAAACCAATAGGAAACCATCAACAATTTGAACTACCCTAGCTGTCATATTTTTTTTCAGAAAGGTATTTGTGACAGGCCAATCCAGATCTACGAACATTTCACAAGCATCACTATCCAACGGAGCTGAAACAAATTCTCTTTTCTTCTATTCTCAAAGCAATTGGCAAAAGAAACTAATGACAGTCAGTATCGCTCATAGATGATCTGTTGTAAGGAACCCAAAATCCCTTATCTTTCTTAGAAGATTTACTTTTACCCAACCAATTTTGAGGAAGGATGGAACAGGCCAAGCCATGTGCACAGCATCACCACAATATAGACACAATCCAGCTTTCAGTGATGTTGCTTTTCATCCTCTACCAAAGGACCCTAACTGCCTCTCACTGCATAGGTTCTAAACTGAGACAACAGCTCCCCATCAATCGTTAGGTGACTAAAAGAGGGAACTTTAGCGGAACTATCAGAATATTTTAGGGTCTTCTTTCTTTCCTGCATATCTGTATTCAATTTACACTTCAGAGTCAATAAATTCAGAAAATGCAGCAGGACAATGAAAACAAGCCAACTCAGCCTTAATCTATTCTTTCAATCCACAACAAAAACCTTTCATTTGAGTCATCTCAACCCAATTAGCCTCTGGTGACAATTGACAAAAAAGCTTCCTCTGCAAAATCCTCCGCATCTGGCATTCAGCATCTTCCTACGCACAACTACTAAGGTATCATAACTATCCAAACGAAGACCCAAACTTGTAACTAAAAGTGCAGCCCAAGCCAAGGTAGGTATAGTAAGACAACTGATCAGCTGCCCCATTTTATTCAATTTTGAATGTACTGTGCACGTAAGAAATCCAAAAGTACCATGACAGGTCTAAAAATTACATTTATTCTACTTGAGCCCCAGAAAAACAAGAGGCACTTGAAGGGACTACTTGGATATCACTAGACATTTAAAGCCACATTTTCAAAGGATAGTAGTTGTCCTCTAACGGTGAGTATGATCCAAGACAGGAACTAATCTAAGGATTTGTTGGTTTCACAATCTGTCAATGACAGTACACTGTGATGATCTTTGAAGCTTCTTTCTTGACTGTTCCTAGCAGTTCCCAGGAGACCACCTGATGCTAGCAGACGCCTTGCTGACTTCCTGATGCATTGCTGATGAAGAATCCCTACGTGCTGTGCTCCTTGGAGAGGTATCTCCCTCCCTGCCATTACCTCTTTTGAAATGCCCTTTTAGACTTAGCAATCCTTTTTATTTTCACTTAAAAAGACTCTTGATCAAGCTTCTGCTATGCTGACACTTTCTCGTTTTGACTATTTTTTGCTTTATTTAGTTAGTAACATAGATTATCTTTTTCCAAATTATTTCTGCTTTTGTGCTTTTTGTATTTTGCCTTCCCAAATTTGGTCAGTTGCAGAGTTGGCCTGTGCCCAGCCAAAGATTAGTGACTCTGCTAATCTGAAATTGACTGATGATTGCTAATCCTGTGCAGCATCCTATTTCTGTATCTCAGATATTCTTGCTGATGATATGGACTGTGCTTACTTCAATGTTTAGTTTCATTAATGTTAGTTTGCCTGAACTTATTTGGTGATTATGTATCTTTATAAGTTGAGCATGAGAATTGTCTTTATGACTTTGAGCTTGAGTTTGTAATAAATCCACTAACCTTCTTCCCGAGTGGAGTTTTTCCTTCCGTGGACACACTGGTCATGGTGTGTATAATATTTGGGTTTCAATTGAAATTGCATTTATGGTTCGACGATAATCCTTACTGGGTCCAAAGATTGATCAACCTCGAAGGGCATTGATTCCTGCGATGAATGAAGATGCTCCAGCATCAGTCTGTGTCATTATTAATTGACAACAACTTACGTCTTTTATCCTTTGCAGCGGATAAGGGTTACAACATACAGCCATGGGTGATGACCCCATTTGCAAACCCAAACACAGCAGCAGAGCGTGCCTACATTGAGGGACACCGTCAGACATGCAATATGGTGGAAAGGACATTTGGCATACTCAAATCCAGATTCCGGTGCCTGGACTTGACAGGAGGCAGGCTCCTTTATGCCCCACACATTGTGTGCAAAATCATCCTGATGTGCTATCCTGCACAACATATGTGTGCGGATGAACATTCCTCTGTATGACCAGGTAGATGACCTGCCTGAGGAGGAGGAGGAGGAGAATGGTGGTGACGATATGGAGGGGGAATAGCACAACACAGCTGCTGGGGTACGCCACAGACAGCACATAGTTGACAACGTTTACTCTTAAGAACCATTGAATTCACCTTGTTAATTTTGTAAATAAACACTTCACTAGTACAACCAATCCTGCTTTGGTCTCTTCAGTCTCCACTACATATACCATAGGAATGTGAGTCAAACCTCAGGGATCATGTTAGCAATATGAATCTGACAAGTACTGTTGTGCCATCATATGTGATGTGTAAGATTGTACTGCCACCATCACACACATCACTAACAGCCTCATCACTGGTACGTGACAACTGAAGGACACAATCTATGGACCACTTTGTACATCCATGTTGCCAACTTGTAAATCAATAGGTCATCAGACACAACTACATCATGTCCAAATAGGATGCATGCAAGGGGCCCACACATGAGGTAGTGGATGTCAAAAAATAGAACTTAAGTCATGTTGGAACTGAACACTGTCACAACTTAGTGTGAGAGTTGCAATGGCTGCATGGAACATGTGTGACAAGGGGGGGGGGACATCATTGGTAACTATGGTCGTCATGATTTTCCCACTTATAACAACCAATGGTAGAAGTTGGGCCTGCGCAGAATATCCATGGTAATCTGTCCTGCCACTGCCATGGGGCCCAATCCTGACACAGGGTCACATGACCTCACACACTGCACAGACACGTCTGTGGAATGCACACCATATGCAGCTAGGGCTGCGGGTCCACCACACAAAACCAACAACCATTGGTAATTGCAACGAGTTCAATCAAACTGTTGTGATCAAAACATATTCTGGGTGGAATGTAGGCAGAGTGTGTCATCCACACTATGTACCAAAGATGTACACATGTCAGACAAATATGCAGGCTTCACACAAGTATCCATAAACTCAAAATCTACATACAGAGACAGTTGTCGGGTAATATTTCCTAGGTAGCAATGGTTCACCCTACATCAACAATGCCTGACCTGTGTATGTAACTTTAAATATTATGCTCTGTATGACAACATCACACATCACAGACAAAAACACAATGCACAATAACAATTCAGAACTATTGTATTGCACTGAATGCCAAACTTATGTGGATACACTGTTGTCACACATGCATATATTTGCACGATGTGCAACAATTTGCATGCTGCTGACTCTGTAACACACACTTTGGTGGAACAGACCAATCACACATCCTTATCAGGTTGTTGCATGGACTACCACATGTGGCCATACCCAATACGCCACATTGCAGCACAGCCCATGTCATATGTATGTTGATTCAGGGTGCATCTAAGGACAATGCAAAAAAACACACAATCAGGAATTGAGTAAAAACATATGATGCAAATGTGTCTAAAACATCTGCAAATGCAAAGAAAATGACACATGGGCCCTTAGCTTGAATTCCACCTTTGCACTCCTCTCAATGCTGCCTTCAGTGAAATCGATGCAAAACCATCATGCGTCAATATAAATGTGCGTTATGAGTCTAAAAAAAAACCTACACAAATGTCAAATGCGTCAATTAAACACACGCATAACTGAAAAACTTGAGGCACAGGGATAGGAAGTGATGTAATAGGAAATCCTGTCTAGAAGCATGGTACAGTGGGTGTAGTTTCACTTTCTCTTTACAGTTTGTGCCTTTTTGACTGTGTGGTTGTGTTTTGGAGCTGGTGGTTGCGTCTTGGTTGTGTATTGAAGTTTGTGGTGTCCCTCCTGTCGTGTTCCTGTTATATATTGTGTGCATTTTGTCCCAGTAGCAGTGATTTTGTGTGCTTTTTGTCTATATTTTTGTATTTGTACTGTGGGGTGTCTGTCTAGGGTAGTAACTCATGTGGGATAGTTGTGATTAGTTAGTGGGGTAAAGTTTCCTTTTAGTTTTTTTGTTCTTGGTATTTGGGGTCAACTTTGACCATATACGACATGTCTGGTAGGGGGAGGTTGACGAGGATGTCAGAGAATAAGCCAGGTGGATTTTTGTGACTGGTATCCCACTACCTGCCAATGATACTAGAGATGGGTGGCTGGGTTATCCAGGGATACTGGACCAAGGCCAAGTGGCTTCAGTGGGGCAAGGTGCTCCACCACCCAAAGAGAGTATACAGAACCGGCAGGGATGAGCACCAGCTCAAACATCGCTGGGCAGATCTAGTGGCCAGGGAGCAGGATCTGCTCGATCACCCTGGTGAGATCGGCAGACCTGTTGGTGAGTCTCCCATTGGCATGCTATTTACTGTTCACTGCTCTTGAATGAGAGTAGCAGATGAGTTGGAGTGCAGCGTGCAATACTTGTGGACAGGTTGTATGCAACCAGAATGAAGTGTATCTGCACCAGTCCAGGCCTGAAGTTCACATATCCAACCATGATACCAATGCAGGTGAGATGTCTGGTGAGTCCTGCACAACCATCACTAAGGCACACATTTCAGAGGCCATGGCAACGCCTGTGCCCCGGCATAGTTTCATATATGAAGACTACCATATTTTCCCTGGGTTGGGTCAACAAAGTAGATCAATGCATGTATAGTGCAACTTATCCATAATTTCACGCACATGACCCCTGCCCGTGCCATTATGTTAGCAAAGGGGGCTAACCACCTTAGGGGGCAATGTATATGGGGCATTTGATACCACTAGACAACTTTGCCACATCAGTCATGGATTAATCAACGCATGATCATTGCAGACTTAAAATTGAGTGGCATGTCTCTCACAAAACGCCTCTGGGTGCCTTGCAGGACAAGCTTGAGTGCCTGGGTCATATGTCTTTCAAAGTGCCAGTCTAGTGTCATGTTTTATACACAACTCGCCCTTATACCATGTTGTTCCGTCTTCTATGGATGGCCTACATATGGTTGTTGCAGGCTGTAGCACTACATGAGCCTTGGGCCCAGTGTTAGTGTTCAGATGTGTGGCTCTAACTCACCTGAGTGTCTGTGTCATTGTGTGATCGTAGTTGTGTGTCTGTTGCACTGTTTTCCACTACAATAACTAGCTCACTCCTCTCAACTAGTTCACACTGAAATTTGTTGTCCACTCGCAGTGACTGTGATATGACGTCTAAGCATGGTTTTCCATTCATGCCTTACAGGTGGACCTGCCCCCCTACACGTTTGTTGATGTGGCGCAATTTGAGAACCCAGGTGTATCCAGTAAGTGTTACAATGTGTGTCCTGTGAAGTAATCCAGGGTTTTGTGTGAGTGAGTCATGTGTGTTGAATACAATGCCAGATGTGATAAGTTGTCCAATGATCAGATATAAAAGTAGGCTGGATGGTAACATTATGACCCATTTAAAGGATCCCCATGCACCACCAGAGGGTCACATCTTGTGAGGGTCGTGGTGCACAATGCGCTGCATCGTGTACACAAGCCACATGTAGGGCCATATGTGACTAAGAATGACAGAGTGCTACGCTGGGAGAATACTGGCAGTGGCGCACTCCATCATTCTCACAACATAGGGACGCACCATTTTGAACCCAATTTGGTGCATCCCTGTATTGTCATGAAGATGGAAGACTGGGCTGGCAAGTGTCCCCCAGCATGGTGCTCCGTCTTTTGCACTTCATTTATGTTTCACTTATGTGGAATGTGATTGGCTTGAATGCAGGTCAAGGCCAAATGTGTGTTGGCATGGAAATAGGTGCGTAAGGGATAGTAGTGGCAGTCCCGGTATTGTTGGGTGTCTACACCTGGACACATGAATGTAGATGTGATAGACCTATGGATACCAGCTTCCTAGTTGTCAGCCCTCCTAACATATGGTCCAGTCCTTGACTCCATGTATGGGTGGGCATGCCTTGGTGGATGACCAGGATAGTTAGGATAATGGATTGCATTCGCCAACCCCCTTAGGCTCAGGGGGAGAGGAATACCAAATTTGTAGGTAGATGTGATGCTCACAGTGCAGGTGACAGTCATATTGATCAGGCTTGCATGTGTACCTATCGGCTCTGACCCCTTATGGTTACCAACACCATCCCATCCTCCCAATAACATGTCCAAGTTACTGCTGATGTATGGTTGGAAATACGATCAGAGGAAGAGGAAGTTTGGGCCTGATCTATGTAAAGTTTGCGGTGCCTATGCATTATCCTTTATTACGGAAAAGAGATGCACACTTCCATATGTTTGGTTCATTTTCTCATTTTGCATCGCTTTAGTGTCAATAAAATGATGCTAAGGCAGAGTTGTCGTTACATTCATCAGGGCCATTGTCTTTTCTGGAATGTGAGTTGGAGTACATGTGTAGCAGTGTAAGCTTCAAATCTGAATAGACTCCACACAATGCTGACACTGATGGTTGCCTGCCTCCATTTAATAGCTGCCAACAAGACCAATGAAGAGCTGCATGCGTTTCAAAAGAGGGCAGTGAGGTACTGCCATATCCTGGCAGTGGAATCTGGGTTCTGAAAAATGGCTTGCCTCTACCATCCAAAAAGGGCAACGGAGGAATGTTGGGCATTCCCACAAGGGGTCCCCACACTGGCTAAGATGGCACAGAAGGCACCCAGCTACCCAGCAGTGCAGAAGGGCACAGCTGGCACCACACCCACAACCACGGCTGCAGCAGCTTCTACGTCAGTGCAACAGCCCACACAACCTTCTGCCATAGACAAGCAATTGCTGCAGGATCTGCAGAAGGACGTTTTCCTGGTCCTAAAACGTTTGGACAGTTTGGAGAAGGAGGTGGCTGCCAACACCAAGAGGTTCAAATTCATCAAGAAAAAACTCAAGAAGGCCAAACTCTGAGTTATCTCCGAACTGCCACCTCCAAGTTCTGTCACCTCCCTTCTGAATTTAATTGATGTTTTATTGCATGCTTTAGGGGGTTAGTGTTAGGTTAGTGTACGTATGTAGTTTAGATAGGATAAGTGGTTTTGGTGGGTGGGTTATTTACTCATTACATGTTAATTGGTGAGTGGGAGGTCATGTTGGGGTATCTATGTGTTTTCTATAAAAACAAAATACCAAAAAAAACTTTAGTTGTTGGTTAAGTATAGTTAGAAATTGTGCTATATGCTTGTGTCTCAGGATCTTCCCATGAGTGCTCAGTGCAAATTGTGTGTTGGCCTAGGGTTTCTTTCCTGCCTCCGAATATCTCTCTTGACATATGAATCACCTATTGACGACTGAGCTGTCATATTGGCAGCAACAACACATCTACTTGTCCATGCATCTTCCAGCCAGTGTACACACCACTTAAGGTGACTATGTTTACTTTGTATTGGACAGGTAGGTGTGGTACTTCAGCTGTCAGGGTTGGGGTCCCGTGTAGGAATGTTGGGAACTGTGGCACATCTGACAACAGCCTAAATTTGAACTCTATCCTGCTAAACTGACTGGTGGCAATCTCTAATAAGGTTAGGTACCGCTATATCACACCAATGTGTTCTACTGATACTCCCAGCTGACGATACTGCCTTAGAACTGTTTCACAGCCATTACTGCCATATGTAGTGAGTGAAGAATACATGTGTTCTTCATTTGTGACATAGTCAGTGAATTGCTTGTAGGGCATGAGACCAGCATTAACATTTGTCATGTTGGGAGCTTGTGTGTAGGAATGTGCACCCACAGTCCTGCACTTTTGTACTGAAACTCTATGACTAATGACATGGTTACACACATCACAATTACCTAGCGCAGTAGATGGATCACAATACACAAAGACATGCTCTTTGTGTAGGAGGTGTTTATTTACAAGTGTCGGAGTGCAATATTTACCATGTCCAGGTCAGTGACCCCATTTGTGAAATCCATACAATCGTGACACAACACAAGTCCAGGGTTGAGGGACATGTCATGGAACATGCTTGGGTGAAGTGCTGTAAAGTGCGGAGGAACAATAATTGCCAATTGGTAAGTGAGAGACAATGACAGTCCATAGCAGACAGGTCAACAGTGCGAGTGAAGAGGGAAAATATCCAACTGTGCTAACACTCGCATAATCTCAAGCACAGGACAAAGAACACCACCCATGTGGTGCTACCGGGTACTCTTCCGAGTGAAGGCGATCGTTCCACATCTTCAGCCTCCGATGTGTGTAGTGTCTCCTCTGCCCTTGATGGTGGCGGTGGGGAGGTCGAGGGGGCCACACACACTTCAGTGGTTTAAGATGTTGAATCCAAATTCCCAGCAGCTGTCATTTGTGGAACAACATATGGCATCACTGCATCAAGGAGGAGCTGCTGATTCGATAGCAGCAACATCCTGGTGGTAGGCAGCAATGTCTTCCCAGAGGGAGGCCAGTTTCTGCTGCATGGAGTCCATCTTGTTCTCAAGCATGCTCCTGCTAGTTTGGGAGGGCAGTTGTTGTGGCCTCTCTCTCATGGCAGCAGCTATGTCCCTCAGACACTGCTGGACTCCATGTAGTGGGGAGTGTGTGCCTTGTTTGGCTGCTGTATGTTCATTGGCCATGACGAGGCACGTGCGCATTCCCTCTAGGCTGGCTGCCACAGTCTCCATCCCCACCCATACCTGCTTGGCCAGCTCCTGCTGGACCCCTACCACTGTCCTCTCAAAGGTGGTCCCTGTGTCCTCGGAGTCCTGAGCTGTGTGGGTCCTGGCAGGTTGTACTATTGGGGTGCTGGGTGGGGCATTTGAGATAGCTGCTACATTATTTGCCCTCCTTGCAACTGGAGGTGGTGTCTGGAGGGAAACCAGGACTTCTTGAAGGGTCTCCTGGCTGATGGTTGTCAGCGGGTCATCCAGGTCATCTGGGAACTCTAGGACAGGAATATCAGCAGGAGAGCCATCATCCTCTGCAATGAGATGATGTAAAATCAATCATTCAGTGTTGTGGCAGGTGACATGTCACATCACTGATTTGCTATTGGAGTTATGTTCCTGTTTTCCACCAGCCTTTGCATGTGGTGATGTGGTGTGGTGTGCCTCTGGGTGCCCTTGCATAGCCCATGCACCTGGCATGGGCAGAACAGGATGCCCCATGCCCAGGCCCTTAGTGCTTTCCACTGCCTGATTTGTAGAGCTAAGAGCAGCATGTCCTGTCACACCCAATGCACCCCAAGACTGGCACCGACTCTGTTTGGTCCATCAACAAAGTAGTGGTAACTGCCCACAGAGCTACCATGAGGATATAGATTTCTACCCGCCATTCCAGCGTGTTACTCATACTGCCAACCGCATAGAGTACACTGCACTAGCAGTCTTACCAACACCAGACTGGCCCATGCACCATGAGTTGCCACGCATTGTGTTTTCTCTGGCCCATGCACCACCCCCCACCCCGTCAACGTGATCTAGTACACCATTATGTTCACAGACGTATGTGGTAGGTATGTGTTGTATTTGTGTGGTTCTTTCCCCATTCCTATGTGTCTCACATAGTTGTGTCAGAGTAGTTGTGGGCTCAGCCTGTATTTGTTGTGACCTACAGATTGCAGTCTGTAGTACATATTTTCTCTAGTGGGACAGTTCTGATGAGCGTAAAAATGTGTGGCTCCACACTACACCAGTTTAGTTACACTGGGTAGTGGGATGTTTCCTGTGATACAGGGCCACCCTGCATTTCCCAAACACCTGCCCAGATTACTTTTCCCTGCACCCAGAGTGGCATCCTTACTGCATGATGGAGTAGTGGCTGCTTTATGAGGATGTGTTGTTTATGTGTGGTGTGTTGGTGCTTCCGGCACAAGTCTGGGTACTGTTGGGAAAGGTTTCAATATATTTTGTGCCGTAAAATGCAGCACACGTTTTGGCAATGACACAAGGCTGTTGCAAGGTGTTTCTGCAAAGGACACAACCATGATGTAACCCCAGGAATGGTATTGACTGACTTCCTAGTCTCTGATGTCTTGGTCATTTTGGTAGGGTTTGTTAGACTATATGCAAGGAATGTTGTGATGAAACAAAAAGGGGCACAGTCATTAGAAATGCCTTCCATCCTATGTGCTGCATGTGTACATGCAGGAATTTATCCTTGGTGGTTAACATATGTCCAGGTTGTGTATGAGTTGTGGTGCATGGCACTACCAGGGCATATGTACATATGTTGCTTACGTTTGAATGGTGCAACTTGCTTCTTGTGCAATGTGTCCCTCTGCGCTCCTTTGACATCCATTGAGTGTGTCCTATGTGCCTCCCCCTTCTTGCACTTGACAATTTTGCATTATTTTCCCCCATGCAAACTTACCTTGCATTTGTGGTGTTTCCTGGTAGTCTGCGCTGTCCTGCAATACCAGTGACCAGTTCCTCTGGGATGACCACCACTACCATATCCTCCATCTCGTCCAGGTCCTCTTGTGGTGCTGGACTTCCACCTCTAGTTTGCAGTGCTGCCTTCCTGTTCCTTGCCATTTTCTCCTTTGTCCTTCTCTTGCAGACATGCCAGAAAGTCTTGCAATCAGTTACAGTTCTCCTCAACTCTGCCACACTGGTGATCTTGTCAACTATCTGCTGCCAGATTGCCTCTCTTCTGCCAATTGGCAATTGGAGGTGACTAATAGTTGTTGCTGGTGCTCCGTCACCTCTCTCACAAGAATTTCATGCTCCTGTGCACTGAAACAACACTTTTTTCTTCTCTCGCCCCTGGGACTTGTGTGTGTCCTCCTGGCTAGTTCCTGGTTGTCTGGGATCACCTTGTGGTCTCTCCTGGCTTTCTGGATCCATTGTGCCTCTCCTTTGCACTGTTTTCTGCATTAGCTTTTGGAATTTGACGCTAATGTGAGTAAAAATGGTGCATTTCCATTTTGCGACATGTTTATGTGTCATAAAAAAGGTTAGAGTAATTCTTCCGGCGTTTACGTCATTTTGCCTTACGACAATGTGCAATGGTTAACGTCAGAAATTTTGACTCTAGACAGTTTTTAGTGCCATCCAGCATCATAGTATAACTAGGACGCTCAGTTGGCGTTAAAAAATGGCGCTAGCCAGCACTAAACTTTTTGATGCAAAAACTGCATTCACGCAGTTTTGCGTCAAAAGGTATTAATCTGGCCCTTAGTGTATTGCAATGAATCCATCTCCTACCAGTGCTTACTTATATACAGTCTAAATGACATTACAGGAAACAGATTTGCTCCATCTTGGATTGGGAATTTCTGGTAACAACCAATTAAAGTCACCACCTTTGGAAGCCTTATATATAATGCTAACTCTGCCTATATCTATGAAAACATGGCACTTACTGGTATGGGAAAAATAACTCCACTTTTGGCATCCTTCTTCCCCTGGGGACTTCCATGCTCAACTGCTGCCCATCAGCATTGGCACACTGCACAAGCAGCAGAACCTCCAGATGAATGTTCCCTCTGAAATGCTAACGCAGTCAGAACAGCTATGGGGGAAATACCTCCCCAGGACCAAAGCCACCTGCTTCACCATTCAGTGAGCGTGGATAGCAGAAAAGCACTGCTTTTTCATAACGCCACACTTGTAATTCCAGGGACCGATGTAACAAACTTGTGGGAAAAGTAATGCTTTCTTTTGGAATGTGGGATTAGACATTATTGTGTGGCACTACACATTCCCTAGCCAACAGTTTAATTCCAAGAGGATGAGGCTAATTCAGACATTACCCAATCACTTTTTTGCCTTTCTAACTGATGTTACAAGTGTAAAGGTATGGTCAAAAGTGAGTCTCATGATTGCTGTGCTATACTGTGCTAAAGTACTCAAGCTGTACCTCGGTGACGAAGCCAAACAAGGTCTGCAGTTGCCCATCTAGAGGAGACTAAGGCCCTCATTACAAGTATGGCGCTCTTAAGACTGCAACACTCTTGGTAGCAGTTGGACCACCGTCACAGTGGTGGTCCAACCGCCATATTATGACCGTGGTACCGCCAGGTTGCGCCAGTCGAGAGCCTGGTGGTCTCAGTGGTCGTAATCCGCCAGGGCAGCACTGCATTACAAGACCCCTTTCTGACAGCCTTTGCATGGTGGTTGGACCGCCATGCAAAGGCTGGTAGAAAGGGGGCATTGGGGACACTGTGGGGGCCCCTGCACTGCGCATGCACTCGGCTTGGACAGTGCAGTGGGCCCCCCATGGACAGCCCTGTCACACTTTTAACTGTCAATTTGGTGGTGAGTTTCCCGCTGGGCCGGCGGGTGGTAACACTGTTTCTGGCCGCTGAACCAGCGGGACACTCTTAATAGGGCCCTTGGAGGGACGGCCACATACACGATCGTAATGAGCTCCCTAGTCTAGCAATTCGAGTTTGACTGTTCCTACTGGAGAACAACCGGATCTGATTTACATGGGGCTAGTCTCTGCCAGGAGTGACATAGTGAAAAAACTGAGCAGTAGAAAAACCCTCAAACAAATACCAGTGGCTGATATTAATTAAAATATTCCCTTATCAACTTTTTGTTTCCTAAGTGAAATGTCCTAACTATTTAACAGATATTCCCAGACAAGGGTCTCATGCTTGCTGTGCAATAGGAGCCAAGTTGCAGGTCATGGAGAAGACCCACCAAGACTGAAAGACTCTAGGGCTGCTTGTGCCCCTGTCTAAAGGAAACCAGCTTTTTCCTGCTCTGAAAATCTGGTACCAAAACTGAAGGATTTGGTGAGCACTCAGCCATAAATGGGGATGTCCATTCTTTAGAATGGGGCCCTATGTACTCTGCAGGAGCAGCGCCAATATTTTAGCGCTACTCCTGCCGAGTACATTAATAGCGTTATGAGAATTTAAGCTATTGTACCCAACCCTGCACCATAGTGCACTGTATTTCAAATACGGCGCACACATTGTGGCGGTAGGAGGCTGCTAAGGGGCGCAAGGAAAGTGGCGCTGCACTTGGTGCAGCGCCACTTTTCATAAATCTGTTCCTAAGGCCCATATATATACTCCTTTTGCGCTGAATTTGCATCATTTTTTTTACGCAAATTTGGCGCAAACTTAACTCCATACATTAGACAAGTCTAACATCAAAATATAGGAGTTTGCAACATTTTTTGGGATGAGTGAACCTACCTTGCGTCAATGAGATGCAAGGTATGCGTTCCCATCCAAAAATAGTGCTATCCCCATAGCCCCATATTTATCCCTGTGCTAAAATGACGCACAGCTGGGAGGAGGGGGTAAATAATGGTCCTAAGCTTGCTTAGGACCATTATTTAATGCCAGGGTCAGACCAGGCGTTAGGGGACCATGGAATGGGTCCACAGGTGCCCTCCCTAAGCCCCAGGTACACCCCCACCCCAAACAGAGGGACACCGGAGGATGGGGGACTCCATCCCAGGTAAGTGGGGTAAGTATGTTTTATTTTATTTTTTAAGTGCCATCGGGGGCCCTGACTTGGGGCCCCCTGCAAGGCACAGGGTGCAATGGCCATGCCCAGGAGACACTTGTCCCCTGTGCTGGCCATTGGGGTGGTGGGCACGACTCTTGTCTTTACTAATGTTTTTGGTGGTTGTGCGCCAGGAAATGGTGCTAGTCTGGTTAGAGGAATTTTTTGCAGGCCAGCATCGTTTTTTGGAGCACAACCTCCTTCTTCCCTACTGCCACCACCACCAGGCTAGCATCATTTGAGTTGACGCTAGCCCAAGCTGAGCGCCGGGTTGCGCCATTCCATTAATTTGGCACCAAGATGGCACTCAGGAATGGCGCAAGCCAGCGCTATACTTTTTGGTATAAAACTGCGTCCCCCCAGTTTTACATCAAAAAGTATAAATTCTGGCCTAAGGATGTGAGTTAGAGTTTGGCATTTGGGCAATCTTTTACAAATGTGACTGATATCCCATCAGTCCCACTACACATGCCACAGGATATAATGCACTCGTAATAATGCAGACGGGTTATCTGTCTTAATTGTGATGGACTATCCTGTCTGTCATACCCTAAATCAGATCATAAATCTTAAGGTAAAATTTGTGTCTGTCAGATGTGACCTGTAATCACACTCCATTGAGGATGGCCTGACATCGGGTCTGGATTCCCATCTACTATGAACTATGATGCTATTTGGCGCTTTTTGTTTTCCTGGTGTTGTTTTTCCTTAAAACTGTAAGTTACATATGTCAGGTTCTTTTAAACCTATTTTAACCACTGCTACGTCATTTTGACTATTACAGTTTGTTGTTTTGATTAACTTGGTTCAGGAATTTAATTGTGTTTTCTTGAGTTTAATATTGTCAGTACTGTTTGAACTTATCACATTTCTTTGTGGACAGTCCTGATTGTGCCATAGCTACTAGGTCTTAAGAAGAGTTTTTTCAGTTATCTGTACTGTAAAGTAGCAAGATTGTGTCTTTTTAGGATGGACAGTTTACCCCTTCTCAAAATATCAATTGTCTCACCGATTATACAAGTGTGACAAGAATGCTTACATGTATTCTGTGCCAGAGGACTTAAGTTGCACCTTGTTTAAGAGGGTAAAAAGGCAGAAACCAATCTCAGGTCGCTTATGTTACAGCCAGAGGAACATGGCTTGGTAGTTCAGGCTAGACTTTTCCTACTGAAGCAGATCAAGTCTGACTTGCATACGAATAGTCTCAGTCTGGAGTATCATAATGGGCAAAAAATGAAACAGTGGAATGTGCTGAAATAACAATATTTTACATCTTGTCAGAGCAGTCTAATACGCTACTGGCTGTGCTGGGGATGAGATCTGCTGTTCCATATGACCTGCTTTTTGGTAAGTGTGTTAAAAACATGAAGACCTAGACTTACAAATAAATCATACAACCCATTGCTGCAAGTGAAGCTGCTGTGCTCTCTTGCACGAACAGGAAAAAGCAGAACAGTGTCATATCTACAAAAATGTGACGCTATTCTGTTCTCTCCCTGCTCTGTCGCTCTCTATGCTGTTATGCACCAATACAGACACACCTGAACAATAGTGCAAGGGTTCCTGCATTGTGGTCAGCATAGGTTATGTTCAGGAAGGGTCACATAATTTGTGCTGGATTGTTTGTGTTCGATTGTATATACCAACCCAATACTTTGGGTCATGTCTGCATTAAAAAGTAATGCTAACCCAACACAAAGTATTAATCTGGGACAAAGTATCTGCGCTGGGAGTAAAGCATGTCATAGCCTTTGAAAGGTCAAGGTGTTGGGGTAGACACAAAAGGAAGGGAAGCCAATAATATGTCAGTTGGGAGTGAATTGAATACTCTGCAGGTGATATCTGAACAAAGGACCTACTGATGCGTAAAATCATTGTATGACATACATATTCATTAAATGTGGACCCATGTAGTGTGCAGGAAAGGGGCTTTACATGAGACCACAACCGGGGGGGCAGAGGTCGGGAGTGTTTGGTATGAGCCCCAGTAGTGGATGGCCTTCTCCATTAACAAGAAGAAAGGCATGGTTAACATGGTAAGCTCCATTTGAGAATGCCAGAATCTAGCTAACAAAAGTCCTCCACTTAAGCTGCTGTTCCTCATACCAATTAAACATGGTGTATCTGACTTCAGAGGAACTTGGTATCAGGATCAGTGTTCAGGACTACTAACCTGGGAGTAGCTTGGTCATCTCTGCCACCGGTCATGGCAAAAACAGGGCACAGCTATATCTTTACATTGTGTGCTCTCAATTTGGGGGTGGAATGAGAAATTGATATTTTGACAGGTTTGATTGTTGGAAGAACCTGCACCTGGACCATTTGGATGTTTAAGCGCTAGAGCCTTGTCAAACATTCTGATTTCTATGATGCCTAGAGATATAAGTAGGTGCTAGGTGACAGGGGTATTTGCTTCTTCCTAACCTCATCGACTTGGCATTCTCAAACAGGACAGCCACCTTTCTTTTTTTACTCTTACTTATTCATTTGGCATACTGATTTACAGAGTTACTGAATTAAGATCACAATCATATCAGTCACTTGTCGCTGAAACTTACCATAGGCTCTTGGTACAATTGAATCAGAGAGTTAATAGTCAATCTTCATGTGTACTGCAATAATTCTTCTAATGTATTAATTACTACATATGATTTAGATTCACAAAACTACAAAGGTTCAACAGTTTCTTCATGATCATTTTGTATTTGAGATGCTAGACATTATTGATTTGGGGATCAGATACATCGGGGTTTGGATGCAGAGGGGAGACGTGATGAGTAGGTATGAGAGGCTTCATTACAAAATATTATTTCTTGTACCCAATTTTTAACTTAGGGAGTGGGACTTTGCTCCACCTAATCACTGCCCTTAAGGAGTGCCAATGTGGTAAACTTTCTAACTTAGTGGGTATTTCTTTGATGTATCACAGCAATGCTAGTAGTGGAGAAACAGCCACGTGGCTTGAAATAATTTTCTTTTTTGGTCAATAGTTTAAGTCAATTTTCCAGCATTCCACTGCCTACCTATGCCACATGTTTTAAATCCACCCTTTGTGTGACATCTGCTACATGTGTCTTGAGTGGCACATCTGAAGCTTTTAACTTATTATGTGTGTGATAACAGCTTTTAATAGATCTGAAGTGAATTAGTCTGTGACAACTGTCCTGGAATATCTTTCTTATCTATGTGCAGACGTATGCCCACTGTTTGTCAGATGTTTGGTGTTCCAGTTATGTTGCCCATGCTGCCTGAACTGTGGACTGTGACACTTTGAAATACCATTTCTATGTATACTGGCAAGATCAAATGTTGGGGTTTGCATATACCAAACATTAACATGAGTGCCTTAAGCTGTTCAGGTTATTTTGGCTTCACAGGATTTCTGCTTTGAATGTGCTGCACATTTTATAGAAAAGGAATATGGCACGCCCTGATACGCTATTGTTAAGTGCTGTTAGTTGATCTACAGTTTTTACTGCCTAGTCTATGAACAATTCACCCATCAAAGAGATTCCTGATGCTTCTAGTTCAGGCCTTGCACTGTGTTTCATCGTCAATGGCAGCCATGCACAGCGGTTCATTCAGATGCTGGAGAAGTATAAAAGGGTACGACTCTATCAGTCTTTGAGCCAATTTAAGGCAAATTTTGTAACTTTCACAGGATCTAAGCTTTTCCCTGGTCTACCCAATGGTGTTAAACATGGATGTAGTCAAGGGGACGGATGCATCAGCCTCTCTCTGCAGCAGTACAGGTGGACCATGTATATAGTAATGTGCAGCCTGTGCTCTGTAGAAATAAAGCTTGAAGTCTGAGTTAGACTTTCCACACATAGAAAAGGAGAAGGGCTATACCAACGTATTCTTGGTTGTTTACCAATCCATGTTACTCTGATTCTCTCTGTTCTTAATATATATTTTAAGAAAAGTGGGGATGGGGCTAATAGGAATATTGAGGCCCGTATTTATACTCCGTTTGCGCCGAATTAGCGTCGTTTTTTTCGACGCAAATTCGGTGCAAAACGAACGCCATATTTATACTTTGGCGTTAGACGCGTCTAGCGCCAAAGTATGGGCAAATAGCGTCATTTTTTTGCGTGAACGCCTTCCTTGCGTTAATGAGATGCAAGGAAGGCGTTCCCGTCTAAAAAAATGACGGCGACGCAAATGCGTCGTATTTATACTCCCGGGCAAAAATCACACCCGGGAGGTGGCGGGTCAAAAAACCCCGCATTTGTGCCACTATTTAACGCCTGGGTCAGGGTAGGCGTTAAGGGGCCTGTGGGCTCTAAATGAGCCCACAGGTGCCCTCCCCTGCCCCCAGGGACCCCCCCTGCCACCCCTGCCCACCCCAGGAGGACACCCAAGGATGGAGGGACCCACCCCAGGGACATTCAGGTAAGTTCAGGTAAGTATAATTTTTTATATTTTTAAAAAAAAATTGGGTGGCATAGGGGGGCCTTATTTGTGTCCCCCTACATGCCACTATGCCCAATGACCATGCCCAGGGGACATAAGTCCCCTGGGCATGGCCATTGGGCAAGGGGGCATGACTCCTGTCTTTACTAAGACAGGAGTCATTTAAATGGCGTCTGGGCGTCGAAAATAATGGCGCAAATCGGGTTGAGGCGATTTTTTTGCCTCAACCTGACTTGCCCCATTTTAAGACGCCCTAACGCCATTTTCCCCCTACGCCGGCGCTGCCTGGTCTACGTGGTTTTTTTCCACGCACACCAGGCAGCGCCGGTATGCTAGCGCCGGCTAACGCCATTCCATAAATACGGCGCCCGCATGGCGCTTCAGAATGGCGTTAGACGGCGCTAAATTTTTTGACGCTAAACTGCGTTAGCGCAGTTTAGCGTCAAAAAGTATAAATATGGGCCTGAGTGTTGTAATTTGACTTCATTAAATTCCACTGTATGTGATATGAGAAAAAGTTGCCACCTGTGTCCAATGCATGTTATGATTATACCTGTTTGTTTATGCTCAAATGTGCCAGTCCCATCTCCACCGCATTTGTCCCCAGGTTGGTACTTACCAACATTCCATTGACCATTGCGTTGTTGTAACTGTGTACACTACTGACAGGATTTCACTAACAACTGATCTGGTTAAGAGGCTGTTGTTTATTTAGACAATAAAGCTTTATAGAGAATTTATAGTGGAAACTCATCTTTGCAACATTGGCGTTGACCAGCTATGAAGGGGGCAGCTCAGACAGCCTCTTCCCCTATTAGTACTGCCACTCTTATTCAGCCTTCATGGAAGCCGTTCTGGAGGTCACTGAGGTGTTGATAGCAAGTATTGACGTGTTATGGGGCACAGCTCTAGTTGAAAATTAACTGCCTCCCTGTGCTGAACTGCCAGCCTCATCCTGACTCCCTCACGCTCTCTCTCTGTTTGAGGTAATCTTCGTGTTATTTAGTGCATGGGTGCCTTGTGATGTCAGCTGCTGTGTAATACATCCTTATGAGGCATGCAGCAATGCAGAGGAAATTATGACTTCTGTGAAGTTTTGCATCTCAGTACAGAGCCTGTCACACTGACACGCACAGCCCACTTTGACACGGATTGGGAGGTTAGAGGATACACAAAGGAAATTTCTACTCTTGGGCAGAGTAGTTTGTCTTCATGGAGCCTGTCGCGCTGACAGGCACAGCCTACTATTGAAGGAAAAGAAGTGAAGTGAAGCAAAGTATAGTGTCTCTACTAGGAGCCTGTCAAGCTAATAGGCACAGCCTCTATTTTCATTATGCACATGTTTCTTATAAAACCTGTCACACTGATAGGCACAGCATTATATTTTAGATGAAAAAGGATTCAGGCTGCAGCCACACTTATGAGCACTGTAACCACTATTTTCAATTCAGTAATAGTCTAGCTAAGGAGATGGTCACGCTGATAGGCACATCATCACAGTTAATATATAAAGTTAAAGAGTTCAAGCTGCATTTCATACTGACAGGCATAGCATACAAGCTCCATATCAACTTAAAAGCAGCAGTGTCATCTGATATTAGCCTGTCGTGCTGACAGGCAGAACTGAATTATTGAATTAAATGTTTTCTTTAGCCTGTGTAGCTGATGGGCACAGCTGGTAATTCACTATCTTGGCTAATATGAGACACATTACTGTTATTGAAATTCTTAATAATAATCAGTGCTGAATAAACTAGATTTTATACACAGGCATAATTTGTAGTTTCAGATTTAGTCAGATAATTCAGTGCTTCTGCTTAGGAGTTTAGTAAAACCATATCTCTTGTCATTTGATATTCACAATTTTATCTAGAAATATATTGGTTAGATGCATTAATTATAAAGTAGCATTAACAAGTAAACATTTTAGTATCTAGTTTATAGGTACACAAAGTTGGCATTATTATTCTCATATCGTTGTTGTGATCATCATATTACCAAGGTAAATCATCATGGCGGTAGCAAATATGACTCAACCCCCACCATTTTTAGATGAGGCTGGTGAACCTATAATACCCTGTAAAATATGGGAAAAATTATTTCTTATCTTATCGCAATGGGGGGGATTCTCATCACTAATAAAACAACATATATTGCTGCGTAATCGGGGCATTCAAGGGAGAAAAGCCTATCAGAATTTGTCAGGCTCTGACAGTGAGGAGGATGGAGATGAGGGCCAGGAAGATGTATATCATAAAGCCTCTGTAAGATGGAAAAACACCTTAGGCAAAGAGTGAACATTGAGTTAGAAAGACACAAGTTCTTCTGTAGAGTACAAGGGAAGAACGAAACGGTATCCAGCTACACTGCAGTATTGAGAGGTTTAGCAAGTATGTGTGGTTTTGGGGTGTTATGTGATTCTCTAATTAGTGATCAGTTGTTTTGTTGCACAGATAACATTAAAATTCATGAAAAACTATTAGGTGGAAATCCAGATTTAAAGGACGCAGTAGAGATAGCCAAGAGTATAGAACATACTGCAGAATGTATTAAAGAGATGAAACAGAATAATAGTTCCAATAATATTCATGAAGTAAGAGATCACTAGATTAAAGAGGAGCAGGTAAAGGAAATTGGAGACAAGAAAAAGTGCTGAATCTCAACAATGAAAAAAAATGAAGAGGAAAGAAAAAAAGATTGAAAAATTATCATTGTGGTAACTACAACCATCTAGCTAATAACTTCATTAGTCCCGCAACCTCTGTTTTATGTAGGAGATGTAATAAAAAAGGGCATTACGCCAGGATGTATAGGAATTTAAAAGAAGAGAACAAAATGTGCACATATTCAAAGAATTGGGAGAAAGTCCAAATAAACATGTCTTCCAAATAATAAAAAAATGTATCAACCAATGGAAGTAATTACCCTACATGTGACATAACACTTGATAGCAAGGAGTTTAGAGTTTTTGCCTATTCTTGTTCACTGTACACTCTGATTAATTACAAGAGTTTCTTAAAGAAATTTAAAGTAAAGAAGCATGTCATTCTTCAAGCTGATATTGAGCCTGGTGTGGTAAAACAAGTATCCAATACCTGTTGCAGGCATGGTGGACATGTGTGTAGCATTTAAGGATCACTCTTGTATAGGAAGAATTTAACTATCAAAGAAAGGGTCTAATTTACTAGGTTGGGCTCATCAGAGAGATTTTGGGGATCAAGCTAGATCCTAACGGAACCAGTGTTAACAGCTGATGAGGGAAAAGGGAATGTGGAAAGGTGTGAGGAACTGTGCATGGCATTTCCTGAAGTATTCACCAAGAAGTTAGGCCATCATAACAAGTTCCAACATAAAATAAAGTTAAAAAATAACGCCACACCAGAGAGATACAAATGAAGACCAATCCCACATTTGATGCATAAACCCCTACAAGAAGAGTTAAACAAACTGGTAAAACAAGGAATCATAGAACCCATTGAAAGTTATCTATGGTTAGCTCCTATTGTGGTAACACAAAAAACTAGAGGGAGGGGTCTTTGCTTTTGTGTAGATTTGAGAGACCTTAATGCCAAAATCTGGGTTGATCGATTCCCATTTTCCAGAATAAATTAAATGATCAGCATAATTGGAGAGGCAAAACACTTCACTGTCACTGATCTCTCCTCAGCATGCCATCAAATAGAGTTACATTGAGACTAAGCCATTGCCCTTATTTATAAGCACCTTTTGGAGCTTTTAGGTACTGCAGGATGCCGTTTGGCCTCGCATCAGTGGCTGCAGTGTTCCAAAGAATAATGCAACAGGTTTTGGAAAAGATAGAAAATGTGTATGCTTCTAACATGACATTCTTATTTACGTAACACCGAAAACATTCATGTTAATTCTTTAACAGAAGTATTAAGGGCACTAAACGAAGCAGGTTTAACTATCAAAAAGGACAAATGTCCCATTGGGGTGCAGTCAATTGAATATCTGGGGATTATCAAGGGATGGAATTTAACCCAAGATAGACTTAGTAAAGGAAGTAAAGGATGCACCTCCTCCCATGGTAAAAGAGGATTTGAAATTCTATTTAGGCTTAGTTGAATACATGACAAAATTTGTAAAAAAAAAAAAACATTGCTGCACCTTTCAGAGCTCTCCTAAAGAATGGAACTCACTTTAATTGAAATGAGGAATGCCAAGAATCTTTTGAGCCAGTAAAAAAGGCAATCAGTGATGCTCCATTATTAGCAAATTTTGACACAAGATGTCAAACTGTTCTAACCACCAATGCGAGTGGAAAATACATTTATTCTACTTTGATGCAAATTGTAGAGGGTTAAGAAAAGATTATAGCATTTGCTTCCAGAGCACTGAAAGATGCAGAACGCAACTACTCTTCTTGGGCTGTATTGCATTTCAAGTTTTTCCAATGGGGTTTGCCCTTCATCGTGTGGATAGGTCATAAGCTTCTAGTTTGCATGCTTTCCACTAACAAGAGGGAGAATACCACTTCTCGTATTGTCAAATGGTTAATGAGTCTGGAGGGATATAATTTCAAAGTTGAGTATGTTTTAGGAACAAAGAACTCAGTTGCTGATTGCTTATCTAGGTTGCCATTAAAAGAGGAAGAGATGGATGGTTGTAAAACAGATGAGTCAGTTCTGATGATTAATATACCTGGCATTACCAAAGACGAATCGGATTACGCCTATGGGAAAAGATTTGACTCCATTAAGTGTGAAAGAGAAAATTGTGCATGGATGGCCCTCATCGTCCAGTAATTTAGACTAAGACTTAAAGAGTTTTTGGGCTGTACAGCATGGATGGCCCTCATCATCCAATGATTTAGACCAAGATTTAAAGGGTTTTGGGCTGTACAACAAGAGTTGAGTACAATAGAGAACAGAGTTATGAGAAGAGACAGGAAAATACCTCCCAAGGACCTGTGGGAAAGAATAGCAGATTTAGCCCATGAGGGTCCTTTTGGGAGGAGCTTAACTAAATTAAAGGTCAGGGCCACATACTGCTTTCCTTGTATGGACAAAATTGTAGGGAACAGAGTTAAGGAGTGTCTGATAAGTGATATGAGTGATAAAAGCAAGAATATACAAAGTGCATCGTTATTTCCTATGAATGTGCTCTCAAACCTGTGGGACAAACTCAGCTTGGGTATTATTGGTCCATTAAAACTATCCATGTAGGCTTATACATTTATGCTAGTTTTAGTGAATTGCCATTCTCATTGGATGACTACTAGAGTGATTAATAGCATTACAACCCAATCTCTTGTGAAATTTATAAATGATACTTTTATGACAGAGGTATACCAAGCACCATTGTGACAGTTAAGGTTGTTCAATTTACTTCAGAAGAAATGAGAAAATTCTTGGAGAAATTAATTACAAAACATCATAAAACTGCATTGTACTGCTTGAGAGTGAATGGATTAGTGGAATGCGTGAACCGCATGTAATCAACAAGCACACATCAGGAAGTCCAGTAGATAGGGGACTTCAAAAAATGCTTTGGTCCTATCATTCTACACCCAATGCGGTCACTAAACTGTCACAGGCAGACTACCAGGCACCAAATTCACCCCAAATTCGCTTGGTGGTGGAGAACCTAGATAGGTACCTAGGAATGAGATGAATAAACAAGTTAAAAGATACCAAGAAGTGTATAAGAAAAGGATCAAAATCAGGCAATTAGAAGGTGAGGGACTGAGTAATGATTGAACTGACCTATTCCTGCTGAGGGTGATGTAGCAAATTTTCCAAACCAGTGAAATTAAGTGATGTGAAATGTAGTAACAGTAGAGGATGGTAGAACTTGGAGTATGGACAGGATTGTGCCTTGTAATCAATTTCAAAATGACATGAGTACTAATGTAAATTTCCAAGAGGAATCTAGTAGTGAAGAGCATGGCCGTGGTAATAGGTCTTATGTGGTACCTACCTGACATAGAACTATTGCCCTCATTATGACTTTGGAGGACCGAAAAGCCCGTCTGCCGAAGTTTTGACGGGGAGGTTGCCGCCATTGTGGCTGCCTCCCCGCCAGGGCCATTCCGAGTTTCCTGCTGGGTTAGCGGGCAGAAACTCAGTTTCTGTCCACTGGCCCAGCAGGAAACAGCATACAGCATTGTCTCCGGCTCGTAATAGAGCCAGCGGCAATGTTGTAGTGCATAGGGTGCACCAGCACCCGTCGCAAAGTTCACTGTCTGCTAAGCAGGCAGTGAACTTCGTGATGGGGTTGGCCGGGGGGCCCATGCACTGCCCATGCCAAGTGCGTGGGCAGTGCACTGGCCCCCCTGGGGCACACTGCACCCCATCTCTGCCAGGATTTTCATTGCGGGGTTACTGCCATGAAACCGCTGGCAGAGAAGGAGGTTATAATCCCCAGCAGCACTACCCTGGCTTATTAGGACCGCCAGCACCGCCAGACCATAGTGGAGACGAATATTGGTGGTACTGGCAGTACGACCATGGCGCTACCACCGCAGTTGCAATGTGGCGGTCATTAGACTGCTAGGGTCGTAATGAGGCCCAATGTATTAACTTAAAGAATACATGGAGAACTTTTGGTACATCGAAAGACATTGAAGGTTTCCTGTTTAGAGGAAGTGTTGTAATTTGACTTCCTTAAATTCCACTGTATGTGATATAGTAAATGTTGCCTCCTGTGTTCAATACACATTATAATTATACCTGCTTGTTTATGATGAAATGAGCCATTCCCATCCTCCTGCGTTTGTCCCCAAGTTGGTACTTATCAACACTCCACTGAATGTTACGTTGTTGTAACTGTGCAACACTTCTGACAGGATTTGACTAACAGCTGATGTGCCTAAGAGGCTGTCACTTGTTTCGACAAAAAAAGCTTTATTTTGAGAATTTATACTGGAAAATCATCTTTGCAACACTGAGGAAAATGTAAAGTAATTTGTAGAGGACAATCGTTTTCATGACAGCTATTCTACCCATTATGGAAAGTGGGAGCTAGATCACATTTTCTACTTTATCTGCAAATTAGTGTAGCATGACTCCATAGTTACTACAAAATGTCTCATCACAATTGTGATGGACTTTTCTACCTAAGTACCAGACCACTCAAGGGAATTCTACATTACATTGTTTAGTTAAGTTAGCAAATATAAGTGTCAGTGAATTGGTCCTATGTGTTTTTTTATCCAACAATGGCAATGAATCTTAAAATCTCCCTTGCGACTGGGGTCAAACTGATCCCCGGGTCTCTAACATAAAGTAGTATGTCATCTGAATACTCCAATATTTTTAGGAGTTGGCTGGGCCTCTTAATTCCCTATATGATGTTCCCACAGTGCGCTCACTAGAGGTTTTGAGGACAATGATTTTGGTGGAGGGGATAAAGGTCATAAATGGTGGCATTAATTTGGGCCCTCGTCATGACTTCTTTATAAAGCAAGGATATCCACTTTGACAGCGGAAGTCCTGAAGCAAGTCTTCTATGCACATATTTCATGTATCTCCGTTCCAAAGTGTCAGATGCTTTCTTGGGGTCTAGAAAAACAGCTAAAGCATTGGGGTTGAGGTGAATCGTGCAATTGTACAGAATAGTGTGTGTACATTTTGTGCAGTTGGAGTTCCTGGTTTAATCCCTGTTTCCATGGGTAGTATGGTAGAATTATGATTCTTAAAGGTTAACTGGATAAAGAATTGAGATTTTATTAAAGGCAAGGAGGCTAGCATTATGCATTAATCTTTTTACTCCTTCTGAGTATCCCCTTTAAAGCTTGTCACATAGAAACTTGAAACATCACAATGAATAGTGCTTTCAGTCCCTCAAAAGCAGCCTCCCCTATATTTTCTTCTTTCTCATTTGTTTGAACTTCAATCATATATTCTCTGTATTCCATCATATTTCCATCTTCAATACCATAAAACATTTAACTTTCTATAAACAAATACAAAAACATAGGATCATTATATCACTATCTTTGATAAACAATTTTTTATTTACCTAGAACAAAATACATTAATCACATACCGAATTCTTCCAATAGAAGTATATAAATATATAAATTACAAAAGGCTATCATACAATCCCATTAAGGAGATCACGGATAATCTAAAAACTCAAAGAATGGCATAACCAATGATTACTGAATAAGGATGAACTACAATTCATTACTGTTACACACCCAATGATGCCAACCATTTATTTTCTGCCAAAGATTGATAAAATGATACACAAACCTATTGTATCAGGGTGTGGTTCAGCCTTTGAAAACCTGTTGAAATATGCTGATTATTACATCTTTCTAATAGTTGAACCATTATCATCCTATGTTAATGAGTCTGGCGATATCCTGAGATGGATCTCTGACATTGAATGGCAAGAGGATTTCATTCTGGTCACGATTGATGTGGTATCTTTATATACATCTATCAGACATGACATTGGCCTTAATGCTGTTAAGTCTTTTTGGAGACAGAGAAAACTAAAAGAGCCCAAACATTCAGACATGCTATTGGTGATGATTGAGATATGTATGTGCAATAATGTTTTTCTTTTTGTTCATGAAGTATATCAACAGGCATACGGGACAGCAATGGGGATTTCCTTTTCTCCCAGCCACGCTAATCTGACAATAGGCTGGTGGGAGAGGGAAGTCGCATGGCAAGAAATATACAATGAGCTTGTGTTCAACGTCATAATTTGGTTGAGATGCATTGATGACTTTTTCCTAATTTGGAAAGGTGCACAAGATCTCTTTTTGGAATATTTTGAAGAGATTAACTCAAATGATTGTGGTTTAAAATTTGCATACAATATAAGCAAGCAACTGATTGACGCTTTGGACATTTGTGTGTTTGTACATGACAACAAACTTGAAACAACTTCATATAGAAAGCCCCCAGCTACAAATAGTGTCTTACATGGCTTGAGTTTTCACCCTAGAGCTTTAATTAAGACCATTCCATATGGTGAATTAATTCTTACCAAAAGAAATAGCTCCTTTCAGTTTAAAGAAGTTAAGAAAAGATTCTATAAGCAAGGTTATCCAGCAAGGTTTATTGAACGGGAAGCAGTCAGAGCCAGTAGCTTATAACGTACAAACATTCTGATGGATAAATCATTATTGATGTCTGATAACTCAGATGTTGTAAGGATGATAACTACTTACAGTAAGGAGAGTAATGACATCAAACAAATCTTTCGGCGAAACTGGTATATTCTTTTGAGTGAAGATGACATCTCAAAGATGATAGGACCTAGACCATAAATTACATTCAGGAAGGCTCCCTCACTTAAAGATAAACTGGTTAGAAGTCATTTTGCAGACAAACAATCTACTACATTGCTAGGGCCACAAAATAAAGGATTTGTCAAGTGCCTCAATTGCAAAGCATGTAAGATTGGAAATAATGTCAAATACGTCAATGATCCTAAAGGTAAACAGATAACATTAGAACAGAGGATTACATGCAGGACTACTCATGTGGTCTATGTCATCGAATGCAAATGCAGTCTGAAATTACTGGAAGTACAACTTTTCCAGTAAAGAAATGTATCTTGAAACACATAAGTGCAGTGGAACACAGAGATGGAAGCTACGATGTGGCCAAGCACTTAACGGTATCACAATGTGGAGACTGCCGATCCCTTCGATATTATGATTTGGCATATGTACCTTTAAATGAACGAGGAGGGGATCAGACTCTACTACTGCGCAGACTGGAAAGTTGGTATATCATCAGAATCTGGACTAAGATTCAGGAAGTACTCAATAGCAATGAGGAACTTAATGTTCATCTGTAATAGCTATATGATTGATAACATGGACTACTGGTAGGTGACTATACAAATCAAAATACATATACAATGATAATAAATGGGCCATGGGATCAATGGAATGAATAAGGTAAGATGACACTAAGCCATTATTTATTACTGTTTACAATTATGGTCATATTGAAAAATATATACACAATGTGAATTATACATATAAAGAAGACACATATGTGGCTGATTTATGGTTTGATGGATAATGTAAACCATTTTTATTTGATAAGAAGATACATTGCAATTTTGTTTAATTAAACCGTATAGTGCAAAAGATTGCATTATTGGAATGATATATGGTTTCATCTATTTGGTTTGATTTACTATGACATTTAAGTTTAACTTTCTTGATTCTCCATTGGTTGTATTTTAATTTTGTGACACTACGTGTCCCAGAATGCCTCATTATTGTCTTACTGTGGTAGTAGTATTTAATGAATACTGAAAAGGGACTCACCAGCCATGAACAAGACTCTTCGGAGTTGAAACGCGTTGGTGTTTGTTGGCATGGATTAAATACTGTGATTTTTCAGGAGAAACGGAGTGCAGTGGTTTCTTTCCTTGGAATTATAATTTGAGGAGGATTGGTCTACCTCCTGCCACTAGCACCAGCATTTTGTGTGCACTGTGCCTTCTGATATATGACCGTTTGTTTTGAAATATATGTTAAATATATGTGTGTGTGTATATATATATATATATATATATATATATATATATATACACACACACACTTACATAAATATATATGTGTATTATATTCACCATTCACCCACTAAGCACCTCCCAATTAGTGTGTGTGGGTGGGATAATGCTAGCCTCCTTGTCTTTAATCAAATCAATTATCGATTCCTTATTCTGTTAGAATTGCAATTTTATGTCAAGACAGGAGTCTATCATTATGCATGTTCAAAGGTCTTCAAGGCATAACTTGAAACATGTTCCATAGCTTTAAAATAGAATTGTCTAAAAGTGTTAATATTTGACCAGCCTGCCGCCCTTCACATATCTTCAAGCTGTCCTCCTGACATGAATACCTTGCTTATCATTGCCCTCTTACTGGAATGAGCTGTAAATCTGGTTAAATCTACACCTGCTTCCTTCATCACTGTCTTTACCCAGCCAGCAACAGTGGCATTCAAAACTACTTTAAAAGGTTTTACATAGGAAATAAGCAATTGTTCTTCTCCTGCACATCTCTTGTCAAATATTCTAGATTCTAGACTCATATTCTTTGAAGCATCAAATGATACAGAAATTCGGATTGGAATCAAAATAAGGTAAAAAAATTGAACTAGACATAGTTTTTGTTCTTCTACAGAGTTCGAAAAGTACCCCCTGAGATTGATAAAATCCTTTAAAAGCCTCCAAAGCTCTAATATCAGACACCCTTCTAAAAGATATTACACACAGCAAAGTTACCAATTTCCAAGATAGTTCCCGAATTCCTAAATACTTATTACTCGGCCAACTTTGAAAACATTTAAGCACAACATCAACATACCACAAAGTCTGATATTTTGATCTCAAAGGTCTAATACCCTGCAGATGAAAGGGCTTCTACCAATGGAAATTCCTTGACCTAAACAATATCCTGTCGCTATTGCTGATCTATAGCAGTTAACTGTTTTATATGACAGACCCTCCTGAAAAAGTCCTGCTAAAAAAAATCCCACTTCTATTTCATAAACTTGTATGGGATCCAGATCCCTTTCCATGCAACAACATACCCATACTGACCATGCCCCTTTGTATCTTTTCCTGAAACCTGGTGTCCATGATTCACTGAGTAAATCTGCATCTGTTCCTGAAAGGCCTGAGAACGTTTCTGAATTCCTGATATTTTCCAAGCTAGAAGGCCTACTAAACCGTACTGAACTAAAGGATGTTCAACTAGGTCTACTCCCCTCAAAAGACCTACGCACAACAGTATTAAATATGGGATGTCAATTGCCATTTCCAAACCTGTTGGGAACCAAGGCTGAATGTTCCCAAACAGGGTCAATAAAACAATCTGTCACTTCTGTTTTCTTACATGAACTAACACTCTCTGAATCATCGAGAATGGCGGAAAAGCATAGCCCTGCATATTCCTCCAATCTTGTGTGAAAGCATCTATTGCTATCGCCCGCAGATCGGGTCTCCAACTCATGTACCTCTGTATCTGAAAAGTGAGTCTGGAGGCAAAAAGATCTACTCCAAAATGACCAAAAATCCCTTGAATCGTTTCAGATAAATCCTCCCTCAACTTCCAATCACTGTAATCTGTTAAATTCCTTGAGTTCCTATCTGCCACTACATTGGAAGCACTCGGAAAATATTCAGCTTGCAAACTTATATGGTGCTCAAAGCAGGGGTCCCATATTTCTTGTGTTAAATTTGATAATTTATTTGATCTCGTACCCCCTAGCTTGTTGATGTAAGTCACTGCAGAAACATTGTCCATCTTTAGAAGAACAGCATGACCCTTCAAATGTTTCCTGAAACTTTGCATAGCAAACAAACTTGCTGTCAATTCCAAACAGTTTATATGACTCTGTCTCTCCTCCTTAAACTGTTGTTTCCTGTTCTAAACAAAAGGCTCTCCAACCTCAACCACTTTTATCTAACTCCAGACCAAAAATCCACTTTTGTTCCAAAAATTGCTTTTCCATTCTTTGCTATAACATTTTCCATCCACCACTGTAATTCTACCTTCACTTTCTGATTTATATGTATCTTGCTCCGCATACCAAAGGCCTTTGGACAACCCCATTGTCTTCAACTGTTACGGTGCCCGGTAATGCAATGGACCTGGAAAAATTGCTTGCACTGATGAGGATTACAAATCAACTATACGAGCCAATTCCATCAATTGCATTTGCTCTTTTTTTAAGAGAGTGGATACTTCTTGCCTTACTTCCTTTATCTTCTTGCCTGGTAATTGTAATTGACATAAATTTGTGTCCACTAGAAAACCTAAGAATTCATATGTTGGTTTGAAATTAAGACTGACTTCTCCAAATGCACCCCAAAAACCTAGGTATTCCAACAACTGTTTCACCATGCCCATCTGGTCTTTAAATTCTTCCACATCCTGCAACATTATCAAAATATTGTCCAAATACATTATCATTCGAATACCCCTCTCTCTCAGATATCGCTCTACTGGCCTTAAAAGCTTTGTAAAACACCAAGGGGCTGCAGATAGCCCAAACGGAAGACATAGGAACTGATATAAGTCTCCTTTCCATCTGAATCTTAGAAACTTCTGACTCTCTTCTCTGATAGGAATGGTGAAATATGCATGTTTTAGATCCATCTTCACGAACCAATCTTCGTCCTGAAGTAAATCCCTCAATAAATGTATTCCTTCTATTTTGAAATGTCTGTAAACGACAAACTGATTTAAACTTCTTAAATGTATTACCAGTCTCCTACCTTTGTCCTTTTTTTCCCCACTAAGAAAATTGTGCTTACAAAACCTGCCTCTTCCAAATTCAAGACTTTTCGGATTGCTCCGTTGTCTATCATTTGTTCTGTCTCTTTCGTAACTATAAAACCCAATTCTGTATTGAACACCAACACTTTTGCCTCCTTCTACTGAGAAGGATAACCTGCGAACTGTATTTGATAGCATCCTACTGTTCCTAGCATCCAAGGATCCCTTGCAATCTCCTTCCAATGCTTTTGAAATAACTTTATTCCCACCCCCCCACCTTTAAAGGGATAAAAACAGAATCTGTCTTCATGCTCACCTTGTGTTGAACTGGATGACTGTCCTCTTCCTTTATTAGCTCAATACCTTCCAGACCATCCCCTCTGGGGATAGAAACCTCCCTGGTTTCCTCTTTTATTACCATAACTCCCACCAGAGTTGTATACTGAAGTTTGGGACTTAAAATTCGCTCTGCCAGAAGGGTGCCCTCTCCGTCAGACCCATCCATATAAACTACTCTTGTAAAATACTCTGTTCATATTAAACTGTGCCTTGTCTAAACTAGTAAAAGTCTGGATGTGCTTGCCCAAAGATTTTACCATGCCTTCGCCAAATAAAAGGCCTTCTACATCCTCACTTAATTATTTTTTTGCCAAAACAGCTAATTTGGAATTAATATGCATCAAAACCGATTTTCTTCTCTTTGCCTGACGTCCAGCATTGGCGTTTGCCAAGAAACAAATAGTGCGTTGGCACCAGCCTCTCAGCAAGTCAATATTCAAATCTTTCCCTTTCAAATAAGCATCTTCTTTTAGGTCAAACATTCTTGCTAGTGGACCAAGCACATCCAACAACCTGTCCTGGCATTGTTTAAGGGCTCTTTCGAAACCCTTCCTGGGATCTCTCCCATTTTAAATAAGTATGTAATTAACTCTGGGTCCAGATTTGAAGTCATAGTGATTTTATCACTGATTATTGCTTGAGAAAATTCGAGCACATAATGTTATGCTCTTCTCTTTCCAAGGGTCTCCTAATCCAGTGCTTAATGTAATTGGCCACCAGCCTTTACCCCTTGGGTGTCTAATGTCACAAGGATTCAAAAGATTTTCAACCACTGGATCTTTCGGAGTTTTGCATACTTCAGAATTTTCATCCAACAGACTTCCAAACTCCTCATCAATGGTTGCATCATAAAATAAATCTAAAATATATTCATTCACATCAGAATTGTGACTCCATCCACCATTATCATCTGATGGCTAGTCATTTACAGTGTTAAACTGCCTCTCGTGTGAGCCGCTTCGGACACCTTCTGTATCAGAATCGCATAGGATTCCTTTCTTTTTTGCAGACACATTTGTTTGTTTTCTCTTCTTAAAACATATAACTCCAGGGCCCCTAAACCCTTCCTCATACTCTTATATTGAGAAAAACTCCTCATCATCCACATTAGTGGATTGTCTCTTTCTGAATAAGGCTTCTTTTACAGTAAACTATACCACACTACTCAACTCCTCACTGATTATTTTCCTTATCATTGACTCATGACTCTGGCCAGCACTGCCCTGCTCCTCCATTACCTTTCGAAAGGAGTAAATATTTTGAACAGAAAAAATATATATAACTTCTTTAGAGAATTCTTTAAAATTAGGTATTTTATAAATACTGTTCATATATAAATATATTAAGGCCCAGATTCAACTGAAGAGACGAAATGCTGTTGAAAAACGAAGTGCGTTCTGTGGAGAAATGTACTACTGCATTTTGGTTGCTAGGTAACCTCCCCTGCAGGAGCAATCTCCCTCAGAAAACACCTCAGCATGTACGAATTGGGCTGTTTTCCTTTAAAAAATTACATGTGAGGTGTTGCATTGCGAAGCAACGTTGGAAAACAGCACATGGTTAAATTAAAAACTGCTGTACTACAATAAACATATGAGAACAGTACAGCGTATTTATAAACTAAATATCAACTCAGAACAATAAACGATAAAACAAGTTTTGTCTCGAACAAAACTCCTTTCACAAAAAAATATGTTTAATATTCTGAATAAACACAAATCCCAAATTCAAGCATGCTAAAGCCTATAAATTGGGTTAGATATACTGCAACTAAAAGAACTACACATTCAGTTGTTTTCTCAATAGATCCACGCAATTAAAATTATACTCTTCTGCCCAGAAGCAGCAAACAAAAGAGGAAGAAAATAGAGGAGAGGCTGCTTTTGAGGGTCTGAAAGTTCTATTCATTGTGATGTTTCTAGGTTCTATGTAATACGCTTTCGAGATACTCATCAGAAGGAGTAAATAAAAGATTAATGCATAATATTAGCCTCCAGTCTTGACATACAATCCAATTAAATTAACCTTCTGTGTCTACCCTTAGGAGTGACAGGAGCCTGTGTGAGGCTTATGACTATAAAGTAGCTAGTTTGGCCGGTTTTAGTAGGGTGATTGTCACTGCCTCCCTGAGTGTGACAGTTGACAGTTGACATCCTCTTTCTAGTGCTCCCTTTCAAACATCATCAGAAAGTGCGGGGATAAAATATCTATGTAATCTTCATAAAAGACAACTACGTCTGTTCAGTATTCTCCTAATTGCTGTTTTTATCTCGTTCTTTGAGTGGTAAATTGTCTACAGCCGCTGTCACTTATGTAAAAGTTCATCATTCCAAACTCCGAGCAAGATGAAAGATATGTGAGTATGTACATTTTTCAAGAAAAAAAGGATGACATTGTAAGAAACAGTATTGCACAAACACTCTACAGTTGATACACATTTAGATGGAAAAGTTTAAAGTAACTGTTTAAGAACAAAGAGACATCAGCTATAATGCTCAGTTTTACAGAACAAATAAATGTTAGCCATAATGCTATGTTTATGATTTTAGTTGTTGTCACCATTTTATTTTTGCCTCTGCCATGATCTGTATTAGTTTTAAGTATTTTATTTGGCAGATCAAACAGGAATTCATGTATGATCGGGCACACATGGAACACGTGTGAGAATGGACAAAGAGAAAAAAGATATAGAGATCCTGCTAGAATTGCAGAAATCCCTTCTGAAATCTTGGGAACACTGAATCTACATATGGGGACTGCACACATATCGTACTGTGGTTTAGACTGCTGTGATCGGACCTGTTCCCTGAATGATGGAGGTGTTCAACTCTGGTGATTCCTTAGTATGGTGAGGCCAAGGAAGGGTAAGCTCACATTTTGAGTCCATGCTTGATAAGGTGAGCTCCTTCAGACATCTAAATCACAGTAAGAGAAAACAGCATTGAAACTGAGATATGTTCTATTTCTAGTGTATATATAAAAACTAAAGACTGAGGAGGGAGAAAAAACTGAAGAGAGATAATCTTTGTTTGAAAAGACAAATACAGAAAGAGAACCTTAACACTGATGATTACCTATGTTCTTTTTTAAATACTGTTGTATTAGAAATCTATTTTAGATAAAGGACCTGTATGTTGAAAAACTGATCACCTGAAATGATAAAGGAAAGAAAGATTGTTAGATAAACATTATCCCAAGATTCATAGACGTCTATCCTGAAGATTTAAAGCTCCCTTCCTCAGGTAACTGGTGGTTTTGGATGTATTAATGTGTGATAGTGTCACTGCAAATTAGTAATAATCTCATTCCAGACCTCCTTCCCTGCAGTACCCTCCCTAATTCCTGTTTCTTCACTGCTAAATTGTTTGTGCTAGAATGGGGGAATTTTGGGGGTACTGCTCCTGAGAAATTTTGGACTCTGGCAGGTGTTTATAAATTTTCTCTGCACAAGTTACCTAATCAAGTTTTAGTCAGTCTGTGAAGATATTTAGAGATGTTTGCTTCATCACGTTATATGTGAGTTATACAGTTCTTCACTGTATTTCCTAAATCTGACCACAATTCTGAGGCCATCAAGAATCATTTGCCCATCTCCAGTTTCAGTAATGGCGATGTAGTCCAATGCCCACTCAGGTCTTACTATTTTAGCTAAGATTATTACGGGGTATTTTCCATGACTGTAGTGCCTGGCTTCCATGTATTTTCCCAAAACACTTTTGTTTCTCGGTCTGCAGAGTCATTGAATTCTTTGAGTTCGACATGGATGGTGTTAAGCAACTTACTACCCTGGTTGACGCATGTCTAGTTTCCAGTTCTCTGATTTATTTTCCTAGTTTATCTAAGCTATATCTGCAGTTATATCTGATAAAGCAAATTAACTATAAATGAATGCATGTCATGCCTGGTGAAATATATACATCTTCCAGTATACTCGGATATGTCACTCTCCAGATATTCGCAAATGTTTCTTTTTACCATTGTACCTGGTTTCATGATGGTTTCTGCATTTGTTTGAAATAAGTTTCATTCCCAGAGCACACAAAGTCTAATTCATATTGTACTAATGTACATTAATGTTAGGTTTAGCTTCTTAGCAGTCATTTATGAGGTTATTTGCCAAATGTGTGTCAGCTCTGTAATGCAGTACAGTCAGGTTACTTATAACAATTAGTCCTTATCTTCTATTCTACCTGACAATTCTTTTGAGAGGCCATATTTCTACTTGGAGTTGTTTAGACAGAGGCAGGTCTTGATGAATTTGAGTTCTTTTTGTGGGTGTAAAAAGTCATGCAGTTTAACATTCGAACAAAATCTCAAGCACACTGGGTGCAACATCCTGTATGTGATAGATTGTTTGTGTCTTCTTTTTTACTGGAGCAAATAAATGTCTCTTCACCTGAATCTCAATCATGAAGTCTTGTGATAAATAGTGTTGAGGAACCAGCATAGTTGAGGTCCCATTTTCATTGGCCACCTGGGAACTGAGTCATGGTCCCTATAAATCCAAAGGCAGGTCATTATTGGCCTTGGGGAGATCTCAGTGTTGTTCTGGGAGGCAGGGATCTCTACGCCCTTTCTACGATAAATACTAAGGAGACATTTTCACCCAGATAGATCCAACAAAAGAACTTTCAACAACTCTTCCAAGTTCCACTGTCTTAAATTCTGAAAGTCTGACCAACCTTCTGTTATTCTTCCTCAAACTAGCTTCTAAGTCATTGTTCTTAGATCTAACATTATCTTTCCGGGCTGGTGTGGTAAGAGAGGTCATCCTCTAGGTCAAATCTTCTTTGTTCAGCTTGATGAAGTTTCACAGTGTGTTAAATAAGTGTTCCATCATGTGGTAACCTCATATTGACAGCCTGTCTATTTTGCAGTTTATTGATTGGAGGCTCAACTTCAGCTCCTGCCTGATGAACTTTATATCTTCATCCGTAGCGTCAGCAGGCTGTTAATGGTCACCAGGTTCTGCTGTGCTTTCTTTGTTGTGCGAGAAGATATTCTTTGGTCAATGCCAGATTTTAAGCTGTTAGTTACGCTTGGTTTATTATGACCAGGCTTGCAGCGTTTGGCTAATGTAGCTGTGGAAGTAAGCTGGCAAAAATGTGTATCAATCTTACCGTCTTTATCACGTGGGGACATTTTTTCTGTGTCGATGGGTGTATTATTGCAATTGAGGGACTGTCAACTGTTTAGTGTACCTGCTGTCACCCAGATCACCCATTATTCATTTACACACCTATTTTCTAGTTTTCTGCCTAGCCCCAGGGAAGTCTAATAGCATGTTCTAAAGTTACTGCCAGGATAGTTGGGAGTTATATTCTATCTGCGTAAACCCTTATTATAAAACTGAAAAATGTGTGACAAAAAATATTGTTTGATTAAAATATCACTTAAAGGATTCTTTATAAGTGCATGCTACGTTAAAGAAAGGACACAAAAGACCAATGTGTTGTTGAAAAAGAATAAACAGGGAATAAAAAAAATAGAACACATAAAGAGAAGCAGCTTGGGATGGAAAGAAAGGGCACAGGCTAATTGTTAAACTGCTAAGGCACGAAAATGGCAATTATTGTCATGGGAAATACTCGTTTTGGAGAAAAACAGACGAATACCAGTCTCCTATCACCAGACTGGCTGATCTCCAACTTGGTAAATAAGAAAAATGATTAAAAAAAGCTTTTGGATTAAAAACACAATGATTTTTGCAAAAATAACCAATACACTGATCTAGGAACCAATAAAAAACATCTTTATTATTCCTAAAAGAATAGGAATTTGAATAATATATAAAAAGAACAGAAATTGAGAATTGGGAGCAAGATTTTGAGTTATGGGGTAAAGGTGGTGAAAATCAGCAAAGAAACTGAGCGGGGGAAATGGATGAAATTGAAAGATGTTCATGAAAGAGACGATGTGAGGGGGAGGACAGGAAACAATGGTAGCCTGGTGAATTCCTTTAAAAGGAGGAAAAATATGAATAAGAGAGAGAGAGAGAAAGGGAGGATTAAAGAGGCGCAATTGGGAGACATTCTTAAACAAGGTAAAGATGAGTACCAAGAAAAAAAGTGTCTGATACGAAAAAAGGCAAAAATAACCAAAGTTCTCCAGACTAAGTGTGTCAAGTATATTTCTCAAGACAATAGCATTTTCCATTTGAATTGGAGAGCTTGGTGAATGCCCTTAACTTTGAAAGATGTGTGAAAATGGGGTTTATATACAATGTTTCTTAAGCACAAGTTTTCATAAGTCTCTTTATTTGAGGGCTCAAAGGGAAAAGAAATTCAGAGGCATGCTTATCATGGATTTGCACTGCCCTTAAGCCACGCAAGGGGGTGCAAGGGTCACGCAAAACAAGTCAGATCTCTCAAGCCATAGAAGGCCTCCTTCCGGTGCCCTAAGTGGCTTGATAAATCTGGAGTAACGCAAAGCTTTGCAAATTGCTGCCTTACGTCACTCTGCCTCAGCGAGGAATTCGCATTGGTTGAATGTTCGGAGTTCCCACACATCCATCCATGGATTTTGGCGCATTCCTAGATTTACCAACACTGTGAATGCATCAAAATGGTATGCCTTCTCAGGGGAGGTGCAACGAGGTGAAAGGTCTTTATTTCTCCTCGTTGTTTCCTCTTTCTAAGCATGTTGCATTTTGCAGCACACTTAGAGGGAAAATGCCTATGAGGATTGTTTTTGTGCAGGAAAGTGCCCCTCCCTGCAAAAACACAATTCTGCCTGCAACGCAGGCACCCTTGCACCATGGTGCAAGGCAGCACATTGTGAACCAGTGCAAGAAAGGGCTGGGATGCGCCATATCGTGTTAAATACGGCAAATTCCTGCCCTTTCACGCAGCACAGTGAATCAAGGTGGCTTGCTCTACTGCGTGAAACAACGATAAATCTGCCACAGAGTGCCAAAAAGTAACGGGCAAGCATTTTTAGTAAAGGAATAGGATGCTGGGGCCACTTTCCAGCATTCTCATATCTGGGGCTGGAAAAGAGCAGATGTGTAGTTGCCCACCACAGCAAACAGAAAGGGGCAATGTGTCAGCTGACTTCAGCTAGTGGCCATCGTGGATTGTGAGTGCCTGCATGTTGCCTACTCACATGAGCACAGACTGCAGAATAGGAGTTCACTTCAGTGCTAGAGATGAGGATTCTGAATTACTCTGCCACAAGTTTATTTTTTATATTTTTAAATATTTGCCGTCTTTTCTTACACGTTCATTTTTAGTTTTTTACTATATTTTTGCAAAGTTTTGGCATACCGCATATGTCTGTACAAAAATTAATTAAAACTTTGCAAGCTTGACAAAGCCAGACCTTTTTTCTTTGCCAATGTTTATGAAAAACAGAACCCCGAGAAGGGGGTCCTAGACATATATCCAACAAGAGCTGACTCATAACGTCATCTTACATCTGGGAAATTGTTTTTTTTTTTTACATGTAACATAATTAAGTTCGTCAAAGGCTGATTTAAGAGAAGATATTCAGTGGATAACACCATCATACACAGTGCTTGAAATGGAAAAATTAAAGTGCAGGTACTCTGTACCAGAGTACCTGCTTGTTTCTGGGAAGTGCCGGTACTCTCCAATTAAAAGTATTACGTTTTTCTTGAGATGTGCCGGTACTCTCCCTCTCAAAATAATAAAGTGCCGGTACTCAGTACCGGACAGTACCGGCCCATTTAAAGCACTGATCATACAGATAAACAGCAGCTGGCAATACAATTTCATGGTAAAGAAACCATGCGACCAGGCCCCTGACCTGCTCCCTGGCCGAGGTGGGAGTTTTGTTCCATATTCAAATACTAGTAGAACACTTTAGCAAAATAGACATTGTAACACAAAACTATTTTATTCAAACGTGAAATATTCTTTTTTTTTAGGTAGCATAGTAAACATTTCTATCACGTCATAATTGCACTGCATGCTTTTGGTCCCATCCCCAGAACTGTTTCAAGGCAATGAAATGGGACAGATGAACATTTTTATATGTTTCTTGAAGTAATCCTCCTCACGTATTAGAGCCTTCCAAATAACAAAGACTAGGTCAATATAATAGGATGTTTTACAAATTATATTAGTTATTATAAAATATAAAGTTGCCTAGTTTTGGCCATGTATGCCAGCTTGGCAGAAGTACCACTGACATTCTAATGTTAGATAATATTTAGCCCATCTACGTGAATACACCATGTTGGAGATGAAATTCATTGAAATCTGAAACGGATTAGCCCTTGATAAGATCCTTACCCGTTTTACTCCCTTGCTTCAGGTTAACTACAAACTCTGAAGACCCGTTCAGGTTCTAGCCAGAATCGCTTGATAGCGAGAGTACGGTCGGAATTGCTTCTTGGCTAAAAGCTATTTCCTAAAGTTGGGATGAGGTAAAGCAAACAGAATGGGTGCTAAAAAGAACACTTCCTTTACCTATTCTTGAATCAACATCTTCCCATTCAGTTACCCATTGTAGTCAAGTTGGAATTGAGATCAAGTTGAGCTATTGGGGCCGTTTGACAACATATTGATAATGTATCTCTTTCCTACCTTACATTTTAAAGGATGGAAACATTCTGGACTGATTCACTAACATTCAGGGGAAAATGTTCATACCTATGTTTGAGGGATTTTTTGACTTAATATGAATTTCAAAGAGTTCCGGTAGCGATCAGGGAATCTACAAATATTGCAGGCTGATTCCCAAAAGCTTTCATATGCATAAGGTTTGCTGCATACAGAAAAATAAAAGCTTCACATTTCAGCATGAAGAAATAGGACGTAAAACTGGATTTCCTCTTGCAAACATATTTACTATTTTTTCACCTAAAGAAAAATATTTTCCTCTTTGAGACACCCCTTAATGAACACTTCCATCAATTATAGGGCATTCCCTTCCCTTCTGCACGATGGGAACACTTTTACTCTTTGCCTTGACAGGAGTTTGCAGGAATTCTCTTATTTTCACAGGTGGACCTACCCATAAATGGCCACAAGCTCAGCCCTAGAAGTACAGGGCCCGGGTCACAAAGTTTCTTCCATGAGTGACATTACTTTCCCATCACAGTCAAGAGAAATTCAACAGCAAGTCAGACTCACTCACAAAAAACTATTGTAATTGAAGTGCTGAAATTTCACCACATTGGCAGAATTTTACTAAGGGACTTATGTACATAGCCTTTCTGAGGTCACACACGTCCCAGTTCACAGAATCGGGCCATTTATGACTGCAAAAATGTTGTTTTTAAATGTAGAAACACCAAACTGAGATACAGTAAGTTGCTACCAAATCTCAATGTGTGTTTGCAACCCAAAAGCGATTTGGCATTTGGTAGAGGCGTGTTTAGGACGTACCTTTCAAATACCGAATAGGTAGCATATGTATTAATGTTTTGCGACCTAATTACAGTTGCGAAACATTGATTTTTTTACTGACTACTCAACGGTAGTGGTAACCATTCACAAATGAATGGGTCCTCATGGGACCCCTTCCCCTTTGAGAATGTTAAAAACTAAAATATTTTTTTTAAGAGTAGGCACTGGTCTGACTTCCAGGTTTCATTTTCTTTGATTCAGCGGCAGCTCCTGCATAACTCAAGGGGAGGGGTGGGAGAAGGAGGGGGGTTGGGACGAGGTAAAACTAAAAATAAAAAAGCCCTTGCCTTGCCTCCATCTCTGCTGCCTCGCGTTCCTCTTCTTTTTGTGTCCCAGCATTCGTTGCTGGGACACCAGCACAGGCTCCCCAGCAAACCAGGTGCTGCTTTCATGACAAAACTGGCATGAAAGCAGCCCCAGGATTGGTCTGAGCGGCCTTGACTGCTCCTCAGACACAGCCCTGTAGTCCTTGTAAACTAAGTGCGCATGTGTGTTTGACTGGCCTGAGATGGCCGGCCAAACACACATGTGCACTTGGTGCACTCTCCCCTCCTCCCACCTCCTATGGCCCACCCCACCCCTCACTGCACTGCTGGCTGTGCCAGAGCAGGAAAATAAAACAATAGTAAACTATTGTTTTATTTTTTTGCTTCTGGTACAGCCAGGTTGGTGACGCTCTTTCGCCATAGCGAAGGAGACGTCCCTGTAGAAAGCATAAGTATGGGCTGAGATTTACATCTCTTCTGAGAGTTCTTTTTTCTGTTCACTAATGCTCCCAGAAGGATGCCTGGAAAACTGCTTTCTAGGTGGGAATGTCATGTGACATCTCCTGTGGAAGTCTAACCTGTACGGAATTCGACACAGCTCAGAAATATGTATAGGGGCAATAGGACCTCTTGTGTAAATGTGCACCTTTATTCTTTTTCTCCTACGGAAAAGCATTTCTCCAACACCCCAAACACCCCCCCAACACCCACAGAAAAGCCCACTTCACCAGACCATACTAAATGTGGAGTGAAATGTTTCCCTTCCATCCAGCAAGAAGAGGTATTCCAGCTCTTGCCTGAAAAACAATCTATGACCATTTCCAGGGTAGGAAAGGGTTTAACGGGAATTTGAGAAGCCTTACAAAATAGAAGTTTTTTTGTCAAACTTGCATGGCAACCATGCCGTGAAACTACCTACTTACCACTTTGAGTGCGATGTACGACTGCAGACGTCTCTTTTTTACCCTTTTGTGAGTTTCTGGCAGGCATAAATTGAGGTATTTTTACCATAATCGTGCTTTGGCCGATACATCACTTAGAATAGGGCTCTATGTATGCTAACTGCTTGGGAGGTCATATCTAAACAAATCACATTTGCTGTACCTACTTTTGGGGTTTGTGACTGTCAAAATGCATCCTTTCGAAAGTTAACTTATGCCTTACCTGAATGCAATTTATAATGAATGAATGCCCTTGGAAAACCCTTTGAAGAACTCCCGATTTTGTATTAAATGCTCTGGCACAGGCATCACCGCTTCCTGTAAATACTAGAGGGACAACAAAAAATAATGAGTTTAATAACTGACCGAGTAAGCAATTTCTAATAAACGTAAATGTACTTTGATGTTACACATATCTGCTCGTAATGTGATGTCCATTCGAATGCTTACATCAATACACTATAAACATGAGCTGTTATTGGTACAACCTGCAGAGCTAACGCTTTACACACAGGACAGAGATGACCAGCAAAGGCACAAGGGAGAGTGACATAATCAGAACAACACTGCAGAAGGTCTGTAAACATAAGCCAGACACTCACAAAACTCCATTCCTCACTCAATAGGCATCTTTGCACAAGAGTAAAGGGAACAGTACAGGGTAACAAAGGTATGAACCTAGGCAAGCATTTGTAGAGCATAGTAGAGCAAGATTTGGTTTAGGAGCATTCATAAATTATGACATCAAGATTTATTTAAACAGTTTGATTTAGACTAGGCCTCGAACCACATCCATGCACACACACCTAATGTGCCTCAATGCTTAACGTTTTGGAAAGGAACCCACTCGAGCTCCTCTTTCTCGGCAAGGCTCCTGAAATTTGGATTGCTCATCGAGCTCACATTAAGATTGCTTGAACTTTCAATCTTTTAAAAAAGAATCTTGGAAGACTTCTCCTGAATGTATTGCACTACAGTGGAGTTGCATGTATAAGACGCATTAGTTGTGGACAGATAGCATAGCAAGCACGCTACTCAACATAAGTGCCTTGGTTGAAGAGTGGGTTATGTCACTAGTGTTTTCATGTCGTGCTTTTATCATGCTTTTCCGTCCCGCCTTGGGCATTCACTACAGAAAATGAGCATGAGGTATGCTATTTTTGTTTTAATTTGTAATATTTTTGTAGCATTGAATTTTTTTCTATGTTAAGTCAAAAAGTCTCTGATGTCCCTCGCGTGGGTCCTAGCTTGAACTACACCAGGAACTCTACAAAAAAAAATATTTAAATAAGTAATAATGCATACATGGCTGCACAAGTGTCCATGTGAATTAATGTATTCTGTTCACAGTGTACAACATTAATGCACATTTTATCAGGTTAATAGTGCCCTCCACGCAGTTCTCTGGAAATACACTCGGCCTGAAAGTAATGCGCGAGCATGGGGCAGTTCTCAGTGATGTGACTGGCTGTTTGTGCTTGTCTACTATGTGTGGTCCCTTTGCAAAACAGATATCCCTCATATACAGGCGCTCACATGCTTTAGTAAGCTATGGCAAAGCTGATAGGTCTCGATATTACGTGTGTGCAAGTGCTAATTCACTGATTTGCGAGCTTGTGTGTTCTTTTGTGTAAATCGATGAATGAGTGAATGTGAGAATGGGTAAGCAACAGGATGATTTGTAAGTGGGTGGACAGATGAATGTCTGATTATATTGATAATTATTGGGTGTATGCGTGCACTGAAGGATAAATTAATGGATGAGCGTTTACATGAATGGTTGAAAAAGAAAGTGAATGGGTGACTAGATGGCATGAGAGTGAAGGCATGGATGGACGCAGAAAAGTTACAATCTTACAGGCTGAAGCTGTCAGAAATGCTAAGAATTACCAATATTACGACATAGCAGATGCTACCCCTGGGCTGGGCACCATTGTGTAAAGAATGTCCGTACTATGTAAGCAATTACCACCATTATGTTGTGTAAACATTACATCAGGGGCAAAAATTACCAATATTATGATTAAGCAAGCAGTACACATTTTCCAAGAAAACTCATAATATATAATGAATTACCACAAATATACTGCTCTGATGTGCCACGCCACTCAATAATCTATTGTGCATGTCCAGATGTACACCATCACACAGTAATATTGAATGCATTTTTAGATTGGCTTCATTACCCAGTAGTCCTTACAGTGTTTTTAAATAGTCTCCATCACTTAATAATACTTAGTGCAGGTTTGGATTTGCACAATCATTTATTACTCGACTGTATGTTCAGATTTGGTCTCAGAAATCGTGAGTGTTGGCCCAAATGTGCCCCCCCCCCACATTCGCACCATAACTCAGTACTCATAACTGCATTTCAGAATTGTAACCCTAGTAATTCATTCAACTACATGTATAGATTTGCCCCGTCACTCGCTAATCATTAAAACATGTTCAGTTCTCCACCAATCACTAATCCTCGGTGCATATCCTTAAATGCACCACTACTGAGTAAGTATGAATGCATGCTGATATTTGCACCAACACTCAGAAATATTGAATCCACGACCATATTTCCATCATTACTCAAATATCTTGACTGCAGGCCCATATCTGCACCATCAATTAGTAATCCTTTGGGCATGTTCATCCGTAACAAGTGGATGGTATGGCCTAGGTTATGTTCTCCAAATTTCCCAATGCCTGCCTAATCAGTCAGGTGCTAAACTCCGCATAGAAGGCAAGAAGCCAGAAGTGGACCACAAGTGGCACCTGTGTAAGGCTCCTATGTGTGTGGAGCATGAACACCATCTGCCTGTGGCACTCTCACCACTTCAGTGGAGGGAGCCCCTTGCAGCAGCTGCTACCCCAGAGAAGACATGGCTGCCAGAACACTGCAGCACCGACAATACTGAGACTTCTGTGGTTGTCACAGCAGCAGCAAAATCCTAATGCGGCAATCATCTTTGAACAGTAAAGTGTATTTCAGAACCTTTAACCATAACCAGTTTTGGAACTATTCACTCACTACTCTCACTATTAATAGGGATTTATTCTTACCACTGACAGGAGTATTTGCCCCACTCTATCTACGTGAACATGAATAAAGCACGCAATTTCCCATAAATAAGAGACTGCGGTATATCCAGGAGTGTGGAGATGTGCTGTCAATAGAATAAGGCACATGCCTTCTCAAGCTCACCTTTTCAGCTCACCTAACAGCGCAATTCACTTCCTTGTCTTCGATTGAGGGCTATATCATGCGGAGCGGAGGACCGCATCATGACACTACATGTAGCGACTTGAGTTTTTATAGAAGACAGCAAATTACCAACAAATGTGTCATGGTGCTGCGCAGGTGACATTGATCGTGTACTTTTGAACTGTACGCTTGGGTGTTGTATTTTCCGCAGTTTTCTTCCTATTTTTTGTACCAACCATTCTTTATTTGTGTTTTCTCTTTTTCTTAGCTCTTGGCTAACTGTTTTGTTTTGCAGGCCAGCCTAATGTTTACTTCATTGCTCTAACATCTGCTGACCCTGAGGCATCAGCTTAGGGAAAGACATAAAGCAGCAGTTCAAATCACACCAGGGGATTAACAGCAATCTCAAAATGTATCAGAGTATCATGACAATGCTTGAATTCACCCCCTCGAGTCTGCTGAGACCAGTGAGGGTCATTTGTGGTGCCAGCCTTGCCCAGAATGATCCTCTAAATAGGCACCTAAGTCTTATGCCAACGACACTCGTGTGGCCTTTAGCACGACAGTCGTATTCAGAAGGGCTGCACAGCTCTCAGCTTGGGTGTACAGTCACTTGCAAGTGTCCCAGCCACATGGCTATGCCGATTTTTCCCAATAATACAGAGAACAGAAAGGGATGGGCAGGCTGATTCAGCCACCTTCCTCACACACCATACAAACAGAAGAGAAAGCAAGGCCCTGATTTATACTTTTTTTGCGCCGCATTACCCTTATTTATTGACCCAAAACCGGCGCAAACTTACAAAATACAATTGTATTTTGTAAGTTTGCGCCGCTTTTGCGTCAAAAAATGACGGTAATGCAACGCAAAGAAAGTATAAACCACGGCCCAAGGCTTTTAACCGAAACCCATACATATGCAGGTGGGTGGAACAGGTAGATAGGATGTTACAGCAAGTGAGGGGTTGTGTGTCACTCTATAGAGGACATACATATCAACATACAGGAATACTGATTGCAGAATTTCAACTACCAAGATATTGTCACAGTAAGTATATGTAACCAAGTATACACTTACTATTCTTAACTCCGCATTTATGTACCTGGAAGATATATGTCATCAAGGTTAGTAGATGTGCTGTCAAAAATAGCAAATATACAGTTACTTCTATTTATATACTGTACATATTGTAATGAGATTCTGCTTTGATATTCTGCAGTCGATATTTATGACCCTGATATTCTGGTAGTACATCCCAGTGAAGTAATAGTTTAGGGGAAGACAAAGTTTTTACAAGTTTCCTGAAACATTGGCTGTAGCCTGTGAAGGCTGTGTTAAGTTGTGGACAATTCCACTATATACTACGACGTTCGGGCGCAATGTCCCTCCTATATTAGAGTTAGAATTAGGCACTAAAAGAGTAATGCTGCTTTAAGAGCTTAACGAATGCACTGGTTGATTAACACTTAATTGTATGGTGCGACAGGAATTTAATGTGCACATGGGGAACAGAAGTGATATGGAGTCTCCTAGGGATCCCAGTAGTCAGGCTCCCGATGGCATTACCGTGCCACTTCTAGTGGTAAAAATAGTCCTTTGGTTATATGATTCAACAGAGGAATCTAAAAACATGCCCCATGCTGTAGAAGAAGAAATTTGTTTCATTGGTTAAACCAGAGTTCTGAACCTGTATTCCATACTAGACCACACTTTAAATTAATGGACACATTAGAAAGGATGTGATCTTGCAAATCTGTCACTGCAGCAGACCTCACTGAGCAGGGCATAAACCATGATGGCTTCACATCGCATATGGTACGATTTGCAGATCTTGAACGGCCTGATTACAATTTGCCGAGCTCTCTAGGATGTAGTTGTGGCCATACTTGAATAACCATGAACAGCAGGATCAAACTCTGGATAGAAGGAGGAATGATAGTGTGAGAGAAAAGAGACCGCCATAGTGCCACTGTCTCATCTGGGGTACGTTTCTCAGACTTCAAGGGGCTCACAGTAGTGTCCTTACAGGTTAACGTTAACTTTCACGATTAATGCAAAAAACAGTTAAACATTTACTGTAGTTCACAGTCAAAAGCACTGATACAACAAAGGTTTCAGAATGCCGGGCAGCAGTGAGCCTAATCCAACATGGAGGAAACGGGGATCGGGAATGGTGGACTACAGGTTTAACCCAATCCTGGAAAAAACGGACGAAGAAGCAAAGGATAAAACACAGCAAAGCAAGCCAAATCACAATCCACAAAATGGTTAAAATTCCTGCAACAAACCAGGGAACCGAATAAGGAGAAAAACAACAAACGTGAAGTATGGTTATGATATTGAATGAACTACAGCGACAACAAGTAAGGAGGCAACACAATACTGAAGTTTGGCAGGCACCTTCCTAATGGAAGTGAACAGTTTATAAAGCACTGCTGCCACGCATGACCTGGAAGTTCCACCCCTTGACCTTCTGGGGTAGCAGTCACGGCCAGGGGCGGCTCCTCCATAGGGGAGGAGGAGCGTCGCCCCCCCTGCCAGCAGCGGCAGCTGCAAATCTTTTTCCAAAACACCATGATAAACAAAGTTTATGATCGTGTTTTGGGAAAAGGGGTGGGGCCAAGGGGGTGACGTGCACAGGGGGGGAGTGCACAGCAATCCCTCTCAGAGCGCATGTGTGTTTGGCCGGCAGTCTCGGGCCGGCCAAACACACATGCGCACAAAGCTCTCTCCAGCCCAGCAACTGAGAGCCTGCACAGGCCCCCAGTCTGCCTGGGAGTGCCCTGGCTGGGCACTCCCAGCCAATCCTGATGCTTGAGTAGCGTCAGGATTGGCCGCAGGGCAGGCTGGGAGCCTGTGCCTGCAGCCATGAGGAGAAGGAGCAGAGCGGATGGAGCGGCGCGCGGCGGAGGAGGTAAGTTTAAAAAATATATATATATTATTTTATTTAATTATCTCCTCCCCATGCGAGCGCGTGCCACCCCGCCCCTAATGTTAAGTGCGAGCTGCGACTGGTCATGGCACCCCAGCTACCACAGGCTGATCTACCACAGTCTCACAAGGATTCTTGTGCAGATTCTGTTGCGTCTTTTTCCCACAGCAACCCCAGTCTCCGAATACCCTGGTTATTCCTGACAGCATGTGGGAGGCATAATGGTCACAAAGATATTCAAACCAAAAGTTATATGTTGTAATTGCAACTCCCATGTACATGACCATGGACGCTAAAACTACATTGAAGAAAAAATATATCTCATGCTGTGCAAATCTGAATTTAGTGCCAACTCATATACTGCATGAAAGCTAAATCTAAAGGCTTACTGAACGGATTCAACTATATAGATGCTAGTACCCACAAAGTGATTTACAAGGAATATGAACTACTCAGAACCTACACATTTACAAACAAAAGGTACTGAGTGCAAATAAAACAGAGAAAACAAGGGAATAAAAATATTTGCAAAAAATTCACAGCTGTAACATCCCAATTACATGTAATTCCAATTTAAGCACCGGGAACACTATAGTCGCAGTATGAGAGCACATGCTTGCCCTGACCACCTACGCTGCACAGGGACGTTTTAAGGCATGGGCAAAGAGTGCACTGACCCAGAGCCCCAGCCTTCCAGGTGGCCCCAAGATAGAGCCAGCTCTGTTCTGCACTCTTGCCCTGATGACCTGGAATAATTCTTAAATAGATTGTTTTAAATACCGTTGTCCTTTAATTTGTTTTTTTATTGTGGGTGATGAGTAGAGTCTATTACAGACATTTTGCAGAGAAATGTTGCGTTTGTTTCATACAAGATCCATAAAAAAATGTGTCTTTTATATCAAAACATGACCTTACAATGAGAAATGGAGGGTGTCACAGAGTTTATTCGCAGTAGTGAGCTACTGCTGTGTTACAATACTGAAAGCACACATCCCTATCTCTGATGAAACTGAGGAAATTGGATCATAAATTCAAAACTGTTCCGAACAGGGTCTCCCAAATTACGTTTGGCCCAGGTCCCCCAAAATCCTTAGGACGTCCTTGGCGTTGCAACGACCTCATAAAAGGTTTGCATTCAACAATTCAAGCCCAAATAGAGAAGAAGCTACTTGCTGTAGATGATGATGATGCTGACAACTTGAAGAGGGTATGGACTTTTTAGACATACAGTGCCAGGTGTCTGATATCAGAACCAAAAGAAGGAGATTAAACCAAAGAAGGCACCCAAACTTCACAATTCTCACATTTCTAGAAAGACTCGACCTTACCAATAACATCATCTACCCACAAGCTCAGCAAAACACCACATCACATCCAAAACGAAAATCAAATCATTAATATTTATAAAGCGCGCTACTCACCCGTGCGGGTCTCAAGGCGCTCGGGGGAAGGGGGTTACTGCTGCTCGAAGAGCCAGGTCTTGAGGAGTCTCCGGAATACCGAGTGGTCCTGGGTGGTCCTGAGGCTGGTGGGGAGGGTGTTCCAAGTCTTGGCCGCCAGGTAGGAGAAGGACCTCCCACCCGCTGTGGAGCGGTGGATGCGAGTGACGGCGGCGAGAGCGAGGCTGGTGGAACGGAGGAGACGGGTGGGGGTGTAGAAGCTGAGGCGTCGGTTGAGGTATTCTGGTCCCTTGTTGTGGAGGGCTTTGTGTGCGTGGGTGAGAAGTCGGAAGGTGATCCTTTTGCTGACTGGGAGCCAATGCAGGTGTCTCAGGTGGGCGGAGATGTGGCTGTTGCGGGGTATGTCGAGGATGAGGCGGGCGGAGGCGTTTTGAATACGTTGCAGACGTTTCTGGAGTTTTGCAGTGGTCCCAGCATAAAGGGTGTTGCCGTAATCCATGCGGCTAGTGACGAGGGCGTGGGTCACGGTCTTTCTGGTGTCCGCGGGGATCCAGCGGAAGATCTTGCGGAGCATGCGGAGGGTGAGGAAGCAGGAGGAGGACACGGCGTTGACTTGTTTGGTCATGGTGAGAAGAGGGTCCAAGATGAAGCCGAGGTTGCGGGCGTGGTCTGAGGGGGTCGGTGCGGTGCCAAGGGCCGTGGGCCACCAGGAGTCGTCCCATGCGGTCGGGGTGTTGCCGAGGATGAGTACTTCCGTTTTGTCTGAGTTTAGTTTCAGACGGCTGAGCCTCATCCAATCTGCGACGTCCTTCATACCATCTTGCAGGTTGGTCTTTGCGCTGGCGGGGTCCTTGGTGAGGGAGAGTATAAGTTGAGTGTCGTCGGTGTAGGAGGTGATGATGATGCTGTGCTTGCGTACGATGTCGGCGAGGGGGCTCATGTAGACATTGAAGAGTGTCGGGCTGAGCGAGGAGCCTTGAGGGACGCCGCAGATGATCTCGGTGGGGTCTGAGCGAAAAGGTGGGAGGTAGACTCTTTGAGAGCAGTTGGAGAGGAAGGAGGCGATCCAGTCCAGGGCCTGGCCTTGGATCCCGGTGGAGCGGAGGCAGGTTATTAGGGTGCGGTGACAAACGGTGTCGAAGGCAGCCGATAGGTCGAGGAGGATGAGGACGACTGTTTCACTGTTGTCCATCAGGGTTCTGATGTCGTCTGTGACTGAGATGAGGGCGGTTTCAGTGCTGTGGTTGGCTCGGAATCCAGATTGTGAGGGGTCGAGAAGGTTGTTGTCTTCAAGGAAGTTGGTAAGCTGTTTGTTGACGGTCTTCTCTATGACTTTGGCAGGGAATGGGAGGAGCGAGATGGGGCGGAAGTTCTTCAGGTCGCTTGGGTCAGCCGTAGGTTTCTTTAGTAGGGTGTTGACTTCGGCGTGTTTCCAGCTTTCGGGGAAGGTAGCAGATGAAAAAGAGGAGCTGATGATGGTCTGGAGGTGCGGGGCGATGATGTCGTCGGCTTTGTTGAAGATGAAGTGTGGGCAGGGGTTCGAGGGGGCGCCGGAGTGGATTGAGTTCATGGTGGTTTTGGTCTCTTCAGTGTTGATGTGGGTCCAGGCGTTGAGGGTGATGGCTGGGGGTGTGGGTTCAGTGTTGATCGGCTGGGTCTGGTGTCCGAAGCTGTCGTGGAGGTCGGTAATCTTACGATGGAAGAAGGTGGCGAGGGAGTTGCACAGGTCTTGTGAGGGCGTGATGGCGTTGGCGTTGGGGTTAGAGAACTCTTTTACGATGCTGAAGAGGTCTCTGCTGTTGTGGCTGTTTTTGTCCAGTCTATCAGTGAAGAAATTCCTTTTGGCTGCGCGGATCAGGTGGTGGTGTTCGCGGGTAGCGTTCTTGAGGGCGGTCATGTTGTCAGCGGTGTGGTCCTTACGCCAGGCTTTCTCGAGGGCGCGACAGGTTTTCTTTGATTCCTTAAGGGTGTCAGAGAACCAGAGAGGTTTTTTGGTGTTGGCCTGTCTTGGAGGGCGTCTGAGGGGAGCAAGGTTGTCTGCGCAGTTGGTGATCCAGTTTGTGAGGCTGAGGGCTGCGTCGTTGGGGTCGGTGAAGGTAGGTTGGTTGTCGATGAGCGTGGAGAAGAGCTGTTCTTCGGGGATTTTGTTCCACTGTCGACGAGGGATGGGTTGAGTGCGGAGGTGGCGGGTCTCGCGTCGGAAGGTCAAGTGGACACAGCTGTGGTCGGTCCAGTGTAGAGCAGAGGCGTGGCTGAAGGAAACGTGGTGCTGGCAGAGAAGATGGGGTCAAGCGTGTGTCCGGCGATGTGGGTGGGGGTGTTCACCAGTAGCTTGAGGCCGAGGTTGGCGAGGTTGTCGAGCAGGGCGGTGGTGTTGGGGTCGTTGTTCTGTTCTAGATGGAAGTTGAGGTCGCCGAGGATGATGTAGTCTGGCGAGGCGAGGGCGTGCGGGGAGATGAAGTCGGTGATGGAGTCGCTGAAAAGGGCACGCGGTCCGTGGGGGCGGTAGATGAGTGATCCTCTGAGGGTGGTCCTGGGGTCGGTGCGGATCTGGAAGTGCAGGTGCTCTGCGGCGAGGGGGGTGTCTTCGGTGGAGGTGGTGACGCTGATGGAGTCTTTGAAGACGATGGCGATTCCTCCTTCTACTTGGTTGGTGCGGTCTTTCCTGGAAATCTTGTAGCCTTCGGGGATGGCTATGGCGATGTCTGGGGCCGAAGCAGCGTTCATCCAGGTCTCCGTGATGAAGGCGACGTCCGGTGCTGTGGAGTCCAGGAGGTCCCAGAGTTCAACGGCGTGCTTGTGGACGGATTGAGCGTTGACCAGGATGCATTTGAGGTGGTTGATGGCGCGTGGGCTGGTGGTCGTGGTAGTTTCGTGGTGGAAGATACGTTTGCAGGTGTGACATGCGAAAGGTCCATGGGTGCGTTTCGGGTTAGCTTGGAAGCAGGTCCTGGAATGGCTCACCCCTTCCCTCCAGTAAGTCACAGAAGACCCAATTATTTCTATTTGACATCTATCTATAGAGCAGTGTGGCTTGCAAAAGACAGACTACAGCGCCATTTCACGTCTCATCACCTTCCCTCACACCTGGGAGGAGATGACACAAGTTCAAAAGGACGTGTGTGTCATAAAATGATTTTCCGTTGCTGTAAGGCCTGCTGATTGCACACATCTCCCCATTCTGAACCTTCGCAGATACTTATTTACATGGCGTAGCTGTATGAAAATCGGGTGTTTTAACACCCAGTTTCTATGTGATGCCAGCATATATTTCATGGCACACTCCAAACACTTCTATGCGTTGTGGCACGATACGGGCATCCTGGTCACTAGTGCAGTCTAATAACATATGCAAAAATACAGATACAGCGCTATTCTACCCTCCACACATACACACCGACTCTCCTACAGCTGGCAGATGTTATCCACTGAACACGTGGTAGATGACACCCTTCTACGACTCAGTCAACAGGGCACAAGGACATACAAACATGCACAACTTAGCATGCGTTCATGTTAGGTAGCACTTGCGGAAATAATTTTTGATGTGCATGCATTAAAGGATTTATAGGAGCAATGTGCGTCCGGCAGCACTCTACTTCAGGTATGGCTCAGCCATTCTCAATAATATTGCCATAAACAGATGATTCCCATTTCTGATTGGTCATAGAGAACCACTGTGAGGGCCACATCTACACATATTCAGACATGAGGCAGTCCCTTCAATGCCACAACAAACTTGCTGAAAAAATGAATTGCTCAAGTAATGTGCTGCTGACTCACGGACAATTAGAAGAGTGCATGCATCTAACATTTATTTTTATGGGAGCACAGTGAGGACGGAGGAACATGGGATTGACCACTAGCTAAGTCAAAGTTCTGATAATGGAACATAAAAACAGATCCAGTGTGGTAAACTAACAGCAAAACTAGTACTTCACTTCGAACACACATGACACTCTAAAGATGAGACCAAATGGAAAACCTCAGACCAAATGAGACGAAGCACAAACTCCCAAACTACCACAAATGGTCTATAATGAAGAAGCTACATTGGGTGTTTAAATTTGTGACTTATGGGACAAGGCTAAATGATAAGGTGGAATGTGGCTAAATGTAGGCTTTTTTTCACAGTAGAAGTATGTACCAAACAGTTGGGGGCATAGCTTCAGTGGGGGTGCATGGGGTGTTACACCCCCCTATTGAATGCATTTTCTGATGGATAGTTAGGTACACATGATTTCAGTCAGGTATGGTGAGGTGTCTGACGGATTTTACCTGGGATTTTTACATGCACACACTGACAAAAACATAGACGGACACACTCTCATTTCTGTTTTGAAAGCTCTAAAAATGTTGATTATTTTACAAAATATATATATTTTTTTCATTTAGTACTCCTACCAATCCGCATTCCTCTCCCTTTTAACCCCTCTTAAGTGCCCTGCTCGTGTTATAATGTATTTTAAGATTATATGCCAACGTGATTGTCGGGAAATCTAAAGTTCACACCACCTCAATCTTATTGACCAAGCTACGCCCCTGCCAACAGTAATAGAGATTCAACTCAGGTTGCCCAAAGAAAACACAGACCGATTGTGGTGTGGAATGACTATCAGAAATATGGGCAGAACTATGTTCAGCATAACACTGTAGACAACTAATCCACTGAACATAACAATATGCTAGGTCTGGAAATTTAAGAGCTCTGTAATCAGATTCCCAGTAGGGTTTGCAGCAATTTCACTTATAAATCATGGATGTACATCGCACTAAGCCTGAAATGAGACCATTCCTCATTTACAACCTACTTTGGAGAAAGAGAAAATTGGTTACCAGCCATATCCTTAAGAGAAATGTATTCTACTGAATCACTACTTAAGATGATCAACACACACATGTACTCATAGTTAATAACACTTTACAAACATCCCTTTATGGTACCTTAGCACTCTGTGACAATGGTACCTCACAATGTCCATGCACACATGCAGCTATTGCCTGTACCTCTGATCCCAGAAAGTCAGTATCTGCAGTACACTGTTCCACATTTTTGAGGTGAGAAGTGAAGGACTGACAACAATGATGTAAGGATTCATGACAAGGTATGCTCAATCCGAGAATTGGCCCTTTTATTCTTGGGGCACTGTGATTGTGCTTACCTGGAAATTATCACGAGTGTCAGAGGATAGTGCACTACTTATGAATCCTTAATAGTCATTGGCCAGCACCCATACCAAATCTTTCCAGCCTCTCTGGTGGAATATCTACAAAACAGGAAACAGGGAGTACACATATAGAAACACTGACTGACTGACTGAATATTTGGGGCACATTCCCTCATGTCCAGGATAAAGGTCACAACAAACATCCATAAACTGCTAAAAGAGCTCTTAGAAGCCCTGCAGAGGCACTGATACCCTTCCATTGTGAGGGTTGAATATACAGGACAAAATATTGAGCGACAATGTGTCAAATTTGAAGTGCATATAGGGGAGTAGAGATTTTATATTCCTAACTCCACACCTATGTACCTTGAAGATAGGTACATTGCTGTGGAGTTAGGTATAGACTTACTTACTTGTTGATATTTTCCTTCAATATTTTGTCCTCGGCATTCCGTTCCACCGATATTGTGCGTTAAATTTTCAGGCTGCACAACATTTTCACTACAGTAGTAGATCATTGCTGGGCACTCTAATCGATTTGAAAGGTTCTTCCCTCCAAATCTGAGGGAATTCATTATTATCTAGTGGGTATTTACTCGTATTGGGAAAAATGTACACTAGCTTATTTCGAAATTTTCCTCCTCTACCTCCAGCACTGCTGTAGACCACCCTGTCTTTTTCCCTTACCTGCCTGTCCACTAACAATGTCTTAACCTTTTAATTCCAAGTTGGGTATTACTCTGAGTTCACTTCAGCGTTAGCTTTTGGAGTGGCATTTGAAAGGGTGCATGAAAAAAGTAGTTGGCATAGTTGACTCTAGAAATAAGGAAAACCCCGATACTTGAAGCTCTGTCATGATTACGGGTAAGTGACACAATGTACCTAACATTCCTCTTTTATGAGTAACAGGTTTTGGCATCCTTATCATTCTGGAAGATAAAGAAGATTTAAGATTCCATACAGAAGATAGACTGCAACCATGACAGTATGTCAATGACACAGAAAACGAAAGTGGCAGAAAGTGGAGAAAGCTGTTAAGATTGTGAACAGGCTGAGATTTCTCAACCAAGGGCATCTCTAGCTTGTCCTGGTAATAGGGAATGCAGCTGTCAGCCACCGTATCTTCAATGGTATTGAGATAATTTTCTGGAGTTTCATCTTAGAGGGAAATACTGGATATATAAATTAATATATATGTACTTATTCTAAGAGTTTAAAGTGACCACATACTCATTGATGGGGAGGGAAAGGTAACAAAGAGAAATGTTGAACATAGGACTGAATGAAGATGACCAGAGTGAATCTTAAACTGGAACACTTCACAGTTCACAATGTTTAAGGTAGCATTGAGTTCTATCACGCCAATAAGGGTAATTTTGCCCTGATCTGCTGCTTTAGAGCATTATCCCAAGCTCTTAGTGTAGCACTTCTGGTTTCATGATGTGGACAGAATCCAGACTGGAATGAATTGAAATGGGAATATTGGAAGGCACAGTTTCTAACCTGAGTGATGACAATTTGTTTGAGAAGTTTGATAACAAGGGGAGAATGGCCATAGCTGTTGGTGAAGGAAGAATCTAAAGCAGGCCATTTAGTAATGGGTGCACAATAGAATATTTGAAGTAGGTTGTAAACACCTAAGCTTTCTTCAGTAAGCCATGAACGATATTAATGAAAAGATGGGCAACAAGATCTAAAGCTTCCTGAAACTTAAAGCACAGCACTACAGTATGTGCCTACAAGCAGACTGTAACAGCTTATCACCATGTGCAATACATCCTTCCAAGAACAAGCTCATGCTAAGCAGCAGATGCTGCTTGGTGCATGTCTAAGACTGGCCTCTTGTGCACATATTTAGGTTGCTTCAGAACTTATGATCTGCTCTAGCAATAGCAATGTATTATATATATTGTCATTGTTCCTTTAATGTGGCTTTATCTCCTATGAACAACTCCTCATATGCACAGCACTGTTAGCCAGCCTATGCAAGCCTCCCACCACTGATGGTGTGAGCCTTTCTAAAGTAACACCTTGCCATAAAACCTAAAAAGTTTGCTCTTACTGTGTGACCTACAGGGCTATGTCATAGTTATCTACAAGTGGTTCTGGGAAGGGCCTTAACAGGGTTACTGAGTATGTGTGTCTCTTATCCTCATCCTTGAAACCATTGAGGTCAATTCCCCTTGATGATGCGATAAATATTTGTTATGTTCCACTGCTTGTGTCCAGCGTGTTCCTTCATGTTAACCCAGGTAAATAAACCAGTTTGCATTTTCAGAGCCAAAGTGCAACCACTTCTTACCAATCTGTCATGTCGTCAGAGATTTGCACAGATCCTCTATGTATGATGCTCCCCTGGATTGGAAGTATCATCTGGCTCCAATCTACCTGTATTGTTGTAAGGCAGTGGTTCTTAACCTTCTGTGGACCCACAATAAATCACTATTAGAAGCAGGGCCTAAGCAATTTTTGCAATCTGGGCCTCGAATGAATACACACATCATGAAATATCTTCTTCAATTCCAAAATAGAATAAAAAAAAATTACATTTTAATTGGAAGGTTGTGAGAGCTTTTAAAAATGTGGTTTTATTTCTAAAAGGCAAGTTGTATGCTAGTCTCTAGCATATCCCTTTTTTGCTCCTAATGCTTGCCCTGTTTTTGTCAACACAAACCAGTGCTTCAATTGAGGTCATCAATCTCCAATATAAATGTTTGCTGTATTTGTGCTGCTCCTGTGAATCGAGCTAAGGATACCAACTTAATTTTGATTCTATAATTGTATATTCCTTCACATTTACAGAGCGCTATGAGTGTATACTTGATTAATCTGCTAATGCTATTTAATTTTCAAAACATTTACGGACCCCCTGAGTAGATGCTGCAGACTCGCTGTGGTCCTCAGACTACAGGTTAAGAATTACTGTTCTAGGGCATGGAACCCTTTGCAGAACACCTCGCACACTGAACTTCATCTAGGTTTGTATGGAACTGGAGAGCATAAACGGTAGAGCAGGTTCATGTTTGACTGTACCTCATGTGCAAGGATGTTGGAATCAGAAATAATGCTGTCTAGTAAAATGGATGTTACAGCTGGACATCTTGAAGCGAATTGGCTAGCACTCCTGTGCACTTAAGCCAGTGTCCCTGTTAGTTCCCTCTGTGGTGCTGCCTGTTGTGCCAGTTGTGGTGGCGTGTGAAATCTTTGGAGTGTTGTGATTTGTCCTCCTTTAGGATACCCATCATTGTTGTGGTCCTTTCGGCAAGTGCCTTGGTGGTTGGATGAGGGGATGAATGCAACTTTAATGGACTGGCAATATCTTTGATTATGCTGCTCGTCTTCGCCAACTCATTTTATCTATGCTCCCCTCGGTGCTCCATAGCAATTTGGAATTGAACTTCAAGCATTTGGAATTGATACAAGGCACACCTTGCTTTTCATGGGGAGTGAAACAGGTATCCAGCATAAGTTTATTGTGTGTATGCTTGCAGGTACATGACCAGCTGGCTCAGGCCAGGAGGTGCATGCTGCAGTGAGGTCTATTTCTTAGGGTGTGGAGTAGTTTTATGAGCTGTGGGTGTCTCTCATTTGTAATATAGATTTAATGTAGATTTTCTATTTAGCTTGCCAGGGGCGTGTGTCTCTGTCCAAGCAGAGCATCATGTGATAGTTTATTGTAAGCAACATGTGCATTGGACTTGTGTGCCTTACTCCTGGTCGGATGGATCCCGTTTGGGTTACAGTCTGTGTCAATGCAGACAGTAGCAATGGGATGTATTTGTGTTGGTAGGACTAGAGATGTTTGTTGGTTCAACGGACTATCCAGTTTCTATGCAATATCTGAGACTAGTTCCAATGATACTGTGTTGCTCGTGTGGGCAGGAGCCAGTTGGGAAAATTTGGGGGCAGTAGGAACGTGTCAGTCATGGCTGCACATGTTGTGTCTTGAGCTGTAGGATGGGCAGCCAGGCTGTTGATGGACCTTCTTCTTGGAAATGTTTCATTTATACAGGGTTGTTTCCTGGCTTATTTCTTCATGTGTGCTCTTATCCACTCTCCCTCATGGTAACTGTTCCCTGGAGATATATCGCCATGCAATTGATCATGGTTTTCTGTGTATGTATGGGTATAATGTGCATATTGTTTTAATTCAGTCTTCATTGTCGTTCCTATGTATATTGAATGTCTTGAAAAGCTGTTGTTCAGTTTGGTTCCACTGGATGGCATATGTACAAGCCGAAGGCATATGGCTAGGTGCAAGGGCCTGTGTGTGTTTGTTGCATACACAATGTGTTTGTTCTACTATGGATTACCATACAGCATCAATTTCAAATGTGTTTTCAAACTATGCAGAGTTTGGGTGTCTGTGTCTATCAGTTTTTTTCCTGTTATAGTTTGTTCACAGCTGTCAGATGCTTGGTACCAGATGTTGTCATTTCGGTACCCTCATACCATACATGTCAACCGTTAGACCTGTCAGCCTTAGAGTGGTCATCCCCATACCTTCTTCCAGCTTGCGTCCAATTTTGCTGAATTTGTTTTGTGGGCCTTAGGGCTCTGTGCCCACTGCTAACCAGTGTTAAACTGCTTGTGCTCACTCCCCTAAACATGGTTTGATAGGTATAAGCCTAAGTGGCATGTTTAATTTACTTATAATTCCCTAGTAAAGTGCACATGTGCCCAGGGCTGGAAAATAAATGCTGCTAGTGGGCCTGCAGCACTGATTATGCCACCCACTTAAGGAGCCCTTTAAAAGATATCCCAGGCCTGCCATTGATGCCTGAATACAGTGTTACTCTGCCATGTCGACTTGGCATTTAAAAACCCTTTCCAAGCCATAACCTCCGCTTTTATTAAATATAAGTCATCCTAAGGTAGGCCCTGGGAAGTCCATATGGCAGGGTGCTATGTAATTAAAAGATAGGGCATTGAGGGGCATGGCTTAGGAGCCGAAGATGAGGGACGTGGCTTAAACCAGCTCCACCGCCTACTAGCTGCAATCTGCAAACATCCCGCCACAAGGAGCACTCAGGGAAGCCCCTTCCAGTGGATTCTGAGACTGTGATCTTCCAGAACCCGCTACACGACCAAGACGGCTGCCGGTTGCCCTCTGACACAGCCCTTGTCTGCAGGTGCTACGCAGCATGAGCTGGCCGGCCTTGTGGGGCTGGTGCCATACACTTCTAGAGCGTGAGCGCCCATGGATGACATTTGCCTGAATGCCAGGCCCCCACGCACACCCCGGGGTGCTGCCTCTTTGGCTCCAGGGGCGCTGGCCCCAGTCAACAGCCAGACCCGGGGAGAGTCCCAAACAGCCTTGGAAGGCCATGCTCACACTACACCCGCCTGTGGGATGAGCTGGCCCCCATCTCTAGACCGACGTTACTCAAAGTACGGCCCGCGGGCTGCCAGCGGCCCCACGGACCTACTTTGGCGCCCCGCTGACACGTCCGAGAAACGCCATATAATAATGGCCGCAGTACATAAACATAGAAGAGGGCCGAGGGAGCATGCGCATTAGTGGCTTCTTTGCGCATGCTCCCGCAGCCCTCCTCTATGTTTACGTACGGCGGCCATTATTTATGGCATTTCCATGACGATCCTGGCTAGTGCGGGAAGCCAAAGCCTGTTAAAAGTCAGCGCTTGCAGCTAACTTTTACGGGGCTTTTTCGTCTGCTTCCTGTCACCGTCTCCACGTCTGCCGCCCGCCTGCATGCCTACAGTTGTACATCTGTGGCATCTTTACAGTGCTTTATTGAGACAGGTAAGGCTCTTTGGTTATTTATTTGTTTTTAATGTAGTATGTGTGTTACTGGGATAGGGGTGAGAGCAGATTGCGCTGTGTGTGTGCGCTAAGTGTGTGTGTTACTGGGGTAGGGGTGAGAGCAGATGGCGCTGTGTGTGATACTGGGGTAGGGGTGAGAGCAGATGGTGCTGTGTGTGTGCGCTGTGTGTGTGTTACTGGGGTAGGGGTGAGAGCAGATGGCGCTGTGTGTGTGCTATTGGGGTAGAGGTGAGCAGATGGCACTGTGTGCAGATGGCGCTGTGTGTGATACTGGGGTAGGGGTGAGAGCAGATGGTGCTGTGTGTGTGTTACTGGGGTAGGGGTGAGAGCAGATAGCGCTGTGTGTGATACTGGGATAGGGGTGAGAGCAGATGCAGCATTGTTTAGCAATGTTTTGAAAAAGGGGGCGGGGTGGTTGTGCCCCCTATAAGCCCCACCCCCCACACCCCGAGAAAAAGTTTGTGAGTACCCATGCTTTAGACGACGGGGTGCGGAGGCAGCAGTGAGAGAGGCCCAGTGGAACCTGGATGAGAGACCCTTAGGTGGGAGCCCAAGGCCCTCCGCCCTCAATCAACACACTCAAAAGGGCCTGGAGCACCCAAGCAACAGCCACGTGACCTCGGATAGTCGGCATCCAGTCGGTGAGGCCTGTCAGTCCTCAGGCACAAGGTGAGCACTTGCAGCGGCGCCACTGGGGGTTCTGCCACAAGAACTTAAGGATAGCACTTACATCCCCAGCTTACCAGCTGGATCTTCGGCATCACACCTCGGAGGAGGAGTCTGGACACCATAGCCTACACAAACTCTCACTGAATCACACAGACTCCTAATCTGAGCAAGCAGCCTCAACTTCCTCACCCCTCCCGCCATTCCTCCGGCGCAGTTTGCAGCACAACAGCAGTAGTGTCACAGACCATGTCACAGGGACATACAGGCGCCAGGGATGGCCCTAGGGCTTCCAAACATCTCTGGTTCACGTAGACATAACTATCAGTGCAGTGCCTTTCTGATATAGCCACCAGAAGAGGATAATGAAGGGCTTCAGACCGCCCCACGAGCCACGGTGCAGGGGAAATGCAGCCAGGGGGAACCAGCTCTGGGGCAAGGAAAGGGCAGATGACTAAGGGGAGGAAAACAACCCACTATACATCCCCCCTGGTGTGACCACAGCAGAGTGACGCAGGAACAGTGACCCCAGCACATGGCTGGAGGCTGCAACTGACATCCCCAGCACAATGACCCACTGCAGTGGACTGGCCCCACAGCACAACCACTCAAGGGGGAGGACGGCTCAGGAGGCCCCCAGTCCACAGCTGGGCATCCTCCCGCCTATGAAGGCAGGCCCAGCACGGCCCATCGCTCCACGATGTTCCTACCGGTACACACGGGGGTAAGAGGTGTACCCAGTTTGAAATAACCAGCTTCCCGACTCACACCAGGGGGACAGCCCGAACTGCCCGGACCGATCCGGAATCCCGCTCCCTGACGATCTGTGGGGTCGGTGCAGATAGACCTCCCTGGTGCTTCTCGGGGTAATTACAGCTACAAGCACCAAGCGAGCATCATGGGCAAACAGTAGGCCACCAAGCCGGCCTCTCTCCCGCCCTCACTGGCTCTGCATCGAGAAACGTGCCCTCCAAGTGACCTAGAAGCCTCCAAATCCTCTCATATTCCGGCTGACAAACTCAATGCCATCCTTCAAGTAATTAAAGCGTCCAGATCCTCAGTGGAAGCTCGTATAGCTGAAATACATGCTAAATTTGGACTTTTTCACGAGGACCAACGAAAACTGTTAGCAAGGGTCACTGTAATGTAGCGCCACTTCGTGGACCCCTTCCCTCGGCTCGCTTCACAAGAGCAGAATGCCAGAGACCTCACGGTCTGGAAGAAGCTTCTGGAGGCGTGAGCTGAGGAAACGGAGGGTAGGGCCAGACACAACAATATTCATGTCATGGGTCTCCTGTAGGGGACAGAGGGGTCTCAACCAATGACAGATTTCCTGGAGACCTGGGTGAAGTTCTTCATGCCAACTGATGTCCTAACCCCTCACTTCACCATGGAAAGGGCCCACTGGGTCCCAGCCCACAGTCTGCTCTACGGGTCCTGTGAGAAAGTAGCCTCTTTCTAGCCTTGTTACCCCCACTTTTGGCCTGTTTGTGAGTGTATGTAAGGGTGTTTTCACTGTCTCACTGGGATCCTGCTAGCCAGGGCCCAGTGCTCATAGTAAAAACCCTATGTTTTCAGTATGTTTGTTATGTGTCACTGGGACCCTGCTAGTCAGGACCCCGGTGCTCATAAGTTTGTGGCCTATATGTATGTGTTCCCTGTGTGGTGCCTAACTGTCTCACTGAGGCTCTGCTAACCAGAACCTCAGTGGTTATGCTCTCTCATTTCTTTTAAATTGTCACTAACAGGCTAGTGACCAATTTTACCAATTTACATTGGCTTACTGGAACACCCTTATAATTCCCTAGTATATGGTACTAAGGTACCCAGGGTATTGGGGTTCCAGGAGATCCCTATGGGCTGCAGCATTTCTTTTGCCACCCATAGGGAGCTCTGACAATTCTTACACAGGCCTGCCACTGCAGCCTGAGTGAACTAACGTCCACGTTATTTCACAGCCATTTTACACTGCACTTAAGTAACTTATAAGTCACCTATATGTCTAACCTTTACCTGGTAAAGGTTAGGTGCAAAGTTACTTAGTGTGGGGCACCCTGGCACTAGCCAAGGTGCCCCCACATTGTTCAGGGCCAATTCCCCGGACTTTGTGAGTGCGGGGACACCATTACACGCGTGCACTACATATAGGTCACTACCTATATGTAGCTTCACAATGGTAACTCCGAATATGGCCATGTAACATGTCTAAGATCATGGAATTGCCCCCTCTATGCCATCCTGGCATTGTTGGCACAATTCCATGATCCCAGTGGTCTGTAGCACAGACCCTGGTACTGCCAAACTGCCTTTCCTGGGGTTTCACTGCAGCAGCTGCTGCTGCCAACCCCTCAGACAGGTTTCTGCCCCCCTGGGGTCAAGCCAGGCTTGTCCCAGGATGGCAGAACAAAGGACTTCCTCTGAGAGAGGGTGTTACACCCTCTCCCTTTGGAAAATGGTGTGAAGGCAGGGGAGGAGTAGCCTCCCCCAGCCTCTGGAAATGCTTTCTTGGGCACAGATGTGCCCAATTCTGCATAAGCCAGTCTACACCGGTTCAGGGGACCCCTTAGCCCTGCTCTGGCGCGAAACTGGACAAAGGAAAGGGGAGTGACCACTCCCTGACCTGCACCTCCCCTGGGAGGTGTCCAGAGCTACTCCAGTGTGCTCCAGACCTCTGCCATCTTGGAAACAGAGGTGCTGCTGGCACACTGGACTGCTCTGAGTGGCCAGTGCCACCAGGTGACGTCAGAGACTCCTTCTGATAGGCTCCTTCAGGTGTTAGTAGCCTATCCTCTCTCCTAGGTAGCCAAACCCTCTTTTCTGGCTATTTAGGGTCTCTGTCTCTGGGGAAACTTTAGATAACGAATGCAAGAGCTCATCCGAGTTCCTCTGCATCTCTCTCTTCACCTTCTGCCAAGGAATCGACTGCTGACCGCGCTGGAAGCCTGCAAACCTGCAACATAGTAGCAAAGACGACTACTGCAACTCTGTAACGCTGACCCTGCCGCCTTCTTGACTGTTTTCCTGCTTGTGCATGCTGTGGGGGTAGTCTGCCTCCTCTCTGCACCAGAAGCTCCGAAGAAATCTCCCGTGGGTCGACGGAATCTTCCCCCTGCAACCGCAGGCACCAAAAAGATGCATTACCGGTCCCTTGGGTCTCCTCTCAGCACGACGAGCGAGGTCCCTCGAATCCAGCGACTCTGTCCAAGTGACCCCCACAGTCCAGTGACTCTTCAGTCCAAGTTTGGTGGAGGTAAGTCCTTGCCTCACCTCGCTGGGCTGCATTGCTGGGAACCGTGACTTTTGCAGCTACTCCGGCCCCTGTGCACTTCCGGCGGAAATCCTTCGTGCACAGCCAAGCCTGGGTCCACGGCACTCTAACCTGCATTGCACGACTTTCTAAGTTGGTCTCCGGCGACGTGGGACTCCTTTGTGCGACTTCGGGTGAGCACCGTTTCACGCATCCTCGTAGTGCCTGTTTCTGGCACTTCTCCGGGTGCTACCTGCTGCTGAGAGGGCTCCTTGTCTTGCTCGACGTCCCCTCTCTCTCCTGGTCCAATTTGCGACCTCCTGGTCCCTCCAGGGCCACAGCAGCGTCCAAAAACACTAACCGCACGATTTGCAGCTAGCAAGGCTTGTTTGCGTTCTTTCGGCGGGAAAACACTTCTGCACGACTCTCCACGGCGAGAGGGATCCGTCCACCAAAGGGGAAGTCTCTAGCCCTTTTCGTTCCTGCAGAAACCTCAGCTTCTTCTGTCCAGTAGAAGCTTCTTTGCACCTGCAGCTGGCATTTCCTGGGCATTTGCCCATCTCCGACTTGCTTGTGACTTTTGGACTTGGTCCCCTTGTTCCACAGGTACCCTAGATTGGAAATCCACAGATGTTGCATTGTTGGTTTGTGTCTTTCCTGCATTATTCCTCTAACACGACTTCTTTGTCCTTAGGGGAACTTTAGTGCACTTTGCACTCACTTTTCAGGGTCTTGGGGAGGGTTATTTTTCTAACTCTCACTATCTTCTAATAGTCCCAGCGACCCTCTACAAGGTCACATAGGTTTGGGGTCCATTCGTGGTTCGCATTCCACTTTTGGAGTATATGGTTTGTGTTGCCCCTATCCCTATGTTTCCCCATTGCATCCTATTGTAACTATACATTGTTTGCACTGTTTTCTAAGACTATACTGCATATTTTTGCTATTGTGTATATATATCTTGTGTATATTTCCTATCCTCTCACTGAGGGTACACTCTAAGATACTTTGGCATATTGTCATAAAAATAAAGTACCTTTATTTTTAGTATAACTGTGTATTGTGTTTTCTTATGATATTGTGCATATGACACTAAGTGGTACTGTAGAAGCTTCACACGTCTCCTAGTTCAGCCTAAGCTGCTCTGCTAAGCTACCATTATCTATCAGCCTAAGCTGCTAGACACCCTATACACTAATAAGGGATAACTGGGCCTGGTGCAAGGTGCAAGTACCCCTTGGTACTCACTACAAGCCAGTCCAGCCTCCTACAGGTCCCCACCATGCCCGGTGGGGGCCTGGCTGCTGCATTTCAAAGACAGAGACTCAATCCTCCAGGCAGCTAGAGCCGCAGCACTCCTGTAATACGAGAACATGTTGGTGCATGTGTTTCCAGACTGCACAGCCCAGACTCACCGCAATCAGTCCTCTTTCCTGGCAGAAAAGCGGAAACTGTGAGAACATAATGTCCAATATTCTTTACTGTTTCTGGCACGACTCAAAATCCTGCACAACGCATCGCACTTCTTTGAGGAACTCATTACCGGCCTGGGACTCGATGAAGGCTTACTTTGTGGACACCCGCAGACCACTGCCTTCTCAGCTTTCCCGGCTTTCCTGTAGGTGGCCCAAGCCCAGGGAAGACAGCAGGAGGAAATCACACACTCCCAACTCATCCCGACCCAGTCAGCAATCAGTCTTGGAATGCGGCATTCACCATCAGCCAGATCTCTCCATCCCACACTCTTGCTCTAGCACCCTGGCCAGTGATAAGAAAAGACACTCTCTGGAGGACTAACAATTGAAGTTCCTGATGGGCGTAGAGATGATACCACAAACTGCTGACAAACTTTAATAGGCAAAACCTCCAGACTTGAATATTGTAGAGACACTACAAACCCAAATGGCACCCTCACACCTCCCTTTCGAGCCTGCTAACAAGAGGCTGCCCAAAGCCTTTGGGCGCACAACCTCAGCCATTTATAGATTGCTGGCCAGACGGCTCTACACTACAGAACCTCAATAACTAATACAGAACTCTCAGCTATTCCACTTTTCAATAATTACACTCTGTTATCAATTCGGGCGTGGCCCCTTTGGAGTCAGCCTCTATTTTTAGTTACTTCTAGGCTCCCATATTGAAACATTATGTTGTTCACTACCCCCACAAGACAGAGCAGCACTTACAGTGCTGCTGGACATCCACGCTCACCGTTAGGGCACCTCAAACCACTCATCCTTCAGTGTTCCCCTATTCCCCCCTCACCATGCTCCAACACCAATGTTCCTGCCGCACAAGATATGGTTTCTAACACTTAACGTAAAAAGAATGCGCTCTGCCCACAAGCGTTACTCTATGCATACCTTTAGCGCCAAGGTGCACAAATATGACCCACCTCACAGAGGGAGAGCTACAATGCCTCCAGCATCTCTGGAGAGGCACCATTGTAGACACATCATATTCTGCTTTTGCATGGGAAGCCCTCATCTGGCTCTGCCCGGGCCTCCCATTCCAAATGCACTCATCACCAGTGGACAGAGAAGGCAGATATGCATTAGCTAAGGGATACCTAGATGGCAAACAAGCTGTAATAGGCAGTATCTACACTCCTAGCTCAGAACAAACCCAATTCTGGAACAACCCTCTGAAACACTAACACAATGGGTGGATCTCACGTGGCTTGTTGGGGGCGATTGCAATTGATTCCCTCGACCTCACATTAGACCGCTCCCACCCTCCTGTTCCCTCTGCCCCAATACGCTCCACCTCCTGTAAATTCTCTGCCAGGGTAGATCACTGGAGGCCCACAAGCCTCATATTTGGCTTTATTCACACTCCTCTACCCTTCACACACTATGGGGGTGATTCCGACAGCCGCCGCCCGCCTCGCGGGAACCGCCATATGACCGCTCCGCGGTCGAAAGACCGCGGAGGCCATTCAGTCTTTCCCGCTGGGCTGGCGGGCGACCGCAAGGAGGCCGCCCGCCAGCCCAGCGGGAAACCCCACCCCGCGAGGAAGCCGGCTCCGAATGGAGCCGGCGGAGTGGGTATGTGCGATGGGTGCAGTTTGCACCCGTCGCGTATTTCAGTGTCTGCATTGCAGACACTGAAATACACAGTGGGGCCCTCTTACGGGGGCCCCTGCAGTGCCCATGCCATTGGCATGGGCACTGCAGGGGCCCCCGGGGGCCCCGCGGTACCCCCTACCGCCATCCTGTTCCTGGCGGGCGAACCGCCAGGAACAAGATGGCGGTAGGGGGTGTCAGAATCCCCCACGGCGGCGCAGCAAGCTGCGCCGCCATGGGGGATTCCAAGGGCAGCGGAAAACCGGCGGGAGACCGCCGGTTTTCCTTGTCTGACCGCGGCCAAACCGCCGCGGTCAGAATGCCCGGCGGGGCACCGCCAGCCTGTTGGCGGTGCTCCCGCATCCCCGGCTCCGGCGGTCCTTGACCGCCGGGGTCGGAATTACCCCCTATATGTGCTCTTAGACCGGTTCCCCTGCTCTCCAGAATTTACTGCCTGCACAGTCCCCACAGACTACCTAAGTAGAGTTCTTTCAGATCACACTGCTCACACCCTACAACTTGAATGGAGAACTCCAGTCCCTCCAGTGCCCCTATGGAGGTTTGAAAGGACAGTTTAGATGACACTGTGTTTGCGGACGCCCACCAAACTCACGTTACCGGCTACTTCAAAGACAATCATGAAACGGCCATGACTAGGGGCATAGAATGGGATGCCTTCAAGGTGGTGATCCGTGGGCATTGCATCCAATCCGCGATAGAAGTCAGACGACAGCCGGTAAGGTCCCTTGAGGAAGCTGACAACAAGGTCACAGCTCTCGACAATGGACCTCTCAAGGACGAGCCCGCTCACACAGCCCTTACACGAGTAAAAAATAGACAAGCTGCCTTAACAGAGCGCCTTCGTTGCTACAACTTTAAGGAGTACATAGCCAGCATTCATATGCAGGATGACAAATCAGGCCACCTTTTACCATTGCTGGCTGGGCAGAAATGGCATTTCCCCGCTGTTACAGAAATGATTACCCCTACTGGGCAACAACTTTGCACCCAGCAAGCCATACTAGACGCCTTCTACGCCTGTTACACCTCCCCCTACACACATCCAGCTGTCCCCTCACCTGGGGTGATTTACTAATTTTCTAGACCCCTTCCCTTTCCCAACCATTAACGCAACCCAACAAGCCAAGCTGGACGAGACGATCACACTGGAGGACGTAAGGCAGTCCATCCAAGCCCTAGCCCGCAACAAAACACCGGGCCTCTATGGACTTCCTATTGAATACTATGCCCACTATGTCACCATCCACGCCCCACGATTAGTGATAGTCTACAATGAGGCTCTAACCACAGGACATCACCCAAACTCCATGCAAGAGTCCCTGCTGGTCTCACTGTTAAAACTGAGTAAAGACCCCCCCAATCCCTCTTCTTACTTCCTGATAGCCATACTGGGTGCCGACTATAAGATACTCTGCAAAATTCTGCCTGAACACTACCTACAATTTCTCCCACAGTTGATCCATCCGAATCAGAACGGCTTTGTGCCAGGTCGCAACGTCTCTTACGATATACGTTGCTTGTGCCACATGATGGATCAAGCCTCTCTGCAGTTCCCCCAGGCTGCCTGCTCGATTCTCGACATAGAAAAGGCCTTCAATTCCTTCTCTTGGGAATATTTATTCATGACCCTGCGGAGTACAGGACTCGGACCCATCCCCTACCGTACAACAAACAGCGACACATGACCCCCCACTTCACGAGTCCACCAGCCGCCTCCTCTCCCCCTCCATTTTCATCCACTGAGGCACCAGACATAGCTTCTTTTCTCAAATGCCATGGAGTCATCACCACACCGCCTTAGATGAGACGGCCATACCGGGGGACACCGTTAAACTGGGACACACATGAAGTGTCTCTGTACACAGACAACATAGTGCTCTACATTAAGGATACATTACTTCACATTGCCCCATTGCAGGCCGCTTTTCAGGAGTTCCAAGTAGCAGCAGAAGTCAAATGGGGCAAGTCCTACGTGTTCCCATTCGGCAAGGAGGCCACACCCCATCCTGTCCCTGTAGGCCCGCACCCCTGATCTGGCAGATCAGAGCCATGCGCCACCTAGGGGTTTGACTATATCACTCTCAGAACAACCTGTTCAAGGGTAACCTCCAAAAAACATACACCACCGTGAGGTCTCTCGTAAAATTTTGGCAAAAACTCCCCTTGGCCCTTATGGGAAAAATTGCGTTATCTAAAATGATCCTCCTCCCCAAACTACTATATTTCTTTGACAACCTACCAGTACTCCCACGAAGAGCTACTTCTGCTCTCTAGATCAGTTGTTAGGTAACCTATATTGGGACCCAGGCAGGTATCAGGTTGCGATACATAAACTTCACTTACCAGTAACTCAGGGAGGTCTAGGTGCCCACTCTTTTGAATCCTACTACTTAGCGGCCTATCTTCAATGGCTAGCCTGCTGGCTGGTGACAGGAACATGTTTGAGGCCTCCACAAATATTAGCCCACTTCTAATGCATGTATTACAGCAGCTCCTTCAACCTACTATTAAACTGCATCACACTTGGTCACTCTTTGGCTGGTTAGTCCGAAAGTGCCTCACCAGTGCCTTTCGACTGGTTAGAGGGACGAAAGCTTATGCCCCTAACATACCACTGACAGACCTTCAAAGTGCTACAGGCCACATCACATCGGACCAACTGATGGAATGGCACGTGCATCGGAGTGACACAGTGGGGGATCTGTTTAGTGATGACCAGCTTCTGACACTCAACCAACTACACCGGGAGATTGCCCTCCCTCCTGGGCAATTTCTGATTTATGGGCAACTTCTAGCCTCCATGAGGATGCAATGGGGACCCCTCATGGAAGAACTACCCCGGACTGAAGTTGTACACACCCTATACTTAATGGGCCCAGGATGACATTTAACCACATGGCTTTACAACACCATCCGAATGCACGCAGATATCGGGCTACACGAACTCCCAACAGAAATGGGAACATGACATAGGCAGGGCACTCCATGACTCAGAATGGGCCAAAGCCCTAGAATCCCCTGAGTCCATATCTAGAAACGCACGCTTGAAAAATATTCAATACATGATCCTGCACTGAGCCTACCCAACCCGAATCACTTAAACAAACGATTCCCAGTAGCACAACTATCCTGTCCACGCTGCTCCCACAACACAACAGACCTTCAGCACATGTTCTGGTCCTATCCTGTGCTCCAGGGCTACTGGGACGGAAATCACAATATCCTAGCTATAATCACAGAACTCAGCGTACTCAATACATAGGCCGCCACTGCAATAGGCCTATTCTGCCAAAGCAAGCAACAGAAAGTAAAGGTCTGCTTCGCCAATCTGGCACTCTTTCTGGCCAAGCTCCTCCTAACACAACACTGGAAGGCTCCACACCCCCCACACCCACACTGTCTGGGTGGCATGCCGCGCTCTCCCGCTGTGGTGAAGCAGAGAGTTCTGCATGACATTGGAAAGAAGCCCTCCACATACAACAACGCCACATATCGGCTGCATGGGACACCACACTCCTTCAATTCAAAATGCTCATGTCTAATTATTCCCCACACAGCTTCCAGCCCCACTAATTTTGAGATACTCCAGATCCTGGAGAAGCCACCCTCACTGCACATCAGGCACCTAAAATAACTTCACCCTCCCGCATTGCTGAGCTAGTCCTTCCTCCCCCTTTACTGGCCAGCTAGGTTGTCGCCCGCAACACCTCCAGCTGAGATGCTGCAATAGTGCCCACCCTCAGTTCAACGTTTATATCCCCCTTTAAATCCTCATGTCATCAACCCCACCCTCACACAACCTCCTATACTCTTCACGAGGCACAGACCTTATTTCAATTTGCATGGACAGCAGCAAGACAGCCCATGCTCAAGTATTCCATGCAGGCATCATAACTTCCCCCTGCATAACTATTTAACCTCATGCCTGTTATTCTGCATATTGAACGTAGTAAACTGTCCCTGGGGATGAAATGGTTGCATTAGAGGAAACTCAATGAATAAAATGTAAAATAAAAAAGAAAGGAGAACATATAAAGATTTAAAATAAAATAAGAAAAATATCTTGAACAACTTGCTAGTCTGCCAATGAAAGCCACAATGGACTAGGAACACTGCTGATAAAAATGTCTGCCATACATTTATGCTGGATGTCTAAAAAGTATATTGTTTATTTGTGTTGTACTGTAGTTGTCTTTTATGAAAAACCAATAAAGAAAATTAGAAAAAAGGTAGGACATGTACTTATCCTTATAGTGAAAAACTCCCACCTTTGTTTTTCACTATTGTTAGGCCTATCCCTCTCATAGGATTACATTGAGGAATCCTTATTACATTTAATAAGCTGTTATTCCTGAATGGGAATAGATGGATCTATCATGTTTAGTACCTATGGAATTCTAATGATATATCATCTTTAATGGTAAAGTCGGGCTTATTGTTGCAATTCTGAAAATGCCACTTTTAGAAAGTTGGCATTTTCCTGCTCCTAGCCCTGTGTACCTGCAGCCTCTCTCTGATCATGTGTGTGGGGGTGGCTGACCCCTGGGCTTTGTGTATTCCCTCTAGACAGCCACACAAATGCGAGCTTAGGTGGGACTTGATGGTTCCTGATGGGCCATCAAGACAGGTTGTGAAGAAGGAGCTGGCCCCAGCCGCACACTTACACCTGAATAAGCTGTGTCCTGACCCCACACAAAGGGCTGCATCTTCCCTGTAGTGAGCTGCAGCCAGGGCAAGAAGGGAGGTCATCTGTGTACTTCAAAGACTCCTTTAAAGTCTCCCTGTGTCAAAGAAACCACTGGGTATAAGAACTGGACTTCAGACCCTACCACTTCAGTAGGTTTCTGGAACTGTGGACACTCTGCCAGGAAGAAGGACTGCTGTGCAGCTGAAGGACTGCCACTATGCTGGACTGCTGCTCTCGAAGAACTGCTTTTTTTGCTGTGCTGACCTGCTGCCCTCCTTGCCTCGATGAGAAGGAGTGGGGCCACATCACTCAGAGTGTCTCCAAGGGCCAGCTGACTGGTCTCCTGTTTTTTTAAGTCTCTGGGACATAAAATACTTCCCCATCATCTACATCTACACCTGGACTCTGCCATCTGTGAGCATGCCTGGCTATGTGGTGCCACCCCAGTCCTGGACCTGTGGAAGTGGGATTAAGATGTTTGCTGCAGCTGAAACGATGCATCATCACTGCTGCGTGGTTTGGAACCAGCGCACTGCCCCGTTACATGGATTGGAACCAGCGCATCGGGCCCATTGCGTGGATCGGAGTCGATGCATCGCCTCTCCAGCATGTATCGACCCTGGTGCATCGGCTTTGGAACCGCCGCATCTCAGGCCCAGCGGATTGCCACTGTTGTGTGGAGAAAATCAACACATCATTGCTACTACTTGGGAAAAACAGATGAACCACTTCAGCCTTCACACCACATCTTTGACATCGATACATCCAGGATTAAGGCACTTTTGTTCAGTGGGCCTCACAGTGTCCCCGTAGCTGGCCCACACTCCATCGAAGTAGGTCTGAACTTTTAAATTGTCTCGGTCCGGCACAACCAGATAGCTCCTGTTGGTGCTTTTTGCTTCTAAGCTCTATTTTACAGCTTATTCTTTAAAAAGTCATATCTCAAGTTCTACTTATTGGATTTTTGTTTTTTTGGTCTTGTTTCATTTATTAAATGAAGTTATATTTTCTTAAACAGGTGTGGTATCTTTTTGTGTGGTGTTTTCACTGTTTGAAGTGTTGCACAAATACTTTGCCTCTTAGGTTAAGCCTGACTGCTCTGTGCCAAGCTACCAGAGGGTGAGCACAAGTTCATTTAGGGTGTGTTTGTTATTTATAGTGACTAAGATTGTGGTTCCTGTTTGGACAGGGTGCATACCTCAGCCAACTAGAAACCCCATTTCTAACACCAACAGACTGGATTCAGACGGGAGACTATTTCTGAAGCCAAAAATTGCTTTATTTTATTTGTCTCCCGCCTAAATTTGCCTCTGCCCAATATGTCAATGGAGAAAATACATCCCTCAAATTATTTTTCAAAATCTCCCACTTTACACTTATCGATAGTTAGCATGTATGCAATTCCCACATATGGTGTTGTATATTCCTCTGTGATTTTTGACTCAGAGCTTTTAAGAATGAAGATAATTTTGCTGATTAAGAGCCTGATTTAGCATTTTGCAGATGGGTTATTCTGTCACAAACATGGGGGATATACTTAATACTCATTATACATGCATTATACCCTACAGCACTTGTTATAAGGCCGACTGGATATTGGTAACTATTGTGATGAAATAACTTGTCTGTCAAACTCTAAATCAGGTGCTAAGTTGTCTCCTCTGACACAATTCAAGACTGATCTATCAGGCCCAAACTCTCCCTGTTTCTCTGCTAGCTTCTTTGCCCACATTGAAAGTGTCTAAAATGCGGTACATTTTACATGTAAATGGAAGTTTACATTTAAATACACTGAAGCTGAGACACAGTGAGAGCCAATGCTCAATTTCGGACTGCTTATCAATCGCATGAGAGCACTTGTAATGTGTGCTATGACTTTGCACCACCATTTTTCAATTATCTAACCGATGCTCCTGGCTAAAAGCAAACCACCAAAGCATATGGTATTACTGCTAGTGCACTGAGTTGCATGGTCTAAATGTCCCTTCTAAATTCACATTTTCCCCTGCCCTTCAATGTAGGGAACTGCATCATAGCAACTGTGTGCTCCCCACCAAGATGCTGAAGAACCATAAAGTAAATAGCAACAGGTCACTGATGCTGAGCGCAAGCAGTTACCTTTTAACTCGTCTCTGGAGGAGAAAGTAGGCTATCTCTTCAGACAGAGCAATCAAGTGAAGCCTCAAAAGGCAGCTTGTTGTACAATATAAGTACATACCCTTTACAGTTGCAGTTCAACCTCTAGAATAGCAGCAGCGGCTCCTCCTCCAAGGCAGAGGAGCATCGCCCCACTGCATTAAGTAAAAATAAAAATAAAATGATAATAACAAAATGTGATTATAATTTTATTTTTCATTGTGAGCCAGGTTAGGGTGAGGCAGGGCTGAGCTGGAGGAGGGTTGGACGAGGGGTACGTGCACCATAAGTGCGCATGTCTGTTTGGCTGGCGAGTGTTGGGCTGGTGAAACAGACATCTGCACTTAGCATTTTCCCCCCCAGCTGTGCAGCCATAAGGAGAAAGTGCACAGGGTCCCGCTCCCTGTGTGAGCGCCGAACCAGGCTGCTCACACCAATCACGATGCTGCTGTCATGCTGGTGACAGCAGCGTCATGAGTGACTGAGGGGAGTCTGAAGCCTGTGTGCTGTGGGAAAGAGGACGAGGACGGAGGAGAGATAAAAGTGTCTCTCAAAGGAGAAGGTAAGTGTGTTTAAAAAAAAAAATTTTTAACTCCCTCCTTCCCGCCACCCTGGCCGCCACTGTAGAATAGATTTTTAGAAATGTATTATTTCACTAGCGTGTTCCATCTGCAACCGACCATCATGCCTTAATTTTGAAATGATATTGACCGTTTACTTTTTTTTTATCATTTGAAATGTATGCCTTTTTTGTGTATGTTTTACTATGTGTAGCACCACAACAACTGTAGGGGCCCGTTGGCTCTTTAAAAAATCCTAAAATAAATAATTAAATATTAAGAATCTGACAACGTCAGGGTGACCATAATGAGAACCTGAAGGTGAGTGTCCACAAACCCACTTTTTCATTTCAGTGGACAGATGTTCGCGCTGATGGAACACTGATTTTTAGCTGGAATATAGGCTCGACATGTGACATAATAAGAAACGTTTGAGAAAGTAAAGAAAAAGGCATTCAAAACAAGCTGGAAATTGCATTCATGATATAGCAAGGAAAACATTCCAAGAACAAAATCTGGCATGTAGGTTTTGATCAAAGAGTTGGGTAATGAAGTCCATGAGAAAACTGAGAAAACTCAACAAAGTCATAGCACTTATACTTGAACAAGAATCCATGTTTTAAAAGCCATGGCAGAAATCTGCCCTCTCAGTACATCAGCCCCATCATCTAGGACACAGAAGAATGAACAGCATAGTAGGAACCACTACAACATAAGACAAATGCACCAACTGATGAGAGGTCAAGCATGAAACAGCTCCCACTCCTAAGTAAAGTACCAACCCTCCAGACAAATCATCATGGTCAAGATGAATCACTGCCAAGTGAAAGCACTTACTGTTGAAAGAGCAAGTTGACACTTCCCAAGAACAGAACATCCCATCCCAGGAAAGGCAGAGACCAGCATCACCTTCAGGTTTACCGTACATTATTTACCCATCCGCAGAAGATATAGCAATCAAAAGGGCACACAGAACGAACTTAGGATATAGCTGCGGTCCTTCCAATCCAGGATCCACCTGCCCTCTACAGTAACTATCAAGCACAGCACAGCTGCCTTCCGTAAAGATAAGTTAAGGCTGAATGCCTGCATGAAGCCCATAAAAAGATAGCACGTAAGAATGCCAAAATGGTCGCAAAGGCACACACAGATATGCAACCTTCCCATGATTTATAGCTCTCCAGCACCAACAGTGATTCCAGGAGACAGCATCTGCCCTAGATATCCCTGTTGTCTATATCTACAAACTGCCTAACTGTGCCTTCAGAAAAAGTACAAGCAAGCAATGCCGGCCACTGAGATCTTTGAGACGCTACAAGATAGGCCTATCCTGACAAGAAGCCCTACTTCATCAAAGACAACGTACTTGCTTGCACATAAGTGGGGACTCAGGAGAAGGATCAGGCCAAAATGAAACAGCCTTGCAGAATGCCAAGAGTGATGCCATTTGCAGGTAGTTATAAACCCAATCACAACACATTTGCACAGTGACTCATCTGAAGATCGGATGCATGCCACCAAATGACAATTTCTGTCAAAAAGCACCTAATACTAAGATGGTCTCAGATAATGGCCTCTTGGGCTTCACCACACCCTTTAAGGCATGATGGAAAGGGAAGAAATTGTGGCCTTCATGCAGGTGAGTGTAAAAAACACTGGGGCAAACACTGCATCTGATACAGACTGATAAAGTGAGAACTGGCATAATTTGAGAACTTATCAATGTGCGAATACTTGGGGATGAGAGGCAAGGAAGCAATGGAGAAAAGGTGGGAGTGTCACAACCACAGTCAACCTATTATGGGTCCCTCAATTAATCCTAGTTGAATGGCACAGACATAGAAAACATTGCAGAAGAATTAATGCCATGGCTTAGCCAAGGGTGTCACCACCTTAGCACCAAGTACAGCTAGCACTAGTGCCAAGGATTAGGGCTAGGCGCTTTCCAGTGATGCTGTGACAGAGGGAATCTCCAGGTACAGTCCCCAAGCAGTCCATGTACATGAATCACTACAGCAGCACGTTATCTGAGTGCACAAAAGTGTGTGCACTGGAGTTCACATGCATATTTGTATAACTCTGTGAGGGAAATGTCTGCAACACTACTACATTTTCTGCAGACACATCATTTTGAGTCATAAACAAGTGATTGAGGGCCTGCTATGCCCAATTCCATGACGCTGCTGAGAACCATGAATCTTCTTTCATTCCCAACAATAGCTATGTCCAGTGGCATAAAGTATCTTGAGGGGCCTCTTCTGGACCCGGGCGGAAGCCTGTGCACAGTGCCAGCTGTGCTGAGGAGGGCCCCTCGCACTGCAGTGGCTCCGGGGGGTAATGTTGCGCCCCTTGCTATGTCTCTGAGCAGCACCATCCCTGAGATTTGTTGCCACACACTTCAGCAAAACAATGCTATCCCATTTTGATAATGACATGGGCAATCTGCCACAATATTTTTAGTCCACCTCACACAGTGGTGAGTGTCTTAATCATGAGTTTTCTACTGTCCTACCAAGATGCCTATACGACCATGTTCAGAAAACAAAATATAATTCACATGGGCACTTATTATATTCTGCCTCACATCGCCATGTTAATCTTCTTCCTCTCACTAAGGCATGCTATTATGTCACTTCAGATATTCCGTGCTTTGTCCTAATCGAAAGTCTGAACATACCATGGGATAATAGTCAAACCTAACACTGGTGTACGTCAAATACCACCAAAATGTCAAAAACTGAAGGGAGACCATAGTGCCATCGAGACAGACATTTCTGGTGCTGAGACCTTCAGTGAAGGAGCTGGGAAGTAATATCTATAGGTGTGGGTAAGCGAGATGTCTTGCAAGAGGTGGACACTAGCAATGGGGCCAACAGACATCCGTCAGTCACAGAGTAACAGAGAAGGGCAGGAGACATGCAGGACACAGACTCTACAAGCTCATTAGTTGGTGGCACATTGTTTATGGTATGCAGTGTAAAGGCTATGGCAGAGCATGGGGGAGAATAACATGGCTATGGCAGAGCATGAGTGGCTGGGGCCAGACAGATGTTGACTGAGATATTGCCCTAGAGAAGGTACTGAGAAGTCTGACATGCAGAGAACAAGCCCTACATCTATGATACAAATTAAATGGTACCTTATGGAATAATAGTGCGCATCTTGGCATAAGTCTCACCATACCATACAAATGAGGACCCAGTATGACACGCAAGGCAATGAAGGACAGAATATGGTCAATGAAGGCCAATATGCAACAGATGAACACTGAGCTGACCATGCAGGATAAGCGGAAATGGATGCTTTCAGTGCTGCTCCTCTTGTCTGATTGGTTCTACTGGTGTCACACAACATCTTTGTGCATGCTGTCTTGATGACCCCATTGCCGGGGATTATGATCAATGGGATTGCCCTGGCCAGAATCCTTTCATATTTTGATGGATGAAGCCAAAAAGTTTACTTGTCCTCTTGCTCAATTGTTCTTCACCCTGTCCTCTGTGTTGCATCCTCCAGTACTCCATGTAGTCTACTATCTTTTTTAGCAGCCAGATTTTGTCTCCATCATTCATAAACACACTTCAATATATACAAATTTGCCTATGACATCCAGGTCCTTCTCAGATTTGTATGAGACCTGGTGAAGCATTTTAGTGAGCCTGCTGATGGAAAGCACATAGGTCAAAATAAAAAAAAAACTAAATTGTTGAACACAGTGAGCCACTATAGTCTTCTCAGATATGAGCAGAGTCTCATATGGATGCACCCATATAGTCAGATTCAAGTGTTGTTAGAATCTCAAAGTGGTAAATCAAATATATAAACCATGCCAAGAGTGGCGGCCACCACAAATCTTAAAGGGGGATAGGGGGTGACAGGAAACAATGAAATAAAAAGTTAATTTAAAAACAATTTACCTGTCTGCTGCTCCCGGCCATGGCCTTGCTCTTCTCCTGATCGTGTTGGTGTCCCTGCAGTCCCTGGGACACCAGTACAGGTACCCCGTGCAATCCTGGTGCTCCTCTCAAGCTACACCTAGCATGGGAGCAGCATTAGGATTGGTCTACACAGCTTGGTCTTTAGCTTAGACACTGCGTTGGAGTCTGTGCTCTATCTCTAACCCGGCTGTGCATCACAGTCAGGTTGGAAAAACCTACGTGCGCATGTCTAAGATGGCTGGCCAAAATGACATGCGCATTTTGGTGCGCTCACTCAACCACCCACTCCCCCCACACACCCCCAATGGCACGCCCTGTCCCTCCCTGCACATGCTAGCTCAGAGCAAACAACTGAAAAATAAAACAATTTTATTTTTCAGTTGCTGGCTCTGAGCCAGTGGGGCGACGCTCCTTCGCTCATTGTGGAGGAGCTGTCCCTACATGCCAAACCATTTTCTTTTGGAACAGTACTGCCTGGCAGCCAAGTTAAGCTGCCAGTCCCTCCAAAAATGGAAACAAAAATGTACAAAATGACTGAATAGGAAGGGGGAGTAACTTTTGAATGTACAAGGGGTAGCCAAGATGTACGTGATAATGAACGGCAGAGGCAGCCGGTAAGAGGAAGCAATTGAGGAGGTGCATTGGGATAGGAAAGGGGGAGCAATGAATGAGGTGGGGTGGGGAGAAGCAATGCAGAGGGGAGGGGGCTTGAGTTGGGAGGAAGAACACAAAGGAGTGAGCAAGCAGTGCTCCAGGGAGGGACAAACACAAAACGAGGAAGAAAGCCAATAATTAAATAGCAAGCAAATTACATTGACCAAGTCAACCAGTGATAAGGAATGGGCTAAACCAAAACTCACTGTAAGACCTGATATTGGTCATAATAAAAACTGTCCTCATTTGAAGCATTGGGAAGTACAGAAGCATTAGCTCTTTGTTACTTTCGAGCTCTCTACAATTTAGTAAGAAAATCAAAAATCCCTATTCCTGCTGAAACAATGTGAAACAGAATGCATGTAACGCTTTTGTACATACAGGCACTCTGTCAGCTTGCACAAAATGAAGTAAGCAAAAATAATGTTAATTCTGAAGCCTGATTTTTAACGCACTGCACATTTATGCTATGGAAAAGTGGGCCAGATGTACAAAGCTATTCAGCAGTCGCAAACAGCAACATTTACCATTTGTGACCGCTAAATGGCCTTGTACTATGTACCAATCCTATTGTGCAATTCGGTAACATGTTACCGACTTGCAAATTAGGGTTTGCGACTCTCTATTAGGAAGGGGCGTGCCAAGGGCGTCCCTTCCTAATGGCGAGTCGCACTGGTATGTAGGAATGTTTTGCAACTGGGAATGAGCTCGCAAAATATTTGCAGGTTACTACCAACTTAAAGTTACCGGTAACTATTTGCAAACGGGAAGGGGTCACCAAATGACCGCTTCCCCTCTGTGAATGTGGACCACTGCCTACTCTTAAAAAATAAAAATAAAACTTTTCATTTTTCTTTTTGTTATGCATCCCATTTTCCTTTAAGCAAAACAGGATCCATTACCAAAAAAACATGTTTTAATGAAAAATAAAAAGCAGTCACAGACATGGTGGTCTGCTGACCCCAGCAGGTCACCATTCCTGTGAGTGCTGGACATTCCCAATAGGTCACAAATTGTGACCTGCCTCATGAATATCAATGAGGCAGGTCCCTTGCGACCCATTTGGAAATCACAAACAGTGTTAAACAAACTGTAGTACATAGCAGTTTCAGATTTCCTAATAGCGAATCACAAAAAAACTATATTAGGAAATTGCAAACCTAAAGCTACGTACATCTAGCCCAGTATACTCAACATTATTTAATACACAACCACTCACTGTAAACATAATGTCTACGCCTGCAATGCTTGCTAAAAATAAACACGGAAGAGGCATACTTACGCAGATATTAGGCTCCTGGTTAGTTTTATCCCTATCTTTAGCAAAGCAGGTCAAAGCAAAACCTAGCACTTGTTTTATAAATGAAAACTTTTTTTAACACAAAGAACAGATTTCACATACACGGCAGCATTGCAAAATCCCCTCAGACACAGAACAGCTGTAGCACAATCAACAGTTGTGCATACGTCCCTTAAACACAAAAGAACAGGCAGAGGAAAGGATTAGCACAGACAGCAGTGACTCAAGCTTCCTTCATATGAGAACATGCACAAACTTTATGATACATTTCTGACTGCACATTTACTGAAGGTGGCCATGGACAGGAATACTTGCAGGGCAATAGACTTAGGCCCATATTTATGAAAAATGGCACACAACTGCGCTAATGTAGTTATGCATCAATTTTTGTAACGCCGGCTAACGCCATTCCCTACCCCCCTCCATGCACCATATTTATAAAATGTCGCTAAGGAATGGCTAGTGTCTAAAGAAAGACCCAAGTCAGTGAGGGATGGTGTTAGGGGAAATGACGATAGTGGTTTAGAAATTACATTAGGCTGCTTAGTGGCAAAATATCTGCCGCTAGTCAGCCTAGCGTGATTTTTTGATGTACAAGCAGCCAAAAAATGACTCCTGTCTAAGTTTAGACAGGAGTCATTACCCCTACCCCAATGCCCACCACAGGGGACCACTGTCCCCTGGGCAAACCCTACATACCTAGTGCCAGGCAGGGGGCCCCATGCTAGGGGCCCCCAATGGCACACACATACTCAAACACTTAACTGCTACTTACCTGGGATGGGCTTCCTCCTCCTGTAGTGTCCCTGTGGTGTGGGTGGTGGTATGCTGGGGGTTAGGTTGGGCATCTTTCGAGCCCATTCCATGGTGTTCACCCATGGAAATGGGCCTATCTGCACTTTAACTCCTGGTATGACTAGGCGTTAAATAATGACGCTAATCGGACTTAGCGACATTTTTTCTGTCTGCTTCCTTGGTATGCGTTTTTTTTTGCATCAGGAGGTAAATATGGTGTAGGAGGCTGGACTGGCTTGTAGTGAGTACCAAGGGGTACTTGCACCTTGCACCAGGCCCAGTTAACCCTTATTAGTGTATAGGGTGTCTAGCAGCTTAGGCTGATAGATAATGGTAGCTTAGCAGAGCAGCTTAGGCTGAACTAGGAGACGTGTGAAGCTACTACAGTACCACTTAGTGTCATATGCACAATATCATAAGAAAACACAATACACAGTTATACTAAAAATAAAGGTACTTTATTTTTATGACAATATGCCAAAGTATCTTAGAGTGTACCCTCAGTGAGAGGATAGGAAATATACACAAGATATATATACACAATAGCAAAAATATGCAGTATAGTCTTAGAAAACAGTGCAAACAATGTATAGTTACAATAGGATGCAATGGGGAAACATAGGGATAGGGGCAACACAAACCATATACTCCAAAAGTGGAATGCGAACCACGAATGGACCCCAAACCTATGTGACCTTGTAGAGGGTCGCTGGGACTATTAGAAAATAGTGAGAGTTAGAAAAATAACCTTCCCCAAGACCCTGAAAAGTGAGTGCAAAGTGCACTAAAGTTCCCCTAAGGACCAAGTAGTCGTGTTAGAGGAATAATGCAGGAAAGACACAAACCAGCAATGCAACAACTGTGGATTTCCAATATAGGGTACCTGTGGAACAAGGGGACCAAGTCCAAAAGTCACAAGCAAGTCGGAGATGGGCAGATGCCCAGGAAATGCCAGCTGCGGGTGCAAAGAAGCTTCGACTGGACAGAAGAAGCTGAGGTTTCTGCAGGAACGAAAAGGGCTAGAGACTTCCCCTTTGGTGGACGGATCCCTCTCGCCTTGGAGAGTCGTGCAGAAGTGTTTTCCCGCCGAAAGAACGCCAACAAGCCTTGCTAGCTGCAAATCGTGCGTTTGGCGTTTTTGGACGCTGCTGGAGCCCAGGAGGGACCAGGAGGTCGCAAATTGGACCTGAAGAGAGAGGGGACGTCGAGCAAGACAAAGAGCCCTCACTGAAGCAGGTAGCACCCGGAGAAGTGCCAGAAACAGGCACTACGAGGATGCGTGAAACGGTGCTTGCCGAAGTTGCACAAAGGAGTCCCACGTCGCCGGAGACCAACTTAGAAAGTCGTGCAATGCAGGTTAGAGTGCCGTGGACCCAGGCTTGGCTGTGCACAAAGGATTTCCGCCGGAAGTGCACAGGGGCCGGAGTAGCTGCAAAGTCGCAGTTCCCAGCAATGCAGCCCAGCGAGGTGAGGCAAGGACTTACCTCCACCAAACTTGGACTGAAAAGTCACTGGACTGTGGGGGTCACTTGGACAGAGTTGCTGGATTCGAGGGACCTCGCTCGTCGTGCTGAGAGGAGACCCAAGGGACCCGTAATGCAGCTTTTTGGTGCCTGCGGTTGCAGGGGGAAGATTCCGTCGACCCACGGGAGATTTCTTCGGAGCTTCTGGTGCAGAGAGGAGGCAGGCTACCCCCACAGCATGCACAAGCAGGAAAACAGTCGAGAAGGCGGCAGGATCAGCGTTACAGAGTTGCAGTAGTCGTCTTTGCTACTATGTTGCAGGTTTGCAGGCTTCCAGCGCGGTCTGCAGTCGATTCCTTATCAGAAGGTGAAGAGAGAGATGCAGAGGAACTCGGATGAGCTCTTGCATTCGTTATCTAAAGTTTCCCCAGAGACAGAGACCCTAAATAGCCAGAAAAGAGGGTTTGGCTACCTAGGAGAGAGGATAGGCTACTAACACCTGAAGGAGCCTATCAGAAGGAGTCTCTGACGTCACCTGGTGGCACTGGCCACTCAGAGCAGTCCAGTGTGCCAGCAGCACCTCTGTTTCCAAGATGGCAGAGGTCTGGAGCACACTGGAGGAGCTCTGGACACCTCCCAGGGGAGGTGCAGGTCAGGGGAGTGGTCACTCCCCTTTCCTTTGTCCAGTTTCGCGCCAGAGCAGGGCTAAGGGGTCCCCTGAACCGGTGTAGACTGGCTTATGCAGAATTGGGCACCTCTGTGCCCAACAAAGCATTTCCAGAGGCTGGGGGAGGCTACTCCTCCCCTGCCTTCACACCATTTTCCAAAGGGAGAGGGTGTAACACCCTCTCTCAGAGGAAGTCCTTTGTTCTGCCATCCTGGGACAAGCCTGGCTTGACCCCAGGGGGGCAGAAACCTGTCTGAGGGGTTGGCAGCAGCAGCAGCTGCAGTGAAACCCCAGGAAAGGCAGTTTGGCAGTACCAGGGTCTGTGCTACAGACCACTGGGATCATGGGATTGTGCCAACTATGCCAGGATGGCATAGAGGGGGCAATTCCATGATCATAGACATGTTACATGGCCAAATTCGGAGTTACCATTGTGAAGCTACATATAGGTAGTGACCTATATGTAGTGCACGCTTGTAATGGTGTCCCCGCACTCACAAAGTCCGGGGAATTGGCCCTGAACAATGTGGGGGCACCTTGGCTAGTGCCAGGGTGCCCTCACACTAAGTAACTTTGCACCTAACCTTTACCAGGTAAAGGTTAGACATATAGGTGACTTATAAGTTACTTAAGTGCAGTGTAAAATGGCTGTGAAATAACGTGGACGTTATTTCACTCAGGCTGCAGTGGCAGGCCTGTGTAAGAATTGTCAGAGCTCCCTATGGGTGGCAAAAGAAATGCTGCAGCCTATAGGGATCTCCTGGAACCCCAATACCCTGGGTACCTCAGTACCATATACTAGGGAATTATAAGGGTGTTCCAGTAAGCCAATGTAAATTGGTAAAATTGGTCACTAGCCTGTTAGTGACAAATTGAAAGAAATGAGAGAGCATAACCACTGAGTTTCTGGTTAGCAGAGCCTCAGTGAGACAGTTAGGCACCACACAGGGAACACATACATATAGGCCACAAACTTATGAGCACTGGGGTCCTGACTAGCAGGGTCCCAGTGACACATAACAACCATACTGAAAACATAGGGTTTTCACTATGAGCACAGGGCCCTGGCTTGCAGGATCCCAGTGAGACAGTGAAAACACCCTGACATACACTCACAAACAGGCCAAAAGTGGGGGTAACAAGGCTAGAAAGAGGCAACTTTCTCACATATGGCGCTAGAGGGCTTGCGTCATTTTTAGGAAGGAAACGCCTACCTTGCATCTCATTATCGCAATGAGATGCAAGGTGGATTGGCGCTCCCTCAAAATGGCACTAACTCCTAAATTTTGACGCTAGACAGCTCTATCATCAAAATATAAATATGGAGTTAGGTTTGGCTACTTTAGCGTTAAAAAAAAATGACGCTAGCGTGGTGCAAACATTTCAGAAATATGGCCTTCACAAGTAGAAGGTAAATAAGACAGTGATCTCTGGGTGAGGGTGAGATAGAGGGTCACTGGGACGGTAAAGTGAAAGAGGGAGATCGTGATGTCTGAACGATGGCTGATGAGAAACAAGTATTTGCAATGCAATAGGTCTCCCATATTTTAAACAAGTTAATTGTCATCTTTTGACAACAGTTCCCACAAGCAAAAACAAAAAAAACACGAGTGGAAACTGAGAAAAGACGACAACAAAATAAAATAATGTTAGCTTTAAGCTTTAAAAAATAAAACTTCCCAATTATGTATGTCCTGATGGGCACATTTTTTGCCTGTCACAAGCTGCCTGGTTGTAGGGCACTGGAAGTTAGAACAAAATAGTACCTCAATCAAGTCGGGAGCAGCAGACGGGCATTACTTAAGTTGAAATCAATTAGTGCTTGATCCCTGCTCCAAACAGAGGAACGGAAATGATTCCAGACATGTCCTGATGAATTACGAGGCTGTAAAGAAGAGTGCCACGCAAGCCAACAGATGGACTCCAAGCCCTTTACTGAACATAACAGTGTCTCGCATGCACGACGCATGTGCAAGCGCATGCACTCGCTGGCTTGACCCTAAAAAAAGGACTCTCTGAGGAAGGGTTCAAGGAACTGACTTGTTCAATGCAAGAGCTGCAGAAGAAAGTGACTGATGAGGGACAAAAGAGGATAATCTGCAGGTTAGTTGTGTAAAGGTTATGGTAACCCGACAGGGGAGGAACAGGGTGATATTTGGGAGAAATAGAGTTCTGCAAAGCAGGGGAAGTTGACTTGAACTTTGGATGGAGAGGGTAAGTAAAAGGGTAAAGCATATGGTGACCCGCTAGAGACGAGAGATGAGAAAAAGGTGACTTTTAGGACAATGAATGGTTTAAATAGGCGCAAGTAATACAAACATGCATTAGTCTAGCTTTTGCATTCTCTTCTACTGAAAAACAAGGGATTTGTACCTCAGTGACCTACTAAGACATAACAAATCTTTAAACTTCCAAGTTCTGATGCAGTCTGTGGATGGCTGTGTTGCCCAAGTGCAGTACAGCAGAGTCATCAAAGAAAGCACAATGGGCCATATTTATACTTTTTGACGCAAAACTGCGCTAACGCAGTTTTGCGTCAAAAAAATTAGCGCCGGCTAACGCCATTCTGAAGCGCCATGCGGGCGCCGTATTTATTCAATGACGTTAGCCGGCATTAGCCGCCGGCGCTGCCTGGTGTGCGTGAAAAAAAATGACGTACACCAGGCAGCGCCGACGTAGGGGAATATGGAGCTTGGGCGCCAAAAAATGGGGCAAGTCAGGCTGAGGCAAATTTTTCGCCTCAACCCGATTTGCGCCATTTTTTTCGACTCCCAACCCCCATTGAAATGACTCCTGTCTTAGCAAAGACAGGAGTCATGCCCCCTTGCCCAATGGCCATGCCCAGGGGACTTCTGTCCCCTGGGCATGGTCATTGGGCATAGTGGCATGTAGGGGGGCACAAATCAGGCCCCCCTATGCCACACAAAAAAAACAAAAAAAATACTTACCTGAACTTACCTTAATGTCCCTGGGATGGGTCCCTCCAGCCTTGGGTGGCAGGGGGTGTCCCTGGGGGCATGGGAGGGCACCTCTGGGCTCCTTCCGAGCCCACAGGTCCCTTAACGCCTGCCCTGACCAGGCGCTAAAAAACGGCGCAAAAGCGGCTGGACGTCATTTTTTTGGACCCGCCCACTCCCGGGCGTGAATTTTGCCCGGGAGTGTAAATACGGCGCACATGCCTCGGAGTCAATTTTTTAGACGGGAACGCCTACCTTGCATATCATTAACGCAAAGTAGGTGTCCACGCTAAAAAATTACGCAAACTCCATGGACTTTGGCGCTAGACATGTCTAACGCCAAAGTATAAATATGGAGTTAGTTTTGCGTTGGAATTGCGTCAAAAAAAACGACGCAATTCCGGCGCAAACAGAGTATAAATATGCCCCTATTTCACTAAGACAGGTGCAGAGAGAACTTGTCACTGCTCCATGCAGTACTTGCTCGGCCTCAGAGCTGGTCTCCTCTGTAAACAGACCCAGTGGTTGCTGTACCTGTAATCAGTGCAGCTCCTCCTCTGCCTGCATGTTAGCTTGGCTGGATGCCTCATGCTCAATTGAAGATACCATATGTGTGATGCAGTTGGATTAGAGAGTGACCAGTGAGCACAGGAGGAGAAGGGAGATGGTGATCCTTGACAGAAGAGAGATGCCAGAAGGCATGATAGTGGTGATGCCTTGTCATCATTTTTGAATTTGGCTTAAATTATATTAACCATCATATTATATTGATATATAAAATGTGCATGGCCGTATTTAGTGATTCTCATGTTATAGGTGGCCATAGTGAAAGTGTGTTTCAGTTAAATAATTTCAGTTAAATAATTTCTGCTAATATTTAAACTGTGCTTTTGGATCCTCTGTATTATCTAACCCTTTCTTTTGTTTCAGGAGTCAAGGTCTAAACTGCTGTAGGTTGAATTAATGAATATTTTAAGTTGTTTTAGTTTCTGTGTGAACTGTTATCATTGTGAGTTGTATTAAAGGCTGAATAATGAGCTTCTTGCACCAGTACCTCAGATGACCTGACAGTGAGGTACCATACTTTGCGAGATATCTCCCATGATGTACCATGCTTAGCAAGATATTACTTCCAGACGCTCCTATCTACTTGCTTGAGAGCAGATGCTCCTTTCCACTCTACTTGGACTGCATGTTTATTTTATTTCCTGTTTATAGAGTTAAAGTATAGGTCAAATCTATTCTCCTTTGTACGAATGAACCTTCATTTGGTTCTCCCTTTAGAGGCTTTACTTGCAGACACCTGCTGTTTAATCTTCCCCGTCCTCATTTGAATCATCTGCTTAGCATTACTGAATTTCCCTTCAGGGGGACTAAATCTCATTGGGTTTGCATATGACAATGTTTAAATAACTTGTCTCTTTATTTACCATAGTGATTTGCTTTGTATAATACCAAAAATAGTTTTTATGATTGCTGTGATTCTTGAATTGAATTTATAACTTTGCTAATCTGCTAATAAACCTTCATGGTTTTCAAATCTATTGTTCTCTGTCATCTTTGAGAGGGCAAAAATGTGCTTATCTGTCATTCGGTCATTTGATACTATGTAGAACTGTTGATGTTAAGCTCAATTCGACACAAAGGTACATCCACTCAAGTGCTGCTTGTACTTAAATTTGCACTAAAGATTTGCACAGTACAAACAGTATCTCGCGCCACTTCAATAGAGTGTCCATTAGAGTGAAGGGCTTAGGATGAAGGTGATCGGTAGAGAAAAAAGGAGGGTGAGATTGAAAAGTGGGGGACTGATGAGGAAAATGGTGATCTGTAGTAGGTGGAGGTTTTGGAAAAGGGTTGTTTTCAGGAGATAGTGTGAACTGCTAATGTCTTCTGGAAAACATTGCTTCTGCTCCGAAATGGTGTCTATTTCCATAGAAAGAACTGCTGCAACAAGCATAGATCAATGTACACTATGTTGGGCATACAAGACAGTGGGAGAACTGTTAGTAAGAACAGTTAATGAGCTTTCTATACCATCCTGTTCTATGGCCCTTTGTCTTGCAATATCAATGCAATAGTTTTGACCTGGTGGTCCATCACTACCACAAAACACAAAAAGCATTGGTGAAGCCTATATGTCTGAGTTTAATGTGCTATCATATGTACTGCTAGCTCATTAGAGCAAGATACATGGGAAGAAGCCAGGAGGAAAGGACAGGGAGACCTATAGATGTTAACTAGTTCCTTCAAATCAAAACATTCAATAGTATGAGGGAAGAGATCGATACTCCACGCTGAGCTTAGAGATTATTTCCAATGTCTATATCCAATGGTTGAAAGACACTGTTAGAAGAAAGCCAACGGTTAAAGGCGCTACCCAAAGTCGGCACTAGTGTGTATTGTAAAAAACAGGTCTGTTTAACTGCTGTGGTCTCACATCTCAGACCTACAAATGTTCAGAATTAAGAGTCTCAATGGTATTAACTGACACAGAGTTTTAGGTTGACTGTTTCCATGTACCATTAGCCAGCAAAATGTCAAACTTGCCCTAATTGCTCAGTAAAAACAGAATTGATGATGCCTAACTACTCTCATAAGAGGCATAATAGTCCAATTCCAATCTGTCTGTGTTTTTAATCTCACCAACAATCACCGCAAATAAAGGTGTAATACTACACAGGTGATTGATTAGGTGATTTTAGATTTTCTGTAGTACAACTGGATCCCGTTATTATCCAGATAATCTTTATCGCCGCACTCCCTCCAAGTTCTTTAAATGACGAGGGTGAGTCCGCCCAGGTGGTACTATACTACCCGGATGGGGGTATGTGGTCATATGGTGAAGCATGACACTATATAGTGTGTGAGACCACCTAGTCCGTAAGGAGAAATTCCCCTCGGGACAACCACAACCAGCACACAAAACAGTCCTGAAATCTTGGATATACAGTCAGTCCAGGGCAATTTAACTCTATTTTGTACCCACGTGACACCCCAAAGTCCTTGTGTATTTGGTTGTGCCCTCAGGGGAGGCAGTATGGGGTCTCAATCCGCTCTCCCCTCCTCTCTTGTTGTGTTAAGATATGTTGTTTAAGACACCTGTCCCAAGAAGGAAAAACATTCAGGTCTACTAAAAAATTAAAATGTTATGAGTATTTGTATTTGAATAGTGCTAAAAACACCACTGGGTCAGCTAAACGCTCAGTGTGAGCAAGCACCCACACTCATCTCTAGTTATTGTGAGTTGGGAGAGATTGATATGCCTTGTGGCGCGTCCTAGAATCCTATGTATGATGGATTGCTTTCCAGGTACAATTATGCAATATAATTAAAGAAAAAGATGATACTAGAGGCTCGAGGAAGACCAGTCTATCCACAAATGCCAAGCTATACCTCATTGACCAGGTTTAAAAAGGTCTAAATTGGTTTGGGTTTTCTTTTGTTACCATTTGGAGATGTCCTGGTCTGGAAGTCCTTGCTGGGCTGTTCCTGTTGGCACAGGACAAGATGGATTGCAATCTGGCTGATCACTGTCTAGAGTGGTATGGTGGGCAAAAACAAATGGTCTGGAATGCAGCTCCACATGCTAGCCAATGGCTGAGATAAATTCAAGCAATCCATCCACAAAGTTCATTTCTTCAACCCCTACCCTGCACCCTGATTTCCTCCCTCGTGGTCTTTCTATTCCATTTTCTGGCTTTAATTGTGCATCATTCCCTTCGATGGGTATCATGGTGCAATTGAGTTGGCATTAATAAAAGACAAATGAAAGTAGACTATTGCATGTACAGCCAGTCATGTCTTGAGGGCCTTAGGATTTTGTAGAGGAGCAGACCTGTTTTAGAGCTGAAAAGGTAAGGTTTTTCACAACCAAGCTGTTTAAACACAAAAGCTAGGCCACGGTGGTAAAATTAATTTTTCTGAAAAAATTGCTGCAGATCGTTGCTTTCCGTGAGGAAAGTATTTCTTTAAATATGTTTTACAAAAAACGGACCCAGAATAATAATATGCTTCAGGAACAACCGAAAGCAGTGCAAACAATCTTTCTTTAGCAGTCTGAAACCACTAAAACCTATTGATCGGGTAATCTGAAAGACAAAGGGGGTCATTACAACCCTGGCGGACGGTGTTAAAGGTGTGGTAATACCGCAAACAGGCTGGCGGACAAAAAAAAGGAATCATGACCGTTGCGGAAACCGCCAACCAAGACAGCCACTTTAACACACCGCCCGCCACAGCGGTACAGACAAGCAGTGCGGAGGTCACCGCCAACAGACAGGCGGAAGACAATGTACCGCCCATAGTATCACAACCCGCCAATCCGCCACCTTTTCCGGGGCAGATTCACCGTGGATAAAAACACGGCAGAAAAAGTTTCTGCAATGGGAAAACGTTCACCTGAACACATCACTCGAGGAAGGAGGACTCCATGGATCCGGAATTACAAATCCTACCGGCCCTTGTATTCCTACTCATCTACGAAGAGCAACGCCGGCGCCGGCGAAGACAACGGTGAGTACTGCACCTACGACATAGGGGAGGGGGAGGCAAAAGTCAGGGGGAGACACACGCAACACACCCACCCTCGCATATTACAACACACACACCAATGCATTCACAAACATCACAGTAACAACCCCCAACCCCCCCGGAAGAATGCAAAGACAAAACGAAATCAGTTCAAACATTGTAATGTTTCAATATACATGTCTCAAATATATACAGATATATTATAAAATCATTCAAAAGTATATACATTACGAGAAGTAGTGCAGATAAGCACATATCAATGTCCGTGCACCACTAGTCCAAAAATGTATGGGCGAGGCCCACACAAGATACCTGTCCACAAACGGAGAGAACACTGCTGGGGCATCAGAGAGAAATACAACAGGCACCTCAGGGGGAAGGGAAGGGGGCGGCACCTCAGCCGGATGAGTGCAAAGCCAGATCCATGACGGGGCTCCATGCCCATTGATGTATCCTGGGGAGTGCAAAGCCACAGTCTCTCAAGTCTCTACAGTGGGTGGGTTGCCCACTGTACCATCCTGGGGAGTGCAAAGACACAGTCTCTCAAGTCTCTACAGTGGGTGGGTTGCTCACTGTAACATCCTGGGGAGTGCAAAGCCACAGTCTCTCAAGTCTCTAGAGTGGGTGGGTTGCCCACTGTACCATCCTGGGGAGTACAAAGCCACAGTCTCTCAAGTAGATAACAGCCACCACTGGTTCTGGAGGAGGACTGGTGCCCCGACTGGATTAGTCTCCCCGTGACAGTTCCTGTCCCGTCACTGTCCCAGCTGCACATGGGATAACGATGCTTGATGTGGCGGTCTTTTCCTTCTTCAGCTGTGCATGCCCTGTTCAGCGGTGCTTTGCCATGGCGGTCTCTGGACTCTTCAGCGGTGCTTAGCCATGGCGGTCTCTGGACAGTTCAGCGGTGCTTTGCCATGGCGGTCTCTGGATTCTTCAGCGGTGCTTTGCCATGGCGGTCTCTGGACTCTTCAGCAGTGCTTTGCAATGGCGGTCTCTGGACTCTTCAGCGGTGCTTAGCCATGGCAGTCTCTGGACTGTTCAGCAGTGCTTTGCCATGGCGGTCTCTGGACTGTTCAGCGGTGCTTTGCCATGGCGGTCTCTGGACTCTTCAGCGGTGCTTTGCCATGGCGGTCTCTGGACTGGGCATTTGTGTGTGGCATGACGGTCCCTCATTGCCCAGCGGGGCAGTGGCTGCCGGGGCCCTCCTGGGCAATGACTCTGGCGGTGGTCTCCTGACCAGTGACGATACATTGGCCCTCCTGGGCACTGACTCCGGCGGTGGTCTCCTGACCAGTGACGATACTTGGGCCCTCCTGGGCAATGACTCCGGCGGTGGTCTCCTGACCAGTGACGATACTTGGGCCCTCCTGGGCAATGACTCCGGCGGTGGTCTCCTGACCAGTGACGATACTTGGGCCCTCCTGGACACTGACTCCGGCGGTGGTCTCCTGACCAGTGACGATACTTGGGCCCTCCTGGGCAATGACTCCGGCGGTGGTCTCCTGACCAGTGACGATACTTGGGCCCTCCTGGGCAAAGACTCTGGCGGTGGTCTCCGGACCAGTGATGAGGGTGCTGGCGGTGGCGTCGCGGCCGCCGGGAAGGATGCCGCCCTTCTCCGCCGTGATGCTTACACCAGGCTGTGCAGACTTGTTCTGGCCCTTCACCGCCTTTGGAGGAGTCACAGCTGACTCTGCAATCCCCCTGGCCCCTGTGAGTTGTTTTGCCTCCAGGAGTCTTCACACGGTCCCGTCGGCCACTTTCCAACTTCAGAGCCTTTACAGGGGGTGGACTGGCAGTGCCTTGGCTCCGTGTCACACTGCCTGCCCTGGTGGCCGGGGCACTCCACACACCTCGAACAGCCACCACTGGTACTGGAGGCTTTTTGGCTGAGGCGCAATGACAGGACTGATGAATTGGAAGGAGGGGGTGGGGGCAAAAAGGTCAACTTTGCGGATGGACAGTTTCTGACGAACACTGGGATGGGTAGTTGGAGGGGGTCTGGGTGTGGAGGAAGAGGAGGTGGTTGTAGGAGGTGTCACTTTAGGTGTTTTGGGTGCAGGTGCAGGTACTGGAGGCTGTCGTGAGGTGGATGGATGTTGGGTGTGTGGGTGCCCGCGTTTGTGGACTTTGGGAGGGGGCGTCACAGACACACTGGGAGAGGACACAGGGGATGTGTAAATGGGAGTGGAGGTGGTGAGTGCAGGTGAGCGGGGTGTGGTGCTGGGTGTTCTGGTGCGAGTCTTGGTGCCTGTAGATGTAGTGCATGCAGGTGAGAGTGTAGACGACACTGGGAGGGAGGAGGGAGACGACAAGGAGGGGGACACAGTGGAGGCAGTGGATGTTGCTGTGTCTGCATGTGTGTGATGCTTGAGTGAGTGCCTGTGGGTTGTGTGGTGCCTATGTTTGCCTGAGCTACTTTTGTGTGTTGAGGTGTGTGCATGCTGGTCTGATGGTGTGCTGGGGTACAGGGGATTGGGTCTTTGTGGAGGAGGTTGGAGGGGGGAGGCTAGACACAGGGACAATGGCTGCCATCAGTGCTGAGGCCAGAGATTGCAGGGTTCGCTGAAGGACAGCCTGACCAGAATGAATGCCCTCCAGGAATGCATTACCGTGTTGCAACTCTCTTTCTACACCCTGGATGGCATTCACAATGGTAGACTGCCCAACAGTGAGTGACCTGAGGAGGTCAATGGCCTCCTCACTGAGGGCAGCAGGGGTGACAGGGGCAGGGCCTGAGGTGCCTGGGGCGAAGGTGATGCCCACCCTCCTGGGTGAGCGGGCCCGGGGCGAACGCTGAGGGGCTGCTGGGAGGGCGGTGCTGGTAGGGGAGGTGGCGGCTGTACCTGTAGAAGTGGGGGGCACAGATGGTGCCGCCACCACAAGGAAGCTCCCATCGGCGGACGAGTCCATGTCGCTGGTTGGTGAACCGGTGGCCGACGTGAAGCTCCCCTCGCCCTCCGTCCCACTGGTGCATTCTGAGTCCGTGGTGTGGCCCTCCATGGCCATGTGGGATGCAGCTCCCTCGTGCTCCGGTGCCACTGTACCTCCGCCTGATGATGCTGATGCACAAAAGAACAGGGAGAGCACAAGAAGGGGGGAGGGGGGGGAGACAGAAGAAAGACAGGTTGAGTGCATGGCATACCGCTACCGTTGGCAGACAATACAGACACAGCAGCCCCCTGCACTACGCCGTGCTCCTGGCCTCTACAGATGCAATTCCTGGGATCTGGCCTACATGGCTATGATGGACATCTGCACACATGGATGCCACAGGGGCATGTATACCTGTACTTGGCACTCTACTGCGGTGGGGTACAGTGCCACATGGCCTGCATTACGGAGGGGCCTAGCCTACGTATTTCTGCCTGGCCTAGGTACACCCACAGGCCTCCTCCCCCACCCAGACCCCTCCACTGCGCGCAAAGTCCGAAGAATGAGAGTGTACTCACCCCCTTGTGTCTGCTGTGATGCCCTCAAGCGCCCATCCAACTCAGGGTAGGCCACCGCCAGGATCCGGAAGATCAGGGGGGTCATGGTGCGACGGGCACCCCTCCCACGTTGGGAGGCCATCCCCAGCTGAGCCTCCGTCGTCTTCTTGCTCCAGCGGCGAATGTCCTCCCATCTTTTCCGGCAGTGGGTGCCCCGTCTCTGGTGGACCCCCAGGGTCCGGACTTCCTTGGCGATGGCACGCCAAATGTCCTTCTGGTGGGCGCTGACCTACATGACATGCACAAGGGAAGAAGAGGAGTCATTACCAACTGCACCGACTATGTGAGTGTCCCCCCTCCCTACACTAGCCATGTGGCACATTCATTCACATGCATTAATGTTCCCTGAACTCTGCCCCCTTCCCTCTTAGAACCAGCCCTCTCCACCCAGGCCTAGCCCATACAACGTGCTACCTCTGTACTAACCTGTTGGGCTGGAGGACCGTAGAGTAGCGTGTACTGGGGGAGGACCCCGTCTACTAGTTTCTCCAACTCCTGAGCAGTGAAGGCAGGGGCCCTTTCCCCAGACGCAGCAGCCATCGTCGCTTCCAGACGGAGGTCACAGCAGCACTTGCAATGTAGGTCCTCTCCTGTCGAAGATCAGGTATCTAGTGATTGAACTGATGGAAAATGGCTGTGACCTCCGCGGCGGTGACATCCGCGGCGGTGCGTATCATCACCGCCGGCGCACTTCCTCATTGGCTCCTGGGACCCATAGGGTCCAATGTTAACCAATGCAGCATTGCGCCGCGGTCTACGACCGCCTACCGCGACGGTGTGCAACGCCAACGCAGTTACCCCACAATCCCATTGTCCCAGTTTAGAGGTCAGGCAGCCGCCATTTCAGGGGCCCACATGGCTTCATTTACTTCTGTGTCACACATAGCTAGGCCTACACTCAACACACATACAGGAAGGGTTTTGTGTTTGGTGTCGTGTTCTGTTTAACTGTGGGTACATACCTGGAAAAAAGTTGAGTCTGTGGTCGCTGTTGTCCTTTCTAGGCACCGTCATTTGGGACAATTGAGAAGATGGCGGAATCCTCCGGTGTACCGACCGCTGGTGGACCTGTTGACAATGGAGGAGCGACATTTAATCGTCACCTACAGGTTTGACCGTGCCACTATCCAGGAACTATGTACCCAGTTGGAGCCAGACCTGATGTCACCAATCCGCCATCCCACTGGAATCCCCCCTGACGTGCAGGTGCTGTCAGTGCTCATTTCCTTGCAAGTGGATCTTTTCAGACAACAGTGGCCATGGCATCAGGGATGTCCCAGCCCATGTTTTCCAACGTGCTGTCCAGATTGTTGTCTGCCCTGCTGAAACACGTAAGGAGATACAACATTTTCCCTGAGGTGGAAGATTTGGCTACAGTGAAAGGTGACTTCTATGCCCTTGGACATATCCCCAACATCATAGGTGCTATTGATGGGACCCATGTAGCTCTGGTCCCCCCCACCCACAGGAGTAAACAGGTGTACAGGAACCGGAAGAGTTATCATTCCATGAATGTACAGATGGTATGTTTGGCAGACCAGTACATCTCCCAGGTTAATGCTATGTTCCCTGGCTCAGTGCATGACTCCTACATCCTGCGGAATAGCAGCATCCCTGATATGATGGGTCAACTCCAGAGGCACCGTGTGTGGCTATTAGGGGACTCTGGTTACCCCAACCTGTCCTGGCTATTGACCCCAGTGAGGAATCCCAGGACCAGGGCAGAGGAATGCTACAATGAGGCCCATGGGCGGACTAGGAGGGTGATCGAACGCACCTTCGGTCTCCTGAAGGCCAGGTTCAGGTGCCTCCATATGACAGGTGGTTCCCTATTCTACTCACCGAAGAAGGTGTGCCAGATCATCATCGCCTGCTCGATGCTTCACAATCTTGCTTTGCGACGCCAGGTGCCTTTTCTGCAGGAGGATGGTCCAGATGACGGTGTTATGGCACCTGTGGAGCCTGTGGACAGTGATGAGGAGGAAGCTGAGGAAGAAGACACCGACAATAGGGAGTCAGTCATACAGCAATATTTCCAGTGACACACAGGTGAGAACATTTTCATTTTTACCATTACATTCACTGTCACACGTCTTCCTCTATCCTGTGTGTAATTTCATTGCATTATTTGGTCACTGAGTTGTTCCTTGACATTACGGTTTCACAGTGCTTACCAACGTGTGTCATCTGCATGCACCCTTCAAGGACTTGTGATGTGTGACATAGGTATGTTGCCTTTACAACTAGAAACGCATTTTGACACTGTCATTGATAATACATTTTACCAAATCATAGACTGACTCAACATAGTTTTGTGGTTCAAGGGTGTTTATTTAAGTGCTCAAAAATGGAGGGGGGGTTGTAAAATGGTTATGGGTGATGGTGGAGGAATGTCCATGGCAGAGTCCAGTCTATTAGTCTCACAGGTGCACTGCCCATATGGGCATAGGAAGTGGAGCTGGGGCAGTTTAAGTATGGACAGGGTAACAAAGTGGGACAGTGGGGTGACAATCAGGGTGGTCTCATTTCCTGGCGGGGGTCTTGCCATCTTGCTCTGTCTGTTCCTGGATCTCAGTGACCGCTTGGGTGGTGGTTGTCCGTCTGCAGGGGGTGGGGTGCTGGTGTGGTGGTCCGGTGACGGGGCGTCCTGTCCACTAGCGCCGGCGGAGGCGGTGGGCAGTTGATCCTCCTGGCTAGTGTCAGGGGCCCCTTGGAGTGCCACGGTGTTCCTCATGGTCTGCTGTATGTCCTTCAGCACCCCTACGATGGTGCCCAAGGCGGAGCTGATGGTCCTGAGCTCCTCCCTGAACCCCAACTACTGTTCCTCCTGCAGGCGCTGGGTCTCCTGAAACTTGACCAGGACCGTCGCCATCGTCTCCTGGGAGTGGAGGTATGCTCCCATGATGGAGGAGAGGGCCTCGTGGAGAGTGGGTTCCCTTGGCCTGTCCGCCCCCTGTCGCACAGCAGCCCTCCCAGTTCCCCTGTGTTCCTGTACCTCCGTCCCCTGGACCGTGTGCCCATTACCACTGCCCCCAGGTCCCTGTTGTTGTTGGGGTGGTGGGTTAGCCTGGGTTCCCTGTAGTGGTGGACACACAGCTGATTGACCTGTCCTGGGTACAGAGGTTTGGGCCCGCTGGGTGGGTGCTGTGCTGGTGTTACCAGAGGGTGGAAGGTCAGTGTTGGGATGTGCCTGTGCAAGTAGAACCGACTGTCCCGAGGCCCACGATGGTCCGGGCTGGTCATCTGGATCCAGTAGGGCAGAGCTGCTGTCGTCACTGTGGGCCTCTTCTGTGGGTGGAGTGGAGATGTCTGGACCCTCCGGTGTGGTGACGGTCCTTCGTGATCCTGCAGGGGCATAAGAGCATGATTATTGCATGTGTGTGTGTCATGGTGTGCAATGGGTGGGTGTGCGTGTACCCCAGTGCAAGCATCCGTGTGTGGGGGCTTGTGTCATGATGGTTAGGGGGTTGTTATGGGTATGTGCAGTGAGCATGCTTTAGTGATGGGTGACCATGCTTAGTTGTGTCATGCAGGGCTTGGTGTTGGGTTGTGTGGTTTGTGTTATGAGTACATTAGTGAGGAGCTGGAGTGATAGGGGAGGGGTTGAGGGTGGGGGTGTGTGATAGCATGCAGGTAGGGTGGGGGATCTGATAGTTAAGATTTGACTTACCAGTGTCCATTCCTCCACCGACTCGTCCGAGGCCCTCAGGATGCATGATGGTCAAGACTTGCTCATCCCATGTTGTTAGTTGTGGGGGAGGAGGTGGGGGTCCGCCGCCAGTCCGCTGAGTCGCGATGTTGTGCCTAAAGACCGCTGAACGCACCTTCCCCCGTAGGTCGTTCCACCTCTTCCTGATGTCCTCCCGATTTCTTGGATGCTGTCCCACAGTGTTGACCCTGTCGACTATTCTGCGCCATAGCTCCATCTTCCTGGCTATGGATGTGTGCTGCACCTGTGAGCCAAATAGCTGTGGCTCTACCCGTAGGATTTCCTCCACCATGACCCGGAGCTCCTCCTCGGAAAAGCGGGGGTGTCTTTGGCGTGACATGGGGTGGTGTGTGTGATGTGTGGGGCGGTGTGAGTGTTGATGTGTGTGGTGATGTGTAGTGGTGTGTGGTGTTTTGTGCGTGGATGTTGTGTGGGTGATGGTGTTGTGTGCCTCTGTGTGGTGGGATTGTCTATTCTGTGCTATCTCTCTGTCGCCTTCGTGACTAATTTTTGGTCATAGGGGTTTGTGGGTGATGTGGGTGTGTGTTTTATATTGTGTTGGGTGTGAGGGAGTGTTGTTTGTATGTGTATCAGGTGTGTGTATTTGGAATTGTCCAATGTGGCGGTGTTTTGGAGATGTGTGTGTATTTTGAGCGCGGCTGTGTGTACCGCCAATGGAATACCGCGGTTGAAAGACCGCCGCGTGGATTCGTGGGTCGTAATAGCATGGGCGTGTTTCTGTTGCCGTGGAGGTGGAGGTTTTGTTTTCGCCAGTTTAACACTGACCTTTGGCGTGGCGGACTTGTGTGGGTGACTGAATTTCGGCGGATTCCAAGATGTGGGTCATAATAGCTGTGGCGAAATTCCGCGGCCGCGGCGGTGTATTGGCGGTCTTCTGTACGGCGGTAAGCGGCTTTTACCGCCAATGTTGTAATGACCACCAAAGTCTTTTAGCGTAGTCCAGGCATGCAAAACTGAAACAGTTCACTGGTGTGGCTCAATGAAAAAAGGACAAAAGGCAGGTTTTTGATATGACTGTGATTTGAGTGCTGAGGGCGAATCAGAGTGCGGGATTCCCAGCTTTAATAACAAGGCACACAGAGGAGGGACATTGTCAACTAGGGCAAACCATGTTAGGTATGCCACAGAGATGATGACCTTTTTAGCAAGCAAGACATCACATTTACCAGAATACAGTTTAAAAACTATCTGGCATACACAACTTACTGGGTGAGAACAAGAGTAACGGAAAAAATATAACTAGGGTCACTATCGTAGTTTTTCAGGGGTATAATTATTTAATATTGTTGCGTTACAATATATGTGATATATTCAGCCCAATATACCCAAACCAGAAGAGAAGAGATGCCGGAAACAAGAGGGTCTTCCAAAAAGAACTTGCTGTTTGGAGACTCAGGGCCAGATGTAGCAAATTCTCAAGTTGCGACTTGCAATTTGCGAGTCCCTGCGACTCGCAAATTGCAAGTCGCAATTTGGGATGCAGAACGGTGTCTCAGACACTTTCTGCGAGTCGCTATGGGGTCGCAAAGACCCACCTCATTAACATTAATGAGGTGGGTCGCAATTTGCGACCCCATTGCGATTCAGGGCACTCACGGGGATGGTGGCCTGCTGGGAACAGCAGACCACCATGTCCGTGACTGCTTTTAAATAAAGCTGTTTTTTTTTTTTCAAAGTGCAACCCGTTTTCCTTAAAGGAAAACGAGCTGCACTTTGAAAATAAAACCGAAACCTTTTGTTTCGGTATTTTTCAGGGCAGGTAGTGGTCCATTGGACCACTGCCTGCTCTGAAAAATTATTTTTTGTGCCAGACACAAAGGGGAAGGGGTCACAGCTGGCCCTGAATGGGTCAAACATGTGAACATTTCAGCATAGTATGAAAAAAGGGAGACTCCTTTGCGCCAGCAAGCTGACAACACTTGATTGATGCACCTATGTGCCAGTGAGTGGTACTGAGACCTGAGAGGACTTTGGCAGCATTTCCAGCCACCCCAGAAAAAAGCCTGCTGCTCTCTACTGATGCGGGGCTAAGCCCAGAAACATGTGTCTAGAGATATATAGAGCACTAGCTGCACCCACTAAGGTGAAAAACTACAGACTACAAATGAAGTAAGCACAAATTTGTACTGCATTTACCATAATACAATGGGGCAAACTGCATGCTGGAGTGTGAGGCAGTGTGCTCCCAACTGTTTCCTGTTTACACAGGAGAGACTGAAGTGTTTTCCAGAGGTTCAAGTGAGGAAGTGAAGCATGAAAATGGGGCAGATGCTAGGCTCAATACCAGGGGAGAACGGACTGTTCTTTAGCAAAATGAATCCCACAGCCAACTTGAGGAAGTTGGGTACAAAGCCACTGTATGAAGATTGACAAAGTGGCATAACACCTGGTCAATAGTTGAGCCAGTTCTTTAAGAATTATGACTGAACAACGGTCCCCAAATGAGACTTTGCTATGGGCCTTCACAATTAGTAATACAAATCACCCTAGAAAGAAGCTCAACTTTATCAAAAAAGGACCCAGAGTACAGCCTTGTTTTACTTAGATTCCAAGCAATGCAGCATCCTTATTTGTTGCTTTGTGTTGCGCCAACATAAAAATAGAATGCAGACATATCTATCAAGACTGGCCTACTGCTTGTGTCATAAACGGCACTAGTGAACAGTCTATGGTGCAGAGGAATGCCTGCGGTTTGTGTAGGATGTACTGCAGCATTGCCTTCCAGCACTAATTCCTAATCATAGACACCTGCAGAAGAGTAATACTCATTTGATCTGTGCTGCCCACTGCAGCAAACATGTAATGCACCATTTTCTGGGCAAATCAACACATTACCCGTTTTTTTAGCATGAGGTCACTAGGCATTAGTTTTTTATGCAAATTCCAGGCATGTTACGTTAGCAGATCGGTCTTTGCTTCAAAGCCTGCGAATGTCTGCCCTGATTAGTGTCCAGTAATGCCCCCTTGACCCAAAGCTGTGAGAAGTGGCTCTAATGTTACGAAAAGTGCTCCTTTCTAGCATAAAGCACCTTTGCTCCTGGAAAGTAAATTATTGATACTGCTTTGCATCACCACAGCAAAGGCACAACGTGTTTTTATATCTAGGCCTATACGTTGACGATTAATAATAAAAATAAAAAAAACTTCAAATTAAATCAAAAGAAATGGTATTAGAAACACAATTGGACGTTCAAAATTAGAAGATGGCTGTCTTAGTGAAAGCAACGGAGGAGATGTTTTTCTGCCAAAAGGTCAATTAGCAATATTTTCAAGAACGTAGTGCGGGTGAAAAATTTAAATGGAAACTTATTAGTATAAGGGACTGAGAAAGAGCAGATATGGGGTAAGAGAAATGGTGGGTGTCGGAAGGAGAACTTGCAGACAGGAGAACCATGTGTGATGGAAAGTAGTGATCCTGGCAATGGATGGGCCCTGCCTATTCTGCGTTCCGGAAACATATGTAACCTGGAAATGAAATTGTCACAACAAATATATCAGGGAATATTCAGAACAAAGGAGAGACTGTGAATAGATTACTGGTGGCAGGGTATGGATAGACAGGTGGAAAGAAAGGGAGGGGAGTGTTTGGAGTGTTCAGAGAGTGATAAAATTCATAGGACAACAGAATAGCCTATGATTGTCAGGCGATGTTTTGAAAACCTAGGGCTGAGCTTGTCATAGATATTGTGGGTCCCATACATGGACTTGCACAGATATGGTATATCTTGATGTTTGTCCATATGTTTACAGGTAGCCTGAGTTGAAAACTGTTAATGACATCAACATCTAGAGCGTTATTAGGCTTACTGACTGGAACTTTTAGCAGAGAAGGGTCCCCTAAGTGGTTCCCAACCTTTTGACTTCTGTGGACCTCCACTTTATCAATACTGGAACCCGGAGACTCCCACTGAATAATTATGGGAATCCGTGGACCGACCAATGAGTTATTACTAAAAGCAGGGGACATAATCTGTTAAAATTATTACATTTTCTAATCAGTTGACGGACCCCGAGGACCTCCAGGGGTCCCAAGAACACAGGTTGGGAATCACTGCCCTAAACCATTACTCATAAATAATAGAGTCCAATTTCCTTCAAAGAAATGGGTCGGTTTTGATATGTCATGAAAGCTACACATTATATCACCCAGAAGTGAATGGAATGTTGGAGAGTCTGAACAAGACATTGATAGACGCATTTTAAGTTACTTAAAGTGCCGGCAGAGATTGGAGTGTATAAGTGAAGAAATGGATGGATGCATGTAGGCTTACTTCTCAATCCAGTACTGGTCAGATGCCAGAGGGCTCGATTCGGATTGAGATGGAGCCTTGAGCTAGGAGGCTCGTCTCGCCCAGCCGCACTGTGTTTGTGGAGACGTGCAATCTCCGAAGACGGAGGGAGTCTCAGAGCAGGCAGCTGTGAGCAGGAGCTGTGTCACGTGCTCACAGGCAGCCCGTCCCCTTTCAAATCTTGCACGGTGGAGCCCAGGGAGAGTTCCCCCCTCTCTTCCTAACCGGGGGTGAGCCCTCCGGTTTCTCTGGGGGCATCCTTTCGGGAGCAGGGGCATTACAGCTGACAGGTCAGGGAGGAGAACCTCAACGGAGGTCTTGTGCCAGCCCAGCTTTCAGTTGACCACCGTAAATGATGTAAAAGGAGCACAGGAACTCCTGAATCTGACACAAAGGATGTGAGGCCTTAGTACCATGTAACCGATATTAGGAGCCTCAGAGCGCTGGGCCTACACAGTCGTGGTGCCACATATTTTCTCTATGTCATGCTGCATATCTATGTTCCGCGACTGATGCAGGTTTTGCTTTCAGCAGACAGTGACCTAAGCCCTAAGCCGCTGCTTTAGGGGACACTGAGATATGCACAATAATGTATCTTCTATGATGTTTAAGCCTGACGTAAGCCATATGGAAATGTTTCACCTTATGTGCATTTATAATGATGTCTTGGTATTTTTGATAATATGTTTATCCTGCCATGTGCATTTCTGATGATAATGGTGACTGACTACTGCTTGTGTTGCAGAATCCCAGTAACCTATGTGTTCATCGGACTACTGCTTGTTTTCGCAGAGTACTAGTAACCTGTGTAATGTTCTGACAACTGTATGGGTAGCAGGGTATTACTGATACATGTTGCGTTTGGTCTAATGATTTATGTGAAGCTTATTTTTATATAACTTGTAGCTTTTCCTTTGTGGTGTATTTATTGTGTCACATGTGTTGTGTGTGTTATGCAAACGCTTTACACATTGCCTCTGGGATAAGCCCGACTGCTCATGCCAAGCTACCAAGGGGGTGAGCAGAGGGTTATCTTGGGTGTGTAACTCCCTTGCCCCCCTAGCGCCATCCTAACAACAAATTAGCGGCATTTTTTTTACGCTAATGTGGCATTAGGTGGCCAAAAACGCAGCACCACTTTGTAACCCTCTGCCCTACATTATACCTGCGCCAGGGATAATGTATAAAAAGGGGGCGTTCCCCATGGGGGGGGCAAACAAATGGCACAAAGAAATCTAAGAGATTTCTCTGCGTCATTTTTTTTGGCACTTTTAACGCCTGCTCAAAGCAGGCGTTAAAAAGAGGCACACCATTATTTATAATGGGCCTCCATGGGCTTTGAAGGACTATCATCAAAATCTTGGAACTTAGAAGTGACAATAAATACAACTACAATTTTATGAAAAGCTCACTGTGAGTTGAAGGTGAAATGGCAACTGATGCACATGTAACTTACAGATCCCAGCATGGTACTTCAAAGTGCTGACACTGTGCTTGTGCGCTGCATAAGTTCGGACACATTCCCCGGTATCCACCGACCAGCATTTCACTGTCCTGTCCACACTCCCTGAGTACAAGTGCCGGTTGACTAACTGCAATAAAAAGAAAAAACATGGTCATTTACTTTTTTGGAAACTATGGCTGCAGATGATTAGTATGTTTTTTTACAGTGCCGTGTGTGCCAGAGTTTTCGACTAGTCTCAATGGGTAACTATTGGCCAGATAAGGCAATTTATGCATGAGATGTGTAGATGACTTTCGCAGGATCATAAATAGAATTAATGTCTCATGGTTCACAGTAAACTACCTAGGTACTAGAACACATTTCATCCTCCGGGAAGTAGCGTGCTCTGCTTGGTAAATCTGCCATTTTAGGATCACCAACTGAAAAACTCATCTACTGGCCCACACACCACAGGATCCTGTTAAAAGAATTTTGTGTTTGCATTTGTTCACAACAAAATAAAAAAATCAGAAAAGCTGCAAAGTGCAACACCATGTTCCTCGCCATAATGAAGAACCATATTATTCAATTCCGGGCAATCGGTGAGCCTACATTTACCACTGCAACAATGGAAGAGTTGTTCACATTTTTTTAATTTCCTGCATTTTTGTGTTTCCCAATGCAGCAATGTCTATTTATACCTGGAAGTGTCCCTCTACCTTCTCCACTCCTATGTTAATGCCTGACTTGACTGTGACGTTGTAATCAGACCTTATGTGATCAACACAAAAAGAGATGTAAGAAGCACTATTGAGAGAGAGGCTTTGGCTCCACCCACATGTTGATCATCCTTCCTTCAAGATTTGATTGGAAGTACAGTAGGCCTGAGTTGGTTCACTGAGAAACGTTATGTCACGTTCTGCTCTGCTTATTATGAAAAGTTATGAAAAAGGCACTAGGTCTGAATTATTTACTGCATATGTTAAAGCCGATAGGTTGTTAAGGGTGGATTGTTATTAAACAGTTTTAGAGCCCATAGACAGGTATATTATAATATGAATTAGCATTGGCCAATCCTAACTGAGAAACACTGGAGGTGGAAGATTTGCACTATGATGATCCTTGTTCAGCCCTCTTAGGATCAGTTGTATCAATTGTTTTGCCATTTGTAATTCTGAATGTATTTGCAATGTTATCACGGTATGTCTGATAGCTGACTTGTGGAAAAGCTTGTGCTGAATATAGTTGGTCTGAGTTGGTTATGGTGACAATCCAATTATAAAGGAAATATGCTTAATAAGTCAATCAGAAAATTTTGGCATGTGCCATAGGTTTGATCTAACTATTATGCAAAGCTACCCAAAAAGCAGTAAGCCTGATTTCATTTTATCATATAAAGCATATCTAAAAACCTATAGGTTTTTATGAGTGCACTGGCATTCCACTGTATTAAAGCTAGTAAATAGATATTTAGTTAAATGAATGCTTAAAGATTACTTAGGTAGGGAGAGATTTAGGTGATGGTTACACCTGCACACAGGTACTGTTTTTTACATTGTATTGTTTTCAGGCCTGCCTGCTAGTGCTTATGTGATGACAAAAAAAGAGCCATAAGAAATTGTATTTGAACAGGAGATGTGGCTCTGGTCACATATGGATCTTTTTCTTCACAAGCATTTGAATGGAAAATATTTGGGTTAGTCCACCTATGAAGTAGCTCCGCTGCTCATAATCGATAGGTGCATTTTTAATGTGAACCTCATGTCAATAACTTCAAGAAGGAGCTTTACGTGGGTGTAACCACATGATCAACGCAGTGTGAAGGGGTTTTGCCATGTGCATTCTCTGACAAATATCACAGGAATGGGCTTACATTGTGAACTCTGATAAATGCAAAAGGAAGGGAGTTTACATTGCAAACTCTAGGACAAATACAATAGGGGATTTCAGACAAATAAAATAGATTTGTACATTATTTAATGTGCTGGCAAAATCAGACTTCTCATTTTACACTGTTAATGACTTAACAAAGCCTGTAGACTTAACCTTGTTGATCGTACAAAAAACGTATGTTTGTCATTTTGTGTGTGGCATTTAATGCTCATTACAGTATGTTCTATTTTGGAAGGGTTGGCTGGACATTGATTTATTGTGTTATTTTTGCTGAGTTTTGATTTTCTATCCCACATAACCTCTCTGAGCTAGCCTTGGACTGCTCTGATTTATTACCCTAAGAGTTGAGTGCTAAAAAGGGTACTTTATCCCCAGCTTGATGGACCAAGTTATGGCACCCACAGGACACCAGAGGAAACAGGCTTCCATTGACACAATTGGGGCCCACTAACCCACAACTGTGCTGGGACCTCCTGAACCGGAACTAATTGTGAACACATCCTGAATTCCTTGACAAGTGACATAGGAAGGGGCATAACATTTTTAAATATCTGGCAAATACAATAAGGAGGATATTTACATTGGGAACTCTCTGACAAATGCAATAAGGAAGGGTTTAATTAGGGGTAGACAGAACTCTTGGTGCTTTTGTGGAGTTACATAAAAACTCAGCGAGATTCTGCAAAGTTCCACGAGTGGGCAGAATCTGGCACATTGCGCTGATTTTTAGGGCCAGTAGCTTCTTCCGCGCTGTAAAATCAGAGTGAACAGCACCACACAGTACACCAGAGGTCACCTCTTCTTTCTGCCGTTCAAATGGATTTTCTACTCAAGTGGCAGCTTTTTCATCGTGGCTGTTCGTGACTTGCTGTGACCACCTGTGACAGCCTGCATTGAGAAATCTCACTAGAAGATGTTCTAGCACCCAAAAATTACACTAGGGTACGCAAATTCTCACTCGCGAACTTAATATTGGCAAGCCACATGCAAGAAAAAATTCTGCCACGTGGCGTTTGGCAGAGTTTTATCTAAACTATGCTCTCCAACCAGAACATGGAGTAGGTAAACTCTACGAACCCCACCAGCAGAGCTGAATTTTTCGCCCACCCCTAGGTTTAATACATCTGACTCTTTTTTGAGGCTGGCTTCTGAAAAATGCTCCAGATGGAGATTTAAAGTGTATGTCAATGTACACTTTGGGTCTCCCTAAAAGCTTTGATTTTGATGGATCTTTCTAGGCAGAGATCAGCAGTCTATTTTTTATGTTCATGTTAAATTCAACAGGCTTGATTGATCAGTTATTAAATGTAAAGACAAATGCAGTAGGCCACTTATTATCCATTATGAATGACTTGATAATGCTTGTAGACCTAAATTTGTTGACTGTGAAAAGCTTTATGCATTTGCTCTAGGTCTATGGTGAAGAAATTGCCACATTGTGCCTCCCAAGTAATAAAAACAGACTTTAGTATGGAACTAGTTGCCCACTGTAATATTTATTTTAGATATGTGGTTTGCATTATTAATTAGTAATTCCACATGAAGTATTGTTATGTTTATGATTTTTTGCAAAATATGTATTTGTATGTGTGCATTAAAGTACTTTTCCTTTTAAAAGAAAACACACTGGTTGGACATGGGGTAAAAGTGTGTTATTTTTCTGTGTTGCTCAGTTCTGAGCTAGGAGCCCACAAGGCCACACTAAGTCAGCTTTGGACTGCACTGTCTAATTACCCTGACAGTTAGGTTTTATAGGCTGAGCTTTATGGCAAATGTTAGAGGTAAGGGTTTTACGTTGAATAATCTGTAACAAATACAGTAAGAACAGGTTTTACATTTTGAGCCATTACAATTACAATAGGAAGAAATTCAGGCTGATTCTTTCTTGACAAACCCCATAGGCAGGAGCTCTATATTGTTTAACACTAAGGGGCATAATTATACTCTGTTTGCGCCGAATGTGCGTCAAAATTATTGACGCACAATCGGCGCAAACCCTGCCCCATATTTATACTTGACGTCCGACCCCGCTGGCGTCAAAATTCCACCATGTGCGTCATTTTTTGGAAGGGGGAACCAGCCTTGCGTTAATTATATGCAAGGTGGGCGTTCCCTTCCAAAAAATGACTTTAAGGCCTGTGCCCCTTATTTATACTCTGGCGTCATTTTGACGCATAGGAGGGGGTGGGCCTTAAAAAACGGCGCACAGCCTGATGGGCGCCGTTTTTTAACGCCTGGGTCAGGGCAGGCGTTAAGGGACCTGTGGGCTCGGAAGGAGCCCAGAGGTGCCCTCCCCTGCCCCCAGGGACACCCCCTGCCACCCTTGCCCACCCCAGGAGGACACCCAAAGATGGAGGGACCCATCCCAGGGAAGGAAAGGTAAGTTCGGGTAAGTATTTATTTCCGATTTTTTTTGTGGCATAGGGGGGCCTGATTTGGGCCCCCCTACATGCCACTATGCCCAATGACCATGCCCAGGGGACATAAGTCCCCTGGGCATGGCCATTGGGCAAGGGGGCATGACTCCTGTCTTTGCTAAGACAGGAGTCATGTCAATGGAGGTTGGGCATCAAAAAAAATGGCGCAAATCCGGTTTGAGGCCTGAATTTTGCCTCAGAACTGACTTGCACCGTTTTTTGACGCACAACCCCCATTTTCCCATACGCCGGCGCTGCCTGGTGTGAGTCTTTTTTTTTTACGCACTCCAGTCCGCAGCGGCGGCTAACGTCATTTCATTAATAAGGCGCCCGCATGGTGCGTTGGAATGGCGTTAGCCGGCGGTAAAATTTTTGATGCACAACTGCGTTGGCGCAGTTGTGCGTCAAAAAGTATAAATATGGGCCTAAGAGACCTGGTGTAGATCTCTAGTTCAGGGGGGCTAAAGAGGTCTCATTTTCATTGTGCCATTTTGCAATTTTATGTTTAGTTATGTGTGATCTTAAGCACATTTTCTTTTGAAAAGTAAAAATACTGGCTGTTCATTTATTAAGATTTATTGTGTATTTTATGGAATTCTTTAACATTTACTTGCCCGAATTAATTCTATTGGCTTTACTTTTTTACCTATGTTCTTGATACAAAAAAGTTGTAGTAACTCTGACTGAACCTTACCAAAATTTAAAGGGATAGTCACATGTTGGGTGACTAACAACCTTTTAATGTTGAATGCACGTAAAACAGAGGCGTTGGTTCTTGGGCAGGATCTCTGTGTTGTAGTCACTCTCTCTTTGGCCATCTCTCCGCTAATGTTACCATGAGCTAAACGTTGATGTTTAGTATCTTGGGGGTCTTATCACTGCCATGTATCAATGTGTTACTCTAAATATTAGGTACATGTTAGTTACTCTTTTTTCCAGTTCTTAAGGAAAATTATTCCTTGCCTCTGAGCTGAAGGGCAAGAGTTGGTGATCCAGGCAGCTATTTTATTCTGTTTGATTTATACCAATGCAGAGTTCCTTGGTTAACATAAATATCTTATCTATCACCTTCAGATTATGCAAAATTAGCGGCGTTTTTTTAACTTAATTTACCTTTGTGTCCTTCTGAAAAATCCCAGTTGTACTTCCTCCAAAGTGATTTATGTTTAAGACACTTTTCATAGTACACAAGTCTTGATGGCACTTGTTCTATGTATCTCGCTCATGGTTTCAGCCCTTTCATATGCTTCATTCTGCTTCTCATGAACTCTTGAAAGTGCCTTTGTTCCAAATGCATCCGAGTAGCCTAGTGGTCTTTCTTGCTTCTGGCTATTATTCCCAGTACACTACAAAGATAAAAGTCTCTGCCAAGCGAGTGCAGGGTGCTGTACAATAAAGCCAGACCTATTGGCACTGTTAATGCTTGTTTACCTCTGCATGGTGCCCCTGTTTTTTCATTACATTATGTTTTTCACCTGAGATGAGAAGCTTTGTAAATCAAGATTGCATCTCGAGAGAACAGTTTTACGCCCGAATGTTACTTGACGAAGAATTCAGGTAATACAAGATGTAAAAAAATATGAAATTTGTATTCCTGCCTTCCGTTTTTGGGTTTTACAACAGTGGTATTCAAGGCCACTTCACTTCAAAATCATCTGCTGCTCCAGCTGCAGCAGTATGCACATTAAGCCATGGTATTGGTACCACTCTGGTACCACTGATCTCTGCATCATAGGATTTGGATCTTTCTTTAACACCCCCACTGTCCACAATAAGCACATGTAAAACGTAATGGGTAGGCAAAGTGATAAAAAAGAGGATGAGAGAGTTGATAAAGGGTTAAAGTCAGGCACTTTTCAAAAGCAATTGCAATAGTGAGTGTGCACAATAAGGTTTTTCACTATGCGTAATGTAACCGTCTATTGAGTTGCTTTTAATTCAGAATAAGTAGTAAGAGACTATGAAGTACTACTAATTGATTCTACTCCTTTGCTAGCTCGGCCATCATTGCCTTTGTTTTCACAGGTGTTCCAGTGATTATCAGTGTGTTATTAGGCCTACAGTGTGGGTAGGCCACCTCTTGCATCATCATGGTTGGGATGTAGGTAGAGGTAGTAAAACCTGCCACTGGCAACCCCTAGAGTACAGGCAGCTTCTCACAGGGTTGTGTGGTGAGGAGCCCCACTGTCAAAGGAGGGAAGGAGGGTGGGGGTCATAGCAAACTGCTTGGCTGCGTTTTAACCTTTTTAAGTATGGCATGACTGGGGCCAATTCCACATTTGTCTCTTGTGGCATTGGTTTCAAATCACTATGGACCAGATGTAGCAACAAAAACATTTTGCGAGTTGCAAATTGCGAGTAATAGCGACTCGCAATTTGCAACTCGCAAAATGTTATGCAGAAAGGTGTCTCAGACACCTTCTGTGATTCGCTATGGGGTCGCAAAGACCCACCTCATGAATATTAATGAGGTGGGTCGCAGTTTGCGACCCCATTGCGAGTCCATGCACTCACATGGATGGTGGCCTGCTGGAGACAGCAGACCACCATAACCGTGACTGCTTTGCTAATAAAGCAGTTTTTTCTTTTCTTTTTGCAGCCCGTTTTCCTTAAAGGAAAACGAGCTGCAAAAAGAAAAAATTCAGAGTAGGCAGTGGTCCATAGGACCCCTGCCTGCTCTGAAAATATTTTTTTTTTGCATTCACAAAGGGGAAGGGGTCCCATGGGGACCCCTTCCCTTTTGCGAATGTGTTACCATCCACTTAAAGTGGATGGTAACTGCAAGTTGGTTTGCGACCGCATTCGCGGTCACAAACCAACTCAGCATGGCGATGCGGTCGCAAATAGGAAGGCAACACCCCTTCCTATTTGCGAGTCGCAGCCTCAAATTGCGAGTCGGTACCGACTCGCAATTTGAGGTTGTGCATCGTGTTTAGCCTTTTGCGCGTCGCAAACTGCGTTTTTCGCAGTTTGCGAGGCGCAAAAGGCTTCCTACATCTGGCCCTATGTGTTTCTTGAGGATCTCTCGTCCTTCTTATAACTAGTAATCTTATTAGCATTCTTGGACTCACTTACCTCTTGTGGCATCAGTGACAACTCCCTGCTTGTCTCTAGTAATTCTGATACGATTTTAGGGTATCATGTCTATTTGTCTCTTGAGGCGTCAACACCCATTCCTTGGTTGTCTCTTGTAATATTGTTTCATGTCTCCTACTCTTTGTGCCAGTTGCCCTCTGTGGTATCAACAGTGCTGTCTACTTTATTGCGATTATTGGCCCCCATTGAAGCAAGGAGGAGCTGCAAACACCATACTCCTCTGCCCTTTTCTTGCTCTCCCTCATGTGACTGACAGACCTGTCAATCAGATGCAGAGTAGTTGACTGAGAGCTGGTGAATGAATTAATAGTTCCCCACTTGCAAGGCTTAGTCAGTGGCACACACTGCAATACAACTGTCTCTCACACATATGCAGCAGAATAACTTACAGCTGCAGAAACTATCTTGCCTGGGGCGCTGATGAATGACTGCCCAAGGCAAGAGGTGAGACAACATGGTACAACTTTTCTATTTGTGATTCCCCTACTGGTGCTACTCTTTTTCATATGCAACAAGTAGGGGTGGGAGCCGTGCATCACTGACCCCAGCAAAAACTGGCAATAAAATTAGGACAATTATTTGCAAGGCAGTGGGTCTCCCATTTGTTTCAGTTAGGGCTATTAGCGTTGTAAACTCCTAACCGGACATTTCTTGCCACATAAACTGAAAATGAAAAGTAAAACCGTTTCAAATAAGCAAGCCACTGGCTGCCTTGAGCGTGAAGGAGACACACAAAAGCAAACAGAAGTTCGCTTGCAGTCCAACGTATTGGCAAAAGTGCAATTATCCATGTAACTGGCAAAAGTGCAATTATCCATGTAACAGGGTTGATTTCATGCAAAGCACTCAATTACTGCCCAGCGAGATCGCGCTGCGTAGGAAAGAAAAAGAAAAAGTAGTCCAGAAGCCATGTGAAAACACGGAGCCTCGTATGTTTTCAGTAGATTACTGGTGCTCTTGAGGAGGGCTAAACACCGGAAAAGGCATGACGTATGCATGCCTTTCACAAATGAAATCAAGCAAATTTTAAAAAGCAAGCCTACGAACCAACCAAACTGATGGGTGTGGTCAAAAGCCCACAATGAGATTACAACAGGGGCCATAGCGCTTGTGTGCTCGACTCTAAAAAGGTAAAGTAAGGGAAGGAGATTAAGTACGATGAGTTAACACTGAGTGGAGCTCTGCAAGTATAGGAGCAAAGTGGGAGAAGCACAGTTGCAATTGAGGGCAGACAAATTAAAAAAGCCTTAATTGCTTGTGTGTGTAGGTACATGAATGTCTATATATTTCTTTCTGTGCCTGCATGCACATGTGGCTGAGAGACTATGAATGTGTGTGTAGCTAGTTTCTGTGCTGTTTTCCTCTTTAACACACTCACACCAGACCCGTAGCATGTCAAAACTCTCAAGCCATCTCTGGTATGATATGGCCTACCCAAGTATTGGCTGCACCAAATGATAGTAATGTGTGGCTTTGTGGCCATGTTTGTCAAAATGATGCCTGCTTTATTATGAGGCTATTTCTGCTGTAATGGTGGTAATGCTCAGCATACCGTTAAGGTTCTTGGCATCATAGTTCCCATTCAGATCATAATACTTGCCTTGGTATAACAGTGGTATTTCGTGTCCTACAGTTGCCTGCCATGGAACAGAGGTATCAACCCATTGCATAATGCTCGCCTTTATATAACATGCTAAATCTGAAACTTTGTAGTTATTCTTAGGTCCAAGAATTCCACCACTGGCATAATCATGGTTGTAACATAGTGATATGTCACTATTCTTCGCACTGTAGTGCATACGCCTGGCATAGTGCTTGCAAGGCCATAACGGTGGGAATTCTTGGCAGACGCTGGCCATTCGAGCACTATGTTATGCCCTGGTATATTTGTAGTCATTCCTGGCATATTGTGGACAATCTATGATGCCCACCTCTGCCATAATGCATACCCTGCCACAATGGTGGTACATCTTGCCATAATGTGGGATTGTTTTTCACTATGAAGCTCACCCTTGGAATAATGTTGGCCCTGACATAATGTTACCCATTTTTCATCTATTGTGGACACATGTGGTCTGTGAACACAGGAGGTATCTCTGGCATGATGGGGCTCAAATCTGGCATTATTCTGGTCCTAGCATGATGAAGTTAATGTATTTAACTTATTGAGGGCATTCACTGTATGAAGTAGCCTGCCCCTGGTTTAATGTCTGCCTCAGTAAAATAGTTGCCTTCCTTGGTATTGTTGCTGGTTTTGGTAACACTTAAATGATGGAAGTCCTGGTTTAATGGGTGCTAATCCTCAACATACTGAGGACATTCCTGGGCTAATGATGGAAACACCTGTCAACTGGTACTTAAACATAGACATGCAAGGCAAATTTGCCAATGTGTGGTAGTAGTACATGTGAGTACTTAATAAAAATGACAAGCTCACGTTTGAGGGCAAACACATATGAATAACAAATGCAAAGCTGGTACTTTGTGACATAACTAGTGTTTTTTTAAAACGAAATTAGCACACATTATTTCCGTTAACAGAAGAAAAAAAAATATAATTGTCAAAATAATTTCATTTCTAAAATATGCTAAGAGCTAACATTAGATTAATAATTAATGCTAAGTTAGCCAGCCTTACTGCCGATGTTGGTTCTGGTGCCCGAAGCCACTTGTTGCTTTGGCAGTTATAATTTGATCAAATGTATTTCTAAATCCACTGTCGTTAATGTTGTCTAGCCTAAAGCATGACCTTTATGTAAACTGTGGGACATATTTATACTTGTTTTGCGCTGAATTTGCGTAATTATTTTTACTCAAATTCGGTGCAAAACTAACTCCATATTTATACTTTAGTTATAGAGTTAAAGTTATTTTTGGGACGTGGAAACCTACTTTGCGTCAATGTGATGCAAGGTAGGCGTCCCCATGCAAAATATGACTCTATGGCCTTAGCGCCATATTTATCCCCGTGATAAAATCGCGCACAGGGGGAGGAAGGGTCAAATAATGGTGCAAAGCTTTGCACCATTATTTAACGCCTGGGTCAGGGCTGGCGTTAGGGGACCTATGGGCCTATTTCCATGGTGAAACACCATGGAATAGGTCCACAGGTGCCCTCCCCACGCCTCTGGGACACCCCCACCCACACCAGAGGGACAGCGGAAGATGTGGCACCCCATCCCAAGTAAGTATAGGTAAGTACAGGTAAGTACTTTTTTTTGTTTTAAGTGCCATTTGGGGCCCTGAAATGGGCCCCCTACATGGCACTGGGTGCAATGGCCATACCCAGGGGACCCTGGTCCCCTGTGCTGGACACTGGGGTGGTGGACATGACTCCTGTCTTTTCTAAGACAGGAGTCATGTGGTATGGATGGTTTTGCGTCAGAAAATTACGCTAGGCTGGTTAGAGTCATTTTGTTTTACTCTAACCTGCCTAACTTCATTTTTTGGTGTAAAACCCCCTTCTCCCATACCGCCACCCCCACCCGGCTAACGTATTTTTTTTTTTTTTACGCTAGCCTTCCTTTTGCGCCGGCTTGCACAAGTCCATAAATACGGTGCCCGGCTGGCACTCAAGAATGGTGCAAGCCGGTACACAACTTTTAGATGAAAAACTGCGTTAGTGCAGTTTTGCACAAAAAAGTATAAATATGCCCCTGTGTGCTGTATGAAACTGAAAGGTCTATGTAAACTGAGCGGTAGCTCTTCTCAGTGAAACTTTAAAATCAGTCAGCCTATGCTGTCTAAATCCAGAGATAGTGGGTAAAGTGAAACTTTTGTTTTTTACCACCTTGCCCCCCCCAAGTAGATTCTCAGTGATAGTGTGGGAACGAAAAGCTACTTGTAAAAGAAAAGACGGATAATTAAAATATGTTGAATGTACAAGTGAAGAAAGTTTCTACATGTATTTTGAGAAGTGCAAGGCCACATGGAACTGCCTATGTTTTTTTATCTGGCAGTAAGGCATGAGCCCGTTTAGTCAATTCATATGTAAATTGTGCTGAAAGGCACTATGACACACACACACGTTAATGAAATATAAATGTTAGGGCCAAATAAATAGTTTTGGTACATTCTACCTATAGATACTTACATTGTCAGATTGACCATTGAATATTACTTGTTATTTCACCATGAAAGGCCAAATGAGCCGGCTTTGTGTATCCAGCATTAATGGTCCAGATCTTTCAGTAACCACTTGGCGTGAACTGCTGAATGAACCAAACTTTACATGAGACCCAGGATTTTCCTGCCTTCTGGAACGTGTCTGTGACGGCATTTAATCTACTAAAATTTTATCTTCCCACAAAGTGTATTATTTTTCTCTATCCCACAAACAGTCTTGGAAGAGACTCAGTGCTGAAGTGTAAAACCTGTCAGTCCTCGTTGTTTAAAGAAATGAAATATGGCTATTTAATCAGTCTCACGCTGGTCTGACGGTTTATATATTACGGGAATATAATGATTTATGTTTGTTCCAAAGAAGCACTGCAATTATGTCCCTGACAATTACCCCCAGCAGATAGAGGTTAAGGCTTAGAAAATGGCTACATTTTTTTAAGTTTAATTTGTTTTTGAAGAATAAAGTTCAAGAAAAAACAAGCTGTGCCAATCCATGAAATAGTTCTTATAATTATGAAAATATGGTAAGATAACAATGTCTCAATCTAACAAAGAAAAGAATGAGTAAATTACAGAGATGCATCTTGAAGGGAAGTAATTACATTTAAAAGAGAAAAAAGAAGGAAAGATAATGTAGAAAGAAAAAGAAAGATAGGAAGGAAGAAAAATAGAGTGCAGAATAAATAAAGAGTTAAAATACAATATAATATATAACAAAATATGTTATACACAGTGGAGACAATAATTAAGAATAAGTAATAATAAGAGCTGTTATTCATAACATATGCAACTATGTCCAGTAAAGCAAGGAAGCATTAATAACAGCATTATGAGACAAGTAATTGGTAAACACTCACCACAAGTTATCACGTTCAACATTTAATTAAAGAGAGTGCAAATTATATCTGCCTAATTTGTTGATATGGCATACTAATTTCCATCAGTTTTTAATGGTAATATTGTTTGTAGACTTCCAATTGGAATTAATAACCATCAAAGCAATTCCGATTAGAAGTTCTACTAATTTACCAAGCACCATAGTATGTGACAATATACAATATACTCAACCCAATACAGCTCATCCAGCCTATCCAGTGGAAAAGATATGGAGACATCAGTTAAAACCTCAGTTCTCATCCTCAAACCAAACATCAGAGACAACTAGGCATAGCAAGCATTTACAATGCAGTAGGTCTCGCTTTTACTTGAATTGGAGCTATAGGCATTGTAAATTTATAACTGGACTTCTTTTGCCACATTATTGGTCAACCCTGCTGCATAGTTTGGTCCTTTCTGCCACATAATTCCAGTGGCCCTGCATATAACTAAAAGGCTAGTAGGCCTACTGGAACATTTTATAAACAAGGCCCTTAAAACACAAACTACTCCCAGGTTCAAAACAAACGTTTCAGCCATAAGAGAGCTTACAAATACACTGAAAGGTTTTGGTGGTGGTTCCACTGTCCTAGGACCACCACAGGCTGAGCTATGGGCAAAAATGTTTTGATAAATGAATGCCCGGCAAAGCATTATGGAGGCAGTTTCCAAGAGCTGCGAATACTGTAGAATGTTGACTGTAATTCTCAGAACAGCCCCTAGAGGACATCACAATAAAAATAGCATTTACAAGAAATAGGATCATGTAACCATATAGCTAGCCCCTAGGGGGCCTAATCGCATGAAACCAGAATGGAAGAAAAGAATGCAGTGCAAGCGTATATTTAGGCCCTAAAGGGCATAGTGCAAAACAACTTTCCAGGGCTGGCAGGCCTACTGCAACGATATAAACAAGGCCCTTAAAACATTAACTACTCTCTGTAAACAAAAGTTCCAGCCATAAGAGAGCTTAAAAAGACATTAAATGGTGAGAGGAGTTATTATTTTGGGGTGGACCCAGAGATGATGTAGACAGAAAGACCACATTGTTGTGAACGTTTTGGTGGTGGTCCCATTGTCGTAGGACGACCACAGGCTGAGTTATGGGCAAACACGTTTTATAAAAGAATACTTACAAATCACTGAGGGATGAGTTTCCGGTGTGCAGTGAATATTGTAGTATCAGCTCTCCCGCTGTGTCAGGAAAGCCGATTTGAGGATTTCTGTGTTTTTTATGTAAAGCATTTAGCAATTACAAGAGTTTTTGTGAGAGCTATGGAGCATGAAGGGGAGCCCAGCGCTGCAATACCACCAATGGAGTTTGGCTGCTGTCCTGTGCTGCTCATGCTCTGAGTGCCATGGCTGCCATGGAGCACGAAGCGGAGAGAAAAAAGAAAAAAATAGTTCACCCACACTGAAGTATATCGGCAATCATGCAATAATCCATGTAACTGGGTCAGTCTGAAGGCAGTAACAAAACCTTCCCAAGGCAGGACAAATGTAGAGCATTTACCAATGACAAAGGTTTTCTGAAAGACAAGCCAACGAACAAATGAAAGTGATGGGCGTGAAAAGCCCACAGAATACTTACAACAGGTCGAAAAGTTCTTGCGCGCTCGACTTAAAAAAGACATAAGTATATATGTAACCAAATGAGAGATACAATGCCAATAAGTATCCTGTCTAAGGAGCTTAGTTTAAATGAGTATATTGGTGTATAAAATATTCTACTGTAGAAAAAAAAAATAAGTGTGCGTTAGGCTGGCAGAAAGAGCTGAGGAATATATATCTGCCTGTTTATTTGTAGATTTTGTCCCAAACTGAGACTGACTATGTAAATTGTAGTTCGAATTCCTATAAAGCCTCGTTTTCAGATGTAGATCTGCCAAAATTGGGCATTCTGAGCAGTTTGTGGATTATTGCAGTTTTAGAAAGTATAGTGGTAGAAATCAGATTACTCTGCACCAATAGGGGAGGTTAAGGGTGTGAGTGTAATTTGAAGGATATGTTTCAGTTAATTGAATTGCTTAATCACCATAGAAATAAGATTAATGCCTATACTTTTTAATGTATTGCTTGATTTTGAAACCAGTTTTACATTACGTTATGTTATGTTATGAATCCTTTGTATGGTCACAGACTACCACCTATGGACTAGGGATAACTCGAGCAGACGCCACCACTTTTCTAGCGGATTGATTGCACCTCTACCAGCAGTGCTTTCTCTTATGAACCCCCTTAATGTTTCCCTGCAGCAATGTGCAGTGCCTAATTTGTGTCAGTGGTTGGTGGTGGTGGGCACCCATACTGACTTTTGGGCACAGGAACTTGTTTTCATCATCAGATTTTGACCCAGGACAAAAGGGATAAAAGGAGGAAAGAAGGAGGATATAAATAATAGGAAAACAGTGATAGAGACAGAAAGAAGGGATGAAAAAGAACTTGCAAGAGTGAGCTAAAGTGACAGGAAGTGAAGAAAGATTGAAGAAAGAGGCATGAGGTGAAATCAAGACAAGGGAGACTTGTTATCCTGCAATAGCGGAATTAGGCAGCACATGTAGCAGGACTCTAAGAAAACTTCTGGGCCCTGCACTTGTCTTTTATAAAATTAACCACTGGGCAGATCAAAAAAACAAACTTAGAAACTGACTATGATTTCTCGAATCTTACTCTGTTTAAGAGTCTTTCCTAAGGTGGCATAAGCCTAGTACAAAGGTCAAACCCCACTCCTCAAAGTGTTGCATAGAGCATGTCCCTGGCAGTAGTATCTGCTACGTCACAAAGCAGCTGCAGCTGGTGTATGCAGGCAGTTATCTCCTCTTCAGTGTCTGGCTCTCGATGAAGAACCTTGTTGTTGCAAGCAAACCTAGTACCTGCCAAACAGCAACAGAGAATTTGCACCTAGGCAATATTCTGATACCTCTTTCCCCGTGTGCACTTATGGAGGAAGTCTCCTTGTAAAGAGGCACCAAGGAACTTTGCATTTCCCAGTGTGACAGCCACTATTTTGCTACGCAGAACAATGAAAATGAATAAAAATACATCACACATAAAAAGTTGCCGATAATAATACATCTGAATTTAAATTAACTTATATTTGGAGACTCGCTCATTTCAACAGGTGAATGAATAAATGAATTATAATATTTATCAGTGCACATGCACCCCAAGTCTCCTTAATGCTAGGATTTTTACACTGAGATAGCACCTGCAGAACCTAACTGAAAAGATAATTCTTCAGCGACTTCCTAAAATCAATTTGGCCAACTATATTGTTCAGGCAATTCAGTAGGGGGTTTCAGATTTGAGACGCAAGATACGTCAACGTATGAACAACAGATAGACTGCTCTTTAAGCTGTGACTTAATAATGAGTGTGTAGGACATGTACCTCTCGATAGGGGAAGTGGAAGACTACACCAGAAATTAAGTGCAATTGGGGAAGATGAATGGTGCCTCGAACTAGCTTGAGTAGCATGTGCTGCAGAACAAAACAGTTGAGTATTAGGAGGGCGAAGCTTGATGAACAGGTTAAGGATGGGGACATGCAAAAAAACTAAAATATCACAAACAATATAGATAGAAAATGGAGCTAAATGCAAATATAATAATTAGCAACCACAAGAAGGGGAGAAATTAAAACAAAGCTCTGAGCAGCAAAATAACTTCTGAGTAAAAACCCAAATGTAAATGAAGTGTGGAACATGCTGGAGAGTCTACATCTAAGGAAGATCTCTAATTGACAGGCCTAACAATTTTACTGAATAATAAAGACACAAGTCTCAAGCTGTACAAATGTCACTGGTACACTCTAGCAACCAGTCAAACTAGTTTCCAATAAAATGTAGCAGAAACTTTAGTACTGTCGCTCATGTCACAGTGATCATCTACACTTGACAATCAGTGCATTACGTTAATCAAAGTACTAACAGTGTGGTTGTAGAGTAATGCACTGAGAAGCCATTTTAGTGTGCATTCATGTGGACTAATGATTTAAGCCTCGGTGGTATCAAGATCAAATTAAATGTTTGAAGGATTAAACTGACATTATGTTACAATTTAGACTCTAAACTAATAGTCTGTATTGAAATGATATTGAATTTCTGATAACTAATGTTTTAAATACATGTGCAAAAATAGAAAAATGCAATTCTGCGTTATACTGACAAATGTATTGACAGTTATTTTGTTTAAAGTTACTTTAACATGAATGCAAATTAAGAAATATTAATTCAGAATTTATAGTTTGCATATTAAAATGTGTTTTATTTGAATATATTAATGTGCAGTTTAATTCACTTGGATTAGCCTGAATGAAACCTTCTAGGCCTGTATTTTGTGACTGGGCAGAAAAGGTCAAGTCATCTTGCTAACGTGTACCTTTCTTTCAGACTATGTCCAATGAGAAAACTAGTTTGGTAATAGATGTCTATTTTTTTACACATTGAGAGTTGTAAGAATCTGACTTTAGATGTAGAACATCCTGGGCTTTGGACTAGCAATTTAAACATTTGTTTCAATCTCGTATGGAACTACACGGATGGGTGCTGTTGTCATAACAGACTTGGGAAAATCTGAAGATGTTTCAAGTTTGAGTCGTATGATCAATTTCTACTGGCCCTTCAACGTCAAATCAACTGCTTCCCTGATGTATCTGATTGCTCTGTGAACTTTAATATGTCAATCCTCAGCTGGACTTTGGACAGAAGATGAGTGTCTTTTACGAAGATGGGAAGCAAAACCCCTTTTACACTGTATGGAAGCAAAGCAGTTGCAATTGAGTGACCACTCGCTAGGAACTGTAACAGCAAAAGGGCCCTGGGAGGTTAAATGGGAGGATGTACCTGCTTTTTGCATTGCAGGGGCACTTTGGTATTACAGGAGGAGTCACAGATACTTGCACCGGCGCATCTGTCATACTGAGCATTCTGGCACTAACCGTGCACCACCATAACCTCAAGGGGACGATCCCTTTTGAGGGAATGCTTTGATTTTGTGACTGAGCCATACTACAGATGTGGGTGCCAAGGCAAAGAGGTAATCAGGAGGTGCACTCACTTTGAAAATCAGTACATCCCCCAAGGCATCCCCTTAGCAGTGCTGTTCGCACCTCTAGAGGGAACAGCACATTCGCTTTTATACGACACACTGTACCAGGCTGTGACACAGAGAGAGTGCACTACTCCTGTAATACAGATCCTAGTATAATGCCACATTGGAAAGGAGGCGGAATATCAGGAGTGTGTAAAAAAGTGCTGAATATTAGAGCAAACAATATGAACAAGATTTATTTAAAGCTAGACCACTAGAAATATGACAATTTGTAGTATTTAAATTGGAGAATATCTGCAAAAGAGGAAGAGCAACTATTAATATGAACGAAGAGGGGACATGCCTACTGATAGGAGGATACATAAATTGATGAAAAATATGAATCCTAAAGTGGATTAAGAGAGTTCATGAGAGAGGAAGATAATAGGTGTGACGAAAATGTACACTATCATATCCAGAAAGAATCTAAAATGGGTGACTATGGTTATGGACAACATATTGATTAGATTAGCTTCTTCTTGACCTTTGAATCATTTGATGATTTTCAACATCTATAACAATGGAAGGTTTATGCTGGAATTCCTTGGCCTGCAAGCGGTTTGGACTTTTATTAAGAATGTGGTCCTCCACTGGCCTAAGATCTACACTGTTGTTGTTATCAGAGAGAAGTAGATCTTGTTGACACATCCATGTATCCTATTGTTCTTCAATCATTTTTTTCTGTCTATAAGATTCACACTAGTTGTAAATACAGATTGTACCTTTTTAATTTACATTGTCTTTATTGGACACTTCCATCATTTGAACTACAAATAGTCAATCATAACATAATAGAAGTGTTTTTTTGTTTTATTGGATTATTTGTGAAGAGAGCATAATGTAACTGAGTGCAAAGGGCTTTGTGGTCGCTATCTGCTGTTGACACCACCTCCATGTCCACCACATGAAACCACATCCTGATTTAAAAAAAGATATAGTCAGTGTTACTAGAATATAGGCCTCTTCCAAAGGTGGGGTTTGCTGGGGTATCAGAGATTGTGCAGCTGTTTAACGCCCGAGCCCATGAGTTATCAAAATATCAGTTATTTGCTCCGCAGCCCTTGGCTGTTTGTGCCGGGGATCACCTATTAGCAAAGGCACACCACTTGCCTCGTCCTCTTTCACTAGTAAGAGCAAGCAAAGGTTCCCTCAGCATAACAGCTGTTTTACAGTCACCGGACACTATTTTAAAACAGGAAGGGTATAATTGATCAAGCACTAGGGACAGCTGGTCAATAGGGCCTATTTGAGAATTATCTGGGGAGGAATGAAAATAAACATTAAAATGAAAACTTGTTAGGTTCTGTGGGGGCTACCACAGGTAATTACAATGCCCAGAATGTCCTTGCAGTTAGTTGGAATAATCTTGGCACTATTGAACACATCCATTCTTAAACAAACTAGCAAGTCATCAGATACCCTGCCATGTTTGATGGTATAGCAATCGATGTGAAGGATAAATATCCTGTTATAAATATCAGTTCCATTGCTGAGGTTTCTTGCAAAAGGTTAATGTGTTGACAATCAATAAATGAATCTCATTCTGGATCATTAAGCTTAGCTCTTATCCCTGCAATGTTCCATTGCAATAATTTAATGGATTCATCTACACAAGTGCTCAGCATCTTGAGGCATTAGTCAAAGCTCCAGGATAGGTTACCTTTTCTTCAAAAGATAATAGATAAACCTGGGACAGAATTCCGCTGCCACTGGACTCCACACCTAACCTCTCCAACAATGGAGAAGAAAATGTATACAATGGACTTCTTGGACCCTTGTGGCATTGTCACAAAAGCTCTGTGGGGACTTGAGGTAGTCAGTCTACTGCAGCTAAATCACTGGGGGAAGCGAAAGGATGGGAGTTTTCACCCAGTTGAGGGTGTGCGGAATTCTGCTGATGAATACTGTTAGCTAAGGAACACAGCAAGGGCTTTACCTTTAGTCTTAAGTTTGAGCTTATGTTAGGTTTAAATCTATGCTCTAAGGAAATAAGTCCTTCTACAAGTTTGTGGTTAGCAAAGCAAACACACATATAATCAAAGAGTGTGTGATTATCAGTGTATCAGATAACGTCTAAAAGGTCTTCCCTGATTATCAGTCTACAAACTTGTATTTTGTGAAACCAGTGATTAGTTTTGTTAATCAGAGATTCATGCGTTTCTTTAGCGCCTTCTGGGAGTTTAGGGACATTTATCATGTAAATGTCAGATGGTTTAGAAAAGTTCCCCTCTAATCTAGACAGCTAGCCTTCAGAGCTTTGAGTAGACATACATGCTCTGACATGACTTACTGGTTGTGTGCCCCAGAGAGGCTGAATTTCAGCTGCAGGATTAAAGGGATGCTGTTGTTGTTCATACAGCGTATTGCGGGAGCCCAAAGACAAATTTAAGCGTGTAGTCCTGAATGGGCTATTATGTTGACTAGGCGAGTTAACTAATGATCATACGTTATCTGCTGTTTGACTAACTGGAAACACAGAGCAAGCAGATCTACTTGTATTACTGGTCTATGAAGGGATCAGTAATCTAACAGCAGCCTCCCCAGTTTGATGGGAATTCGGAGATAGATTTGTAAGTATGTTTGTCATATTATCCATTTTCACAATCGTGATTTTGGAAAGTCTGGTTATGTAGTCTTTTATACCGACTTTCTCTTCCTTAAGTAAGTTTATTTGGGTGTTGGCCGTGTTTATTGAGGGCAATGTAGGGATAAAAGTATTAGCTATGTTGGTTGACAGGACTGTGTGCGGGTCTATCCTTATCTATGCTTCCCAAAACTTTTAAACTATTATCACATTTCACCCATACAATAGAACTACTTTCTGGGGCTGGGTCTAGACTGCAGTAGTTAAAGGCACTGGGAGGTGATGGGTCAGCGTGAACTACCATGCTAGAAAGTGTTGAATTTGCAGGGCTAGGCATTTTGTTTTATTAATTATATCTCCCCTACCCTCGTTCCCACTTTTTTCCGTTTTCCTCCATTGCTAAAATGTCCTCAACCTCTTCTATCAATACATCAATTTCGTCTAACATACAATTGTCTGCTGAATGCCTCGGCTGTTTTGGGGCATTTCCTAGTTCATGCAGTGTTTCTGGAGCTTTACGTTTCCTCAAACTGAGGTGAAAACTCTAGAACACCAGGAGGAACATCTAGAAAGGGATAAAGTGCTCTTTTATTATTTTGAATTGCTGCTTCTGTCAAAGTACACAACCAGAGGAATATTAGGTCTGAACACGCTGCTCACAAGCAACAAGGAACAAAGAGCACAATGAGGCGAGGACCAGTCAAAGAAGAAAAACATAAATAATAATAAAAACTGCAATGGACAACAAATCGTAGTTATTTGAGTTTCAACTTGAGTGAGCTGGGGAAAGTGAATGCTTTAGAATATCATTGTGAGAAAGTCTCAGTGGGGTCTTATTACATTATATTCCGGTAGTAAAAGAAACAGGTGGATATTGTCTTTAAAAAGGAAAGAGCCAAGAAGGGTGGCATGGTCTATACACTTTAACTACTGCTCAGTCAGAAGTAGCCCCGCTTTCTAGATAGCTGACACCTGATAAGTAAAGCCCACACCAAAGGGTTAATTCGCTTAAGAGTGCTCAAACAAAAGTAACCCCACCTTCACAGCAACTGTGTCCTTAGAGATAAAAATTCTACACCAATGTTTGATAGCCACATTCAAATAAGTTCCCCCAAGCCCCACTTCCCCGTAAACAAAGTCCTAAAACACTTAACACAGCTGAAGCAACAGGTCCATGAATTTGAGGGAAAGTAAACACACACTAGAAGCAATGGGCCCCTCCTCCTTCTACTGCAGTCTTCAACATCCTCTCGCACTGCTGGAGCACAAGGTCTCTCCAAGGCTGCCAAGTTTATCAATGTTGGGGCCTCCTCTTCTGCCCTGCAGTGACCTGGGACTCGTAGTCCCTCCTTTGTGCTGCCAGTGAAATGTGTCCCACACTGCAGATATAATGGGAGTTCTTTATAGCGTCAAAAGGAGCTGGTACGGGCAGTTTCAAGTCCTCCCCTTCTGCCCTGCGGTGATCTGGAAATCGTAGCCCCTCCTTTGTGCTGCAGAGAAATGCGTACCACACTGTAGATGTAACGGGAGCGCTTTATAGCGCCAACAGGAGTTGGAACAGGTACGGGCAATTTAAGGCCCTCCTCACCTGTCCCATGGTGACTTGAGAATCGTAGTCCCTCCTTTGTGCTGCCAGAGAAATGCAGCCCAAGTTACTTCTCCTATGGTTCAGGTCTATCACGTCACAAATCACTAAAAACAGATGGAGTCAGTAAGCCTGGGTGAAATTTCCATTGCTTCAGCTTAATCGCATGTATTTTATTTAATGCTTGTGCCGTGAAATTCACAAAATTACGTCAATATGACACATGGCATAATTGCAGCAATACTTAAATGTGGGACCCAAAGAACAACACAAATGACAAGAACACGAGTGGCTGTTGTTTGCAGAACTTGTGGAGTTTTGCACCCATAACGGATGTGAGGACACATTTCTGTGAAATTACAGCACTAAATGCTAGATTTGCATTTTTTTTGTAATTTTGCATACTTTTAGCAAAAGCAAAGTACGCAAATTTCGCACACTCCTAGTTGTCACAGTAGATATAGTCAAACATCGAGCAACAATGGCTTTGACACGGGTGTTATTAAGAGGCCTTCACTATTTGAAGCTGCACACATGAGCTAAATTCTGGTACCTGTAGAACTGCCTTGGTAACCCCTTGCCTAAGCAGAGCAGGCGAGCACCTGGAACACAATGCCAAAGAGAGAGAGAGACATTTCTACCTAGTGTAGTTCCCACAGCTTTCCCATACCTATCCTATCAGCACCGAATAGGAGTCTGATGAGGTCCTATTTTGGTAAAAGGGGTGGATCCCCACTCCCACCCTCTCAATCAGCCTCAAATTGTCAATTGAACAGAACAGGAAGGGACAAGAATGGGAATTTCTTCTCCTGTCTTGATATACAGGTAAAAAAGTAACCCACCAATGGCAGTCTTTCACCAGCACCGAGGAGACCACAGGGCCTGTTGTGATATCTCTGTGTTTATGTGGGCCTGGCTGCTCTGTGTGTGGCATGCACCCCTTGCAGCTGTAGATTTAAGGTATTATCCATGATCCTGAACTCTCCCTGGTCCAATCTTCCTCAGGAATCTAGCCAGATCCTTACTTGTGCGTTAACAACAATATAATCATACATATGAAGGAGTCTGAACAGTTGCTGATGAACGACGTAGAAGGTTTTGCGCAGCAGCTAGTGCAACCATATGGCTCCATGTTAACAGAAGGACTTGCCTCAGTGCTTAGTTTGAGCCAGAGGTTTCGGTGCTCAGCACTGCACTTAGGCCCTCATAACAACATTGCGGTAAATCCCGTTTACCGCCGTGCAGAAGACCGCCTACACACCGCCGTGGAATTCCGCCACAGCTATTACGACCCACAGCTCAGAATCCACCAAAATCTAGACACCCACACAAGTCCGCCACACCAAAGGTCAGTGATAAACTCGCGAAAACAAAACCTCCACTGTCACGCCAACAGGAATACGCCAACACTATCACGACCCACGAATCCACGCAGCAGTCTTTCAACCACGGTATTCCATAGGCGGTACACACCGCCGTGCTCAAAATACACACACATTTACAAAACACTACCACATTGGACAATTCCAAATACACACACCTGATACACATACACACACCACTCCCACACACCCAATACAATATAAAACACACACCCACATTACCCACAAACCATTCCAACCAAAAATTTGGAAGAAGCAGAGAGACAGCAAAGCAAAGACCCCACCAGCATACAGAGGCACACAACACCATCACTTACACAATATCCATGCAAAAAACACCACACACCCCAAAACATCACCCCACACATCACAACACACACTACCTCACACATCACCCACAACACCCCATGGCACCGCAAAGACACGCCAGGTTTTCTGAGGAGGAGCTCAGGGTCATGGTGGAGGAAATCATCTGGGTAGAGCCACAGCTATTCGGAGCACAGGTGCAGCTCACCTCCATAGCTAGGAAGATGGAGCTATGGCGCAGAATCATGGACAGGGTCAACGCAGTGGGACAGCACCCAAGAACACAGGATGACATCAGGAAGAGGTGGAACGACCTACGGGGGAAGGTGCGTTTCGTGGTCTCAAGACACCACATCGTGGTTCAGAGGACTGGCGGCGGACCCCCTCCTCCTCCCCCACAACTAACAACATGGGAGGAGCAGGTCTTGGCTATACTGCATCCTGAGGGCCTCGCAGGAGTAGCTGGAGGAATGGACTCTGGTAAGTCAAAGCTTTAACTACTTCATCCCCCACCCTACCTGCATGCTATCACATACCCCCACCCTCGCCCTTACCCCCATCACTCCAACTCCTCACATATGTCCCACTATCACAAACCACACATCCCAACACCAAGCCCTGCATGCAACAACAAAGCATGGACACCCATCACCAATGCATGTCCACTACACATACCCACAAAGACCCCTAAACAATTATCACACAAGGTCCTACACAAGAATGTAAGCACTGGGGTACAGGGTCACCCACCCTTTGCACACCATGGCACCCACAGATGCAATAATCATGCCTTTACACCCCTGCAGGACCCTGACCCAACGTCACCGGACAGGAGGTTCCAGACATGTCCACTCCCCCCACAGAGGAGGCCCACAGTGATGACAGCAGCTCTGTCCAACTGGATCTAGATGACCAGCCCGGCCCATCTGGGACCTCGGGACAGTCGGTTCCCCTGACACAGTCACAGGCCACCACAGAGCCTCCCCCCTCAGGAAACACCAGCACAGCACCCACCCAGCGGGCCCATACCTCTGTCCCCAGGACACGTCAAGCAGCAGTGTGTCCACCACTACAGGGAACCCAGGCTAACTCACCACGCCACGCCACGAACAACAGGGACCTGGGGGCAGTGGCAGTGGGCACACCGTTCAGGGGACAGAGGCACAGGAAAACCGGGGAACTGGGAGGTCTGCTGTGCGACAGGGGGAGGACAGGCCCAGGGAACCCACTCTCCACGAGGCCCTCTACAACATCATGGGAGCGTACCATCATTCCCAGGAGACAATGGCAAAAGCACTGGCCAAGTTTCAGGAGACCCAATGGCTGCAGGAGGAACAGTATTTGGGGTTCAGGGAGGAACTCAAATCCATCAACACCACCCTGGGCACCATTGTAGGGGTGCTGAAGGACCTCCTGAACACCAGGAGGGACACTGTGGCACAACAAGGGGCCCCTGACACTAGGCTGGACGATGAACTGCCCACCACCTCCACCGGCGCTAGTGGACAGGAGGCACCGCCACAGGACCACGACACCAGCACGCCACCCCCTGCAGATGGAGAACCATCCTGCAAGCAGTCCCTGAGATCCAGGACAGAGAACAATGCCAAGACCCCTGCCAAGAAATGAGACCAACCTGATTGTCGTCCTTCTGTCCCACTTAGTCACCCTGTCCATCCTTAAACTACCCTAGCTCCACTTCCTCTGCCCCTTTGGACAATGCACCTGTGAGACAAATAGACTGGACTCTGCCATGGACATTCCTCCACCATCACCCCTGCCCATTTTACAACCCCCTCCACTATTTAGCACTTAAATAAACACTCTTGAATCACAAAACAATCTGGTCAGTCTGTGCTTTCGCAAATGTGTATTTGCAATAACTGAGGGAAATAGCAATGGCCATTGTATTGTCAACATACCTATGTCACACAGCTCTAGTCCATGAGGTAACATAGCAGAGGTCCCACAGTGGGACCCACATCTGTGAAATCGAAAGGGAAAGTGACAAATCAGGGTCCATACACTGGGTGAAAGTGACAGACAGATGAGAGGTAGAACAATGTTATCAGATGTAGGAGGCAGTGATGTCTTCTTACCTGTGTCTCACTGGAAGTATTGCTGGATCACGGTGTTTCTGTTGTCCTCTTCTTCTGCCTCCTCTTCTTCACTGTCCACAGGCTCCACAGCTGCCACAAGACCTCCAGCTGGACCATCCTCCTGCAAAAAAGGCACCTGTTGTTGCAAAGCCAAGTTATGCAGCATACAGCAGGCCACGATGATCTGGCACACCTTCTTTGGTGAGTAGTATAGGGAACCAACTGTCATATGGAGGCACCGGAACCTGGCCTTCAGGAGGCCGAAGGTCCTCTCTATAGCCCTCCTAGTTCGCCCATGTGCCTCATTGTAGCGTTCCTCTGCCCTTGTCCTGGGATTCCTCACTGGGGTCAGTAGCCAAGACAGGTTGGGGTACCCAGAGTCACCTGCAAATGTCGAGGGACAACTGTTAGACACATACTATCCCGTATGGACAACCCTAGACCCAGACAACAATTCACACTGTATAGGGTCCTTGTCCTCACCTAATAGCCACACATGGTGCCTCTGGAGTTGCCCCATTACATAAGGGATGCTGCTATTCCTCAGAATGTAAGCGTCATGCACTGAGTCAGGAAACTTGGCGTTCACATGGGAGATGTACTGGTCTGTCAAACACACCATCTGCACATTCATAGAATGGTAGCTCTTCCGGTTTCTGTACACCTGTTCACTCCTGTGGGGGGGTACCAAGGCCATATGTGTCCCATCAATGGCACCAATGATGTTGGGGATATGTCCCAGGGCATAGAAGTCACCTTTCACTGTAGGCAAATCCTCCACCTGAGGGAAAACGATGTAGCTGCGCATGTGTTTCAGCAGGGCAGACAACACTCTGGACAACACGTTAGAGAACATAGGCTGGGACATCCCTGATGCTATGGCCACTGTAGTTTGAAAAGACCCACTTGCCAGGAAATGGAGTACTGACAGGACCTGCACTAGAGGGGGGATTCCTCTGGGATGGCGGAGAGCTGACATCAGGTCTGGCTCCAACTGAGCACACAGTTCCTGGATTGTGGCACGATCAAGACTGTAGGTGACTATTACATGTCGCTCTACAATTGTTGACAGGTCCACCAGCGGTCTATACACCAGAGAATGCCGCAATCTCCTCACCTGCCCCAGCGGACGTGCTCTATGGATGAGAACAGCGATAAGAGGGTCAGCCAACACAGAGGTTCTAAAAAAACAACTTTATTGCACACATTTGTCAATCCGCTATGTGCCTCTCTTAGTGTGTATGCAAGGCCTAGATATGTGTGACGCATTTAAAATTAATGCCATGTGGCCCCCTGAAATGGCAGCTGCCTGACCTGAAATGTGGGACAAGGGGATATGAGGTAACTGCGCTGGCATTGTACACCGTCGCGGTGGGCGGTCGAAGACCGCGGCCCAATCCTGCATTGGTTAACATTGGACCCTATGGGTCCCAGGAGCCGATGACGATGTACGCCAGCAGTGACGGTACGCACCGCCACGGACGTGACCGTCATTTTCTCTCTGTTCACTCACTTGATATCTGATCTTCGACAGGAGAGGACCTACTTAGCAAGTGCTGCTGTGACCTCAGTCTGGAAGCGACGACGGCTCATGTGTCTGGGGAAAGTGCCCTTGCTTTCACTTCAGAGGAGTTGGAGAAACTAGTGGATGGGGTCCTCCCCCAGTACACGCAACTGTACGGTCCTCCAGACAAACAGGTGAGTACACTATGAGCATGCTGTATGGGCAATGCCTGTTTGGAGTGGTGTGGATGGTAGATGGGGGGGGGGATGAGGCGTGCATGATCCGACGGTGAGTGTATGTGCGTCAGGGCAAGATTGGGAACATGGGGCAATGACCGTGACGGTCCGGACGGTTAATGTTTTTTCCTCTGTACTATTCCTGTCGGTAAGCGTCCACCAGAAGAAGGATATTTGGCGTGCCATCGCCAAGGACGTCCGGGCCCTAGGGGTCCACCACAGACGGAGCACCCACTGCCGGAAAAGATTGGAGGACCTGCGCCACTGGAGCAAGAAGACGGTGGAGGCCCAGCTGGGGATGGCCTCCCAACATGGGAGGGGTGCCCGTCGCACCATGACCCCCCTGATGTTCCAGATCCTGGCGGTGGCGTATCCGGAGTTGGATGGGCACTTGAGGGCATCACAGCAGCCACAAGGGGGTGAGTACATTCACATCCATCTGACTCTGCGCACATTGGAGGTGTCTGGGTGGGGGAGGTGGGCTGTGGGTTCTCCTAGGCTAGGGCGAGCCTTGTAGGCAAGGACCCTTTGTGAGGAAGGCTAAGTGGCACCCCAACCCCACCAGTAGTAACAGCCATCTACACCTAGTCAGGCTCCTGTGACTTCCATGTGTACAGCAATCGGGCATAGGCCATGTACCCCATGTCCCTGTGATTATTAGGGAAATCTAAGTGCATGGCGTAGTTCAGAGGGCTGCTGTGTCTGTAGTGTCTGCCAACGGTAGTGGTATTGCATGTACTGAACATGTCTTTCTACCTTCTTCCCCCCCTTTTTGTGGTCTCCCTGTTCTTGTGTGCATTAGCATTATCAGGCGGCGGAGTTGTGCCACCGGAGCAGGAGGGAGCTGCATCCCACATGGCCCTGGAGGGCGAGACTACGGAGTCAGAATTCACCAGTGGGATGCAGGGTGAGGAGAGCTCCACGGCGGGGACTGGAGCAGAGACCAGCGACACCAACTCCTCCTCTGATGGGTGCTCCTTGCGGTGGAGGCCCCCCGCATCTACAGGTACAGCCGCCACCCCCTCTACCAGCACCACCCTCCCAGCAGCCCCTCAGCGTGTGCCCCGTGGCTGCTCACCCAGGAGGGTGGGCATCTCCTTCGCCCCAGGCACCTCAGGCCCTGCCCCAGTCAGCCCTGCTGCCCTCAGTGAGGAAGCCATTGACCTCCTCAGATCATCACTGTTGGGCAGTCTGCCATTCTGAATGCCATCCAGGGTGTAGAGAGGCAGTTGCAACAGACAAATGCATACCTGGAGGGCATTCATTCTGGCCAGGCAGTCCAACAGCGAGTATTTCAGACTCTGGCCTCAGCACTGATGGCAGCCATTGTCCCTGTGTCCAACCTTTCCCCTCCAACTTCCTCCACCCAGACCCAATCCTCTGTACCTCAGCCTATTCCAAGCACACCATCAGACCAGCATGCACACACCTCAACACACAAGGGTAGCTCTGGCAAACATAAGCACCACACATCCCACAGGCACTCACATAAGCATCATACCCATGCACACATACCAGCATCCACTGCCTCCACTGTGGTCCCCCTTCTCCACGTCTCCCTCCTCCCTCCCTGTCACGTCTTCACTCACACCTGCATGCACTACATCCTCAGCCACTACTCAATCACCAGCACGCCCATCACCAAACACTGCTCACGTGCAATCACCACCCCACTACCATTCATACATCCCCTGTGTCCTCTACCAGTGTGTCAGTGAGACCTCCTCCCAAAGTACACAAACGCAGTCACACACCCACCCAACAGCCATCCACCTCACGACAGCCTCCAGCCCATGCACCTTCACCTAAAGTCACCAAACGAACACCTCCTACAACCACTACCTCTTCCTCTACTCCCAACCCCTCCATCTACCCGTCCCAGTGTGTCTAAAAAACTTTTCCTGTCAAACCTTGACCTCTTCCCTTCACCTCCCCCACCCCTTCCGTCCCCTAGGGCCCGCCTTTCCAGGTCCCAACCCAGCACCTCAGCCACCACATCACCGGGCACAGTGGTGCCAGCAGTAACCGGGTTCTGGAGTGCGCCAAGCAGCAGGGCTGCCAGTGTCCCAAGGAGCGAGGCCAAGGACATTCCCCCACCTCCAAAACAGAAGAAGTTGCCCACATCCCGGAGGGAGAAGGGCAAAACACCTGCCACCAAGGGCTCAGCCAAGACAACAGTTGGGAGTGGCAAGAAAGCTGCACCACCATCCAAGGTGGGGAAGGGCCTGAAAAAGAAAGGCAAGTCAACGTCGCCGCCAACCTGTACGGCGGACAAGGCCGCCATCGGCACCCCCACATGCACCGCCGCCACGGGCCCCTGCCGCCAGCACCCAAGATCCTGAGCCCTCCACCAGCACCGCAGACACTGTGCCCTTCAGCAGCACCGTGGTCAGTGAGCCCGCCACCAGCACCGCCGCTCATGACACCGTCGCCAGCACCGAGGTCAGTGAGCCCCCCACCAGCACCGCCGCTCATGACACCACCGCCAGCACCGAGGTCAGTGCGCCTCCCACCAGCACCGCCGCTCATGGCACCGCCGCCAGCACCGAGGTCAGTGAGCCCCCCACCCTCACCGCCTCTCATGACACCGGCGCCAGCACCAAGGTCAGTGAGCCCCCCACCAGCACCGCTGCTCTATGACCGCCACAAGCATCGCCACTACTGAGCCCGCTGCCAGCACCGCCAGCGGCAACGCCACATCCTGAGCCAGTGGCCCTACCACAGACATGGCTGCCATCCCCAGTGGTCATTCGTACGAGGCTGGTGGTTAGTTCCAGGGGCCTGGGCAGCTTCCATGTTGCCCCACCGTCAGTGGAGTATCACATCCACTACCTTATTCCTTAGCAGGATGAAGCACTCTGGGCAAAAAGCCCCCTCCAGAACCAGTGGAGAAAGGCATCCACTACCTCAGTTCTTGGCAGGATGAAGCACTCTTGGCACAAAGACCCCTCCAGAACCAGTGGAGAATGTCATCCACTACCTCAGTCCTTGGCAGGATGAAGCATTCTGGGCACAAAGCCCCGTCCAGAACCAGTGGACTATCACATCCACTACCTCAGTCCTTGGCAGGATGAAGCACTCTGGGCACAAAGCCCTCTCCAGAACCAGTGGAGACTGTTATCCACTTGAGAGACTGTGGCTTTGCACTCCCCAGGATAAAGCAGTGGGCAAACCACCCACTGGAGAGACCTGAGAGACAGTGGCTTTGCACTCCCCAGGATCAAGCAGTGGGAAACCTCCCACTGGAGAGACTTGAGAGACTGTGGCTTTGCACTCCCCAAGATAAAGCAGTGGGCAAACCACGCACTGGAGAGACTTGAGAGACTGTGGCTTTGCACTCCCGGGATACATCAATGGGCATAGAGCCCCCTTGTGGAGCTGGAGTTGTGCACTCATCCGGCTGAGGTGCCCCCCCTTCCCTTCCCCCTGAGGTGCCTGTTTTATTTCGATCTGATGCCCCTGCAGTGTTCTCTCCGTTTCAATCGGGTATCTTGTGTGGGCCTCGCCCATGCATTTTGGGCCCAGTGGTCCACGGACTATATAGGTGCAGTACCTGGACTTGAAGTCTTGGTGTACATATTTGTTTACAGTGTATATAAAATTTTGAGTAATGGATTTTTCTTGATTACATTAGTTACGATCATTTCATTTTGTCCTTGCGTTCTTTTATGGGGAGTTGGGGGGGGGAAATGTAATGTTTCAGCATGTATTTGTGTGTGTGTTGTTGTGGGTGAGGGTGTTGCGTGTGTGTGTCACTCTCTTTTCCCTCCCCCTTCCCCTGTGTTGTAGGTGCAGTACTCACCGTGGTCGTCGCCGCCGTCGGTCGTGCTCCTGGTAGAGGAGCAGGAAGACAATTGCAGGGAGTATTTGGAGTTCTGGCTCCATGGCGTCCTGGTGGGGTGTGTGGAGGTTTTCCCTTCCAAGTCCTGTTTCTGCTGTGTTTTTGTTCGCGTTGAATCCGCCCCCGGAAAAGGTGACGGATTGGCCTGTCATAATACCGTGGGCAGTACATTGTCTTCCGCCTGTCTGTTGGCAGTGACCGCCATGCTGTTTGTTTGTACCGCCGTGGCGGTCGGAGTGTTAAAGTGGCTGTCTTTGTTGGCGGTTTCCGCCATAGTCGTGATTCAATTATTTTTTCCGCCGGCCTGTTACCGGTATTACCGCTGCTTTAACACCGACCGCCAGGGTTGTAATGAGGGCCTTAATTACCAACACTGCCACTTATGACCGACTGACAAATGGTGCTGTTTGCCTAATTTAGAGACAAGCACAACGACAGTTGTTTATTAATTCAATATACATTACCAATGATTAATACCTGCCTCCCAGGCCACTCTTATAGCGTTGGAGGCCTGGAATAGTCTGTTTTGTCACACTTATTTGAGTGTGATGGTTAGAGGTTGGCTTTCTACTGTCATTGGTAGTGCTGACAGGGACAATGGGTTGCGCTAATGTCAGTTGCCTCCTCACGAAGACCCTGGAACTTACTTTACAAATTAAGCACTGCCTTGCCTGCAATCCTGAGCTCTTTTAGGAAATAATTTAAACATGCTGTGTTTATCAACTTGGCTCAATGGACCTAAAAGTGACACTATTTGTCTCAAATTGCATTTATTTTTTAAGGGAAAGCACAAGCCTAAATATTGGAGGCCTGCTGATGTGTAGCCATTTGGTTGACCTTTTAAAGTCAAACTCGCACAGCTAAGATCGGTGATAGCTGAACACACTTAGACACATTTGTACAATCCCGCGGGTAGTGACAGGATGTATTGTACTATTGCTTGAATCATACTTCCTTTTTTCCTTTAGCAGTGAGATCAGCGACTGAACATACTCCTGTCTTAATACTGTTAGGTATTTACATCTCTAATTAGTAGAGTCACTGGATGTATGCAGTTCTGCAGCATTTTCTGCATAATTATGAATTTATTACATTTGAATCATTATCTACCACCTACTGCCTAATTTGTAGAATTCAACAAAAAAACAAGGTCTAGCTCAAACTGACAGTAAGTTACTAAAAACACGCCAGGTGTTGCACAATCAGAGATCCTCTGCAGAGGGCAACTGGTCATCTTTCAGTTGTTGGCGGACATATTCAGGTTTTAGACTGCTACTAATGAGTTTAATCTGTTCTCTACACAATGGTAACACGTCTTAAATTAATAAAATAGGAGAATGTATTGCACTGTGACGCACAATGCATATGTTCCTACTGCATACGTTAGTCTACCAAAATTTTATCCTCTACTGCAGCATAATTCTAGTGGCCTTACCTACGAGAAAGGAGTCTTTTAGTCTCCTGCTGTGACCAAGCCACCAGGGACTCCTCATCCAACTTCATTGTCAGCTTAAACCCTTCTGTGCCTTGGACTAGGTGATCTCGTCCAAGGCACCGGTTCCCCCATGGGCCCCCCACCCACACCCCCCGGTCGTGGAAGGAAGGGGAATCCCTTCCCCTTCCACCGACAACCCCCCCAACCCCCCTCGTGATGTCAGCGCGCGCATTTCTCTTCCGATCACGTGGAGGAGGCGGGAGAGGCTTCAAAGGGAAGGAAATGAATTTCCTTACCTTTGAAGTCTATCTCAGCGTTTCAAAAGCCGGATTGTAAAGCAATCTGCCTTTTGAAACGCCCACTAGACACCAGGGATTTTATTTTTATTTTTATTTGGAAATTGGAATAAGGGAGCGACCCCTTGGGCAAGGGTCGCTCCCGGGGGGGGGGGGGGGGCATATTTTTTCTGGCCTATTCTTATGAAGCCAATCTTCCCCCAAGGGGGATAGAAACCACTAGACACCAGGGAGGTTTTTTTTTCTTCGTGGATTTCACGCAAGGGGAGCGACCCCTTAGGGAAGAGTCGTTCCCCTGAGGGGCAAATTTATTTTAGGCCGTGTCTGCCCACCTGGGCGGCAGATCAGCCTATTTTAATTAGGCCGATCTGCCCCCAAGGGGGGCAGAAACCACTAGGCACAGGGGATTTTTTTTTTTTTGTTTTACAGATGGTGAGCGACCCCTTAGGCAAGGGTCGCTCCCCTGGAGGGGCATATTGTATTTAAGCCATTTCTGCCGCCTTTGGGGGCAGATCGGCCGATTTTAGGTCAATCTGCCCCCAAAGGGGGCAGAAACCACTAGGCACCGGGGTTTTTTTTTTTTGCGCCAATGTCACGCAAGAGGAGCGACCCCGTAGGCAAGGGTCGCTCCTGGGGGGGGGTTAGGTGGATGGGTGGTCAAATTTATTTTGGCCCATTACGACCCCCCCTGGGGACAGATCGGCCTATTGTTATTAGGCCGATCAGCCCTCAGGGGGGCAGACACCTCTATGCGCCAGGGCAAATTTTTTTTGTGTGTTTTTTTTTTGTTTGTTTTTTTAGAGATGGGGAGTGACCCATTGGGCAAGGGTCGCTCCCCTGGGGGGCAAACTGTATTTAGACCATTTCTGCCCCACTTGGGGGCAGATCAGCCGATTTTAGGTCAATCTGCCCCCAAGGGGGCAGAAACAATTAGGCACTGGGGATTTTTTTTGTTTTACAGATGGTGACCGAAACCTTAGGCAAGGGTCGCTCCCCTGGGGGGCAAACTGTATTTAGACCATTTCTGCCCCCCTTGGGGGCAGATCAGATGATTTTAGGTCAATCTGCCCCCAAGGGGGGCAGAAACCACTAGGCACAGGGGATTTTTTTTGTTTTGTTTTACAGATGGTGAGCGACCCCTTAGGCAAGGGTCACTCCCCTGGAGGGGCATATTGTATTTAGGCCATTTCTGCCGCCTTTGGGGGCAGATCGGCCGATTTTAGGTCAATCTGCCCCCAAGGGGGCAGAAACAACTAGGCACTGGGGATTTTTTTTTGCGCCAATGTCACGCAAGGGGAGCGACCCCGTAGGCAAGGGTCGTTCCCGGGGGGGTTAGGGGGGTGGGGGGCAAATTTATTTTAGGCCATTTCTGCGATCGGCCTATTGTTATTAGGCCGATCTGCCCCCAGGGGGTCAGACACCTCTAGGCGCCAGGGCTAATTTTTTTTTTGTGTGTTTTTTTTGTTTGTTTTTTTTAGAGATGGGGAGCGACCCATTAGGCAAGGGTCGCTCCCCTGGGGGGCAAATTGTATTTAGACCCCGTAGGCAAGGGTCGCTCCCGGGGGTGGTTAGGAGGGTCGGGGGCAAATTTATTTTAGCCCATTTCTGCCCCCCCAGGGGGCAGATTGGCCCATTGTTATTAGGCCGGTCTGCCCCAAAGGGGGGCAGAAACCTCTAGGCGCCAGAGCTAAAAAAAAAATTGTGTTTTTTTTTTTTTTGTTTGTTTTTTTTTAGATGGGGAGCGACCCATTAGGCGAGGGTCGCTCCCCTGGGGGGCAAATTGTATTTAGACATTTCTGCCCCATTGGCCGATTTTAGGTCAATCTGCCCCCAAGGGGGCAGAAACAACTAGGCACTGGGGATTTTTTTTTGTGCCAATGTCATGCAAGGGGAGCGACCCCGTAGGCAAGGGTCGCTCCCGGGGGGGGGGGGGGGGTGGCTGGGTGGGGGGGCAAATTAATTTTAGGCCATTTCTGCCCCCCCTGAAAAAAACGAAATTTTCACTGTATTTTGTCTAATTTCTTGGCCTCCTTCAGGGGAACCCACACAGTCTGGGTACCTTTAGAATCCCTAGGATGTTGGGGAAAAAAGACGCAAATTTGGCGTGGGTAGCTTATGTGGACAAAAAGTTATGAGGGCCTAAGCGAGAACTATTCCAAATAGGCAAAAAAAGGCCTGGCACCGGAGGGGGGAAAAGGCCTGGCAGCGAAGGGGTTAACTGAACCAGGCTGGTAAACATAGAAACCAGATGAGTAATGATTAACGAGTATGGATATCTGCCGTCTTTACTCTGCCCCTGGTTCACCGCCAGTTGCTAATGCTTGGCTTACTGTTCATCAGATAGAGTGTCTTGAATAAACACATGTGCAGTGAAGCAGAAGATCTTCCTAAGCTGCAGCCTTTAACAGCGGGAGGCAGAGTGGATAATGCACAGGCTTGCAGAACTCCAACAGATTCAATATGATAGCTTCAATTTTCTGAGAGCCTAAGCAGACATCGGGACTTTCAGCCTTCAACTCACGCAATAAAGAGCTCCGAAATCAAGGCCCGCATTTATGCACTCATTCAAGTGGCGTGCCTCACTCTCAGCTGTACAATATGGCCGCACAATTTTAATTTATTGACATAGATTTGAAATCGAGATCTTCTCGCGCTGTAGCTTCAAAATCCGTTAAGTGCATGGAAAAGGTTCTATATGCCACAACTGTTATCGAGCTGCGCACAAGCAGCACACCTGCGGGTGCACGCACAGATCCTTTATTTTCACAAGTAGTAGTGCCACGGCAGCTTTTTTTTAAACACACGGTTAACCTGTTGAGCGACTGCACTAGCGCTTGCATGAATGGGTGAACGAATGGGTTAGCAAAATCATTTTTAAAGCAAAAACCACAGACAAAATCGCGTTTTCGTGCTTAAGGCACTCTAGACACACTGGGGGCTCGGGGGGAGCAGAGGGCTTGCCCGGTCTCCCCCCGGGCTTTTCGGGCCGGAGTGGTACAGGCCACTGATGAGTTGGGGATTGGTAGTCTGTGCAGGAAGGGGCGGGTTGTTGGTGTGAGGATAAAAGACAGGGGCAGGGTGTGGGCGGCCTCTTTGGCCGTCGTCACACCCAGTAGGCGTGTTTGTCTTCGTGCTGTGGAGATTATAGGCTTGTTGGTAGGCGTTTTTTGCTTGTTGGAAGGCGTTTTAGGGTGGAGCCATTATTAATATTGAATTGTCACTAGAGTGGGGGAGTGTTTCTTATTGTGGTTTATTGGGATCGAGAACTGAGTAAAGTTGTGCAGGCCCTGAAGGTGTTGAGGGCAGGGAAGATTTGATTAGAGAGGGCATTCTGGAAGAAGCATGGGTGGGTTTAAAAAGACCTAAGAGGTTGTCAGCTGAAGGAGTTAGCGCTGCGGTAGCAGCTTGTTTCTCGCCGCAAGTAAAGCTTAAGAAATTTAAAACTAAAAGCGCGGAGGGTCGGAGAGTTACGCGCTCACCTTTTGGGCCCCAGGAGGTGTTGGGGGGGCCGGGTTCGAGATCGGAAGAAGTGGTTCCTCGTAGACGAGGAATGGGCCATTTTCTCCGGCGTTCGGGAGTCTCCCTGGCGAGGAGGGGGGCGGCGGGAGGGAGGGGGGCGGGCCGCGTGGGCGCGGTGACACAGGGAGAGAGGCAGGGGGCGCGGCTCTGCAGCGAGCGCATGACGAGAAATCTGCGTGGTCGGAGGGCGGGAAAACAAGCCCAATTGCCGCGCAACAACGCGATTGAACGCGAGGCGGCCATTTTAGAGGAGAGATCCTTAGGGGGCGTAGTCAAAATGGCGGCGCCTACGGAAAAGGGCAATTCGGGGGCAATGTTATCGGTTAAAAGGGTTTTGGCAGAAGGACAGAAGGCGGAGGAGGGCAGGGAAAGGGAAGAAGACGTCATTGTGATATCTGACGAGGAGCCAGAGGGACAGGAAAGTTTTCGTTTGGGGGAAAGTGTTATGGATGAGCAGGAGGTGAATTTTTTGAAGACAGATGCTGGGGCAGATGGTTTGAAGGAGTCCAGTTTGGTGAGGTGTTCAAGCGTAAGGAGTTTTGAAGAAAATTTTGGAGCACGGAATGTTGTGCATGTAGGTGACCAGGTGGATTTGGTGGATCAGGAAGGTGTATTGGTAACAGGTTTGGTTTATGGTCAGGTAGGTAGGGGTGTCAATAGGGAGACGGGTAAGGTTTTGCTGGATAGGTGAAATCCAGCTTTGCAAGAGGTTAGCGCTGGGTGTGACACTCCTCGGTTTCCGGGCAGACCGGGGAGTTTGGCGGTGCATCAGGATGCTAGGCGGCATGCTGGTGGGCAGAGTTTGCCGGTTAAGGCCAGGGCGCTTTTGGTACACCGGAAAGAAGGGAGGGTAAATTCCGGAGCGGTTTACCCGACGACGAGGGAAGCAGGTGTACGTTGTTCGCTGGGTCACAGTGCGGGCTCAATTTTGGATGACGAGCAGCCTTCCACCAGCTGGGGCGCTGGTGCAGGTTTCGACATGCAAGAAGAGACTCTGCTTGATTATGAAGAGGACGAGGAAGAACAAAATGTAAGGGTAGCGGTACCGGTGTAGCAGTCAGCGGTTCCAGAGGTGGTCCAGGGCGATCGCTCTGGAACTCGTCGCAAGGTTACAGCTGGGAATTTACCTAGAGGTGAGATTGGGTTGGGGATGGGTCGAAATGTTTGCGGCTATGGGAGGGAAGTATGTGGTTCGGGTGGGGTTGACGCTTCTGTGCAGGTGGATTGCAGTACTGATAATGGGGCAGGTAAGTCGGTAGTCACGGGGGAGGTGCGGAAAGAGGATGAGTCAAAAGTCTTGCAGGAGGCGGTTAAGGAAAGGGGTGTAATAAGTGCGGATTCTTCGGGGAAAGGTAAGAAATTGCCTTACATGGGAGTGGCGATGCCTTTGGGGGCGCATCTCACTCAGAATTTAAAAGATAAAATTTGGAAAGGTGAATTTGTGGATGTGTTTAAACTATTGCATAGAGAGGTGCAAGCAAAAGAAGGGTCAAAGGAAGAGGAATGGGAGCTGGCTCGGAGGCCTAAGGTGCCTACAAATATTGAAAAAAGCTTTTTTGATATATGCAAGTGTCTATTGTGAGAAGTACGTGGATTCGTGTGTTGCTTTGTTTAAATATATGGTGGTGCGGCGGGCCCAAATGGATTATGGGGGTTTTGGGTGGTTTAGATATGACGAGGAATTTCGTGCAAGAAAGGCGATGGATCCCTCCAAGGTTTGGGGGAAAATAGATAATGAGTTGTGGATGCAGTGGTTAAGGACAGCCAGGTATGCTCCTACTACGCACACTGCAAGTGGCTTGCCGGTGCAATATAAGCCCTTTCAGGGGCGTCCCACCCAATTTCGGGTGGGTTTTGGGCAGCGAGGGCAGTTTCAAGGGAATGGGTCTTGCTGGGCGTTTAACAGCAGTTTCTGCAATAGGCAGCCCTGTAGATTTCGGCATGACTGCTCCCATTGTGGAGGCAGGCACCCAGCGTTTCAGTGTCTTGGAGGCATGCACTGGGGATGGCAAGGACAGCAAAGTAGAGGTGGTGACAGGGGCAGAGGCCAAAGTCAGCATGTTGTTGGAAAAGGGCCCTACGCCTATTAAGTTTGAGATTATTTCAGATTGGCTACGTTGGTATCCTCGAAGGGACGAAGCAAAGGTTTTGTGGAGTGGTTTTGTTGAAGGTTTCCGTTTATGCTATCAAGGTCCTAGAGTGCGAAGGTGGGCCAATAATTTGAAATCGGCGAGGGCATATCCGGAGGTGGTTCAGGAAAAATTGGACAAGGAATTGGAATTGGGAAGGATTTTGGGCCCATTTTTGGAGTGGCCTTTGGCCAACTTGACTATTTCGCCCCTAGGAGTGGTTCCAAAGAAACAGACAGGTGAATTTAGGCTGATACATCATCTGTCCTGGCCAGCGGGGTGTTCGGTCAATGATTTTATCGCTTTTGAGGATTCTGTTGTGCATTATGCATCAGTGGATGAAGCTGTTGCCTTGGTGAGGATGTGTGGGCATGGGGCAGAGATGGCAAAAGCGGAAGTAAAATCAGCGTTTCGGTTATTGCCTTTCACCCGAGGATTTTTCTTTGTTGGGGATTCAGTTCGGGGGTGCGATTTATGTGGATCGCATGCTTCCAATGGGTTGTTCGGTTTCTTGTTCCTTGTTTGAAATGTTCAGTACGTTTTTGCAGTGGTGTTTTCAGTACAAGAGAGGGGACAGGTTGGCGACACATTACTTAGATGATTTTTTCTTTGTGGGGGCGGCAGGGACAGGTTCATGTGGCAGGACTTTGTTGGATTTTTGAGGATTTGATGTCTGAATTTGGGGTTCCACTGGCAAAGGAGAAGACGGAGGGACCTCTGACATGTATTAGCTTTCTTGGCATTGAGTTGGTTTCTTTGAGAATGGAGGTGAGGTTACCTCAGGACAAAGTGAGGCAGTTGATTTTGCTTTTGGAAGACACGGTGAAAAGACATAAGCTGGAGTTGCGGCGAGCTCAAGAATTATTAGGACATTTGTATTTCGCCTGTAAGGTGGTCAGAGTGGGCAGAGCCTTTTGTAGGAGACTTGGTTTTGCAATAAGGGGTGCGACGTTACCGCATCATCACATTCGGATTAAGGCTCAGGTGAGGGAGGATTTGAGAATGTGTATTTGTTTTTTGCAGGATTTTAATGGAGTTCCCATGTTGGTTGATGATTCGGATTGGTTTTGGCAGGTTGAGTTGTTTTCGGATGCATCTGGTGCCCACGGTTTTGGGCTGTTTTGGGATGGTCATTGGATGGCGGAGGCTTGGCCAGCCAGATGGAAAGAAGCGAGGCATAGCATTGCCTTTTTGGAATTTTTTCCTTTAGTTGTGGCTCTGGTAGTATGGGGTTCTCATTTGGCCAATCGGAATGTGGTGTTTAATGTGGACAATCAGACTGTGGTAGCCTTGGTGAATTCACAAAAGGCGAAGGATGTTACAGTGTTGAAATTGCTGCGTATTTTCTTGTTGAATTGCTTAAAATCCAATGTTAGGTTCAAGGCTAAGTACATCCCTGGAATCAATAATGATATTGCTGATGCCCTATCTCGTTTTCAGTGGCAGAGGTTCAGTGGTCTAGCACCGGGAGCAGATATGGAGAAGACGCTGGTTCCGGGGGAGTTGTGGGTTTTAGGAGATTAAGAATGTTGGAGCTGGTACAGCGGTCTATAGCCCCGTCTACAAGGAAGAGTTATGGTCAGGCATGGTTGGAATTCTTGGAAGTGGGAGCTGTGGAATTGGTTGGGGGGGATGACGTCGTCATTAGGAGACGGGATATGGCGGTTCGGTTCATTATGCATCTGATTGTTAAAGGTTTATCTGCTGTTACAATTGCAGGTAAGTTGGCGGGAATATCATTTTACGGTAAGTATTTTTGGGGTTATGATCCAGTGGAAGGGGAAATTTGCAGGCGGATCTTAGCGGATTGGGCCAGGTCAGGAGGTGCAAGGTGGGATAGAAGAAGGCCAATCACGTCCCAGTTATTGCGGGACATTTTACGGGCACTGGGAGTTGTCTGCTTTTCAGAATGGGAGGTGGGTTTGTTATCTTTATGCATGGCTTGGCTCTTTCATGGAGCGTTTCGTATTTCAGAGTTGTTAGGTTTAAAAGGGAGGGATGGTTTATTACGTTCTAATGTACAGGTAAGTGGAGGAGAGGTTGTTGTGTGGTTGGGAAAAACAAAAGGGGATCAGTTGGGCAGGGGTCAGGAGGTTGTTTTACGGCGTACAGGCTCTCAAGATTGTCCAGTTAGGTCGTGGTTCATATTTGCAGGTAAGTTGCCGGAGTCTGCAAAGTTTGTATTTTTACATCAAGATGGTTCTTCATTATCGGCATCTCAGGTTTTGGCGGTTTTGAAAATGTGCTTGAGGCGGTTGGGTTTGGATCCAGGATTATACGGGACTCATTCGTTTAGGATCGGCGCGGCAACAGAAGCCAGGAGAATGGGGAGGAGTGATCAATTGATCCAAAACTTGGGTAGGTGGAGGTCACAGTGTTTTAAACGTATATTAGAGCAGATAAATGATCATAGGTGATCTTTCATTGGTAAAGGGTTTCTTTTCAAAATTGTTCTTTTGCTTCTTTTAACTATCTGCTCTTTTCCTCCTGTTCTAGCTGTCAGTTTCGGGTGCTTTTCTTTGGGGTGGGTTATAGCGGGGGGTGTGACATACTTTAACATCTTTTTTGCTTCATAGGTTGTGTTGGGGGTCCAGATGGAGCATGTACGGTGTGGATCGTCGGGCACTCATTCATTCGCTGGGCGGAGAAGCAGGCTGCGACGAGGCATTTTGGTCGACAATTGGGTTTGGATGGTGTGAGGGTTAAAGTTAGTTGGGTGGGTAGGAGTGGGATGAGGTGGGGAGAGCTTTTATATGTTCTTTCACAAAGGATTCGGCAAGGTGTTTGCCCGGATTTATTGGTCATTCATCTTGGCGAAAATGATTTGGTTCCCCTTTCGGGTATAGGTTTACGGAAGGCAATGAAGTTAGAATTACTACGCATTCAGGAGAAGTGGTCAGGGACACACATTGTCTGGACGGGACTGGTACCTCATTCCTTTCAAGGCATAGAGAAGCAACGAAAGAAGGTGAATAGGGAAATGAGGTCTTTTTGTCGAGTTCAAGGTTTTTTCTGTGTTGAGGCATGACAATATTAGCGGTTCAGATGTAGGTTTTTTCCGTCAGGATGGGGTTCATTTATCCTTTTTGGGTAATGAGATTTATTTGTTTGAGTTACGAATGATGATTGCGGACCTGTTGGGGGTTAAGCTATGGGATAGATAGAAGAGGTCGGGTGGGGCAGGAAAACGCCTACTGGGTTTTCCTGTGTGGCGGGGGGTTTATGGTCAAGAAGCATTTCGGGTGGGGAAAGGGATCGATATAAAAATCAGTGGACAGGGAATTTACACAAGGCAAGGGGAATTTTAGAAGGGATGGGTAAGGGGTAGGTCAGGTCAAGGTGGTAGGCATAAGGGGTAGGTTGAATGGGTTCTTTAGAGGGAGGGGGAGGGGATAGGAGGAAGTTATGTATTAGTGAGGTTATGTAGTTTTGTAAGGCTTTATGCCAAGGTGTTTATATATTGCCAGACCTGTTCTATTAAAGCGGCCTTTTACCCCTCAACAACGAGTTTGTGGTTTGTTCACTCTTCGGGCCCGATGGGGGCTCGGGGGGAGCAGAGGGCTTGCCCGGTCTCCCCCCGGGCTTTTCGGGCCGGAGTGGTACAGGCCACTGATGAGTTGGGGATTGGTAGTCTGTGCAGGAAGGGGCGGGTTGTTGGTGTGAGGATAAAAGACAGGGGCAGGGTGTGGGCGGCCTCTTTGGCCGTCGTCACACCCAGTAGGCGTGTTTGTCTTCGTGCCCGCCCGCCCTCCCTTGCATTGATTCTTTGTTTTCGTACCCCTTTTTTGTTTGCTGTTTTGTGGCTGGAGGTGATTTGCATTTAGTGAGGCGTTGTAGGTTGGGCATTAATAAGTTTTAGCTTTGACAGGACAGGTCTGGGTTTGTTTTTGGTTAATGGTTCATTAGATGTGTTTGTATGTTAAAGGGGGAGTTGGGGTGGGTTTTATTATTTTTGCTGCTGGTAGTCAGGTCTGGCTGCGGGGGGTTTATGGTCAAGAAGCATTTCGGGTGGGGAAAGGGATCGATATAAAAATCAGTGGACAGGGAATTTACACAAGGCAAGGGGAATTTTAGAAGGGATGGGTAAGGGGTAGGTCAGGTCAAGGTGGTAGGCATAAGGGGTAGGTTGAATGGGTTCTTTAGAGGGAGGGGGAGGGGACAGGAGGAAGTTATGTATTAGTGAGGTTATGTAGTTTTGTAAGGCTTTATGCCAAGGTGTTTATATATTGCCAGACCTGTTCTATTAAAGCGGCCTTTTACCCCTCAACAACGAGTTTGTGGTTTGTTCACTCTTCGGGCCCGAGGATCAAAGAAGCATTGCATGTTCATGTTCGAGTGCGACTGCCCGTCCTTGATAGCTGCACAACTCTGGTCAGTAGTAAGTAGCTGTTAGTGAGTGAGAGTGCATTCGGTAGTGTGTGACTTCTAGTCTCCAAAGGGTGTGAGTGTTGGTGGTGGAGTGAGACTGCTGCTCTATGAGGGGCATCAGGGCGCTATCAGTAGCCAACGTATGCAAGACTGTGAAGGGTGGAAGAGTACTTTTAGATGTCTGTGGCTCCTTGTCCGGGAGGGATGTAAATGGTGTTAGTAGTGAGTGACTGCTGATTTATGAGAGGAGATAGTGCCCGTGGAGCCATGTGGCTGCTCGTCTGTGAGGGGATCTGTAGTTTTGGTGTTTCACTTTTCCCCATAAAAGCATTTATGGGTCCCCTCGATCCTTTCATAAATATGTGGCTGAAGACATAGTGCGCCTTTATTTAACAATGAACACATCTCACTCTTGAATCAAAGCTGCAGCATTCTTAAACGGAGCTCTCTTAATCCAGTTGGGAGCCTTCACGGTCTGCTTCCTGTGATGGGGCTGCCCAGAGCTTCAGTGGGGTATTAATGACCCGGGATGTCAAATTACTTACTTTCGAGAACGCTTATGCCGTGACCATTGGTAAGAGTCCCCCCCCACCCCCCCATACTGGTTTGCATACAGATAACTACACCCGCCCCCCACACACGTTACGTGCATTACTAGTTGTGTTTACAGTCATGATCAAGCTCTTGTTACATCTGTTAATGGAGTCCCGTCGTCCTCTCGTTGCACCCTTTAGTGCTCTCAGACACTCATCTTCTGCACCGGGGCTCTGCCTCCAGTCTCACCTGAACAGGTTTCCAGCAGTTTCTAGAAGCAGCTCTCCCTCAATGATGTAGGAGCAGGCCACCGACCTCAAAGGACTCCTGCTCCCCTGCGAGCGCATTACATGAGCAGTAAAGTGGCCGTCATGCACGGGGTGAATGTGTGATACAGAGAGCATGGAAGCATCATCCTACCCGTTTGCTGAAAAACAGGCAGACATGCATGCAATGAGCGCCAAACCTGCACACTAGGTTAACCAGCATACTACAGCATTAAACAAATGTTAACACTCTGCAAAGTACATAATAACACTTGAAAAATCAATGTCTAGTCAGCAGTTTTTACTTCTAAGAAGAAAAAGTAGACATTTTATTCACATGGAACTAAATACTGAATATAAAAAGCATGTATTTATTCATTTATTTTTAGGATATTTATTGACAGCGTACTGTTCCTCTAAATGAGTATCCAGGAGGGCGCACCCGATGTACTTAATAAGATCTAAGGATTAAAGGTTTAATGCCTTTCCTGAAGGTCAGTTAGTGTTGGATATTAATGATGATCAGAGGAATTTTACTTTAGATAAGGGGGGCCTCTACCCTAATAGCACAGCTGCTCCATCTAGAAACTTTTGTTAGCTGTAACACATAAGTGCTTTGAAACTGTAGCGAAGGGTTCAATGAGGAGAATACGTCTTGAATTTGTCCATCAAAAAATCTGAGTCATGGCCAGGACTTAAATAAAATATGGTTAGGTGTTAGGAGCCTATGGAGTTGATGGCGGTAACGGGACATTGAGTCAAATTTCTTCAAGTTGCAAATGACTCTTATTAGAGAATTTTGTATTCTTTGTAATTGAACAATGTTTTTTTAGGGAGACCAATGTATACTGGGGTTACATAATCTAATCAATGCATTAGCCTGTGTAATTTTGTCTAATAAAGAAAGAAAGAAAAGATATGACCCTTCTAAGAAGCCTGATTTGATGATGGCAGATTTGCATGACTTTGGTTATTTGAGCATCCGTGTTCAAATTGGAGTCAAGTATAATGCCTCAGTGGCAGATAGGGATCTTTGAATGTGGTGAGGCATCATAATATATTATATGAGGCTCATAAGCAAATTAAAACAGACTTTTTAAAATTAGTTTATTTAGTATTTGCCTAACAAGTGCCTTTTACACATATCAAATTGCAACCAAACCCACGCAGTGAGTTTATGGTACATGATGGAGAAGCTAAGTTGAGAGTCATAACCACAGAGAAAAGTCAAACAGCAGTAAATCGGAAGGGTATCATCATTTAGCAAACTGCAGAAGGATGGTATAATCAAGATCCAGTAATAATCAAACCAAGGATATAACCAACAGAGAAGATAGATCAGTCAGCAAAATAAGATAAGTAATTGCTCACTGTATGGTTGCACTCAGGCCACGGTACTTTATGTCTGATTTCGAGTTCATTTCCTGATGTCCTGTGCTGAGCCCATGCATGGAGCTCTAACTGCCACTTTCATATTCTCAGAGTGCAGTAAATTGCAACATCTCTCTTGCTATGGCAGTAGCTAGATCAATGAACCGACATGAGGTCTACTTTAGGTCTCTGAAATAAACCCAATAAGCAGGTTTTTGTTCATATGAATATTGTTTGCCGGTTTCATCCGCCAGAAATCATATCACTTCTGCATTGAGGGTGCCAATTGTGGTGTCGTGAATATTAATAATAGACCTTTTTAGCTCCTGAAGGACTCCATAGAGCTGTGACGTGTTAGAACGTGGTGAAGTGAATGCATGTTTAAAATGTTGAATTTGCGGTTACATGCAGACGAATAAGGGTATGTACTACATAGGTCCGTGTGTGGCGTATTAATTGTCGGGTACCAAGGCTGGGGACGACGCTACAAGTGACAATACAATAGGAGATACATAACTTGAAGATTGACAGTGCTCTCCCAGATAGTTTGTCATAGCTCAATCAAACTGCTTGTATGTGCCTTTCGTCAAAGTGAAAATTCAACGCTGGATGTATATAGAGTCAAAGCACAACTCCAGCGGGTGTGGAGCATTTGAAGATCACTGAGAAGTCTACGCATCACTGGTCTATAACTTACTGCAAAGTCATAACGAAAGGTACCACGCTACTATGCAATAAAAAGCTATACAGTGAATGGAGAGATAACACTAAAGGCAGCCCCATCAGATACAGAAAAGAGCTCTAGCTGACAGAACAATTGATAACAAAGCACACTGTCATTACAATTAAAAGAGCCTCAACAGAAGAACTCTACAATCTCAGCAGCAGGCAAGGAGACCCAAGAAGAAGCAGAAGGGTTGTGCTTACAGAGCCGTCAATCCCTGAAAAGGCGAGAGGCACCGTGAAATGGTGTTATTCCAATGGAGACCAAGAAAGAGGCCACATTCTCCACATTTCTAAAAGATGACCCAGAAGTCAGCACGTCACAGGGCTTAACTGATGGTATGAATGGAACAGGTCCTGATGGATGGCAGATGAAGCTGGAGAGACCTCTGATATCAATGTCAGTAAGTCCCACAGATGGTTGTAAGGCTGCCATCTTCCTGAAACCACCACCATCATTTGAGAAGCCAAATAGCAAAATATTAGCAATAGAGAGAATGCATGGATAGAGACATTTGATGATTTCATTGATGCACTAGAAGAAACAGATAACATAACGATTATCAAGTACCTGAAGAATCTTGCAGGTGATGGTGTAAAAGAAGTCATAAAGAAAACGCAATGAGCTGATGAAACTACATACTGTTGAATTTGAATCTCAAGTTACACTCATCAAACACAGTAGATTCAATAAATGTAATGGTGAAGAAGCAAAACGTCTGAGTTATTGACGGATGCCTGTCAGATTCATTCAAACGATGAATGGTGAGAGAAACTCTTAGTCTGGAGCGAGTTCTCATGGATGCCAGAGCTGAAGAGCGTGCTGATCCACAAGTTGCTGACATGGAGGCCGGAGGTGCCCAAAGTGAGTGAGTCATGAACATGAAAAGCACCCAGAAACACAAAGCTAAAGGACACTAGGGGCCAGATGTAGCAAACGTTTGCGACTCGCAAACGGGCCGATTCGCAATTTGCGACAGTGCAAAATCGGAAATGGGATGCAAAAAGCCCATTTCCGACTCGCAAAAAGCGATGGGACCCGTTTGCGAGTCGCATCCGTTGCGACCCCATTTTGCGACCCGCAAATTGCAAGTCGCAATTTGCGAGTCGCAAACCTTATGCAATTGCAACTCGCAAATTGCGACTAGTCGCAAAAAGCCCAGTTTGCATGTCCCATTTAGGGGCCACAGACAGGAGAAGATATATAGAACCAGGCAGACTCTTTTTCAGCAAACTGAAGAGGAGATCTATGACAAATACCGCCTTAGCAGCGCAGCCATTCTAGAATTAATAGATTTACTGAAACCACAGCTAGAACACAAGACTCTGCGTGGCTGCGCCATCCCTACGCATGTGCAAGTGCTATGCGCACTGCACCTCTTGGCCTCAGGGAGCTATCAGGGGGTCATTGCCGTGGCAGGTGGGGTATCCCAAAGTGCAGTGTCAAGGTTCCTCAGGGCATTCCTAGATGCCTTAGTCACACACATGTCTCACTTCATATACTTACCAAGGAATGAGGCAGAAATTAACAGCACCAAGCTGGACTTTTACCGCATTGTCCACTTTCCTCATGTCATAGGGTGTGTAGATGGGACACACATTCAAATATGCCCCCCTGCTAATCTGGAACACATTTTCCGCAACAGGAAGTGTACCCACTCACTCAACATACAGGTTGTTTGTGATGCCCATTATGTCATCACGGACATCGTAGCTAAGTTTCCTGGCAGTACCCATGACTCATACATTTTTAGGCATAGTGGGATACATCAACGCCTGGAACGTGGGGAATTTGGAGACGGTTACCTCCTAGGTAGAGCCACAGACACTTGCAGACATACACACAGGTCACTGTGCACGACAATCTGGACTTCCTAACCGTGTACTTTTGTGCCCAACAGGTGACAGTGCATATGCTCTCAGGCCTTGGATCATGACTCCGTTTTTAACACCCAGAACTGAATCAGAGAGGCAATACAACAGTGCGCATAAGAGGACCAGGAACCTGATCGAGCGCACCTTCGGACTGCTGAAGGCAAGATTCAGATGCCTCCACCGCAGTGGAGGCGCCCTCCAATACACCCCCATTACCGCTTTCAAAATTGTGGTCGCATGCGCCATCCTCCACAACATAGCCACCCGACGTGGGCTACCTCTCACCCCTGCAGACACAGATCCTGATGATAAAGAGCAAGAACAACCACATCGCCATCATGGGGATAGGAGTCTAGCTAATCAAGGCAGACTGAGACGAGACCACATTGCAACGCAATATTTTGGACGGTACGTGTCAACTCCCACCATACTCACCTATTAACCATTTGTTAAGTGGAACAAAAATAACTGTTTTATTAATGTCATGAAGAAACTATATACAAGTTGAAATTGTCCATGGGCAGGAAAATGCCAACCAGTCATGTGGCACATTAATGCCATGTGCCACATGAATCTGTCCTGGCTGTTATCTATGATCTCCTGCCCCTCCTGCCAGCCTGGCTGGTCCCTGCTGCGTCCATGGTGCTGTGCCTACCACTCCTCAGCACCCTACTGTGAGTGGCAGAGACACTGCTCACTGTTGAGCCCTCCTCCCAGGTGTATTTGTTAACTTCCTGGCTGTGATGTCATCATCATGTGCCAGGAAGTGTTTCCAGGGTGTTCTGGTATGCTTTCTGGAGTGTTCTGCTGCATCTGCAAGCAATTTTGAAGGTATTCGCAATTTGCGACACCCACTCGCTAATTGCGAGTTCGTTTTTTGCACACTCGCAAACAGCGACCTCGCAAACTGCGGACTCGCACACAGCGTTGCGAGTCCGGCTGCGAGTCGCAAAATCGGATCGCTTTTTTTTCTGGCATTCCAATTTGCGACTCGCATTTTGCGAGTCGCATCAACTCGCAAAATGCGAGTCGCAATTTTTATTTTTGCTACATCTGGCCCTAGGTGATGTTTCCAAAGAAAAAGTAGTGTTTCAAACGCAGATTGTCTTTTCTACACAAAGGTAAATTTCCCACTTTTGGACATATATGCAAAGGCTGTGTTAATGAGAATGATTTTGTAATGGTTTATAAGATGAAGGAAAAAATAAGGGCATATTTATACCCTGTTTGTGCTGAATGAGCGTCATTTTTTTTTTTACGCTAAATCAGCGCAAACTTAACTCCATATTTATATTTTGGAGCTAGACATGTCTAGCGCCAAAATATTGGAGTTAAAGTAATTTTTTGCCTGTGGAAAGCTACCATGCGTCAATGAGATGCAAGGTAGGTGTTCCTGGACTAAAAATGACTCAAAGGCCCAAGCACCTTATTTATCCTCCTGTACAAAAATTATGCATAGGAGGGAGGCGGGCCTAAATAATGGCGCCAAACAGGAGCTGAAGTAGGCATCATACTTTCATGGAAAATTTTGTGAAGATTCATCAAACGTCACCAAAGTTATTATCAAGTCAAAAAAACGCTTTTTCTATAAAAACTAGGTCCTAACTATAACTACCTAGTGGCGATTATAGTTACGACCATGTTTCCATAGAAAAAGCGTTTTTTGAGCTGCCTATATCTTTGGCACTGTTTGAGGAATCATCACAAAATGTTCCCAAAAAACTGTCCCAGTGATTCTTGTTGCATCCAGGAATTTTCAGGGTGATCCGTCAAGTGGGGTCGAGAAAAATGGGGCTCAAAAAACATTGTGTTACCCATGTTAATTCCCATAGGACCTATCAACATGTCTATAGCCCGAACCACTGGACAGAACTACACCAAATTTGGCAGAAAGCTAGCTGCCGGTACGCAGATTGTGCTTTTTGTTATTTGGTGTAAATCTATTCAGTGGTTTAGGAAATGTTTAAAGGCAAATAAATTTGTATATCTCTGGCTGCAAATATTTCACAATCAATGTGCGAAATTCACACATTTTTGTGAATATGCGTGCGAAAAGAAGCGTTGCAATTGGCTGACCACAACCTGACTAGACAGTTGTGACCACCATTTTATTTCACGGGACACAGTCCCCAGGGTTGAAAATTCAAATTGAAAGTGGCAGAAGAGGACAGGGTGAAGATACCCTGACCCAGGGGTGTGATACAGGTGTGTTTTAGGGGCAAATTTAATATAATTGTGCATCACGATATTTGTGATAATTCGTTAATTATTTGCTAAATATTTGCAATTATGGAAAAATTTGAAAGAAAAGCCAGACTCATTCATATACTAATTCATTCACTCATACATGCACTCAGAAGCTCAGGTGCCCATTTACCCACGACTCAGACACTCGTACACCCACTCAGACCCACTTATAGACTGACACACCCACTTTCAGACTCACTCAGACACTCACGCACCCACTCACACATCCACTGACAGAGACAGGCCCTGTGGCCAACCTGCGCTGGGTCGGCCAAAGGGTTGGGCAGTTATAAGGGCTTGGCTGCAAGGTCTGGCTGCAAGGCCAGTCCTTGCGACCAACCCCCACTGCCCTCGGCCAAAGGCCGTGGTGCACGGCGGGTTTGGAATAAGGTATAGTAATTAAAATTAATTTATGTTAAAAAAACATAGAAATTCACTGAAAAAAACAAAGGCTACAGGGACATTAAAGCTAGGTTCTGAATTTACTTGTAAAAAAACATAGAAATTCAGAAGTTATAGTTGAGCTCTTTCAAGTAACTATAACTCATGCCCTAAGGTATATATAACTCACGCCTTCGCCTTGCGCAGCTAATTACTCCACTGTTTATGTCATTGATGAGATCTTTATGACATCTTTGATATCACTGCCCATTTGCAATAACATTATTGATAAGAAAACTGTGCATGGCATGGGCGCAAGTTATAGTTATCTTAAGGATCAAGTTATAGTTACTTGCAAGAATTCTAGCTATAGCTGCTGAATTGGTATGGTTTTGGGTTTTGTATCAGTAAATTTGGAACTACACTATAATGCCCCTGTATATATATCTCCCAAACACGAAAAGCCCAGGCACCAGTCCATGTTAAAATCCAAGCATTTAATAGCATTTCTGAGCAGCAAGACAAAAAATCCTGACTCGTTTCGGCAACAGCATGCCTTGTTCACAGGTAAGTAAGAGCATGTGTGAATGAGCCAGTGCTTTTTAAATACACAGTCATGTGACTTCAATAACCAAACTCCAACTCCCATAATGCACAGTTCCATATAAATAACTTCCTGAGCTGGAGCGCTTAATTTCCATATAACTGCAATAGCGTTACAAGCATTTAATATCATTTCTGATTTTAACATGGACTGGTGCCTGGGCTTTTCTTGTTTTAGGAGATATTTTCTGTGGGATGCTTCGTCCCAGTAATCCAGGCCGCCCTGCGGAGTCTGTGGACCCTTACGGAGCAGGAGGTGACAATATATATATATATATATATATATATATTTATATATACCAACTCGATGCTCCAAGAGTGGGTCCGATACCCATGGGGAGTGGAGCGTAAGCTGGAGGAGCACACCGACAAAGTAATGAACCACAGTTCACAAGTAAAGATGCTCACTCAGGCTGCAGGTGAAAAGAAAGTTGACTCTGGAAACTGAAGAGTTTCAGCCGACTCCGCAGCCGTGATCACATGACTGAATACACCGAATGAAATACCATCCTTCCTCACCGAAAGAACCCAGAAAGTCCACCTCCCTCCCTTCCACTCCACAGCCACCAAGATCATCTGCGGAGTCCCCCAAGTGTCTTCCCTCAGCCCCACCCTTTTTAACATTTACATGGTCCCGCTCGCCAACATCCTCCGTCCACACGGAATCGCCCTCATATCCTACGCAGACGACACCCAGCTCATCATCTCCCTCACCCAAAACCCTACCACCTCCAAAACAAACCTCCACACTGGACTCCTTGACACCGCTAAATGGATGACAGCGAACCACCTCAAGCTAAACTCCAACAAAACCGAAATCATAATTTTCGACCCCAACAAAACTATATGGGACGACTCCTGGTGGCCCACCGCCCTAGGATCCCCACCAACACCCGCAAACCACGCACGCAACCTCAGCATCATCCTAGACCCTTCCCTCTCCATGACCCATCAAATCAATGCCATCACCGCCTCCTGTTTCAACACCCTCCGCATGCTACGAAAAAACTTCAAATGGATTCCCATAGAGACCAGAAAGACCGTCATCCATGCACTCATCAGCAGCAGGCTAGACTACGGAAACGCCCTCCATACCGGCACCACATTCAAGCTCAAGCCAAAACTCCAGAGGATCCAGAACGCAGCCGCCCGCCTCATACTGGACCTCCCACGCCAGGAACACATCTCCTCACACCTCAGATCCCTCCACTGGCTTCCGATTGACAAGAGGATCACCTTCAAAATCCTCATCCATGCAAAAAGTCACTCCACAACACTGGACCAACCTACCTCAACGAAAGAGTGAACTTCCACAATCCCACTCGCCACCTCCCCTCCGCCGACCATGCACTCGCCACAGTCTCCCACATCCAAAGCGCCACCACTGGAGGCAGATCCTTCTCCTATCTCGCCCCCAAAACCTGGAACTCCCTCCCCACCAACCTCCGCAAGACTCAGAGCCTCCTGCTAGAAAACACCTCAAGACATGGCTTTTCGAACAGTAATCGGCCTCCCCCCATTAACCCCTCCCAGCACCTTGAGAGCCTTACGGGTGAGTAGCGCGCTCTATAAATCTTTAGATTGATTGATTGATGATGAAACAACATAAAGAAAGGACAAAATACAAAATGTGTGCGTGGGTTCCATCTTCCACTGGGGAAAACAAGTACAAATCTAATACATCATCCCTCTAGTACATGTATATCCCCTATTTGCAAAGCATGTAAATCAGACATGATCATTTCTCACATAAGTAACTAACATCAGTAACATTTCATCGTCTCTAAACCAAACTCAGAAATGTTTTACAAGCACATGAGCTCCGTAATCACAGAAAAAAATCTGTATCTAAGTCCATATCAAGGATCAGTAAAAAATTGATAGTGGGACCTGTGTGAATCTATGCGCGGTGATAGGGGAAAAACATTCCATGATGCCAGGGTACCTGCATTGCAGGTAGCATTGTTTTTGTGAAGAAAGGGGTACCTTCCTGCTCAAAAATAATCCTCTAAGGCATTTTCCTCCTTCTAGGTGTGCTGCAGAATGATGCACACTTAGAAAGAGGAAACAATGAAGCTGCAGAATGGTGCACACTTAGAAAGAGGAAACAATGAGGAGAAATGAAAATATTTCTCCTCGCTGCGTCTCCACTGGGAAAGCGGAGCATTTTGATGCATTCCCAGATTTACCAGTGTTGGTAAATCTGGGAATGCGTCAAAATTCATGAATGGATGCATGAGAACAACCATGTTCCATCCATGAAACACCTTCCCAGGGCAGAGTAACGCAAGGCAGAAACTTGCGCTGTCTTGAGTTACTCTAGATTTACCAAGCATTGCAGAGCCATGCAAGGTGGCCTTGACTTGCTTCGTAAGTCTGCCTTAGGGATTGCGTTGTCCTTGTGACACCCTGCATGACGCAAGGGCAACGTAATCCCTTGATAAACATGACCAAAAGTATGTAAAGGTGGTATTTGTGTCCTTGATATTTTTTTGGCGCTATTTTTGTTGCCGATATTGTTGCTGGTGATATTTGATCATATAACCCTTCAATCCTAAACTGTCACCTATATCAGACAGCCCTTAGTAGAGGCAAATATTGTGCTTTAACAAGAAGCTATTAACATAACATAAACCAGCAGAAACTCTGTGATTCTCTTACTTTGTTTACCTATTCAAAGTTGCTTATGTATAAACAGTGCCCTGCAGAAGTGCATTACTTGTGAACCAGGGTGTACGTGTGAACTAGTATCAGCTTGAAATAATAGGAGGCAACTACGGATGAACGCAACAGTATTTTTAACTGTTTTTCTCCTAAATCAGTTGTTTTGTGCAAGGAATTATATAATGCAGTACTCATAGGCGCTGGAAGTAGGAATGTGAGGGTGCTGTCACACCCCCTAAATTGCCACACACCCTAAATATCCATGCTGGAGTTCAGAAGATGAATGAGCAATAAAGATGTATCAAAATGTTGTTTTATTTTGTCTCATTTGCTGTGCATTTTTAAACAGAGGTCAAATATAAGGCTTTGTCTTATGCAAAATTTGCTGTTTATTCTTTTCCTTTTATTTCTCAGACTGCAATTTTTTTTAAAGTGAACCATGAGCTATATGACAATCTGGTATACATTGAGGGTAAAAGGAAAGGCCATAGGATGTATGTCATTTCCTAACACTCAATAAAATTGAAATACCTGTAATGAACTGTACAAGTATGTCCCTTTTTAGGAAAGCACACAATCAATCAATCAATCAGGAATTTGTAAAGAGCACTACTCACCCGTGAGGGTCTCAAGGCGCTGAGGAGGGGAGGGGGAGAAGGCGGTGTGGGGAGGTACTGCTACTGCTCGAACAGCCAGGTCTTGAGAAGTTTCCTGAAGGTAAGGAGGTCTTTGGTCTGGCGCAGGTGGGTGGGAAGAGTCTTCCAGGTTTTGGCGGCGAGAATGATCTACCGCCGGTTGTAGTTCCGCGGACGAATGGGACGGTTGCGAGGTCGGCGGAGCAGAGATGCCGGGTCAGGTTGTAGAAGGAGAGTCGTCTGTTGAGGTATTCTGGTCCGGTGTTGTGCAGTGCTTTGTGAGCGTAGGTGAGGAGTTTGGAGGTGATTCTCTTGTTGACTGGGAGCCAGTGCAGGTTTTTCAGGTGGTCTGTGATGTGGCAGTGGTGGGGGATGTCAGGATGAGGTGTGCGGAGGCGTTCTGGATGCGTTGTAGCCTCTTCTGGAGTTTGGCTGTGGTTTCTGCGTAGAGGGCATTGCCGTAGTCCAGCTTGCTGCATACGAGGGCTTGGGTGACTCTTCTTCTTGTTTCTGTGGGTATCCATTTGTAGATCTTTCGGAGCATGCAGAGGGTGTTGAAGGAGGAGGAGATGGCGTTGACTTGCTGGGTCATGGATAGTGAGGGGTCCCTAGGTTGGGTGCGTGGTCGGTGGTAGTCGGAGCGGTTCCGAGAGTAGCAGGCCACCAGGAGTCATCCCAAGCACCTGGATACCCTCGTGGGTGATTAGTGAACTGTACAAATTAACAATACACACCATAACATAATTTAAAGCAGCTTTGTTTTGTAAGTGTGAAGTGTGATGGGAACAAGGGATTAATCTAAACAAATTAAGGCACTTTACTCAGTGATGGGCAAATGACGAACACTTGTGGAAACCCTAGACACTCTTTCATTTCTGCTCAATATAGTTTTATCAGTAAGACTGCATGCTTGAGCAAATTTAGTGGCCATTTCAATAGAAAATGTGCTGTTAGTAAATGACAGTGCGCTACTATACCATGCTTTAACAATATATTTGCAACAGCGTGTTCCAAAATGCATTACTGACTGCATAGTACACTCTTACCACTCTCTTGCTCAATGGGAGTGGCTCATTTGCTTCACTACCCCTTTGTGTGATGCTTGGATTTTTCACAAGCCCTCTGACTTTGGTGATGTATCGTTGATAGCAGCACTCCAATTCTGCAAAATGTTCCACGCAATTGACAGAGCTGCTATCTCTGATGGCTTTTGCTGGACATTCATTTTTTCCATTTCCTTTCGGCACAGAAATAAAATTCTACATAGGTTCTATACTAGTCAGTGCTTTAAATGGGCCGGTACTGTCCGGTACTGAGTACCGGCACTTTTTTATTTTGAGAGGGTGAGTACCGGCACATCTCAGGAAAAACGTAATACTTTTAATTGGAGAGTACCGGCACTTCTCGGAAACAAGCAGGTACTCTGGCACAGAGTACCGGCACTTTATTTTTTCAATTTCAAGCACTGATACTAGTTCAGGGTGAACAAAAAGCCAGCCCTAACAGAAATATAAAAAACATTTGTGCCACTTCCTCCCTCTCTTTCCATCCATTCGTCCATCCATCTATTCTCTGCCTCTTTCTATCATCTCCCTTCTGCTGCTCTTTCTATAATTTTTGCTCTTTTCTCTCTTTCTTGAAGACCCTTCCATGCTTGCTGCAGTTAACCTCCAGAGTACAAAGTGTAGCTCTTGATGAGTCAAACAAGCACTGGCAAAGCCAATATAGTTCCTATTTCCCCTATGCAAGACTTATTGGCGTTGTCAATGTTTTTCAAAAATATTGCATAGTAGTGTGGACTGCTGTGCAACATGACTCAAAGTAAAAAGAAACTAAGTGCTATGGCATGATCAGTGTTGACTGTATCATAGTGTTTTTAGTTTACTTCTAATCATGTTGCACAGCAGGCCTTGTACATGTTTTTAAAAATGTTGCACAGGAGCACTGTGAAACATGACTCAAAGTAAATAAAAACAAAGCGCTGTGCTATGGCAAGTGTTCGCTGCTTCATAGCGCTTTGTTTATATTTACTTTAAGACATGTTGGACAGCAGCCCATGACGCTGTGCAATATGTTTTAAAACTGCAAGTCTGATTGGAGGATAGTAAGCAACCTATTCCTTGGGAAGAGGATGTCATTTTATGGCCAGAGCTGCTGACTGTGGAACTGGGGAACAAGATTTGAGGCTTTGTGTCAGCTCAACATCCTGTGATTCTTGGCAAGTCACTTAGGGGGTCATTATGAACATGACGTTCTGGGCCGCCATGCCGGAGGTGGCAGCATGGAGGTCCAGACTGCATAAAATGGGAGTAGCAAAACTGCCACTGGCGTAACTCCACCACCTACAGGCTTATGCCGCCAGGCAGCCTGGCGATGTCAGAGTTCCATATCCGACAGGGCAGCCCTGCAAGCAGCACTGCCCGCCGGATAATGTACCTGATTCCACCAGCCTTACCCTGGTGGTTCACCCTGCCAGGGAAAGGCTGGCGGAATGGTTGCCTCGGGCCCCCATGCACAGCCCCGTCGCGTATGTCACTGCCCAATATACGGGCAGTGGTATGCGCGACGGGTGCTGCTGCACCCCCTGCACTGCTACATTGCCGCCGGCTCCACAATGTACAGGACCTGCATTCCGCTAGGCCGGCTGGCGGAGACAGTGTTTCCACCCGCCGGCACAGCAGAATGATCATTATGTGGCCGGCGGGGTCTTCAACACGCTGGCCGTCTTAATGAGGGCGTTAATCTCCAAGTGCCTAAAAACTAAAATGAATGTGTCCTTAAGTAATAAAACAAAAAACAAATGTCCTAGCATAATGGAAAAGTGCTTATGTAAAGCGCACCAATACCTCTGAGTCAAGTCAGCACTATATAAACACTGAAAATGGAGGAGGGTGGGAAACAAAGGTGATGTGATGAGTCGATAAAGAAAACGGCAGGGATGTGGGTGCAAAAAAGAAAAAATAAGAGCTCCTGAAGGAGCCTGTAGCCAGTGGAAGGACACTGGCCTCAGGAAGCAATACTTGGCCCATGTTCCATGGCAGAGATGAAGACTGAAGACCAGGAGGAAGCAGGATGCAAGGAGGTGGCGCCGACCAACAGAAATAAAGGAAATGAGAGTGACGTGGGAGTCAACCATTGGTAAGTAAAGGTAAGTAATGAGTGGGCTCTAGGCCCCTTTTAAGTGTTTTTTTCTAAGAACTATAGTTTTCACTGTCAGCGTATGCCCGCTGTAGGTGAAACCTAGAAACAGCTGCCAGTGCCTCTTGCCCCCAGGGAAATTCCCAATGAGTAAGTGGCTTCTCTGGCCCTGTGCTGAGTACAGAAAATTACGCTTTCCTTTACAAAGTATAACAAGAAGATTCTCCTTCATTACCTTCACACAAGCACTACGGAGAATTAAAATTTTCATGATATACTAGCTAATGTATATTTTGTATGTCCAAAATAACATACATGACTTTTAAAGTAAACCATGGATGGCTTTGGCTTGTGATAACCAGAAGCAGTGAAACTGCCAGGAAAACCATCAGCTATAGTCACTTTAAAATGAATTCCTACTTGTAGTGTTCTGTCAAAATTAATGGGTTTCCCCTGCATATAACGTTACACTTGGCTAATCTATATTATTTCGTATTTGGCAACAATACAGATGGCAATAAAATCACTTTATTAAGACTCAAAAATCTGATATGAATACTTGGCGTGTTTGTGGCGGACCAAACATGCTACTTATCCATAAACTAGACTACCAGAGCAGAGACAGCCTTTGTACCAATTAACTATTCAAGACACAACACACAATAAGATTACTGGAAGCAGTGTTTGGCTGACTATGCATTTATTTTGCACTGACCTGAAAAAGAAAACTTTATTTAACATCTTTCCTCAGCATGTCTAGGGCCTGCCAGCTAATCGTTCTTTGTTTAAAACCAATTGAGGGATAGAATTACAAATTCTAATCGGCAAGGGCCTGCGGGACAACTGAAAGGACCTGAGTTTTATTTTTCTTGGCTGGTTCTGAGAAGCCTTCTTGGTCTGTGTAGTTTCCCACCCCACGTCGAGTTGGAAAGATACGGCAAGTCAAAAAGGCTCCTGAAACGGCTGATTATGGAAGGAATTTGTGGTGGTGCTAGTAATGGGGGTAATTTTAAACTTTTAATTGTCATGGTCTGAACCACTTCACTCTGTAATTTAATAGGTTCAGGGACAATGCAATATTTTTTTACCATAGTATACAATACAAGAGCTACCCAACATGCCCGATAGGAACCTGGTCTGTATTCCACAGAATGGTTCACTAGCAACATATTTCAATATTCATTACCATTTTTCAGACATTGTAAATTGCACAGTGTGAGGTCAAAATACGATTGCAAAAATTGTATTACCCTCTTGATAATCCAATGATTTTAATAACTCTCAATGGTTGTATTAACACAGTTGTTTGTAATATTATACATATAAAAGAACCAGATGTGTGTTTAGGGGCCCTAGTGTTCACACAAACCAAATGAACAAAAACAAATGACTATAGTGAGTAGAATAAAAAATAAACAACATAAACAACAGTATGCTGGGCATCACAATAAGTCTGCAGCCACCGCATTTTGGACCAGATGTAGCATTTTCCTATTTTGCGAATTGGAAATTGCGAGTCAGTGCGACTCGCAATTTCTGATTTGCAAAATCGGATGCAGTACGGTGTCTGAGACACCGACTGCGAGTCGCTATGGGGTCGCAAAGACCCACCTCATTATTATTAATGAGGTGGGTCGCATTTTGCGACCCCATAGCGAGTCCCTGCACTCACAGGGATGGTGGCCTGCTGAAGTCAGCAGACCTCCATGTCTGTGACAGCTTTTTACATCAAGCAGTTTTTTTTATTTATTTTGCAGCCCCGTTTCCTTAAAGGAAAACGAGTTGCAAAATAAAAAAAATAACAAAACCATTTGGTTTCGGTTTTTCAGAGTAGGCAGTGGTCCATTGGATTCTGGAAAAACCTTTTTGGCAACATTCACAAAGGGGAACAGGTCCCATGGGGACCCCTTCCTTTTTGCGAATGGGTTACCACCAGTGTGACACTGGTGGTAACTGCGAATTGCTTTGCGACCGCATTCGCGGTCACAAAGCAATTTAGCATAGCGCTGCGATGCGAGTCGCAAATAGGAAGGGGACACCCCTTCCTATCTGCGAGTCGCATTCACAATTTGCGAGTCGGTACTGACTCGCAAATTGTGAATGAGCATCGCATTCAGCATTTTGCATGGCGCAAACTGCGATTTTCGCAGTTTGCACCATGCAAAATGCATGCTACATCTGGCCCTTTATCATTTAATGCGGAATGGCCTTTGTTTGTGGTGATGTTAATGAAGTTTTGACCTTGTCTAAGACAGAAAGGTCATCATAAAGACTGGGATAGTAATGGTACACTTAAGTGGGCAAGAGAACGTCCTTTAGTGGGTAAAAAGCATGTCAAATTAGTGCAAGGTCTCAGAAAGAGAATTTAAAAAACAACAAAAAAAACAAAAGAAAAGTTACCAACAAATTCCAGTAACAAGCTCAGGGAGTGGGGCTCCAGCTACAGTGGGATGTGTGCACAGTGCGTCCAGGTCTCAAAATGCAGCTGATTCCTGCCAGGGATTAAGAACAAGCTGGCAGCCTTAACCTAACACTAGTTCCTCTGTATCTACTATAGAGACCCATTGTCCCCTGCTATGGATTACACCGAGCAGACAATCGGTTAAGACACTAATGCTTTCATCCCTAGATTACTGAAGATGGAGACCTGTGGAGAGAGGGGACCAAGCCCAGAAGTGCCTGTGGAGTCCAGGAGGAGTAGGAGATACTACTCACCCAGAGGTACCTTTTGGAATTAGTAAATGAAGAAGGAAGACAGGTCAGCACTGCAGCACAGAAGCTGGAGAAGAGTTCCTGATGCATGCAAAAGGTGTCCCATGCTGGAAGCTGGATTGCAGATCGGTGTTGGTGAAGGATTTCCACCAACAAGCCTTGGCAAAGGCAAAATTCGCAGTTGAAGGAAAAGAGGTGCTGCGGGGGACCAGCAAGGCCCAGGAGGACTCAACCTAGGAGGGGGAGTTACAGAGGACTCTCTGCATCACAGAGATTCCACAGGAGCAGAGGCAGGAGAGGGACACAGGAGTCACAGAAGGAGCCCACGCTGCACTTCAAATGTGGATCCCACACCGCAGGAGAACCACTCAGGAGGCTGTGCTTTGCAGGATGGGGTGCTGGGGGCTGGAGCTACAAGAAACCTGACGATCCCTTGGAGGAGATGCAAACAAGCCTTGGCAGCTGCAAAAGACGTGCTGCACAGGGATACTGTCCTGCATGGGAAGGCAAAGGCTTTCCTCCCCTAAAGCTGGACAGCTGGCAGAGAGGACCAAGAGGACAACTTCAGACCACCACCTATGATGCAGGATCCACGCAGCTCAGCAGGAGAGGGGATCCAAGCAGCTGGTCGTCACTTGTCATACGTGCCTGCGGTTGCACGGGAGTGACTCCAAGGGAGATTCCTTCTTCTTCTTGTGCAGGCTGAAGATTTGCAGTCTTCTGAGGATGCACAGTGAGGAAATTGTTGCAAAGCTGGCAGGAGCCCTGGAAACAATGTTGCTGAAGAGTCTTTTCTTCTTGGAAGCAGCTTGTAGGGTCCTGGAGGTTCCAGTCGCAGTTCCGGAGGCCAGAAGCCGAAGTGAAGGTTGCAGAGTAGTCCTGCTGGAATCTTGCAAGCCGAATCTGAGGACCCACCCATGAGAGAGACCCTAAGTAGCCGTGAAAGGGTGATTGGTTACCTAAGAAGGTAAGCACCTATCAGGAGGGGGCTCTGACATCACCTGCCTGGACACTCAGATGTTCCCAGAGTTCCCTACCAACCTTCGAAACAAGATGGGAGAACCCAGGGACCCTCTGGAAGAGCTGTTGGCACTACCCCTGGGGTGGTGATGGACAGGGGAGTGGTCACTCCCCTTTCCGATGTCCAGTTTTGCGTCAGAGCAGGGACTGGGGATCCCTGAACCGGTGTGGACTGGTTTATACACAGAGACCAAATGTGCCCTTCAAAGCAAACCAGTGGCTTGGGGAGGTTTCCCTCCCAAGCCAGTCACACCTATTTACAAAGGGAGAGGGTGTTACCTCCCTCTCCCAAAGGAAATCCTTTGTTCTGCCTTCCAAGGCTTGATCAGATCAAGCAGCAGGAGGGCAGAAACCTGTGGTGGCAACAGCTGGGCTGCCCGGAAAACCCTGTAAGACTGGAGGTAGCAGTGCTGGGGGTCCTCTAAGGTGCCCCCAGAGTGCATGGAATTATACTACCAATACTTGCAACAGTATTGTGGTATGATTCTGACATGTTTGATATCAAACATGCCCAGGTTCGGAGTTAACATTATGTAGCTGGACATAGGTAGTGAGCTATGTCCAGTACACGCGTAAATTGGCAACCCCACACTCACAAAGTCCAGGAAAATGGATCAGGAGTTTGTGTGGATACCTCTGCTAGTGCAGGGGTGCCCTCACACACAGGTACCTGCACCCTGCCCTCTGGGCTCAGAGGGACTACCATAGGGGTGACTTGTAGTGACCTGGTGTAGTGACCTTAGTGAAAATGGGTGCATGCACCTGTTTCACGCAGGCTGCAATGGTAGGCCTGCAGAACCCTTTGCAGGGGCTCCCTATGGGCGGCAGAATAACTGCTCAAGCCCATAGGGGTTCCCTGGGTTCCTGTGTACCGTATACTAGGGACTTACATGGGCGGACCAGTATGCCAATTGTGGGAATAAAAAGTTACCAGCAACCAAATTTAGAGGAGAAAGCACGGTCTCTGGGGTCCTTGTTAGCAGGATCCCAGTGAACACAGTTAAACACACTGACAAACAAGCAAAAAGTGGGTGCAACCACGCTAGAAAGAGGCTACTTTCCTATACGTTTGGCCTAAGACTCTGAAATACCGCAGAAATGTATGGACACACTTGGTTAATTTATTGTCTGCAGTGCGGTGTTGGTCAATACCAGAAGATTCCTTGAGTGTGTGAGCTGTTGGTTGCTATTAGGTGAATCCTGAGTGCACAGCTATAATCTGTATCAACCGGAGTGAGATTTGTGGGTCAAATCTTTCTTACGTATATGCGAAAGACACAGTTGGAAGTGTAGCCATACAACTTTCAAAGCGTTTGAGCCCTACCCATAGTGAGCAGACAGGTTTGTTTTTTGTGCTCACAATATTTGCATTTAGGGGTATGCATGAGAGGTGTATGAGATGGCTCTGAAGTGAGTCGCAGAGTGAAGTGAGTGTGAATTTATTTGGTCCGTGCTGGTATTGGTAGATTAGTGAGAAGGGCCATGCTCAAATTGGTGTACACGACTGTGCTGCTATAGGTTGAAGACAGCTTGTAAAAAGGATTGTGGGATTGAAAAGTATTTCCTAGATTCGTAGAATGTATGTGTGTGCATTACATTTTTATGAAAATGACGTTTTTCAAAGCTTTAAGGAGTGTGTTGAGAGATGTTTTATTCCAGTTGGAGAGGGTGAACATACTCCACCTAAGGGTATACCAGCATTTGAAGTAATGGAGGAAGGATGAGTTTCAGCATGACTATGGGTAAACAAATGATGCGAAATCACAGAGAAGGAAAGAAACTTAGCATTTCCCAGTTACGGATCTTTCAATCTATGGGTACTGGGGAATCTAAGGAGGGTGCTGTATGAATCAAAACCTCTTCCTAGACCTGCACAATTTGAAACACTTGCCATTTGGGAATTAGTTGCGAGACAGAAAGACTCAGAAATTCGAGAGCAGAATGAGAAAGGAAGAAAAGACATTAGCAGAAGCTATATGTGATGAGGGACAGTCAATTTTGAGAGCAGATAAGTTACGCAGAGTGAAATTATTCCCAGCAATAACACAGAAGTACAATGAAAGTGTTAGGTCTAAAGCAAAAAAGAGGCCCATAGAATACCTAGAGCAGAAGTCAGATGAACATAAAAGGGCAATAGCTATTGAAAGTGATTCAAATGATGAATTTATAACTCAGCTTTTGCAGAAAAGTCCCCCACCGTATGATGCAGTTGCATCAGTAAATCAGAATGTATCCCTGAGTATAGCCACACCTCCAGCTGTGCAAAGCCAGATTCAAGTAGCTCGAAATTTATCCACTAATAGTGTCGCAGGGTCCAGCGGTTTATCAAACAGTTCCAGTTGTTATTACATCCCAGAAAATTACAGTTCCAGTTATGACACAGCCAATTCAGGAGTAACTCAAATAGAGTCTACGCCTAATGTAATGACACCTGCTTAAATTTCAAATCAGAGCAGACAGTGCCTATGTATTTCCCAGTAATGACACCAACAAATGTTGGCACAAGTAAATCAAATCAGGCTTTGGTACAGTATTAATGGGTCAAGGTACAGGGCTGATGTTCCCACCAAGTCAAACAAATTTGTCAGGACCAGATGCATTGACAGTTCCTGTGACAATAGTGATCCAGTTGTACGCCCAGGGTAATAATGGGAGTAGTCTACAGACTCCAAATCCCGTATCAGCACTACATTCTCCTTTTGGATCTATTTCAGAAATGGGAAGACTGAGCCCCACTGTGCCAGCCATGACCCCTATGCATTCTTCAGATTTTTACCCAAATATGTGATAAAGTTGGTCAACTGATTGATATGACATGTTCACTATGCTCTACAGGTTCAGCTCTACTGGCTCAGGTGCAAGCTATGAAAGCTCCATATAATACTCCACATCCTATACCTCGAAAAAATAATAATATTAGCTTGCAAGGATTATCAGCACAACAACTAACTGAATGGTTAGACAGTTTGGGTAAAGTATCAGTTTAGAAAAACACACCAGAGGGAGAGAAGATACCAAATATGGCTAGACTAAAAATGAAACTGAATGAAATGATTAAGGGAACACTTGAATTGGACAGATTGGATTCTTATAATGAAAATGAGATGTGCTTTATGTGCAAGGGTGTCACGCATCGTGCAGGACAGATTTATGGTAGATTAGATGATTTGGTGGAGAATTATGAAATTGAGATGAATAAATCCAAACGGTTAAAAACAAGTTACAGATTAGAATTCAATTCTAGGGACATTGCAAACATGAGACCACCTCGAATGAAATTCACATTAAAGAATGGATTCAGGGCACCCAAACATGGGGAACATTGGATAAATGGGAAGGCAGATGGGCAACGAAAAGGGATCAGAGGAAAAAGCTGACTGCATCCTCAAAAGGTGTACTGCAGGCTGAGGGAGCTGTAAAAATGATGCCAATGAGAGAAATTCTGGGAGGTAATTTTGTTCATGTCCTATGGAGTAGAGGGGATATATTGTCATTTACTAATGATTACCCGAAGTTGAGGGAGAAGCCAGTGGAATGGTACCAACAAACTGAGAGGTTTGTTAAGCTTGCACAGTGTTTGTGGGAAGATTTGAACAGTTTATTTGAAATTGAGATTCCAGCAGACGTGTGGGTTGAAAGTAGGGGGAATATTAATTGGCCAACTCGTGAACCGCCAAGGGACACAGTGACAGGTGCACCGTCTGAAGAGTTGATGAAAAGTTATTATAAGGTGATTGAATTTCTGAAAACTAGAGTTTCCCCTAAAGATGCTACTTGGCAGTATATTCACAGGACAGCTCCGGAGTCAAAGGAGTCCATGTAATGCTTATAATGAGAGATTATTGCAGGCATTTAAACAATACAGTGACACAGAGATTATTGAACCGCGAGATATGATTAATTTTGTGTTCAGATTTGTACAAGGATTGAAGCCTAAAATTAGTAATATGATTCAGAACCATTTGAATTGCTGGCAGGGTAAACCGATTGACAAGGACTGTAGTGATGAAATTGAATTGAAGAGGAAGAGTTGAAAGAAGAAGGCAATGGTTATGCAAATTAGGTCTGCCCAAGTAGCAGGTATGCTGGGATCACAAGGGAGGATGAGCACAGGAGGAATGCAGGGAGTGCAACAGCAGGGCAATATGATGTCTCAGTTTAAAGGTAGAAGTCATGGAGTTCGAGTAGATCAGAATGTGAATGTGGCTGATGTTTAAAACATGACATGAAGGGATGCTTCCTTGTCATGCCTGTGGGAATATCGGAGACTGGAAACTGGACTGTCCATACAGTAGTGTAAATAATTTGGTGCAATTTGGTGGTGTTGTGCAGATGGTTGACAACAGTCAATTCCAAAATCAAAGAGTTTAAATGCTGCAAAACCAAAACATGAATTTTCCTACTGGAGCAGTACAAATGCAAGTTCCCCAACAACAAGTACAATGTCCCCAACAGCAAAATCAGGCCCCAGAGCAAATGCAGATTATACAAGCTCCGACGGCACAGCAACAGGTAATGGTTCCTCAGCTGAATGCAAAACAGAGAAAAATGCAAATGTAATTCAGGTAATCACACAATAACTATTAATGGATTTCAGTGATGATGAAGCGAGTGAAGAATATCTGAGTGAGAGTGAAGGAGAAGATGAATGTGTGTTGGCTGCCTCACTGGTGGTAGATCAATATGCTCCTTATATAAATGCAAATGTTATGGGTTATGATGTTTCATTTTTGGTTGACACTGGAGCAACCCGTTTCAGATCTGCAGAAGTCCCTAACATGTCCCTTTCTGGAAGGGCAGTTTAGGTGGCTGGAGTAGCAAACCAACATCTGGTAAACTCAATCATGGAGTATACCCTAGTCAAGATAGGAACATTTGAGGATTTACACTAATTTGTAGTTTGTGATTCAAGTTCTGTGAGTCTGTTAAGAAGAGACTTACTATGCAAATTAAAATGCTCCATTACTTGTACTCATGAAGGGATAGCAATTCAAACAAATAGTGATAATGAAACCTCCAGCCATATTGATGAGATGTATCCTCTCATTTCATTGTTTCCAGTTATGACAGTCGGATTGCCTGATGAATTACAAGACATAGTAATGTTGAGTATTTGTGATCTCTCTCTGGAAAAGATATTGAAATCATACAAGGTGTTGAGACAGTCAAAGTGACTATAAATCCAAATGCATTATTTCCCAGAACACCACAATATAGCGTGACCCCCGAAGTAATTGAGGGAATTATCCACCAATGACAGACTTTGTTGAGGAAGGAGTTCTAAAAGAAGTAATGGGTAGCCCTTGTAATTCTCTTATTACGGGACTGCGGAAGCCAAGTAGAAAATACAGCCTAGTTTAGGATTTGAGAAAGGTGAACAAAGTTGTGATATCATGTTGTCCCGTGGTGCCAAATCCAGCAGTAATTTTATTCCAGATTCCATTTGAAGCAGGGTGGTTTTCTGTTATTGATTTGTGCTAAGCTTTCTTTTACATGAGGACAGTCAGTTACTATTCTCCAAAACATGTGAAGCGTGCAGACATGATACCATAGCATTGTTGAATCATTTGGGCAAAAACTGACATAAGGTTTCCCCTACCAAATTACAGTATTACCAAAAGGAAGTAAAGTATTTGGGTCAACCGACTGAGAAAAGTGCAAGGGAAATGCCCTGAGAGAGAGTTGTGACTATTATGCAGATGTATCCCCATGTTACACAGAGAGATGTCAGAATGTTTTGGGGCATGGTGAGCTACTACCACCGATGGATCCCAAATTTTTCAGTAAATTCCAAACCCCTCCAGAAATTAAAGCAGAAAGACGTTACCGGCCCAGTCCAATTTGATGAAGAATGCATAAAAGCTTTCACTGAGTTGAGAGAGAGTTTCTGCAGAGCCCTAGCTCTAGGAATGCCTGATCGCACAAAAAGGTTTTTCACTGTTTTGTCATGAACGTGACGGATGTGCTCTTTTTGTTTTGACACAGTTGCACGAAGGGACAAACAGACCCGTGGCATATTTTTCTGCCGTATTGGATCCTGTTGCTGCAGTTTTGCCCAGCTGCTTAAAGAATGTGGCTGCCATTAGTGTAAGTCTTAGTAAATGGGAAGGCATTGTAATGGGACATCCATTAACTGTTTATGTTCCACATTCGGTCGAGGTCCTTTGACCCAAAACACAAAACACCTAATACCTGACTAATGCCCGTCTTACCCGTTATGAGTTGTTAATTCTTGGTTCTCCCAATGTGTCTCTCAAAATGTGCTCAGCTTTAAATCCTGCTACATTGCTACCTGTTAATGTTGATGATCCAAATTATGTTAATGAAATGAAACATGACTGCCTCAATGTCACTGAACTATGCACCAAACCCAGACCTGATATTCATGATATTCCTTTACAGGAAAATAATCAAGTTATATTTGTTGATGGCTCCTGTTTAAGAGACAATGAGGGAACCCTGAGAGCTAGTTGCGCAGTTTGCACTGTAGGTGCCATCCCACAGCGCATGATAGCCAGGCTCTCTGGCTTCACACAGGACGCTTGGGCCTGGTGCCATCAGAACTAAGTAGGCCTGCAGGATGCCTCAGAAGTAATAATCAGTGATAAGCAATGGACATACTGTTGTTCTGTAGTATGGACCATCTCCTTGAGTGGCCGGCTTTGGCTGATCCTCTTTACATTTTTACACCAGGTCTGTTACACCAGTCAGATTGGTTTGATTTTGTTTGGGCTGTGCAAAAGTTCCTCCTGCCCATGTTTCAGTGCTGAATATGATGACTTTGTGCATATGGCTTGGCTCTGCACAAGTGTACAGCATTTTCTGGGAGCTCTACCTAAGATTAAAGGTGAGGATATTGAGCTCACCCCCCTGCTGGTGTTTACGCAGATGTTTTAATGATTTTACTAATGAATATTCATGTACTTCGAGTGTTGAAATTGCATAGAAAATGTAATAACTTAGAGGAAAATAATGCACGCATTTGAAAGTGCGCCTACGTGAGTGGCCACCAGTGTTCTTGAAGTGTACTTATTAATGGCTTATTAATATGAAACGTTGAGCTTATGTTTGATTAATGTAGAAATATGTCATATTGAGGGTTATGCATTATGTATTAGCTTTATTAATTGTAGGCCTTAACTTTGCTGAGGTCTTGGCCTAGTTGCATGGCGTCATTTCAAGCTGCATATCTTAGGCGTTTAATAAAATGTCTGCTTAGAGAATTAAATTGTGATTTTCCACTGTACTGTTCAAGTGCTTGTAGCTAAAAGTCTTTCTCAAGAGAACTGCTTGCTAGAAGATGCTGTACTTGCTAATGCAACATTGTTAGTATAATGTGTGTAAGACTGACTTTCTCAGGAGAATACAATGACAACACTGACTGGAGTATAAGCTGCAACAATATTGTTGCCTGATGAGCCGGATGATGAGAACAGGACGAAAGGAGCCAATCTACGACATGTGAACAATGTACTACTAAATAAAAATTAAATTTGGAGTTTTAGTTTTATTGGAAAAGTGTGAACATGCGATCCCTTGACAAATAGGGACTTGGGAAGTAGTTTTAGGGAATCTCACTTAGCCGGACTGCACCGAGAGGAAAGAGGCCATTCTCCTCATTCTTCTTGAGAGTTTAGACTATTTGCCCATTTTCTATCTTGCCTTAAGGACATTATTTTCTTGACCGTCTTGAGAAGAGACGTGCTTAACTTTACTGCTTAAAGACTTTGCCATTTCTGAACATTGATGATGAATCCTTATACCTTGCTGACTAGACTGATGTCCTGATGACGAAGACTGTCACAGCTTGCTGATTCAAACTGAGGATAGGTATATTGACTATGATGCTGTTCGCTATGTCTATGTGCTTTTGTTTCTAGGTACCAACTGCGCTATTTTGATAGAGCCATAGTTAGATGTTTTTCCAAATTGGTGTTGACTAAATTGTTTTGCATGAACCCCAAACATGCTAAGTCTAATCTGGTGTTAGTTAGGGTTCTCACTGATAAATGTTGCTACATGTATTAACAGATGATGTCTTTGCTTTGCTGAATCTAAATGATTGTAATATTGTTTGCACAGTTATTATTGCTATTGATTTGCACTGTAACTTTGGAATGTGTAGTAGTCCATGCTTTGATTAAATTGCGTTTCTTTCATCACTTTGGACATCCAGGTTTGTTTTTGTATGTTTATCAATTGATTGTGAGATTAACCTACATCGTATTAGCATTGTTAATATAGGGGAATAAATATTCAAACTTTTATTTAAAGGTGTGGTTATTCATGACTACAAGGTCATGGTGTGTGACAATTACTGACTCCTATTGCTGATTAATGCTGTTGATTGTTATTGAGTATTGATCTGCACATGTTAGATATATGGTGGGAACATCTTAAGCGCAGTCAAAAGGTTAATCGGCCTGTTTGTGTCCCCTTGTAAGTTTACTTATTAAGGTCAGGCATGCTAACACTGGCGCTGTTGGGCTATGACAGGGATATACTGAAAGCTTGCTGACATCTTGTCATGTTTTAACTTTTACTAGTGCGTTGCCGGATATCGATGCACTGGAGGAGAAGTCCTCTCCCAAATGAACAGGACTGGCATTTACATATGGCCTACTGCAATACACACTCTGACGTGTTTCACAACCTTATGAAGTCTTATTGCTGCGTTGTAGGATAGTTTGTGTTCAAGACAATAGGCCCGATTTTGTTAGAGTAGAAAACCAATGATAAAGTGCATAGTACAGTTGATTAATTGGTTAAAATGGTGTCGTGCCATTGGTCTATCCTGTCTATTATGCAATGTTACGATACAGGTAGTGGGCCTGGCATTTTTATTGTGAAAACCATATGTTAAATCCAATAGTCCTTTAAATGTAGATTGTTATTGCACCATGGTAAAGCTTATTCAAATATATTTTGTGATGTGGAATCTCACAGATTATAGTAGTAACCAAGAGATTTGGAGTTGACCACTCTCTCTGACAATCCATGGGAGCAGAAAGTTAGAAATGTTGCCGCATGAAAATATTTGTTAACCCACCTACTGGGAAAAGGTATGTAAGATGCCTGGCGTCTGACCTATTTTGAAATACTATAACAATATAAATAGGCTTTGCTAATTTATTGTGGAAATAATATGTTGCAGCTAATATGCATTTGGTATTACACTGTGGTAAAGCCTGTCACTAGGTATTTGGTTCCATGCAATCTCGCAGATTACCATAGTCAGCAGGGATTTTGGTGTTTTTACCCCCTTCTGACAAACACTACAGGTAGACGATTTACACTGTGAGAATCATTGCTAGGCACTTATAGAAGGGGTGTATAATACTTTGTCAATTGTAATCTCAAACATATTTGTAATTGTATGTATAGTATTTAGCTGTGAGTGGTAACATACTTTTTAGACGTGGTTTCACAGCTTTAACTGTTTTCTAGGCACTTGTAATTAGACAAAAAATATAAACATACATGCATATGCTAAGAACAAGGGGCTTTGGATCATCCCCCTGTAGCCACTGGTCAGTCTGATAAGTGTCATTCACATTCAGCTTCCATCTATGACAGCGTATAGAATGGGACAAGTGATAGCTCACTTCAGCCATTGGCTCTAATGGCCTGTGAGTGACTGCCTGATCGCATATATTCATCTGCCTGAAACAGACTGTACACGGAGCCATAGCTTGTTCACCAAATCTCTTAGTTTTCTATTTTTGTTTCGTTTTATAGGCCACCTTTATCTACTTTCTATCTCTTTATTCAGATTTTTTGGAGTGTCTGAAAACTTCCCCAACATCTGCTTGCTTTTCAGTCACTTATTTCATCTGCAGTAGACCACATGCTTGGTGCTTGTTTTATCTGCAGTACACCACATCTTATGTGGATACTCTTTCTAAATCAGACTTCTGCTTTCCTATTCAGGTATGGGGTTGGGGTTACCCCCTTAGATTGGGACAGCAGAAGGGTTACAACACTATGCTCTCGGATTTAGACATAGGGTTTTATCAAGAATCTCTAGAATTTCGTGAATTGCACAAAATTTACAACACTATGCTCTCGGATTTAGACATAGGGTTTTGTCAAGAATCTCTAGAATTTCGTGAATTGCACAAAATTGTGGGGTTATTCATTTTCCTTCACATTCACTGTAATGTTGATTACTGTGCTCTGTTTCATCTGCCTAACTATCACAGGCCATGCTTTTTTACACTAGCATGCAATTGCTTCAATACATATATTGAAAAGCAGTTTGTATCTTGTGTCCTGCCTTGAATCATGTGAGTAACCGAATAACTGAGTGAAAGGGGTATGATCCGTTTCTACAACTTTCATGAGAAGTCAGAATGTGAGGATTAGGTTGCCACAAATCACCTCTTCCCTGATAGGGTGGGTGAGGCACTGTGAGCTAACCAGGAGTTAACCGACAGCTACCAAGTGGTAGGGAGCTGACTCAGCCTCCCACACTGGTGCTGCTGCCCTAAGCATATAGGGGCACATTAAGATATTGGCGGTAAGTGCTGCCTACCCCTGCGGCGACGTCTGCCAAAAGACCATCACCGCGGCTAACATCCGTCCGCCAGATTACGACCACAGCCGGATTTCCGCCACAAGAAGGGCAGAAACCTGGCTGCGGCCATACTAGTCGATGGTGTTAAGTTGGTAGCAGCGCCACGCCAGTAGACCGCCGCCAGCCGTATTATGACAAATAATACGTCCTGGAGGTGTCCTGCTCGTGGGTGCTGCTGGCGGTAGCAGCGCCCCATCCCATCCCCTGATGGAAGACCCCCTGAACTGAGGTTTCTGTCAGCGGAGGGGGGTGAGGGGTGTTGTGTGTGTGTGTGGGGGTGTGTGCATGAATATGTGAGTGTGTGCGTGAATGCAAATGTATGTGTAGTGTTGTTTGCGTGTGTGTGTGCATGTGTGAGAATGTCTGTATGAATGGAAATGTGAATGCGTGGCTGCGTGTCAGTGCGAATGTGGTACAGATGTGTGGGAGAATGAATGAATACATGCATGTATGAATGAGTGTATGCCTGCGTGAGTGTGTGTGTGTATGCGTGGTGCGTGTCTGCGAGTGCGCGTGTATGGGGGGTGAGTAATTTGAAGGGGGAGCATGGATGGAGGAGGGGTGGGGGGGTGTGGGGAGTGTTGGGGGGTGCGTGTCCTACCAGTGACAGGGAAGGAATTCCATGTCACTGGTAGGGCCTACCTCCATGGTTTTTGTGGTGTTACGAATGCCACAAAAACCATGGCGGTAGGCAGGGTAAAAATGCAGCCGCTGGAACATTCACGGCCGCTACCTAGGGGGTTGGCTACCGTCACATTATCACCAACCGCCGGGGTCTTAATGACCCCCATAGTCATATTACCAAAATAGGAACCAACAAACCCTTTTGTCCATCTTTGCAGGTGGGTGTCCATTTCCCTTCTTGAGACACAATGTCCCTTTTATTTTTGCTCATAAAGCATATTGCCATTCCTTTGAGTATTAAAGAGGTAGTGGCTAGCTTCAATTCTTTCTAAGCAATAGAAAAGCAGCTCTACTGAAAACTGACTCCTCACTCAGAAGAAAACACTCAAACTGCACTGAAGACATGTTTTTGCTACCAATTGAGTAATGATTTCCATTACAAAAATCACCTTCTTCAAGCCTCTGAAAAACACTCAAATAATAATACAACATAAAATCGAAATGATCTGAAAGGGGAAGCACTGCCTCGTTTTAGCTGGAATACCCTGTTGCATAATTTGTTACTAAGGCCCTCATTAAGGGCATCCAAATATTTTTCTATTCCCCAGACTTTCTTCCCACAGGCAAAAATTAAAAAGTCATACCTGCTGAAATTTATCTGCGGAAAAATGCTCGGTAAATATCTATTTTATGCAGACTTTGGTGCAGGCAGAACCAAAATCGGTATTTAATTTCCAATTTTACAAACGTGTATTAGGTGTTAAATTCCGCAAAAGGTAAATTCTGAACTCTGCAATTTTGGATTAAACAAGTTACAGAAAATGTTCATGCCCAATTCGGGGCACTAATAAGGCCCTTACTCTTAAACAGAAACGTCAAGAGTGACCATTCAGTGGCAGATTAAAGTCTTGTCATTTCCACCACCCACTACTTAAGGCTTTAATTTATATACAGGGATGATGCAATCTAGAGCAACAACAGACTGTGCATTAAAAGTGGAACGAAAAATCTAAGCGTTATTGTAAAAATTTAAAAAGTAATAATTTCACTGAAAACGTCAACAAGATATAAGCTAATCAATAAATAACATAAACTCAAAGAATAAGACCACAACAAAGAAGCTATGAATAAAGCTTGAGGATTTTGTTCTTCAAACTGTTGCAATTATGCATTTTTTCTAGTATGCAAGGGAAACTACACACAAGCAGGGGCGACTCCTCCGCTAAGGCAGAGGGGCGTCGCCCCACTGGATTGTAGAAAAGTAAAAGTAAAATGATAATAACACTAAAGGCGGGGCTGGGCTGGCCTGAAGCAGGCAGGAGGAGGGCTGGAAGAGGGGTATGTGCACCACAAAGTGTGCATGTCTGTTTGGCTGGACGTTTTGGGCCAGCCAAATAGACATACGCACTTTGCATGTTCTCTACCCAGCTGGTCCCATTCCCAGTCTGAGCGGCGAAACAGCCCACTCAGACCAATCATGATGCTGCTGTCATGTTCATGACAGTAGTATCGTGATTGGCTGGGAGTCTGTGTGCAGCCGGGAAGAGGACGAGGATGGAGGGGAGACAAGCGCATCTCCCCAAGAAGGTATGTGCCGTTCAGTGGCAGCCCCCACTGCGCACAAGCCGCAGATCCACGATCTTCACACTGCATAGCATACCATGAAAACTCTACCCAGTCTCTGCTTTGAAAACAGCAGCATTCCATCAGCACATCAGGCCAGCTCCACAAATCAAAGGGCCAGGTCAACTTTTCACACAGCATGAGGCCAATTCCTATGAGCACCAACCACAACAACCTTGCACCCATACTGTCGGAGCACATCCATCCAGTATACCAGTATACAAACACATCAACCACCTACCAACAATATCAACCTGCCATGTCCATCCAACCATAACCACACCAATCCTCCACCCAGCATATCAGGTTAAGACCAGCCAGCATATCAGAGCCCTCTCCAAGCTGTTCAGAACCAAACAAACCTTTCACTCATATTGACAAGATACTCTGGACGTGCTCACATCAGCATAAACCTTCATCCCAATAATTCATGGCACTTTCCAGCTGCAAATGATCACATAAGCCTTTTGTCCTGTGACTCGTGGCAATTCCACCCATTCTAAAACCACATCAACCCTCCAGTTGCCATATCAAGGCAAATCAACATATACCAAGACTGCATCAACACTCTAATTAGCAAGGGGCAACAAAAACAGCACATAACCAGGTCAATATTTATATGCAGACTTTCCTCAGCACAAATGTAGCATAAAGAACAGGAACCCGCCTGCCTATGGTCCAAGGCCAATAAAAAACCAGATTGAGCAACTTTCAATTCAGTATGTTAAGACAAATGTACTCATCGAAAAAGGACACCAAACACTGCCATCGTCTTGGCGCTCTCTATTGAGATCACAGCTACCTCAACCTTACAAACAGCATGTAAATGAAGCTCGGCCCAACCCAGAGGAGCATTGATGTAGCCAGCCAGTTGTGAGGCATATTATACAATTTATCATTAATAGGCCGTACTATAAGACATCTCTGTCTCTCCTTTGAAAGTGTGCTGCTAAAACATAGACAGAAAAGGAAGAAGCTAGGCGCTCGCCAAACCGGTGGTGGATAATTTTGAAATCATGTGTTTCTGCGGTCCCAAGACCTGAAGGAGGAGAGCAGAGAGACAGGAAACTGCTGGTGGACTTGTATGTATTATCTGCAGTGACAGCAATGGAGGTTAAAAAAGAGAAAGAAGGAAGTTCAAGGGCAGCAAAGAAGGCTACTTTTCTCCAAGGACTTCAAAAAAGAGCACAATCTGTATGATATGGCAATTTCAGTATAGTCAACATCTGCGAAAGACACTGTACCTGAGGTCTTCAGAAGATTATAGAGTTCCATTAAGCATTTTCAGAATGAACTTGACTGAGACATTGATTGCCTTGGAGAAAATGTCCTCCAGCAGAGGATGCAGTCTTTGAATATGGATGACCTCTGTTTTTGTCACCCATACTCAGAGGATGCAAATGAACAAGAATGCCCTAATTAAATTAAATAAAGTGTAATCGTCAAAATAGAATACCTAGAGAATTGCCCAAAAATGCCACCTCAAGAACTTGGGCCATCCAGCTGAGAATGAGTGGGATGAATCTCTGAGACTTTGGATTTTAAATTGGGAGAAGATACACTATCTGAGAAACAGTGCTTCGTGTACTGGCAAAATAAGGAGGAGTGAGGCCAATGTTGATTTGCACAATTCTGAGTCAATGGAGAAGGAACTCAAGCGATACCTGCAGTGAAACACAAAAGAGACTTGCTCTTTGATGGACACAAAATCTATATCTTTACTGACATGATGCAATACCTTTCAAAAACGGAATTGAAGCTTAACACCAACAAAAAGTGCTTTATTAAACAACGTGAGAAGGCTGGAATGCTCAACTGCGCTTGAATGAAGAGGTCCTAGCAACTCCAGTTATTTCGGCATCTCTGCTATGAGGAATGTGGAAGGGTAAAACAGTGAAACAGCAGGGGACTGATCCAAGTTTGCACTGGGACTGCGATGTTAAGGTTTGCAAGTGTTATAAATTACTCTGCAGGTCCCATATCTCTTTTGTCAGTGTTTACTGAAGATTTTTCAATCCACTGCTTGTGCTGTGCATATTATTTTGGCTATCCATAATATGGCCCTCTTTACAACCCTGGCGGTCGGTGTTAAAGTGGCGGTAATACAGGCCGGGGGTAAAAAAAATGGGATCACGACCATGGCAGGAACTGCCAACACAGACAGCCACTTTAACATTCTGACCGCCACGGCGGTAGCGACAAACACCGTGGCAGTCACCGCCAACAGACAGGCGGAAGACAATATACCGCCCACCCCATGACAACCCACCTATCTGCCAGCTTTTCCGGGGCAGTACCGACGCCATCAAAAGCACGGCGGAAACAGGGCTTGGAAGGGGAACCACTCACCTTTTGACAGAAACCAAGAACCATGACGCCATGGAGCCCGAGCTGCAGGTCCTGCCCATGCTGGTCTACCTCCTCATCTACCAGGAATACGAAAGGCGGCGGTTTACTGCACCTAGTACACAAGGGTGTGGGGAAGGAAAAATAGAGTGACAAACACACGCAAGACCCAACACCCCCACCCTCACCCACAACACCATACACACAAACACATGCATCAACATTACATTTATACCCCGTAACCCGCTGGAAGAATGCAAGAACAAACAGATTAGAGTTAAATCAGTGATATTTTGGAAATAGGCAGATATACGTAATAAACCGAAAAACAGTATTTACAAAAATATAGAAAATGTACCTAAGGCCATTGCCCATTCAAAATGTCCCTGGGCCAAGCCCACACTTGACTCCTGCCTCAATACGGAGAGAACACTGCAGGGGCATCAGGTCGAAAACACACAGGCACCTCAGGGGGACGGGAGAATGGGGGGAACCTCAGCCGGAAGATGGAATAACGCCACTGCTCCTCAAGGGGGGTCCATGCCCACAGTGATGTCCTGGGGAGTGCAAGGCCACAGTCTCTCAAGTGGGTGGTTTGCCCACTGCTTGGAACTGGGGAGTGCAAAGCCACAGTCTCTCAAGTGGGTGGTTTGCCTACTGCTTGGTCCTGGGGAGTGCAAAGCCACAGTCTTTCAAATGGGTAGTTTGCCCACTGCTTGGTCCTGGGGAGTGCAATGCCACAGTCTCTCAAGTGTGTGTTCTGCCCACTGCTTGGTCCTGGGGAGTGCAAAGCCACAGTCTCTATTTGATGGCTTCTCCACTGGTACTGGAAGGGGCTTTGTGCCCAGTGTGCTTTATCCTGTCAAGGATAGGGTGAGTGGATGTCTTTCTCCACTGGTTCTAGAGGGGGCTTTGTGCCCAGTCTGCTTCATCCTGCCAAGGATAGGGATAGTGGATGCCTTTCTCCACTGTTTCTGGAGGGGGCTTTGTGCCCAGTCTGCTTCATCTTGCCAAGGATAGGGTGAGTGGATACCTTTCTCCACTGGTTCTGGAGGGGGCTTTGTGCCCAGTCTGCTTCATCCTGCCAAGGATAGGGATAGTGGATGCCTTTCTCCACTGGTTCTGAAGGGGGCTTTGTACCAAGTGAGTGAATAGATAGAAAATGGCGGTCATGTCCGCAGCGGTGCGTACCGTCACCGCCGGCGTACATCGCCATTGGCTCCTGGAACGCATAGGGCCCAATGATAACCAATGCGAAGTTGCACGGTGGTATTTGACCGCCTATAGCGACGCCGCACAATGATAGCGGAATTACCTCATTTCCACTTGTCCATCCTCACAGGTCAGGCAGCTGCCATTTCAGGGGGGCACAAGGCATGGCACCTAACTGCGTCACAGCAGACACTGGCACAGCAACTGATTCTCGGAATCACATACTGGAACTGTAAAGGAAAAAATGCATTATTAGTGCAATAGATGTGTAAATATGACCCCCTGCTCACCGTTTTCTTCAATAGGCTTCAACCGTTGAGTATGAGATGGCGGCATCCTACGGTGTACAGACCCCTGGTGGACCTTGTGACAATGGAGGACAGACACATTATCATCACCTAAAGACTTGATCGGGCCACAATCCAAGAACTGTGTGCCCAATTGAAGCCAGACCTGATGACAGCTATCTGCCAGCCCACAGGTATCCCCCCTCTAGTGCAGGTCCTGTCAGTGCTCCATTTCCTGGCAAGTGGTTCCTTCCAAACTACAGTGGCCATGGCATCAGGGATGTCTCAGCCAATGTTCTCCAACGTGTAGACCAGAGTGTTGTCAGCCCTGCTGAAACATATGCGCAGCTACATCGTATTCCCTCAGGTGGAGGATTTGGTCACAGTGAAAGCTGACTTTTTATGCCCTGGGACATATCCCCAACATCATTGGTGCCATTGATGGTACCCATGTGGCATTTGTCCGTTCTCCCCCACCACCCCCCAGAGAAATGAACATGTTTACAAGAATAGAAAAAGCTATCACTCTATGAATGTGCAGGTGGTATGTTTGGCGGACCAGTACATCTCCCATGTGAATGCCAAATATCCTGGCTCTGTGCATGACGCCTTTATCTTGAGGAATAGCAGCATCCCATATGTGATGGGCCAACTCTAGAGACACCGGGTGTGGTCAATAGGTGAGCCCAAGATCCCCACACAGTATAAGTAAGTGTCTGGGTATGGGGTTCTCCCTAAGGATTAGCAGGTGTCTAACAGTTGTCCCTTGATATTTGCAGGTGACTCTGGTTACCCCAACCTCTCATAGCTACTGACCCCATTGAGCAATGCCAGGACAAGGGCAGAGGAACGTTACAATGAGGCACATGGCCGTACAAGGAGAATTATTGAAAGGACCTTCGGCCTCCTGAAGGCCAGGTTCTGGTGCCTCCATCTGACTGGTGGATCCCTGAACTACTCACCCAAGAAGGTGTGCCAGATCATCGTTGCATGTTGCACAACCTGGCCTTGAGACGCCAGGTTCCTTTTCTGCAGGAGGATGTTCCTGGAGATGGTCTTGTGTCAGCGGTGAAGCCTGTGGACAGTGAGGAAGAGGAGGCAGAGGAAGAAGATGTTGACAACAAAAGTAATATAATACAGCAGTACTTCCAGTGACACACAGGTAAAACACTGTAACTTCACTTAACTTTTCAGTTTTGTGTTGGACATTGTACATGGCAGTCTGATTTCCCTATGTCTATGGCCATTTACTGTACCCTTTGGCATCTCTATTTTCAGATCTCTGTTGCCCACTCTGGATCTTGCTATGTGTACTGCTGCCTACTACAGGCCATACCAATGTATATATAACTGTACATATGAGTTGAAATTTTTCAGATTGTTGTATTAATACATATTTCAATCAAATGACAGACTCCAGATCTGTATTTGTTCCAAGGGTGTTTATCTATGTGCTAATAAGTAGAGGGGGATGTGCAATGGGCTGGGGTGATGGTGGAAGAATGTCCAGTTAGAGTCCAGTCTATTTGTATCACAGGTGCATTGTCCAATGGGGCATAGGAAGGGGAGCAATGGCAGTTCAAGGTGGACAGGATGACAGAGTGGGACAGAAGGGTGACAATCAGGAGAGTCTTATTTCCTGGTGGGGGTCCTGGCAATGTTCTCTGGCTTCTGCCTGGATGGCAGAGACCATTTGCGGGGTGGTTCTCCTTCTGCAGGGGGTGTGGTGCTGGTGGCCTGTTCCTGCTCCAGTGGCGGGGCCTCCTGTCCACTAGTGCCGGCGGAGGTGGAGGGCTGTTCATCGGTGTGGCTAGTGTCAGGGGCCCGTTGGTGTGCCACCGCCTCCCTCATGGTGTTGGCCATGTCAGCCAGCACCCCTGCAATTGTGACCAGGATGGTGTAGATGTGTTTGAGGTCCTCCCTGATCCCCAAGTACTGTCCCTCCTGCAGCCGCTGGGTCTCCTGCAACTTGTCCAGTATCTGGCCCATCGTCTCCTAGGAATGGTGGTATGCTCCCAGGATGTTTGTGAGTGACTCCTGAAGAGTGGGTTCCCTGGGCCTGTCCTCCGCCTGTCGCACAGCAGTTCTCCCAGCTTCCCTGTTGCCATTTGCCTCTGTCCCCTGAACCGTGTGCCCACTGCTACTGGCTCCAGGTCCCTGATTGTCCTGGGTTTGTGGGGTTGCCTGGGGTCCCTGTAGTGGTGGACACACTGCTGATTGACGTGTCCTGGGGGCAGTGGCATGGGCCCGCTGGGTGGGTGCTGTGGTGGTGTTTCCTGAGGGGGGAGGCTCTGTGGTGGGTTGGGACTGTGGCAGGGTAACCGACTGTCCAGAGGTCCCTGATGGGCCAGGTTGGTCATCCTGATCCAGGCGTGCAGAGCTGCTGTCATCACTGTGGGCCTCTTCTGGGGGGGGGACTGGATGTAGCTGGCACCTCCTCTCCGGTGACGTTGAGTAGGGGTCCTGTGGGGATGCAAATGGAGTGTTAGTGTATCTGCGTGAGCCATCTTGTGCATGGATGTGTTTCCCTGTATGATTGTGATTTCCCTGTCACCTTTGCCTTGTGTGCCTGGTGATTTTGTGGGCTGGGTGAGTCTCTCTACTAGGCATGCTGTGGTGATGCGTGTCCATGCAGGTCTGTGATGGGGGTCCATGCATTGGTGTTACATGCAGGGCTTGGTATTGGGATGGGTGGGTTGTGATAGTAGGGTATGTGTGCGGTGGAGGAGTGATGGGGGTGAGGGTAGGGGTAGGAGTTTGTGATGACATTCAGGGTGCGAGATATAATAGCAAAGGTTTGACTTACCAGAGTCCAGTCCTCCTGCTACTCCTGCGAGGCCCTCAGGATGCATTATTGCCAAGACTTGCTCCTCCCATGTTGTTAGTTGTGGGGGTGGAGGTAGGGGTCCACCGCCAGTCCTCTGTACGGCTACCTGGTGTCTTGCAACCACGGAACGTACCTTACCCCGTAGGTCGTTCCACCTCTTCCTGATGTCATCCCTAGTTCTTAGGTGCTGTCCCACGGCATTGACCCTGTCCACGATCCTCCACCATAGATACATCTTCCTTGCAATAGACGTCTGCTGCACCTGTGATCCGAATAGCTGTGGCTCTACGCAGATGATTTCCTCCACCATGACCCATAGCTCCTCCTCTGAAAGCCTGGGGTGTCTTTGGGGTGCATGGATGTGGTGTGAGTGGTATGTGTGAGGACGCGTGGGTTGATGTGTTGGGTGTTGTGTTGTGAGGTGCATGGATGGTGTATGGGTGATGATGTATTGTGCCTCTGATGAAGTGGGTGCACCTGGCTTGTCTCTCTCTGCTAGCTATCTTTTTTTCCCTGTAAGGAGTTGTGGGTAATGTGGGTGTGTATTTTATAGTGGTGTGAGGTGTGGTGTGTGTATGTGTGTGTAGTTTGAATTGTCCAATGTGGTGTAGTTTTTTAAGTGTGTGTGTATTTTGAGCGCGGCGGTGTGCACTGCCAATGGTTTACCGCGGTTGAAAGACCGCTGCAGTGATTCGTGGGTCGTGATACTGTGGGTGTATTCCTGTTGGCGTAATGGTGTGGGTTTTGCTATCGTCAGTTTATCACTGACCTTTGGTCTGGCGGACTTGTGTGGGTGTCTGTATAGTGGCGGATTTCTTGGTGTGGGTCATAATACCCGTAGCGGAATACCGCCGTGGTCATGGTATGTTGGCGGCCGTCAGCACGGCGGTAGGTGGCATTTACCGCCACAGTTGTAATGAAGGCCTATATGTCTTCCGAGTCTCTGGAGTTGAAGGGTAGCTTACGAATAGGGCAAAGTAAAAATGGACAACAAGGAACTCACTAGTTGGACATCATAGTAGCTAACGCTACTGAGTACAACTTAACTGGGTTCAATTTCAAATATATTGAGGGTTTCGAACAGATACTACAGGAGGAGGCTTTATTAAAGTCCACAATTATGCCAGCAATATCCGGCAAATCTCTTCATTAATTGGGTGCTTGTCTCTTTGGCAGATTTTGGTGGATTCATGATGGTTCTGAGCCTTCTTTAACATGCCCTATAGTTCCTGGCTGTTCCAGTAATCATCACCTGATCAGAGAAGAGGTCTGTCACAATGGCTGAAAGTATAACTGTCGTCCTTCCTGCCCATATTACAGTCGCCCATGGCTGAGTCCCATTGTGTGGATTCCTGTTTTATATAGACACCATCGTAATCGAGCCTGCTTTGCTTATAGTCGGCAAAGGTAGAGTCCAATTCCTATAGCTTCAGTGGCATGTGTGCATTCATTATCCAGACTGCAGTGATTACAGTTGGTCATGAGTGTGTCCAAATGAGGTGTTTCTGTGTCAGTTGGGCACTCTTGAGCACCAATGTCATCCAACCTACCATGATGACAGGCGAACAGTGTAGCGTCCTCCCCAGCCTGAGTATCCACCAAAGAATACCCCACACACTGACTATTTATTACACGTCTTTATTCATCTGTGTGTAACTGTGAACTCGACCTTCTAAACCTACATTCACTTCACCACATTCTAACACCCACATCATCACTACATGGAGTCTATCAGAAGCCAAAGGGGTTCCATCGTTCACACTCATTCAACACTACATATCCCCTTCTGTTAACTAAAAAAAAAAAAATCATTAACAAACATATGCACAATCACAACTGTTCAGTAAGCATTCTTGGGGCTTTGATAACTTGCCCAATCGTGTCTTTGGAAGCTGGGAATCAGCAACAGGAATGTCCATAATCTAAATTGGAAAAGCAGGAGCGACAGCAGTCTGCGGTTTTCCAATTGTCTTTTCTGAACCACTCTTTGCCTTGACATCAGTATCCCATGGTGATGAGCCACATGTCTAAAGTGTGAGGAATCTAGTGTGATGGATTTCCCAAGACATTAGGCAGTCAACAAGTGTCCTTTGCTGATTACAACATGGAATAGCTCTGCATCAAATACAGCATCAGATTTACGTTTTTTCAGCTGGTGGACGAGCACTCGATCTCTTTTTGTGAAAACAATATCTTTTGCATATTGTCCCTTGTCGGCATAGGGCATATAGGAAAGCACTCTTTTGACATGGTTAGCCCCCACTTTTTGCCTGGTTTCTGATGCGGCTTTGACTGTTAGTGCACTGGATCCCTGCAAACAGGTCACCAGTGCCAGATCTCTTTCTCCAGTACTGCACAGTTGTTTTGCACAATAGGCAAACTCTTGAGCTACCACCATAAGTCCTTAGTAAATGGTACCCCTAGTACCAAGGGCCAGGGGTACTAGGAAAGGTCTCTGAGGGCTGCAGCACTAATTGTGCCACCCTCAGGGACTCCTCACCAAACTCACATAAGTGCTGCCATTACAGACTGCGTGTGTTGGTGGAGGCTAAATTGAAAACACGGCCTGGCACACACCTCTGTCTGTCAGGCCCCCTATCACTGCCTGTGCCAGGTGCAAGCCACCCCTAAGGCTAGGTGCATCCAGGTACATGTGAGGGAATATATACATGAGCAGATATACCCATGCTATGCCTCTGTCGAATCTGAGACATAGTAAGCGCAAAGGGAAGCCATTTTAAATGCATGTGCTGGACATTAGTCATTATGAGTTCACCAGCTACATGATGGCTTCTCTGAATCCTGGGATGTTTGGTACCAAATATCTCAGAATAATAAACCCTCACTGACCCCAGTGACGGATTTATTCAAATCTGCACACGGAGGGCACCTTAGCGGTGCCCCCTAAAAACCTACCAACTACTAGTGTGTTGACTGACTGTTCCTGACCAGGTGAGTCACCACAGATGCGTTTCTGGCCCTCTAAGGTGAAAGGCAGCACTCCTGAGGGCCTGAGACGAAGGCCTGCTCGGGGCAGAGATGTGACCTCCTCTCCCAGGCAGGATGTACATTCCAGGGTGGGGAGCTTCAAATGTCTTACTGCCTTTGTAATGCAACCCAGGCCTCTCCAGATGGTGGAGATGATCAATCCCCCTGTCCTGACCCCACTTTTGGTGGCAGCACAGGCAGGCAAGTTAGTTAATTAGGAGGAGTGCCCACTTCGTGCCAATCTCACCCCTAAGGTGGACAAGCTGAAGAGGAAGCTACTTTTTAAATTCCTCGATCTTCTTTGGATGGAATTAGGCCACTAGGGTACAGGTTATGCCCACTTCCCAGCGGAAGTGGGCAAAGAAGGGTGTAGTCACCCTCAAGGTGGCCAGCCCTTTGGCTACCGCTTGGCACTCACTATAATACACTTAAACTGAGTATTTAAGTGGCACCCCTGAACCCTAGAAAGCACATTTTTACAACCTAAGAAGACCCGGACAAAAAAGAGTTGTCCCCACAGAAGAGGAAAAGAGACAGCAGCTGACCTGGACCCAGCCCCTCCGGCCTACCTGCTGACCCCAACGGATCCTGCACAAGAAGCCAACTCATCCAGCCTTCAACAAAGACTCAAGTCTCCCGTGGGCACCGCACTTGCTCTACAAAAAGAAACTCCAAAGAAAAGACTGCAGCTGCTGGAACCTCAGAAACCGGACACCAGAAGTGACCACTTGCACCTGACGTCCACGACCTACGATGAAGCCAAAAGACAGTGCCAAAGCGGGTTCCCAGCTACCCAGAGACAAAGTCCAGTGTGCTCTCACCCATCTCAGCCTCTGCACGCAGGCCTACTCTCCCACAGGCTTGTGGATAGAGAATAATCCGACAGCCATAGCAACCACTGCACCCGTGACCCCTGACCGCAGCTGAGGTGGGTCACCAGTGCCAACGATGTGTCCCAGCTCCTAAGAGCTCGAGTCCACCCTTGGTCCACCCCTGCCGGACTCTCCCACGACGCCTGCAGCCTCAACACACGGGACCCCCTGACAGTGAGTGCTCCTGTACGAGAAAACCTGACGCCTAAAGGCACCCCTCCATCCGTCGCCCCTGGGCACAGGAGAAAAGGAATAAAGGTACAACTAAGTCGCAAGCACACCAAGTCATCTACCTACCTGTTTGTTGTCCAGACTGGCTTCCAAGACAGAGCCTGCAGCATGTTTGTTAGGGGATCAAACTTCCATATGAAACCATTGGGCAACCAACGCCTTACTGCACCCAGCCACCCTATTGCCACCCAGTGTGACCTGTTGGTGTGGTTCTGATCAGTGCCCAGTACTTACCATGACTACCTGAGATTGGCTTTGTAAGTTGTTATTAACCCTGTGTTTGCTGAACATGGGTTTTCCTTCATAAGATAAAATTGAGAGAACTATGAAAATCGCACTTTGTCTATTTTTGAAACTTAAAAGTATTTATGCTTTTAAGTCTACATACCTGATTATGAAGTTCTTGAGTTTGAAACATATATAAAAAGAATTGTTACTTATATAAATTGGTCTTGGGTTTATTCATTGAGTGTGTGTCTCATGTATTGCCTCTTGAGTACAACAAATGCTTAGCAGTAAGCCTAACTGCTCACTGACACTATCACAAATAGACCATTAGTCCTATCTACTTTTGCCTCTGCAATACCAATTGGAGATCCACTGGACTTTCTGCACAGTGTACTTCATTTTAGTGCACTATATAGAGAGCCAGCTTCCTACTGCCTTCATTTTCGTTTTACAGTCCAAGGGCCAGATGTATAAAAACTGGGGTCTGCGAATCGCAAAATGCGATTTTTAAGAAATCGCTATTTCCGAGTCGCAATTGGCCATGTAACAAAATTGCGATTCGGAATTAGCGATTTCTTAAAAAATCGCTATTTTTGGTTTGCGAGGCCCATTTACCGAATCGCAATTTGCATTCTCGCAATTTGCGATTTTTTTGCGATTCGGTAAAAAAAAACGCAAAATGCTAGAAAGTTCGAGAATGCACACCTGGAGGAGCCTGATGACTCATCAGCAGGAAATGAGTCATCCCAGGCAGGTACAAGTGCCACACCCAAACCAGCATCCAGAGTGAGAGCAGCCCAGCCACTGTGAGCAGCAGTGTGAAGGAGCAGCATCACCTGAGCCACAATGGAGCCCCAAGGTCCAGGATCTGAGAAGCAGGAGAGGAAGCGCAAACTGAAGTTCAGTGAGCAGGAGCTGGAGGTCTTCACAGAGGAGGTGGTGAGGAGTCATGACCGCCTGTTTGGCAAATCATCCCTCCAGGTGCCAGAGAGTGAGAAGAGGAGACTCTGGCTGGAGATCCAAAGCAAAATTTGCGCAATTGGAGTGGCCCAGCGCTCCATTGAAGAAATCAAGAAGCGCTGGTATGACCTGCGGTCCCGGGCAAAGGAGAGGGTGGCAAGGCGCTTACAGAGGCCAGGAGCACAGGAGGTGGACCACCAACCGAGCCACCTGCCACACCACTGGAGGACCTGGTGGAATCAACTCTCCTACCGGAAGTACCAGCCAAGGTAAGTGCAAATGTTGTCGTGTGAACCCAGTATGTGCATACATAAAAGCCCCTTAGGAATTAGCATGTAATGTGAAGTAGTGTGTGAAGTAGTCCACTCCACATCTTAGTAGCAGCACAACAATGCATTATGGGAGTCGTGGTCCACAAACTAGTACAGACAGTGGCATGATAATGTAAGCAAGCATAGTGACACCCAAGGTAACACAACACACACTACACCATGTAGAGCAGTACCTGTAGCTTTATTGCCATTTCTGGACAGATAATGTAACATACAGAACTGACATGCTGCATATTGTTGTTGCAGGTGGGCCTGGCACATCAGCCACAGCAAATACGGGTGTAGGGGAGACGGACACACAGCTGCCCTCTGACACCAACACCAGTGGGTCCATCAATCTCCCAACTGTGCGCCGCAGGCCCAGGCCATTGCCACTTCCAGACCTCAGTGGTGACTCTGATGTGCAGCAGGAGAGTCCAGGCACACCATCTGCATCCGGGATGCGCAGCCAGGTACCAGAGGACAGGGGTCATTCAGCGCATCGTCGAAGTGCCCCAGTGTCCCAACAGCAACTGCAGGAGGCAGCTGAGGGTACATCCCTGTTTGGTGGACTTGAGGCTGCTATGTTGCAGCAACAGCGCCTGCAAAATAGAAGAATACAGAGTCTGGACAGGAACCTTAGAGTCCACAACAGAAATACGGTTGGCCTGCATCAGAGACTTGACACCCTAAATGAAAACATCAACCAGCTGCGTGAGGGACAGGTGCAGGCCTCCCAGGACACTAGGGAGCTGACCACTGCAGTGCGTGACCTGTGTGAGGAGCTGAGACATGAAAGACTGAGTAGACACAGACATGAGCACTGTTTTCGCACCATGTTGGCAAACTACTGCAGGTCCTCCAATCGTATGGCCAACTCCACCGCCCTCATCGCCCGTCGTGCTGTGGCGGCCCAGGTAGAGGCTGCACACACCAGTAGGGATGTGGTCCAGGCCCTTGTCCAGATCACCAATGTGATAGAACAAGTAATGGGACAGAGGTCGGCCACTCCCAATGAGGTTGCCTTGGGGGACACTGAGGACACCTCGAGCCTCAGTAGTGTGCACGTACCTGCTCCAGACCACAGACGGCGCAGTGCCAGGTGCAGCACTGCCACAGAGGCTGACATTCAGGGTGCCAGTGATTCAACTGGGCACCCCAGTGGTCTGTGAGGGAGGAGGAAGTGACTCTTGCCGCATTGACTCTGGTACACCCACTATGAAGTAATAGTGTGGGACTCAGTTAATTTGTTGATTTTCGTTTTTAGCAATCCCCTTTTTACTTTTTTCATCACAATTCATAACCTGCCATAAAGGAGTAAATATTTTTCTCACTATAGCTACAGTAGTCAGTGGAGTTTGATTGTACATACTCACGTCTGAAATGGTTGTGTGTGATGTCATCACGCCTTTGCCTTCCCTCTGCTGCACTGGTCCTGTCTGCTGGCTGTAGAGGTGGTATGGGATCGTCATCCTCATCTGATTCAGTGTCACTGATTTCTATAGGTATGCCCCTGGTTGTAGCTATATTGTGCAAGATTGTACAAGTAGCCACTATTCTACATGTGGTTTCTGGACTGTACTGTAGTGCCCCTCCACTCTTGTGGAGGCAACGGAAGCGACTCTTCAGGAGGCCAAATGTGCGCTCCACCACGATGCGGGTTGCCCTGTGTGCTGCATTGTATCTCCGTTCTGCCGGTGTGGTGGGATTGAGGTAGGGCGTCATCACGTAGGTGCGCACTGCATAGGCACTGTCTCCTGAAAGGGACAGAAGGTTTGTTGAGTACCTCAGCCATCTGACAAGGGTTTGTTACCTATGCGCCATTGTAAAGAGTGACATTACCTAGTAGATATCCTTCACCAATCTCCCCAGCTAGCAGTCTTGTGTGAATGCCGCTGTGACGAAAGATGTATGAATCATGTGTGCTCCCTGGGTACCTGGCCACAAGAACAGTTATGATGTAGGAGGCATTGCATATCACCTGTATATTCATGGAATGTTGTTGTTTACGGTTTTGGTACACATACTCTGTGACAGATGGTGGACATATTGCCACATGTGTGCCATCTATGGCACCTAGGACGTGGGGGAACTGTGCTATCTGATAAAATCTGGAGAGGGTGCTCTGTGAGACCCCCCCAGCCGCTGCTATAACCCCTTGATAGCTCCCTGAGGTGAGTAGGTGTAAGGAGCATAATACCTGCACATGGGTGGGGATACTATGTGTCCTTAGTGTTCTGCGCGGCAGTAGGGGTTGTAGCTCAGCTATCAGATCAAGTATCATGGCCGAGTTCAACCTATACCTCTCATATATTTCCTCCTCTGTCAGGTCAAAAAGTGTAATGCGCACTCTGAAAATGCGCTCCTGTCTCCTCCTCCCTCTCCTCAAACCTGCCAAGATCCTCATCCTCCTCACCATGACGTAGAGTGCAGCCATTGTGGTAGAGAGTCTGAGGCATTCTGGGCCTCTTTATATAGGTTGCACCTGGTTACCACCTGCTTTCACTTAGTGGTATTTTGCATGTGCAAAATCCCATTCTGCGAAAAATTGCTATTTGCGATTTTTTGATGCATCTCTTTGCGATTCGGATTTTGCGATTCGCATTTTGCTCCTCGCAATTTCCTACTGGAAATACCGAATCGCAAAATGCGACTCGCAAAACCCTGTCGCAACACAAAAAATCGCAATTTTAGCGATTTCTTATTTTTGGTCTGCGAATGCCTTTCATGCATCGCAGACCACGTTTTTGCACTCGCAAACGCCCGATTTTTGTGATTCGCACCGTTTGTGAGTGCAAAAACTTTTCATACATCTGGCCCCAAGTCTTTTGCACAGGTTTCTTCAACAGTTCTTGATCTTATGCTGGTCCACTGAGGTAATTTGGTCATCATTGCTCTCCCAAACATTAGCACTATAGGGCTTTCACCTCTGGTTTGAGTGAGAAGTCGAACAGTAAGCTCTTATGGTAAAATTCAAGACAGTCTTGAGGTCAAGCTTTTCTAATGCAGCGTGCCAAACAGCTTTTTTTGATGTATTCATGAAACGTTCAACAAGACCATCAGCCTGTGGCTAATAAGGTGTGCTCTTCTGATGCTTCACTGTAAGCAGATTGAGAAAGTCTCTGAATTCTTGACTCTTAAGAGACTATTAAAAGGTGGGCCATTGTCAGGTTTTAAAATTGTGGGAATACCCCATGTTGCAAAGCAATGCTTGATGACTTGCCACAAGCGTAAAAGGTAGGAACATGGTATAAATGTTCACAAGCCCACACCACTGCTAAACTCTCTTTTTCAGATTGTGAATACGCATGTTCTGTCTGGGTCAACCATTGCTTGCTTACACCACAGTATGTCTTTGAGCATTGCAGTTTCCGTTTTGCTTTACAAGGATTGAACCTAACCCGACTAGGCTAGCATCAATAAAAACTTATGTGTATAACTTTGGATCAAAATAGGCAATTTCTGTAGCACTCTCAATAGCTTATTTGATTCTCTTAAAAATGTGCCTGCATTCATGTGACCAGTGAAATGAAACATTCTTTTTCATTTGCTCACTCAATGGAGCACTCAGAGTGGCAAAGTATTGCTGCATCTAGAACAATAACTGGCCATGCAATGAAATGAGAGTAACATGGAAATATCCTGAGGGGGTCTGGCAGTTGACAACGCTTGTACTTTCGCTGGATCTGGTGTTATGTCACAATCAGAAAAGATATGGGCAAAGAATGTTAGCCTTGTCTTATTGAATTCACATTTCTCAGCATGTAGCTTTAAACCTGCATCGGCAAGTAAACAACACACTTGTCTGAGAGCTTTATAGTGCTCCTTCTGTGTATCTCTGAAAACTAATATGTCATCGCTATAGTTGAAAGCATTCACAACAGGCTGTAAGATAATCTAACAACATCTTGAAAAATATCTGTGGCTGACGACACACTGAAACAGTCTTTTGTATCGAAATGGACAAATATGTGTAGAAAAGGTTGTAATGTACTTAAAATTTTTCTCGGGTTCCAACTGATGATATCCTTTATTCAAATCAAGTCGAGAGAAGACTTTTGCACCATTCAGTTGTATTATTATGCCAGCAATGTGCAGACCTGGATGTCGTTCTCTTTCAATTGCCTTGTTCACTTGACACACATCCATGCAGATGCATACAGCTCCTTTACTGTCCTTTTTGGGTACTACTACTATGGGAGAAACCCATGGCATAGGACCAGCAGAACGCTTAATGATGTCATGCATAAATAATGATGTGAGTTCATTTTCAACAACTTCTTCTAAATGAGATACAATTCTTCTGTCTTTGAGCAACAGGACAGACATCCTCATTAATATGTAATTCTCCTTTAATAGCCTTGAAGTTTCCTAATCTATGAAACAATGAGGGGAACTGACTTACTATTTTGTGATGAGCCTTCGTAGTTCACTGAGATCAGTTCCATATAAGCAGCTATGCTGAAACAGAGTAAACAGGTACTTGACCTTCTAACTTGAAGTACGTGAATGGCCGATTGCGCTTTTGTTTTCTTGTGTTTCATAGTCGCTATGAAAGACCTTTTACTTTTCAAGGGTGTCGATGCAGCCCATTTGTACACTTTGGATTTCAATAACGTCAGTCGTTGCAATGGAGATAGTCCATTATATTTCTCCTCAGACATAATTTTTACCGACGTTCCACTGTCGATGATATAAGGTATTGAACAACCATTTATCTTCAGTGTAATCTTTGGACAATGTTTGAATGACTTTAGTGCTTCTTCATGTCAACTTTTCTTTGACTGGTATTTTTCTCCACATGCTGCCAGTCCAACATGCGCACATTTTTTCAGAGGAAAACATCGATTTTACACAATCATCTTCTTCACATTCACTTGATGATGATTTAGACGACGATTGATTGAATTTGGTGTTGATTTGTTGATTTGTCTCAACTGATATTGTTGCTCGGCCTTGTGGAGTGTGTTGAGTGAATCTTCTGGAATGTTCGGTCAGCCATTTTGTCTTCTTGCTGTGATACACTTACTTTTTCCATCACCTTGCAAGCTGTTACAAAATGGTTCTCTTTATCACAGCCTTTGCATATCTGTCCAATGGCAGGATATTTAGCTTTGTGTGGAAATGTTAATCTACATCTGAAACACAACTTCTTTTTTCCCTGGAGACATCTCCTTGTGTCCTTTAGCTTTGTATCTTGTCTTGCTTTTTATGTTGATGACTGGCTCATTTTGGGCACCTCCGGTCCCTATCTCAGCAGCTTGATGATCAGCACCCTCTTCCGCTCTGGCAGTCATGAGAGCTCGCTCCAGACTAAGAGTTTCTCCCAGCATTTGTTGTCTGAATGAATCCAACAGGCATCCATCTGTAACTCTGAGACCTATTGCTTCTTTGTCATGAAATTGTATAGTATATAATGAGCGTATCCAATCTCTCAACAAATTTGTCTATGGTTTCACAAACTCTTTATCGCTCTTGACTGAAAATGTACCTTTCGTAATCTACATTTGGCATTGGATTGAATTTGAAATTGAAGGCTTCTTTAATTTCACAGTACGTAAGTTCATCAGCTTGAGGTATTGTCTTTATGACTTCTTTTACAACATCACGAGCAATGTTCTTCAGGTACTTGGTAATCTTTTTTTAATCTTTTTCTTCTAGCACATCAATGAAATCATTAAATGTCTCTATCCAAGCAGTCCATCTATCACTAATAATTTGCATTTTTGCAGTGTTGAAGGTTGGTGGTGGTTTCAGGAAGGACTCAACATTATAACTGTTCATGGGAGTAGCTGACACTGCGACTGGAGCTCTATCCGACTCCATTGGCCATCTGTCAAGATCTGTTCCATTCATACCATCAGCCTCGCCCTGCAAAATGCTGGCCTTGATGTCATCTATTGTGCTCTGGGAAATGTGGCCTCTTTCTTGGTCTGAATTGGAAGAAAAGCTTTCTACTGGGCCACCTCGCCCGCGGCTTTAGATATGGACGCTCTGTAAGCACAACCCCAGGCACTTCTCTTGAGCCACTTCTAGCAGCAGTATCATGACTCTCTTTAATCGACTCAGATAAGCAGATGACCTTTCCTTACATCTGAATTGCTCTGTTTTCAAGCGTTCTTTTGTAATTTTGACTCCTGGTTGATCACTGCCTTGTTATTAAATTTTTTTGACCCAAGACTGTGTAGAGTGCTTGAGACACCACAATAGGACTCTAGTTCAGTAGTTTTATTTCTCCTTTTCCCCATTTTCTCCCTCATTCGTGTATGCTTAGATTTGTGCATGTGAGGCAAAAGAAGGCTCAGAGTTATAAGTTCAATGTAGGATCCTGTTGCTTGACAGGGTCCAATCCATGAAATGGGATGCAGGGGAAGGGGGTGGGTGTCCCATTCAGGCAGATGAGCACAATGTCATTTTTTAAGAGGTTGATTTTTAGGTGTTTCCTAAATTTGAGGTAAATTGATTGCGCTCTTAAAGACTCAGCTGGCTAGGTACCGTACTGAAGCCTTTATTCACAAGTAGTAAGACATATTTGCTTCATAGCCAGCCTTTAAGGTGTTTGGAAGCCATCCCACTGGATACAGTGCAAGTAGATTCAAAGTTATATACATCACTCCAGTCACCTGGATGGTCGGGTAACAAGCAGATTACGTGGCTCAATCCTTCAGGGAAACATATGTCAGATTTCTCTCTTTCTGGCCTTTTCTCCCTGTAATATTGAGTCAATGAAGTGGCATACTTCTGGTGTCCTTGTTCTTTGCCTCTGGATTGGGGCAATCATTAGGCTCCTTAGCACCCACCCATGTATGACCTTCACCTTTTCATTGGGCATCTTACAACAAGCAGTGAGGGGGTGGGGGTCTTGCAGGAACATGTGAGCTGGTTTGAGGATGTAACCTTCATATGTCCCTTAATGGTTCAATTAAAACTGGGTTTACTTAAAGGCCCTGGGAGAAAACATGCAGCTGGTACTCTGGTACTTATTTGAGAACAATGTCTCTCATCTAGAGGCTGTCTGCCAGGGTGGCAGAGGACGTTACCTGGGCAACCCTGGAGGACTATCACCGCCATATTTAGAGATCTCCACTAACATAGCAGGGATCTCTGTGCCTTCTAAGGAACTGACACTAATGTGATTCATTGAAGGCACTAAAAGTTTGCAGAGCTATAGCCATGTTAATGCAACAACCCAGGAAACGTTTTCGTTTTACAAAAATAAATTCCCAAAGTGGGAGTTTGTTTTTGTCAAATAAAATACTAATGACTGCAACACCCTGGGGGGTTTCTCCTAGGGTGTGGAAGTATTTCTTTGTGGAGACTGCCATGTGTTCCCAAATATAAAAAAAACAAAACATCAAACCGTCCTCTAAATAGGGCTGGCAGTTTGGTGTATTCACTTCACTATCTTCATGACTGGTCTGAAGTTTCTGCTGGTGGATGCACCGCCAGTGGAAACATGATATCTTTATAACTCTAAATTAAGGGGACAGACCATCAGTTTGGCAGACAGTGTACTCTGTCATTTTTGTGGCAAAGTATCTTGCCTGCTAAAATCAAAATAACCCCCAAAGTCTGGAGAAAGGCCTACCATCCAGACATTGAAGGTGTGTCCCAAATATGCACATACGCACTTTCGTACCCACTGGGGTTGTTGATCCTAAGAACCAGTGACCATCTGCATATCTACTTAATGCAGCTTAGGGTTTACTGGTTCCAGGCTTTCAACCTCTTTTTGGCCTGTGATTCTCTGTGCCTCAGGAAGAAGAGCTGGGGGCCATGATGGGCTTCTGGAGTCTGTCTGCTAGTGTCTAAGATCAAGCCTTCTGACAGTCCATGCACTTCTTGCCAAGCTGTGGATCTGCATAGCACTGCACTGCTGGGAATTCTAATGTAGTTTCCTACTTAGAACCAAGCTGGAATCTTCAAGAGTACCAAACACTCTCTTATTAAGCTCGTAATCATCAGTGCCCATGTCAGTCAGTGGCGGCTCCTCAAACATATGCCAGAAGCGGCAGCTGCAAAACCTTTTAAAGAAAACGATAACAAACAACGTTTATTATTGTTTTCTTTAAAAGGGGCGGGCCACGGGGGTGATGTGCTCTGAGGGGGAGTGCTCAGCACTCCCCCTCAGAGCGCATGTGTGTTTGGCCGGCCGTCTCAGGCTGGAGAGAGCCTGCATAGGCTCCCAGTCTGTCTGGGAGTGCCCTCCAATCCTGATGCTGCTTTGGGCAGCGTCAGTACTGGCCGCAGGGCAGGCTAGGAGCCTCTGCCTGCAGCAGCTATGAGGGACAAAGAAGCACGACGCTAGACCGCACCGAAGAGGTAAGTTTATTTTTTTTTAATGAATTTTTCCGCCACTCCCCCTCACCCCCAAGTGCCTCCTCCCCGCCCCGCCCCTTTAGCGGCCTGCGAGCCGCTACTGGTGTCAGTCATCCATATCAACTAGGATTACCCAGTGACTCACCCTTCCTTTTGAGAAACAGTATACAGTGGTCATTTTGATATCCAGGGCATGCAGCATGCATTGCTAAATGACATCCCAAGAGGCCCTACACGGAATAAGGGTGGAGAATGGGGATATGTTTGCATAAACATATCAAAACCGAGAACTGATGTTTCCACTCAATCTCCCACTATCTAGGGAAGCAGAGCCTATATATGTTTTTGATGTGTTGTGCTTTGTTACGATTTGTGTTATGCTGGGTTAGATTTTGTGTCATGTTGTAGTATATTATGTTTTGTGATATCTTATGTGGTGTCTTGTTTTACAAGAAGACGTTCACGAGGCCTTTTAGAAAATGCTATGCCCAGTCTGATAAACATTTTCAGCATTGTACTAAGATCCCATGACATACTGTCATTCAACAATATTCCATAAATATTATTTTGAAACCAGGCAAATATCAGAGGGCATGCCTTATGGACGAGTTCCACTAATAAGATGCAGCTCTAAGATCTATACACCAAGATTTGCTAAATAATTTGATTAATGCTGCCTTGATGTAAGATTAAGTTCAGCAGGGACCTTTGCTATCAGTAAGAGAGTTTGGGAAGACCTCCGACATTATGGTACAATAAAAAAGTGATTATGACTTCTGCTTTTGTTGTATGACTGAAAGCGAGAACCAAACTATTGTGGGGTCAAACTATAAAGTCCTAAACATCAAGGACAAAATATCAAGAAAATAAGGGCACATAGATTAGCAAAGTTGACTGTTCTTAACCACACGTCTGCGTAAAATTAATATCATCAAGATACATATTAGTGAGTTACATATAGTTAATCTATGCTTACCTATATAAACCTGCCTTCACAATATTTTGTTCTCAATATTTTGGTCCCACGACACTCTGTGTTCAATATTCTCGTGTAATACCAGATCTTTTAGTTGTCAATGCTTTTAATAAAACAATCCACAATTGGCTTCATTATGCATTTTTTTTAGTGATGCCAATGATACTTCGGTGGTAAAATTATCTCATCAGTTGACCAGAGCTGATAGTTTAATGGTTCATGAAGGTCAATCGCAGCAGGGATGTTGCTACTCTCAGTCCTGAGAACAAAAGTGCTTCTGGGTATCAAAAATACCCGGTAATGAAACACACCCGGTAATCCCTGGAGATAAAACACCCGAGTTTGAGGTAATCCCTGTAGACAAGACACCGGAGTTTGAGGAGTGCTGTGGGCAGCTGCTGCACATCAGTCGGTGCAGCAAATGCACCAGGGCTCTGCCCTCACATACTCTTCCGTCCCTTGCATCCCCAGTTTCCGCCAGCCACACCATAGCCCTGAAAACAGCCCCTGTAGCCGTGTTCCAGCAGCTCAAAGGAATGGGTTAATGGATGCTGATTGGGGTCTGCTATTTTTCCCGGATGACAGAAATACAGGCAGAACTGGACTTGGTATATTCCCGGATACGCACGTTTGTTTCAATTGTACGGAAATTACCTCTTAATCCTTTGATAATGGGAAACGGCCCGTAATTAAAATACTAGTCCCAGTAGGAGTAAAGAGGGCGAAGTGAGTGATTATCCTGCAAGAGAGCAGCTCCGCTCCATATTCCAGCTCCATCACAAAACAACGTAGCGTAAATTATATTTGCACGAGCATGCAACAAATGACCACTCGTTCCACTTTTCATTGAGTCGTTCTTCGCTCCATTGAATGTATAATATTTCCTTAATCGTGTGAGGTTTGAACATTTACCTCCATCATGCTGCGTTGACACGGGCCATGCGCAATGCTTTCAGTCACAAGTCGCAGCTTGTTCCCCTGCGGCTTTGGCACAAACAACTATTCTCTTTATTATTCTGTAGGAATGTAAGCATGACTCCTGCGCCAAATTGAAAATGATATACAAAATAAGTACTCAGTCTCAGCACAAGGCAACTTTACCGCCTTCATTTTTTCAATGTTTTTATTTTAAAAATAAAAATCACTTTCGCCACAATACTCATAAAATGCCACGTATGTCTCGTGGGCGAAAAAAGAATGGGCATAAAAACCTAGCTGCGAGATTCCAGTATTCCAAACAGATTGGGCTCTCTTGATGACAGACAGACCCTACAGTAGAATATATTATGTTACATATTGCGGAAATAGAAATGCTTAAATGATATGTGGATTAAGTAACACATTTTTAGATAACCAGATCACTAGAGACTTTTTTCCCAAAGGTCGAGCCTGCAAGAGCATGTTCTAGTGCATGCTTCTGGCTTGGGAGACAATCTTGTTAACTAAAATGGGCTTGGAGCCTGCCTGTTGCTTCCCATTTGTTGGCCTGGACAGCACTCTTCTTTAAAGTCTTGTAATTGGTCACTGCAGGCTGTGAGAAAGTAGCCTCTTTCTAGCATGGTTACCCCCAATTTCTGGCTGTTTGTCATTGTTTGTCAGAGGGTTTTTACCCTATCACTGGAATCCTGCTAGGCAGGACCCCAGTGCTCATAGGTTGTGGCCTACTTGTCAGTATGTTTCACTGTTTTTGTCAGTATGCTTGACTGTGTCACTAGAATCCTGCTAATCAGAACTCCAGTGCTTATGCTCTCTCTGGTTCCAAATTTTACGTACATACTGGTAACCTGGTACTCCACTCCAAATTGGTATACTGGACCCCCCTTATAAGTCCCTAGTAGATGATACCTAGGTTCCCAGGGCATTGGGGTTCCAGGAGATCCTTAAGGGCTGCAGCATTTCTTTTGCCACCCATAAGTAACTCATACAAACACTTCTTCAGGACTGCCATTGAAGCATGAGTGAAATAGTGTAAGCACTATTTCACAGCCATTTTCACTTCACCAGGTCACTTATAAGTCACCTATATGTCTAATCTTCATACCCTAAAGGTTAGGTGCATAGTACCTGTATGTGAAGGCACCCCTGCACTAGCAGAGGTGCCCCCCAAGTCGTCCAGGCGCATTTTCCCAGACTTCGTGAGTGCAGGGATGCCATTATAAGTGTGCACTACATATAGGCCAATAAATATATGTAGCTTCACAATGTTAACCCCGAATATGACCATGTGAGGTGTCTAACAACTGGGAATTGTACCCCAATACTGATTCAAGTATTGGTTGCACAATCTTGTGCACTCTGGGGGCTCCACCATGCCCCTCAGTACTGCCATACCAGTCTTCTGATGTTTTCACTGCAGCCACAGCTGCTGCCACCTCACAGACAGGCTTCTGCCCTCCTGGGGCTTGAGCAGCTCAATCCCAGGAAGGCAGAACAATGCATTTCCTTTAGGACAGGGGTCTTACACCCTCTCCCTTTGGAAATAGGTGTTACAGGCATAGAGGCATAGGAGACTCCCAGAGCCTCTAGAAATGCTTTGAAGGGCACAGATGGTGCCCTCCTTGCATAATCCAGTCTACACCGGTTCTGGGACCCCCAGTCCATGCTCTGGCATCAAACTGGATAAAGGAAAGGGGAGTGACCACTCCCCTGTCCATCTCCACACCAGAGGTGGTGCCCAGAGCTCCTCCAGAGTGTCCCTGGGTTCTGTCATCTTGTTTTCAGGATGGTCAGGGAACTCTGGGAGCATCTGAGTGGCCAGTGCCAGCAGGTGACGTCAGAGACCCCTCCAGATAGCTGCTTACTGGTTAGGTGACCAATACCCCTCTCAGGGATATTTAGGGTCTCTCCTCTGGGTGTTTTCTCAGATTCGGATTGCAAGACTCCAGAAGGACTCCTCTGGAACTTTTGCTTCACCTTCTACCGTCGGATCAACCGCAGAACTGCTCCAGGAACCCTACAACTTGCAACAAAGTATCCAAAACAGCTACTGCAACTCTGTAACTACAGCTCCTGCCAGTAACTGCAACAGTTTCCAGGTCGTGCACGCACTGAGGACTGCCTGTCTTCATCCTGCACCAGAGGGACCGAAGGAATCTCCCGTGAAGTGATGGATTCACTTCCCTGCTTCAGCAGGCACCTCTCTGCAGCGATGGCCGGTACACTGGGTCCTCTCTCCTGATGACGAGCGTGGATCCTGGAACACATGTGGTGGACCAAAGCGACCCTGACTGTCCAAAGGTCCAGCTGACCAAATTTGGTGGAGGTAAAAGCTTGCCTCCTCGTGTCAGACAGTACCCCTGTGCAACAGTTGTTTTGCAGCTCCTAGGGTTTCTGTGCACTTCTCCAAGAAATCCTTTATGCACAACCTAGCCCAGGTCCCCAGCACTCTATCCTGTGACGCTCAGCTCCCTGAGTTGTTCTCCGGCTGCGTGGGATCCCTTTGTGTAGTGCTGCGATGAGCCCCATTTGCAACTCCTCTGTCCCCGTATTCTGGGACTCCTGTGGGTGCTGCCTGGTCTTCTGAGGGCTCTCTGAAGTGCTGAGGGCCCCCTCTGTCTCTTCAGTCTGAGTTGAGATCTCCAGGTTCCTCCTGGGCCCGGGCGGCACCTTTTCCTGCCAAACGCGTCTTCTGAGTGAGCAAAGGCTTGTTTGCGGAATCCAACGACAAAAACCAGCCTGCATTAATCTGCTCGATGTGGGACATCTCTTGCACCAAGCAGGAACCCTCAGTTGTCTTTCTTTGGTGCACCTCTGACTTTTTCCTTCGAACCGGAGGATTCACTTTTTCACCTTCATCCGGGTTAGCAAGGACTCCTGTTTTCCCTGGACTCTTCAGCTGTTCTTGGACTTGGTCTCCTCTCTCCACAGGTCTTCAGGTCCACGAATCCATTGTTGGTGTCTTGGAGTCTTGCTTGGTTTTTGCATTATTCTTTATCACGACATCTAGTGTGTTCTGAGGAAACTTGCTGTACTTTACTGCTGTTTTCCTGGGCTCTGGGGTGGGTTACTTTACTTACCTTTGGTGTTTTTTTACACTCCCAGCACCCCTCTACAAACTACTCTTGCCTAGGTGGGAAACCGACATTCTCATTCCACTATTTTAGTATATGGTTTGTGTTCCCCTAGGCCCATTGGAACCTATGGTGAGTTTCACAATTTGCACTATTTTATGACTGTTTACTTACCTGATTTTGGTTACTAGTGTATATTTTGTGTATAATACTTACCTCCTAAGGGAGTATAGCCTCTAGGATATATTTGGCATTGTGTCACTAAAATAAAGTACCTTTATTTTTGGTAACACTAGGGCCCTGATTTATACTTTTTGGGGTAATACTGCACTAACGCAGTTTTGCACCAAAATGTTTAGCACCGGCTTGCACCATTTCTGTGCACCAGCCGGGCACCATATTTATGGAATGGTGCAAGCCGGTGCAAAGGGTAGGCCAGTGTCAAAAAAATGACGTTAGTCGGGTGGGGGTGGCGGTATGGAAGAAGGGGGTTTTGCACCAAAAAACAGACGTTAGGCAGGTTAGAGTAAAAACAAAAATGACTCTAACCTGCCTAGAGTCGTTTTCTGACGCAAAACCATCCATACCACATGATTCCTGTCTTAGAAAAGACAGGAGTCATGCCCAACACCCCAATGGCCAGCACAGGGGACCAGGGTCCCCTGGGCATGGCCACTGCACCCAGTGCCATGTATGGGGGCCCCCTATGACACTTTAAAAAATAATATAAAATGCTTACCTGTACTTACCTGGGATGGGGTCCTCCATCCTCCGCTGTCATTCTGTTGTGGGTGGGGGTGTTCCTGGGGGATGGGGAGGGCACCTGTGGGCATATTCCTTGGTGTTTCACCATGGAAATAGGCCCACAGGTCACCTAATGCCTACCCTAACCCAGGGGTTAAAAAATGGGTCAAAGCAAGCTTTGCACCATTTTTTGTCCCCTCCTTCCTCCCGTGCACCATTTTTGCACTGGAGTATAAATATGGCGTTAAAGCCATACAGTCATGTTTTGCACAGGAACGCCTACCTTGCATCTCATTCAGGAAAGGTAGGTTTCCATGTCCAAAAAATTACTTTAACTCGATAAATTTGGTGCTAGACAGGTCTAGCGCCAAAGTATAATTATGGAGTTAGTTTTGCACCGACTTACAGTAAAAACAAACAACGCTAATTCGGTGCAAACAGAGTATAACTATGCCCCTACCTATTGTCTTTCTTGTATGTAAGTATTGTGTGACTACAGTGGTATTGCCAGAGCTTTGCATGTCTCCTAGTTCAGCCTTGGCTTCTCTGCCTACAGCTACCTCTAGACAGCCTGGCTTCTAGACAGGGACTACATTTCACTGATAAGGGATACCTGGACCTGGTATAAGGTTTTAGTGCCTGTGGTACCCACTACAAACCAGGCCTGCCTCCTACACAGGCCAAGCACTATTTATGTTCCTGTGTGTGTGGAGCAGGGGCCAAGCACGGACTGATTCAAATTCAACAGTGCCCGTTGTGATTGAGGTACTTCTTTTTAACTTCTAATGCCCTGCAAACACAAGACGTGTGACTTGCAAAAATGTGCCCGGTAGGGCAAACACATTTGCAAAGTTTCATTTTGCGCTCATGTTTTGTTTTGCTGGTGGGTGCAGTTCACAAAAGATGACAATTATCTTGTTCTAAATATTACAAAGCCGAAATGTTTATTTCTTATGTGTTATTTCTAATAATATGCTTTAACACATAACTGTGCAGCACACCCCAACCCGCCCCACTCCAATCCATGCCAATCCACCCCACCTTACCTAACACCAATTCATCCCACTCAATCCAATCCACCCCCCTCAATCCAATTGACCCCAGGCCAATCCAAGCTACCCCATTGCAAACCAAACTACTCACCTCAATCCACTCCAATCCTCTTCAATCCTGTCCTCCTAAACCACCCCACTCAGTCTGGTCCATCTGCCCCATTACAACCAGCCCCAATCCAATCCAGTCAAATCTGACCCACTCAGTCAACTCCAATCTACCCAACTCCAGTCCCAAACAATCTGCCCCAATCCAATCTAAGAAAATATGCCAAGTACAATCAACAACAATCTGCCCCACTCCAATCTAAAACAATCTGCCACACTCCAACCCCAAACAATCTACCTCACTCCACTTTGCCCCACACCAATCCAAAACAATCTGCCACACCCCAATCTAACACAATCTGCCCCACTCCAATTTGCCCCACTCAAATATAAAAACCTGCCTCACTCCACTCTCTCTACTTCAATCCAAAACAATCTGCCCATTCCGAACCAAAACAATCTGCCCCACTCTAGTCTGCCCCACTTCAATCTGCCCCACCCCAATCCCAAACAATCTACCCCACACCAATCCAAAACAATGTGCCCTACTCCAATCCCAAACAATCTACTCCACTCCAATCTCAAACAATCTGCGCCATGTTAATCGAAAACATTCTTCCCCAATCCAATCTAAAACAACCTGCCCCACTCCAATCTGCCCCACTCCAATCTAAAACAATCTGCCCCACTCCAGTCTGTCCCACTCCAATCCACACCAATGTGCCCCATGCCATTCTCAAACATCTGCCCCACTCCAATCCCAAACAATCGGTCCCACTCTAATTTGCCCCACACTAATCCAACACAATATGCCCCACTCCGATCTGACACACTCAAATCCGCCCCACTCCAATCCAAAAGAATCTGCCCTACTCCAATCCAAAACAATCTGCCTCACTGCAGTCTAAAACAACCTGCCTCCTTCCAATCTGCCCCACTTCAATCCAAAACAATCTGCCCCACTCCAATCTGTTCCATGCCAATCCAAAACAATCTGCCCCACTCTGGTCTGCCAAACTCCATTCTGCCTCACTGCAATCCAAAACAATGTGCCCCATTCCAATCTCGCCTACTCCAATCCCAAACAATCTGCCCCACTCCAATACCAAACAATCTGCCCCACTTCAATCTGCCCCACGCGAATCCTCATGAGTCTGCCCCACTCCAATTTAAAACAACCTCCCCCCCTCCAATCTGACCCTCTCCAAACTAGAAAAATCTGCTCCACTCTAAATTGCCCCACTTCAATTCAAAACAATATTCATCACTCCAATCCAAAGAAATCTGCCCATTCCAATCCGCCCCACTCAATCCAAAAAAGTCTGCCCGCTTCAGTTCAAAACAATCTGCCCCACTTCAATCCAAAGCAATTTCACACATTCCAATGTACCCCACTCCGATCCAAAAAAATCTGCCCCACTCCAACCCAAATCAATCTGCACTCCAATCCAAAACAATCTGCCCCACTCCAATCTGCTTCACATTCCAATCTGTCCCACGTCAATCCAAAATAATCTGTGCCACTCCAATCCAAACCAATGTGGCCCAAACAATCTGCCCCACTCCAGTCCAAAACAATCTGTCCCACTCTAATTTTCCCCACACCAATCTAACACAATATGCCACACTCCAATCTAAAACAATCTGCCTCACTCCAATATAAAAACACCTACCCCACTCCAATCCATAACAATCTGCCCCACTCCAATCTGCTTCACTGTAATCCCACACAATCTGCCACACTCCAATCTGCCCCATACCTATCCAAAACAGTCTGCCCTACTCAATTCTAAAGCAATTTTACCCATTCCAATCTGCCCACTCCAACCAAATCAATCTGCCCCACTCCAATGTGCTTCACTCCAAACTAAATCAATCTGCCCCACTCCAATCCAAAACAATCTCCCCACTCCAATCCGCCTCACTCTAATCCAAAAGAATTTGCCCCACTCTAATCCCAAACAATCTGCCTCACTCCAACGTAAAACAAACTGCCCTACTCCAATCCAAAACAATCTGCCCCACTGGAGTGGAATCTGCCCTACTTTAACATGAAACAATGTCTCCTAATCCAGCCTGCCTGACTCCAAACTGCCCCACTCCAATCCAAAACAATCTGCCCCACTCCAATCTGCCCCATGCCAATCCAAAACAATCTGCCCCACTCCGGTCTGATCCACTCCATTCTGCCCCAGTGCAATCCAAAACTATGTGCCCTATTCCAATCTGCCCTACTTTAACATGAAACAATGTCTCCTAATCCAGCCTGCCTGACTCCAAACTGCCCCACTCCAATCCAAAACAATCTGCCCCACTCCAATCTGCCCCATGCCAATCCAAAACAATCTGCCCCACTCTGGTCTGATCCACTCCATTCTGTCACAGTGCAATCCAAAACGATGTGCCCTATTCCAATCTGCCCTACTTTAACATGAAACAATGTCTCCTAGTCCAGTCTGCCTGACTCCAAACTGCCCCACTCCAATCCAAAACAATCTGCCCCACTCCAATCTGCCCCATGCCAATCCAAAACAATCTGCCCCACTCCGGTCTGATCCACTCCATTCTGTCCCAGTGCAATCCAGAACTATGTGCCCTATTCCAATCTGCCCCACTCCAGTCCCAAACAATCTGCCCCACTGCAATACCAAACAATCTGCCTCACTTCAATCTGCCCCACTCCAGTCCAAAACAATCGTCCCCACTTCAATCTGCCCCACTCGAATCTGTCCTACTTCAATCCTATCCACTCCATTCTGCCAAACTCCAATCTCCCCCACTCCAAACCAAAACAATCGCCCCATTCCAAGTCAAAACAATCTGCCCAACTCCAATCCACCCTACTCTAATCCCCCCAACCCCATCTACCCGGATCCAATTCAGTCCACCCCACTCCACCCCAATTCACCCTACTCTAATCTAATCCACCCCACTCCAATCTGCCCCACTCCAATCCAAAACAGTCGGCCCCACTTCAAACCAAACCATTTTGCCCCACTGCAATCCAAGATAACCTGTCCCACTCCAATCAACCCTACTCTAATCCACCCCAACCCAATCTACCCGAATCTAATTCAGTCCACCTCACCTCAATCCAGTCCACCCCACTCAACCCCAATTCACCCTACTCTAATCTAATCCACCACCATCCTCCCCACACCAATCTGCCCCACTCCAATCCCAAACAGTTGTCCCCACTCCAATTCAAACGATTCTGCCCCACTGCAATCCAAGATAATCTGTCCCACTTCAAACCTAAACAATCTGTCCAGTCCAATGTGCCCCACCCAAATCCAAAACAATCCAAACCACTCCAATCTGCCCCACTCCAATCCAAAACAATCTACCCCTCTCCAATCTTCCCCACTATAACCTGCCCCATTACATTCTACCCCACTCCAATCTGCTTCACTCCGATCCAAAACAATCTGCCCCTCTTCAATCTGCCCACTCCAATCCAAAACAATCTGCTCCACTAAAATCCAACCCACCTCACCCCAATCCAATCCACTCCACTGCATTCCATTTCACCCTACTTTAATCCACCACAATCCTCCCCACTCAAATCCACCCCACACCAACACAATACAGCCCAATCCAATCCATCTCACACTAATCTAATCACCCCCACCCAATCCAATCTACCCCACCCCAATCTACCCCAATCTGCCCACACTCCAATCCAATCAGCCACAATCAACTCCACTCCAATCTGTTCCACCATAGTCTAGTCCAATCCATCGACTCCAGTCCAATTCACCCCACTTCAATCCACCCCAATCCAATCCACGCACTCCAATCCATTCCACTCCAATGCAATTCATCTTAGTCCACCCACTCCAGTCCAATCCAGTCCACCCCACTCCAATCCACCCACTCCAAATCACCTTAATTTACCCCACTCTAGTCCAATCTACCCCACTCTAATCCAATTCACCCCAGTCCAATCCATCCCCCTCCACAAATATATTCCACTACAAAAAGTCCTCCCAGCTCCAATCCAGTCCACTCCACATCAATCCAACCCACATCACCCCACTCCACTCCAATCTACCACAATTCAACCCCACTCAAATCCAGTCCATTAAAATCCACTCCATTCCACCCAATCCAATTTACCCCACTCCACTTCACCCCACTCCAATCCAACTCTCCCAATCCAATCCACCCCATCCACTCCACCCAAATCCAATCTACCCCACTCACTCCAATCCACCCCATGCAATCCCATCCACCTCACTTCAATCCAATTAACCCCCTGCAATCCAATCCATTCCTATCCACCCCACTACAATCCAATCCACCATATACCATTCAACCCCATTCCAGTCCACCCCACTCTATTCCACATCACTCCATGTAATTCACTCACTCAATCCAATCCACCCCTCAATTCAATTTCCCCTACTCCTACCCAATCCATCCAACCTCAATGCACGCCGCCCCACCCCACTCCAATCTACCCCACTCCAATCCGCAGCACTCTAATCCACCCACCCCAATCCAATCCAACCAAGTTGAACCTACTCAATCCAATCTACCCAACTACAATCCAATATACTTAACTCCAGTCCACCCCACCAAATCCAATCCAAAACACACCACCCAATCCAATCCACCCCACTCCACTCTACCCCACCCCAATCCAATCTTCTCCAATCCACCCCACTCTACCCCAATCCAATCCACCCTACCCTAGTTCAGTCCACCTTCTCCCGTCCAATCCATCCAGCCCACCCCACTCCAATCCAATCCATCCCACTCTAATCCACCCTACTCTAATCTAATCCACCCCACTCCAGGTCAATCCACCCCACATCAATCAAATGAATCCAGTCCAATCCATTCCACTGCAATCCAATCCACCCTACTCTAGTTCAATCTAAACCAGCCTACCCCACTCCTGGCCAATCCACCAAACCATTCTAATTCATCTCACTCCAAACCACCCCATTCCAATCCACCCCACACTACCCCAATTCAATCCACCCCACCCAAGTCCTATCACTACAATCCACCCACCCCAATACAATCTAATCTAATCCTCTCCAATCCACCCTACTCCAATCCACCTCACGGCATTTCAATCCACTCCACTCCAATCCACACATCCAGTCCACCCAATCCACCCTACTCCACCATATCGACTGCACTCTACCCTAATCCAATCCACCCCACTCTATTACACCCCACTCCACGACACTACACTCTCTGCCAATGATCCACAGAATACTCCCTTTACTCAACTCTATGATGCTCTACTCCCCCACTCCACTCTACTCCAACAAATCCACTCTACAACACTATGCCCCCACTCTTCTCTATGACATGCCACACTACTAATTTTTATCCATACTGAACAGCAGCCACAGTGATGTTCAAAATGGGAAAAACACATTGTCAAGCCCCTAGCTCTTGTAAAGGTGAGACCTCTTGGCTTCGCCAATGCTTGTTTTTCCTTGCCAATTCAAGTTGGAAAGAATGCACACCCGTGAAATATAAGACACACACTAACACAGAGCTTAGCTGTAATTGCGCCCTTTTTACACACATCACTAATCAATTAATCAAAACCTATTTCAGCGTGTAAAAGAAATGTTAAAGATTCTTTAACAGTTGTAGTATAGTATTTAGTAAAATGTGAAAATATTCTTATTTCACTATATGCTCATTTTGTGAGAAAATATTTTATAGCCTTTTTAAAAGCATCCTTAACTGTAAAAGTGTGATGTTAATAGTCACCAATTGTTATTGGCTGACATCGAAAAATCAGTAGAATTATGCAATTGCAGTGAATTATGCAAAAAAAAAAAAACACATATATATTATGAAAGTGGTCAGAAGGCATTGTGCTTATAGCCCTGTACATATAATATGTGAACCCCGAGGGCTCGGAAATTGCAAATCGTGCTAAACCAGTACTTAGGGGCTGATTTATTAAAAGTTAGCACCGCTTTAGTGTCATTTTTTGACGCAAATTTGTGCTGCTTTTGCGTCACGAAATGACGCCAGGGCGGTGATAACTTTTCATAAATCAGGCTCTTCATTTGTAAATAAAAATGAGCAGGTACCCAAAACTCTCCACTGAACCACGTGGCTGCTGCAATTAAATTTGTGAGCACATAATACTACAGCGTAACTCTAAAGCCATCTCGCAACTTTAATCCATTTACAACCACTCCCCGTCCCTTCAGCTCACTCTTGCAGCTTTCTGCTTTCTCCCATTGTGACGCTTTTCCTTCTTTCTCTTCCTCCGTCTTTCCCATATGTATTTTTCACTAGCAGAAAAATAAGTGCCGGCCCTCAAAAATAAGTGCCGGTGCCCTGTACTGAAAATCAGCGGATCAAATTAAGCACCGTGCTAAACCCTCTACATTCATTAACGTGACAATCTAAAAATGTGACCTTTGCGGAGATGCTTGTTTTTCTATTAAGTAAGCACTGCTTTGCTGTAAGAAACTGGCTGTAAAGACAAATATATAGATTTTCTGTGTGAGATCAGACTGCTCACCTCGAAGAACTGGAGCTGTAATGTAACGGTTTACAAATTTATGGTCCCACTCATGGATGACTCTAAACACGCACAAGACACCACAGCACAGGCATACCAGGGAGAAACTCTAAACAAATTTCTAAAAATAAAGGTGCTGCACGACAGGTTGGGTCTTCTTCCCTCACTGGACATGGTCGCAAAATAGCGCAATACCTCACAAAACGGGAAATGCAGGCCATGTGCATATCATCAGGAAGACATTCTATACCTTCTATGCAGATGCCCTGCAGTGTCACCCTGGCACAAACTGTTCCTCAAAAACATGTTCAACGCAAAAAACATTTGATCATGCAGACAAGCCATCTTATTCTGTCTCAAACGATTGGCACCTCAGAATATGGCATGTGTAGCAAAATGTGTATTAAAAACAGAACTCCTTTTAAAGCATGCCTTACCAAACTCTGGAAACTGAGGGCGATATTCAGTTCAAGATTAAACAACCTCCTTCGCTGTACTCTCTCGTTCAGCCTAGATGCAGAACATTAAAGACAGCACGGAATACAAGAGGCAGTTTTTAAGTAATCATCACCCCTGATGAAACAGCTATCCTTTTAAGTGGTCTTCCTACACCTTGGCTAGGGTCCGTTGTTCTTATTCTGTGTGAGCTAGAAATACCGTTGGTTGTTTCCGGCCTACTAATTTTACCATTTATGTAAATTGCTGACTGCAACAATTTTGATTCATTATGCAATAAAGGTATATCACTACAAGGTTATGCTCTATTTTATATCCCAAGTGAAGAATAACTGATTGATCTATGGCTGCTACCAGGTAGGATAGGAGTGTGTGGGAAGAAATACAGATGGGCCGGGGGAGGGGCAAGCAATCAGAGCGGACAGGTGAAGTAAAGCAGGGGGAAAGGCCAAGGGGAGGAAGCAACATGGCATTAACGGCAATTCACCAAAATGCCGGGGTAGCGGAAGTGACATTGCATGCCCATCACACGCCCTATATCCTTAAATTCCACTCTCACACATGTGCTTACACATGCACACACTTACATCTACACACACTCTCTCACGTAAACGCACACCCACCTGCAAGCACGCACACAGCTTACATTTAAAAGCATTTTTTAAATATGAGCTGCTTCTATGTTCCAGGCACTGACTTCGCCACCTTTGGGGCCAGGGGTCACAAAGCTGGTGACCCCTAAATGGCGTTCATGCAACTGGGGTCCGTGGGTAGGGAGAAGCAACATGGAGGGGGTCAAACAGAGAAAGTGAAGTACAAGAACGAGTGAGCGCACAATGTGTGGGGGGAGAAGAATCGGATGAAATGGGAACTGGGGAAGGGGTTAAACACACAAGGACAGGGGCAGAAGCCCAAAGGCAGCAAGCAAAGCAGACGGGGAAACTCACACGAGGGAGACAGTAGGAAAACAAAGGCATTCTCAAAGGGTGCTTGTTGGACCTGGCCTGTTTTGCAGGGTTATCCCCAAACGTTTTGCCTTCTGAGCACTTTGCCACTGCTGATCAGTGTTAACGTGTATGTCCACTCTCCTTTAAACTTGCTATGATTGGATTACACCTGCTTGCCATATTTAATTTACCTTTAAGTCTCTTCTACATTGGTATTCAATATACCCAGAGCCTTTAAATTGAAAACTACTATTGGGCTTGCAGCGCAGCTTGCACCACACACCAAAATAGCCTTTTAAAACTGCCTCAGGCTTGCAACTGTAGGTCCTGTGTGTGCAGTTTACTGCCACATTGACCTGGCATTAAAAGTTACTTGCCAAGCCTGAAACTCCCATTTTTTCACATATAGGTCATCCCTAATGTAAATCCTAGGTAGCTCTATGGGTAGGGTGCTTGCAGGTAAAAATATAGGACATGTGTCTTCATTGTGTGACATGTTCTAGTAGTGACAAACAGCCTATTTGATTTCTGACTCCTAAGAGGCCTACTCATCTCTTAGGTTAACATTGGGAATTCCCTTAAAGGTACTTAAGTGGTATGTTCTGATCTGTGAGGAGTAGCATGGGCACATTTCGTATGTTTAGAAAAGTAGTGAGAAATCCTGGTTATTGGTGTACGTGGTTTTTTCATTACTATTGTGGAAATGCCACTTTTAGAAAGTGGGCATTTCACTGTGATTATGACTCTGATGCTTTGCAGCTGGACGGACATAGTGGATGGTCATCCTGGGCTGGGTGAGAGGGAGGTGGGCCATACTTACATTTGTATAGGGTGTCTTCTGTAGTCACACAATGGGGTTGTTTACCCCCTACTGATGTCTGGAGCCAGGACTGGGGTTGAAAGAGGGTGTTGTGCACTTCTAAAGTTCTTTTGAGGTGCCCCCTAAATCAAAGACATTTTGAGTAGAAGTACAGGGGTTGTATTCCATGATGATAGACGCTGTGTGAACCTGTAGCCAGATACTGCTGGCTCTAAAGACTGCACCTTGCCAGAGGACTGCCAGGAGGAACCACCATTGGACATTGCTGCTGAGAGAATGACTGCCACCTTGCTACAAGGACCCTTGTGCTGGCCTCCCGGCACCCTGCTTTTGGTGCCACCCCCCCCCCAGTGTTCTCCAGGTGCTTATAGGCTTGTCTTACCTCCCCCTGCTCTTGTGAGGGGTTTCCGGAGTCAAGGAGACTCCCTTGAGGTTTCCAGTGTGTGGTGAGCACCACAGTCAGCAGTGCATGAGGAGTTGTTTGATAGCTTAGCCGGGGGGGGGGGTACATTTCAAAATATGTTACTGTAAGGAAATGCCTCCTTGGCATGGTTACCCCCTGACTTTTTGCCTTTGCTGATGCTAAGTTTTGAATTGAAAGTGTGCTGAGGCCTGCTAACCAGGCCCCAGCACCAGTGCTCTTTCCCTAACCTGTACTTTTGTTTCCACAATTGGCACACCCTGGCATCCAGGTAAGACCCTTGTAACTGGTACCCCTGGTACTAAGGGCCCTGATGCCAGGGAAGGTCTCTAAGGGATGCAGCATGTCTTATGCCACCCTGGGGACCCTTCTCTCAGCACAGACACACTGCTTGCCAGCTTGTGTGTGCTAGTGAGGACAAAACGAGTAAGTCGACATGGCACTGCCCTCGGGGTGCCATGCCAACCTCACACTGCCTATGCAGTATAGATAAGTCACCCCTCTAGCAGGCCTTACAGCCCTATGGCAGGGTGCACTATACCATAGGTGAGGGCACCAGTGCATGAGCTCTGTGCCCCTACAGTGTCTAAGCAAAACCTTAGACATTGTAAGTGCAGGGTAGCCATAAGAGTATATGGTCTGGGAGTCTGTCATGCACGAACTCCACAGCACCATAATGGCTACACTGAAAACTGGGAAGTTTGGTATCAAACTTCTCAGCACAATAAATGCACACTGATGCCAGTGTACATTTTATTGTAACATACACCCCAGAGGGCACCTTAGAGGTGCCCCCTGAAACCTTAACCGACTATCCGTGCAGGCTGACTAGTTCTAGCAGCCTGCCACACACTAGACATGTTGCTGGCCACATGGGGAGAGTGCCTTTGTCACTCTGTGGCTAGTAACAAAGCCTGTACTGGGTGGAGATGCTTATCACCTCCCCCTGCAGGAACTGTAACACCTGGCGGTGAGCCTCAAAGGGTTACCCCCTTTGTTACAGCACCCCAGGGCACTCCAGCTAGTGGAGTTGCCGGCCCCCTACGGCCACGGCCCCACATTTGTTTGCAAGGCCGGAGGAGATAATGAGAAAAACGAGGAGGAGTCACTGGCCAGTCAGGACAGCCCCTAAGGTGTCCTGAGCTGAGGTAACTCTGACTTTTAGAAAACTTCCATCTTGCAGATGGAGGATTCCCTCAATAGGGATAGGAATGTGCCCCCTCCCCTCGGGAGGAGGCACAAAGAGGGTGTACCCACCCTCAGGTCTAGTAGCCATTGGCTACTAACCCCCCAGACCTAAACACGCCCTTACATTTAGTATTTAGGGGCTCCCCAGAACCTAGGAAACTAGATTCCTGCGACCTAAGAAGAAGAGGACTGCTAAGCTGAAAAACCCTGCAGAGAAGACGGAGACACCAACTGCTTTGGCCCCAGCTCTACCGGCCTGTCTCCCCACTTCTAAAGACACTGCTCCAGCGGCGCTTTCCACAGGGACCAGTGACCTCTGAATCCTCAGAGGCCTGCCCTGCATCTAGAAGGACCAAGAACTCCAGAGGACAGCGGCTCTGTTCACCAAAGACTGCAACTTTGCAACAAAGAAGCAACTTTGAAACAACTCGTGTTTCCCGCCAGACGCGTGAGACTTGGCACTCTGCACCCGATGCCCCCGGCTCGACTTGTGGAGAACAAACACTTCAGGGAGGACTCCCCGGCGACTGCGAGACCGTGAGTAGCCAGAGTTGCCCCCCCCTGAGTCCCTACAGCGACGCCTGCAGAGGGAATCCCAAGGCTCTCCCTGACCACGACTGCCTGCTTCTAAGATCTGACGCCTGGTAAAGACTCTGCACCTGCAGCCCCCAGGGCATGAAGGATCCGAACTCCAGTGCAGGAGTGACCCCCAGGAGGCCCTCTCCCTTGCCCAGGTGGTGGCTACCCCGAGGAGCCCCCCCTTTCCTGCCTGCAACGCTGAAGAGACCCCTTGGTCTCCCATTGATTTCAATTACAAACCCGATGCTTGTTTGCACACTGCACCCGGCCGCCCCGTGCCGCTGAGGGTGTACTTTCTGTGTGGATTTGTGTCCCCCCCGGTGCCCTACAAAACCCCCCCCCCGTCTGCCCTCCGAAGACGCAGGTACTTACCTGCTAGCAGACTGGAACCGGGGCACCCCCTTCTCCATTGAAGCCTATGCGTTTTGGGCACCACTTTGACCTCTGCACCTGACCGGCCCTGAGCTGCTGGTGTGGTAACTTTGGGGTTGCTCTGAACCCCCAACGGTGGGCTACCTTGGACCCAAACTTGAACCCCATAGGTGGTTTACTTACCTGCAAAAACTAACAAACTCTTACTCCCCCTAGGAACTGTTGAAAATTGCACTGTCTAGTTTTAAAATGGGTCTATGTGATTTATGTGAAAACTGTATATGCTATTTTGCTAATTCAAAGTTCCTAAAGTACCTGCCTGCAATACCTTTCATTTGAAGTATTACATGTAAATCTTGAACCTGTGGTTCTTAAAATAAACTAAGAAAATATATTTTTCTATACAAAAACCTATTGGCCTGGAATTGTCTTTGAGTGTGTGTTCCTCATTTATTGCTTGTGTATGTACAACAAATGCTTAACACTACTCCTTTGATAAGCCTACTGCTCGACCACACTACCACAAAATAAAGCATTAGTATTATCTCTTTTTGCCACTATATTACCTCTAAGGGGAACCCTTGGACTCTGTGCATACTATTCCTTACTTTGAAATAGTGCATACAGAGCCAACTTCCTACAGTTACGCAATAATTCACACTTACAGAAAGAAGGCTTGAAAAGAAAATTCATTAGACTAGAGAAAATGAAAATGAGTGATTTATCTAAATGGTGGGACGGGGCAACATTAAAACAATATATGAAACTTAATCGCATCCCCCGAGGTTTGAGATCTCAGATATTTCCTACTTACGACGACCTGGACGCAGATTTGCTGGTCTTATGGGACAATGAGTTAACTGCTAGCTCAATGAAACTAATGGATATTTTAATCACAAATGCTGAGAGGAAAGTGAGTCAATTACAAATTGAGATTGGGGTTCTAGAAAAGGAGATTGAGGATTTGAATTTAAAAGAAGCCACCGATAAAAACTATAAAATTTTGGAAGAAGTATTACTCAAGTTTCAGGAAGAAATCACGCAGAGGAAAGCACGAAAACTAAAACGGGATGAGAGAGATTACCTGACAGGTAGAGTTTTTACTTTTTCTAGCAAATATTATCATCTAATTCACACCAATTCGGTTCCCAGAGGGTTTAGTATGTCTAATGTCTCAGATTCGACATCCATCAGCACTTCGATCACAAGTGATAGTGAGGTTGAGGGCGGTGCAAGTACTTCTGCCCAAGGATGTGACACTCCTGGTGGGAATGCTTTTTTACAAGAATTAATGAGGATGAAACGAGGCAAATACGTTCAAAACAGAGGGACATCATATACAAAAAAACCAGGAGGGGTAGGAGAGGAGCAAGTGGTCAAGGCAAAGGATCAAGATGGAATCAAAATGAGATCTCGGGACAAGAAAATATAGGGTTAGGTGGATCATCATCCATTAATGTGATTAATCTTTCTAAGGTTGAATTGACATCAGGGGTCAGGAGTCTTCTGGCTAAAGGCCTGAATTTTTGACCTAACTCTTTTGGTGATCCCTGTAGATCTAAAATTGATCTATTTAGGTTTGTTCGTAAACTTAAACTAAAAAAACATTTTCATTTGAATCCAATTGACAGCTCAATTCCAGATGTGACTGCATCTTCTTTGAGCAAGTTATCTATTGAAGAAGTTTATGACACAGCAATTTTGTTATCTATAGCTGAACGAGATGAAGATCCCGATATTCTTTCAAGATTACTACAGGATTTGGATGTAGTATCTAGTAGGAGTATCTCTAGTGGCTTGAAAAGAAAATCGTGTTGGACTCCGAGATCACTAGGTATGAATTATTTCGACAAATTTTTTGATCTGGTGTATCAAGACTACGACAATTATTTGGCTAAGAACAAATATCAACAATTCTCAAGAAACATCAGTTCAGAGGAATTAGCTGCACTGGAAATACTCAGAAATGATAAGGATATCATTATTAGGCAAGCATATAAAGGGGGGAATGTGGTTATCATGAATAAAACAGACTATGACAACGAGATTTTGTCGCAATTGAATGATGAGACATGTTATGAAAAGATTACTGGTAATCCCATTCCCAACCTTATGCACAAAATCAACAAGAGGTTATTTATCTGGCAGCAACAGGGACTACTTAGTAGGGACGAGTATCTCTATTTGAAGGTGGACCATCCTAGATATCCTTGTCTTTATACACTACCTAAAGTACACAAGGGACTACCTTTCCCACCGGGTAGACCAATTGTTTCTGGTATACTAGGCCCCACTGAGAGACTTTCTGAATTTGTGGATTGTTTTCTGCAACCTATGGTTTATAATCTTCCATCTTTTATTAAGAACACCACACATATTCTCAGTATTTTGAATGATGTAGAGTGGGAGAGCAATATGTTATTAGTCACATTGGACGTGGTATCTTTATATACCTGCGGGCTTGAAATGTATTTCTATGGATGAAATGCTGAGTTATTAGAAGATTTGATTCAGTAAATCATTGGATTGGACCAGACGCTACGGAACTGTGTTACGTTTTGAATGAACTGTTGTTCGATAACATTACTCAAATGAGTTGACATACACCTTGATTGTTAAAATTGCATAAAGTGTGGGGACCTCATATTGTTTTCTATACCTTGCTACAAGGACCCTTGTGCTGTCCTCCCAGCGCCCTGCTTTTGGTTCCCCCAAGTGTTCTCCAGGTGCTTATAGGCTTGTCTTACCTCCCCCTGTTCTTGCGAGGGGTTTCCGGAGTCCAGGAGACTCCCTTGAGGTTTCCAGTGTGTGGTGAGCACCACAGTCAGCAGTGCATGTGAGGCACTGTGACCAGGAGGAGTTGGTGTAGTGAGCACTTTCTTTTCTGCCAACTTCCAGCTGTGAGTCAGCGTCCGGGAAGCGCTAGAAATTGCCTTGCATGGCACAGGCTGAGCACTCCCCCATTTAATAAGCAGCATGTGTTTTCTCACCCTGGCACCCAGGGCGTGTGGAGCACTTTGCCTGAAGCCCCTGTGGAGTGCTGGTGCCCAGTGAAGCTCGAATCCTCCAGGAGGAGGGGAACTCAACCAGGTGTAATCGCCCCCTGACGCCCCTGAAGTAGCTCCTTGCTGAACACACCCGGCAGGTGAGGGGGCTTCTCGTACTTCTGAAGGAGCCCTGATGCAGCGCACTACACCACCAAGGCGCCTGCATTCGGCGGCCAGCCCTTGTCAGTAGCCAGTCCAGTTGACACCTTGTACCTGGCTGAGTGCCGATATTTGGTGGAAGCGCTGTGTTACCCCCTAGGAGCTCACTTGTCTCAGAGGGGCCCAGGTGAGCTGGTGTGCTGGGCTTTGTGCCCATCAAGGCCCCAGAGCCAAGAGGCTCATTTTGAAAACCATACCGTCCCTAGTGTGAAAGCCAGCATTGGCCACAGTAGCCTTTTGTTATTCCCCATGCGGGGGACCTAACAAGGTCTCCCCGCTGACGTGGGAGTTGTGTGTGCAGAAGACCGCCTCGTGTGGCCTTCATGTGGAAGGTGTTTATGGGGATTCCTTTACATTTTGCATTTCACCATTGCATTTTATGCCCTCAGTGTTTATGCTGCATTCCATTACCTGATGTTATGCTATATGTTGTTTTCTTTGCCTTGTTAAGGAAACAAGCATATTACAGGATCTGCATTGTATGCACAGGGAGGGTGTTTTCATAATGTGTGCAACCTACAAGTCTGTATCTTACTGCATTAACTATGATGGTTTGACAATTGCCTTGTTGGCAAAGTAATGTTTTATGTGCAGTTTATTTTCATATAATACTGTGTGGAGTCTCTTTAGTGGTGTATTTATGGTGTCACTGGTGTGTGTGTGTGTGTGTGTGTGTGTGTGTGTGTGTGTGTGTGTATGTGTTGTGCAAACACTTTACACATTGCCTCTGGGATAAGTCTGACTTCTCTGGCAAAGCTACCAAGGGGGTGAGTAGGGGTTTTCTTGCGTGTGTAGCTCCTTTGCCCTGACTAAAGTGGTGGGTCCTCCCTGGCTTAGGTGCATATCCTAGCCAACCAGAAACCCCATTTCTAACCGTGCTTAAACAGGAAAATAAACAAGCATTGGCAAAGCCAATAGGTCTCACCTTTGAGACTACTGGCTCTGCCATCACCTTTCATTCCTGCTGTACAGGATGGGCAATGCCAACTTTGGCAATGATCTGTAGTCTTGCTGCACAGCAGCATTGTTGCCATGCCGTATGGCTAAAAATAATAATAATAATAAAAAATGGACTATGATGCATAGAGCGCTAATAGACTTTTTTAAAGAAAGGTGTTAAGACTGGCTGTGTCATAGCACTTTTTAAGGTTAGCTTTAGCCACATTGCAAAGCATCTGCACTGAGGGCAGCATGGCTACAAAACACTGCCAAAGCCAATAGCGCTCATAAGCAAGACCTATTGACTTTGCCAATGCTGGTATTATTGCACTTGCTACCTGTATTGAGTCTATTCCTCAGCCCACCCAGCTTTTGCACTTATGTGGAAAAATACATATGTAGATTGCATGGACTTTTCTTTGGTTCCTGTAGCAGAAGGTTATAAGGGCAATATATGTGATGGTAACTGACATGTACCACTGGTATTTCAGATTGTGCCATTCTCTGTGGATATCAAAGCTACATGTTTTGCAAACTTGTATCTGAAATGGGGGCTTGGTGAGCAGTAACATCTCAGCCTAGGAGATGGAAACGTGTTTAGAACTCAAATATAGTAGGAATAGTAATAACTTGATCAGCTCAGTATCTGACCAATTTATAGGTTTGAAAATTACCTGAGTTAGAGGTGAGGTAAGGATGTAATAAAACCTCAAAATATGCCCCATAAGTAAGAATGCTGCCCCACCCTGCCTACGGAGCAGTATTACATTTACTGACCCCTAAGAAAACTTACATTGAAGGTTCCAAGTTCTGCAATACTATAGAGTCACTGTTAGATGCCACCGTTGAGCTTTAGAGCAGTAATCGGATCCATTACTAGAACAAGACATAACACAGTTATTCTGAAAGTAACTAGAAAAAAAGCAAAGCTTCTGTTCGTCAAGCTTGCAAACTTGGGTAAAATTGTTGTTACAAATATGCTCGATGGCTGAATGTTAACATTCTCAAATGTGAGCCATGATATTTTAGGCCCACTTCTCTGGTTGTGCCAGGGAAAGAGGAAAGGATGAGGCGTGGGTTACGACTAGAGCAGCTGACTTCACTATTTGTTGCTTAATTTACATTGCTCTGGTAGTTTTAACAAATCTCTTATCTCTTCACGTCTAAAAAAAACCTGCATTCCTCTTGCCTCTAAACACTCTCACTCTGAAGTCAGCTGAAAGCAAAGTAAACACCTAGTTCTCTGGAAGACACAGCTTGACATTTGACCTCTGTCTTTGAATGCAAAGAAAATGTGATGAGACAAGAGCAAGAGTTATAGGCCTGTTTACAGAAAGGGAGGGCTCAGAAGGATACTGGTAAATAAGGTTTTGGCATGGGGAGAAAGGAAGTGAACCCGGACAGCCTAAGCCAGCAAATGGAAAGCAAGAAAACGTGAGTTATAAACAACAAAACCAATGGCAAAAAACAGGCAGCATGCAGTCCCAGGTCAACTTTCTGAAACTCACCGAGATGTCTTTCGCATATCAGACAGCTGTGCTGTCTGGTAGGCTGTGACCAAAAAAGTGGTGCCTGAAAATGGAGCAGCGGAAGGACACAAACAATGGGTCCATGCTCCAGGGGTGGGACAAACCAAAGCAGAAGAAGTTAAGCCCTCAAGCGCTGCCAAACAAGAAGCAAGCAAATGAGAGTGACAGTGATAGCAATCAATGGTACATCATGTGTAGGCTGTAAGCCCTGAGTAAGTAAACAAAATGTCTTGCAGAGACAGCACATACGCTCTCTATGTGAAACCTAAAAAGGAAATATGAATTTGTCAAGCGGAATTTAGAGAAAACCTTTTACCGTAATAGATCTTTTTTGGTGAAGATCACATCATGAAAAAATTACCTGATGGGCTGATTATACAATAGTTGCCAAGCAAAGTATGAAGCTATGTCCAAACATTAATGTCCCATTTATATGCACAAGCCCATCCCATTGTACAAATGAATTAAGCCAACAGAAAACACACCAATTGGTACAGAGTCTATTTTCCCAAATTGCACAATGATTGCAAGAACTGAAAATTTTGTTAATGTAAAACGCATGTATATTGAACCAATCACTGTAAAATAAAGACCTAACATAAAATTAACAATGAATACAAAACATGCAGGCAAACGGATGAGACAAAAATCACTTACTTGCACCCCCGCCAAGCACAGTGTTGTCATCAAATATGTTAAACCAGTTGCTGCAGTGATTTTATCAATGATGTCATAGAACATGTCATAAGTAATGTAATATGTGAGATAATTATCAGTGCATGGCAAGGGTATGAGTTATAGTTACTTTAGGGTACGTGTTTTAGGTAGTTGAGATAACTATAACTGTTGATTTTCAGTGTTTTTGTTAATTTTAAATGGTAAGCTGTAACATAATATTACAATTCCTAACTATGACATCACTTTAACCTTTGCTTTTTTCAGTGAATTTCTATGTTTTTTTTAAATATAAAGTACATGCTGGTTCCCAAACACCACAGCGCAAGGCCTTCGGTTGTGTGCAGTTGGGTGTAGGGTCTGGCATGTGGCCAGGACCTGCACCCAACACTCCATGGACACCAAACTCCCACTGACACACAAGCCCCCTAAGCCTGCAGCCAGGCCCTGTGGCCACACGGCCTGGCCCCCAACCCCTAATGTGCAAGCCAAGGAATGAGGTTGGGTGGAGGGCATGGCCTGAGGCCCACCCCCACAGACACAACCCCACACAGTGCAGGGCTGTTGGCCATGCAACGGCATTGGGTTGGGCACAGGGTCTGTCAGCAACCCCATCGCTGGTGCCCAATCACCTACAGGCACCCAACCCTCCCCCCCATCAGGCACACATGGAAAGGCTCTGCATGCAAACTCCCTCCTGGCACACAACCCCCGCTTTGTACGGCTGTAGTGTAAGGTTGGGTACAGGTCCTGGCCTGAGACAATGCACTACACCCAAAACTAGCAGGCACGCACAGCTGACTATTTGATGTTAGAATACAAAGGGTGTAATTTTAAGGAAGACAGACCTGTGTTGTCAAAGGGTCAGAACACCAAAATGTAAGTAAAAACTGACCTATTTACTTTATGAAGGGGTCAGCATATTAACATATATAGGAGACCTGTTATCTTTGGTAAATAGGCACCAATAATTATAATCAAATGAATGTTATATACATTCACACACTGCAATGTTTAATAAAAGTGATTGCCATTTTTTTTAATAACATCTTTCCTTTAACATTTTTTAGGCCACAAAACGCAGGCATAGGACTCACCACAAGCCCTGCGCTCCAGCTCGGCATGCCTAAAAAAGTACAGTAAGGTCCCCTGGGGTTATGGATTTAATGACTGAGGAGGCTTATTGTGTTTTAATTGTGCTGGGGTGCTGCTACACTCCCTGCAGCCCCCAACAACATAAGAAAAGTTCTAGTGGTGCCAGAGTGTTTCTACCTCACCAACTGGAAGAGTGATAGTGCATTTGTGATAACAACTTCACTTTATTCCTGCTGTTGATTTCTAGAGTCTTATGCTTGCTTACCAAATCGTTCCATGGCTTTTAATGCTGGTGGCTTCACAAGTCCCTTTTCTTGCACCCTTAGTGCCATCCATTTTGGGGCTAAATGAAGGGGTGCTGAGTTAGAAGTGTGTGCCATAAGACAGACAGCCACTCCTTTGTGTTATATATTGACATTCTCCTTCGAGTTGGGGTCCAGAGGAGCAGATGTGTGAATATCTTTAAAAAACTGTTAGGAGGTACTCAGCAATTTCCCTATAAATGGTTAGGTTAGGTATTCTGCCCATGTAACCTCTGCAGAAATTTCACTTTTCCACAGGGACAGTGAAAGGGGCTCTCCTGTTTACACTAAGCTGTGAAGTAAAACAATTACTGCTGAATGAAATGAAATATAGAACAGCTTATCACCCACGAGGGCCTCAAGGCACTGTCCACAGGCACAGGGAGATTAAGGGGGTTATTACAATTTTGGAGGAGGTGTTAATCCGTCCCAAAAGTGACGGTAAAGTAACGGATATACCACCAGCCGTATTACGAGTCCATTATATCCTATGGAACTCGTAATACGGCTGGTGGTATATCCGTCACATTTGGGACAGATTAACACCTCCTCCAAAGTTGTAATCAGGCCCTAAGTGATCTGCCCAGAATCTCAGGACTTTGCACCAACACTAAGGCTCGAACCTAGACATCCAGCTCCTGCGGCAGTCACTCTGACTGCTGCCCTACATCCTCTCACATAGTTTTGCAGTGATATATAACAATAGTGTTGGTGTGATAATGTAGCATGTGATCACTCCTGCTGTTTCCACAGTCATTACTTATACCTAATCTCATGATACTTTATGTTATCAACCGCAGAAAGATGAAAGGCTGAGTGGACTTGCCAGAACTCGGACATGCATATATTTTACATAGCTCTCTATATTGAATAGATCAATCGAATAGTCGATTCTACCATGATGGCATTCTATAGTTTTTTTTTAAATTAGATTCACTATACCTTTCTACAGGTGCATGTGCAATGTAAAATGCAGTGCCTAGGATTTCACATTCCTCCATTATTATACCCTTCCCTTTGCGTTCACAATCAATGGTTTGGCCCCATATACAAAGCAAAGCCATTTGGCACTTTTTTCCATGCAAGTTTTTCAGCGAGAAAATATTTTACATGGGAAAATTGATCAGCGCTGTTGTTTTCGCTACTTGGTGTCACACAATGCCACTTTACATTGCACATGCACCTATAGAAACGCATAGTGAATCTAAATCAAAAACTATAGAATGCCATTGTGGTAGAATTGGCTATTAGATTGATCTATCCAATATAGAGAACGTTGATAAATATGTGCATGTCCGAATTCTGGCAAGTCCACTCAGCCTTTCAGTTTTCATGAGATTATGTAAAAGTAATGTCTTTGCGAAATTAAAACAGGTGCAAGCACAATATCGTGCGATACTCCTGCATATAATATTAAACTACATATTTAAGCGGCTCAACACTGATTGATTTCATCACGTAGAAATCTGTACTAGAGGGTGTACCATGAGTGCAAATGTCACAGAAGGCCCAAGTGGCACACGGTCATGCTGCAGATGGAGCTTCACTAAAACAGCATTTTAAATGAGCGCAACAAAGACATCACCGTTGTGAGATTCTTTGAAAATGTGGCACTGGGTACTTTTTTAATGTTCGTTCAACGCAGCGCAGCAGATTTTCATGCAGTGCTGACCAACTTAAAACCAACTCTGTCACACTAATGTAAGGTGAAGGCGAATCCGTACTGCAGAAAACACTGTAAAAACAAATGCGGTTTTATTGTTTTAACATATCGTTGACCAATTAGCTACTATAATTTTGTGTGAGTTAATATATCATTATGATATTAAAAACAAGAGACTTAGCATGACGACAGAAAAAACGCTCTGCTGCAATGTTTCCCGAAGCATTACACGCTTGAGCAGACAATGAAAGCTAAACTAAACCTAGGCCAAACAAAAGTGTGTGATGGGCCCGATACGGCTTGATAGTTGGAGGCACAGACGCCAGACAGGAAATGCCCGAACTCGGGTGATTGTTATTAAATATTAACTCACTGTCTCTTGGGAGGTGAGTTGGGAAGTGGGAGGAGATGCAGGATGCAATGAACATTGAAGTGAGAAGACGGAGAGAGACTGAAGGGAGGGGGAAGTCGTTATCACGATACAAAAATGTTCTTCTGTTTAATTTTACAAAGACAGACTGTTTCCAGAAACCTCATTACAGGTGCTGTGAGGGAAAATTATTGAAGCATGTGAACCAAACGTCAAAGACTGTGGCCACATTTAAAGAATGCTGCGACGGATGTGTCATGCCCTGATGTGAAGTGGTAACACGTCCGGGAGACTAACGGCGGATATTTAAAGGTGGCCAGCGTGTCGGCAGCAATTTTTCCCTGATTTACCTTCTGCCACCATGGAAGAAAACCACCATGGCAGGAGTTAGATTATTAGATCAAGCCTGTCCCGCAAGGTGGAATTTCTAACACCATAAGTGAGAACGGTGTATGGACCCTCGACGTTGGTGGACATTCACACTAAAAAGTGCCCGAGTCTCCGCACATCAGAAACACCTGTATTCACTTCGGAGAAAGACGACATGTGTTGGTTCATGTGGTAGTCTTCTTAGGTGCTGACGCAGATCAAAATGGTGGCAGTTTGGTCACACTAAATAAAGAGGATGATCCACCACGATTTTCAGTGGCATCCAGTTTGCCTGATGTTGAAGATGGTCGAGGCTCCGCTATTATTCTGTCAGCCTTCTGCCACACTCACAGGTGGGAAGTGAGGACAAGGGAACACAAGGCTCCTTTTATTGTCAGCCTTATTCAAGCCCTTGTCTAAATAGGGTCCCTTGGTGGAAGATCGCTGAGCCCTTGCCACTGGCAGGCAAAATTGCTCATTCTCAATATTCATGTTTGCTCATGTCATGGAACATCTGGGGCCACATTATGGATACATAATTCTGCCCCTCTTTGTGCAAAGATACACCCTTAGGGCCATATGTATGAACACATTTTTCCATAGACATAGAATGGGTAAAAAACGTTGATACATCTGGCCCTTAATTTTGTGCACCGGGCGCAGACCCTAAAAAAACACTATATTATAGCAAATGTGTTGTTCCCATTGCAGGGAGGAACACAATCTGTATTACAGAAGTGGCGGCGCAAGCATCTGCGGCCCATTTTGTAGTGATAAAGTTACCCAGCGGAGCGAAATGAAGGCACGCATGTCCATTGCACTCTTGCGGCTGTTTCTATAATATGGCCTCAGATGGAAGCAATAAGTAATATTACACATTGCTCAGGTAGTTTTTGATGACGGACCATTAAGTACTTCACTACCTGCAGTTGCCTTTTTATCTAATTGAGAAGCAAGATAGATCACTCATACGTTTTTAGAGAATCACGCAATAGTATTTTGTGTTTACAAGCCAATAACATACATCTTCAAAATTTCTGCAAAATTCAAGAATCAACTTTAAAACCACAATTTAAAAAATACAGGATTGCCAATATTTCATAGACGGATTCAGGTTGAATACCAGGAGGACACTCACACCCTGGACGTAGTCGAGTTATAAAGTTAATATTGTGCAAAAAACCTAGGTTACTCTCAATGTATTAAGCAGTGCATATGTTTATATGTTAGAAAAAATAAGTTATTTGCTAAAGTATTACATAAAAACTGTAGAACTCAAGAGCTTTCTAAAATCGAGGAGAAAATCGTAAAGCTTGTTTACAAGGCGAGAGCAATCTACTGGCAACTAAGAATGGGCAAATAGAATAAATGGGAGCAGAAGGGTTTCCATTCTATTTGTCCTCATAACTGACCTATGTAAGAGACATCTGTGCTCAAAGAGAACTTTTATATGGCATCTAGGTAACTGCATTTTATGTTAAGTCAAGGATGCCTACCATGATATGGCAAGAATCACAAATATTTAGAGGCATATTTATACCCTGTTTGTGCTGAATTAACATCATTTTTTAACTCTCAATGCAAACTCAACGCCATATTTATATTTTGACGCTAGAGACGTCTAGCGTCAAAATAGTGGTGTTAATGTCATTTGTGGGATGCCTGAAACCTCCTTGCGTCAATGAGATGCAAGGTAGGGGTTCCCGTCTAAGAAACGACTCTAACCTCGTAGTGCCACATTTATCCAGCTGGGCAAAAAAGACGCTCAGGTGGGAGGCGGACCCAAAAATATGACATTAACTCCGATTTGCTTCAAAATATAACTCCTGGGTCAGGGCAGGCATTAAAATGAGGCAAACTCATCACTACTTAAGGAAAACACAAAGAAGCAACATTACCAATCCAAAGGTGAAGATGGAGGTGATTCTGATCCAGCTTGCGAGACGACGCAGAGGACAGCAACAACTACAGCAATCACCATCATCACAATGCAGCCCACAAAGGAAACGCAGAAGGCAGGAGAGGGTATTCAGAACCAGGACAACCCTCCTTGGCCCCAGGGACTAGGACATGATAAGGACATACACACTGAACCGACAAGCCATATTAGACCTGCTGCACCACACTGAGCCACAAATCACAGCCAGCCTGCAGACCCCACACAACATACCACCTGTGACAAAGCTGCTGGCTGTCCTGCACATGGTGGCAAGTGGCTCATTCCAAACAACGGGTGCCCTGGTTGCTGGTGTCTCACAGCCGTCATTCTCTGTGTTCCTGGCAACTGTGTTGGACACTATAATCTCCCTGACACCCCAACACATCAGCTTACCCAAAACCCAGCAAAAGCAGCAGGACGAAAAACAGGGGTTCTACCAAATCTATGGCTTACCGCATGTGCTCGGTGCAATTGACTGCACCCATGTCCAGCTCGTACCACTTGCAGCAACCGAGGACTTATACTGGAATTACAAGCACACATATTCCATTAATGTGCAGGGCACAGCGGACCACAGGGGACTATTCATAAACATTTTGGCCAAGTATCCTGGGAGTGTCCATGTCGCCTTCATATTCCGGCACAGCAGTATCAATGAACAATTCCAGGAAGGACAATATCGAAATGGCCTACACAACACACCAACCCTGCAGGACACACACGACATACACCACTACATTAACACTTGGCAAGGGTAACACAGATGTGCATGTAACAACACATATGCACCATGCTGTAGTACAGCACATTCAGTGCACACCACAAACACATACACCCACATGTACGTAACACACCCACTACTTGACAGGCACACCAAGTGAAGGACAGGTGCAGATATGTAACCTTTGCTAACACAAGAACTACACAGACCACTACAAGTGCCCACATGTTGCTTACTACGTGCACTTCACAAATAGCACAGCCATGTCAATGGTGTACACCATGCCCATGTTACGTAAGTCTCATATAGGCACAGATCCCTCAAATCATGCCGTGCAAGTCACTGCCAGAACAAACATCAAATTCCAGACAGCTGCTGCCTATACCAACTACATCTCATCAACACATACCTGACTAACCTGTAGTGTGCATAAACATCTGCCTGACGCATTGGCTCACACACACAGGAATACAAGATCAATGCCCATCACATACCATGTGCCAGATGTGTGATAAGTGGCACCACACCTACTGTAGTGCCACCTCACATGTACCACTTACTGAGCCACAACACCATCATGTCTGTACCATAAACAATAAATGGCCCACCATGGGGCAGAGTCACTGTCAGACAGTGCAGATAATGGATGCCATATTAGGACCCTGTAGGAGAATACAGGACATTACTGACCTCACATGCACTGCCAAGTGACATTTGCTAAGTAGCAATATCCCATAGTCTGCACTGTGCATGTGTTGACAGTATAAATGATGAATCTTGTGTTGGAAGATAGGAGAGACACTGGTAGTTATGTTGATCATCCTGAAACAATGGGATACACACCCTTGGACACGTGATGGCTGCCACAAACATTAGCTGCCTCTCTGGATCACCAAGGGATCTACGTAAAAGCCCACAGTGCCATTGTCATGGCCTGCACTGTATGTACAACTTGGCAGATGACCATTTTTAATGACTTGGAGCCACATTTTAAATGTGCCACCCTCCCATGCTGTATGTAGTGTGGAAGGGGTGTGCAATGTGTGTCGCTGCAGGTCTATCACCACTAGATACATAGCATGATGATACTGACTCAGATGTAGGTGTCACCTGAAACCTGAGACAGTGCCAACACCCCCAGGGTTTCCGTTTGCAGGTTGCAATAAGGAAGTAGACTGTGCTTTGAACTCATATGAATGTGCCACCAATGCATGCTGCATACTGCTGCACACACAGAAAGCCAATTGGCCATAAAAACGGCATTTGTATAGGGCGGCGTTCCTTCCTGCACAGATACATCCACCTCCACAAGGCAGCTAGCCAAGTAACCTGGTGCAAGGTTGATAGTGTAGGTGCACGGCTGCATATGAGCTACTGCCGCAGGGGGCAACATAGGGTTGCCTAGTAACATGTCACACAAGGGGCATTTTTGCATAGTCAAAATGTTGCAGGACAGTGCTGCCAATGTTGGAGATGTGTGGTGCAATGTCACCCATTTCAATGGGCCTAAGTGTCGCACATCATCTGCAATGACAAATGTCAAAATGGATGGGATGTCCAGGCTCTGCAGTGCTACCATGTTGCCACCACATCTGACCCCATTGTGTTGTGAGGATGTGTCATGTCCCCTCTAGTGACAGCTCACTGTTACAAAGGTGCACTACACAACGCATGATACATACATACTGATCATCAGTTAGGAATCCAAATCATATGTCCCAGGTCCTTGAGCCAAACGCAAGATTGTCATGTCCAACAACCCAGTGCTGAGAAGACCTTACACAAGGCCAGGAACTCACACCATACCACAAACACATCTGAGTCACAGCCAACTCAAAATATCAACTGCCATGCTACATGCCAAACCTGTTGCAAGCCTTAACAACTTACTCCTTTAATCTTTTGCAGCGGATCAGGGTTATGGCATACAGCCATGGATAATAACCCCACTTCCCAATGCAAGCACAACAACAGAGCGAGCATATAATGAGGGACATCGGAAGACACAGAATGTTATGGAGGGGACATTTTGCATCTTGAAGTCAAGATTCAGGTACCTGGTCATCACAGGAGGCAGCCTCCTATATGCCCCACACATCGTCTGCAAGATCGTAATGACATGTGCTATCCTGCACAACATATGTGTGTGGATGAATGCCCTCTTGTATGGGAAGGTTGATTACCTGCCTGAGGAGGACGAGGAGGATGGTGGTGGAGAACATGAGGGGGAACAGCACAACACAGCTACTGGGATACGCCGCAGACTGCAAACAGTTGATAAATGCTTCACTTAAAAATCACTTAACTCATCTTGTACATTTTGTCAATAAACACCTCACTTATTCAAACAATCCTGATTTGGTCTCTTCAATCTCCACAACATATACCTTAGGATTGTGATTCTAACCTCAGGGAGCATGTTACAAATACTAATCTGAAAAGTACTGTTGTAACATCACATGTGATGTGTGAGATTGTACTGCTACCATCACACACATCACAAATAGCCTCATCACTTAAATGTGACAACTGAAGGACACAATCTATGGACTACAATATATGAATTACATCCACGTTGCCAACTTGTTCATCAATAGCTCATCACACACAACTAAAACATGTCCAACTAGGAGGTAAACAAGGGGCCCACACATGAGGCAGTGGATGTCAAAATTTAGAAAGACAGTAATGTTGGAACAGACCACTGTCACAACTTGTGAGTGTTGCAATGGCTGCATGGAGCATGTGTGACAAGGGGGGGGACATCATTGGTAACAATGGTCATCATCAATAGCCCAGGTATGACAAGCAATGGAACAATTTGGGCCTGTGCAGTTCATCCATGGCAATCAGTCCTGCCACTGCCATGAGGCCCAATCCTGACACAGGGTACACATGTTCTCGCACTTTGACACGTCTGTGGAATGCACATCAGAATGGATGTGAATATATGCAGTTAGGGCTGCAGGTCCACCACGCAAAAACAAGAACCATTACTAAATGTAATGAGTTTAATCAAACATTTGTGGAAAAAACATAAGCTGGATGGAACGTAGGTAGAGCGTGTCAATCGCAGTGTGTATCAAAGATGTACACACGTCAGACATATGTGTAGTCCACACACAAGTCACCATAAACTCAAAATCTACATACGGAGACAGTTGTCAGGTAACATTTCCTAGGTAGCATTGATCAGCCATCATCAACAATGCCTGAGCTGTGTATGTTGTCTTAAATGTTATGCTCTGTAAGACAACTACACACATCACATAAGTAAACACAATTCAAAATCACAAACCAGAACTATTGCATTGTACTGGCTGCCACACATTTGTGGATACATTGTTGTCACACATGCATACATATGCACAACGTTCAACTATTTGCATGCTGTTGACTCTGTACCACACACATCGGTGTCACAGACCAATCTCACCCTCATCACATTGTTGCATGGACTACCACATGTGGCCATACACAATATGCCACACTGCAGCATAGCCAATTTCATTTGTATGTTGATAGAGGGTGCATCCACAGACAATGGAACAAAATCACACAATCAGGAATAGAGTCAAAAAAATGTACGCAAATGCGTATAAAACATCTGCCAACTCAAAGTATATGACACATGGGCAGTTAGCGTGAATTCCACCTTCGCACTCTTCTCAATGCAGACTTTCAGTGAATTCAACACATAAAGGTAATGCGTCAATAAAAATGACGCACCTAGGTCATGCGTCCAAAATACTCACGCAAATATCACATGTGTCAAATAAATACACACATAACAAAAAACATGACGCACAGGGACAGGTAGTGATGTAATAGGAAATCTTGTTTACAAGCATTGTACAGTGGGTGTACTTTTACTTTCTCTTTACAGTCTGGGCCTCTTTTGACTGTGCGGTTGTGTTCTGGAGTTGGTGGTGTGATTTTCCTGCATTTTGTATTTTGTGGTGTCCATCCTGTCGTTTGCTTTCAATTTTTGTCTGTACTCTGTCCCAGTGTCTGTAAATTTGTGTTTTTTGTGTGTATAATTGTACTTGTACTGTGGGGTGTCTCTCAGGGATAGTTGTTAAGTTGGGTTAGTTGGATTTAGTTATTGGGCCTTAAGTTTCCTTTATATTCTTTTTATTTTATTTCTTTAATAAGTTTGGTCAACCTGTACTTGGTTAATATGTCTGGGAAGGGGAGGTTGACTAGGATGGGAGAGGAGGAGTTGGGTGGCGTTGTGTGGATGGTAGCCCACTACCTGCTGTTAATGTTGGAGATGGGGGGCCGGGTAATTCAAGGTTACCCGACCGAGGCGAGGTGGCGGAGGGTGGGGCAAAGTGCTCCACCATCTGGAGAGGGTATTTCGGTGCACCAAGAATGAGCACCAAGTGAAGCTTCGCTGGGCAGATCTGGTGGCCAGGGAGCAGGATCTGCTTGATCATCTTGGTGTGGTGATCAGTGGCCCTGTTGGTAAGTCTCCCACTGGCCTACTATTTACTGTTCTCCGCTCTTGAATGACAGCAGCAGATGTGCATGGAATGCTTGTGGCAGGTTGCATGCAACCAGAATGAAATGTAACTGCGCCAGTCTAGACATGGAGTTCACAGGTCCTACCATTATACCAATGCAGGTCAGATGTCTGGTGAGTCATGCACAACCATCACTAAGTCACACATTTCAGGGGCCATGGTGACACTTGTGTCATAGTGTCATGTATGATATGCCAAGACACTGCCAGCCTACCATATTTAACTAGATTGTGTCAACAAACTAGGGCAATGCATGTACAGCGCTACATTTTCATACTTTCACACGCTTTATCCCTGCCATCATGTCAGCAAGGGGGGGCTTACCCGCCTTTGGGGGCAATATAAATGGGACATTTGATACCATCAAACAACTTTGCCACATCAGTTATGGATTACTCAACGCATGATCATTGCAGATTAATAATTAAGCTGCATGCCCATCACAAAGTGCCTCTGGGTGCCTTGCAGGACAAGCCTGAATACCTGAGTCAATTGTCTTGTAAAGCACCAGGGTAGTGCCATGTATTTGTCACCCAACTCCCCCTCATACCATGGAGTTCCATCTTCTATAGATTGGCCATATATGGTTGTTGTAGAGTGTAGCACTACATGAGTCTCAGGCCCAGTGTAAGTGTGCAGATGTGTGGCTCTCACTCACCCGAGTGTCACTGTCATTGTGAGTTTGCACTGGTGTGTCTGTTGCACTGTTTTACACCAGGATAACTTGCTCATTCCTCTAAAATAGTACACACTGTAATATGTTGTCCACTAGTAGTGACATGACACTAAGCATGGTTTTCCATCCATATCTTACAAGTGGACCTGCCTCCTACACCATCGGCGAAGTGGCACGATTTGAGCACCAAGATGTATCCAGTAAGTGTGATAATGTGTGTCCTGTGAAGTAATCCAGGGTTTGGTGTGAGTGGTTCATGTGTGTTGCACACAGTGTTAGATGTGATAAGCTGTCAAATGATCTTATATCAAAGTAGGCTGGATGGTTCCCATAACACAAACTAGAGAGTGGGGGAGAGTTCGGCTCAAAAACAGAGCCAGTGCCCCATACAGTCTCCCCTTTATTATGGAACCATATACACAGGGAGTGAGGGGACCAGTGGCAAAGAGGTTGCCCTTAGTCCTAGAGTCCCAGAATTTGAGACTTGGTGGTGTTACAAGGGGAACTGTGAAGAGGAAGGGAAAGTTTCCTTTACGGATTAGGTGGTCTCACACACATTATAGTGTCTTGCTTCATCATATGACCACCTAACCCCACCCAGGTAGGACAATACCACCTGGGTGGACTCAACGTCCAATCCAAAATCTACACAGGGATGTGACACTGGTCCTGAAAAGGTTGAACAGTTTGGAGAAGGAGGTGGCAGCAAACACAAAAATACTTAAGTTCATTAAAAAAAAAACTCAAGAGGGCAAAGCTATAATTGGCTTTGTAGCTGTCACCCCAGTCCTTCCCCCTCCCTTCTCATTTGTTTTAATGTTTTATAGTGGGCCTTAGGGGGTTAGTGTCAGGTTAGATTAGGTTTGTAGTTTATTAGGATAAGTGGGTTTGGGGGGTGGGTTTTCTACTTTTTACATGTTTCTTTGTGGGTGGGGGTAATGTTGGGACATTTATTTGTTGACAAAAAAAGATATACAAATAAAAAAAATATATATATATATATTTGTAGAGATATAGGTAGTATATGTGTAGTTTAGTATATGTTGTCCTGCATGTGTCTCGTAATATAAGGGAAGTGGGGGGCCAATGTTTAGAGTGTGTTGTTAAATGTGTTAGGTAAGTTTAGCATGGGGTAGGTAGGGTCAGTTGTTGGTTAAGTACAGTTAAGATAGGTTAGGTTAGAATAGCTTTTCTTCATTCTTATTAGTTTAGTTTCATTCTTATTAAAAATCTTTGGGCACTCCCTTACTTCATGTGTCATATGCTTGAGTCTCCATGTCTTCCCATGAGAAAACAGTGTATATTGTGTGTTGGCCTAGGGATTCCGCCCTGCCTCCGAATCCCTCTCTTGACATGATTATCACCTGTTTACAACTAAGCTATCACATTGGCAGCTACAACACATCTACTTGTCTATGCATCTGCCATCCAGTGTACCCACCACTCAATGTGACTCTGTTAACTTTGTATTGGTAGGTAGGTGTGGTAATTCAGCTGTCATTGTTTGGATCCTGTTAGGAATGTTAGGCACTGTGGGACATCTGACAACAGCCTACAATTTTTATCTATCATGCTAAACTGACCAGGGTCAATTACAGATGAGGTTAAGTACCTCTGTTCACACCAATGTGTTCTACTGGTACTCCCAGCTGACGATATTGCCCGAGAACTGTTTCACAGCCATTCCTGTAGTATGTAGTGGGTGAAGCATACATGTGTTCAAAATTTTTTACATACTCAGTGAATTGCTTGTAGGGGATGAGACCAGCATTGCCATTCAAATTGCTTGTAGGAGCCTTCTGCGTAGATATGTGCCACCATATTCCTGCACTCTTGTACTGACACTCTGTGACTAAAGACATGTTACACACATCACAATTCCGAAGCGTAGTAGATGTGACACAATACACAAAGACATGCTGGTTGTGTAGGTGGTGTTTATATACAAGTGTCGTAGTGCAATATTTACAATGTCCAGGTCAGGGACCCTATCAGTGAAATCCATATAATTGTGACACAACAAAAATCCAGGGCTGAGGGACATGTCATGGGACATGCTTGGGTAAAGTGTTGTTCAGTGCAGGGGAACATGAATTGCCAATTGAAAAATGAGAGACAATTGCAGTCCATAGCAGATAGGTCAACAGTGTGTCAGTGAAGAGTGCATATCTCCAACTGTGCTAACATTGGCATGATGTTAAGCACAGGACAAAGGAATACACTGCCCATGTGGCATGGGCTAGTGCTACTGGGAACTCCTACGGGTGAAGATAATCTGTTCCACATCTTCATCCTCTGACATGTGGGGGCCACACACACTTCAGTGGTTGGAGATGTGGACTACCAATTCCCGGCAGCTGCCATCTGTGGAACAACATATGGCATCACTACAGCAAGAAGGAACTGCTGATTTGTGAGAATAGCAGCAACATCCCTGTGGTAGGCAGCAATGTCTGCCCTGAGTGAGGCCAGTTCCCGGTGCATGGAGTCTATCTTGTTCTCAAGCACGCTGATGCCAGTTTGGGAGGGCAGTTGTTGTGGCCTCTCCCTCATGGCAACAGCTATGTCCCTCAAACACTGCTGGACTCCATGCATTTGGGAGTGTGTGCTTCGGAAGGCTGCAGTCTGTTCAGTGGCCGTAACGATGCACATGTGCACATGCACATACCCTCTAGGCTGGCTGCCATACTTTGCATCCCCACCCTCACCTCCTTGGCCAGCTCCTGCTGGACTCCTAACACTGTCCTCTCAAAGCTGGGCCCCTGGTCCTCGGAGTACTTAGCTGTGTCGGTGCTGGCAGGTCATACTATTGGGGTATTAGGTGGGGCCTCTAGGATGGCTTATATATTAATACTCCTCCTTGCGAATGGAGGTGGTGTCTGGAGGGATACGAGGACTTCGTGGTGGGTCTCTTGGCTGATGGTTGTCAGCTGGTCATCCAGGTCATCGGGGTACTCCAGGACAGGCAGATCCGCAGGAGACCCATCATCCGCTGCAATGAGATGGTGTAAAATCAGTCTATCTGTGTTGTGGAAGTTTATATGTCACGTCTGACTTGCTATTGGAGGCTCATTGTCATCTTAGTTCCCAAACATCGTTCCTGTACATCATGATTGCAGTCTACCAGCCCTATGCCCCACCTGCGTGTCACATGAAGGGAAGCCCAGTTAGCGCAATTTGCTGCGTCATAGCTTCTAGGTGTGATGTATATCATTTTTGTGGCTTGACCCAATCTTGTCGTTGTCAACCCTCCCTATGCATCCATTGGCATGGTGAGGCCTAGCATTGGGTGTTGCTGTGCTCATGCCAAGGCACCACACAGGGCAATTTTCCCCTGTCCCAGTCTTACATGTTTCACATACACCCATGCGGTGCTGAGACCTTGCACCACCCCAGGGATGGCATTGCCAGGACACTATGCTCTTGTTACCATTGGCGGCTCCTCATGATGATGTTTGTGTATGTGTGTTACATTGCATAACACTCATGGATCTAACAGAGTTCAATGTCATGTTCTGTCTGTGCAGGTGGGTTTGCCTTCCTACACACCTATGTCCTCCCCCTCAATGAAGCCCTCCTTGCCCTATGATACATGAGTGCAGCACGGTGGCAGTGCAGATAATTTGACACAGGCACAGGGGTAGGCCCAGGGATGGCCAGCATGGGTATGACATTTCTGCTGTGTACATCATTATGTATGTGACGGTGCCTGATGGTAAATGAGTCTATGGACATATCCAGTTAACTGGAGTTGAACTTCGGTCAGGGCCTGACGCTAGTTTGATGGTGATTCTGCGGGTAGTCATACTGGTCCCACATTTCAAGTACGTCAGTCCTATGGGCACCTGGCTGCCACTGTCTATTTGACCACCCCAAACAGCACAGGTGGTAGTGGCAACTGTTGTCAACAGGGAATGCCCCATGGGCCAATGGCAGGTTTCCAGCAGCTTACAGACTGGCAATGCCAGCCTTCCTGTGACACCAGATCAGTATTACGTTCAACGCTACCCTACAGGTTTGTTTCTGCATTTCCACCAGCCTCTGCATGGCAGTGAAACACCCATGCAAAGGTTGGTGGTGATGTGGTGTGCCCCTGGGTGCCCCGGCACCCCATGCACCTGGCATGGGCAGTGCAGGGGGTCTCTTGCCCTGGCCCTGGCCCTTTGCCCTTTCCACTGCCTGATTTGCAGGGCTAAGTGCAGCATGTCCTGTCACACCCAATGCACCCCAAAACTGGAACTGACTCTATTTGATCCATCAACAATGTTGTACTAAGTGCCCCACAGAGCTACCATGAGCAGACAGATGTCCAGCCGCCATCCCAACGTGTGACTCCTACTGCCAACCGCAAAGGGTACACTGCACTGGCAGTCTTACCAACACTAGATTTGCCATGCACCATCTCCCACCTGTCAATGTGGAATTATACGCCATTATGTTCACAATCATACCCCATGTGTTGTATGTGTGTGTTTATTTCCCTATTCATTTGTGTCCCACATGGTTGTGTCAGAGTAGTTGTGGGCTCAGCCTGTGACTGTTGTGACCTACTGTATGCTATCTGTGGTACATATTTTCTGTAGTGGTACATTTCTGTTCAGCATCAAGATGTGTGGTTCAACACTACACCAATTTAGTTGGTCTGAGTAATGGCATGTTACCAATGATACAGGACCAGCCTGCTATTCCCCCAGCGCCCGTTCAGTTAATTGTTCCCTGCAACCAGGGGGCATCCTGACTGCATGATTGGTGGTGGCTGCCTTATGTGGATGTGTTGTCAATGTGCGGGATGGTGGTGCTACCGGCACATGTCTGGGTACTGTTGGGACAGTTCCAATGACTTGTGTGCTGCGTGATGCAGCACACATGTGTTTGGGCAATGAGGCAAGGCAGTTGCAAGGTGTTATTGCAAGGGACACCACCATGACGTTACCCCAGGAATGGTATTGACTGACTACCTAATCTCTGAAGTCTTGGTCGTGTTGGTAGGGTTGATATGACTATATACAAGGGGTGTTGTGATGACACAACCAGAGGCACAGTGATTATACATGCCATCCATCCCATGTGCTACATATGTACATGTAGGTATTTAGACCTGCTGATCGACATATGTCCAGGTTGTGTATGTGTTATGGTGCATGGCACTACCAAGGCGTAGGTAAACGTGTAGTTTACGTCAGCATGGTGCAACTTGCTTAATGTGCAATGTGTCCCTCTGCGCTCCTTTGACATGCATTGTGTGAGTCCTATGTTCCTCCCCTTCTTGCACTTGACACTTTAGCATAAATTTCCCTCATGCAACTTACCCTGCATTTGTGGTGTTTCCTGGTGTCCTGTCCTGCGATTCCTGTGATGAGTTCCTCCGGGATGACTGCTGCAACTATCTCCTCCATCTCGTCCAATTCCTTTTGTGGTGCTGGACTCCCACCTCCAGTTTGCAGTGCTGCCTTCCTGTTCCTTGCCATTTTTTCCTTTGACCTTTGCTTGCAGTCGTGGCAGCATTTCTTGCACTCTGTTACGGTTCTCCTGACCTTGGCCACGCTGTTAATTTTGTCTACTACCTGCTGCCAAATTGCCTCTCTTCTCCAATTGGCAATTTTGAGGTGACGAAGAGTTGATGTTGATGCTCTGTCACCTCTCTCACCAGTATTTTATGCTCCTCTGCACTGAAACAACACTTTCTCTTTTTCTTCTCCCTCCACTCGGTCTTTTCTGGGTCCTCGTGGCTGATTCCTGGTTGACTGGCGTCTCCCTGTGGTCTCTCCTGGCTTTCTGGGTCCATTTTGAATCTCCTTTGCAATGTTTTCTCAGTTAGCATCTCTATTTTATGCCATTACGGGTAGAAGTGGTGCATTTCCGTTTTGCGATATGTTTACGTGTCATAAAACGGGTTAGAGTAATTTTTCCGGCGTTAATGTCATTTTGCCATACGACAAGGCGCAATGGTTAAAGTCGAGAAAAATTACTCTAAACAATTTTTAGCTCCACCCAGCATCATAGTATAAATATGATGCCCTTGTGGCATTAAAAAGGGGCGCCAGTCTGAGCTAAAAAAAATTACGCAAACTGCGTTAGTGCAATTTTGCGTCAAAAAGTATAAATCAGGGCCTAAGAGCAGACTTCTACCAGAAGCCTCTTTGAAGAAAACCAGGTTTGCAACATTTCTGCACTTGATTTCAACATTTGATGCCGGTAAACTGTGTAATTTAAATTTTCATAGGGATTACCCTTCACTAGCTGTTGGTTTCTGACTGCTGCTTAGGCAAAAATAACTCATTTACATTGTATCATTAGCATCTTCTACGTACTTAGGAAACACAAGAGACAGAAAAGCTTTCTATTGCCTATCACTAGTTAATTTTTTTGCATTATCTTTATAGAGGCGACATACATAATAAGGCCCTAATTGGTTCATAGAAATAATTGGATTTGTTCTCATTTTTAACATTGAGTTTGGCAGGAAAAACATTTGTGCTTTTGCTCAGTACTCCTGAAATTCCAATGCCATTGAATTTAGGGTCCTTCTGCCCTCAGCCATCATGTATGTGTCAGAGGGTCGATAAGTGGGGAACACTGAAAAGAAATTTCCTTTCCATTTACATGTTTTTAAAAACCTACTCTAATCTGCATCGGTCTCCAGCTTTATGAACATTGCATACCCTTCGCTTGTATGTCTCTCTCTCTCTCTCTCTTTCTCTTTCTCTCTCACTTAGGCTTCTTTAAGGGGGGCACATTTTTTCTAACAGTTTCACTATGTACAAATATATTTAATTATATATCTAATAGGAAATAGAAAAACAGGTTTGTAACTGGGGTATCAGAAGAGAATGTCAGGTGGTCTCTGAGGCCCCAGTAGTTCCTCCAAATCTCTGCGGATGCCGCTCAAAGAGTGATTTTGACCATGTGGATCCAGTCCTCAGTGATTGGAGATTTGAACCCTCAATTATCATTGTTCATGAATGAAGATGATCCAGATTTTAGAGATATGGTGGATTGGTAAAACAGGGTTAACACAATGCTGACAATCTGTTTTTAAGCTTTACACCACACAAGAACGCTTTAGTTGAGACGGGAAAGCAACTCTCTAAGATGAGCCTGTCATAGGTTTACAAAAGAGTCACCGAGTGTGAGAGACAGGCAGCAGTTACAATTACAGACAATTTCAACATGATTTTAGGTAAGAATAGAAACAGCATCCTCTTCAGTGCCGGATTACCAAATAGGCAAAGTAGGTATCGGCTTATGGGTCTCACTCCTTTTAGGGGTCCGCAGCAATGGATCAAAATAATATTGATTTGATCTTGAAAGAAAATTACAATCAAACTTTCTTAAATTGTTTACAAAAGATAGAAAAAAATTAATCAACTCAAAGAAACAAAAAAACTTTACATTAAAGACTCTATGGAGAAAATACTGTATTAATGTAATGTTTAATAATTCAACTTAAAGTAAATAAACCATAGACATCAGATTCACATAACAGGTTGTCTCTTAAAAGCTCATCTTCTGTCAGTTTGCAAACACATTGAGTGCCAACTACATATGTGTAATGTTTCGTGTTTTGTAATAAAAATGGTTTATTAAAATCATTTTTTGGTAAAATTAAAAAGTATTAGGAGATAATTTGCGGGGGGCAAAAGTTTGACTGCCTAGGGGCCTCCGCAGGGTTTAATCCGGCACTGATCCTCTCACTCTATGCTTTATAACAATCAGTGTTGGCTGCCATCATAAGCTACTCTGTTGTCTGCCGGAGTGGAGAATATAAATCTAGATATTACAGCCTCCATGATATGAGGTATTAAATTATTTATCCTTAGTTGGAGGAACTCGTCCACTTCTGTAGTTGTTCCAAAGAGTGCAGAGGTGCAAACTTGGGTATGGCAGCAAAGTAAGTAAGCAGGACCTGAATACGAGAGTGCATCATTAAAGTGGAGGGAGTAGATACACTGACAGTGAGCCTTATGTTAAGTTGCTTGTAATGTGTGGTGCACAGTGACAGGGATTCACGGATAGCCACTATCCTTTCCATTGGAGAATCGCGCTGGTGGGCTTTGCCTACACACCTGAGGTTCTCTTGGTGCCATCTTTGGCTTTCCAGACTTTAAGCATTTGCACCCATGTGGCCTTCTACGCACACTTTCAGATCATCATGGTCAAGGGCATGTAGGCTATAGAGCTCGACACGTTAGGTCACCTTTTGGGCAGAACATTAAGGTATCTCTCTACTTACAAGTATGGTGCTTTATGCTTTAATTGACTTCCGTCTCAGATTTTGCCCCAGGGGAGCCTGAATACTGGTGAGTCATCCTCAGTTTGTGAGTCATTCACAACAACAGGAGGCAGGGTGCTGAATCCTGGAGAGTCATCCTCAGCTGCCAAGTCATCCAAAACAACAATTTGAGGTGGCCATCTTTAAAGCTCTGAACTATAAGTAGCCTAGCTCCTGAACATTTGATGCTGCGCATCAAGGAATCCAGACTTGAAGCATCTCCTGTTGAGCCTCCAAATTCAGATCACACATCTCCATTTGGATATAATAAGTACTCTATTTAGAGCTCCCGTGTGATATTAGTTCTGCAGCCGCCGCGCTCATTGATAGGGGCTTTGTAGCCTTCCTTGGTCCTCTGGCTGCAAACCTGGATAAAAGAAAGCTTGTTGCCGCTCATCGCTGGTGAAAACTCTGCACATTCAAGCTGCCAAATATTCTAAAAACAGCTAAGCCAGAGTTATTTGGCTGCACAGCTAGGTTTGTTGTTTATTGTGTATATTGTGTTCTATTTCAACCTCCCTAGGAATTCTTTATTTTGTGCAATTTGGTGTGCTATTGTGTGAGGAGAAACACTAAACATCGGTGTGTGCTTTGTCAGCATAGTATTGGAGATCACGCATTTACTAGATACTAAGGTTGATACTCTACATAATTTATGTGTTGGGATTTATAATATTGAGCTGTGACAAGTAATGGTTATACATTTGTGAAATTCTTGTTTGTGTACACCATCGTAAGGTCATAGTGTGTTGCCCCCTCCTCCAGTGTGCCTGATTAGCTGATGCAGTATCTTGTTTCCACCCTTTAGCAACAGCTAAGTACCCTTTTAGGTGGCATCTGTCAGTTTCCGTTTTGGGTGGTATAACTGTCCTGCTATCTGTGAAAACATTTTCTGTATGGTTACTCATTCTGTAGGTCCAAGTGGGAGCGCTGGAGGATAGTGGATCTTCATGTTCAATAAATTGTTTAACCTTTTATTTTAGCCTGTTAATTTAGTTTGTTGCTTGTTCCCAAACCTTTCCCTTGTGTTCATTCTGACCAATCTCGTTCTTCTACTACCAGTGGTGGTGTGGTCGATGCAGGGAAGAAACGGTACATACTGCTCCCACAAAAGTTGGTCCTGGACCTCGTGGATGATGACCTAAAAATGCAACGTGCTCTGACACACAGTCACAGAAACCCACATCTCAGACAATGCCGGCATCTGCGTCCCCATCCTACGTCATCTCACAGGAGCCTGTGTTTCCATTGACTACAAAACTGTCACCCCTATCCTGTCCAACTGCATAGATTACATTGAGGCCACATGCTTCTTGATCTCGTCCTACCAATATGATCAATGTGAACTCATACAGATGGGTACCTGCAGAGCAAAGCATCTGACAGTGACCATATGAGTCCCAAAAGGATCAAACCGCTTCCACTGTGCTTCCACCTGAGTGTAGACCCGCTCATAATCCTACTTGTGCGCCAGAGAATCAAAAATCATTAGTAGATACATGCACTCCACTGTATATGTACTCCCCCACCATCAAGGACATAGACTCCTCAAAAATGTCTCTTCTGTACTCAAGAATGAATGTCAAGCAGCTACCTCAAGCTAAATCTGGCCAAGATGGAATTACTGCTCAGAGCCAAGAGAACCAGACACATCCAAATGTAGGCCTGGCTCTCCAGTATGGGGAAGACTCACTCCACAACTTACCAAGAACAGAATATCACTTGAAATACCCATCCTGATGCACCTAAAGATTTTCAACCACAGCATATCATGTTTTGCTAAAGGACTGAAAAATCTGATCACTCTTCTTACACGTTGGTAAACTTCCATGTCTACCCCTTAAACCTATATAACCTTCAAGGCCTGTTGCATGACCTACAAAACACTAGTAATCAGTGCTTCACCTTACATGTTGAAAATTGTGGATATTTCTCAAGTCAACATAATACAAGGAGCTAAGTCACTGCTGTGGTGGAGATGAGGAAACACAAGATGAAAAGGGCTAGATGAAAACCTTGTCTAACTATGTGCCCAGAATCTGGAACATCATCTCTCTACAGACCAAACTGACTCCATTTAACCTGCAACTCAGAAAAGCTAAAGACACATCTCTTAAAAGAACACCTCACTGATAATGTTAAAAATTGAGTTTCTGGTTGGCTAGGGTGTGCACCTCAGCTAGGCAGAACTTACCACTTTAGTCAGGGCAAGGCTAACATCAAGGATAACCTGTGCTTACCCCCTGGTAGCTTGGCACACAGCAGTCAGTTTCATCTTCAGAGGTCATGTGTAAAGCATTTGCGCAACACACTCACACCAGTGACACAATAAATACACCACAAATAAGGCTCTACACCAGATTATATCAAAATATGAATATATATTGCATATGTATATCACAAGACAAAAGGTGTTATAGAACTAAAACACTAGGTCTATGGTGCAAGGACTGGTAGGGCAAATGTAGTCCTAACATGACATCCATCACAGCATCAGACCGTGTAGTAGAGCATATATGAGTCACCCTAAGGTGCACCCCATTAGTTACTAGATGTCACCATAAACATCCTAAAATGACATACATTATAGTATCAGGCTATGCAATGCAACAGCATGGTAAACAAACGGTAATTAGCGTGCTTCATAAACCCTTACACACACATAATACTTGTTATCAGGGGTCCTGCAGGGCAGAAACAACATTTATTATGACAAGAGTGCCATTACTGAAGACTATCACAGTAGATCACACATTGTGCATTATTTCAAAGGCATCATTATAGGGATGGCCGTAATCATCACATAGCTAATTTTACCTGACAATAATCATAGGGCATAGGAGCACCTTGCTCCTATTAACCCCTTAGCTGCTGGGCCTTTTCCCCCCCAGTGCTGAGCCCTTTTTTTGCTATTTGGGGTAGTTCGCGCTTAGGGCTTCATAACTTTTTGTCCACATAAGCTAACCACGCCAAATTTGCGTCCTTTTTTTCCAACATCCTAGGGATTCTAATGGTACCCAGAGTTGGTGGTTTCCCCTGGAGGAGACCAAGAAAATAGCCAAAATACAGTGAAAATGTTTTTTTTCTCCAAAAAAATGGGAAATAAGGGCTGCCGAAGAAGGCTTGTGTTTTTTTCCCTGAAAATGCCATCAACAAAGGGTTTCTGGTGCTGAAATCACTATCTTCCCACCTTTCAGGAACGGACAGACTTGAATCAGAAAACCAAATTTTTCAACACAAATTTGGCATTTTACTGGGACATACCCCATTTCTACTATATTTGGTGCTTTCAGCCTCCTTCCAGTTAGTGACAGGAATGGGTGTGAAACCAATGCTGGATCCCGGAATGCTAAACATTTCTGAAAACTAGACAAAATTCTGAATTCAGCAAGGGGTCATTTGTGTAGATCCTACAAGGATTTCCTACAGAAAATAACAGCTGAAATAAAAAAATATTGAAATTGAGCTGAAAACAACAGCCATTATTCTTTATGTTTTACTCTGTAACTTTTTCCTGCGATGTCCGATTTCTGAAAGCAATATACCGTTTTGTCTGCTGGACTCTTCTGGTTGCGGGGATATAAAGGGCTTGTAGGTTCATCAAGAACCCTAGGTACCCAGAGCCAATAAATGAGCTGCACCCTGCAGTTGGTTTTCATTCTATACTGGGTATACAGCAATTCATTTGCTGAAATATGAAGAGTGAAAAAGATGTATCAAGAAAACCTTTGCATTTCTAAAATGGGATCAAGATAAGGTTTTGAGGAGCAGTGGTTATTTGCACATCGCTGAATTCCGAGGTGCCCATACTAGCATGTGAATTGCAGGGCATTTCTCAAATAGACGTCTTTTTTACACACTCTCTTATATTTGGAAGGAAAAAATGTAGAGAAAGATAAGGGGCAATAACACTTGTTTTGCTATTCTATGTTCCCCCAAGTCTCCCGATAAAAATGATACCTCACTTGTGTGGGTAGGCCTAGTGCCCGCGACAGGAAATGCCCCAAAACACAACATGGACACATCCTATTTTTTTTATACAAAACACAGCTGTTTTTTCCAAAGTGCCTACCTGTAGATTTTGGCCTCTAGCTCAGCCGGCACATAGGGAAACCTACTAAACCTGTGCATTTCTGAAAACTAGAGACCTAGGGGAATCCAAGGAGGGGTGACTTGCGGGGCTCGGACCAGGTTCTCTTACCCAGAATCCTTTGCACACCTCAAAAAGTGGCTAAAAAAACAAGTTTGCCTAACATTTCGGTGACAGAAAGTTCTGGAATCTGAGAGGAGCCTCAAATTTCCTTCCACCCAGCGTTCCCCCAAGTCTCCCGATAAAAATGATACCTCACTTGTGTGGGTAGGCCTAGCGCCTGCGACAGGAAATGCCCCAAAGCGCAACGTGGACACATCCACATTTTTGGAAGAAAACAACGGTGTTTTTTGAGAAGTGCCTACCTGTAGATTTTGGCCTCTAGCTCAGCCGGCACCTAGGGAAACCTACCAAACCTGTGCATTTCTGAAAACTAGAGACCTAGGGGAATCCAAAGAGGGGTGACTTGCGGGGCTCGGACCAGGTTCTGTTACCCAGAATCCTTTGCAAACCTCAAAAAGTGGCTAAACAAACAAGTTTTCCTAACATTTCGGTGACAGAAAGTTCTGGAATCTGAGAGGAGCCTCAAATTTCCTTCCACCCGGCGTTCCCCCAAGTCTCCCGATAAAAATGATACCTCACTTGTGTGGGTAGGCCTAGCGCCTGCGACAGGAAATGCCCCAAAACACAACGTGGACACATCACATTTTTTCATAGAAAACCGTGCCTACCTGTGGATTTTGGCCTCTAGCTCAGCCGGCACCTGGGGAAATCTAGCAAACCAGCACATTTTTTAAAACTAGAAACCCAGGGGAATCCAAGATGAGGTGACTTGTGGGGCTCGGACCAGGTTCTGTTACCCAGAATCCTTTGCAAACCTCAAAATGTGGCTAAAATAACACGTTTTCCTCACATTTCGGTGACAGAAAGTTCTGGAATCTGAGAGGAGCCACAAATTTCCTTCCACCCGGCGTTCCTCCAAGTCTCCCGATAAAAATGATACCTCACTTGTGTGGGTAGGCCTAGCGCCTGCGACAGGAAATGCCCCAAAACACAACGTGGACACATCACATTTTTTCATAGAAAACAGTGCCTACCTGTGGATTTTGGCCTCTAGCTCAGCCGGCACCTGGGGAAACCTAGCAAACCAGCACATTTTTGAAAACTAGAAACCCAGGGGAATCCAAGATGAGGTGACTTGTGGGGCTCGGACCAGGTTCTGTTACCCAGAATCCTTTGCAAACCTCAAAATGTGGCTAAAATAACACGTTTTCCTCACATTTCGGTGACAGAAAGTTCTGGAATCTGAGAGGAGCCACAAATTTCCTTCCACCCAGCGTTCCCCCAAGTCTCCCGATAAAAATGATACCTCACTTGTGTGGGTAGGCCTAGCGCCTGCGACAGGAAATGCCCCAAAACACAACGTGGACACATCACATTTTTTCATAGAAAACAGTGCCTACCTGTGGATTTTGGCCTCTAGCTCAGCCGGCACCTGGGGAAACCTAGCAAACCAGCACATTTTTGAAAACTAGAAACCCAGGGGAATCCAAGATGAGGTGACTTGTGGGGCTCGGACCAGGTTCTGTTACCCAGAATCCTTTGCAAACCTCAAAATGTGGCTAAAATAACACGTTTTCCTAACATTTCGGTGACAGAAAGTTCTGGAATCTGAGAGGAGCCTCAAATTTCCTTCCACCCGGCGTTCCCCCAAGTCTCCCGATAAAAATGATACCTCACTTGTGTGGGTAGGCCTAGCGCCTGCGACAGGAAATGCCCCAAAACACAACGTGGACACATCACATTTTTTCATAGAAAACCGTGCCTACCTGTGGATTTTGGCCTCTAGCTCAGCCGGCACCTGGGGAAATCTAGCAAACCAGCACATTTTTTAAAACTAGAAACCCAGGGGAATCCAAGATGAGGTGACTTGTGGGGCTCGGACCAGGTTCTGTTACCCAGAATCCTTTGCAAACCTCAAAATGTGGCTAAAATAACACGTTTTCCTCACATTTCGGTGACAGAAAGTTCTGGAATCTGAGAGGAGCCACAAATTTCCTTCCACCCGGCGTTCCTCCAAGTCTCCCGATAAAAATGATACCTCACTTGTGTGGGTAGGCCTAGCGCCTGCGACAGGAAATGCCCCAAAACACAACGTGGACACATCACATTTTTTCATAGAAAACAGTGCCTACCTGTGGATTTTGGCCTCTAGCTCAGCCGGCACCTGGGGAAACCTAGCAAACCAGCACATTTTTGAAAACTAGAAACCCAGGGGAATCCAAGATGAGGTGACTTGTGGGGCTCGGACCAGGTTCTGTTACCCAGAATCCTTTGCAAACCTCAAAATGTGGCTAAAATAACACGTTTTCCTCACATTTCGGTGACAGAAAGTTCTGGAATCTGAGAGGAGCCACAAATTTCCTTCCACCCAGCGTTCCCCCAAGTCTCCCGATAAAAATGATACCTCACTTGTGTGGGTAGGCCTAGCGCCTGCGACAGGAAATGCCCCAAAACACAACGTGGACACATCACATTTTTTCATAGAAAACAGTGCCTACCTGTGGATTTTGGCCTCTAGCTCAGCCGGCACCTGGGGAAACCTAGCAAACCAGCACATTTTTGAAAACTAGAAACCCAGGGGAATCCAAGATGAGGTGACTTGTGGGGCTCGGACCAGGTTCTGTTACCCAGAATCCTTTGCAAACCTCAAAATGTGGCTAAAATAACACGTTTTCCTCACATTTCGGTGACAGAAAGTTCTGGAATCTGAGAGGAGCCACAAATTTCCTTCCACCCAGCGTTCCCCCAAGTCTCCCGATAAATATGATACCTCACTTGTGTGGTTAGGCCTGGTGCCTGCGACAGGAAAAGATCACACAACGGTCAATGTTGGTCCTTACATGAGGCAGCTGTTGACCCTGGGGTGATCCATTCCTGACACAGGCACTAGGTGTAGGCACTCAAGTGGGGTAGTGTTTTTATCAGGACAGGTGAGGAGTCACTGGGTGGTAGGAATGTTGTGGATCCCAGCATATTCTTGTAGTTTGTGTGACAGAAATGCGAGAAAAATTGAGGTTTTTTTCAACATTTCAGCTTTGCAGGGTATTCTGGGTAAGAAAACTTTGGGGAATCCACACAAGTCACACCTCTGTGGACTCCCCCGAATGTCTAGTTTCCAGAAATGTTTGGGTTTAGTGTGTTTCTCTATATGGCCGCCGAATCCAGGACCAAAAACACAGGTGCCTGCCTTACAAAACCAGTTTGTTTTGCCATAGACAATTTTGATGTCTCCACAATATGATTTGGGTGGTGGAATTTGGGGCTGAACTAAATTGGGGAGCTCCCAAGAGAGCACTCTCTCTCTGCTTGCCGCCGCATTCACCTGCTCTCTGGGTTGGCCTAACCCACTATTACCCAGTTGCACGAACAGCTTGCGAAGGGACAGCAGGACTGTCCTCATCACCTCCCTCATAATGTACTGGAAGAGGAGTTTTCGAATGGGACTCCTCTGACTGAAAAATCACTCCCAGAGTCTGCGCCATTGTCCTATCCCTCAGATGCTGTCTCAGTATCTGATGTCTCAGTCTCTGATCCTATGTCAGAGCGGTCCTCTATAACCCGAGTGCAGGCAGCAGTCATCCATCAAGATGCCATCTCTGCTATTGGCTAAACTGTTGCTCTAAAACACTAGCCTACGTAGACAGTCACAAAATCGATGGTGTGTGTGAGATACGTGCAACAGTAGAGGCCACCTTACCTGCGCTTCTTCCCTCAATCAGCACGTACTTTCAAGACACTCAAAAAACACCTTGTCACATACCATTCGTCACAGTCTTTAGCACCTCCTGCGCCCAGTCCAACAATCATTATTGGTGCTCCCACTCCCTCCTCCTCGGATTCCCTCATTACCACCCAGCAAAAGTGCCCTTCATCTCTCCATAGACTTTACTAATGTACTCAGCTATTTACATAAAATACAGATGTGCTCTTTGCAGTAGGCATATAAACCTTCTGCGCTTCTTTATGGCACTAAAACTGCCACTAGACAAGTCGGACCCTTTTCCCCCCAGGGAAACCACACACATATTGACAAAAGTGATATATATATGACAGCCAACCACCTGAAACTCAACTCAAGCAAAACCGAAATAATCCTCTTTGGCCCACACAAAAACACCTGTGACCCCCCATGGTGGCCCACCACGCTAGGCCCTGCACCCACCCCCGCCAACCACGCACGCAACCTCAGCATCATCCTAGACTCCTCCCTCTCGATGACCCAACAAATCAACGCTCTTACCTCCTCATGCTTCAACAAACTCCGTATACTGAAAAACATTCAAATGGATCCCCACAGAGACCAGAAAAACTGTCACTCACGCACTCATCAGCAGCAGGCTTGATTACGGAAACGCCCTCTACGCCGGCACCACTCAAAAACTCAAGCGCAAACTACACGCATCCAGAACTCAGCAGCACGACTCATCCTCGACCTCCGCCGACACAAACACATCTCTCCACACCTCAAATCCCTCCACTGGCTCCCCATTGACAAAAGGATCACCTTCAAGATCCTCATCCTCGCACACAAATCACTCCACAACACAGGCCCTGCCTACCTCAACGAGAGTCACCTTCCACACCCCCACACGAAACGTCCGCTCAGCTGACCTCTCTCTCGCCTCTGTCCCCCGCATCAAACACACCACCACCGGGGGCAGATCCTTCTCCTACCTTGCACCCAAAACCTGGAACGCCCTCACAACCCACCTTCGCAAGACCCAAAACCTACTTCTTTTCAGGAAGGGCCTCAAAACCTGGCATTTCGAACAGTGAACCTCCCAGCCCCTTTCCCTCCCCCCGTGCCCCCCCCAGCGCCTTGAGACCCTCACAGGTGAGTAGCGCGCTTTATAAATCTCTTTGATATAGATCTACCTCTATATATATATATATATATATATATATATATATATATATATATATATATATATATATATATATATATATCTATCTACATAGATATATCTATAGATATATCCATGTACCTAGATATATCTATCTACATAGATATATTTAGATCTATATATACATATATATTTTTTTTAGTTGTTGTATGGTTTCCTTGGGGGCCAAAATGGCCCCCAGGGAAGCCCTACAACATCTAAAAAAAAATATTGCCCCCACGGGCGACCACCTGTCATTTCATTTTTTTTTTTTTTTTTTTTTTTTTCGGGGGGGGCCGCCCCCCCAAAGTGAAATCCCTGGTGTCTAGTGGTGTTTCCTGGCCCCCGATCGCAGCTGTGCTGCAATCGGGGGACAGGAAACAGTTTCAGAAGGCCTCGTAAGAAAGGGGAGACTCTCCCCTTTCTTACGAGGCCTTCTGAAACTGTTTCTGGCCCCCGCCCCTTTGTGACGTCAGCGCGCCGCGAGGCGCGCTGACGTTTCAAAGGTGTTTTCCCCATCAAAGCAGGAAGCTGCCTTGCGGCCGCTTCCTGCTTTGATGGGGAAAACGGCCTTTTCCACGTTCGGGAAGGCCTCGTAAGAAAGGGGAGAGTCTTCCCTTTCTTACGGGGCCTTCCTGAAAGTGTTTCCTGGCCCCCGATCGCAGCACAGCTGCGACCGGGGGCCAGGAAACACTTTCAGGAAGGCCTCGTAAGAAAGGGGAGTGTCTCGCTGTGCTGCGATCGGGGGCCAGGAAACACTTTCAGGAAGGCCTCGTAAGAAAGGGGAGACTCTCCCCTTTCTTACGAGGCCTTTCCGAACGTGGAAAAGGCCGTTTTCCCCATCAAAGCAGGAAGCGGCCGCAAGGCTGCTTCCTGCTTTGATGGGGAAAACACCTTTGAAACGTCAGCGCGCCTCGCGGCGCGCTGACGTCACAAAGGGGCGGGTGGGGGCGGGGGGAGACACGGAAGCTTCTGTGTCTCCCGAGGGAAGTTAAAAAAAAAAATAATAATCCTCGGGTGCGACGCACCCGAGAATTTATTAATACCCTTCCTGGTGTCGGCCACTGGTCGTGACCCGCACCAGGGAGGGTGTGTGGGCGTCGGCCAGTGGCCGACGCCCGCACTCAACAGGTTAAGGTTTATACAGTAACTAGACTAGAACTGGGGTCTGCCGGAACACCTGTGCCCTTAATAGCAGGGTTACGGTAATTCTAGTGCCATGGATGCCAGGACGTTCTTCTATAGTTGCCAAGTATACTAGTATGTCCTGGGATATGTTTGGCGGTATCCCAATATCCCAAGGCCTGCCCAGTGGCAGAAAAGACCTGGTGAGTGTACCTTAGAAAGAGTGTGCTGACAAGTACAAAGTAAAAATGGGGATTGTGGCGCCTGTATGTTCCAATTGGGTTAATTACAGTAAGAGAGAGGCAGGAGCTTCCACACATGGGGGTGACTTCGCTTGGTCCCTCGCTGTTGCGCACCCTCTCCAATCTCCTGAGAGCGCACGGGGTGGCTCCTGCCATACAGCACGTGGGTTGCAGCAGGGTGGCACAGCCGCCAGAGCCTTGTGTTTCTCATTCCCAGTACCATTCGTTGTGTGCCGGTTCTTCCTTGTGGATGGGGGTGGGGCCTGAGGTAGTCTGTCACGCCCTGCCCCAGACATGTAGCACGGCAAGCACACCTAGGTTGTCATGGCAACACGAGGGGGGAGGTTGTGATTCCAGCAGAGTGTGTCAACCGGGGTAGCTCCAGCCGTTCGGTTCCTATGTCAGTGCTCGCTCTCTTGTTGCCCGTGACACGGAGAGTGCTGGCCTTTTTAGGCACTCTACTGGTCCCATGGAACCCTTTCACATGAAACACAACCCCTTTCAAACCCAGGCCTATCTCCAGACATCACTAAGGGGTAATAAGTCCATTGTGTCAGGGCAGGACATAGCCTGTTGACATGTAAGATATGAGTGACCCTCCATCTCCCTAGCCAAGGAATACTATCAGTATGCACATGCCTCTTCTGTCACACCTAGCTCTACCTGTGTTATGGCTGTCTGGAAAGTATGCACCAAGGGTAGCTGTCTTGCTTCCCTAGATGTGGACTGGAGTCAGGCTGCAAAGCACTATAGTCATAAGTAGAGGGAATTGCAAACTTTCTAAAAGTGGCATTTCTAAAATAGTAAGGATTTCTGACTACCATTTTAAACATACCAAACATGCTCACGCTACTCCTTACAGATCAGAAATTACTACTTAGACATAAATAAGGGCATTCCCAATGCAAACCCATGAGAGGAGCAGCACTCCCAATAGTGAAAAACGAAACAGGCTGTTTACCACTACTAGGACATATAAAACATAAAAATATATGCCCTACATTTAACATACACCGCACCATGCCCATAGGTCTATCTAAGGCTTACCTGAGGGATGAATTAGGTGTCATAAAAAGGGAGCTTAGGCTTTGGCAAGCAGTTTGAAATGCAAGGTCAATGTGGCAGCAAACAGTGCAAGCTAGTCACCTTAGGGGTGGTGCAAGCTGGAGTTGGTCACTCCACCTGTCCTTTGTGCATTTTCCCACTGTTGCTCCTGCCAAAAGTGTGGATTTGCAATGGGGGCACCCATCTGCTGCTAGCAGCAGGTCTGGGGGTTGAGTTTTAAGGGCAGCAAGCCCTTTGAAGCTCACAGGCAGGGCTGTGCACATTCCTGGAGGAGGAGGTTTAAAACCTCTGCCCAGAAAGGGCTTTGTTCTCTGGACCCAGGGAGGACAGGTTCACACCCTAGTGTTCCAGAATCTTGTCTGGTGGTGGCAGGCTGGTTGTGACCAACCAGCAACCATACCAGGGTTAGTTAACTTTTGCAGGGGTCACGTCTAAGGTGGCCCCTGAGTACATTTTGCAATAAATACAATACTGCTACCAGTTTGGATTTATTGGCCTGAGCTGTTTGATACCAAACAACCCAGAGTTCAGAGTGGCCATCAAGTAGCTGTGAAACTCGTACTGAACAGTGTCCAGCACGGGCATGTAACAAAGCTTCTCTGTTCACGTACTATGCTCCAGGTTTGGCAAGGACACGGTAGGGGCATTTGCTCATGCATCTATGCCCACAAATGCAGTACACTGCACCCTGCCTTACAGCTGAAAGGCCTGCTAGAGAGGTGACTTACTTATATTGCATGCAGTGTGTAGTGGACCAGTCACACAGGCTGTGTGCCATGTCAGTTTTGCATTTTAGGATTGCATCAGGACACTCAGCCTGCCGTGGCAATGCTGGGTGCATTTAGATGCATGGTCCCCGAGTGTGGCACAAACTGTGCTGCTGCCCTCAGGGGCCTACCCTTAGTACCCAATGTCCTGAGTACCTACATAGCATTTTCTCGGGACTTATAGTGGTATCTAAAGGTATCCTGGGTATCCTGGGTACCTACATACCATTTACTAGGGACTTATAGTGGTATCTAAAGGTGTTGCCAGTTGTGCTAATACTTTTGCAATTTTAGGGAAAGAACACTGGCACTGCGGACCAGTGCACTTCAGTACAAGTTGCATCCTGAAACCAGGCAAAAGGTGGGGGTAGGGGAGGGTACTGCAACAGGGTGCCAGTTTCCCACTGGACTTACTTGCTTGTTAGGCTGGCCTGTGGCCCGCAGGGCTGCAACCTGGTCTGTCACCTCGCTACAAGGTCCTTGATGTGCTGGCCTGCTGCCTGTTTTCTGCTCTTGTGGCTCCAGTGCTCTCCAGGGATAGGTGGTCTGGCGCCCTCCCTGCTCAGTTGGGACCTTGAGGAATTCCAGGACAACGCTGGATTGAGGCTAAAAGCAGCATGTGTTTTTCCCTCCAGGTGACCAGTGAGTGTCGCACACCTCATCTGGGGAACGCCTTGTGGGACACAAATCTGAAGTGCCCCGTAAGTAGCCCCCTTTTTATTTTTTTTCGTTTGTCAGACCGAGCCATCTGCTCTTGTCTGAAATCCCTGGAGCAGATGGAGCACTAGTTTGACCACTTCCCCCGTTTGGAAAAGGGGACATGACTTACACTGCCTGAGGAAGAGGTGCCATCCAGCAGCACCATCTACCTGTCTCGGGATCCTGTTGCGGGCCACCTGAGATCCCCCACTGGAGCCCCTACTGTAGGGAAGTCTTTGTGCCAAAGCAGACACTTCCGACGGCCTGAGTAAAGAGGAGTGACTGAGGTCCTTGTCGGAGGCTCTCATTGGGTCACGGAGGTGAGGAGCCGTGTGAGGGCTCCCCCCACATCTCAGTACATTCTACAGTGTGCCAGCACTGGAAATGATCCAAGAGACCGTGGAGGGCTCCGAACGTGCTGTTTCATCAAGGAGATCAACAGCTGCACCGCACAGATGTGGGCGGCTGCTGCTTGCTATTCTGCATGTGGGGGAACCTGGTGAGGTCTCCTAACTCATGTGTGGAGTGTGTGGGCTCTCTCCTCTTTTCTTGTGACAAACCTTTGGAGAGGCATAAACGGCTCCGTGGCCGGGACAGGAAGGAATCTTCGACGGAGGACCCACCCCGGCTGAGCTCCACAGAATCGCAATCAATGCTGTAGGTGGGGAGGTGGCCCTGTTACCTACATTTGGGTGAACAGTTCACTGTTTGGCATTATAGTATAAGCACATATAGTATAAGCCCAGGTGTGCAATATCTATGTGTTGATCACAGTGGTGGGAAGTATTGGGTGGTTCTCGTGACTTATGAATTACATACTGCATTTTGCAGTTCTGAGAGGAACATATGTTGTTGTAGGCCTTATACTGGTCAAGATAATGAGTAATATTTCCAGGATTGCAGAGTGGGTGTAGTAATGGTGTTTTTCATGATGTGTGCAATGTGGAAATGTTTATTGCAGATGCACTCATCGTGATGTTTGGCAATTGCCTAGTTGGCAAGGTGATAGTTGAATTATGTGGTTGTGGTCTATGACTTATAAATAATATAAGCTATATATCCAAGTAATACTGTGTGGAGTCTCTTTTGTGGTGTATTTATTGGGTCACGGGTGTGTGGGTGTTGTGTAAATGCTTTGCACATTGCCTCTGGGATGAGCCTGACTGCTCTGGCCAAGCTACCAAGGTGGTGAGCATGGGTTACTCTGACTAGAGTGGTGGGTTCTGCCTGGCTTAGGTCCATAACCTAGTCAACCAGAACCCCCTTGTTTATGTGGCTGGTATTGTGTCCTTCATTGAGTGACATTTTCTCACCTTCAAAGCATTCCTGGTTTTAGGGAACGCCAAATGTATATGGTGCCTACAATATATGGAGTTCATCACTGGCACAATTATAACTATTGCTAACACAATGTTGGCGCAATGTTGGTACTGGCATAAGAATGTTACATCTTTACATATGTTGTGCTACCTTGGATTAACCATGGCATAATGGCAGCTATCCTCGCCATATTGTGAGAATGCTTGGCCTAATTGTGGCCAGCTATCATATGATCGTGGCCATCCTTGGAATATAAAATGTCCTGACTAACTTGTTGTGCTGGTTCTTAGTGTTATGGAGGGCAGCCATGGCACAATTTTGACCCTGACCTAATGGTGGGCATCCTTGCATAATGAAGGCATCTCTGGCATTATGGTGGGCATCTGTAGCATATGATGGCACTGCTGTGGGCAGGTGGAGCAAAATCTGTCAATGTGATCCATTTGTGTGTTGAAAATCACAAGCTGACATTTGCCGACCATGCATGAGACTGATTGTTGAGACAAAATTTGAGTTTTTTCTGAAAATGACACGATTTTGTGTGTCAATCCAATATGTGAATTTGCTTATCTGATAGAAAAAAAACATGTATTTGAGAAAATGGTCACCTGATGTTAAAACATTATTTAAAATCAACAATATAGTTAAAGCTGCTTTTTGAATCACAGTTCAAACCGAGAGGGGGAGATTTATAGCTGCTAGTATTTCATTTTTTCTAGTTGACACTTTCTGCTGTGGTTATTACTTCATTAGTCATGTGGAGGCATTTCATATTGATAATGCTTTTCCTGATGTGATTAGTAACCCTCTCTTAAGCTTTGGGGTGGTTAGTGTTCCCCTACAATATTCAGTTTTGAATATAATCCAGCCAAAATTCTGTGTCCAGAATATCCACTACCACAATCATGAAGGTATAAGTGAGCCTAATTTTACTTGCATTCTTAACTCCACATCTATTAATCTATATAACTATTTATATGTCTGTATTTTCAATGTATATATGTGTATGTTTGTGTTCTTTCATGGTATTATTAGTCTATACTCTGGAATATTCTGATTATGATAATTTGCTATGACAATATTTTGCCACACAATACTGTGATATACATCGATATGGATGGATCAATGACACAATATTGTGGTAAAGAATATCGGTGACAAAAATATCATGCAAAAATATTCTTTACCACAATATCATGTTCCTAGACCTATAAAATATTCTTGATACTAATATCATCCACTAACTATAAAAAAATAATTCAGTAATAAATCATCACCTATCTACTTGATGATTTAAAACAATAAGAAAAACATAATTAATTTTAAATAACAAAGGTCATCTCTGAAACAAATTAAATGACCACAAAAACTACATAGAAAAAACATTAATCATAATTAATTACATAAATATGTAGAGTAATATAAAAAATATATGTTTATGTTATTACTGACCAATTCACCTAAAAACACATGTTTAATAAATATATAAAAACAAACATACATACTAAAATAAATAAATCAGTATACACTTACAACAGTTACACAATAATCCATACATTAAATAATCTACATAAGTAATAATCACATATTAAAAAAACAACATTTAATTTAAAAAAAAGTACTTTAATTCAACTACTCACCATAATCTTCTACAAACCTAGCAACCCACAACTAAATATAATTTACATAAATCAGTATTAAACTATTTACATAATTGGCAATCAATTAAATAATTAATGATTTCAAAATAATTAATACTAACTTCTCATTTTTTTTAAAATACCATTCTATATCCCTGCAAATCCAACAACTAATATATAACCTAAGAAAATAGATAATACACTATTTAAATAATAAATAATGAATTATATAATTACCAATTACAAAATAATGATCACTACATTTTATTTTTTATAACTGAATTACCTGCTCACCCTATAATCCTACAAGTCCAACAATCCGCTACAAAAATATAACTTACTTTAACTAATAATAAAACTAAATTAAAAATGTAAATTTACATTTTCAAATTAAAATATAATTTAACACTAAATATTGGCATAATTATCAATAAAAAAATAATTACCAATGAAAAATACAGTAACAGCAAATTATACATATTTATATCTAAATAACTTCCCAACGTAGCTCCCTACAAACCCAACTACTTGCTAGAACACTGTATATCACTAATAACATTAAAATAACCCTTACAAATGCAAACTACATTTTTGAAAATGAATAACAATTATACCAGCAATAATAGCATCTAAAACTATTGTAATAACTAAAACTTTTAAAACTAATTTAAAAAACCAACCATGTTACTGAAAAAAATATTTAAAACAAAGATAGTCTTAAAAGCAATATAAAATCAAAAAATCGATATGCTTGACAAAAATATTCCATACCACAATATTTTTGAATCACAATATTTTTTTCAGATATTTTTGAGTTCTGGTATTTCAAATTCAATATTTTGCCAAAATACCAGGTGGCGGCTATGAGGAATCCTGCAAGTTGTGGTAAATTTTGTGTTTGTATTTGATGTGGCCACTACTGCAACAAAAATCAAAGGCATTGGTAGCTCAGGACTATTTTCGTTGATCAGAAGTAGCTCTTGTTATAGATTATCCCATTTCGATATGATCAGCTTCAAGAAATCTGAGATGCTGTGGCTGAAGTCTTTTCTTATCAGGCAGTTCAAAAGCGGCACAATTGTCATAATTTGTGGTTAATAAATTACCAGTCTAACAAGGAGTTTTGTAAGGGTCATCTTTATGTCTCTGCAAAAGTTATGTTTGACCTTTGGTAAATAAACTTGCCTCTAAAGACTACAAACTGTGTATGTATGCAGATCAGGTCTTTCTGCATTTGGATGATCATCTTTTTCTCAAAGTGCATTTCAAAATGTGAATCGTTACTGTTAGAACTGGACGGACAAATACCATCTGAAACCGAATGCATGGAAAAACGAGGTGGTAGCCATGCTCAACAAACAAGGGCCCATTACGACTTTCCCGCTGGGCTGACGGGCGGAAACAAAGATATTGAATGGTGAGAAAGATTATGATTTTGGAGTCCCCCTAACCTAATGTGACCCAGAAGATGGCCTGGACATCAAGTCATGTTGAATGTTTTGGTGGGGATTCCATTGTCCTGGTACCATCAGAGGCTTTGTTAGAGGCAAAAACGTGTTGTAAAAGGAATGCCCGCAAAGCTTTATGAGGTCAGTTTCCCCGAGTGCAGTGAGTATTGTTTTTATCTGTTTTGTGTTGTTTACTGTGAATGTAAATGAGAACAAAATGTACAGTTTCACGTGATAAGTAAACACGGTGCAAAAGCTTTGAAGAAGAAAGCAAATTAAAAATATATATCCATAACACAGCAGGCAGTGGCACATGAAAATAGTTAATCAAGAAACAGCAAACCTGAGCATACATATATGATGACATTGTGTCAGGAATAAAAAAAGGCCCCACACGTTTGGTACGGTGTGTTACCTTACAGCGCTTGAGCCAAGAAAAATTACAAAGCAGTGTCTAGGATGCAGTGCCGTCATCGCAGTGTGTTGAGAGAGAGACAGCACAGTTTTGCCAAAAATGGGTCACAGAGTGAGAAATGGCCTTGCATCTCTGACATACGTGGTCGGTGGGTTGCGTTATGCAAAGCACAAGAAAAACAAACAAAGTATTGTGTATCACCGAATGGAGTGTCCCACTCAAGAAACTGAGTCCGGAGCTCGGGCCAACGTTCTGCGCTTCAGTCGTTTATACATCTGACTCAGAAATGTTCCAGGTTTGTGGAGGATAGCAGTTTGAAAATGTTAACAGTCATCTGTGCAATAAATGGCACAGCCCTCCTACTGACAGTATGTCCTCTGCATCCTTTCCCAGGGATGTTAGAATATTATCACTAACAAGACCTTTGGATAACAATCTACTCTCAGTTGTAAAACAAAAGTTCCAGCCATGAGAGACCTTAAAAAGACATTGATTGGGGGGAGAGGTTATGAATCTGCCCCCCAACAACCTTGTGTGACCGAGAAGGACTGAAAAAGCATGTTGTGGTGAATGGTTTGGTGGTGGTCCTATTGTCCTAGGACCACCACAGGCGTTATGAGCAAAATGTGTTGTAAAAGGAATGCTCCGCAAAGCACTATGGGGCGAGTTTCCCCAAATGCAGTGAATATTGTAGTACTGGCTCTCCTGCTGTGCAGGGAGAGCCGTGTTGAGGATTCAGTACCTTCTGATCGATTTCACACTATATAAAGCCACCAAACAAAAAAATTTATAAAAAACACACATCCACAAGCCACAACTGGATGCATTTTGTGATTATGTGAAGTAATAAACAAGTGAAGGGCAAATGCGGAAAACGACTGAGTGCGTGGGAACATGAGTGCTTACTGACAAACACAAGAGGCAGGAAACAATTAAAACAAGTGAAGGGCAAACGCCGCAAACTACTGTGCACGAGTGAACATGAATGCTTACTGACAATCATGAAAGCAGGAAACAATTGAAACAAGTGAAGGGCAAAAGCGGAAAATGGCTGCGCACAAGTGAACACGAGTGTTTACTGACAAACACGAGAGTCAGGAGACAATTGAAAAAAAGAGTCTATCCAAACAACCAAGGCGTAAGGAAACTGTACTTGGCCGGTGCTCCTCAGCCAAAATGGAAGTGAGGTATTGGCTGTGCAAACCATTTAGGCGGCAGCAAAGAAAATGACACTGCCATCAACCTATGGTAATGCAACAGATGGGCTCAAAGTCCTTCACTCAGTACAACAGGTCTTGGGGACAGCACATGCGCCCTACCTAGGCTCGACCTAAAAATGACATAAAATATGCAAATGCCAGAATTTTGCAATTTATGCCATATATGTACACCATTTTTGACCCTTATGTCAAATTCAGTATGTCAGGACCAGCATGTTGTCATGTTTGCCATCCTCCCAATTGCCAAGTTGTCAACCTTTATGCCAAGAATTACCTCCAGAGTGAAGTACCAGCATTTTGCCATTGGTGTCCACATGCCACGACTTACATGAAATATACCAGTATTTTTCCACGGGTGCCCTATATGACATGACCTGTAGTATGGCAGTACCATATTTTACTATTGGTACCCCTTAAGCTAAGAATTTATTCCAGTGTACCAGTGCTGTCACAGGTGTTCAGACATGCTAACAATTTCTGCAAGTATGCCAGTGCCACTATTTTGCTGTGTGTGTCTCCATAAGACCGCTTTTGGTGGCTTTTAGGATTCTGTACACTTTACCACTGCTAACCAATGCTAAGTGCTTGTAATCTCACATTTAAAAATGGTGAAATTGGCTTTTACCCAATTGGCACATTAAATTACTTGTAAGTCTCTAGCAAACTGGTACTATATATATATCACAGAGTCTGAGAAATAAATATTACTGGTGGGCCTGCAGCGCTGATTGGTCCATCAACTTAAAAAGCTTTTTAAATATGCCTCAGGCCTGCCACTGCAGCCTGTGTGGGCAGTTTTAAAATGCCATATCAACCTGGCTAAATAAACCTGGTGCCAGACCTTTCTTTTGAATATGTATATGTCACCAATAGCGTAGGCCATAAATAGCCAACTGGGCAGGGTGCAGAGTAATTAAAAGGTTGGACATGTAATTTTAAACTGTACATGTCCTGGGAGTGAAAAACTCTTACATTCATTTTTCACTACTGCATCTTGATCCCAAGATCACTACAGTGATTCCAAAGGCCAGTTGGCTGCCTGATTTGAAGCCTCAAGGGCAGAATAGTCTCCAATCATGTGAACCCAGTACCTGGACTCTCACCTTACTGTTAGTCCTGACCTCCGAGGGATGCCATCCCAGTCCTGAACCTTTGGAAGTAGGTCTGAGTGTTCTCTGCCAGCCCAGCTGTGTTCCTGTGGACCAAACTAAGACAGCATGAACGCATCTCCTCGCAGCTCTGCATTACAATTGCCGCTGTGTGACACATCCATGATGCATGGCTTCACATCACAATCCACAGTCTCCTTGGAACCACCTCTGCGCAATGCATCTTCAACGCAGGCCTTCGCATCACAAACACCTCATTGATGGCATCCAGGATGTTGATGCAGAACTCCACCTTGCAGCCCCACAGCTTCTTCGAAACCACCAGTGCGCAAAGTATCTTCAAAACAGGACTTTGCATTACAAGCAACTCGTTGACGGCATCCTCGATGAGGATGCACAATTGAACATCACAGCTCCTCAGAACCACCTCTGCATGACACATCCTCGACAAGGGATCTTGCAGTGCTCTGCAACCAGGATTTAAGGTATTCTGGTTCAGTGGGCCAAACTTGGTCCCTGTATCCAGCCTGTACTCCATTGCAGTTGACCTGAACTTGTGATTCTGTCCCAGTTCAGCTCGACCAGAAGGCTCTTTGTTCTTCGAGGCCCTATTTTCACTTAAATCTTTAAAATTGCATATCTCCAGTTCTACTGATTGGGTTTTTGCCATTTTGTTCTCAAAAAATGTATTACGTTTTACTCTATTTGTCTAAATTGGGGCCAGATTTTTCTTGTGTTGTGCTTTCACTTTATTAAAGTGTGAAGTGCTCTACAAATACTTTAGAAGTTGCCTCAAAGTTATCCTTGACTGCTTTGTGTCTCACCTTGACAGAGATTGTGCCTGCTGCTTGAGTAGTGTTTAATCCCCTCAGCCAGTTTCCAAAAAGGGCCAACAACAAACTTGCAAGCGTCATATCATAGTGTTGCTGACATTTACTCAGTCTCACTCATTCTCTCACTCATACTCATTCTCTTACAGCACCTTACACTATTTCTTATTCATTTTCACTCACTCACTTGCATTCACTCTTAATCTCACTTATTTTCACTCACTCATAATTACTGACAATCAAATACAGGTTTACTAATGGTTAACGCCAGATTTCTGTCACTTTTGTGAGGTAAACCCAGCACTAAGTGTTATGGGGCAATTTACTATCCAACGCAAATCAGGATTAGTGTTGGATTGTATTTGAAAGTAATAATGCAAAGTTGTGCTAAGTGCTACTTGAGTTAGCTTGTGTCAAGGGGGGGTTCTAAGGGTGATGCATGGGCGCTCTCAGGCAAACATCCATTAGTTTTGACACAAATCCCTATCTACAAACATTGCTAGATAGGAATATGCTCCAAAATCTTATGCTTCCTTGAGACAGACATAACAACGAGAAATATTTTTATTTCATCTTGTTTTTCCAATCTCGCTTGTGTGATATATTGTAAAGCACACATCATTGTAAAAGGTCTTAAAGCAATGTTCTTTCTATGCTTCAAAGAACAAGCACACACTTGCCCTATGGCGAAGAGTGTGTGCATTGGTGCATGGCTACCAAAAGTGCGCCAGCCAATGGGGAGAGAAAAGAAGGACTTAGGGCCATATGTACAAGAGCTTTTTTGCTGTCGCAAATGGCTTGATTCATAGAATTGGTCCGTTTCTGACAGCAAAAAGGTTTTTTCATTTGTGCAAAGTACAAATTGCCATTCAGTAATATTTTACCAAATCGCATTTAGAGCTTAGTTATTTAGTATTTGGCGAGGCGTGCTTAGTGTGCTCCTGGGAAATACCGAATTGCAGCGCTACGTATGAATGTTTTGCGGTCGAATTACAATCACATAACTTTCATTTTTTTACTAAGACCTCAAGGGTGGTAGTAACCATTCGCAAATGGGAAGAGGTTCCGTGTGGACCCCTTCCCATTTGCGAATGGTTACCACCACCCTTGAGGTGCTAGTAAAAAAAATGCAGAACCCCTTCCCTTTGACAATGATGAAACAAATAGTTTTTTAAGAGCTTGGAGCTCTGCCTACTCTTTAAAAATGAAACTTAATCATTTAATTTTATTTTTTGAAACACAATCCCTCTTCTTTAAACGAAAATGGACTGAATTTCAAAAAAAGATTGCTTTATTAAAAAGACATGGTTGTCTATTGACTCCCGTGGGCCACCATCCCAGTGATGGCTGCAATACCTAATGGATCGCAAATTGCGACCTATCTATTAATATGCATGAGTTAGGTCTGTCTGAGACACCATTAGAAATCACTACCTGAAGTTTGGAAGTGTTCTTATATTAGAAATTGTGATTTCCTAATTGAGATTTGGTAACAATCGCAATTAGGACATCACAATTCCCATTTTTTGTACATTTGGGCTCATGTCTTAGTAGAAATGGCATGTTTTCTCTTTTCCCTTTGAGGCAAGAACATGCAGCAACTATGGTACAGAAATAGCTTGCGTCAAAGAATAGTGGTCTGGGCCTCAGTCTCACTCAATGTCACTCACTACCTGTCACTGATTCTCAATCATCTTCACTCGTGCATGTTTACACATAGACATACATGTTCACACATACACACTTTCTTACATAAAAGCACTCCCGCCTACAAGCACACACGCCACTTACATTTAAAACCATTTTATTTCACCACAGCTGCCACTAAAGAACGCATTCCAATTAAGTGTGTTCCGTTTTTTATTTCACTAGTAGTGAATAATGGAATATATTCACTATTAGTATAATGAAAATTGAGCAGAAAATAAAGATCTCGAACCGCCATGTGTTCTTGGCACTGATTTTGCCACCTCTGAGGCAGGGATTGCAAAGGCAGTGCCAGGAGTTGCAGGTGACAAGCAAAGGGTCGAAGCTGTGACCCATGGCGACGCCTAAATTACGTCAGTGTTGCAAAGTTAGAGTCGTTCAGCCTTGAGCTTTTAGAGTGTCTCAGATATTTGAGACTCGGGCACGCCTTGAGGGCTCTCGCTACAAGGGACTCCCGGATGGCAGAAGGGGCCCGCTGTAACACATACTTTTTTCGGAATAGCTAGTTCAGAAAGCTTCCTTATTTATAAAACGCTTATCAACAAAACTCCAAGGAACGCATGTCAAGGGAAAGTGGGAGGCAAACCTGGGGGGACCTAAATGACATGGAATGGGAAGATGCACTACAATACCCAAGAGAGGTTGTATTTCAAGCATACATTCGTCTAGACCAATTAAAGGAGCTACACCGTTTCCATTACACCTAGATTAGACTAGACTGAGGTAGGTCGAGAAAACAGAATCGGATGGATATGCACAAGTGGGAAACTTTTACACAAAATGGATGTGTCCCAAAGAGATTAAATACTTGGAAGACATTCTGCAATGCCTGAACAACTCACTGGGAATGTAACTACCACTGACAACCAGACTTGAAGAACTGAGCATAACTGGGGTGCCATGCTGCCAAAATACAGTAAGCTCATTTATAACTTGGGTCTCTTGATTGCACAACTGAGTATAGCTGGAGGTGAGGTAGCGTCGAGATGCTGACACTAAAGCACAGGAGGTCCAGTATGCATTGTTGTCTACTGGCAGAAAGGTTTGAGGATGAGGTTAAAGGATTTCCTAAAAAAATATGACAAAATCTGGTGACTCTGGAGGGAGTAATGTGGAGATGAATCTCCGATGCCCTCTGTGTAACTACTTCCAGATGCTCCAACACGATTTGAGGACTGCCTACCACTTTAGTAATGTCTTCTCTAAGAGCCCCACAAAGTGAGGAGACACACAGGGGCATATTTATAGTCCATTTGAACCAAATTTGCGTCATTTTCTTTTACGCAAGTTCAGCATAAAATTAACTCTATATTTATATTTTGATGGTAGACATGTCTAACGTCAAAATATTGGAGTTTGCAACATTTTTTAGATGTGTGAACCTACCTTGCGTCAATGAGATGCAAGATAGGCGTTCTCATCTAAAAAATTGTGCTATCCTCATAGCCCCATATTTACCCCCCATGCTAAAATGATGCATGGGTGGCACTAGGGCCTAAATAATGGTGCAAAGCTTGCTTTGCACCCTTATTTAATGCCTGAGTCAGACCAGGTGTTAGGGGACCTGTGGACCCATTTCCATGGTTGAACACCATGGAATGGGTCCACCGGTGCCCTCCTCCAACCCCAGGAGCACCCCCTCCCACACCAGAGAGACACCAGAGGATGGGGGACCCCATCCTAGGTAAGTAGGGTAAGTATTGGTAAGTATTTCTTTTAATTAAAGTGCTACCAGGGGCCTGCCTATCTTGGGGCCCCATGCATGGCCCTGGGTGCAATGTCCATGCCCAGGGGACCCTTGTCCCCTGTGCTGGCCATTGGAGTGGTGGGCATGACTTCTTTCTTTTCTAAGACAGGAGTCATGTGGTATGGATGGTTGCGCATCAGAAAATTATGCTAGGCTGGTAGAGTCATTTTTTTGCCTCTAATCAGCCTATCATCATTTTTTGGTGAAAAACCCCCTTCTCCCATACTGCCACCCCCACCCAGATAACATAATTTTTTTTACCCTAGCCCACCCTTTGCGCCGGATTGTGCCATTCCATAAATTTGGCGCCCGGCTGGCTTCCTGGAAGGCGCTATACTTTTTGACTGAAAGCTGTGCAAACACAGTTTTGCATCAGAAAGTATAAATATGGGCCACAGTCTGCCTTGAAATTATTTTTTTGTGGAATGCAATTACATACAGACTGAAATACTGATAAAATTGTTTTTGTACAAGAGTCATAATTTTCTATCATGTGCTTTAAAAGTAAAACTGTTCTAAGCGTGGATGCTTGCCATGAAGCACAAGTACTGTTCTATAAAACAAATATTAAATTGTTTTTTATTTTAAATACACTTTTATTGCATGTATTTAGCATCCACGTTTAGGCATCCTCTTTTTTCTTTTTCTTTTTTTAGACATAGGCTTACAGTAAAAATGTACAAACAAATCACCATTACACCAGGGCTTGTTTTATGGAGAGGGTGTATTGCCCTTGTTTGGGTCAAAATGCACCTTTAAACATATGTGCTGGACACAAACAGGGATAGTGCTCTCTATTACAAAAAAAGTACTGCTCAATGGCAGCCACAGACATACGCTGCCCTGAGGGCAGCACATTATTGAAAAGTGGACCGCTGTTTGAAGCAGCCAGTCCATCTTTCTCTGCACAAGCTGCACCTGCCTCTACTTCCTAGGAGGGAAAGAGTTCCCCCTGCAGGTGGGTGCAGTGAGTGACTTCACCCTTTACCGCCCGCAGGGGGTTGCCTCGGGTCAAGGGGACACCCTTTTTCCCCTTGCAGGAGTTCCCCTCTGGGGGTGCACTGACTGTGTGCCACTTCTTTGGGGCACACAGTCAGTGTGCGTCCTGACGGCCTATGTGCCTCGTCCACGTACATAATAGGGCAACATTTTGGGTGATAAAATGTTTTTTAAAGGATACTTATTACATCCAGTTTACGGAGTTGTCAAAATAAGGATTAAGAAATTGAGTTTTGTTGGTTGCCATCTGATTGCTAATTCGAACATGTTCTGTTAACATTCTCCACACTAATAAATAGCCATAATCCTGTAGGGTGATGTGCTAACCAGACGACCAGCATATACACCTTGATCCTCCAACCCAGGACTGACCTGATTCTCATTCACTGAGCATGGACAACTTTCCTATGACAGACATTCTCCTCCCAAAAGGAAATTACAGTAACCACCTCGAGACACAAACAATAGATGCGAGTCAGCAATCTGCATTTTGAACACACAATTACTTAGCAATTGAACCTAGAATGCTGCTCAATTGCAGGCAAAAAAGCTCTAAATTTGAACCCAAAATGGCTGCGAATCAGAAATCAAGAGGGCACCCCTAACTCCCTCCAGACATAGCATTTCCCAGTTATCTGTTTGGACACATCTAAAACTGTAGAGCACGGAAATACCCCATTTCTATACCGCCAGCTGGGGAAATTGCGCTCACATGAACAGACAGCAGGAAGGCACATGCATGATCTCAAGGACACATTTAAGGAGGAGAAAGCTGGCATATCGTCAGCACGCTGGGGGTGGCTTTTGAACACTGAGGTGCAGGAAAGACATCTGTCTCTGCAATTAATTTAAAACTGGGCGCAATTTTAAACAAGAGGGATACATCAGGTGCCAATTTTGATTTAACAAATGATTTAAGTTTTATAAGTATACTACAGATGTGCATAAAGAAGGGAAGCATTCACACTAACTTTTAGGAGCATTGTTCTCCATGCTTACCTCCAGATTTTTTAATTGTAACATTCAAAGAGATTTAATAAGACCTTAGTATGACATTATGGGAAATCTAGTTTGCAGCCATGTCTATTGTATGGGAAATCATTTCAATCAAATGATCATCATAAGGCTTAATGTAAACAAGATCCATTTTAAGCCAAGCATCACATTTCAGTGGACAGGAGAATGATTATATGAAATGTTGAAGATCGTGCTATGTCAATATGGATGTTAGACCTAAACATATGGACAACAGGGCAACCACTCAATGCCTTTAACACAAGGGCGACCCTCCTTTGCCTCTTCTTTTTTTTTTTACTCCTTCTTTGTTGGTTAATTTCATCCACCAAGTTTAAAGATCAAAAGATATAAACCACTTTATTGTGCAAGACAAAATTCAATGCTCTTACCTCCAGGCAGATGACAGATCCCTGATGATCACTGAACACTTTTAATTGGTCACCAGTCAGCATGTTCCACCTCCGAATAGTATAGTCTGTGCTGCCAGAGAACAGTTCTTTACTTGATTTATCAAGAACCACATACAGCACTGCCCCCAAGTGTCCTCGCAAAGTCTGATAACAACACCCGCTGGAAATCTCCCAAATTTTGATTGTGCAGTCTGTGCTGCCCGTCACCAGAAATTCCTTGCTTTGTTTATCTTCCATTTCTGATTCTTCCAGTACCTCGTCTAGGGAAAAGTTAGCCAGAGTCAAGACACTATTCCGATGACCCCGGAATACCTGGATCTGCTTGCCTGTGTCCACACTCCAACAGCGTGCAGTCCTATCATAAGATCCACTAAGCAAATAGTCTTTGACAACCAGGATCCTGTTAACAAAAAAGATGGTTTTGAATGCTGCAGTCTCATATCCTTTGTTAGTTCACTGCTCCACATCCATCAACATAAAATAAAGATAACAAAGGCATATGCTATGACACCTTTGGTCAGAATGAATTCTAAAATGCAATTGGTTGTCATCAACAAAGGTGGCATCATTTTCATCGCCTTTTTAATTTATCAGTTTTGGGATATTGCTTATGACTATATCCGAAAAAACATTTGGAAAAATGCTTCTTTCCCATATTTTGTTATTGTTCTATGGGTGCATATCTTCTGATTTTTTACAGCAGATTAAGGCAAGTTTGTTACACGATACAGTAATGATTAACTGTGCTATGGAAGTGTTACTAGACAATCAAACACCATGGGTTTTCTAGGTGCTGTGGATCCAAGGCTACTGTTAGAATAAGAGTGTAGGGGTTTAACAGATGTTATGTTAGATTAGCACGAATCTTGTTAGGAAGGCAATACCAAATAAAGGCGGCATAGTCATAAAGCACTTAGTACAATTACACACATCCGGTCTATCCTTATTACCTGAGGCACTTGACATTGGCTATTCACATGGTTAACAGTGAAGACAGAACAAAATGTATACAATCTTACTGCTGCATTATTAAATGCCGTTCAGTGGACAGAGGGTAAATGAGAGGTACCAGTCAAAGGTGTGGGTGGAAAACGGACAGTCCGTAGCAGCACTGACCACATCCAAATACAATAACATGATTAACACAGGATTTGCTGAGAGTCGTCATCCCCTCTCTCAGTCTCAGCTACTCCTTTGTTGCCTCACCCTTTTTTCCAGCCAGACCTGGGCATGATTCACATATGTCCATATCCTGTTTGATGGAAAAATTGTGAGCAACAGTGCAAGGAAGAAAGGGGTACATGATCTTATGAGGTAGGCAGGTAGCACAGGAGGAAATGAGAACAGCAGAAAGGATAATCAGAATTTGGGTAGTGTCTGATAATTCTTGTTATTAATTTTGGACCTGTCAACCAGATTAGTTCCTTGCATCTGAAAGTCAATCTAGGCACTTCTGTAAGTGACATATTGCAATTTAGTATACCTAAGCACAGCCTGTGAGACCGCATCTTTACACTTAAAGTTGCACCTGCATCTACTGGACCTCAGAGAGTCATCTGAGTGCAGTTTAGTCTCCCAGCAAGGAAGTTAATGCCATTTAAAGGGAACCTCTGGTTTGTTATTGTCCCTGTGGCCAAAGCTGTCCCACCATGTTCGTGGACTGAGGGGTGGCCCCAGGAAGATCTCCAACACCAGCTCAGCACCCATGAGCATCTTCAACATTCTGCATCCTTTGCATCAGGACCACTTCATTGATTCCTATGTAGTCAGACCGGAGACTGCTTTAACTGCTAGGCAGCTATTCAATTGAACCCTATTGGTCCCTGTGACTGGCTCCCTGTTGGAGTTGGTCGTCACGAGATTGCCATTGTAGCCGTTCTTGAGCTACCTGTGGTTAAACCCAAACCGCAAGTCACAGTAGATTACAATTATTTATTTCACTAAGAGAAAATCTATGATTTATTGTTTCTTTACAAATTCATATCTCCGGAACCCTACATTGGATTTTTGTTGTTGAGGTCTCTATTTAAAGATAAAAATATAACCTATTTTTAGAAATAGGTGATGGATTTTCAGTGTGGTTTCTTCTTATTCAACTGTTTTGGTACTTCTAAGTGCTTTAAACGTTTCCCTTTATAAAATCTGACTGCTCTGAGCCACAGCTGCCTAGGATTGAGCTCAGGTTTACAAACGAACCTGGATGGATCTGGTACAGAACTGTGGCTTTATTACACAGTGAGGCCACAAAACCGCACCATATAATAAACCACTTTCCTCACAGAGTCATTATTAATATTTCCTCATTTCTTTAGTTGTAAAGGTCTCTTTCATGCTTTTGTGACACATTTGTTATGTTTTGTTTTTTAACTTTTTAACATTGACATTAACATACATCCACAGAACAGAATAAAAATGAGAAAACAGACAGAAACTAAAATCGTGTGTACATTGTGACATCTTCACAAAAGTGGTGGCGTGCGTTGAGGTAGACCTATATAGCCTTGGGTCATGTGAACTTTTATCACACAAGTCTTTGAGAAAAGAAATGGACAGTTCTATAGTCAAGCAAACACCTTAGCCGGAAACTGCTGTTGCCTTGGAATAAAGATGGAGCTTGCATGGCCAGGTGGATTTCAGCATTACCAGCAGTTTCCACCACATCTGCTATCTCTGTTCCCTACTTCCGAATTAGTTATTTAACAACTCCTGTTGAGCATTTTGTGTTCTATATTACTTTTTTCCAACGAATTTGGCAAATTGTGCCGTGAAATGTATTGTTAGGGTATCATTTATTCTCAATTTTCTTGGTAAGACTACTGTTAGATAAATAAGTCAGGCAAGCCTCTATCTCTTTCTAGCACTAATGAACTATGAATGGCAGTAGCATGTCGAGAAATCACTTATTCCCTTTGCCATGTCTAAGGAATTTCAAAATAAAGGTTTCTAAGAAGTATCTTTTTACCTAACAGTCAGTGAGTCGGGGAATCTTGTCTGGGGTCTGTCCTGGTTACTGCTGGCAGGACGGATTGCTAAATCAGCAGTTTGGCAGGGTCGCCTGCAGGCTGCCAGCAGTTTCAAGAGAAAACAAACATTCACAGTAGAGCAAGGAACACATTAAAAACAATATGACTGTTGAATGTGGCAAAGTACCGAATCTTGCTGAGAAGTGAGGTTTTGCTTTCAGCATATAAAATCGCCTCATCATTGCTGCAGAACAAAAGTAGGTCGAGAGCCAAGCGCTCAGCCTTATGATGGTACAATGGAGCGCTGAGCTATATGTGTGCATATTCCATTTACTAGCAAGAAAAAGGTGTTTTTAGGAGGAAAATTACTCATGCTGTACCTGAAGCTGTCTGATCCTCCTTTGACAACGCCTGTTCCAATATACTCACAATGACAGTTATCATACCCAGAATACACAAACTGTTACAGATTTCTTTTAGTAGGATCCACCTTGACCTTCACTCAAGTTAACACAAATAGGGCCTGATTTAGTACTCAGCCGACAGGTTACTCCATCACAACAGTGACGGATATTCTATCTGCTGAAATCTAAATCCCATTTTATCCCATGAGATTTTGATTTCAGGGATGGGATATCCGTCACGTTGTGATGAAGTAACAAATCCGCTGAGTTCCAAACTAGGCCCATAATCTTAAACACTGACTTTCCAACCATCTGTCATGGAGTTGGTGCTACTTTACATTATGACACCTACATGTATTCTAGCGTAACACTCTTACAATGTCCCTTTGTGAGTGTGGATATCTCTGAGTGCAGATGTCAGCACATGTAAATCCTTTTTCACCTATCAGAAATCCCTTTATGTTTACAACTGGATTTACCTTTGTGAATAAGGCACAATGTGACCCCTTTTCAGGTGCTCTTATCTAAAGGGCCCTTCTGGTATTTGCCAGTGTTTCTTCTTACCTTTTGTCTAAACCACTTCTCAAAAAACTGTTCTACACTTAATACTTTTTGCTCCTTCACACTTGCTTCAACCCTAGATCGCTTAAATCGGGCCTCAGTGGACAGTAGAAAAAAAAACTTGCTTATTTTTGATAATAATTGATGTCTCCTTTTTCCTTTCTTTCCTTTTCCCTTTTTCTTTAAAATGTTTAACTGTCTGTTGCAATGTCTTGTCTGACTTTCTTCCCATTAAGCCTTTAACTATTATCCTCACCACTGCCTGATCACTTCTCCTTCCATTCTGTATCAGAGATTCGAAGGGGGGTACTTAACTATCTGATGTTATCACTGTATTATTCTTGTAGAGCTGTCAGCATTTTGGACTGTGGCTAGATCTACCAAACCTTTGAGGAAGATATTGCACTTTTGTTCTCCCCCCTCCCCCCAACTCCCATTTATCTAAACTCAGAGCACGGATGTCTTTCCTGCATGACATCTCTCACATAAACCCACCCACGTCACAAAAATTCTGCATATATTCTCAACAACCTTGTACCTCATTTCCCTTTTTGGATGAGAACAATAATATATCACCATAGTTTAAAATCTTTGGCCTCGTAATCCCCTCTGAATATTTCATTTTCTACATGCAGCACATTAAAATGTTTGGTAACGCATGCCTTGCAAAGATTCTCAACCACTTCATTGATATTTTTAGGACAGGCATCTTCAACATGTGGTTGGTTGAAGCTTGATCCCCCTCTAGCACCAATGCATGGTTTTTAAAGTGCCAATCAAAATGGCTTTTCCTAGATGCAATGACGTTTTCAAAACATTTATAGCAATCTGGCACTCTCCTAACGTCCCGTGTGGTAGAGATCTAAGGCAGCTGCTTAGGGCTTACCTTGCCCTTCACCAATCTATCCAGTCCTCAAATGACTAAGGAAATACCACTTCCCACAAAACTCGCATCACATAACTTAATGAGTCCTGCAAATATATTCTTTGCAGCATGTTTGCTGTAAGAGAATTCGTGTGTGAACGGTGTGAACGGTGTTTTGCGCTGTGCCAGGTCACGGGCATGTCAGGTTTAAATGGAGGAGATGTGTGTCACTGTCCTCTCACTTAAGATGTCAATGGTGTAGGATAATACAAAGGTAGGCCCTCCGTGTCTTCACGCCTCTGGCTTTTTCAATCAATTGCCCCTAACCTGGATGTCGCATCCTGGACATCACAGTTAAGGGTGCAAAGTAAAGGGTGCCTGCCTATGTGGGACACAAAGCTCATATCCGCTTAGCAGCCTTCCTGAAACACTTCAAGAGAAGCCTAAAGAACCACCCAAACACCAACCACCACCGGTTAGTGAATGACGTATACTACTATTTGTTGTCCAGATGAGAACTTACAGCAGAATCCTTCATATTATCACGTTACTTGGTTTCTATTGATTTATTTATAGTGATTTCTAGACTAGACACTATACTCTGAGGCTTGATTGCTGTGTGAAATTTCACGCTGTTAATATGAGTGCTTACATCAGAATTAGTGGCCGAAGTTCAGAGCCTAGGCAAACTCCTGAATGTACAGGTGAACAGGGGAGCCCTATATTGTATTGCTATGCCCTTGCAATAAGTAGGGGTGAAACTTAGTTAAAACCTACACATGCAGTGAGATATCTTTAAAGGGTGAAACCTATGCCCATTCACTATATTGCACTAACTTCTTTCCTTTTGGGAAAGCGTTAGGGCATGCAAGGGTGAATTGTATGTATCTATACTTGTGGAGCAGGGAGGGACTGAATGTTACAGGAGAAACTTCGGCCCAGCTTCTTAAAGGTTTAGGGTCGGGTTAGTGTTACTTTTGTAACGCTAAATTGATGCTAAACTTTTTTTGAGATTCACAAACTAACGCAAATTAGTATTTGCGTTGGCTTGTGTGGCAAAGTAATGCAAAGCAGCGCAAAACGCGTGGCGTTACATTGGTGGTACATGGGGGTTACCGTGATACCACCCATGCTTCTTGACGCTAAGCCCTACTCTGAAATATCAGTAAAAAGGGTTTAGCGCCAAAAATTTACGCCGCTGAAAAGCAGAAGATAAACAGAGAAATGTTTTTATTTCTCCGTGCATTTCCGATTTAGCATGTGTGCTGCACTGTACGGCACACATACAAAGTAGGAAAAGCATTTCCACTAGTCTGGGCATAGTATTTTGTGCAGGACAAATATCTTCCTGTACAAAACCTATGCTAGACCCACGCACACTCCCTAGGACTATGGCATTAAGGTGTATGCGAGGCACACGGCAGCTGAAACCACCGCCAGTGCAAGGGAGAGGGGAGGAGAGAGCCATATCTATGTGATGTGGCGCTCTCCTGTTCTCGCCCTGTCACGCAACGCAGCGTAGCAACTTTGGGTGCTGGGCTGCGTTGCCTGTCACCTCTCAGAATCTGGGCCTTCATGTCTTATTTAGCTGCTTGCATGTTACAAATTCTCTTATTGTAGATACTGTTCCTTTCTGGGTGGATAATGAAAAGGCAAAGGCTGGAATATGTGAAATTATCTCAATCCGGTTATAATTACTAAAGCCATATTAAATTCCACTATTTTTAGCTCATCTTTACCATTACTGAAAAAGAACAATCATATGGAAATCAGCGCCACTAAAGGAAAGGCCGGCCCCCATAAAGGAAGGTAGGAACCCTCAAACAAAGAGTTTGCTTCCAAAAGTAAGATGCTTCTTGTCTCACTACCTAATTTTCTTTATTTACGAAACACAAGTAGTGATGTTGCAAATCGTATTCAAAATCATATTGAACTAATAGTGAATTACCGTGTGAAAAATACGTCTGTCCTTCAGTCTGGGAAACACCGAGAGAAAGAGGAAGCAGGGTGAGACAAAAAAAGTTTCCAATTACATATTTTGCTACATTGGTGTGGTTGGCTTCAGACAAGCATCAGATACCAGCACCATAGTTTCCTTCTTGCTTGTTCCAAGATTGAGACATACAGCAATAATATGCCCAGTGGACACCGAAGATGTTGCTGTGTTTATATCTATAGTCTGTAAGCAAAGTCCACAGATCAGTGTCAATAAATCTATAACTAAGGAGGGCTGTCCATACTTTAGGTAGGGCCTAATTTAGAATTGGGTGGTAGGACTAAATCCAGAGGAGAATCCACTGGTGTTCTTTCATATCCATAGGGATAGTACGTTGGAGAGAATTCCAAAGCTCAATTCACCACTAGATAGAGCAGTTTCTCCAGATATCAAGATATTTTTTATTTCTGCCTTGCTTACAATAATAAAATATTACATATAATAATACAATATTAATGACTCCTTGGCCTCCTTGTGAGCTTGTGAAAAAATTCAGACCATCTAGCCTTACTGAACAGGCATTAGTATGTAACTCGTCTCCTGCATGGCGTAAATGGGCTCCCAGTTCACATAAAAGCACTGCTCATATTATTTGAGACTGGTTGAGGCTAGGCGAAGGGGCAAAGTATTGTTCTTGCAAACTTCTCAAAATTCTCATGTACAGTACAATTACCATAAGAAGTTCACAAAAATGTCTGCATGTTGGGTGAAATCGGGGTTTTCATGCAGTGCTTAATTTATAAAAAACATAAAGGCCAAGGCCCTCCTTAGGAGGGCACTGCAGCTCGCACCAACCATAGCACCTGCAACACTGCCAATGGCAATAATAACACAACTATTATCCATTACACTTCTACAAGAATGACAATTCGGGCTATTCCAAGCTACCCAAAGCTACAAGAATGGCTTGGGTGGCAGGTATAAGTAATATTTCAAGTATATCTAATTAATAATCAATTGTTGTTGTACTCATCTTTAAATTAGATGGACAGCGCCACCATGTGGCAGACTGTCATAAGTGCCAGTGTTGTCAACTAAGTACCGCACTGAGCACCGGAAACCACTGGCTCAAATAAAACACTGCTTTTATCAAAAGTTTAATAATGTTTCAAGAAGAAAAGACCATCACCATCCATTTAGTTTGAACTGGTCTAAAATTAACTTGCCAGAAAAGGGTGCATCCATTTTTAGAACCAGCCAGCACTGGAGCAGAAATTTAAGCATTTTCCCCGGGAAAGACTGTCCTGAGGCACAAAACATAGGAAAAGCAGGATTCTCCGTAGTCTGTGGGAAGGCCAATAATTGCGATCTACGAGATACTTAATTTGTGTAATAAAACTGTGCCTGTTGCTAAAGTCAACCATGCCGAATCAGACATAAAGTGTGCAATATAAAGACACCCTCTAAAATAAGGGATTACAAGCCTGCACTTGATTCACCTTGGATTTTCACATTTTGGCCAGTGTAGCCCCTGGGTGAAAAACTACACATTCTCCTAATTATCGATGATTTCACAGCTCCAAAGGGACCAGTGACTTCTGTTACTGGCCCCATCGCTATTTCCATGGCACATAGAATAAAGATCCTAATGGGAAAACCCGTCCCACTCTATTAAGGGGCTGGCTCTCTTATTCGAGAGAAAGCAGAACAGCTTAACAAGCAGAGTTCAACAAACTGATCGATTTTTCAATGCAGTAGCAACACAAAAAAGCTTCTGCAGCTGCTTAACTTCCAACATGAAATATCCTGCACACCTAAAAATGCTCTTCCAAACGACCTTACAGAACACTGCACCACCATGAAAACTGCATTCTCTGTTTGGTTATCTGGCAGTGTGAACTGTGTTTTTGGACAACCCTTGCTATAAACTCTGGACATCCATTGAGTATAATAACCAAAAAACAGAAGCAAATGAACACATATTCCAGAAAAGGCCAACAAAACTACCTTATGAGAGACTAACACGCATTACTAGTGGTTGCCTAACAAGACATGAAGATTGTAATATTGACCTGCCAAACGACATAAGTGTGTTCGTAGTGTTCGTAAACATGTATGCGGCTGTGAAAGACGCCCTAGTGCTACCCACCTGTTCACTATTGATGCGTGCCCCTTGTAGACTTCTAAGCACTGGCCCGTCGTCACGTCCCACTTCCTGACAGTGTGATCGGCGCTGCACGTGAAAGCCGCCTCGTTCTCCAAGTGACAGAAGGTGATGTAACTTCCATGGCCTGGGAACAAACGGGTCCAGAAAAAGAAACAATTTGTTATGATGGGATTGGACATCGCATTTGTAATTCAGGCTTAACTATTACTATTCCCTTGGTAATTCGGTATGCTTTATTTTATTGTATTGTAATTTTATTGTTTCCAATTATTATATGAGGTACAAGATAAACAGGAGTCGCCATTTTGGATAGTATGAAGCATGCCAACTTCCCTAAAGTTGTAATGATAGTATATCGTCGGTGAACTATACAGGGGCGTAGGAGACACTAAATTTCTGGGGGGGACAGGGACAACCTTGAGGTGGGCTCCCTGCACAAAGTTTGCACCCAGAAGGGTTGCCGTGGTGGGGGGAGATGGGAAAGGCGGTCGCTTCCAGTCGAATCCTGTGTGGCCTGCAATTCCCTGTCTGCTGGGCCCTTTGCTGCCTGTTAGGCAGCGACTGGCTCTGTGATGCTGTTCGCCTGTGTGAAGTCCTAAGAGGCCTGTACTGCCTGCTGGGCGCAGTGCTTCCTGTAGATTCCTGTGATGCCTGCCATGCACTGTGCTGCCTGTTGGGAGCTTTCTTACTAGTCAGGCTGTGTCAGTCTCTGGGTCTCTGCCTGCCTGTGAAGGCCAGTGAGGCCTATGATTGCTGCGAGGTCCTTGTCTGACTGTCAAGTGGCAGTCTCTGTGCTGCCGCGTTCCTGTGAACTGCTGTGCTGTCTGATAGGGCCAGCCTTAGTGCTGGTGGCGCCCTATGCGACATTGTTTGTTGGTGCCCCCCAGTGACCACCTCTGCCACGGATTCCCTCACTACTATCCATCACCACTCTCTCTCAGATGCATTTCATTCGTTTTATAGCACCACTCATACCGGGAAATATCCCTTACAACGCAATCAATGCAATGCAATGCATTGACCACGCTGCCATTAACACAAATATGGGTCTAGCACACATGCCTTTACCACACATATCTTTACCACACATATGCGTGGTTACAGCATAGAGAGCGGTCTAGCTGTCCGGGTGGAACAGGAAGACGCAGAGGAGAGAGAGGTAAGTAGGGCTGTGGTCGGGTTTAGAGAAGGAGGTTGGGAGGTTGGGGTCATTTTTAGGGCAGGGTAGGGTTGGGGTAGTTTTTAGGACAGGGTGGGGTAGGTTTTAGGGGTCAGGGGGAGTGCATGGAGTTCAAGTAGTTTTAGGACAGTGTGGGGTAGGTTTTAGGGTACAGGGTGGGGGTCATGTAGTATTTAGGACAGAGCGGGTAGGTTTTAGGGTTCCGGGTGGGGGCAGGGGCATCAAGGTAGGTTTTAGAGCAGTTCAGGGTAGGTTTTATGGTTCAGAGTGGGGGTCGGGGTAGTTTTTAGGACAGGGCAGGGTTACTTTTAAGGCTCAGGGCAGAGGGGTTTAGGGCTCAGGGCAGGGGCAGTTTTAAGTCCTTGGATGGGTGGAGTATGGTATCAGGTGTAAGGGGGCAGGGTAGGGAGAATTTACCACGCATGTTCCTTTACCAAACATGCTTTTACAATGAAATTTGTTGTAAAGGCATGCGTAGTAAAGACACGGTCATTGTTGAGACCACGATGTTAAGGCATGCACGATATACGCATGTGTTGTTCCATCATTCATCCCTCATACCAGTCTATGGTGTCAAAGCACTTTACATCACACAGACATTACGCAGAGACAATCATCATATATGTGTAAATCAGTGTATATGAAATGTTACATAAGACAGAGGACTACAAGGTGTAGGTGTCACAGGTCATCCATACTGGTAGCAGGTATAGTTTCAAAGTGCTTTATCTGGAGAAGCGCAAACTCAGAATTTAAAACATAACACCATGGTTGGGGGCTCTCTTTAATATTAAGAACTGATTTGCGCTCAAATCAACTTGTTTTGCAACATTAAGTTAATCAAAAAGTAGGGGGGAAATCATGACGCTCTAATCTATACCTTGATGTTTGCATGTAGCTCTTTGATGAGTTCATTGCTCACTGTTCTATATTCAGTTTTCATTTATAAATTGCAGGGGACAAAAAAGGAGCTCTCTGGTGTAGGAAGCTGGCCTCGTGTGTGGCGAGTATCTATGGTATTATCACCTTATACCAGGTCCAGGTATCCCCTTATTAGTGAAGTGTAGGCAGTGTCTAGAAGCCAGGCTCTCTAGAGGTAGCTGTGGATGAACAGCCAAGACTTATCTAGGACACATGCAAAAATCATGCAATACCACTGTAGTCACACAGCACTTACACACATGAAAGAAACACGTGTTACAAAAATAAAGGTTCCTTATTACAGTAACACAAACACTAAAAGACAAGATAGGCAATACTCCAATAGGATGTAAGTAACACACTATTGTATGTACAACAGCAATCACAAATTGGCATAAAAAGAAATAGAAAACAGTGAAAAGCAGTAGGCAATGCTGAAGGCCTAGAGGGGACCAGACCTTATACTAAGAAAGTGAAATGCAAAAGCTGGGTCCCCACCCAAGGAAGTGGAAATGGTAGAGGGGAGCTGGAGGAACTAGGAAATCCCAAAGGTAAGTACCAGAGTGCCCCCCAGCAACCAGGAGAAAAGAGGTAAGTTACTGTTTTTTCCCTGACCCACCAAAAGGACTACAGAGAAGGATATTGCAAAACGCAGACAAGACTGCAAGAAACTAGAGGTGGATCCTGGAAGAGTAAGACCTGGAAAAGAAGGGCACCAAGTCCAGTTTACGTAGGATGGTCCGGTCGTGGCAGAAGCCACTACCCACCCATCTGTGGATGAAGGAGTTGGTCGACGGGGAGACGAAGATGGTCAGCAATGCAGCACTGGAGCAGATGAAGAGTTCCTAGGTGATGCAGTCGACGTCCCATGCCAGATGAAGAATTGCAGTCAGTCTGTGGTGTGGAAAACCCACCAACAAGCCTTGGCAAAAGCAAATGTCGCAGTAGGAGAAAAGTGGAGCTGCCGGGGACCAGCAAGGTCCAGGTGACGATCAGCAAGGCAGAGAGTCTGGAGGAGGAGAGGCAGCCCCCACAGAAGACCTACAGGCAAGGAGCCCAGGAGCTGTAGAGAGGCCCACAGCACACATGAACAGAGTTCCTACTTCACAGATGAAACACGTTGAGGGCTGTGCTTCACAGAGAAGAGTGCCAGGTGCTGAGGCTACACGGAGCCTGAAGATCCCTTGGAGGAGGTAACAACAAGCCTTGGTAGCTGCAAGAGACGCAGTGCATGGGTGTACTGTCCTGCATGGGAAGGCAAGGACCTACCTACTCCAAAGTTGGGCAGCTGGTAGAGAGGACCAAGGAGACCACTCCAGACTACCACCCCTGATGCAGGATACACGCAGCTCAGGAGGAGAGGAGATCCATGCAGCCGGTTGTTGTTGCAGTTGGTGCCTGCGGATGCAGGTAAGTGACTCCTTCACTCCAAGGAATTTTCCTTCTTTCTTCTCATGCAGACTGAAGACTTGCTGCCCTCAGAGGAAGCACAGCTGGGCAAATGTTGCAGTTGCTGGAAGGAGTCAGAGAAACAATGTTGCGTGGCGAAGTCGTCGCTGGAGCTGCAGATTGTAGGTTTCTGTGAAGTCCAGTTGCGGTTCCAGTGGCCAGAAGTCAAAGTAAACGTTGCAGAGGAGTCCTGCTGGAATCTTAGACGTCAAATCTGAGGACCCACCCAAGAGGGAAACCCAAAATAGCTCAGAAAGGGGGATTGGTCACCTAGCCGGGTGACCACCTAGGAGGGGGCTGTGATGTCACCTTCCTGACCTGGCCACTCAGATTCTCACAGAGGCCTCTGCCAACCTTGGATTCAAGATGGAAGAATCAAGTGGCCACTTGGAGGAGCTCTGGGCACCACCCCTAGGGTGGTGATGGACAGGGGAGTGGTTACGCCATTTCCATTGTCCAGTTTCACGCCAGAGTAGTGGTTGAGGTCCCTGAACTGGTACAGACTGTTTTATGCAAGAAGGGCACCAAATGTGCCCTTCAGAGCATACTAGTAGCTTGCCGAGGCTACCCCTCCCAAGCCTTGTAACGGAGAGGGTGTTGCCTCCCTCTTCCAAAGGAAATCCTTTGTTCTGCCTTCCTGGGCATGATCTGCTCAAGCAGCAGAAGGAGGGCAGAAATCTGTCTGAGGGGTGGAAGCAGCGTGGGCTGTCCGGAAGACCCATAAAGCTGGTAGGAGCAATGCTGGGGATCCTCTAAGGAGCCCCCAAAGTGCATGGAATCATACAATCAATACTGACAATAGTATTGGGGTATGATTCTGACATGTTTGTTACCAAACATGCCCAGGTTCGGAGTTACCATTATGTAGCTGGACATAGGTAGTGAACCTATGTCCAGTACAAGCGTAAAATGGCGTCCCCGCACTCACGAGGTCCAGGAAAATGGAGCTGGAGTTCGTGGGGGCACCTCTGCTCCTGCAGAGGTGCCCTCACACACAGGTACTTGCACCCTGCCCTCTGGGCTAGGAGGGCCTACCATAGGGGTGACATACAGTGACCTGGTGCAGTGACCTGAAGTGAAAGGGTGCATGCACCTTTTTCACGCAGGCTGCAATGGCAGGTCTGCAGACACAGTTTACATGGGCTCCTATGGATGGCATAATACATAATAAATGCTGCAGCCCATGGGGAACCTCTGATCCCCCAATGCCCTGGGTACCTGGGTACCATATACTAGGGACTTATAAGGGGCACCATTATGCCAAGTGTGGAGTGTGTGTGGTCCAAGCAACCAAATTTAATGGGAGAGAGCACTGGGGTCCTGGTTAGCAGGATCCCAGTGAACACAGTCAAAACATACTGACAACAGGCAAAAAGTGGGGTAACCATGCCATAAAGAGGGTACTTTTCTGCATCTGACAAAAGCAGTAACCCACTAACCTATTCACATTATATACACTTTGTGATCTGCATGTAGACGGCCTTTGTAGCAGGCATAGTAACCCTGTACGGTATGATGAGTCAAAACTTCCACTAGACAAAACTTCAATCTCTCTCCAGAATGACCATTAATCACCGGAATTATCTGAAGATTTTTATTGTTGCCCGAAAACTGTTGGTGGCAAGGAACATCCAGCAGGTGCTTTTAAAGTCACAATATACTTGCAAACGCAGCACCCCCATCCTAAGTCAGCACCCAGTGCGGCAGCACCGGTTGCATCACCCTAGCTGCCTTACCTAGTCCTGTCCATCTCTCAGGCCATCTGGTTCTTCCTGGGACCCGTGCTGTGTGCTGGTCTCTCCGCTGTCTATCCAGCAGTGCCAGGCTCTGTACCACCACAGCCTGTGAAGTCCTGCAAAGCCTGTGAGCTGCCCCAGTGCTGGCTTCGCATCCACAGGCCATTGGCAGGAAATGAGATTTACAGACAGCCCTTGGCCTTTAGAGCGGGCTTTCACAAATACCAGGAAGGCTGAGGGAGAGACAGGGGACCGAAATGTTGGGGGGGGGGGCAGGATGTCAATTTAGGGGACAATAATTAGCACTGGGGCAGGCAAGCTGGAGACAGAGGAGGCAAGCTGGAGACAGAGGAGGGAAGAGAGTGAGAGAGAGGTGACAGAAAGGGGAGCCCTAACAAACATTGGCGCACAGGGTGCCACCAGCGCGCTAAAGCCTGCCCAGCTCATATCTCACAGTAACTCAACAATACTGTTTTTAGAAAGGGAGATACTCTGCAACACAGCACTGGATTTAAAAAGAAAGGGAGTTACTTGGCAATACTTTATTTAATTACACAAACCTCCTTACCTTCTCACATCTTGCTGCTGTCTTCAGGGTTCGTTCTTCAAGGGACAGGAAGGGTAGGGCTCAGGAGGGACGGGATGCAGACAGCAATCAACAAAGGGCCTCTCCTCTCCCTTTGTTCTCAGAAGTGCAGACTGCAGGCAGCTGTGGGGCAAGGTGAGAAGGAATCCCTTGTGTGCTGCAGCACAACAAAAGGGCAGAGGGCAAGTGTCCTGGAGGCAGGTCACAGGTCAAGTGCAGGGCCAGTATAGGTAGCCTTTCACGCGGCGCTAATGGCCCTGCGAATTACAGGAGAAGGGAAAATTCTTCTGTCCCCTCGTCCCCCCCACCCTTGTCCCCCGTGTCCCCCCCACTCCAAAATCTGGGGGGGACATATCCCCCGCGTCCCCCACACTTCCTACGCCCATGGAACTATAGCCCCCCCCAAAAAAAATAGTATGCCCATTATATCAGCTACCACTTCATCGAGCTAAGTATAATGTCCTCTTAATTAGACTCATCTTGGGATGTAGTGGTAAGGGTGATAGGGTGGATGTAATATTTTTGTAGTTTGATATTCCAACTGCGATTTAGTGGTAGAACTCCAATCCTGTCTTCTTCAGCCTAACACGCACCCCCGCCCCCTCCAAAAAACCTGTTACCCGCCATGGAGCTGAAAATTGAAGCCTCCTTTCCATCTCATCCGGCATGACATAATAAAGCTAGTCATGTTCACGACACTAGAGACAGTCATTTCTAGAAGAACTCTTTCATGCATATTTAGTGCTCAACTTTTGTGAGTGGTTACAGGTGGTCGACGTCTGCACTCTTTTATGGAGACCAGGATTTTGTTTTTATCATCAAACACTGACCCAGAGCAAGAGAGAGAAAGGCAGAAACGTGTGAAAAATGGAGGCAAAGAAACATTGACAAACAGTGCCACGGGAAGAGGGCAGGGATAAAAAAAAAAGAACTTGCGAGAGTGAGATTAAACATATTGATACTACTAGTAGCTTTCAGTAGTCTAATAAGGAAGAAGTGTGATGGTAGGTGGCACCATACCTTGCAGCAACCTACAGCTCTGACTGTCTGAAGTCCTCCACAGTCTCGCTGTGCAGTCTTCGCTGGCAGTCAACAGGTGGCGCCCGTCGGGGCTCAGGCTCAGCCAGTTGATGCCTCCACGGTGGTCGGAGCACACCTTGAGCAGGGAGGAGCAGGTGGAGCGACAGGTGGAGCCACCGCTCCCCATCCTCCGGGGCCCGGCATGAGCGGCAGCAGGAGCAGGAGAAAAATGGGCTGATGATGGAGGTGGATGCATGAGACGAGAGCGGAGCTACTCACAGGAGCACTGAGGATTTGGAACCCTATCACTTCTTCTTACCATTCGAACTGGGACTTCACATCTGCTGTGTCTGCAACATACAAGAAATCGTTAAGAAAATTAGGAACTGGAAGCCATCAGCAGCACCATAGAATACTACAGAAATAACCTCTATCCACCTCATCAACAATAGTCAGTGGGGAACCAAACCGTGATTTAGTCCAATTGCTAGGTTTACGGCACTGGTAGTAAAGGAAGTAATTTAATGGGTGTCTTCTCTTACTAGTCTCATCGGTGTGATGGGCCCTGCTATGTTGAGGGTAGGCTGGGTAATAGAAGGCTTGCTTAAAGGGATGACGGTACATGCTTCTAGAAAAGCATGCACAGGATTCCCCACCCTGGTGATAGAGCGTAACTTGGCTTTGCCACTATGTTTCTGGGCAGAGAACATGAAAGGGTGGTCATTTTCTGGTGGTCACAATTTGGTGGTCACATTTTGTTTTACATTTGATATGATTTATATGTCTATACTGCAAAGCATATGAGTGGAGTGCATCTTGGGTTATAACATTTAATCAACGTTTATGAATATCTATTTGAGAATGTTTTAAAAGTATTATTTTGCACAATCAATCATTTACTCTGAAAGCATATTTGTGTTTTATTAACTTGGCTAAAGTGAAGGCCTACACATATAATTTTCTTTTTACAGTTAACTTTCAGTGTGGAGCTGTTTTTCCTAAATGTTTCTTTTGAGATGCAGTTGTTAGGAGCGGGGATGTAATCGACCACAAGCTTATTGTGCGTGAGCGATAAGAAAGCCTGAGACAAACTATGCAAGGACGTAGAGAGGAGTGTTGCTTTTGAAATTTGCTGAGACCGAAGAGTATCAAGATTGGTTGTATCAGGGGTTTGAAAATTGTAACTTTCAATTAATTTTAATTAGGGTTTCAATCAAGAAGCTTTAACCCCTTCGCTGCCAGGCCTTTTCCCCCTCCTGTGCCAGGCCTTTTTTTGCCTATTTGGAATAGTTCTCGCATAGGCCCTCATAACTTTTTGTCCACATAAGCTACCCACGCCAAATTTGCGTCCTTTTTTTACAACATCCTGGGGATTCTAGAGGTACACAGACTTAGTGGGTTCCCCTGAAGGAGACCACAAAATTAGCCAAAATACAGTGAACATTTCGTTTGTTTTTTTTTAAATTGGAAAAAAGGGCTGCAGAAGAAGGCTTGTGTTTTTTTCCCTGAAATTGGCATCAACAAAGGGTTTGCAGTGCTAAAATCACCATAATAATATTAGGCCGATCTGGCCCCGGGGGGGGGGGGCAGAAATGGCCTAGAAATAATTTGCCCCCCGAGGAGCAGCCCTTGCCCAAGGGGCTGCTCCCCTTACTTCAAATAGCACACCAAAAAATATATTCCCTGGTGTCTAGTGGTTTCTGCCCCCCCTGGGGGCAGAAATGGCCTAATAATAATTTCCCCCCCCCGAGCAACCCTTACCCAAGGGGTCGCTCCCCAAACACAAAAAAAAAAAAAATAATAATAATAATATTTTCCCTGGTGTCTAGGGGGGTTTCTGCCCCCCCTGGGGGCAGATAGGACTAATTGTATTAGGCCGATCTGCCCCCAGGGGGGCAGAAACAGCCAAAAAACCAATTTCCCCCTTGGAGAGCGGCCATTGCCCAAGGGGCTGCTCTCCTTGTGAAGTAAATAAATAAAAAAATTCCCTGGTGTCTAGTGCCATTTCTGCTGTCCAATCGCATCGCCTTTCCTCTCCTTTCAGGCTTCTCTGCCCCCTCCACGTGATCGGAGGAGAAATGTGATCGGGCCCGGAGGGAAGGCCTCTGATGAGGTCAACACGCGAAAGAGCGCTGACGTCATCAGACGCCACGGGGGGTCACGGGGTGGGGCGGGGGTGGAAGGGTAAGCGATTCCCCTTCCATCCCTGCCTAGGGGAGAGGTCTGCCTGGCCATCGAGGGGAGAGCTAGCGCTCCCCCCGGGGGCCGATTGCCGGACGAGGTGATCTCGTCCAAGGCACTGGGGAACCGGCACTTTGGACGAGATCACTTCGTCCTGGGCACACAAGGGGTTAACTGTGATGTCATCGTCTTGGGAAACTGTGATTTAAAGAAGGTGTAGTTAGTGAGAGATTAAGACCCTTTCATACCCTTGAGTTTAACTGACCCTTCTGAGGTATAGACCTCATACTCTTATGTGGCTTTATGCCACCACCCCTCTCTTAACAGAATATTCTCCCTGAAATCCTTTTGCAGACCTTTCTCAAATACCCCTTTAGTATTAGAATAGTTAGGGTTTAGTTTAAATGGTTAGGCAGGAGACTTTGATTTTAGTGACCACATGCTTTTTCTGATCTTTTACATTGTAGAAATCAAAGTTTTAGTCCTGTATATGCTAACAAGGTTCAACATTGTACGATGCTTTAATTCTCCTTTGGTGATTTGATATATTTATACTATGGTTTTGAGACTCAATTATGTAACGTTGTCTTTGAGTCTGTAATAAACCCTTTTAAGCCTTTGAATTGACTCTGGATATTATTATGTAACATTTGGGTTGTATAGAAACCATGTAATGAATTTGATACGTGTTACTCTTCACCCCTTGAAACGGAGAAGAAAAGATTAATCGGACCCTAGAATTAGTGAAAGGGCCCCAGGCTCTCTCACTGGTATGGGAAGAGTGTGCCTCATCTTGGGGCTCAGAACCTCCGGTTTCAATGGTATAGAATATGGACTTGAGGTAGACATTTGCAGGAGGGTTTTGAGAGAAATGCAGACATTACAATAGTCCATTAAAATACTTAGCACTTTATAAACTTTGCATCATAGAAACACTATGAACTGGGGGGTAAAAACAGACGCTTTCAAACCCTGCACACAAAGGTAAAATTGTTTTAGCATTCAATCATGCAATAACTATGTTTCCAGTGTACTCAGTCCTAAGGGGAGAATGCCCCTACACCAATGGGAAAGGCATGTTGATGTACATTTGTGCCCACTGGTGAGGGAGGAGGTGGCCTGGCCATATATATATATAGACCATGAGACCCCTGCAGTAGCAAGAGTCAGATGAGAATGACTGTACAGCAGGTGCTGCAGCTTGTGACAGAGTGTGAACCCCAGCCTATTAAGAGGAGTCAGCTGTGGCTAATGAGGAAGGATTCATCAGGCTGGCAAACACAAGCCAGTCTGTAGGCTCTGCAAGGTGAGGAAAAGGAAACTTAGTCAGCCTGAGGTGATCTGCTCAGGCTGCAGGTAGGGTTTTCAAGGCAGTATGCACACCATTACATGCTGCATGGGGGGATCTGGTGGGTTTTGGGTTATTTGACTGATGCAGGGGCAGTGGCTGTCATCCTAGGACAGTCCCAGCCACTTTCAGTCCAATAGACAGGTTTATGTATTCTTGGCAAGCAAGGAATGCATTTAGTCCTTCAGAGGAGCAGTACACTTTTCCAGGCTTCTCAATGCACCATTTGCAGTACAAGGCAGAATACCTTGTCCATTCATATTTGTGTTACAATACATAAGCTACTTGCATGGAATTATCTGAGTGATCCAGTGACATCGTGTGAGATCACCTGATATCAAGCACAAATCAGAACTGACTGACCTGCATTCTTTCACTGTTCTTGATTTCTACTGTGTGTGAACTGTTTGGGAATTCATCCTGTTTCAAACCAAGGCCTAAGATTGTCTTCCTGACAACTAAGGGACCTATCCTAAAGAGGACCCTGCCCAAACCACCATGAATGGAAACAGGAGCAGCATATGACCAATGGCACTTTCTCTTTGGTGTGTGGGTCGACTTCTGGACTCTTCTTGGTTATGTCTATACTCAACAGAAGTGAAAATAAAGGGGAGGATGGGGAACACTTCTGCGTGAGTTTGGCATGTCCTAGTCCACAGGTAAACTATATGCAGTTTTCTAGGATACTGGTAGAGCTAGGGGTTTCCTAAATCCATTTGTGTACCATAAAAGCTGGGGAAATTACCTAATAGAGGAACCTGTGCCCATTGGAACTGACTTCTACAGGACTGCTGTGCCTCTTATAAGTGGAATAACCCTTCATGAAAATTAAAGGATATTTTGTAAACTGACAGACAACCTGGTGAACCACCTTACAGTATCAGTCCCTCTAATGCAGGAGACTGGAAAGCACTTGATCCTCCTGTACCTATATAATTAACACCTCTTTAGCCACCACTACCTTCAGGAATGCTTTCTTTGATTTCCACCAGCACACACCACCAACATAACTATTATCCCCTAGCAAGCATATCATGGGAAGCTCATCATCCTTCCTTGTACTACAGATCCATATGCAGCTAAACCCACCAACAACATTGATTGTCAGATGAGCCACCTTGTCATACAACTTCCTTCCCTCTAACACAAACTACATTTCTATACATAGTGGTCCTAGAACCCTACTTTCCTCATAGCACCTCATGGAACCACGCTAAGTGACACCTGATTACTCCTTAAATGTCTCTACCAAAGCAAAGAGAGAAATATGAACTAATAAAATAGCATGTAACTGTTAAAGTAAGCATCCCTCCCACCTCAGCAAACTCCAATAGTTCAAGTTCAGCCTCTTACCTCAAACATACATGAGAGAAAGTGAACATTCGGTCTCAATGTACAACAATGTTCAAGTGACTACTTCTTCCTCAAAATCATTTCCCACATGAAATCGTATTATAATACCTCAAACATACACCACAACGGAAAGCCAATCCTCACACCATTCTTCATTCAATAAGTATCAAGGAGTAGGAGTCCCTCTGCTCTAACAAATCATTACAATAAGAGATTCTCCCACTACTAATACAACATGAGGGGGGCGTAATGTTCCACCTTCTATCATATCAGAGTATAAGGCTATGAATTTCTGACAACATACATCACAAAAATGACATTATCTGAAAATAAGGAGGAAAATAATGAACAACCATGATAACAAAATTAAAATGCAGAACCCTGAAATTTAAAATTTGTTGGGTAATAATTAAAAAATATGAATATTGAAACTATTTAAATCACTGATAGATATTTAAAAATAGTATTGTCACATTAAATAAGAAGTGGGAGACGGATGAAATTAGGATTCGGGTAAGGGTTATAAATATGTTTAGGATTCATTTTACAGATGATGTTAGGGTAAAGTGAGAATCAGTTTAAGGGTCTGCGTTAGAGTTGGATTAACTTTCAGCATAGAAAACGGAATAAGCAGCACGTTAAAACTCCTGTGGAAACTGATGCTAGGCAAGGAATTTTGGGGGTGCGGTGTCACTGCTTCATTAAGAGGTGTGGATATGGTAACGTGTCATAACATGCGCTATCAGAGCTTATGCATCTGACTATAATTTATTTTGTCTTTTTCTGATCTCTTTATCTCATGCAAATTTCACCAGGCATTTCTCGGCAAAATGTGCATGGTCAAAAAACACTGGAGAGTGGTCATTTTGCAAAATGTATAGTCCTATTTCAGGCACAAACTCCTCATTGTGTCTCAGTCAAATTACCATGGGAGTTGTAATAATGGCTTAGGGCTAGAGTTAGGATGAGAGCAAGGGGTAGAATTATGGCTAGGTGGGATGTCATCTTTTTGTCATGATGTCATCAACCTTATACAAAGTTGAAAAACTGTCATTACAAACTATTAATTCTGTTTTCTTCATCACTGCGTATCTTCATTATAACATTTTTCATTTTCACATAGATCATATTGCTACAGCTGAATTCTCCTGTATCCAAAAGACACCTTTAGATAAAGTGAGTCCTCTTGCCTGTCACAGAATCATCTGGGAAGACAAACTTCCGACCCCCCCATCTACAGTTAATGGGGAAGTGAAATCCTCAAATCCTTTGAGGAAATAGCTATTCCTACTTCCAAATACACCACAAGAAGTGAATCCTCTCAATTCCATCATGCACAAATGTGTAAAAGTGGATCGGCTTGCTTTACGGAAAGTGCACGCTCTCGCCTGCAAACTACACCCATGTTTACGAATTAGACCATGGTTCATTTGTAAAAATAAATAAATAAATAAGCATTGGTGCCCAAAGTCTTTCTTAGGAGCCCCCCACCAATATTGATGAGCATCATGATTGCTTAATGTCAAGAATGCCTAGATTTGATTCCATCTCATGGGTCATCCTTCCACCACTGTTCACTTTTTTGTCACTTTCTTACTCCTGCAAGTTCGTTCTCATCTCTGACTTCTCTCTTTGTCACTGTTTTCATATATTTCTCTTCCTGTTTCTTTCTTCCTTTTCTGCCTTTTTCTCTCTGGCTCAAAGTCTATAGATATAAAAATAATTCTTGGTTCCCACAAATGAGTGCTGGTGCTGAGTACAATCGACAACTGGCACAGATTAAACCTGACGGTTCAGGAAGTATATTTTTTCTCTTTCAACTTAAACCATGTGAAAAGAAAATCTGCTTTCATCGTGTATTAGTTTGTACTTTTCCACCAAGGGTTTTGAGCCTAATGCAAATGAGAAGAGTTTATAAGAGTACATCAATTGATGGACTATATGTTCAACTACTACTATCCCTAATTCTGGATGTTTTCTTCTCGCTTTTATACCTCTCCTGCTCTCTGCTCTACTCTTCATTCTCTGGAGCACCCACAGAGAGAAACCGACAAAGGGTATAAGTAAAAATAAGTATGTAAATCTTGAAATCCTGTAACATACCAGTAACTAAAAGCAAATCCTTCCACATCAAACGTACATCTTTGTTGTATTGTTTGTACTGTATTTCACTATTTATATGGCTCTTCATACCCTGACCAGGCCTCATATCATTCCAATTGATATTGTGTTCCTGGTTGCCCTTTTGGAGCATATGATTTATGGATGTAGAATGTAGTTAGGCCGACAGTTGGGGCGCATCAGGATTAGTGATGTGCTACAATAGGGGGGCAGAAGCCACTAGATACCAGGGATATATATATATTTTTTTTAGGAGTGGGGAGCAGCCCCTTAGGCAAGGGCCACTCACCTGGGGGGTCAAATTGTTTTTAGGTCATTTCTGAGCCCCGGGGGGGCAGATCGGCCTATTTTTATTAGGCCAATCCGCCACCAAGGGACGCAGTAACCACTAGACACCAGGGATTTTTTTTGTCACGTCAATTTCCCGCAAGAGGAGCGACCCCTTAGGCAAGCGTCGCTGCCCTGGGGCACAAATTTATTTTTGCCCATTTCTGCTCCCCTGGGGGGCAGATCGGCCTATTTTAATTAGGCAGAGGAAACCACTAGGCACCAGGGATTTGTTTGGGAGCGACCCCTTAGGCAAGGGTCGCTCCCCTGGGGGGCAATTTTTTTTTAGCCCATTCCTGCCCCCTTTGGGTGCAGATCAGCCTATTTCTATTAGGCCAATCTGCCCCGGGGGGAGGGGGTGGCAGAAAGCCCACTAGACACCAGGGAAGAATTCTTTTTCAAAAAAGAGGGTGGGAGTATGGCCATACCCCCACCCCAAATAAATGGGGACAAATTTGTTCTGCCCACCGGTGGGTAGATGGGGCAATTACCTCCCATCACATCCTCGGGGGCAGAAAACCTACTAGATCTAAGGGAATTAAAAAAAAAATACAAAATAGGTGGGTGGTGGCTACCAACCAGTATGGGCATGGTTATGCCCCCACCCCAACTGAATGTGGTAACAGTCCTTCAGCTCTCCCCAGCACACTAAAAGATCTTATTCCAATGGCAAGCAAGAGGACATTTGATTATTTTGGGTTTTGGTTTTACATTTGGGCCATGATAGCTTGTCTAACTCTTAAAATTGTCCCACTTGGAATGGTGAGGGCAGCACTTTTTGGACTTTGGGTCGCTGCCATGTAGAAAAATCTACAAGACCTAGACACATCTGAAAACTAAACATCTTGGTGAGTCCAGTGTGGTGTGCTTCACATGCAGCCCGCACCATTTTACTCACAATGCCCTTGAAACCTCCAACTTTGCTTGAAATCATACATTTTCCCCACATTTTTGTGATGGAACCTTCTGGAATCTGCAGGATTCCACAAAATACTTACCACCCAGCATTTTCACATCCATGCTGATAAAAAATTCTGCCCCACTTGTCAGCCTAAAAGTGTTTTTTTTCAAACTGCCCTTTTGGACCCGCTTTGGTTCTCCCTCAATTTGACATGTTTTTGGCTCTTCTTTGTCACAGGCACTTGGCACACCTACACAAGTGAGGTGTCATTTTTATCAGGGGATGGAGGGGAACATTGGGTGGTAGGAAATTTGTGCCTGTGCAGTGATCCCACATAGAAATGTGGGAAAAACAGTGATTTTTTTTAGCTAAATTTGAGATTTGCAGAGCATTCTGGGTAAGAAAACAGTGGGGGATCCACGCAAGTCAGACCTCCCTGGACTCCCTCCGGTGTTTAGTTTTCAGAATTGTCTGGGTTTGGTAGGTTTCCCTAGATGGCTGCTGAGCCGAGGACAAAAAATGCAGGTGCCACCCCTGCAAAAACAGGTAGTTTTGTATTTGATAATTTTGATGTGTCCACGTAGCGTTTTGGGGCATTCCCTGTTGCGGGCCCTAGGCCTACTCAGACAAGTGAGGTACCATTTTTATCAGGAGACCTGGGAGAATGCTGAGTAGAAGGAAGTTTGTTGCACCGAAATGTGAGGAAAAGCTGTTTTTTGCCAAATTTTGAGGTTTGCTAAGGATTCTGGGTAACAGAACCTGGTGAGAGTGCCACAAGTTATCCCATCTTGGGTTCCCCTAGGTGTCCAGTTTTCAGAAATGTATAGGTTTGCTAGGTTTTCCTAGGTGCCAGATGAGCTAGAGGCCAAAATCCACAGCTAGGCACTTTGCAAAAAACAGGTCAGTTTTCAATGTAAAAATGTGATGTGTCCATGTTGCGTTTCCTGTCATGGGCACCAGGCATACCCACACAAGTGAGGTACTATTTTTATGGGGAGACTTGCGGAAACACAGAATAGCAGAACAAGTGTTATTGCCCCGTGTCTTTCTCTACATTTTTTCCTTCCAAATGTAAGACAATTTGAGAAAAGCCCTGTAATTCACATGCTAGTATACATACCCCGGAATTCAGAGATGTGCAAATAACCACTGCTTCTCAACACCTTATCTTGTGCCAATTTTGGAAATACAGAGGTTTCCTTGATACCTATTTTTCACTCTTTATATTTCACCAAATGAATTGCGGTATACACAGTATACAATGAAAACCCATTGCAAGGTGCAGCTCCTTTAATTGGCTCTGAGTACCTAGGGCTCTTGATGTACCTACAAGCTCTATATATCCCCGCAGCTAGAAAAGTCCAGCAGATGTACCGATATATAGCTTTAAAAAATCTGGACAAAAATGGCTCTTTTTTCACCTCAATTTTAATATGTTTTTATTTTAGCTTTCTGTAGGAAAAACTTGAAGGATCTACACAAATGACCCCTTGCTGAATTCAGAATGTTGTCTACTTTTCAGAAGTGTTTAGCTGTCCGGGATCCAGCATTGGTTTCACACCCAATTCTTGCACTAAGTAGAAGGAGGCTGAAAGCACAAAAATAGTAAAAATGGGTTACGTCCCAGTAAAATGCCACAATTGTGTTGAAAAATGCGGTTTTCTGATTCTGCCTGTTCCTGATAGCTGGGAAGATGGTGATTTTAGCACCACAAACCCTTTGTTCATGCCATTTTCAGGGAGAAAAACACAAGCTTTCTTCTGCAGCTCTTTTTTCCCATTGTTTTTAAAAAACTACATTTTAGCTGTATTTTGGCTAATTTCTTGGTATCCTCCAGGGAAACCCACAAACTCTGGATACCTTTAGAATTCCTAGGAAGTTGTGAAAAAAGGACACAAATGGGGCATGGATAGCTTATGTGGAGCAAACTACCACAAATAGCCAAAAAAAGCCTTGGCACCTGAGGGGGAAAAGGCCTGGCAGCGAAGGGGTTAACAAACTAATTGTTTTCTTGTATTTATTTACTGCAGCATGCGTTTTAACTGTTTTAGTCCACATTTAAAATGCAAGCCTGTAGACTGGTTGGCTTTGCCAATACTTGTTTTAAGAAACAGTCTGAATTATACAAGTAGGTGAATTGAAAAAATATTGGATATTCGTATTCTCTAAATAGAAGGTGAGTGTCAATTATTCTTATTCTTGCTGAAATTGTGTAGGTATCTAGTTTTGCAGTAGGCAAAAGTGTACCCGGTCTCACGTGTCACAAGTGGCTCTATGTAAGTTGCACATTGCATGAAAAATAATACCTCTTGCCATGGGTGCCATTGTAAGAAGTGAATGTCCTGAAGTATCTTAGATATTTGAGGAACAGCTTTGCTACTAATGCCTCATTATGTAAATATGATGGCAGAACAGTGCACATTTAATGTGATTCTGAACACAATGAGTAATTGTCAGGGTCGGTGCATAATCTCTCCATAAGGGATGTAAAGATGCAAATGTTCTATGGAGAAAGGGGGACAGTCCAGAGGCTTGAATGGAAGTAGAAGCCTTGCAAAACAAGCTTTGACAAAGCCAATAGGTCTTGCCTATGCAAGAGCTATGAGGTTTGCCAATGTGTTTAGGCATGTTGTACACCAGAGTTACTGCTGCTCAAAATAGCTACAAGATAGTGGCATAGAGGGGAGTGGCGTGGAGTGTCGTAGGGCAGAATGGAAAAGAGTTGAGAATAGTGTTGTAGAGTGGAGTGGCATAGAGTTCTGTCTACTGGAATGACACAGAATGGAGTTGTGTAGAGTTCCGTAAAATGGAGTGGCGTAGAGTGGACTGGTGTAGAGTCTCTACTAGCATAGAGTGCTGCAGAGCACAGTGGCGTATAGTGGAGTGGAGTGCAGCAGCACAGCATTCAATGGCATAGAATGCAGTGGCGTAGAATGCAGTGGCATAGATTATAGTGTTGCATAGTAGACTGCAGAGGCGTAGAGTGCAGTGGTGCAGAGTAGAGTGGAGTGGCGTAGAGTAGAGTGGCATTGAGTACAGTTTTGTAAAGTGCAGTAGTGCTGAGTAGAGGAGAGTGACAGAGTGCAGTGGTGTAGAGTGGTGCAGAGTTCAGCAGTGCAGAATAAAGTATAGTGTCGTAGATTGCTGTGGCATAGATTGCAGTGGCATTGAATCTAGTGCTGCAGAATGCAGTGGCGTAGAGTGGAGTGATGCAGAGTAGAGAGGCACAGAGTGCAGTGGCGTAGAGTGCATTGGCATAAAATGTAGTAGTGCAGAGTAGAGAGGCAAAGAGTTGAGTGGTATAGAGTGCAATTTTGCAAAGTAGACCGTTATAGAGTGTAGTGCTGTAAAGTGGAATAAAGTGCATTGGAGTAGAATGCAGTAATCTACAAGGGTGCTGCTGAGTAGAGTGCACTAGCATAGAGTGCAGTGGCATAGAATACAATGGGTCAGAGCAGAGTGCAGTTTTGTACAATGGTGTGATGCAGAGTAGAGGAGAGTGAGCTGGTTTAGAGTGAATTGGCATAGAGTGCTGCAGAGTATAGTGGTGCAGAGTGGCATGGCACAGAATTCAGCAAAGTACAATGCAGCATCATAGAATGCAGTGGCAAAGATTAGTCTTTAGAGTGGTCTATAGTAAAGAGCAGTTGCATAGAGTGCAGTTGTGCAGAGTAAGGTGGCATAGAGTGTAGCGTGTAGAATACAGTTGGGTAGACTGCAGTGGTGCAGAGTAGAGTTGACATAGGGTAGAGTGGCATAAAGTAGAGTGGCAGAGAGTGCGTTGTAGTAGAGTGGTGCAGAGTACAGTTGGACAGAGTGCAGTGGCATAGAGTGGAGTGCTTTACAATGCTGTGGTGTCGAGTGGAGTGTTGCTGAGTAGAGTGGCCTAGAGTGTAGTGGCGTAGAGGTGCACTGGCATAATATGCAGTAGTGCAGAGTAGAGTGGCATACTGTTCAGTGACAGAGTGCAGAAGTGCAGAGAATACTGTCATAGAGTGCAGTGGTGTAGAGTGGCATAGAGTGTATTGGCGGGAAGTAGAGTGGCATAGAGAGCAGTGGTGTAGAGTGCAGTGGCGTAGAGTCCAGTGACATACAGTACACTGACAGAGTGCATTGGAGCAGAGTGCAGTGGCACAGAGTAGTGGAGAGTAAAGTGGCGTAGAGTGGATTGGCATAAAGTGCTATGGCACAGAGTGGAGTTAGAGTGCAGTGGTGTGGTGTGGAGTAAAGTGGCATAGAGTACAATGGCATAGAGTAAAGTGTAGTTGTTCTCCAAATGCTCCACACAAAATGCTCTCTTCAATTAAGCTTAATTTGAGAGCAGAAACTCTGAATGCCCTACTATTATTGTCCTCATAAAATTATAGTGCCAAAAACGTTGCACTAGAAAATAAAAAGCTGCTCCCAACTGACACAAATGTCCTGGTTTTTCTACTTTCTAATGCAGAGCACTGACATTCTTCCATCTGGAGGTCAGACTTCTCTCAGCAGTATTCCTGATCCCCAGTCTCTGCTTTTGGCTTCAAAGATGTTCACTTTGTACCTCTTCCCTACTTTATCCCCATCTTTTCTGTGTTCAGCTCACTCTGGACCCTGCCCACTCCGTGGCTCTTGCCCGCATGGTGCCCTGTGGCCCACTCTGTGATCCCTAGTTTTCTTTGTGCCCCTTTATACACTCTTGCAACTCAATCAACTCTATACCCACTCAGCCCCTCTATACCGTAATAGCCCTCACCCACACTGTGTCCAGTTATCCACTTTGTTTCCCACTCACTCTCTCTCACTCTTTGCCCTGTTGGAATTTAGGTGACTCCTCACTCACACTAAAGCCCTCACTCAGTCTTTACCACCTCACCCGTGTGCACCGTCACCACCATCTCACCAACTCTGTGAAACGCACCATTTGGTGCCCACTCAGTAACTTGCATGTCTCTCAACTCACTCTCATTTAGAGAATATCACCTGCTTCAACCGTCTCCCTCACCAAATGAGCACAATGCCTTTTGCAGACACCAATGGGCGCGCCCTCACAGCAAACCTAGTGTAATGTAACCAGTGCTATGTAAAGTGTTCCAATACCTTCAGGTTGAGTTTGAGCTTTATAAAACTGCAAAACAAAAAAAAAACCTTCCCTGCTCTCTGATCACATTATTTCACATTCATGTGTGGACTAATTCTGAAAATAACATGAACGTCATCCTCCAAGAAACGGATGGAAAAATCTGCTAAATTTGTCACCTCCCCTGTTCTCTGTGCTGTGCTTTCTTGTCCTTTCTGTGCTCTTGTCACTGTTTTCCCTCGCACACTGTGCACCTCGACTGCTCTCTGCCCAGAACTCTGTACCCCCTCACACACATAGGGCCTCCTCACGCAATTGATAGTCTTCGATGTACACCACACTCCAGCAAATACACTGTCCCTGCCCACAATGTGTCCCAATTCGCCTGGTGTAACCTCAACCAGTTTGTAATTCCCTCATCCACACTAGTGGAACTGGAAATGTGGAAATCTGAGGCTGTTGTGTTTTCTGCATAATTAAGGATTTACTCCATTTTCCACCAGTCTACCATCTGCTGCATAATTTGCACAAGTTGAGGTATTCTAGCTTAAATGGATCTAAAGTTACTAAAATAAACGTTTCAAGCATGGTGTTGCACAGTGACAGAATCCTTGCAAATTCACCGTTCAGTTGCTGAAAGCTGTTTTCGGTGTTTTGGTACTAATGAAGTGAAACGCTTGCCCAGACAAACCATTGTCATTGAAAATGTAGTTTACTTTAGGTTAACCTGGACTACATCTTCCAGAGTGCACTAGGTTGTTAAATGAAAGTTTGATTAAGTTTGGGGAGATGTTGGTGGTTTTCTCGTAGTATCGCAAATACTGTCATTCATGAGTGTAAGTTGTGCCACTACGTGGGTATTAAAACTTTAAATGCTATTTTAAGTGTGAGGTTTGGCAGTGAAGCTATCAAAATGAGAATAAATTGACAATAAACAAAAGAGTGGGATTTGGGTCTGTCCCTGTCAACTCTTGCCCTTCTTCGACCAAGCTCTTTAAACTTAAGATTTTGTCATTCCTGACTTGGATCAGCATAGTGGACAATTAATTTCTCACTTAAAGTTATTGGCTGTTTCAGTGTATCCTCCTACCAACACTTCAGTGCCTGAATTCAACTTAATTGAGGATTAGTTTACAGATATTGCCAACTCTGTCTGCAACTGCTGACTCCCTCATGTTTCTTGCTCTAATTCATTGAACGCATTCCAATGATGCTTTAACGATGCACGCTCTAATGATGCATGCGTTAGCACATGAAACCCAGACCTAATGGTTTTGCTAAAGCTTGTTTAAGCAAGTTTCCCCTTCGCAGGGGACCTAAATGAGCGCTTACATAGCAAAAGAAATGCACTAAATGTATGTATTTTGTGGAGAAAAAAGTTGTGCGCCTTTTGTTTGGCATCGACTGGTCATTCTTGTAGATCAGCAGTACTCAAAGTACGGCCTGGTGGTGACTTCTAGCGCGCCTGATGGTCACATGCACTCCCCTGCAGAACACCAGCACTGAGCTTCTGTTTATTTGCTAGAGCACTAACATTCAGAAGAATGTTAAATAAACGGCAGAACGTTTATTTACAAGCTAACCAAAAGAAAAGAAGCAAATATGGTGCCTGCACCACTTACGTTTAGAAACACATTACATTTTAAAGGCCTCTAGAAACAAACCTGTAAAAATATATCATAAGGTCTTTTCGGAATTCAAAAAAGTGCATTTCACTAAAATGCAGAAGCGTTTCACCTTAGTAAATCAGATTATATCAGTGCATTGAGGAGTATGTTTTAAAAGTGATAGTTTTCAAAATGAACATAGCAACAATGGCAAAAGTGAACTAAAATGCAAGCCAGTTGTCATGTGGGCCCATTTGTGTAGTCTGGGTTGTTGTTACACATGGACAGTATTATAGTTTGTTAAACACAAGACATCCTGAACTCATGTATTTCATGGTGCTCTCAGGTGTGATAATGAAAAAAGGAGCCAAAAACAAAGAAAACAATTGCCTAGGATCATATAATTTGGTCAATGGGAAAAGCTGGGGTTGATCCCTGGTTTTTCTGGTTTGATCAATTCTATTTCATTCCAAGTCAATAATCAAGTTACATCCTTTTTATACTGGATTCTCCCAGGGAAGCAAGCAAAGAAGGCTTACCCCAAGATGCAGTAGATCGATGGGGAGTCAGATGCAGCATAACACAGTATTCTCTAATCTAGGACTCTTCTAAAGGCTAGGGACTTAATTTAGAAGGTAATGTGGAATAAAACTCTCAAAATATGTCCATGACTTACTGGCCACATCATGTTCATGCTACACCCACCTTACATACCCTCAAGCTCCTCAAAGCACCACTCCCATCTGTTGGCATCAACGTGGCCCTTGGGCACACCACAGATCATACTTTTTGGACCCTGGTAAAATATTTGGGGGCATCTATGTTGTAGATCTTCCAGTCTTGGAAGGTTCTTTGACGAGGGAACGTGTTTTTAATTTTTGGTGGATTTTGGCGGACCATAAAGGCTGTTCCTCCAAAGTGAACAATACACTCCTTTAAAAAAAAAATAACACGTTTTTTCCAACAAAATAACTGTGTGCATCATTTAAAATGATTTAGTGCACAGCAGGCTAAGTTAAATATAATATTCTGTGGAAAACTGAATTTCAACCCTGACACTGTGGAAAATTAATAATGACTGCAATTTATGCTGAAAATGACTGGATTCTGCAAGTTATTTAGTTGCTAGCAACATTCAATATGTTGTACTTCTGATACAGAGCTTGGACTCAGCTTTTCATCGTTTTGAGGCTGATATAAAATAGGACATTTGTGTCATATCATCTGCTTAATAAAACATGTGCCAACTAGCAATTCTGTTTGTGTGGTCTACAGAACTTTGTACATTAGTCAACCCTGCTGCATTATTTGGTCCACCCTGCCGCATAATTCAAGTGGCCTTGATAATGAGTGACCTGCTAGCAATTGGCACATTGCCATGTCTCTCAGGTCACACCCAAATGATATGTGTCACCTTCCAAGGGTGCATCTTCACTCTCCAACAAACAAAGTGCTACTTACTGACTTGAATAGGATAGCCCAAACTGAAAAGTTCCTAACCATCCTCAAGTGGTGTATTCTCTGTTGATATCAATGGGGTCCCTCCAAAACAACTTTATCTCATACTCCTCGAAGATTCTAAGGACTGAGAGATATGCTCATTTCACTGACAGAACTCTCGGGCAGGGAAAATATTATACATTATTATGATCGAAGGAGTTCTGGTGCTCTACCAATGATAGGCCCAACGTAAAACACGTTCGAGGGCCCTGAGAATAAAATAACCAACGGCTGAAGTGCTCAAGCCAACCTCACTTTTAATGACAGTGTTGGTCGTGGGCCTGCTGCCAGTGTCTGGTGCCCACTAGAGGTAGGCGAGCTGGTGGAAGCTTGAGCCAGATTCCTGACTCTGGCTCAGCTCAGAGGTTGTCTTTGATCCTCGACACCAAATCGAGCTGAGCCCTTGTATGGTTTCTGCCTGTCACCACGCTCTAACCTCATTGCATCAAGAACCAAACATTAGATTTTTTTATGTAAAACGGGTGAGAGACAGAGAAACCAGTTTAGAGGCCGATTTCCACAATGTGAATCCAAAAACACTGGCTCAAATCCTGGCCTCCTCTCTTCCCAAATATTTCATTTCACCGAATCTTCTTTTTCTTCATTGTCACTTATGAGAAGACAGTCGAATACGCGAATTAGAGATGTGCAGTCAACAGAAATCTCGTGTCTCACTTTAAACACTAAAGTGATGCTGTAGGACAAAAAGAACAAAGGCCACACATAGGGTGCAAATGACAAATGAGTTGTCTCAGTGCCCTTGTGGCATTGTCCTCAGCAGGGACATAAAAACTATCATTTTTAATAAGTGCCTGTCAATGTGTTAATATAATCGGATGTACTAAGGTGAAACGCCTTCCGTGTGTTAATGAAATAAAGTTGTTTGAGTTTTGAAGTGAGTTTATCATATTTTTTTCCAGAGTTTGTTAAACAGGTTACATGCCCCCTTGTTCACGGGCTCTTAGAGCCAAGCCAGACTCTTGACTCTGGCTTGGCACTTCCTTTTAATTTGTTGGCTTGCCCAGTGTGCGCGCCCCATTGCTCCACAGGGGTTTGAGAATGTTGTGCCATTGACTTAATTCAGAAGGGGAGTAGATTCCAGTATGCAGCAAGTGCAGTGGCCCCGGGGCCTAGAGGCTTGAGCACTTTTTATTGCTGTAGGTCCGTAGAGCAAACTTACTGGAGGATGCAGGACTCAGGTCTGTGTAATATCTTTCAAATCTGTGCCAGCTTTTTATCCTGTATTCCTCTTTCCAACAGCAATGAGCACAAACAGCAGACCAAAATGTGCGTTTAAATCTCGCCATTAATTAATACAGGAGCCCTCTCCTCCGGGCTCTACTCCCTGCAGTGGCCCGAAGTTACCTCGTGCCGTTTTGGCGCAGAACAAAGCCAGCATCACAGTGCGCCCATCTCCCTCCCGCGTCGTCGTTACCTTAACTGGCAAATTAGCTCCAAGAGCAGCAATATTTTATATTGCATTTACAAGCTTTGAACGCCAAGAGCTGCTGTAAGCGCCGCGACAATAACCTAACCAAGATATTAATTTAATATGCATTGATGGTATGAAAGACTGCCATTCCTGTGGGATCTGATAATTGTGATATCTATGTTACTTAGGCTAGGTGGATCCTGGTACCATAAAGGTGTAACAAAGTTCTACGAGCCCTAAAAATGCCCTCAATGGGCTATACAAAGGCTACTAACACTGACATGAACACAGCATAATTTGACGGGACAACAGCCAGTGCTTAATTTGAGCCGGTGGTTTTCGGTGAAGGGCGCCGGCACTTATTTTTGAAGGCCGGCATTTATTTTTCTGCCTCAAACATTTACTGCGAGCAAAAGACATATATGGGAAAGATGGAGGAAGAGAAAAATGAAAAAGTGTCACAAAGGGAGAAAGCAGAATGCCGCAAGAGTGAGCTGAAGGGACAGAGAGTGGCTATAAATGAATTAAAGAGGCCCGGGACGGCTTCAGGATTACGCTGCCTCAGTATTCTGTGCTCGCACATTTAATTGCAGCAGCCGTTTGTTTCAGAGGAGAGCTTTGGGCACCGGCACATTTTTATTTACAAATTAAGCAATGGACAATACACAACATACCACACACGTAAACGCTATTGCTTTTATCAGAACACGTTTCCCTTACCCGCGTCCCTGTCTGGATCATAAAGCATGTGGCTTGGAGATGTAGAGATGTCGGTGAAGCTGTTTGTAGACCCAGTCTCAGGACACTATCTGCTGCTCACCCGAGCTGCACCGAGAGGACGGATCCGCATGAGGTACCCTGTGGGGTGAGGCATCCCGAGGCTTATTGCCATCGTTAAAAACTCCAGTTCACTCCACGGTCAATATTAAAGGATAAAAGCGGCACGCGCGCCCGCACCCCTCCCAAGGACTGCCTTTGTCTTGTCTGAGTGTTGCTTTCAGCTGAGGGCTCAGGCTGGGGTCGGTGCAGTCAGCAGTCCCGGTTCACTCTGCTCACGCTGCACATACTTTCTCTCCCCTGTTGAAACTTCCCTTAGGATGTTCCCTGGTTCTCATTAAATGGGTCTGCTGCAGAGCCTGGCCTGCCTGTCAGTCATCTGTGCTGGGGACCGACCACACCCCCTGGACCTCCACTGGGTCCTAAAACAAGTCGAGTAGTTCAGTGTTGGAAGCAGGGGGCTGGGGGATGTAGATGTTCCGGAAGCCCCATAGAGACACTGGTGTATAGTATGGCATCAATTCAACTAGCAGTACAATTCTAGAGGTGGACAAGAGAAGAAATTAACAGGAAGAGTCGATTCAGAGCCGAGATTTGGATCTGGCCTAACTCTAAGTGCCCGTGCATGAGCTGCGCCGTAAAAAATGTGTTGGCATGTAAATTGTGCAACAAACATTATGTGAAAATATGATAACGTCTCTTCAACATAAAAAAGTATTTCCTTAACATGCGGAAGTGTTTCACCTTATTTCATCAGATTCCAGCACTTCATTCAGAGACAAATTTATTAAAAGCGATGTTTATTAAACATTAACTTGAAACATAGAAAATGCCTTTAGTGAACCGAGGCAAGTCACTTGTTAATATGCACACTAAATAGTCTATTATATTAAATACAAGAGATGTGATTGTGCCTCGCACAGCCTGAATCAGACGCTCTCATATGCAGTAATGAAGATAATGGGGACACAGTGAAATAAAACATTTGCTTATGATCACACTATTAGGTCAAGCAGGGGAGCTGAGATTGATCGCATGCTTTCTGTTTAACATTGTGCAATGCAGCCCCTTATGGGAATCTCTCTCTCTCACCTGTTTACCAAAAACAGAACTCTCCAGTCATTAGCAGTTATAGCTGCACCCCCTCAAGGTACCACTTCTGCCACATCCATAACAGTGTTTTAAATGGACAAGTGCTACCAGGTACTGAGGGACTTCCATTCTTTAATTTGGAAGGAAAAGTTGCAGTGGTTGTAAGCAGAAGTACAGTTTCAATGAGAGTGCACTAGTACTTCAAAGTAGCAAATGGGGACTCTTGAATAGGGAGGTGTCAGAATGAAACTTCAATATCCAAGCACTGTTTAGATGTATAGCATCCATGTGCTGGTACTGACCCAGCCAAGGGACATTACCTCCTTACCTGGAACTCCCTCCCCACCAGCCTCAGGACCACCCAGGACCACTCCGCTTTCCGGAGACTCCTAAAGACTTGGCTGTTCGAGCAGCGATAACCCCCCCTTTCCCCCCTAGCGCCTTGAGACCCGCACGGGTGAGTAGCGCGCTTTATAAATGTTAATGATTTGATTTGATTTGATCCTACATTTCTCCCATACGCAATTACATGATGAGACTGCCGCACCTCATTATGTAAGTAAGAAGAAACGTACTTAGAGTAATGAAATTACAGGTAAGTAATTGAAACAAGTATTTATTTATTTATTTATTAACAAGTTGTATAAAGTAGTCCATGTCTCCTTTGGTTCTCCAATACTGCCCCATTAAAGGCATAACAGTTTTGGTAAGGCACAATTCCATGTAAGTGAAGCTAATGTCCTATTAAAAGTGTAGAGGCCTTGCTGTCCAAGGGCGGCTCCTTCGCTATGGCCAAGGAGCGTCACCCCACTGGCTGAGCCAAAAGCAGAAAAATAAATCGATAGTTCACTACCGTTTTCTTTTTCTGCTTCTGGCACAGCCAGCAGTACAGGGCGGGGCTGGGTTATGGGAGGTGGGGGAGAGAGTGCACCTAAGTGCGCATGTGTGCTTGGCCGGCCGTCTGAGGCTGACCAAACACACATGCGCACTTAGGTTTCTCCAGCCCGGCTGTGTTTAACAGCTGGGCTCGAGAAACTGCACAGACCCCAGGGCTGTGTCTGAGCGGCAGTCACTGCTTCTCAGACCAATCCTGGCACTGCTTTTATGCTAAGGTTAGCATGAAAGCAGCACAAGGATTGCTGGGGAGCCTGTGCTGGTGTCCAAGCAGTGAATGCTGGGACACCAGAAGAAGAGGAGTGCGAGGCGGCAGGGACGGAGGAAAAGGTAAGTGCTTTTTTATTTTATTTTTACCTCACCTCCATTGCCCCTCCACTTGAGTTATGCGGCCGCCACCGTCGCTGCTGCTGCCAACTTCCTGCAATGCTCCACTAAAAGTATACAAGGCCATTTGAGAAGTTCTGCCACTGTCCCTTAAAAGTGAACTAGACTTGATGAGAAGTGACTTTGGTGGCACATTAAATGCATACTCACAAGCTTGAAAAGTGTGTTACTCTGTTACTGAAATTATAGAATCCCTGCTGCGATCTTTTGTGAATGTCTCACTAAAATGTAGTGCTCAACATGACACGCTCTGTCGCTCTCACATTACAAATGAAATAGCCTTGCTGAGAAGGGAGTGTGCAGGTGCATTAAAACTATAGCCACCAATTTGAAGTATTGGTACTGTCTCATTAAAGCATTGTAGCCTTGCTGCTATCTTTTGGCAATGCACCAGTAAAAGTAGAGTACTGCACCTGAAAAGTTCTATCACTCTCACATTAAAAGAGAGGCAGCCTTGCTAAGAGGTAATTGTGTAGGTGCATTCTGATATGATATGATATATGATTTATGATGTATATGATATGATATGGTGTACTATAAAGTGCACAAATACCTGGAGGAGACTTGGCGCTGCAAATGTTCAAACGGTCAGGAGCAGAGCCCTTCCTAAAGAACAGTTCACCAGGTTTTTAAAGCCTTTCTGAAAGACAGGAGATTGGACATGGATCTGATATTTAAAGGTAGACTGTTCCATGGTTTAGCCATGCAAATAACAAAACTTCAACCACCCCAAAAGGAACGCTTGAATTTAGGAACTATAACATTTTTCGTCAATGTAGAGTGAAGCATCCAGCTGGGAAAGTACTTTTTAAAGCTACCTTTCAGACAAACCAGGCCAGTGTCGGTGAAGCACTTTGTAGGCAATGCACAGGGCCTTAAAGGTGATACGCTCTTTGATTGGTAGGCAGTGTAGCTTTCATAAGGCTTGGGGTACAGAATGAAACTTTGGAATCCCTAAGAGCATGCATGCTGCTTCGTTCTGCTGTGTTTGAAGCTTATTCATCAATCGTTGCTGTTGAAATAGAGACATTACAGTAATCAATTTTAGATAGGACTAGGGCCGTCACTACTCTCTTTTGTAGTTTGTGTGGCATATATGAACAGATTTATTATTGTCCTTAGAGTGTAGAAAGAAGAAATTACAGTTTTGACTTGATCACCAAAGGTGAGCTTGTCTTCAATTATAACTCCTAGGTTCATTATACCTATAGTCGTCGACTTGAAAATGTTGGTACTGTCCCATTAAAAGTACAGTAGCTTTACTGCGTTTTTCTGGGAATCCTCCAGTAAAAGTACAGTACTGCATCTGGCCAGTTCTATCAGTCTCACATTAAAAGTGAACCATCCTTGCTGAGAAGTGATTGTGCAAGTGCTTCAAAACTATAGCCGCTGACTTGAAAGTGATGGTACTGTCCCATTAAAAACATAGTAGCCTTGCTGTGATTTTCTGGCAATGCACCAGTAAAAGTATAGTACTGCACCTGATAAGTTCTATCTCTCTCACATTAAAGGCAAACCAGCCTTGCTGAGAGTGATTGTGCAGGCACATTATAACTATGGTCACCGACTTGAAAGTGCTGGTACTTTCCCTTGAAACGTATGGTAGCCATGCTGTGATCTTTTGTCATTGCATATGTAAAAGTATAGCACTGCACCTGAAAAGTTCTGTCACTCTCACATCGAAAGAGAACCAGCCGTGCTGTGAAGTGATTCTGCATGCACATTAAAAGTATAGCCTCAATCAATCAATCAAGGTTTATATAGCGCAGCTAGTCACCCGAAAGAGTATTCAGGTGCTTGCTGGTCATTGGAAGGCTTCTTTGAACAGCCTGGTCTTGATGGCCCTTCAGAATTCCGGAAGTGAGGAGATGGTGCTGAGCTGCATGGGAAGGTTGTTCTAGGTTTTGCTGTGACATAGGAAAAGTAGCGTTCCCCACCTCTGCTTCGGTGGATGCAGGGGGTGTGGGCAAGTGAGAGGGAGGCAGAAAGTAGCGTTCTTGATGATTGATGGAAGTTGAGGCAGTGGTTAATGTAGGCAGGTCCTTGGTTGTGTAGAGTCTTGTGTGCATGGGTTAGGAACTTGAATTGTCATCTCTTCTGTACGGGGAGCCAGTGGAGTTGCCTGAGGTGTGATGTGATGTGGGTTCGTCAGGGCAGGTTGAAGATGAGTCTGGCTATGTCATTCTATATGGTTTGAAGTCTCTGTAGCAGGTGTGCAGGGATTCCCACATAGAGGGTGTTGCCAAAGTCCAGTTGGCTGGTGATGAGGGCCAGTGTCAAAGTGAGTCTCATGTGCAGGGGTAGCCACTTGAAGATCTTCCATAGCATACGTAAGGTGAGTAAGCAAGTGGAGGATACGGCGTTAATCTGTGATTTCCTGGTGAGTTTGGTATCAATGATGATTCTGAGGTTTCTCCTGTGGTAAGTTGGTGTGGGTTCAGGTCCCAGGTCCGAGGGCCACCAGGAGTCATTTCGGGGGTTGGTTTTGTTGTCGAAGATCAGTACTTCCATCTTATCTGTGTTCAGCTTCAGGTTGTTGTTCTTCATTCCGTTGGCAACACTCTCATGGACCTGTGGAAGCTGGCCTGGGGGAGGTAGGGTCATTGGTGAGGGAGAGGATGAGTTGGGTGTAATCTGAGTAGGAACATGACTCCAGCTTAAAAAGTGCTGGTACCGCTGGTATTGCCTCATTAAATTTACAGAAGCCGTATTATTAGCTTCCATCAATGTCCCAGTAAAGTATGAGTTCGATCACTCTCTCATTAGAAGTGAAGCATCCTTGCTGAGAATTTATTGTGTAGGCACATAAAAAAGTAGCTCTGCCCGCTTCAAAAGTGCTGCCCTGTGCCATTAAAATTGTGAAGTCCTGCAGCAAACTTTAAGTAAAAGAATAGTAGTTATGATGAGAAGTTGTGTCAGTCCCATTGCAAGTGAATCATCCTTTGCTGACATATATAAAAGTATAGCCCTAGCTTGAAAAGTGTCGGTACAGTATCATTAAAAGTAAGGCAGCCCTGCTCATCCTACTGTGCTAGTGCCCACCAATTTTAAAAAAATGAAAGCAGCTCTTCTGAAAATTGGAAGAATTGCTTAATTAACAGCATTACTCTCCTGTTCAGAAGCAGTTGCATTGTCCAAGTACTTGTAGTCTTGTTTCTTCCATTTTAAATGGGACTATAAATCTCAGAATTTAAAGGAAAACAATCTGGACTGGGGCAACACATCACGCAGGAACCTGGGAAACTTGGCAGCCTGCATTAATGCCATAAAGTCCCAATAAAGAGTACTTTACTTTCTTATTGAAAATATATCCGTTCTTTCTGTTCGAAAAAATGTAAGTAATTTTGGTCAATAATATGAGAAAAACATGAGAGCAGACCTGCATGATCCTTAATTGACAAGAAAACTGCTGAATACCAAGTTTGTTCTGCGATCAGTTCGCACTTAAAGCGTAGGCATGTGGGAAAAGTGCTGCTAATGACAAAGATCGGGATGGGACAGAATATAGGCCCCGGCATCAAAAGGAACCCGTCCCCCATTAGTGAATGAAATTGCTAAAGAATGGCCCAAGTTTGCAAACTTGGGCAGTTTTGAACATGCAAAGGCATGCTGTATGTGTGTTGCTTGGTATGGAATGATGCATGGGTTTGGAAGTGCTGCATGCAATGTTTGTTTTAATATCAGGAAAAGCAATAGTAATAAAAAAAACTGCCGCAGCAGGCAATAGAACAGGTCCACAAGTAGCCAAAATACCAGCCCGCAAACTGATCTGTAAGACCAGCCCATCGGGCGTTGCTTGACTGCCTTATAGGCCAGTCCGAACTTATTGCTGAGGCACTAAAAATGTCATCGTATTGCTGCAGTTTAGCTGAATCCCATGAAAAATATTACAACTCTGCATAGAAGTGTTGAAACTGGTAGCCCTGCTGAAAATGGCAAAAGTCTCTCTTAAAACTCAACCAGTGCCAGAGACTAGAGCCAGGCACTACCCCGCCACCACCGCCTCCACCTAATAATTCGAATGACGTGGTAACACCTCATTGACATGCTTGCCCATTTTCTCGCTTTATGTACATATGGTCAGTCACGGTATAGGTGTTTGATGGTAATAATAAGTGACTGCATCACATCCCCGCTTCTTCACACCAGCACAGCTGTGAGGTGTAAAGGACGGGTTCTTGTCCTCGCGCATTTTCACACCTGAAAATTACACCTCGCCGTTAGACTGCTCGTTGCTATGGCAACCTTTGGGCATCACCTCTTTTAAATTAGGGGACAGCAGAAACTAAAGATTCCTTAAGAACACCCTCCCCGAGCCCTCCTCTCGCAATCACATTTCAATGCATTATAATACAAAACAATACTGGTTCAATGCTGCCCATCCTGGGTTTACATTGCACGTGCTGCTAAAACGGGCGCATTCTTGTGTTACAGCAGCTTTAATATATGTTTTCCCTCTGCTGACGCAGCTATCGGACAATTAGTCAACTTAATTTCTCATCTGCTCTGGCATTTCTACGAAGAGAAATGAACAATCTCACCTTCAAGTCCCGTGACGTCAGTGGCCCTGCGGGCGAGTTTTTCACAGGAGATGTCTGCCTTCCCTCATTTCTGACACAGGATATACGGAGGAGTACCTCGTTATCAGCAGCACGGCCCACATCACTCTGTCATCAAATCTCTGTCTATACAACACTTGTTCATATGTTGCCTGTTTTAGGCGAGTATTAGCCACTTCGATGCTTCCATGTCCAAGGCATGCGATCCGAATCTCGTTCAGAACCACGGACACGCTCACTCTAATTGTTTAACCTCCCTGAGAGATATCCTCCTTTCTTATCCAGCACAGCTACTTTTGAAGTGGCACTGCCAGGGACTTTTATTCTCTCCAGGCTTCTAAAGACGTGTGAATTGTCAATATAGGCACCATGTGTCATCTCGGGTGATCACTTCGTTTTAACTACCAGGGAAGGTATGAGGTAAATGGGGTGAGGAGATTAACTGGAAGAAAACAAACACGTTAAGGGTAAAGCCAGTGTTCTATTGCTGATATGGGTTTCATGTAATGTCTTACAACATTCTCGTTACAGTTTTGTATTTTGTAGTATGGTTTTAGATGACTTCCGTAATTTTTTCCCGATATTTTTTAGTGAGTATTTGTTCACTGTTTTGTGGCATATTTCTTTATACTCTTTTTATATACGATTTCATTTTGTTTGCTTAAAACACTGCTTTCCCGCGCACTACAATGATGTGAAATACCTTTTCGCAGTGAATTTCTGATTTGCCTAGTGTCGGTACTGGATTCATTATGAGTGCCATTGGTAATCCTGATGCTGTCTGGTATCGCTAGTTACTCCATTAAGATTAGAGGTTTTCAGTTCACCGAGAGGCGCCGGCTACTGCTGTAAGAAGTCAAAATCCTCAAGCGAAACACCAGGTATAAACATGTTGGAATCGGCTTGGAAACACCAATTATCAAATGTTATTCCTCCAAATCTCGTAACTGGGAGTATTTGCTCTTCCCCCCTGAAGTTACCAGTGCCCAATTACGGGCAACTCTGGGGCCTTCAGTGGGTGTTTCAGGCTGGATTCTGCTCAACCCAAAATGCCACCCAATGTGTTACATTCTCCCCTCAGCCCTGAACTGGGCAGTATCGGTTGACCGCACCTGTGTCAGGATGCCTTTTTATCCTTTCCTGTCTGGACTCCAGAATTGTCATTCTGTGGTTCCTCCTTCCCTGGTGATTAGCCTTCATGTCTTGTGTCCTTAGCTTCAGAAGCTGGATGAGCCAAATCATTAGGTCACCAGGCACCCAAGGCTTGAGAGCACAGTCTCCTTTGTCCCTATGTCTTCAATGGAGACTCTTCGCAACTCATCAACTCTCATTGAGCCCTACACCATGGACCATCTTCCCTTCAGGACTCTTGAATCCCTATTGTCTTCCTACATGACTCCATCTTCCATTCTAACTGCTGTTTCAGTGCCACTGTCTTTCCTTCAATTCTTCCCTCATGGCCCTCTTTCTTGGCCCACTCCAATATAGTTCTCTGCCCTTCTGTGCCTGCTACTCTCTTTGATACATCTCCCGTTTAGAGAACACTCTGCTACGACCTGCTACTCCTGCCCGTCCTCTACGTTATCTTGTTATGACTTCCTATTCAATTTGTCCCATAACCATGACCAACCTTCCTCATACCAGCACTCATTTCTTCTGTCCTCATCTTCTGTGCATACCCCAGCATCCTTACTTTGTATCACTATGTCAGTCCTCTTATCCCCTCCCACTTTCACTCTTTCACCTTGTCTATCCTTTCCTTTCCTCACCATTATGAAGGTCCCGCTGCCATAACTCTTTGGTCTAATATCTACACATCCTCCTCCCCCCTCCTTTTCTCTTTGAACTCTTCACTACCCCAACTTTCCTCCCACTCCACCTCCTACCCTTAGGTAGTAGGGCCCCAAATCATGATCCACTTATCAATCAACATCCTCTTTTCTATTTTCCATGTTACCTATCATCCCCTCGTTCCTTTTTTGAAACTCCTTCCTCAGTTCAAATTGTTGCACCTGGCACAACTCAACATCTATACAGTTTCCCTAACAACCCTATGCTCTTCTCATCAAGTTACCACACCCTTAAGGTCATAAATGCATGCACATACCTTTCCTCCTTTCTCTTATACGTCTCTTAAATCTACTACCAAAACATGAAATATGCTGTTCACCCCCCTTTGCCTCTCCTTAAGAATCCGGTTTGATATTCGTTTTCCTGTGTCCATCAAACCACGAACACCCTCCCCAGTCCCTTCCCTCCTTCTCCCCTTCCAATGCTCACTTCTTACCCTCTTGATATTCGCAGTAGAGAAGGTACAGACACAGATGGAGGTGGTGATAAGATTACATGATACAAGTAGGTTGGTCTTTCTTTTCTGAGGGTGACATATCCTAAATCCACCCAAGACGGCTGTAGTGCTCCCACAAAATCCTGCAGTTTCTAAGTTTGAATGAGAAATGGTCCTCAACCTTGAGGCCTTCAGACCTCAGGCAAAGCTGTTAGGTGAGACCAACACTGTCTTGAGGAGATCTGCAAAGAATGCTCACAGGATAGTCTTGTGGGTAGAGGTGTGGTCTGTGCATTTGGGAAGTCCAGAACAGTAAGGCATAGAGATATTGGATAAAGTGGGCACCCAACCCAGGCACCTTATCCCTGTGACCACTCTAGCATTCTTACCTAGGGGTCTGACATCACCTCTGCTTGATTCTGTAGCAGAGAGACACTGAAGCTCATATTCAGCTACCTCTCAGCTCCCCTCTCATGTGCTATACCACTGGAATCATACCCTGAGCAAGTGAAGTGTTTTCACAGAACAACCATGACATATTGTAAAACACCACCAATGCAAGATTAACTCGAACAAAGACAGAGGGAGATTGCACGGTTTACTGCTAAAAACCATCAACATGTTTTGTTGTGGTGGAAAGTAAGCCCCAACCCTCCTAGACATGCTTCCACATTGTCCAAGGGAATGCTACCACAGTTTGACAGCCATTGGTAGGAGTAAACTTGATTGGACTCACACCACCATCCCCTGACATATCGTTTACTCTTATAAGTTTTCCTGGGAGAGGTTAAATGCCCCTCTTAGAGAGCTGTAACCATCTGATTAGGTTCTCTTTGCTAGATAGTAATGTAGAGTCACTTTATCCGCCCTTAGCTGGAAAGTATGACCCCTCTGTCTCTTGAATGGCATAACTACAAACCTGTATTTCTCAGGAGCTGCCAGAATATTAGGAATAGTAATTCTATGAAATACATCTATTATATTGTTATGAGAAATGGCTGGAGCTTGGCCTACTAGACGTCTTGCAAACTCATGTATGAATATGTTACATTTTCTATGTAGTGGCAAATTTTTCCCTACTTCTTCATATCATACCTACCAAATTAGTAACCAGGCTCTGTGCTTCTATTAACTTATAATGCATCAATTATAAGCAATTTGTGTCCTGTAGGTTGCAGTTGCTAGGCCATTCCATGTGATCAAAGGTACTGTTTCTTTTTTATATCAGCAGTTTTAACCAGAGCATGGAAAAACAAACCATAGCAGCCCTAAGGGGACCACCTTTATCTTCCCATTTCTCCTAATTACAATGGCACACATCATTATCAATCCCCTTTCCATGCCCCAAAGTAAGAAACAAACATTTTCAACCGGAATGGGGTATAATAGTTAGGGACAAGTTTTCCAAGTTAGGTGGCAGAGTAGGAAGCAGGATGTCAAGGGACAAGTCATTTCAGCTGCCAGTTTGGAACCAGGCTTCCCAGTAGAGACGAGGTACTGTTATTGATCTAGTGCATTTATTACAAGGGAGTTGCCTAGTAAAATATTCAAAATGGGGTTTACTGCATTTTGGAAAAATCTTTTAAAGAGTTTGTTCCTGCATTCATCAACTAATCGATCACCACAATTCACCATAAACAATTAATTCATAAGTTTATAGTGAGTGGTGCAGTGTTGTTCCATTTGCATGCATTCTCCAATTTGGCAACCAATATAACGTGAAACAATAAGCTCCATCCAGTTTCGAGCCCCCTTCCATTGTTACATCTCTCAGTCGCAAATACGTCACTTTAGTGTAGTCGTTATTGAGTACCACAAGACCTCATTATTTTTTACAAATTCCTGTTCCTAGAGCATGTCTAATCTCAGGCAAGTCCACCAAATATGAATGTTACCCCCAATACTATCACTGCTCCTCCAATATACCTATCCAATGCGATTGGGAATTTGCATTTCAGCATCATTGGAGTCCCATACCAGTTGGTTATAATCTTAGCAGTTGTGTATGAATATTGAATACATCTTGACGTTTCTGTCAGATCTCACCACAGTTGTTGACATCGGTCGTTCTCAGTCACCACCCAGAGCTTTTTCGCACCTCACCATGTATGGCCATTTCACAATCAGTTGTGCCTGTCTACGTATTGCATAAAGAGGGGATGCCAGCCACCTAATGTAGGAATACAATCAGAATCATTTCTCAAAAGGAGTCAGTTGCCCCTGCCATAAAGAGGGGACTTTATCCAGTGTCTAATCTTTACGTCTTTCAGCTTCATAAATCCTGGAGTCCTTTTTTTAAATATCAAACAACTTGATCTGTTCCTTCTGTCCCATGTTGGAAATGATCCTGCACCCTTTCTTCTTCCCAGGGGTGTAATAAAGGCCCCCGCAGCCCTGGGGTGCAGGGGATTTGGAGGGGCTCAAGGTAGCTCCACAGCACAGCACCTGGCCTGAGTGAGTCCGGAGGAGGGCCTCCTCCATGTACTGTGCGGGGGGGGGCTCCCCAGTTTCGTTACACCACTACTTCTGAAAATATGTTAAGGCTGGTATAAACTGAGGATTATAGTAAATGGGGTTATATGGGGATGGGACGAGTAATTCTCAATTTGTTGTCGCGTCATTCAATAACTGGAAGATATGCTGCATAACTTTATTCACATAAGTTAACCAGATAACCTTTTTGAGTAGCATAGTGGATTTTACACGGTCTGCCTCCCACGACCATGCACATGAGTGTACAGTGTTTCTCTGATGTAATCAGAGACTGCAAAAACGATTAGCTGTTGAGCCATATTGATCCTTTAAAACCGTGATTCCATACCCTCCCCAGCTTTTGGGTGACAAGAGCAATTTCTTAGAACCTGTTAGTAGTCTCTCTCCCCATATGACATCAACAAATACTTGCGTCTTGTATTCCTGTAGCATATGTACAGTTGGAGTAGTAAGAATTGCCTGAAACAAATAAGTAGGAATAGCCTGAGATAACTTAATATGGGCAGTTTATACATCTTGAGAGCAGTGACCCTCTCTAGACTGGAAATGTAAATAGGAGACCATTTCAGTTGATTTGTTTGGAACATCTAAAAGATTTGATTAATTGGCTACAATCTAATTGCAAGTTGGAGGTGTAATAAACATCTGAGATAATTTAATTTACACTCCTTAGATCTGAAGGGTGATATTTCCTTCAACTCAACCAATAAATATCTTATCACCTTCAAGTTCAAGACTTAGGTTTCTCCAAAATATTCCTACAGCCTAATGCTCCCTGAAATGCGGGAAATCATTTAAAAATATCATCTGTGATGAGAGTAGATTCACCAGAATCAAAAATATATAATCGGCAAAGAGATGGATTTTGTGTCTCTGCCAAAGTCAATGGCCTTGATTTCCACTCTCTTCCTGATCGTAATCACTAGCGCTTCAATGGTAAGAAAAGAAGTAAAGAGGACAATGGACAACTCTGTTTTTTCCTCTAGCTAACTTGAATCCCCTAGTCAAATGTCCATCCATCAGCACTCTTTCTGAATGATGAGCATAGTTAGCCCAAATAACTCTTATCATCTTGTTCCCCAGATCTATCTTTCACAGTATTTGATACATAAAGGACCAATCGATGTGGTTGATAGCTTTCGCCTCATCCAACCACTATCACCATAATATTATTTCCTGTACCTTCTCTATTAATTGGGCAGTCCTACATAGACTGTCACAGGCCTAGCTACTTTTAATGAAACTTGCATGATTCTAATGGATCAAGAAAGACATTAGGTTCTTAAACTTTCTTGCGATCATTTAATATATCATTTTATATTTTGTATTAAGAAGCGCAACAATTCTAAATGAAGAACATTTCACTGCAGGTTCTCCTCTTTGGGAATCAATGTGATTACAGCATTGGTCATGAGGTCTGTGACGACCACCATTTCAGAAAAGGAATTAGATAATACTGCTAGGCTTTGGATGAGTTACTAACTGAACATCTTGATTGAAGATCCCGATATACCACCCAGGCATCGGGCGGAGGTGCAAGTTCTTTATGGAGTTTCCCACTTCCTCTTCAGATATGGGCATTTCCAATCTTTCTACCAGATGACTAGGCAGCTTGTGTAGTTTAGATGCCTCAAGAAATGTTTTTGGATCACAACTTGATTGCCTCTTTGAACTATAATGTTATATTATATGTAAGAAATACCTTCTGTTCACTCTTTTCACTGAAGACGACATCACCGTCTAACACAGTGCTCTGGGAATATAAGCACATGGTTTCTGTACATGCAATTGTGCAACTAAGAGCTTGCCTGGTTTGTTAGTAGCAATTAATCAATCAGCATTTGTAGTGCTCGGCACTGTCACCGGGGAGTATGTTCATAAAAGTGCAGCAGCAAAGACAACAACACTTTCTCAGCTTTCTTAATGTACGAAATGCTTAATTAATTTCTTAAGCATTTCAAGTCCCTTGTGGATTTTAGGGAGCCTTTCACATTGTTGCAATCTTTTTCTTTCCTGTATGTTCCTCCCTAGTTGCACGAGTTCAGTCTATGTATAAGCTGTCTCTGTGTTACAAATTTGATTATTAGCTGTGGTGGATAGTTTAGTTTAGTTTAGTTTAGTTTTTAGAATTTATAGAGCGCATGGTGACCCGAAGGCATCCCAGCGCTAAAATCAACAAAGCACGAATAAGAGGGAGAGTCAATACTAATTGCAGAATAAAAAAGTTGAAAGCTTTTTCCTGAAGAGGAGCTCGGAGGATTCATAACGGAGCTCCGTAGGAAGAGTGTTCCAGAGGTGGGAAGCCTTACTGGAGAAGGAGTTGTTACCCCAGGCTCTCTTAGACCGAGAAATGTGTGCATGTCTAAGAGAGGAGGAACGTAAGTTCCTAGAAGGAGTGTGCAGGAAAATACGTTTCCTCAGAGAGATGGGACCTTTACCATGTAGGGCCCTGTGGACAATACAGAAAGACTTAAAATGAATCCTTTCTTTGATGGGAAGCCAGTGGAGGGTGGAAATGGCCAATTTGGCGGATGCGTATTTTGAGGAGTGAGTAAGAAGCCTGGCAGCTGCATTCTGTACTCTTTGCAGCTTCTTTATAACATAAAGAGGGGAACTGAGGAACAGGGAGTTTCCGTAGTCCAAACGGGAAAGAATTAAGGCTTGAATGAGAATTCTTCTGGCTGTAGGAGGGAGAAGGGTGAGAATCTTTCTGAACATGCGCAGGAGACCAAAACAGGTAGAGGAGATTTTACTGGCTTGGGAATCCATGGTAAGCCGAGGGTCCAGCATCACACCTAGAGTTTTAACCTGAGATTTGGGGAGAGGAAGAGTACTGAAGGCGTCTGAAAGCGAAGGAAGAGGAAGAGCGGGGGAACCGTTGCCCAAGACCAGGACTTCCGATTTTCCATCGTTAAATTTGAGTTTGGACTCGGTCATCCATTTGGCGATGTCACTCATACAGCGGGAGAGATTAGTCACCGGTGAGTCTCCAGAGCTGGAGAGGGACACCACTAACTGGGTGTCATCTGCATAAGTTACCAGAGACAGATTATGAGGGGCTATTACTCTAGCTAAAGGAGATAAATAAACGTTAAAGAGAGTAGGGCTGAGGGACGAGCCCTGGGGGACTCCACATGCCAAAGGGAAGAGGCCAGAAAAGAAGGCACGGTCCAAAACTTGGAAAGATCTATCTTTAAGGAAGGAGGAAAACCAAGAGAGGGCAGAACCTCCTACTCCTATATCTGATAGTCTCCAACAGAGAAGATCGTGGTCGACAGTGTCAAACGCTGCACTTAGGTCAAGCAGGATGATGGCTACGTGAGACCCTAGATCTAAGAGCTGGCGGGCCGACTCAGTTACTGTAAGAAGGGCAGACTCAGTGCTGTGCAAGGCTCTAAAGCCCATTTGGGTGGGATGAAGGAGTTCATTGCTTTCGAGATAGCTGGTTAGTTCAATGTTGACATGTTTCTCAAGGATTTTTGCGGAAATAGGGAGGAGGGCAATAAGTCTGAAATTTTCTAATAAAGTGGGGTCAAGTTTGGGTTTCTTCAAAAGGGGCTTAACAACTGCATGTTTAAATGGGGTGGATAATTGTCCACCCCAAGTAATAATGCCACTGTTCTTGTTAGGTCCAGTAAAGGTTTCAAGACTTTAAATCTTAGCTCATCCCCTGTTAGGTATGGCACAGAATAGACAAGCTTAACTTAAGAAAATGTGCAAAGCATTTAGAAGTACCAAAACAGGTAAAAAGTTGAAAACATAACACAATAAAAATCCCACTCCAATTTATAAAGAATATTTTAATGAACAAAATTACACCAAAAAAGAAAAAAATCTAATAAGGGAACTAGATATTTGACATTTTAAAGTTTTAAATAAAAATAGCGCAGATGTTTGAGGCTGACCGTGATGGGCAACAGGTTGCATACAAGGACTATGTTGGTCCTGGTCAGGAGTTACCTTCGAACATACACATTTTTCAAGATGGTGATGTCCAGAGTAGGGCAACCTTGCAGGCTGGATCTGAAGACAGGCTCATTGATGACATGACAGGTTGACACAGGTTGAGGTCTCGGTGAAGTCAGGAAAAGTCAGGTGTTTGCACCAAGGTAGCTTTCAGCGTCAATCGGATGCTACTGACATCAGACCTAGTAAAGATTTCTACCTTCAGACTTAGACTTCTTTCTGGAAAGCAGATTTCCTCAGCTGGGCAAGCCAGCAGGCTGAAGCCTAAGAGTGTTTGACATCATTGGATGCCGGTCAGCATCAGGCCAGCTAAATCAGATTTGCTGCTGTGGAAAAGAATATAGCAGGACATACAGCAAGGTCAGGCCCACCGGCGATGAACCCTTGGCACATGGACTTTCAGGTTGGTCCCAGTCCAACAGCGGTTCTCCTGGTACAAAGTAAGCTAAAAAATTCCAAAGTCCCAATTTTTGGGTTTAGACAGGAAAAATACACTGACACCGGCCATGGGTTTCTGGACCTCAGGAACAACACTTAGGGTTCACAGCTCACTCCACCGAAGCCACCAGCAGGTTGAGGGCAGGTCCATTTGAAACCAGTCAGCTTGGCTCTTTTGGTAAAGTGGGCTTCTTGAAGCTTTTGTGTCTCTGTAGGTTTACAGGAAGCTAGCCAAGTGAACCTGAAGTCCACTTTTTTGTCCAGGATATGAATGGGAGCAGGTCCAACCCTGAGTGAAATGCATACTCTGTCTTCCACAGGTCCAATAGTGTTCTAAAGAGAATGCTCAATGGTGCCACATTTATGCTTTGCACTGCCCTGAAGATGGTGGTGACACCCGGCCACTCTGAGGTAACCTGTAGTTCCTGTGCGCACTTCTTCAAGCAATCTCACAGTGAGTGTATCTATCTAAAACCTAGATGGCAATACCTTCCTTTCCTTCTGCAGAGCTCCTGATGCCACCCTAGAGGTACAGGCAAGGAAATGAGCAACCGCTCCTCTGTGGTCACTCAAAATCAGTTTTGATGGACAGTTCTCCTTGCACTGGGATTGGTGCCTGGCTGGATAAAAGGACAGTAGGAGGGGAAGGCACCAGTGTTAGCTATAGCTGCCTATGAGAGAGTAGGCCTCTTTGAATTTAATTAAGCTCCTTCATACTGCCCAGATGGTCATAGTGCCAAGGGAACGGGACACCTCCCCACACCCAAGGCCTTCATCTCAGCTCTGGAAGTAAGTTTGCACCTCAAAGAAAGGCTATTCAGCTCATGGGTGACAGTTGGAAGCTCATGCCAATGGACCTCTAGGGGCTTTAGGCAGGCAAAAGGTGACATTCTAAAAATACTGTCTGTAAAATCTTTGTTAAACACCCATGTTTACCAAAGAATTCGATGTGTAATAAATATTTTTAAAAAGTCCAAGAATTAACTTTTTATCTGATTTCATGGCAGATATAACATTATTTAAACTTAAGGTTATCTCTTAATGCCTTCCTATGAAACACATTTTACCCTTATCTTTTTAAACCGTGTCTTTTATCTGTCCTAGTTTTAAATACCATGCACTCTACCCTATTTGGCAATAAAGCCTACTTAGGGGTGAGCTATTAATATTTAAAAGGAGGCTTTAGGTGTGTCAAAAGGGGTTATTTCGACAGGTCTAATGTGCACTTTAAACCTGCCCAGCCAAGATACTGGAGGCAAGCTTGCAGTCATGTTTTGCATTGTCATTTTAGTTGAGGCACAGCATGTGCTGCAGTCCACTAGTGACATCTGACTTACAGACCCTTGGTACATTTTGCACAATATGCTAGCTAGGGTCTTATGGGTAAGTTAAAAGTGCCAGTTTTGACATGTTTTAGGGGTCAAAGCACATGCACTGTGGGCAGGTTAGCAGAGTTGTAGTGCACAGAATAAAAAAACAGCGGCATCAGTCCAGCCACAAAAATGGGGGTTATCATGCAAAAATAAATAGGCATTTTTCTACAATCTTTTTTCAGGGCAATGCATTGATCACACAAAACCACCTTGAAGGTACCCCATGGGATGGATCTACTTAAATTCTCAGTATCATTCATTGTACAGTATTCCCAAATGTGGTCCCCTAACTGAGAATTATTCTATGTGCCCCTTAGCATATTATCCTCAAACATCCTCCTCCATGTTGGTCTCATCCTTATCCCTAGAGAGAGCTCCTAATTCAACAAGACCTGGGCGATACGTCTATATAGCCTATTTCCCTTCCTTCTTCCCCACAGGGACCTGGGAAACATTAGCCTTATGAGTAAATGAGTGAGATCTGTAAAAATGTGTAAATTGTAAAATGTTTCTCCAAGGGATGGCATGTTCTTCACAGTTTGCACAATCCCATGCTATCAAATCTGGTATGTGAACTTTTGGATGTAGCCCCATTGAGCAATCCATTGTGTGTTTTCTATCCCTTGCTACCATCAGCATCAGATTAAAATCCTCAAGCCTCGGGAGTTCTCCTTCTACCACATACTCTAATCCGTCCAAATATGGAGTTCAAAAATCTGCACTGAACTATGCCAGGGGTAATAACAGATCTTAATTCCTCCTTTAAAGTGCCTATGAATCATAAACTGTTCTTTATCGCTAGCTTTCTGCACCAAAGGTCAGTCTGAACTGTATATTTCTGCTGAAACTGATCATCACCCCACCTGTATTTGCATATCCTGCTGCAAAAAAAGCTGTGCATGCACCAGGAATGGCAAAACAATCTAATATATACTGCATTTGTTGATATCTCTCTTGCACAAATATCACCTCTGGTTTTACTGTATGTGCTGCCAATCAGATTTAGTGCCTCTTCACTGAAGACGTACACCACTTTACATTCCAAGAAAGAATCCTAACCATCCTCTTGTATATAAGAACAGAATTATGGGCCAGCTACATCAGTACTTTCGCCATTTGACCTTGTGTCCAGCCCAAAACTTGACTGTAAACAAAATGTAAATATTCACCCATGGCCAGGGTAATGTTGTGGGCCCTAGGCCCTCATGCTCCGGAACGAAGTCACGCAGACACAGTATTATGGTGGTATAAACTGGCCTCAGGCACGTGCGCCCTGCCCCTTTTATTGGCAGGGTCACCTGACTGGTGACGCCTGTGTTGGGTGGGTGTGGGGTGCACATGTAGGACCAGCCCTCAGCAGAGTGGCTGGCAGAAACACTAGAACGAGTCCGGCTGGATTCTACATCCCTCCCAAACTTTATTGAGGAACCAAACAAAGTCCAACCTGTAAAAGAAAACAATAACAAACCACCACAGTCAGTCTCTCGGCCTCCAAAAGGCAGACTGCAGAATTGCAGTGGACATGGTGCAGCTGGGAGCACCCGGACACCTCCATAATTTAACCAGGAACAGCTGGGTACGAACACTGTGTGGATGAAGTCCAGATTGTATTGTAATCATATTTATATAGCGCTTACTAACCCTGACGAGGCGTCGAAGCACTTTTCGATGAGTAGCACGCTACTGTGGAACCCAACAAGAATTAGTGATGGATTAGTATTGTTAAATAATGAGTACAGTTTTAGTATTATTATGAGTTAATTTGAGCCGCGGATATGAGAGTTTGTTAGTTACATTGACTGGAGTAATGGAGGGGTGGAGGAGGAAAGGAATCCAGAAGTGTTAATTGGGAGTATATCCTTCATTTACTCAACCCAAAGGCTTGGGATGAGTAAAGGGGGGCGGAGGGGGAAGAGCATGTGGAAGGGTTAGGGAGAGCATAGTAGCAGGGTGAGATAAATGCAGGAGAATTTAGTAGGGTTGTGTGGGAGGTCACAGTAGTAGAGTGAGGTTTGGTGAGTTAGATGTGGAAGCGGAGGGAAGAGCTTAGGCAGAGATATTTAGGAGATGAAAGTGGTAGAAGGGATTTGGGATGAGTCAGAGTGAGAATGGAGGATAGTTTGATAGAGACATGACATAAGAGTGATGAGTAGAAAAGTGTGATAAGATGAGAGCAGGAATTCATAGATATCTAGTACAACAACCCACCCAGGAGACATGCAATGATCTACTAACATGCCAAGCACAGAAAAAACATATACACATACATATATATATATATATATATATATATATATATATATATATATATATATACACACACATGAATACACACACATATGCACATACAATACATAATTAGAATCATGGGTAAAAAATACTTAGTCAAACAGGTTTAAAGAGTGTGTGTGTATTTTATTGTTATGACATAGTAGCAATACATATTTTCTAAAGAAACTATAAATAAATAGAAATATACATATAATCTGAAAAAAATATTTATCAACATAGGCATATGCAGTTCATAGTTGTTTGAATAAGGTGGTTATGAAGGAAAGAGCAACTCTTGAGTAGTTTTCTGAAGACAAGAAAGTTATCTGTGGCTCTTATAGTTGGGGGTAATGAATTCCATAGTTTGGCTGCTTGGACAGAGAAGGATGTACCACCTATAGTCTTTTTCTTGTATGGTGGTGTTCTAAGGCGGGGTGCCAATCTTGAGCGGAGGGTTCTTTGTTGGATGCATTTGGTAATTTTCTTTCTGATAAAAAGCGGTCCTGTTCCATGTATAGCTTTGTGGGTCATACAAAGCAGCTTGAAAGTGCATCTTCTGGCAACGGGTAACCAGTGTAGTGCTCTCAACGCAGGGGAGATGTGGGCTTGCAGCTTTATATGTAATAGTAGCCTGGCTGCGGAATTCTGGATATGTTGTAGTTTTTTTATAACAGATAGAGATGATCCATGGTGGCTATTGGCATAATCCAGTTTGGATAGAACAAGCGAGATAGTAGCTTGCACCTTGTGTGGAAATCCGAGGTGGGGGAAGATGCGTCGTAAAGTCTTTAAGGTGATGAAGCTTGTGCGTGCTAATTTGTCTATTTGGGCATTCATAGTTAACTTGGAATCCATGGTGATTCCTAGGTTTTTAACTTCCTTGGATAATTGAGGAGGTGGTCCGAGTTCGTCAGGCCAGACGCACAGAGGGTCATAATTATTCCAGTCACCACATATGAGTATTTCTGTTTTGGAGGTATTTAGTTTGAGATGGCTCCAGGTCATCCACTGATCAACGGCTCTGAGGCAACTGAATATTTGTGAGTTTTCAATGTTTTTGGGTATTCTAATTTAAGTAGTATTAGTGTGTCATCTGCATAGCTGTAGCATGTGAGATGGAAATCATTGATCAGTTCTGGTAAAGATATCATGTAGATGTTAAAAAGCAAAGGTGAGATGACTGACCCTTGGGGGACCCCTGCTTTTGTGAGGTAGGGTTCGGATGAGAAGGGGGGCGAGTGGATGATATTCAATCTTTTTTGAAGATAGGAAGTAATCCAGTCGAGAGCAATCCCTTGGATGCCGGCTTCGTGGAGTCTTTGAGTTAGGGTGTCATGGTCAACCGTATCAAAGGCAGCTGAGAGGTCCAAGAAAAGTAGTGCAGCAACTCCATTTCGGTCGACTGTGTTTTTAAGATCGTCCCAGATTGCCATGAGTGCTGATTCAGTGCTTCTTCCTGGGCAGAATCCAGTTTGGAAGTCTGAAAGTATAGAATTGTCTTCAATGAATTGTGACATCTGGGCGAATGCTGCTCTTTCTATCAATTTGCTCAGGAAAGGTCCATTTGTGATTGGTCTGTAGTTGTTGGGGACTTGCGGGTCCAGATACTTCAGTTGCTTGTCCACAACCTCATAGTTCGCTGGATATTGTTGATCCGGTCCTGCCTGGGCTCATGTGGTCAAAGTCTATTTACAGTTTCTGATGCTGGTGCCTCTGGAGCAGTGGTGAGTCCACTGTACACAGTTTGGTATGGCATTCTGACTCTGGAGATTGTATACCTCCTAAGACTGCAGATGACGTGACGGCCTGGGGCACCTGGGAGTCCAGCGGCAGAGCAGGAGCAGTCTTCCCTCTCGTGCCAGACCTCCATCAAGCAGGAGTCTCCTCGAGGCCCTTTCGCGGGCTTCCACTGGACTGTGTGGACTGTGCCCGCCTATCTCAGGCCCAGCAAAGACATCTCAGAGGAATAGCCTACAGGACCACATTCGAGTCTCGCATGGAGCCACAAGGTTGGTTGATGCAGGGTCCGCTTGCTCGAGCCTTCTGGATTTAGGTGCCCTGGTCATAGTGCAAAGTCTTCATGTGACCAGTCTCTCAATATAAGACCTCCATGCTTCCGAATGCCTGACGTGGAGCTGTCTCAGATGCATTTTCTCTCAGCGAGATTCCGCTCTCACAGGAATTCGTTGGAGGCCCTTGTCCCTGGATTGTGGAGATACTGTGTGGGCTATGCAGGCCAACGTAGGCCACACCAAAGGAGTCTCTCTGAACTCCCAACTGGGCCACATCCAAGTCTTGTGCAACCCCAAGGGTGGATGGTCCAAATGATCTGGTCTGCTCTCACCAGCAGGTGTCTGGTTCACGGGGCTCATGGCAGGTGTTCAGATGATACGTTTCTACATTGCCAGACATGCGTTGTCAGCATTGGTTCTTGTTACTGACTGTCTCCACTCAGGTGGTGCTGTGCTCCTTCAGTGTTTGGGCGATGCGCCTCGTCTGATGATGATGATGGCAGGGTCACCTGACTGGTGACGCCTGTGTTGGGTGGGTGTGGGGTGTACATGTAGGACCAGCACTCAGCAGAGTGGCTGGCAGAAACACTAGAACGATTCCAGCTGGACTCTACAGCCTGTAGCTCCCACCAAATGACCTTGGACAATTCCATCAAATCAGATGACTATATATTCACCCCATGGAACCGTGCCCTGTTCGGCTCCAAAACCACCTCATTCAGAGGACTCCTCCATGACATCTAAACTACAAAACCAATATTACCAAGACAATAATTCTTGGAGTTTTTTTTAGAAATTGTCCAGTTCCTGCTGTGATTCTGTTTTCAAACAGGAGTTTCCCCTTGGTACATTGACATCACACTGGCAGTCTTTAATTTTTCCGGAATTCATCAGCATTAGAGATTTAATTAATTTACAATACAGGGCCAAACATGATTTTGCGTTCGGGCTGTGCCACAAAAGTGATACAACCACGACACAAAATCATAGTAAATTTTGGTAATTGTCACAGGAGAGCTGGGGCTGCAGGGCTAGGATGCTAAGAGCCAAGACCCTGGGTCCTCTGATTTACTGGACAATACGGCTTGTTAACAAACCTCTTTGTTGCAGAAGAGTGTGAATGTTTTACCATTAGTATTGTGATGCTTACATCTGAATTAAAAAAGTCGCATCCTCCCCCGCTCTTCCACACTACTCTTGGATCACATTGGGAGACACAGTTATTATTATTTCACATGAAGCAGTGAACTTGCTGTGCTGAGCTGCATTGTGTGAAAGGGAGAGAGCAGAAATACTCCTTATTTACAAAGATGCAGAGCATTTCTACTGTCTACTTGCGTTCGCGTACTGTGAGCTGTCTTGCACCAATGCAATGCACCACAGTGCAAGAGTACCTGTGTTATCAGAAGGATAGTTTTGTGTGGGAATTGATACTCTCTATCACACAAACAATACAGATAGGCATATTCCTCTTTCTAGTGTGTTGCAAATTAGAACACAGCATGCTAGAAAGAGGATGATATGAGGAGAAATAAAGATATTTCTCTTCGATACACCTCTGTCGGGTAGGCGCACCATTTTGACATAAACCCAGGTTTACAAGCCTTTGTAGATCTTAGTTTGCATCAAAATCAATGAGTGGATGCTTGGATATACACATGCTCCACCTGTGGAATGGCCACCTGACGCAAAGTAACACAAGGCAGCAATATTCCCTGCTTTCTGTTACATTGTATTTACTAAATCAGTCAATGCCAGGCAAAGTGGCTTTTTGTGGCTTAGTAAATACCAAAAATGATTTTGCATCATGGCTGCACCACAAAAGTAGCCCAACCCCGACACCAAATCATAGCAAATCTGGACTTGAGCATCCTTCCAAAGGTCTCTCTATTTCAGAAATGGTGACTGCCTGTTTCACATTGAAAAATCCCCAAATCAATGTAGGGTGCCAGAAGGCCTCATGTTGTGTGTGACACCTTAATCTAGGATTGGATTTTTTGCTAACACCTTTTTGCAATCTGGACCTTGTAGTGTTTTTATGACAGTCACTGAACACTTCAGGTCATTACTCTTTTGTCCACCCTAGCCCTGCCCACATTGTCATCACCCTCCCCACCCCAAGGTGTTGTGTACAACATCACAGTTTCCTTACTTTTCTTTTTGCATGTAGACCACTGACTGGTATCGGCCATGAGTCCTGATGTATTTTGTTGTTCAATAAACTCCAAAGATAGCAGACACAAATAAACAGAAAAGTCCAGGTTTTCAAAAATGCAAATATTTGGGGGTAAACGATATTCGCCACAGAAAACTACAGAAGGTTTGAAATCTGCCAGCAAGACATATTTTTTATCTTTCAATGATTAGACCATATTTACCTTGCACATCGCGTGGTTCTTTGACTGCTGTTAGCACACTGGTTCTCATTTCATATTGCACATATTGGACATTGTTTCGTCCCTATTGATCATATGTTCTTTCACAGGAAGCTTCATCATTCTACCCTAGGTGCAACCTTCATCCTGAAACCAATTTTAGGATTGAAATGTCCATAATTAATTAATTCTGCCTTTGTATGAACTGCAAAGGGCTGTCGACATATACTTGAAATGTCCATGATCACCTTGTTACTTTGGGCCATCAAACATGACAAATGACTGTCTCCAAAGTGTGAGTCATCTGTCCCCCATATTCCACATGACTTCTTGGTGCCTCCAAGCCACCTCCTCACGGAGAAGCATTGCTCATTCCTTAATTAATTATGCAGTTGAAGTGGACAACACCGATCTTTCCCTATATGCTGCATCATTTTACCATCGTCATGATCGAAGAATATGACTGATCCTCACCCAATGCACCCAATCTCACACTTAAGCGCTGCCTATGATCACAAACATATGTCCCAAATGTCTGCAGTGCCAGCAATCCTTACAAGTATCACAGCAAACTGCATACACTCCCGAACACAACTGTGACACTGGTTCGCACTGTGACTTAATCATAGCATGTCCCTGGCCCGCAAGCATGACACCCATCTCTTCACATCCGGGTGACACAACCCCCAAACTCTTTGCAACTATACACAGGCACAGGCTCCTGCGTTGCACCTGCGGAGGAGTTCTTGATGTTAGGAGCCCGGATTCCAGACCGTTTCGTGTGTGGTCAGCAGGGCAGGGGAGATAATACATTTCTTGGGGGGACAGCCTGGTGGACTCTTCATTCACTCCATACAAAGTACGTATGCAATTGCATAGTTTTGAAGGTAAAAAAATAAATAACGATAAAGGCGGGCATAGAAACATAGCTTGCGAGTATGATTCATTGTGTTTACATTCTGCAAAGTAAACCTTTATTCACTAAGCAAACATGGGTTGTAGGGGAAAAATAAAGAATAAACAAAATGTTCTTAGTGACATTCCTAAACCCCAAAATGCAAATGGAGTACTCAGAAACCATTCTTTCTTGCTGCAGTCTCCTTACGCCTTTATTCCCTCAACTGAAAAGAATGGAAGTGCTTGGAAACAGTGCTTCTCAAGACCCTTGACCGGATCGGACCTCCAGTTGGCAATTCCTTTGGGTTAGAAGACAGACCCACTCAGCTGCCAGATGTGGCCCTGTGTGTAAGTTTCAACCAAAGAACTAGAAGGCTTCTCATCTAATCACAACTTTTGTAAGGTATCATCTTATTAGGTTTTCTTTTTTGCAATTTTATATGGAGCAAACCCGACCCAAAGATATTGGAGCACTTTACATGAGCACCACTTACATTACACAAAGACACATACATTTTTTGTCGACACAGGGAGATTAAGAAATCAATACACCCAGAATCCCAGGATATTGAGCCAGCTCTGAGACTGGAACATGGTTCCCCAGCTCCAAAGTTGGCAGCTCCAAATGGCATGCCACATCCTCTCTCTGCCTATCTCTGACTGACCACCTCAAGTAATAATCCCAAACCTTAGTGTGAACCCTAAAAGTCACTAAATTAGCCTGAGCCCAATCCCCTTGTAGCCGTGGCACATAGCAAACAGGCTTAGTTTGGGGCAATGTGTAAAGTATTGATGCAGTACACAAACAGCAGGAACATTGAAATGCTAAATATTAAAAATCCCAAACTGAATGAGAAAAATAGAGTAGAAACTATTAAAGAAAATGTCACAAAAATAATAAAAATCCAATAAGAGGATTGGAGATGTGATTTTTTTAAGTTTTAATGTAGTAATAGCTCCAAAAAGCTTAAAGCACCAATAAGAGTCAATGTTTGCGATTGACCTAGGCCTAAGTGAACTTTGAAGCTGACCATGATAGAGCGGGATTAGATACACCAACCACAGGTACCTTCTGACTTTAGCCCTTTTTATCCCATTCCACCACACAAGTACACTTATGAAGCCTCCCCTCCCCCGAACCTCAGGGGAGAGACTTAAGAGACTTACAGGGTGTCAGACAGAGGCCAAGAGCAAGTTCCATTCTTGGTCCAGTTGCCACTGGTCAGCTGGTCAGCTGTCAGAAAAGCCACTTGTAGCGCCTTGTGTCCGTTTCACTTGAACATGGGGTCAGCCATATGACCTTTTGGTCCACTTCTTTGCCAAGTGAACAAAAGGCAGCACATGTCCAGTTCTTTAGGGCTCCTCTCAGGTCACAGCCAGCTCTTCTGTTCTTCCTCAAGTCTGGGAATATTCCCGACCACATTCATGCCTACCACAAGCTAGCCCGTAGAAAAGACTCCTGGGCACACCCTAACCAAGGACTAAATGTTCCTGGGGCCAACCCTGCCCACTTTTGGCTTTCTGAAGATGGCAAAAGACATTGGCCACAGTAAACATGGGCTCTGAGAGCTTTGTGTGTATGTTTGGAGTGTATCATATTAATCCTAGCATTTTATCACATCCAAAACTAAAATCCAGTTTCTGGTAACCACTTCATCACCAGTAAACCCAGAGACCAAAGTCTGTAGGAAAAATCAGAATTTTCTAAAAACCAGACAGTGGAACATAAGAATTGGCTTGGCATCCTAATTCACCCTTTGAAGTGCACCCCAAGTATTAAATGTAGAGCCCAGAAACAGAATCTCATAAGATAATCTGATTTTCCCACATTATTGGATTTTTTATAGTTATTATAGTTGTTTAATTATTTTTGTAGCCAGTCCTATTCCCGCACCTAAGGCAAGCCTGTCTGCATCCATCTGTGCCCGGGCTGTGCCCAGCGCCGGAACCCCTGATTGTCGCCTCCCACCGCTGCAACACCTGAGTCCTCTATGACGCCACCACCCTCCATGCACTCAACACCGGCCACATATTCACCTGCCATCAAGCCACCCCGCAGCTCACCCGCGGACCCTTCTCCTGCCGGAACTGCTCCTTCACCAGCCTCCACCCCAACCACCACCCACCAAGATGCATCCTACTCAACACCCGCTCCGTCCACAAACACGCCATCAAACTTTTAAATCTACTCGACTCAGCCTCCCCAGATGTCAACTTTCTGACCGCAACCTGGATAAACCCCTCCCTGATGCCCGACATCGCCATAGCCATCCCGGACGGCTACAAGATCGCCCGCAGGGACCGCACCAACAGACCAGGAGGAGGCATCGCTATCGTACACAAGAATACCCTCAGAATCACGACCTGCACCGAAGACACCCTCAGCACAGCCGAACTCCTGCACTTCGAGATCCACACCGACCCAAACACCTCCCTCAGAGGGACCCTCATTTACAGCCCCCCAGCCCCTGACAGCAGTTTGGCGACTCCATCACCGATGTCATCAGCATGCACGCTCTTGCATCCACAGACTACATACTCCTAAGGGACTTAACTTCCACCTCGAGAACACCAATGACAACAACTCTACCACCCTGCTCGACAACCTCGGCCTCAAGCAGCTCGTTATGACACCCACCCACTCTTCAGGACACAAGTTGGACCCCATTTTTACCACCAGCAAACACATCTCCTTCAGCCACACCACCGAACTGCACTGGACCGATCACCGCTGCATCCACTTCTCCTTCGAGAAACCCACAACACACCATCACCCGCAACTGATCCACCACCGCAGATAGAACAAGGTCACTGAAGACCAACTGATCACTACCCTCTCCTGGAACCCACCTACTGACCCCACCGACGCTGACACAGCAGCCTGCAACCTCAGGCAATGGATCTAGGACTGTGCCAACACTCTCGCCTGATCAAGAAACCTTCTAACAGACGGCACCGACAAAAAGGCCTTCTGGATCTCCGCCGACCCCCAAGAATTCAAACAAACATGCTGAAGACTCAAGAAGAAGTGGCACCAAGATCAGACACCGGACAACCACACAGCCTTCAAGAACGCCATCCGCAGACACCACCAACTCATCCGAACTGCCAAGAGAACCGCCTTCAAAGAACACATTGACAACAATGCACACAGCTACAAGGAGCTCTTCAACATCATGAAGGAGCTCTCCAACCCCGGCTCCAACGTCAGCGACATCCTGCCATCACAAGACCTCTGCGACTCCCTAGCCACCTTCTTCTACTGCAAGATCGCAGACATCCATGATAGCTTCAATTCACAGATCCCCGTCTACCACCGACACCACAGACTCACCACCCACCAGCCTCCTGCTCTCCTGGACCCACGTCAATGACAACGACACCATCGAAATCATGAACACCAAACAACTGACACATTTCCTTGAGGAGAACAACACTCTGGAACCATCCCAATCCGGATTTCGCAGCAACCAGAGCATCGAAACTGCCCTCATTGCTGCCACCGACGATATCGGACCATACTTGACAACAGCAAAACCGCAGCCCTCATCCTCCTGGACATCTCAGTCGTGTTCGACATCGTTTGCCACCACACCTTATGCACACTCCTTAATGACGCAGGGATCCGCGACAGAGCCCTGGACTGGATCACCTCCTTCCTAACCGGCAGAACTCAGAGAGTCCGCCTCCCTCTATTCCACTCTGAAGCCACCAAAATCATCTGCGGAATACCCCAGGGATCGTTCCTCAGCCCTACCCTCTTTAACATCGACATGGCTCCACTTGCAAACATCGCCCGATCTCACAACCTAAACATCATCTCATACGATGATGACACCCAGCTGATCCTCTCCCTCACTAAGGACCCCACCATTGCTAAAACCAACCTCCACAAAAGAATGAAGGCCATTGCCGAATGGATGAAAAAAAGCTGCCTGAAACTGAATTCTGACAAAACTGAGGTTCTCATCTTCAGCTCCACCACCTCCGCATGGGTGACACCTAGTGGCCTGCCACACTGGGAACCGCACCGACACCCACCGACCACGTACGCAACCTGGGATTCATCCTGGACTCATCACTATCAATGACCCAGCAAGTCGACGCCATCTATTCCTCCTGCCTCAACACCCTCCGCATGCGTCAGAAGATCTACAAATGGACCCCCACTGAAACCAGAAGGATAGTCACCCAAGCCTTCGTATGCAGCAAACTGGACTACAGCAATGCCCTCTACGCAGGAACCACGGCCAAGCTCCAGAAAAGACTGCAACTCATACAAAATGCATCCGCACGCCTTATCCTGGACCTCCCCGCCACTGCCACATCACAGCCCACCTGAAAAACCTACACTGGCTCCCTGTCAACATGAGAATCACGTTCAAAATCCTCACCTAAGCTCACAAGGCACTGCACAACACCGGACCAGAATACCTCAACAGACGTCTCTCCTTCTACACCCCGTCTCGTCAGCTTCGCTCCACCGACCTTGCTCTCGCCACCATCCCACGCATCCACAGAATGACCACCGGTGGCAGATCATTCTCCCACCTCGCCGCCAAGACGTGGAACACTCTTCCCACCCACTTGCAACAGACAAAGGACCTATTTACCTTCAGGAGACATCTCAAGACATGGCTATTCAAGCAGTAGCAGCCCCGCTCCCCTCAGCGCCTTGAGACCCTCACGGGTGAGTAGTGTGCTTTACAAATACTTTGATTGATTGATTGATTGATTGATACAGTATTAGGATTTTAATCTGTACTCCGTTTTTTCCTAGGACAGCAAGGCCTGCCACAGTTAAAAATAACTTTTGGGTGCTAGCCACTGTATAGTTGGACATGCTAGAACAAAATCGCTACATGTTTTACTTTTAAATACCATGCACCTTACCTTGGGAGCAACAAGGCCTACCTAGTAGTGACTTATCACTAGCTAAATGGGTGATTTTACCCTGTCAAAAAGAACTATCGACTCTTGATATTAATTTTTTGAGAATCCTGTCATTATTCTATCAAGTGGTAGTGTTGTGTGGAGGGGGTGTACACTCGCATGTTCAGGCAAAGAGGGAACTAGGCTACCTCGTGGCTTTTTACTTGACAGGGTGGATGGATAGATTCCCACTCGAACATTCAATATTGCGTCACTGAAGAATAAGATCTCCCCTATGACATGGAATGTAGCAGGGTTGGACTCAGTAGCTAAAAGGCATACCATCATTGCATACTTGAAGAGGAGGGGTGCACAAATTACATTCCTCCAAGGACTCATCTTACTAAGATTGGAGTCTGTAGACTACAACAAAGATGGAGGGGTCACATATTCATGATAGGGTGCTCATCTTTTGCAAAGAGGGGGGCTCAACTGGATTAGGGTTCGGGCCCCATTCTCTGCTTCATATACTAGTAAAGAGGGAAGATATGTGCTGGTGGCAGATGAATAAATGGGCTGGAGGTATTGGTACTCAGTATTTATGCACCTAATCAGAAGCAGGTACCATTCCTTGCATTGCTGACTTGGTCCTCTGTGCTCATTGGAGGGGATTTTAACTGTCAGCGATGTGCACATAGATCGCCTTATGCCACCTTTTGCAGGTGCTCAGTATGTTAAAGCAGCCAAGGGCTTTACTAGTTGGATAGTGGATTGGGAATTGGTGGATGTTTGGAGCCTCCAGCACAGACACTATAGGGAGCACTTTTTTAGCTCCTGTATGTATGATGTTCACATGTGATTGGATGCAATGTTCTGCTCTCGTTGTTTAAGTCAATGCATGGTGAGTTTGGAGTACTTGGAGAGAACATTGATCCACCTCTGGTGGGAATACAACTGGAGAATAATCCACAACCGATACCCACTTGGAGATTGCAACCTAGTGCCCTGACGTGCAGACTTTTAGACCTTAGAGGTGAGTATGTAATACTTCCATATTAACCAAGGTACGGCATCTGACATGATGGTTGAATGGGAGGCATTTAAGGTGGTGATGTGAGGTAGCTGTTTCTGTAGGGTACTGGGAGTGTGGAAGGCACTAGAAGACAAATTACAACAAAACTGTCCATGAGTTGGAATTAGACGCAGTAGAGGCCCGGGTTACTAAGAATAAATTAGTTGACATTAGGGACAGATATTCTCAGATCACCGAGACGTTGCATTGTAGTAATTACAAAGAGCACAGCAATGGGTGCATGAAGGGGAAGGTGGTCAGGGAGGATGCAGGCCTGGTTGGTGCCCTAGAGAGTAGAGGGTCTCCGATCACACAAATACAGAGTCCCGGTGGTCACATGTTAGGCTCCCAGGTTTGGATTAATGATAACCTCCTAGAATATTGTAGGGCTCTGTAGGTACAAACTGATGAGGTACTAATGGAAGAGGTGAAGGCATTTTAGAACAGGGCACCTCTGAGTGTGTTGGACTCACAGAGCAGAGAGACTCAGGAGGCCCAATCACAGAAAATGAAATCAGACATGCAATTACAAACATAGCTAGGGGTAAAATCACAGAAAATGATGGACTGCCAGCAAAGTCAACTTATTCCACTAACTTGGTACCACATTTGGTCAAGGTATGTACAGCAGCTTGGTAGAAGGGCGAGTTCCCAGTTTCTACTAAGGAGGCCTTAGTGGTACCACTCCTTAATCCTAGAATGAATCGGTACACTGCTTCATCAAATAGACTCTTTTCAATGCTGAACCTGGGTTTTAAAATCATTGGTAAAGTCTTGATGATTAGACTTTAACAGCATCTGCTGGGTTTGATCCATCGAGGTCAGAATGGTTTTATACCTGCCTGTAACACATCTGGTAATCTCAGGAGACTGTATAAGATTCTACATGAGACAAATGTAGCCATATTCCCTGATGCAACATTTGCCTCTTTCAACCTTGAAAATGTCTTCAACACTGTAAGATGGAACTACCTTGAGGCGGGTATGAACGGAATGAAGTTGGGGCGGGTTGGATTAAATGGATTACAGTACTGTACTCTAATTTAGTGGCCTGGGTAAAAACTGAATAGTATGTATCTCAACAATATGTGATGTGACAGGGTTGCCTCCTTTTTCCCCTGCTTTCATTCCATTCTGTGACGGGGTGCATTTTTTATCACTTTACAGGGATAATTTATTATCATATGTCTGCAGCTGGACATCTGATTTAGGGCCAACCATGCATCTTCTTGATAAGTTTGGAAGGGTCGCTGGGCTTAAGACAAATACTACTAATAATACTACTAAGGCGGTCATTCTGACCCTGGCGGTCAAAGACCGCCAGGGCGGAGGACCGCGGGAGCACCGCCGACAAGCAGGCGGTGCTCCAATGGGGATTCCGACCGCGGCGGTAAAGCCGCGGTCGGACCGGCAACACTGGTGGTCTCCCGCCAGTGTCCCGCCGCCCCATTGAATCCTCCAAGGCGGCGCAGCTTGCTGCGCCACCGAGGGGATTCCGACCCCCCCTACCGCCATCCAGATCCCGGCGGTCCGACCGCCGGGAACCGGATGGCGGTAGGGGGGGTCGCGGGGCCCCTGGGGGCCCCTGCAGTGCCCATGCCACTGGCATGGGCACTGCAGGGGCCCCCGTAAGAGGGCCCCTACAAGTATTTCACTGTCTGCTGCGCAGACAGTGAAATACGCGACGGGTGCAACTGCACCCGTCGCACAGCTTTCACTCCGCCGGCTCGATTCCGAGCCGGCTTCATCGTGGAAGCCTCTTTCCCGCTGGGCTGGCGGGCGGCCTGAAGGCGGCCGCCCGCCAGCCCAGCGGGAATGTCAGAATTACCGCCGCGGTCTTTCGACCGCGGAACGGTAACCTGACGGCGGGACTTTGGCGGGCGGCCTCCGCCGCCAGCCAAGGTCAGAATGAGGGCCTAAGTCTCATTTCTGCCCAGTTAGCTGGAATGGGCAGGAACTGGATGTTGCTGCAATTGGAATGCAGTGGGCCCCTCATACCTTTAAATATTTGGGGTAACTATATATCATTGACCGATGGACCTGAGTGATGGTAACTTGGGAGTCGCATTAAGGGCATTGAAAGGATTAGTGGCATTTTGGCACTCTCTCATCCTGATGTTTATGGCAAGGATCGCTCTTGCCAAGATGGGGCCTACTCAAGCTGTTATACTTTTACTAACTTCCTGATTTGCGTCCCTATCAAGTGGTTTTCATAGACACTTTCCTTCAACTACTAGTATGGACAGAGGAAGACAGGGGGTTGTGTTGGAGTCAATTAAATACATAATTTTGGACGTGGGCCTTAGAGTTCCTGAGTTAGAGTTTTATTATCTGTCAGCCCTACTACAATGCATGGCAAGGTGGACTGATGGTGTGAATGTTGAGAAACTTGGGAAATTGGGATAAAAACCAAACCATGGTGCTCTGATTGAGGTTCTAATGCCAAAACCCCTAGACCCGGTTCATTACTTTCAGTGCCATTGACATTTTGGAAACCATGCACTGCAAGGACCTCTGGACAACCACTGTATGCTTCAGCTTTGTCCTTGATCGGCCTCCCATACACGGAACCCCCTGTTTGGATTTGGAGCCTGATCAATTTATGAACTATGGTGCACTTAAACCAACATTTCTAGACATGCATCACTTCAGCATTCAAGACGATGGAGCATAGTAAGCATATGGTTACTTGTCTCTATAAAGCACTTAACTGAATGTTTAGGAAGAGTCCAGACTAACCCAGAGAAAATGGGAGACTAGTATAGGCCATGAAATAAGAGACAAGGTATGGGAGATAATACTAGCATATATTCAAAAAGTGCTGAGAAACACTAGGCTGCAGAATATACAATTTAACTTTCTACACCAGTCATACCTCTTCGCCATGAAAAATGGTGAGTTATATGAAGGGGACCCTAGGCTTTGTGCCTGATGCCGGTCTCTATATGCAAATTACTTCAACACGATGTGGGACTGTATCTGAATTAGGGAATATAGAGCTCCAATAACACAGCATTTAAGTGGGCCTCAAGATAAAATGATTAAATGTAGGCCAGACTTTTGTTTATTAGGTGGATTCCATCCTCTCAAACCTTGAAAAGTACGTAATAGACTATTAGACTTGGCACTCACATTGGCCAAACAACTGCTGGCAGTCACATAGAAATCTAATCACGGACCAACATTTGCAAGATGGAAAAGAGATGTTGAACTTTGGGCTAGGACAGAGAAAGATACATTAAGGAGAGAGAAGGCCTATTAGATTTGTATGCGCCCATTGTCAGACTTGTGGTGTGAAGTGTTGCAGCGTTTCGTTAAATATACCTTTACAAGGACCATCACAGAGGGACACAGAAGCAGATTGGTTGCATAACACAGCCTAACGCATAACACATAACTGTCGCCTTCTGAAGACGTAGCTCATACCTACAAAAAAACATGCATACATAAGTGTAAACGCATTGTTCACAAGTGGTATATAAAACGAGATGTAAACTGAAAGCGATAATAAAAAGAGGTTTCAAACAACAAAAATATATTAGTTCCTTGAATTGAGATATACTGTTTGATAATGAATTTCACAATACAATGTGCCAGTTCTTTGAAAATGCGTGCTTCCCTGGAAGACAAGCACAAACAGATCTTCAGGCAATTTAAATGTAACTTGTGAGAAGCACCTGTTCAGTGCTTAATAGCATCCTAGCTTACACCATCTTTCAAATGCAGAAAGAAACAGAAACCTCATAGTCCTATCCATTGCCCTGCTAAACCCTTGCAGGCACTTGCCCCACCCCTAGTTATAGCACCACTGAAAAGCTGCAGGAAGAAGGCCCTTTCATCCTCCTCTCTGTCATTGCATTTTGACGCTGCCTCAGATTTATGAAATCATGTAAACCTGAGGCAGCGCCAAAATCTAACGCCACCCCCAGGGGTGGCGTTAGCAGGGCACAACGGGTATGAATACTTTTATTCCTCCTCGTATTTTGCTCTTTCTATGCGTGCTGCATTGTGCCGCACGCATAGAAAAAGCAAAATGCCAGAAATGATTGTTTATGTGCGGGAAGGTGTCCCTTCCTGCACATAAACAATCATTTGAAAATGACGCTTTGGCACTTCTTTGTGTGCTGCATTGTGCATTGTGCAGCACACACAGAAGTGCCAAAGAGCTATTAGTGATTGTTTATGTGCAGGAAGGTACACCTCACACTCCTCAACACAGACATCCTTTCACAATGGTGCAAGGATGCCTGCGTTGGCGCTGACAGCTAAATTTAACGCCAGTGCAGGGGGAAATGCAGAGGTGTGCCGTATTCAGTTAAATATACCCTATTGTTCTTTATGATTGTTGTAGTAGAGCACAGTGGGTGGGGGGGATAACACAAACTGTATGTCAATGTGATACTTTTTTTGTTATACAAATGGCAATAAACATTTCAACAAAAAACTATACTCTTGCACACTTCTGCGTGCAATCCTTAACCTAGACAATAGCTCTTGAAGGTCTCACTTGTAGCAGCTGTATATCCAGTGCTTAATTTGTAAATAAATGGGTGCCAGGGCTCAAGATATTGTTCAACAGATCACTGCAGCTTGTATTACCAACAGGACCTGCCATCCCAGTCACTTGACATTATAACCGCTCCTTACTATTTTTTTTATCTCTTTACGTTTTGTATAGGTGCACATTTCAGAGATACCCTCAAAGTTAACTGCTCCCTACTAAACATCACACTCTTATAAATGTGACAGGTTGGACAATTCCATGCTTCCCAAAACAGTAAGATGACCCAGATGTGTTAGAATTGTTTTAAAAATATGTATTTCATTGTTAAGTTAAATTGTTACATTGGATTGACCTCCACCAGGTGGTAGACTGTCAAAAATAAATGCCAGTGTTACCATTTAGATGCTGGTGCCAAGCACCAGCAAACACTGGCACAAATTAAACTTTGCAGCAGCATATCATATATATGACAACGATTTTTTTTAGATCGAGCTACCCCCTGCATGGAAATGTTGACACTTATATGCCAATCAGTTCAGGATTAACATTTTATAATTTTTTTAATAATGGTGTTTGTAATTTTAATGGGTTAAATATGTTTTCAACTCATTTCTCATTTCTAAATGACAGTGACTGACTTAGTTGAGCTATTTATTGTACTGTACAGTTATCTAGTCCACATATATTTTCTGCTCACAATTATTTAGCATTATATTATTACACTTCCGAATGTTATACTAATGTTGAGTCAACCTGACAGAGTGAAGGATCGTTACATGGATCCCGGACACGTACATGTCTGTTTTAAAGGTGCTGATTCGAACGTCTTGTGTTTAATTAGTGGTGGCTGGATTGTTTTCAATTACAAACAATAATAGAGCATAGGGAGTAATAATGTTTTACAAGACAAGCTATACAATTCGCAAAACATTAATTGCATTTATTCACCAATGACATAAGAAATGTTAATCTTCATCATATAGTAAATTCAATCAGTGCACAATCACATCTCAATTTAATCCATTATAAAATTAATCATTTAAAAAAAACACTCTGAAAAGATCAAAGTGTAATATATTTTACAAGTCGTTCTGCTGGATAATTCCAATTAATAATCTTATTTCCAATTGATACCACCGACTCGTCAAGCAAGATTGTTTGTAAATTTCTTGATCCCTAAACAGACATCAAATGGACATCTGACACCGCTTCTTCAGCGATAATAACAATATTTGAACACATCTAAATATTCTGTGTCTATAATATAAAGGAGAATTGGTAACTGCCTTTCTTAAAAATGTCGCATTGACAATACTTGCAGTATTGAAGACGACAGATCATCTCTAGGATACAATGCAAAACCTATTTATTAAGGTTTCTCATCACACACCATCGCGTAGCACAGATTGTCTCGATAAATACTCCAAACTCAAACACCAAGGAGCAGATTAGTTCTGATTTGACTGTAAAATCCATCATCCTTGATTCCTGTGGTTCTTCTTCATTATCCACCGCAAGACAAAGGATGCAACATTGTTTTTGATTAATGTGTGGTAAGTGGTTGTATGGATCGTGATTACAAATGTGCTTATTCTATGTGTGTGGAACAGCTTACCACACTGTGGGCTCCATTACAAGTGCGGTTGTCATAACACCGCCACACTCATGGTGTCGGTCTGGACCACAGCCTATGTGGATGTCTGACCGCCACATAACAACCCTGGAGGTCCAACCACCGGCTCTGCCAGGGTCTTGGATCCTGCAGTGTGGCGGTGTCAGAGATCATAATCCACCAGGACAATCCTGCATGCAGCGCTATCCTGCAGATTACGACCTCGTTCTCTGCCAACCTTTTCATGGCGGTAGCACTGCCATGAAACACTGGCAGAGAACAGATGCACAGCCCATGCACTTGGCATGGGCAGTGCAAGAACCCTTCTGCCCAGCACTGTTGCAATGTTCACTGCTCGCTGTGCAGACAGTGAACATTGCGAGGGTGCTGGCGCATCTTGCTGGCTACAGCATTGCCGCCGGCTTGATTACGAGCCGGAGACACTGTGGTAGTCTGTTTCCCTCTAGGCCAGTGGGCAGAAATGTATGTTTCCCCCACGGACCTAGCAGGAAACTCTTAATGACTCCAGTGGGGAAGTCACCGCGTAGGCAGCAGCCACCTTGTAGAGAGTTTGGCAGACAGACTTTTCCATCCGCCAGACTCTTAATGAGGCCTTGTGTGTGTGTGTTTGTGTGTGTGTTTGTGGTTCTCCTGAATGTTTATTTACTTGGTTTGTGTTGTCATGAATGTCCCTTGTATGGTAAACAGGCCTCTGCCCTGAGTGCCCACTTCCTGAGAAACTGGTATTCTGACTTTTATTTGGACTTGATGTCACACTAATCTAGTGTGTGTGGAGGTGCCTTTGTCTGTCCTTGATTGTTTGAGGCACAGAACTTGTCTGTGACTGGAAGGATTGCACCAAGTGTGCGCTCAAAGGACCTCAATCTGAGTTCCTTGTTACCTCAACAGGGAGATAGTGGTGCTGGATTTACCAATACCGGCCAGTATCTCCCCCTGATTGGGGAATAACATGCAGGGCCAGCAATACTGGGTCCAAATCCTCAGGCTTACTCCCCTTCTGGTGGAAATAATGTACCCAAATCTGTAAACACCTACCACCTGCTTGAAGCTGGTATTATTTGTTGTATAGACTATTTTCTCTACCAAGGTGATGACCAGGGGTGAGAGACAGTGGGAGGGCAGAGATCTCTCCACTTCAGCTCAGGAGAGCTTTTTCTGCTTCCCCCAGCTGAAGTATGAGAGCAAACGGGGTGATGTGCAGCAGTTGCCACCAGCCCCTGCAGCTCCTTGGAGGTGTCCGGGTCTGGTATCTCTCGGGCCAGAACTTTCATGTCTAGAGTTTGAGTACCTACAAATTACCACCTCAGATTCACCATAAAACTTGTGGTTGCCCAGACTGGTACCCCCATCCCGACCCTCATCCCTGTTTGGAAAATGTGTTTAAATTGGGATCCATTCCACCCCACTTTGTTCAGTCCAAAGTTGTTTTTTACTAAAGAAGGGAGTCCTCTGTAGAGCTGCTCTATAACCAGGGCTTGTATACGCCTGACAGTCAGTCTCCCACAGGTGGAGGGGACATCACCTGAAGTCTGTAATTTCTGCTGGGAGAGCTTAGAATCTGACTAAAGAGTGTGGAAGCCTACCTGCCCACTAAGAGAGAGAGAAGGAGGCCCAGCATGATCCTGGTGTAGGAAGACCCAGAGGAAGACAATGACCAAAGAGAGCAAGAGAGGAATGACCCGTTCTTCAAAAGGGACTCCCCTGGATTCTCTGCCCAGTTCCTGAATAAACTGTATCATGACTGAACCACAGCAAAGATTTCTGTATCATCTGGCAGTCTGCCACAGGCTTGAGATATTAGTACTCCCACTGCCAGTGGAGAAAACAAAAGCCTCTACACTGTTAAAGTAGGAAGCCAACATTGGCATAGAGGCCGCAAAAACATTGTTGCAAAGAAACTCAACAGGTCACAATTGCTATATCAGATCACCCTTCTCCAACCAGCCATGAGGGCTGCTGCTGCCAAAGTTTTGTGTGACTGCACAGACCTGGCAAGTGAGTCCTCTCTGTGAACCCCTAGCTGAACAAGGCTGTTGAGCTGGGCCTCTGAAAGAAAGGACCTGAGCCTTAAGAGTGTCCTGCACCCACTGTACAGCATGAATTGCAACCCACGCAAGAGCAGTTAACCATGGCACTAGACTGCATATGGAGACAAAGTGTGACTCATGGGGGCAAAACCTCTGTCCTGCTATAGACTTTTTAACCCAGGATTGAAAAAGACATTGAACTAAAGTTACTGCACTGTGTTGTGTGAAAGGGAGAGAACAGAATCTCACCATATCTACCAATATATGACACTATTTTCTTCCCTCCATGTAATGGCGCACTTTGAGGTCGCCCTGCGCCAAGGCACACAACCTTGTGCCATAGTGCAAGGGAGAGTGAGTTCTGTAAGGAATAGGAATTTTTGGAAGAGAGTACTTCCAGCACAAAATCTATCCTTTAACCCTACTCAGGCTCGTGTCGGCCAATGGCTGACAAACACACACCCTCCCTGGTGCGGAAGAGCTTCCGTGTCTCCCCCAACTCCCCACCTGCCCATCTGTGATGTCAGGGCACTGCGAGGTGCTCTGATGTCAGGCCTTCCTGAAAGAGACAGCAGGGATTTCATTCAAGTGGGTCAGCCCTCGTGGAAATGGGCTGGCCCCCCAACCCAGGGGCATTATTTAAAAAAAATTATGCTGACTTACCCAGGGGGGCACGATTGCCCCCCCAGGGGTGAAACATGCTAAAAAAAGAAATTGACAGGGGGCTGCTGTGAGCAGGGCCACAATCGACCCCCCCTCCCCCAGGGAAGCCACACATCAGTTAAAAAAAAGATCTCTTAGATATAAACATATATTTTTATATATATATATATATATATATATATATATATATATATATATATATATATATATAGACAGCGAGAGAGACTCTACTCTAAAGAGGCAGAGCAATCTCTTTCTCTCTCTCATATATATATATGTATATATTTTATTTAAAAAGTTGTGTGTATGTACATATTAATTATATATAAATATGTATATTATATATATATATATATATATATATATATAGGTATAATGAGAGAGAGAGAGAGAGAGAGAGACAGAGAGATCACTTTTGTTAATTCATGTATACTTTCCTTGGGGGGTGCGACAGTCCCCCAGAGAAACCACACAGACATAAAAAAGGTTTAAATGCCTGCTGCAAAGAACAGATATGTATTTTATGTGAATAGCTGAGTTGATTAGTAAGGCCAGCCTTTACCTGCACTTTAAAACAAATTAAATGTATGTGCGAGGGGTGCTATGTAGATAAGAAGGGCAATTTTGCTGGGTGGTAGTGAGGGAATCCTAGGAGGAGATCTTAGTAGGGGGAACAGCAAAAAATCTTGTTACAGTGGGTGCCACCAGCGCTAAAAGATGTGATGATGGGTATGTGGCAAGGTGAAGTAATAGAGTTTTTTTGTTTTTTTCAGTGTTTTCAGAAAACATGCTGATTGAGGGAGGAAGTGAAGGTAAGGTGACTGACATTTTAATGTTGCATGCATCACACACACACACACCCACTAGCAATTTTGTGACCATATCTGCCTTCTACGTAGGCTAGTGTTTTAAGTGGACATTTTAGCCAGTAGTAGAGATGGCATCTCGTTGGATGACTGCTGCTGAAGCCGTAACTCGGGTTATGGAAGACAGGTCTGAGGCTAGATCAGAGACTGTGACAGCAGATAATGAGACAGCATCTGAGGGACAGGGAAATGGAGCAGAATCTGGGAATGATTTTTCAGTTGGTGGAGTCCCATTCGATGACTCCTCTTTCAGTGATTCTGAGGGAGATGATGAGGACAGCCGTGCTGTCCCTTCACAAGCACAGTCTGTGCAGAGGGACAATGGTAGGTTAGCCCAACCCAGCAAGCAGGTGTGTGCGGCATCAAGCACAGACAGAATGCCCTCTTGTCATCACCCCAATTTAGTTCAGCCCCAAATTCCATATTTTACTTGTGACACTAGATGTAAAGTCGATACGGCCAACGTTTTGCCAGTCAACTATGTCCATATCTTATTGGATGTTGACTTCCTTCAGCAATTGTGCAGAAAACGAATTTGCATGCCGAACAATTTCTGAGGGAGCACAGAGGCATTTTAGGGCCCCATTGTAGGGCACACCAGTGGACTCCCACTTTGCTGGCAAAGTTAAGGCTATTTTTGGGCCCGAAGCTCAAAAGGGGGTTAGTGCAGAAACCCGCCTTGCAGTCCTAGAGGGCGACTTGCACAGTTTGGGTAACCCCCATCTTCACTCCCTACATGAGCAGAGATTATTTTTTGCTACTGCAGTGCATGCTGTATTTCAATGACAAATCTGCTGCATTGCCCCAGGACCATCCAGACCATGACAGATTGTTCACAATTTGGCCTGCCATGGAACATTTGTCTACCAGGCTGAAAACAGGAGTTAAAAGGATGCAACTAATGGGCCTCGTTGCACTATGCTCTACTAGCCTCAAAATGTTTGATGCCAGTGGAGCAAACTGCCACAAAAGCATAAAAAATGTTGATGCTATTATTCCTAATACCGCCATGGTGCGCCGAATTCTAAATACGGCGCACACATGGCGGCATTAAGGGGGTGCAGAGGAGCACAAGAAAAGTGGCGATGCATTGGATGCAGCACCACTTTTCTTAAATTCGGCCCTAAGTGCGCTGGTGGAGCATGAACAACATGTTTTCTTGACATTCAAGTAGCTAGGGACAGAAGGCATAAGTATAGGTTCACTTGGCAATTAGACAGAATTAATCAGGACTCTGATGAGGACAGAGACATGAACGGGTAAGAAAAGCTAATGGCAGGTGTGCTTTCCCAGGGATATTGCACAGGTAGAAGGTAGATAGTAAAGGTAGTACAGATGCGCATCATCTACACATATGGATTCAAACAAATTGGTGCTATGCTGGCATAGAAGGACAGTGACAAGTATGGGTCAGTGTTTGACCTGCTTGCCATGTTCATCCTCCGTCAGAACTTAGGAAATGTTCATATTGCTGTATGATAAGTGCCTTATAGTCACAACACTGCACTTAACGGTGGCTGGGACATATGCTACATTCTAGCGGACTGCCCTGTGTGCCAAACACTACCCTTCTTCATAGTTTATGACGTTCTCTTTAGGGAACTTAGCGAAAATTCCCCAGCATGTCTGCCTCAGTTTCAAAGGTAGATATGCTCGCTCAGTTTGAGGTACAGGTCTCACAAGGCATACTCAGAAACCCCCAACTTGCATCCACAAACTGTAAGGAGTTGGATTTAGCACAGTGAGTGCCTTAAAGAGGCATGAAAAACATGTCTTCCTGAGCCTCATGTGGATGTCATGGGAGCCATTAGTAAAGGTTTCTCATGCGTGCCTTTGGTAATGTTCAGGAAGGAGAAGGCAGTTAATTGACAGGTGGTAAAATGTAATCAAACTTATTCCGCCCTGTGGGGTATGAATGTGATCTGCTCTTGTCTGGTGGAGATAAATTGATGTGAGCGCAGTGATTGGTTGGATTGGGCCCGTGGCTAGCGATATGAAAGTGTTGTGTGTAGTGCGTGAATGGCATGTGAATGGACCATAAAGCAGTTGGTGCAGTGAAATGGCTTTATGGCTTACCTTCAGAAGGCTTGGTTTCAATATTCAGATACTTTGCTAAGTATTCATCCTTTCAAACCATAATTTCTGGAGGTGCTAAAACCAACCAGTGCGAGTGGTGGATTAACTTTAACATACTAGTACGAGGGGAGTCCAAGGGTGCAGGACTTGCACTGCTCTCACCAGTTTTCCTTCAATCAGAATCTCCTACAACTCACAAACTTTGCTTAAAATTGCTTGCATTTCAGTGAGGGAAAGTCCTGGAATCTGCAGGCCGCCAAAAATGTCCTACCACCCAGAGTTCTCCTAAGTCGCAAGAGAAAAACGTTGTCTCACCTGTGTGGGTGGGCAAGTGGCAGAGACAGGGAATGGCCCAAAACGTATTGTGGAGACATCAAAATTACCTATCACAAAACAGTCTGGTTTTATAAGATGGTCATCTGCGTCTTTGGTCCTGGGCTCGGCGGCCATACAGGGAAACCTACCAAACCCAGACATTTCTGAAAACTGGACACCTGGGGCAGTCCACGGAGTTGTGGTAAATGTGTATTCCACAAAGGTTTCTTACCCAGAATACTCTGCAAAGGTGAAACATTGAATAAAAGCAATATTTTTCTTGCTTATCTGTCATGTAAACTACAGGAATACCCAGGGATCCACAAATTTTCTACCACCCAGTGTTTTCCCACTTGTCCTGATAAAAACACTACCCCACTTGTGTGTCTGTGCCTAGTGCCCGCATCAGGAATGAATCACTCCAGGTTCAACAGTAGCCCTCATGCAAGGACTACCATTGACCCATGTGTGATCTATTCATGTCATGGGCACTAGGACCAGGCACACCAGTAGGGTAGCATTTTTATCAGACAAGATGGGGAACGCTAGGCGGTAAGATGTTTGTGGATCCATGCATATTCCTGTAGTTTGCTTCACAGAAATACAAAGGAAATAGTGTTTTTATTCAATCTTACACTTTTGCAGGGTATTCTGTTTTAAAAAAAAAAATGTATTAGTGTTTTTTACCAGGATGAAGAAACATTGAAACAAAACAAGATACATTGTCACTTTCAGAAAATGAAACAAAACAAAATCAACTGAATTTATCCAAGAAATAATCCCCCCAGATCAGTGAGAACTTTTTAACACTGCCTACTCGGCTAGCGTATCGCATCTCCTGAAGTCTGACTTGCGCCATCTTACAATACCATTCTTGACCAGTAAGAGACAGCTCGTAACGCCAATTTCTCAGCAGAAACCACCTAGCGACCGCAGTGGCTATGAATACGAGCTTCTCCCATCTAGAAGAGAGCCTTGCCTCGGGATCGTAGCCCAAGCTCATTAAGCGAATACTGGGAGATATGGATACCGATGCCATAATCGTTCAAACTTAAAAAACTTCCTCCCAATATCCCTGTATACATCGGCATGTTGCAATCATATGGATCCAACCTGCCACTCCTACTTACTTGCAGGGAAAACACTTATCAGGATAGCCAGTCCCCATGCGAGATAGGGCCTGCGGGGTTCGATACAATAACCATTTACTGAAAAATATAATTATGAGCCAGTTAGCCCCTCGGAGCACGGAGAAATTCAGACGATTAATAGTCTCCCAGTAATAACTTGAAACCTCCAGGCCCTCCTGGCGGTCCCATTTATTCTAGGCATTTGTCCCAAGATCTACTTTGGCCCTTTCTGCCAGGAGCCTTCTCCACGACCCTGCAGTCCTTATCCCCGGAGAGTCGACCAATTCTGTTACCAATGACTGGATGTTGACGATAGAATTGACATCTAAATCTCTAAGAGTATGTAACAAAATGTTATAAGACCCAGCCAACAAAAAATCATTTTTAACAGTAATCAGAATATTTAATGGAGTTTCCCAATTATCCTGAGCCCTGAAATCTCCGATCTTACTGAATCCAGCGAGCTCCCACCTCTTTACTAAATCTTCATTAAGCTGAGCACCAGAGTGCAAAAAATCTGTGAAAGTGGAGTGCCAAAATGTAGAAAAGGAATTGAGTATTTTCTAAAGAAGTCTGATCTTCGCTTCAAAAACCATTTAAAAATCTTATAGCAAACTTTTTTAGGTGATTTCGCCAAGAGTGCAGGGTTCCGGATATTATACTCCCTACATATTAATACCCGAAAATCGATAAAAAACCTGAAGCCAGCCAAATGATCCAAATTAAAGCTGGCATAATAATGCGCAAAAAATGCATAATAATCATCTTTGAAATTTGGCAAGGCCAATCCCTCTTTTTCTTTATCGGCATACAGTATACTTAAAGCAGCGCGGGCCTTTCGGTTTTGCCAAATGAATGGGCGAAATAGGGCTTTGAGTTTTCAAAAAAAAATGCGTTAAAACGCACGGAATAGCTGCAAACAAAAAATTGAAAAGTGGTAAAATTGACATTTTAATTAATGCAATTCGGCCCAATATAGAGAGGGGGAGAGACCCCCAACGAGCCAGCTGAGCATGAGTTTTCTGAAGTAAGGGAGCAAAATTTAAATCATAAAGATCTCCTATATTGGCTGAAAAATAAATTCCTAAGTATCTCTTTGAATAGGCATTTACACAGCTCCGTAATTCAGGAAGGAGATTGATAGGAGAAGTGCCACAGAGAATAATATCAGTCTTACTCATGTTGATTTTATAACCACCAATTTGCTCAAATTCATTAAACAGATTAAAGACCGCTTCCTGAGAAGAACGTTCTGTATCTAAAAACAAAATGATATCATCTGCGTAAAGTTTAATCTTACCCATTGACTTTAATGGAGGTTGGATCTGAATATGTTGTCTGATTTTAATAGCGAGAGGCTCAATAAAAAGGGCAAATAAAATGGGGGATAAAAGACATCCCTGTCTAGTCCCTCGTTGAATTTGAAGTTGTCTGACAGACTTCGAATTTATAATGATATTGGCCTCTGAGTTTGAGTACAACCTTTGAATTAGTGCAGTGACCTGAGATGGTATCTTGTAGCTAGTCAAGACTGCGAAAAGTGTGTCCCAAACAACTAAGTCAAATGCTTTTTCCGCATCCAGCAAAAGAATAATGGCAGGGACTTTATTAGTAGCAAAATAATCAAGAGCCTCAACTAAATAATGTGTGTTTGTAGCCAGTTGTCAGGCAGCTATAAACCCGTTTTGATCGGGATGTACCAATTTATTAACTACCCTATTAAGCCTATTGGCCAATAGTTTTGTGGTTATTTTATAATCTGAGTTTAACAGCGAAATTGGACAATATGCATTTGGATCCTCCCTGTCCTTATTTTATTATTCTGGATGAAAAAAACTTTGGGGAATCCACACAAGCCACACCTCTGTGAACTCCCCAGGGTGTCTAGTTTTCAGAAATGTCTGGGTTTGGTAGGTTTCCATAAATGGTTTCAGATCCCAAAACTAATTAGAACACTCACCTCAGTTATCATTATCGCTATATGTTTTGGGCCCTTCCCTGTTGCAGGCACTTGGCCTACCCACACAAGTGAGGTATCATTTTCATCATGTGTCTTGGGGGAATGCTGGGTGGCAGGAAGTTTGTGGCCCCGCTCAGATTCCGGACGTTTCAATCAACGAAATGTGAGGAAAAAGTATTTTTTTAGCCAAATTTTGAAGTTTGCATAGGATTCTTGGTGACAGAGGCAGATGAGAGCCCCACAAGTCACCCCATCCAGGATTGTTCTAGGTGTCTAGTATTGAAAAATATCTGGGTTTGGTAGGTTTCCCTAAGTGCCGGCTGAGCTAGGGCCCAAAATACACAGCTAGGCACTTTTAAAAACACTTCCATTTTCAGTGTAAAAATGTGATGTGTCAATGTTGCGTTTTGGGGCATTTCTTGTCACGGCCATCAGGCCTAAGCACACAAGTGAGGTACCACTTAATTGGTAGCCTAGGGGAATGCTAGATGAAAGGAAGTTTTTGGCTCCTCTCAGACTCCATAACTTTGCAGCAACTAAATGTGAGGAAAATGTTTTTTTAGACAAAATTTGAAGTTTGTAAAGGATTCTGGGTCGCAGAACCGAGTGAGAGCCCCACAAGTCACCCCAACCTGGATTCCCATAGGTGTCTAGTTTCAAAAAATGTACAGGTTTGCTAGGTTTCCCTAGGTTCCGGCTGAGCTAGAGGGCACAATCTGCAGCTAGGTACTTTGTGAAAAATGCATCAGTTTTCAGTGAAAACATTTGATGTGTCCACGTTGTGTTTTGGGGTGCTTCTTGTGGCAGACACTAGGCCTACCCCCACAAGTGAGCTACCATTTTAATTGGGAGACTTGGAGAATGCTACAAGGAAGGGAGTTTGTGGCTCCCCTCAGATTCCATAACTTTGCACCACCGAAATGTGAGGAAAATGTGATTTTTTAGACAAAATGCGAAGTTTGCAAAGGCTGTAGGTGGTAGAACATGGTGAGAGCCCCACAAGTCACCCCATCCTTGATTCCCCTAGGTGTCTATTTATACAGATTTTTTAGGTTTCCCTAGGTGCCGGCTGAGCTAGAGGGCAAAATCTACAGTTAGGCACATTGAGAAAAATGCATCAGTTTTCAGTGGAAAAATTTGATGTGTCCTCGTTGCGTTTTGGGGTGTTTCTTGTCATGGGCACAAGGCCTACCCACACAAGTTATTTACAGTTTTAATCAGGAGACTTGGGGGAATGCTAGATGGAAGGAAGTTTGTTGCTCCTCTCAGATTCCAAAACTTTGCAGCACCTAAATGTGAGGAAAATATGTTTTTTTTTCCACACAATTTTGAAGTTTGTAATTGTTTCTCGGTGGCAGAACTGGGTGAGTGCCCCACAAGTCACCTAGCCCTGGATTCCCCCAGGTATCTAGCTTTCAAAACTATACAGTTTTGCTAGGTTTCATTAGGTTCCGGGTGAGCTAGAGGGCAAAATCTACAGCTAGGCAGTTTGCAAAAATGCATGTTTACCGTGGAAAAATGTGATGTGTCCAGGTTGCATTTGTGGGCATTTTTTGTCGCAAGTAGTAGGCCTACCCACACAAGTGAGGTGCCATTTTAACGAGGAGACTTGGAGGAATGTTAGATGGAACGACGTATGTGGCTACCCTAAGATTCCATACCTTTGTCACACCAAAATGTGGGGAAAATGTGTTTTTTAGACTAAATTTGAAGTTTGCAAAGGATTCTGGGTGGCAGAACCCAGTGAGAGCCCCACAAGTCACCACATACTCAATTTCCCTAGGTGTCTAGTTTTCACAAATATACATATTTGCTAGTTTTCCCTAGGTGCGGGCTGAGCTAGAGGGCAAAATCTACAGCTAGACACTTTGTGAAAAATGCATCCGTTTTCAGTGGAAAAAGTTTATGTGTCCACGTTGCGTTTTGGGGCATTTCTTGTCAAGGGCACGAGGCCTACCCATACAAGTGAGGTACAGTTTTAATCTGGAGACTTGGTGGAATACCAGATGGAAGGAAGTTGGTGGCTCCTCTCAGATTCCATAACTTTGCAACACCAAAATGTGAGGAAATGTGTTTTTTAGACAAATTTTGAAGTTTGAGAATATTTCTGGGGGGCAAAACCTGGTGAGAGCCCCACACATCATCCAACCCTGGATTCCCCTAGGTATCTACTTTTTAAAAAATATGCAGGTTTGCAGGTTTCCTTAGGTGGCGGGTGAGCTATAGGGCAAAAGCTAGAGCTAGGCACTTTGCGAACAATGCATGTTTACTGTGGAAAAATGTGATGTGTCAATGTTGCGTTTTTGGATGTTTCTTGTTGCAGGCTCTAGGCATGCCCCCACAAGTGAGGTACCATTTTAATCAGGAGACATGGGGGAGTGCTAGATGGAAGGATGTTTGTGGCTCCCCACAGATTCCATAACTTTGCAGCACCGTAATGGTAGGAAAATGTGTTGTTTTTTTTACAAAATCTGAAGTCTGCAAAGGATTCTTGGTGGCAGAATCGGGTGAGAGTTCCACAAATCACCCTAGCCTGGATTTCGTGAGGTGTCTAGTTTTCAAAAACATACAGGTTTGATAGGTTTCCTTTGGTGTTGGCTGAGCTAGAGGGCAAAATCTACAGCTATGCATCAGTTTACAGAGGAAAACCTTTATGTGTCTACGTTACGGTTTGGGGCGTTTCTTGTCGCGGGCAGTAGACCTACCCACACAAGTGAGGTATCAATTTAATCGGGAGACTAGGGGAATGCTAGATGGAAGGAATGTTATGGCTTCCCTCAAATCCTATAACTTTGCAGCCATTGGATGTGTGAGGGCTATTGCTTCTAATTTAGAAGTGTTTTGAGGACCTGTGTTCTGTTCTCTTCTTTTAGGAACAGTTTCACCCAGATCCTCTAGATCATGGGTACTCACAAACTTTTTCTCGGGGGCCAAAATTGCAGTATGGTTTGCGGCCGAGGGCCGCACTGAAGTGACAGCGGGGGGCGGGGCTTAGAGGGGGCGGGGCTTAGAGGGGGAACAACCACCCCACCCCCTTTTTCAAAACAATGCCCCTACCCCAGTAACACACACAGCGCGCACACATACAGCGCCATCTGCTCTCACCCCTACCCCAGTAACACACACAGCGCGCACACATACAGCGCCATCTGCTCTCACCCCTACCCCAGTAACACACACAGCGCGCACACACACAGCGCCATCTGCTCTCACCCCTACCCCAGTAACACACACAGCGCCATCTGCTCTCACCCCTACCCCAGTAACACACACTGCGCCATCTGCACACAGCGCCATCTGCTCCCACCCCTACCCCAGTAACACACACAGCGCCATCTGCTCTCACCACTACCCCAGTAACACACACAGCGCCATCTGCTCTCACCCCTACCCCAGTAACACACACTGCGCCATCTGCACACAGCGCCATCTGCTCCCACCCCTACCCCAGTAACACACACAGCGCCATCTGCACACAGCGCCATCTGCTCTCACCCCTACCCCAGTAACACACACAGCGCCATCTGCTCTCACCCCTACCCCAGTAACACACACTGCACCATCTGCACACAGCGCCATCTGCTCCCACCCCTACCCCAGTAACACACACAGCGCCATCTGCACACAGCGCCATCTGCTCTCACCCCTACCCCAGTAACACACACAGCGCGCACACATACAGCGCCATCTGCTCTCACCCCTACCCCAGTAACACACACAGCGCGCACACATACAGCGCCATCTGCTCTCACCCCTACCCCAGTAACACACACAGCGCGCACACACACAGCGCCATCTGCTCTCACCCCACCCCAGTAACACACACACACAGCGCACACACACAGCGCAATCTGCTCACACGCCTACCCCAGTAACACACACTACATTAAAAACAAATAAATAAATAACCAAAGAGCCTTACCTGACTCAAAGCACTGTAAAGATGCCACAAATCTGGAACAGCAGGCAGGCAGGCGGGCAGCAGACGTGGAGCTGGTGACAGCAAGCAGACGACTAAAGCCCCGTAAAAGTTAGCTGCAAGCGCTGACTTTTATGGGGCTTTGGCTTCCACGATCGTCAGGGCAACGCAATAAACAATGGCCGCCGTATGTAAACATAGAGGAGGGCCGCGGGAGCATGCTCCCGCAGCCCTCCTCTATGTTTACATACGGCGGCTATTGTTTATTGCGTTTGGTGTGCGTCTCGCGAGCCGCCAAGTTAGGTCCGTGGGGCCGCTGGTGGCCCGCGGGCCGTACTTTGAGTACCGTTGCTCTAGATGCTATGTAACAGATCCAAACAACAAAAATTCATGATACCACTAAAAATAAATAAAACTAGGTTTAAGTAGTGCACAGGAAATATTTTGCTTTTTAGAAGTGGGAGAAACAACATATTGACAGGGACAGCTGAGCCAGAGCCATGGCAAGATTCTAGTTTGAATCTAAGACCCAAGCACAAGTCGATCTCTGAAAATATTTGTCATTTAAATCATGCAACAAACATAATGTAAATTACGATAAAGTCTCTTCAAAATTCAAAAAAGTGTACTTCTTTATCATGATGCAGTTTCACCTTAGTGCGTCAGATTATATCACTGCATTGAGAGGCATTCATTAAAAGTGAGAGTTTTTAAAAATGAACTTAGAAAACGTCAGGCCCACACCATTGCTCTGACAACACCATTGGAGAACTAAGCGACTAGTCATTTGTCATGTGCAGTATATATGTGAGCTAGAAACTTGATATACTTAAAACACCATTATAGTCTATTATATCAAACCCAATAGTTGTTTTTGTACAGCACCCACCCTTAGCTTGTGTATTTCAAGGTGCTCTCACATGCAATAATCACTGGTGCAGCCAATGTGTCATAGGGTCCTAGTGGAAGTAAGGAAATGTGAGCATTGTTTGAACTGTGAAATACAGAAATATCCAGGATTAGGTAGGACCCTCAAGCCTTTGTGCCCTTGTGCCACTTCACCTGCTGCACTAATGCAAGCTACACCCCATGCAATATTAATTACGCATATTAGTAATGTCAATTGTTCTGGCTTCAAAGGAATGTTGTATGGTAATGTGACGCACTACAAGTAAATAGCATGGGACTGAATATGTATTTGTATGGAAGCAAAGAACTGAAGAATAATATTCCTGTAGGTTAAAATACCAGGTGGCAGTTGCATAGTCAAGCCAGACATAAACATCTATGCAGGTTGGTGACTGCCCTCTTCCCATTTCTGCTGTTGCCAGAGAAAAACACCATAAATTATTTAGTTATGTAAGACACTTTAAAAGTATCACAATGTCATGCTTGTGCCCCTGAAAGTCCAAGCTCAGGCAACTGACTGAATATTCAAAATGATCATAGCTGTGTGAGGGGCAAGCACTTTTTGATGCAAGGACACAACTTCTGCCCAATCAAAACATGTATTCCTGGCTCACAATACGTGGGTAGAGCCAAAGCCCCTTTCTAGTGATGGTCACAATTTGTTTGGTGACAGAAGGCACAGGATTTTGGCACAAATCCTGTCTACTAATATTTGTAGATAGGGATTTACATCAAAATCCATGGGTGGTTGCATGAGAACGCACATGTATCACCAAAGGAATGCCCACTTAACGAAAAGTATTACAAAGCAGCTCACAGCCCTGGATTTTTACAATTTTACCTTCAAAGAATGCTCTGTTGAGAGCAGAGGGGCATATTTAAGAAAAGTGGCACCCCTAACACCACCATGTGTGCTCCATATTTAAAATTGGTGGTAGTTAGGGAACTAATGTCTGAATTTTTTAGGCTAGTCTAGTGCTTTGCAGGATTAGCATCAACATATCTGACGCTCATCCTGCAAAGCACCTAGAGGCCCATTTTAAGCATTGGAAGCCCCCCTTTTAATGCCTGCTCTGAGAAGGTGTTAAAAGTGCTGAAAAAAACTGACACAAGGAAATCTCTTATGTTTCCTTGCGCCATTTTTTTGTCCCCCCCGAATGGGGGAAAGCCTCTCTTGCATATATTATGCCTGGTGCAGGCATAATGTAGCACAAAGGGTTACAAAGTGGTGCATGCATTGTGCCACTGTAAATATGACACAGTGTTTTTTGCCTTTTAACGCCACATTTGCGTAAACAAATACGCTAATGTGGCGTTGGAATGGCACTAGGGGATCTTAAATATGTCCTATACTTTGACTTGAGTGTGAGTGTGCTTTGCTCAAAGTATTGACCCGATGTATATTTCTTATTATTTTGCCCAATAATGTGCATGTCCTTCTGCACGGATATTGAGCTTAATATGACTTTAGTCCAGCACACGCCCGCATTATAAATAATTCAAAACAACGTTTAACTTATTTAATTGTCTTTTGGAAGGATAGAGTTTATAACAGGGCATACTGGACTGTAAACGTTAGACACAAAAAATCTTAAGCAGGCACTCTACCCTCTGAAGGTTTTGTTACAACGCGTTTATTTTCATCAAAAACATTTGTCATTTGTCAGATATCCTTACCTTGAAATGAAGGGCTGCATGATCTAATAAAATAGCGTCAGTAATGTTCCCCGAGTGAAAATTTTATTATTAGCCCGTGAGTAACAATGGGAGGCCGGAAAATGACTTAGTCAAAGCAACACGCAGCCTTCAAGACTGATTTCCTATCTCACCCTATGCGAGGAATGACCAAGCCATACTTTGCTTTCCTCATGTACCTCTCTACATAGCAGTGGTTTGCATGATTTCTGGTCTGGAGCCCAAACATGGAAACCATTAAAATTTCGGTCCCAAAGAATATGCAGCTATTTACAAATATATTTTATATACATTTTTGTTCCATAATTGTGTGCCCTTTTTACATTTTGACACTTTGTCGTGAGACCGGCTACTAACTTATGTTTTAAAGTGTTATGTTTTACTTCGCTTTTGATTTCCCCAGGCTCCACGCAGCTGATTCAGTTTAAAGACGAGTGATAAATTGCTCGAGCTCACTTTTGTGGTTAGCGCCACAATAGTGAGGTTTCATTCAGAATGCGAGGCTGATGAATCATCATTTTAGTAAAAGTACATGGAGCACGACCAATTGCGTAGCAAGGATGCTGTGGACCCGCTGCAAGCAAGGAAAATGGACCCTTTGGCTGCTAATGGGGTAGTAAACTTCAGCAATTATCAAGGTTCAACGATAGCAACGATACCTGCTCCCTGAGCACGATTCCCAAAACCATTTGTGCTGGTAAGTTCGACTATATAGTTGGAGTTACAAATACAACTTTTTCGACATTGCAGTTGGAAATACTTATATTCATGGACAATAATACACCACAATTTCATAATAATGAGCATAGGTTTAACTTAATTAAACATAGCTAGTCGTTGCTCTGTATTGCTCCATGTGAAAATTAGGGTCTCATTTACAAGGCCCTAGTGGCTGCAACATCAGAGCGTCATTTGTTTTAAAGCTCCAGTGGCGCAGCCTGTATATACAAGGTCACACAAAGCCACCATGAGTGGGTTTTCATGGCTTTGTAAATATGGCCCCCTCTCATGCATAACTCTGCGTAAAAGAGGCATTTCATGGGTGTTGCTGTAGGTGTTCCCAGGCAACACCTATGGAACCTGACAGAATTCGACACATTCCCAGATTTACAAGGCTGGAAATGCGTCAGATTCCTATGCCACATCATGGGTGGCATTTAAGTGATGTAACAGGGAGAAATAATATTATTTCTCCCTGTTTTTTCCTCTTTTTATCATTAGTGGCTTGTGTTAGTGTGAGAAAGTAGCCTCTTTCTAGCCTTGCTACCCCCACTTTTGGCCTGTTTGTGAGTGTATGTCAGGGTGTTTTCACTGTCTCACTGGGATCCTGCTAGCCAGGGCCCAGTGCTCATAGTGAAAACCCTATGTTTTCAGTATGTTTGTTATGTGTCACTGGGACCCTGCTAGTCAGGACCCCAGTGCTCATAAGTTTGTGACCTATAAGTATGTGTTCCCTGTGGGATGCCTAACTGTCTCACTAAGGCTCTGCTAACCAGAACCTCAGTGGTTATGCTCTCTCTTTACAAATTATCACTAACAGGCTAGTGACCAATTTTACCAATTTACATTGGCATACTGGAACACCCTTATAATTCCCTAGTATATGGTACTGAGGTACCCAGGGTATTGGGGTTCCAGGAGATCCCTATGGGCTGCAGCATTTCTTTTGCCACCCATAGGGAGCTCTGACAATTCTTACACAGGCCTGCCACTGCAGCCTGAGTGAAATAACATCCACGTTATTTCACAGCCATTTTACACTGCACTTAAGTAACTTATAAGTCACCTATATGTCTAACCTTTACCTGGTAAAGGTTAGGTGCTAAGTTACTTAGTGTGTGGGCACCCTGGCACTAGCCAAGGTGCCCCCACATTGTTCAGGGCCAATTCCCCGGACTTTGTGAGTGCAGGGACACCATTACATGCGTGCTCTACATATAGGTCACTACCTATATGTAGCTTCACAATGGTAACTCCGAATATGGCCATGTAACATGTCTATGATCATGGAATTGCCCCCTCTATACCATCCTGGCATAGTTGGCACAATCCCATGATCCCACGGGTCTCTAGCACAGACCCTGGCACTGCCAAACTGCCTTTCCCGGGGTTTCACTGCAGCTGCTGCTGCTGCCAACCCCTCAGACAGGTTTCTGCCCTCCTGGGGTCCAGCCAGGCCTGGCCCAGTAAGGCAGAACAAAGGACTTCCTCAGAGAGAGGGTGTTACACCCTCTCCCTTTGGAAAATGGTGTTAGGGCTGGGGAGGAGTAGCCTCCCCCAGCCTCTGGAAATGCTTTCATGGGCACAGATGGTGCCCATTTCTGCATAAGCCAGTCTACACCGGTTCAGGGACCCCTCAGCCCTGCTCTGGCGCGAAACTGGACAAAGGAAAGGGGATTGACCACTCCCCTGACCTGCACCTCCCCTTGGAGGTGCCCAGAGCTCCTCCAGTGTGCTCCAGACCTCTGCCACCTTTGAAACAGAGGTGCTGCTGGCACACTGGACTGCTCTGAGTGGCCAGTGCCAGCAGGTGATGTCAGAGACTCCTTCTGATAGGCTCCTTCAGGTTTGCTAGCCTATCCTCTATCCTAAGTAGCCAAACCCTCTTTTCTGGCTATTTAGGGTCTCTGTCTTTGGGGATTCCTTAGATAACGAATGCAAGAGCTCATCCGAGTTCCTCTGCATCTCTCTCTTCACCTTCTGCCAAGGAATCGACTGCTGACCGCGCTGGAAGCCTGCAAAACTGCAACAAAGTAGCAAAGACGACTACTGCAACTCTGTAACGCTGATCCTGCCGCCTTCTCGACTGCTTTCCTGGTGGTGCATGCTGTGGGGGTAGTCTGCCACCTCTCTGCACTAGAAGCTCCGAAGAAATCTCCCGTGGGTCGACGGAATCGTCCCCTTGCAACCGCAGGCACCAAAGAACTGCATCACCGGTACCCTGGGTCTCCTCTCAGCACGACGAGCGAGGTCTCTTGAATCCAGCAACTCTGTCCAAGTGACTCCCACAGTCCAGTGACTCTTCAGTCCAAGTTTGGTGGAGGTAAGTCCTTGCCTCCCCACGCCAGACTGCATTGCTGGGAACCGCGACTTTTGCAGCTACTCTGGCCTCCGTGCACTTCCGGCAGAAATCCTTTGTGCACAGTCCAGCCTGGGTCCACGGCACTCTAACCTGCATTGCACGACCTCCTAAGTTGTCCTCCGGCGACGTGGGACTCCTTTGTGCGACTTCGGGTGAGCACCGTTTCACTCCACTTTGTAGTGCCTGTTCTGGCACTTCTGCGGGTGCTGCCTGCTTCTGAGAGGGCTCCTGGTCTTGCTCGACGCCCCGCTGTCCCTAGACGTAATTGGCGGCATCCTGGTCCCTCCTGGGCCACAGCAGCATCCAAAAACCCTAACCGCACGACTTGCAGCTAGCAAGGCTTGTTTGCGGTCTTTCTTCAGGAAAACACTTCTGCACGACTCTACACGGCGTGAGGGATCCGTCCTTTAAGGGGAAGTTCCTAGCCCTTGTCGTTCCTGCAGAACCTTCAGCTTCTACTGTCCAGTAGCATCTTCTTTGCATCCACAGCTGGCATTTCCTGGGCATCTGCCCATCTCCGACTTGCTTGTGACTTTTGGACTTGGTCCCCTTGTTCCACAGGTACCCTCATTTGGAAATCCATCGTTGTTGCATTGCTGATTTGTGTCTTTCCTGCAGAATTCCCCTATCACGACTTCTGTGCTCTTTGGGGAACTTTAGTGCACTTTGCACTCACTTTTCAGGGTCTTGGGGTGGGCTATTTTTCTAACCCTAACTGTTTTCTTACAGTCCCAGCTACCCTCTACAAGGTCACATAGGTTTGGGGTCCATTCGTGGTTCGCATTCCACTTTTGGAGTATATGGTTTGTGTTGCCCCTATCCCTATGTATCCCCATTGCATCCTATTGTAACTATACATTGTTTGCACTGTTTTCTAATACTATTACTGCATATTTTGGTATTGTGTACATATATCTTGTGTATATTTGCTATCCTCATACTGAGGGTACTCACTGAGATACTTTGGCATATTGTCATAAAAATAAAGTACCTTTATTTTTAGTATATCTGTGTATTGTGTTTTCTTATGATATTGTGCATATGATACTAGTGGTACTGTAGGAGCTTCACTTGTCTCCTAGTTCAGCCTATGCTGCTCTGCTAAGCTACCATTATCTATCAGCCTAAGCTGCTAGACACCCTATACACTAATAAGGGATAACTGGGCCTGGTGCAAGGTGTAAGTACCCCTAGGTACTCACTACAAGCCAGTCCAGCCTCCTACAGTTAGGCCTGAGTGGCAGGGAGTGGCAGGGAGTGGCAGGGGTGGTAAGGGATGGACGACACGAAAAAAACAGAGGACACAAAACAAACATAAAATAACTTACCTGCTGCCTGCTGCAGCAACAGTCTTCTGCCCCTCTCCACTGCAGGCACAGTCTCCTAGCCAGCTTTGCAGCCAATCTTGATGTTGCTCTCATGCTGCTGGCAGCATGAGAGCAGCATCAGGATTGGCCTGAGCGCCCCCAAATTGCACTCCCAGGCAGACTGGGAGCCTGTACCTGCTGTCTCTATCCCGGCAACACAGCTCAGGTTGGAGACAGCTCAGGGCACATGTGGATTTGGCCGTCCTTAGATGTCCAGCCAAACCCACATGTACACAGATAGCAGTGCCACCACTCCTCTTCATCCCCTCACCGCAATGACCCCGCCCTAAAGACTTGTGCCGGCCCAAGTTGAAAAATAAAATAGACAATATCCACTTCCAAACAATTAACATGCGGGGGCACTGACTGAATGTAAAAGTGCTCTCCAATTATTTTGACAGTCTTTCTACAGGTGGAGTCCTGTTCCCATACAATCAGCCAGAGAGTGTGACCAATGTCTTAGTTATAAACTCGGAGTACTTACAAGGGTCCTAAACTGCCAGGAATGCTCAATAAACACCTCAAATGTCCATACTTTCCAACATAGATGTATCAAGTAATATACCTTTCTTCTGCAGTATGGTTCCTGAATATTGACTTTAAAATATCGATTGACCATAATATTGTGCTCAAAATATCATGAGCGCACAACATTGTGGGACATAAACACAGAGGGGGAATAGGAGCACACTGCTTCACATTAAAGCATAGTTCTACCCTTTGCATTGTGGTAAATGCAGTCCAAAGGTTGCGCTTTCTTGAATATTAGCTGTAGTTTTTCACCAGAGCTGGTGCAGATAGAGCTGTACATCTATAAACACATTGTTGGAAAGTGAATTATTGGTACACTTAGCAACAGACCACTAACCTCCACTTAGGTCCAGTTGGGTCTCAATAAATTAAACCCAGCTCAACCCTTGGTAGCTTGGCAACGAGCGACAATGCTTAACTTAGGAGACAAGTGTGTAAAGCATTTAAAAATCACAAAACAGTAAATAAGTAAAACACAAAACACAATAAAAAACCAACACCAATTCATAAAAATAGATTAGATTTTTATCTTTAAAATGACACCAAAATGATTAAAATCAGATTAGGGGAACCGGAGATCCGAATTTTTAAAGACTTCATGTTTCCTAGCGCGTAGAAGCAATTAGCTCTCAAACGGTTAAAAAAAGTCACACTGGAAAGGGACAAAGTCCAGAGTTCAGGCCACCCCTGAGGTAACACTGTCACACTTACTTTCATTTGTGTTTCTTGATCCAGGAAAGTGGTTCACAGCACCAGCCAAGGGTTCAGATGCTCTGGTTTGCATTTTGGGGTCTGTGACTACAACTCCCAGAATGCACCTCTTCAAATTATGGAGTTGCTCCAAACGTCTCCATACTTCTGGATCTTCTTCCAGAGGTCCTTTTTGGGTCATTGAAGTGTCCACAGCTTGATCTAAGTTTCCAGAAGGTGTGAGTTTCTCCTTGGGAGTTGGGACTACAATTCCCAGTATGGACCTGGTCAGAATCCTCAAATGGCCACTGGATGCTGGTCAGCTGGGCTCTGCTTGCAGTACTTGATGCAGAGGACTTTGGGCAGCTCCTTTGTACCTGTAACAAACAGAGAGTCCCTTCTTGAAGCAGCAGAAGACAGGCAAAGTCCTTTTAGAGTGAAGCCCAAGTGAGCAGCTGGTACAGTCCTTCAGAGTGCAGTGTCCAGGTGCAGGTCAAGGGTCCACCAGGGCAGTCCTTCTTCTTTTTTGTCTAGTTCCTTGTAGGGTTCCTAGGTGTGGGTGCAGCTCTGCCATATTTATCCTTGCTCCCTGGGTGAAAATCAGGGGGGCCCTGGGTATCCAATCACAGGCAGACTCCTTACCCCTTTGATGACTACTTCCTGGGAAGTGTGGCAAAAATCAATCCCAGGGAGCAATATTCCTCAAAAATCCAACATGGCAGAAAGTGAGTTTTGGAGGTTAAATCTGACTGCGCCCTCCCACTGGTGTGGCTACAAATCCTAAACACACCCCTCTCCTGCCCTCTTCTAATCTAATCAAGAGGGCACCTAAATTGTCTGGGGTTGCAAGGTGTGAGGGAGGTGCTGAGCTGCTCCAAATGTCCTTCCCTGCCTTTGAAGACCAGTTTGTCCACCCTCCCCCCTTCCCCATCTGCTGAGGCAGATCTCTTCCCCAGGCAGATCCTTTGTGTTCAGCCAAGGCCATTTCACACCTCATCAAGGCAGCTTGGCCAGTCAGAGAAGGGCACTACAAAGCTGAAGTTGGCAACTTTCAGGTAGAGTTTTAAAACTCTTTACCTGAACTAGTTATATTAAATCCAACAATTGTAAGTTGTGGGATTTATTCTAACAATTAATTTGATACCAAACTCAAGGTATCTGACGCTTAAGGGGACTTTGCTAATTAAAATAAAGTCTCCCCATTTTAGTCTATGGAGGCCATTTACTAGAGCGAGGGAAAAACAATTTGGCTATTTTACCTCAACAGGGCTTATAAAACAATTTTTATAAGGTCCCTGCTTATAGTTACAAGGCACCCAACCCTAGGGGCACATAGGGCACACCTTAGGGGTGACTTATGTGTACAAATAAGGTAGTTTAAGACTTTGGAAATACTTTTAAATCCAAAGTCAAGTTTGCTTATAACAGTAGTTTAAAAACAGCCAGCAAGGCAGGCCAGCCCTTAAAATGACACTGGGCACCTCAACAGTGCACCTATGGGTGCACCATCTATGCTGGGGTCCCTAAACCTCCACACCCTACTATATACTAGGGACCTAAAGGTAGGTTGACATAGCCAATCATAATTAGCCTAATTTGCATACTCATATTACACAGAGCACAGGCCCTGAGACTGGTTAGCAGTACCCAGGGCACCATCAAAGCTGGGAAAACACCAGCAAAAAAGTGAAAAGTGGGGGCACAAAGTTAGGGGGCCTCTGCAATCAGCCCTGTTTTCTCACACACAATTTTCTGGATTTTATCCTTCATCAGTAGAGATCAAAAACAAATTTCATTAGGGGTGGCTGAGAATGTAGCCACAGTCCTCTCAGGTATCAGTACTTCTGGCTGGCACACATGTGTATCTCCAAAAGCTCGTCAGCTTGTTGGCACAAGGAAGCCTTTCTAAGCAGAAGGGGGATGAAAGCACACTGCCTCACATTACAGCACAGTTCGGCCCTTTGCATTGTGGAAAATGCAGTGCAAAGTTTGCGCTTACTTAAATATTAGCTGTAGTTTTACACTAGAGTTGGTGCAGATAGTGCTGTAAGTCTCTAGGCACAATATACAATGTACATTGAATTGTTCCACATGATGTGAAACATCGCTGAGAATTTTAGTTGTGCTCTGTCTTTCAGCTTATTGAGTTCCTCCAGTCTCCTTCCCAGCTCCCACTGATGTTGTTCTGTGGCTTTACATACATCTGACATTCTGATAAAGGTATACCTATTACTAGTGAAAGGACCATTAATTTAGTGCACTTCCTAAGATGAGTTCTTTCATCGTGTATGAGAAGAAATTGACCAGGATCTTTCTGGGTTTCTGCTGGTTCAGATTCCTCCTCAATGGGCCCCTGTGGACTCGCGGTACCTCCAGCTCCAGATTCACTTCGGCTGCACCCTTGAAAGCCATGTCCTTAAGGAGTGATATAATGCAACCCTTTAAATCCTCCTTCTCCTCTGCATCTGGGATATTGATAATTCAAATATTATTTCTGTGGGAATTGTTCTCAACCCATTCCAGGTCATTACTCATCTGTTGGTTTTGTTTTGTCAGAAAATCAATGGCTGAAACATTTTTCGAGAGAGTGGATTTACCCTGGGTGACCGCTTCTTCCAGCACTCTGATACGTTCAGCAGCCTCAACCAATTTCTGGCTCAAGGACTCACATAAGTCCTGAATAGCCAACTGGTTGGTCTCCAAGATTGCAATACTGACCCCTCAGGATCCCTGGTAACCTCTATATCACTAGCTGGCATACGATCAGGGCTCCATGGCCGCTCACCCACCTGGCCGAGCTTCTCACACTTGATGAGAACAGCCAAAGCCTCAAACTATTACTAAGGGGTATCTGAGGCCCACTCAGAGGGGAGCCTTCATTATCCAGATTGCTTTGTGCACTAAGGACTGAGGTTGAAAGTGTTCTGTGCAAGACACTCATTTGAATTCCAGGTGTTCCGATGAGGTGATGACAATTCCCCGATCTCTGTGGGGACTAATGTGACTGCAAAGAGTACATTGCCCTCTAGCAAGTCCTCAATGGAAGGAGAAAAAGAAAATACCAGACATTAGTCAAGTATTGGGAGATCTGGTACAGGGACCCTCTCGGAGAGGAGATCTCAATTCTCTCTGAGAGCATTAGCTTTCCTGCTGCAGTTCAGGAACACTCAAACTAGCAACAGCTTTTTTCTTTTGAGGTTTAACTGTGCAGTCTTGTGCAATGTGACAGGATTTACCACAATATAGGAACAGATTGGACTTAAGGTGCCGTTTCTTCTCTTCAATTGATAAAGGACCTCTACCTCCCCCAATTAGCATGGGTTCTGGTTCCTGTGCTTTTTCTTCAATTTCTTTTTAATCCGTTTTTAAAACAACCACCCTGGGTTCACTCTGAGGATGTTCAGATTTCCTTTTTCCTAACTGATGATTTAGTCTCACTACTAAATTAATAAATTCAGCACAATCTTCTGGTAATTCAACGATATGAGATAAACTATCTTTTAAATCATCCCTCAAGCCTCAGTAAAAAAGTGAGGTACGTTTTTCTCCAGGCCATCTAGTCTCAGTAATTAATCGGTTGAAAGTAATAATGTAAGTGAGGAGGTCCTTGGACCCTTGTTGTAAATTTAATAATTTGTTATCACAAGACTGGATAAAAACATGTTTTGCAAACAGTCTTTTTAGGGCTGCCTTAAAGGTGGCAAAATTATACAGGAATGGATCGTTGTTTTGTGTGGCAACACCACCAAGATAGGAATCTACAAAAGCTATCTCATCAGATGTAAATATGTGAGGTTTACACAAAAATGCAACTGGCATTGGCTCATGTAAGCAGCAAAGCAAGAACTATCCACAGTGAAATTGTCAGGCTTGGCCAACGGCACAGATGTCGGAGTGGTCAATGGTACATGTAAATTCTGGTCAGAGGGGTTAGCAGGAGTGGAAGTGGAGTGTTGAGTACCAAATTTTGGGGGATTAATAGTGGGCCTTGGACCTGAGGGATTCCTCCATTGCGTGAAGGATGTGGAACGTGTTAGGGTCTCCCAGAGCTCTTGATTCTCAGTTCGTTATTTCAGGACTTATTCCCATAAATGTTGTACTACAACTGCCAACTGCTCAGTAGGAGTTAAATGATCTGAATCAGTTACAGACTTGTGTCCCATGATGACTATGCCCCACTGGAACTTTAATGTTGTGGCTTGGCTTTCTCTTCTGTGCAAGTCACTCACCTGAATTCCTTCTGTTTGCGAGGGGGCAATGACAATTCTGCAATCGCGTTGAGGAGTAGCGTGACCGTGATGAAGAGTAAATTGCCCTCTCGCAAGTTCTCAAGGGGAAGGGAGATTCGGGAAGAGGAAAAGAGAAAATATCAGCTTCTGCTTCATGGACTGCAGAATAGGACTGCTGGACCCTGGACTGCATGTCGTGTTTAGCGTCAGGAATTCGGATTTCTCAAAATACTGGGTTTTTGGGATTCTGGGCTGCAAAAGAATTACTTCATTAATACATTGAACTTGCATAAAAACTATTGTACATAGCACAATGTACGTTATTGTTGACACATTGTGAATACATTTATATAAGGCTAAACAAGTCTCTTCCTTTTTTTACAATACTTTCAGAGTCTCTAAAGCAATGTCCAAACTCAAATATAATCAACTTGACTAAAGGGCTTCTTTGTGTTCAGATATAATCTCGCGTCAGTAATATTATTGATAAATTTAGTCTATTTCCAATCTCCTAATTCTCAGGGTTGTACTTGTTACAGGAAATAAATCTTTCTCTAATGTCTGTTTAGTGGCATCTTGAATTCCCACTCAAATGATAAATCACGCTAGTTCTTATTGTCCTAAATTATTTAAAAGAAAGAGCTCTGTTTTGTTTCATTCAAGCGATTAATCTTTCTTTACCTTGAAATGAAGTTACTTGCTTGAAAATTTCGGTAGAACCCAAACTGGGTTTTTTCACCTATCTTATTTTCCCTCTATTACAGGAAATACAGAGAGTCAGCAGAAGATGGAAGAGGAGAGCCGGGATGCCACAGGAAGCCGACCGAAGGGCCAGGGTTGCCAGAATTCAACTGAAGGCTGTCAGGAGGACGAGTAATGCTGGAACTTGACTGGAACTAGTCGGAGAACGAGGAACACTGGAAGTTGACTGGAGGCAGGGTAGAGAACAAGGAACTTGACTTGCACTGGAACTCGACTGAAGGCATGCTGGAGGCCAAGAAACTTGACTTGACTGGAAACAGGTGAGCAGAGTAATAGGTGCGAAGCCAAGCAAGGCCTCTGACTAACAAGAATCCTTAAAAAATCAAATATTCACATGTGCCTTTTGGCAGTTGATTGCTTGTTTAGGAAATGAACAATTATCCTCCTGATTGTGGCACATGCATAATACATATCACATTGTAAAGACCACATGTTTAGGCAGTTACAGTTGGCACACGTTTAGCAGGTGGGATAAAATGGGCATAACCAACAAGCATTGGTTATGAGACATTTAACAAGCATTGGTTATTGCAAACTTGATATTCAAGGATGTAATGAATATACCCAAATAAGCCTGAGTGTTGCAAGCAACAGCATCTTAGTATAATCGAGCTCTTGGATGTTCTAGTGTACCCACAACAGTAAGGTCTTGCTTCCTAATATGGAACTTTAATGTGTTCAGGTCCAGGAGGAGGAAGAATGTGGAGATCCTCTTCCTGTCACGGTTTCAGAATCCACAAGCGAGCAGGTGAGACACCATACTCTATTTCACTTTCTCAATACAACTGAATCTTTGGTTTTAGTGGGGAGTGCAGTAGTCAGATTCATTCAACATAAATCAAAAACATAAAACCCATAAACAATTTTAAATATCATGAACAATTTAAACATTAAATCAAACACCAAACTGAATAAAAGTTTTAAAGCTTTATTACAATCCCAAAATCAATATAACATATTTGGTGACGCAAAACTGTTATAAACATACTCGAAAACCATAGGCTGACTGAACCGTCTAAAAGGATTTAGCCTACTAAACATCAATATTGTTAAACACTCCAAAAGAATGACATAAATTAGCAAAACCACAATACGTATATTAATATCAGATTTCAAAGCAGAGTATGGTAACATCAGTAAATTGTCAAAATTCAGTTATTAACATTCAGGGCTGTGCGTTCCTATCACTAACACGAATTTGGACTTGCTTGTGTGGGAATGGGCTAAAACATGCGGGCAAAGGTAAGAAGAAAATGACAAAAACAATTAGGAAAAATCATCTAACTAGAGCAACTCATTATATAAAAATATGCTGGTGTTTGTAACTAAGCTGAAAAGGAACAAGCAATCACATTTAGTTATACCTCTCCTCATGGGACAGCAGACAGGAAAGTTTCATCAGACAGAACGTTCACTTTCTCCTGGCATCTCCTGGCAGACAGCAGCATCAGGACGGTGCAGAACACGGGCTGCACATCGGACAGGTCAGCAGTTCAGAATTGGTTGGGCATATCAATACTGAACAGCATAAGCAAATGGGGCTGTTAAGACTAGAAGAAACTCATCAGAAGTCTTGGAGGAGGATGGGAGGTGACAGCAGCAGACTCAAGGCAGGAGTCGTCTCACTCTCGCAGAGTTCTAGACTGACTGACTGACTAGACAACCTAAACAAACTAACTCTCTCAGTATAATAGATGGACTGACTCAAACTTCCAAAGTCTCTCACTAATTAGAAATAACCATTGGCTTCTTGATTGGTCCTCCAGGTGGGCTCTTCTTAGGCACAAGATTCAGCATCCAATGGCTACCAGTGACACCATCAAGTCTGCAACTATTCTAGATTTTCTCAGAAAAACACGTTGTCATTTCAATAATTTCATATAGTTCCGACAAAATGTTACATTTTCTAGTTGATTGCTACGTCAGAATCATTTCTCACGATGCACAGGATGGGCTAAACATTTTGCTCAGGGAAATTATGAGTTTCCTGTCTTGTTCAACACCTAGAACAAATATTGTTAGTTATCATTGAAACATGTTCCTGACCTTCAATATAATGGGAGTTTCAACATCACGTTAACAACTTAGGGAAAATATTCAGGTCAGAGGGAACAGAATTAAGCAAATCATTTTCCTCTAATTCTGCAAGAATGTAACTTCAGGTCTAGTTAAGCGAATAAAGCCTACATACACATTAATATAATTAATACGTTTATAAAACCTATTGCGCACCTTACAATTTGAATCAAATATACAAAGCAAATTATTTTATTGCAAAAATCATTAGCGGCATATTATAAACAGTTTAAACCTGCATTTATTTTTCTGCACACATGTAACTCACACTAATAAACTCTATTTAAATTAGTATAAATACAATTAATTTATGTTCATTTAATACTTTAATTATAATACTCATCTAATAAAACATTCTTAGCGTTAATTTGTATCAGTAGCTTACTCAAATATGAGTGCAGAATATCTTCATGTTAAAGAGTGATGTCAAAATATGAGTGGCGGTCACATTGTCCACCATCATTTAAACATGCACTTTTTACATTTCCATATTAATTTCTCTGTTAGGGTTTTTGAATGAAGATTAATTAATCAGCGTATGTTAACTTCTATGCCACTAATATATACAATTTTATCTCTCTCACAATTATTGTATGGAAAGGGGATGTAGATCTGGTAGGTGTCATAACTGACTGCTCTTGCGGATGGGTAGTAGGACAAATTAAGTGCCACAATTGTTTTCTGTGTGCTGGTTTTTATGGCCCAAGCTCAGATGATCCCTCTCACCTTTCTACCCTGGACTGGAAACTTTTAGAGATGCCCCTGCCAATAACCCCGGGAAGAGATTTTAATATACTATTGGATATAAATCTGCGCAGATCTACCAGAAGGAAAAGTATAAATACCATTAGGATCAGGCAGGCCCTGGAAAGTATGTTGCTGGATATGGGCCTGATGGAGGTGTGGCGACATAGTAGGGGATAGCAGAGGGGGTACACGTAACACAGTAAGAAGTGTGGTCATTTTTCTAGGCTAGATTATTTTTTTGTAGACAATGCTGTGGTGGAAGGAAATAGGGAGAACAAACATCTAATGGGGCACCTTTCTGATCATACAACTGTGACAGTGCTGATGGAACTTCCCATTCAACAAGGGAATTCCAGATGGACTGCAAACCGGGTACTCCTCTTGGATACAGACATCGTGCAGACTTTAAAAAAGATCAGTTAGGCCTTCTTTATGGGTAATACTGAGTCTGCCCCCATAGCTATAGTGTGGGACACTTATAAAGCTTTTATTTGGGGGGTCCTTCTCAGCCAGGCTGCTTATAAAAACAAGAAGGCTAGAGAGGAGGTGGATTCCCTCGATCGAAAAATAGGCCAGTTGAAGGCGCATCTGCGAGTACAGACCTCCAGGGTAGATCAGGGGCAAATCCTCACAAGATTGGAGAAGGCACAGAGAAGATATAAAATTGAGCTCAAAGGTAAGTGTTGGGAAAAATGGCTGGGGAACTCTGCTAGGCTTTTCGATTATGGACAGAGAATTGAGGCATTGCTGGCCTGGAAAATGAGTGGAGAGAGAGAGGAATACTGTTAAAGAAGTGGTTGTCAGCTCCTGGGGAGAAGTTACTGAGAGAGCGGATGAGATGGAGGATCATTTACTCGCTTTATAAAGAGGAGTTTAAGCCAGATCAAGAGAAGCTTAGGAGTTGGGTGAGAGATAGGGGACTGTTGGGGCTCATGGACCAGGGGCAGAATGTCTTTCCCACTAGCAGCACTGAAAAGGAAACCAACAAACATCTGAAATGTGCAAAAAAAGAGAGGGGGAGGGAAGATTCCGCTTTGCACTGCAGCCCCAATGCCATCCATACCGGCACACCTGACTTCATCAGCCTGGAGTTTGATCTGCAACGCGTGTGACCTCAAGGGCCCGACGACTCCACCGACTCCAGAACTGACATCTCGACGTCAGAGACACGGCTCTCCGGAGCTCCCAGTGAGGATCGCGACGCCCTGCAAATCCAAGGTACTGTTTGCGGGTCTTCCCGATAACGTAGCTGGCCTGCAATGCCGTGAGCGGCCTGAACTGTTGGTTTTGCTCATCACAACACAGTGATAGCCCAAGTTGGAGCTTTGGACTTCAAGGAACTGCATTTTTGAGTAAATCTTGCAGAATTCATATTTTTATTACTGTATGTTGGATTTTTATCGTATTTGGTCTTGTTTCATATCGATAAAGATTGGCTATTTTTCTAAAACTGGTTTGGTGTCCTTTTGTAGTGTTTTCATTTATTACTGTGTGTGATGTGCAAATGCTTTACACATTGCTTCTGAGATAATCCTGACTGCACGTGCCAAGCTACCAAGGGGGTAAGCAGGGGTTATCTGAGGGGGTATCTCCCTTATCCTGACTAGAGTGAGGGTTCCTACTTGGACAGGGTGCAAACCGACTGCCAACTAGAGAACAAATTTCTAACATTGGTTGTCAGCGGTGAGGATAGGACTTGCATTTGCACTTGACCTACAGAGATTGGTGTACACTACTACCATATCGCAGACCACTACGTGCCACATACTGTGTTTTCCTTTTTGTTCTCTGGTGTCCTCCTAGAGATGTTGTGATATTTTTGGACTCTGGTTTTTGGTTGCAAGGCCTTTCCAGAATGGAAGTCAACTTCTGGCACCTGGAGTACTACACGTTGAGGGAGCTAAAGGTTTTCTGCAAGGAAAGGGGGCTGGCTGTGAAGAGAAGGTCCCCAAGGTGGGTCTTTGACACAGTCCTGTTTCAGTATGAGATGAAACGCTGGGAAGCAGCCATACCAGATTGTTCTGAGGAGGAGGACTACTTTGATGAGGAATGGGAACCAGAGAGACAGGAATGGCTCCTAGCTCAGGAGCAGTGGATGAGAGAGCTGGATGAACAGCTCGAGAGAGCTGAGGCTAAGAGAAAAAGAAATGTTGGCAGCTCAAGAGCTGAGCTTTGAAGAGCTGAGGCTGTAAGTCATGAGGGCAGAGTCCAGTTCAGATTGTGGCAGCAAAAATCTTGTATCCAGTGCAGATGAAGAAGTGCACATGCCCAGAGACTTGGTGCCCTACTTGAAGGAGGGGGTTAACACACACCAGGAGGTTCAGGAGCATGAGGTAGCTCCAGTGATGCACAGGGTCCCTGAGGTGGATTGGGGAACTGGTATGGGGAGTCATATTCCTAGTGATGGGAGGGACACTCTACTGGCTCTAGGTGAGAGTGACAGGGAGAGGGGTTCCCCCCTGGTAGAAGTCCTGGTTATGGAGTGTGGAGACATCCCAGAATAGTGTCAGGGACAGTCAGGTATTGTCTCATCAGTCTCAGGAGGGTGATGTGGGGTACTTTTTCAAGGCTGAGTCACTGGATGGTTGGGTGAAAGGTAGTTTGATTAATTCATGTGAGGGACTGAGTGATGCAGTTGCTGGAGAGCATATGTCTAGTCCTTATTTTCTAGAGCTATGCCGACACCAGGTGGAGTGTGAGTTCTCTGGCCCCAGGGAACTTACACTGGAGGCAGACCTCTGGGTGAGTACCAGAGAGTATGAAGAGGCATTTAGGGGTGCTCCTGATGGGAGTGGTCTAGGTATTTCCCAACCAGGTGAGGTGGGAAAGGATTGTAGTGTCCCAGGTAGGTCCCAGTGTAGTGGGATGAGTGAGGGATCCCATGTCCAGTCTCCAAGGAGAGGGAATGGGGTTGGGCTGAGGCCCAGGGTGCCCGAGATCCAGTCCCAGGTCCTGGAGGGTCCCATGAGGGAACGCCAGGAGGGGAGCCTAGCCTGTGCTGTAGGGCCATCTGCTGAGGGAGACTCCACAGTGTCAGGAGAATTTGGGGAGGGGAGGCTGTAGCCAGCATCCCAACAGTTCTGGTGTCTGGCAGTACCACTCCTAGTGAGAGGGTGCAGAAGTCCAGACAGAGGGTTGCGGTCCCCAGTGGAGAACCTGGAGGGTCAGGGGTTAGGTTAGCTCTAAGGTCAGAGCACCCCAGGAATGACCTTGGTGAGACCATTTCTGGGTTGGAGGTATCCAGACTCTGCCAGATGGGCAAAGGTCAGGAGACCTGCGCCAATCAGACTCTTGTGTGGCCCTTGGGGAAGGTTTTTCCCTTGTGGGGGGTAGGTGTGCCCCCTAGGAAGTCCTGGTGCGCCATGCAATGGTTCAACCGCAGGGTGGTGACTCTGGGTTGGATGATCAGGTTCAGGGGGTAAACTCTGACCTGATGGGGAGTAGGTTTATTCCTTAGGAAGTCCAGGGTTGCCAGGCAGTAGTCCATTCTGAGGGTACAGACCCTAGACTGGAGGATCAGGTGCAGGGGGTAAACCCTGATCTGAAGGGGGGGCTGTTTGCCCAGTCACCTCCCCTGGTGTGACTTCTAGGGGTACTCTCTATAGTGGGGGGTGCAGAACCCTGGGAGTAGGGGCAGGGGAGAGAGACTCACCCCTGACCGCACTTCAATCTAAGGGTACAGACCCTGGATTGAAAGGCCAGGTTCAGGGTGTCCGCCCTGACCTGGAGGGAGGGGCTACTGCTAACAGTGCTCCTACTGTGTTGTCTTCTGGGGAGACCACTCCCAGTTGGGGGGTGCAGGACCCCAGAAGAGGGGGCAGGGGGAGGGAAGCCTCGCCCCTGGCCCTGGTCCAACCTGAAGGTACAGACCCCAGGCTGGAAGAGCAGTTGCAGGTTAACATCCCGGGAAACGTCCTCTACGTCGACTCTGAAACAACGAAGTCCTGGTTAACGAAAGCGGAACAGCGCTTTCCTTAACCACAACTTCGTTGTTTTGTGCCTTAACCACGCATGTCCTGAAGAACGAACATGCGTGGTTAAGGCACAAACAAGGGAGTCGGCTGAGGAGGACGGCGCGGATGACGAGGCGACGACTCAGGTAAGTGGGGGGGCTGGGGGTTTTAGGTTTTGGGGCGGAGTGGGGGGTCGGAGGGTTTTAGGTTTTGGGGCGTGGTGGGGAAGCGGGGGGTTTTAGGTTTTGGGGCGGGGTGGGGGGGTCGGGGGTTTTAGGTTTTGAGGCGGTGGTGGGGGGGTCGGGCGGTTTTAGGTTTTGGGGCAGGGGTGGGGGGGGGTCGGTGGATTTTAGGTTTTGGGGCGGGGTGGGGGGGTTGGGAGGTTTTAGGTTTTGGGGCAGGGTGGGGGGTCGGAGGGTTTTAGGTTTTTGGCAGGGGTGGGGGGCGGGGGATTTTAGGTTTTGAGGTGGGAGGTCGGGGTTTAGGTTTTGGGGCAGGGTGGGGGCTTGGGGGGGTTTTGAGGCAGGTGGAGGGTTAGGGGGTTCTAGGTTTTGGGGCGGGGTGGGGGTCGGAGGGTTTTAGGTTTTGGGGCGGGGTGGGGGGTTTTAGGTTTTAGGGTGGGGGTGGGGGGTCAGTGGGTTTTAGGTTTTGAGGAAGGATGGGGGTCGGGGTTTTAGGTTTTGGGGCGGGGTGGGGGGTCGGAGGATTTTAGGTTTTGAGGCAGGATGGGGGGTGCAGGGGTTTTTAAGTTTTGGGGCGGGGCGAGGGGTCGGGGGTTTTAGGTTTTTGGGCGGGGTTGGGGGGTCGGGTTGACACATGCAGGATCAATGGATGACTATTACTAATGCCTTTACCAGGAATGCCTTTACAACAAAACATCGTTGTTAAGGCATTCGTGGTAAAGGCATTAGTGGTAACAACAAGGTCATTGTTCCGACCTCGTTGTTCAGGCACTCATTGTTCCGACAGACGGCGTTCCTACATACAACCTAACATCCCTGCACTGGTGGGAGAATTGTGCAGGACTGCTTCCACAAGCACCCTGCCAATTCTGGACTCTGGGGGTGCCGCTCCTAGGGGGGGGTAGAGAGCCCCAGAGGGGATGACCAGGTTCATGCTGTCATCCCTGACCTGGTGGAAGGGAGAGTGGTAACAGGGTGCCAGGCACCTGGGGCTACCGGCCCCCACTCTCCACAGTCACAGTGGTTGGAGAGCCTTGAGAGGCCTGGGGCCTGGCTCACATCCAGCTGTCAGTGGCCACTGTGGCTTGCGGTCCTGGTGGATAGAGTTTCCCCTGGGGGGGGACAAGAGTCACACCCCGGGGGTGGAGTGAGCAACACCACTGTGTTGGCCCTGGTGATGCTATCTGGCCCCTGGGATATATCTGTGAGCAAAGTAAGCTTAGGTGCTGCACAGATGGCATCTGCAGATGAGGAGAAAGATTCCCCATGGGTTAGTTTAGTGGGACCTGAGAGTATGGACAGAGGGATCCAACTGGAGTCAGGAAGGCATAGATCTGGAACATACCCCTTCTGTTGTGGACCTGGTTCTCTGTTCTATTGCATCAATCAGGGAAGTACATCAAGGTATTTATTGTTTTCCCCTGGCTTTAGGCTGGTGGGCGGTTGTGTTGGAAATGGTCCTTTTTGCAGGGTCATCCTCAGTCTTTTTACCTCCTTCCTCCTATTTTTTCTGACCTGTTTTTGTTGGCTTTAGGACTCTGGGCACTTTACCACTGCTAACCAGTGCTAAAGTGCATATGCTCTCTGTGTAAAGTGTACTGTTGATTGGTTTATCCATGATTGGCATATTTGATTTACTGGCAAGTCCTTAGTAAAGTGCACTAGAGGTGCCCAGGGCCTATAAATCAAATGCTATTAGTGGGCCTGCAGCAGTGGTTGTGTCACCCACATTAGTAGCCCTGTAAACATGGGTCAGACCTGCCACTTCAGTGGCTGTGTGTGCAGTTTTAAGCTGCCAATTCGACTTGGCAAGTGTACCCACTTGCCAGGCCTCAACCTTCCCATTCACTACATGTAAGGCACCCCTAAGTTAGGCATTAGGTAGCCCCATAGGCAGGGTACAGTGTACGTTTAAGGATGGACATATACTATTGTGTTTTATATGTCCTAACAGTGAAATACTGCCACATTTGGTTTTCACTATGCAAGGCCTATCCCTCTCATGGGTTAACATGGGGGCTGCCTTTAAATATCCTTAAAGCGCAGATTTTCTTTGAGAGCAGATACAAATTTGGAGTTTAGGGTCTCTGAGCTCGCAATTTAAAAATACATCTTTTAGTGAAGTTGGTTTTTAGATTGTTAGTTTGAAGATGCCACTTTTAGAAAGAAGGCATTTTCTTGCTTAATCCATTCTGTGACTCTGCCTGTTTGTGGTCAATTTGACAGTTGGTCTGTTCACACCTCTCCTCTAGACAGTGACACAAAGGGAGCTGGGGTGTAGCCTGAATATCTTGATTAGCCATCTGTGCTGGAAGGGAGGGGAGGAGTGGTCACTCGCACCTGAAAGGACTGTGCCTGCCTTTACACAATGCCACCTCCGAAACCGTGGTGAGTGTCTGCGGCCTGGCCTGGACAAGGAAGGATCTTGCAAACACTTGAGACTTTGCTTTGGCAGAACTGGGTATAAGAAGAAGACCCAAATCCCTAGACTTTTAAAATCTTTCTGGAATCAAGAGGAACCTCTGTAAGGAGAAGAGCTGAAGGAGGAGTACTGTCCCTTTGCTGTGCTGCTTTGCTGGACTGGCCTGCAGTTGCTGCTTCTGCCTGAAAAGAGTGCAAAGGGTGAACTTTGCTGTATGTCCTGCTTGAGAAAATTCTCCAACGGCTTGGAGTAGAGCTTGCCTCCTGTTGGAAGTCTCAGGGACACCAAAGACTTCAGTTTCCTCGACCTGCAGCACTGGGAACTGTGTGTTTTGTGCTGTTCAAGAGGAGAAACCACTGCGACGCTGCCAACGACGCCGCTGGCCTGCACCATGACCTGCCGGCGCCACATGGAGTTGCATTGCCCCACTTCGCACCACGGCCCTGGTCTCCCCGACGACGTCATTGGACTACTTCACCGAGCCGCTGCTTGCACCGTGACTTGTGGGCCCCGCACTCCGGCATCGCCAGCTCACACCGCAGCCTTGGCATCCCCGACGCCGCCGCTCCTGCTGACACCGATGCCGCTACCTGCACCATGACCTGTGGACACCGCTCGTAAGGTACATGAAGCACCGTTCCGTCTGCACCGCAGCCTCCGTTGACCGGGGCGAGCACAATCGACTCCTGTGTCGTCACCAGGCATTCTGCCTGCACCGTGGCCTGTGGACACCGCTCGTGAGGGTCACGAAGTACCGTCCCGTCCCGCACCACTTGCTTGGGCCTACCAACGACAGCGCTTCAGCAACCACGACCTCACTGCCTGCACCATGACCTGTGGATACTGCACGTTGCACCGCCCAGATTCACACCGCAGCCCTGGTCTCACTGAGGCCGCTGGATGCCGTCACCAAGCCGCTGCCTGCATCATGACCTGTGGGCACCGCATATCGCATCGTCCCGCTTCGCACCGCAGCCCCAACGCCATCCACGCTGGCGCACCTGACTTCATCAGCCTGGAGTTCGATATTCAACGCGTGGCGACCTCAAGGGCCCGACAACTCCGGAACTGAAACCGCGACGTCAGCTACACCGCTCTCTCTGGAGCTCACCGCAAGGATCACGGCCCCCTGCAAATCCAAGGTACTGTTTGCGGGTCTTCCTGACACCGTAGCTGGCCCGCAACGCCGTGGCCGGCCTGAACTGTTGGTTTTGCTGATCACAACACAGTGATGGCCTCAGGCGGAGCTATTGACTTCAAGGAACTGCATTTTTGAGTAAATCTTGCAGAATTCATATTTTTATTACTGTATTTTGGACTTTTATTGTATTTGGTCTTGTTTTATATAGATAAATATTGGCTATTTTTCTAAAACTGGTGTGGTGTCCTTTTGTAGTGTTTTCATTTATTACTGTGTGTTATGTGCAAATGCCTTTACACATTGCTTCTGAGATAAGCCTGACTGCTCGTGCCAAGCTACCAATGGGTGAGCGGGATTATCTGCGTGGGTATCTCCCTTATCCTGACTGGAGTGAGGGTTCCTACTTGGAAAGGGTGCAAACCGAATGCCAACTAGATACCCCATTTCTAACACATTCGTATCACAGAGGTTCAGCACTAAGATCACTTTATACTCTGACAATCTGGTTGTTTATACGGCAAATGCAGATGCAACAATTTCTAGAGCAGAGGAATTAGCAGAGGAGTTCAGGTCCTTCTCCGGATATTCCATCAATAAAGGTAAATCAGATATTATGTGTTGGAACTTTCCTGGGCAGCAATGAGGCACAAAGCCAGAATTTAGATATTTGGGCATATCCATCCTTCAATGCCTAGAGGCAATCCTGTTGATTAGTCACTTATTAGATGGGAAAATCTCCTGTTAACCAGATCTCTTTACTGTGCAGGGCCTGGCGCCTTGGGAGATATTGTTCAGCAAGAACATGGAACGCCTCTCAAGGTTCAAATATGTGCAGATCCTCTCATAGTATATGGGTGGAAAGCAAGAAATTGGAGGATTCTGGGAGTAGTTTACAGGACACACTGGCCCTCATTACGAGCCTGGCGGTCTGTGACCGCCAGGCTCGCGGTTGGCGGGAGCACCGCCGACAGCCTGGCGGTGCCCCTTAGGGCATTCTGACCGCGGCGCTTTGGCCGCGGTCAGTGCAGGAAAACCGGCGGTCTCCCGCCGGTTTTCCGCTGCCCGTCAGAATCCTCCAAGGCGGCGCAGCATGCTGCGCCGCCTTGGGGATTCTGACACCCCCTACCGCCATCCTGTTCCTGGCGGTTCGCCCGCCAGGAACAGGATGGCGGTAGGGGGTGTCGCGGGGCCCCTGGGGGCCCCTGCAGTGCCAACGGCATGGGCACTGCCAACGGCATGGGCACTGCAGGGGCCCCCGTAAGAGGGCCCCGCTTGTATTTCACTGTCTGCATAGCAGACAGTGAAATACGCGACGGGTGCAGTAGCACCCGTCGCACCTTCCCACTCCGCCGGCTCGATTCCGAGCCGGCGTCCTCGTGGGAAGGTTGTTTCCCGCTGGGCTGGCGGGCGGCCTTAAGGCGGCCGCCCGCCTGCCCAGCGGGAAACTCAGAATGCCGGCCGCGGTCTTCAGACCGCGGTGCGGTATTCCTGCGGCGCAACTTTGGCGGGCGGCCTCCGCCGCCCGTCAAAGTTGTAATGAGGGCCACTGTCTGTAAAGAAGGAGGTCTCCATGTGATATTGGATGGTGCTATTGTGACCAATCCCATTCTAGTCTTATTTGGGACAGACATTGCAACAGACTTTGTTAGACGTAGCACAATGGTCCCTCCTGTTTTATCTTTTGCTTCTTACTAAAAGGGAAATTTGCAATAATTGCTTCAGTCCCAAAGCCCCCTCTAAGAATATGTGGATACGGGCTGTTCGCTGGACTTGTAAAGATACTCTTGATGCTGAAAGAGGAAATGCCACTATTTGGACTATTTTTTGAGAAGGTAAGGAAAGATCGACACCTAATACCAAGTTGTCATATGAATATACCTGGGTGCCAGAATGTTACAGGGCTTTGGGGCTCAGCTTATTAGCTGTGGCTATCACTGGCACTTAGACTGTGGTTGGTCTGAAATGGACCAGTGCTAGAAGCAATGACATTCTTAGTGATACGAGGCCAAAATCATGCCAAACCTAAACATCCTTGTAAGTTAATGGCTGCCCCCTTCCCATGTCTGCTGCTGCCGGAGAAAAACACCATAAATTATCTAGTTCTCTAAGGCACTTCAAAAAGCATTGCAATGTTGTGTATGCCCCTGAAGGTTCAAGCTCTGCCAACCGCATAAATAAAATGTCCACAGCTGTGTGGAGGGCAAACACATTTTGGTGCAAGGACACAACATCTGCCCAATCAAAACATACATATCTGGCTCCCAATCTTTGGGCGGAGCCAAATCCCCTCTCTAGTGATGGTCACAAATTTTCTGGTGACAAGAGCCTTAGGACTGGGGCACAAATCCTTTCTACAAATGCTTGTAGATAGGGATTTACAACCAAAACCCATGGGTGGTTGCTTGGGAACGTCCATGTATCACCAGTGGAATGCCCCCATGTGGGTAAATAATACAAAGCAGCGCCCACATAGATTTGTGTTACTTTGAGAAACTATCAAACTCTAATCCCGATTTGGGTTGGATAATTAAACCCAATATAACACTTTGTACCGGCTTATGTTAGAGAAGTAACCCAAAGCGGACGCAAAGCGTTAGTAAATCTGGGCCCTGGTATATTTTACAATGTATTTAGAAGTCACCCACATGTATCCTGCATTAGGTAAAATTTTTGGAAGTTTGCAAGATGTGGATCAATTTGTACACACACTTTGTCATGATTGTGAGTTTGCTTTCCCCTAAATATTGACCCAATACATATTTGGTATTATTTTGCCTAATAATGTGCATGTCTTTTTGCACGGATGTTGAGTTGAGTTGAATGTAATCCTGCGCATACCTGCAATATAAATAATTCAAAACAAAGTTTAACGTATTTAATTGTCTTCGGAAGGATGGAGTTTAAAACAGGGCATACTGGACTGTAAACGTGAGACAAAAATCTATTTTAACCGACACTCGGCCCGCTGATGGTTTTATTACAACGCGCCTATTTTCATCAAAACACATTTGTCAGACATCCTTGGCTTGGAATGAAGGGCTGCATGATTTGATAAAATAGTGTCAGTAATGTTTCCCGTGGGAAATTATTATTAATCTGTGAGTAACAATGGGAGGCTATGAAACGTGCTTCTGACTGAGCTAAAGCAACACGCAGCCTTTAAGACTGATTTCCTATCTCACCCTATGCGGGGAATGACCGAGCCATGCTTTGCTTTCCTCATGTACCTCTCCACATAGCAGTGGTTTGCATGATTTATGGCCTGGATCCCAAACATGGAAACTATTAGACTTCGGCCCCAAAGAATATGCGGCTATTTGCAAATATATTTTATATACATTTTTGTTCCATAATTGTGTGCCCTTTTTAAATTCCCTTTGACACTTTGTCGTGTGACAGGCTGCTTACTTATGTTTTCAAGTGTTATGTTTTACCTCGCTTTTGATTTCCCCAGGCTCCACGCAGCTGATTCAGTTTAAAGACGAGTGATAAATTGCTCAGCTCACTTTTGTGGTTAGCGCCACAATAGTGAGGTTTCATTCAGAGTGCGAGGCTGATGAGTCATCATTTCAGTAAAAATACATGGAGCATGACCAGTTGCGTAGAAAGGATGCTGTGGACCCGCTGCAAGCAAGGAAAATTGTCCCTTTGGCTGAGGCAAATTTTTCACCTCAACCCGATTTGCCCCATTTTTTACGACTCCCAACCCCCATAGAAATTACTCCTGTCTTAGCAAAGACAGGAGTCATGCCCCCTTGCCCAATGGGCCATGCCCAGGGGACTTCTGTCCCCTGGGCATGGTCATTGGGCATAGTGGCATGTAGGGGGGCACAAATCAGGCCCCCCTATGCCACAAAAAAAAATTTAAAAAATGACTTACCTGAACTTACCTTAATGTCCCTGGGATGGGTCCCTCCAGCCTTGGGTGTCCTCCTTGGGTGGGCAAGGGTGACAGGGGGTGTCCCCGGGGGCATGGGAGGGCACCTCTGGGCTCCTTCAGAGCCCACAGGTCCCTTAACGCCTGCCTTTTCCAGGCGCTAAAAAACGGCGCAAAAGCGGCCGGACATCATTTTTTTTGACCCGCCCACTCCCGGGCGTGAATTTTGCCCGGGAGTGTAAATACGGCACACATGCCTCGGAGTAAATTTTTTAGACGGGAACGCCTACCTTGCATCTCATTAACGCAAAGTAGGTGTCCACGCTAAAAAATTATGCAAACTCCATGGACTTTGGCGCTAGAGGCGTCTAACGCCAAAGTATAAATATGGAGTTAGTTTTGCGTCGGAATTGCGTCAAAAAAAACAACGCAATTCCGGCACAAACAGAGTATAAATATGCCCCTCAGTTTCTTACCCCAGAGCATTTAGTGCACAGCAGCAGGATCAACAGGGAGCTGGAAGCCAACTGAACCAGGGCCAGATTCACAGAGCTGAAGTTACAATTATTATTAGTAAACTATGGGGCATGTTTAAGAGCCCCCAGCTCCATTCCGATGCCACATTAGCGTCATTTTTTTACGTTAATGTGGCATTAGAAAGCCAAAAATGGGGCGTCATATTTACAAAGTGGTGCAATACATGCATTGTGCCACTTTGTAACCCTTTGAGCTACATCATGCCTGCGCCATTAGGGGGGCCAAAAAAAGGCGCAAGGAAATCTGAGAGATTTCCTTGCATCATTTCTTTCGGCGCTTTTAATGCTTGCTCAGAGCAGGTGTTAAAAGGAGGTTTTTATTGGTTACAATGGGCCTCTGGGTACTTTGCAGGATTAGCGTAAAACATTTTGATGCTAATCCATCAAAGTGCTTGACTAGCGTAAAAAATGTTGATGCTAGTCCCCTAACTACCGCCATCGTGCACCGTATTTTAAATACGGTGCACACATAGGGGGTCATTCTGACCTCGGCGGTAAAAGTCACTTACCGCCGGCCAGAAGGCCGCCATAACACCGCCGCGGTAAACCGCCACGGTCATTCTGACCCGCAACTGGCAAACCGCCAAAAACCCGACATCCACAAAAGTCCGCCACACCAAAGGTCAGTGGGAAACTGGCGATGACCAAACCTCCACCGTCACGCCAACAGAAATACGCCCATACCATTCCGACCCACAAATCCCTGCAGCGGTCTTTCAACCGCGGTATTCCATTGGCGGTACACACCGCCGCGGTCAAAATACACACACCTTTACAAAACACAACCACATTGGATAATTCAAAATACACACACCTGAGACACATACACACACCACTCCCACACACCCAATTAAATATAAAACACACACCCACATCACCCACCAACCCTTACGACCACAATTGCGAGTGAAGGACAGAGAGAGAGAGCACAGCATAGAGTACACCATCACACAGAGGCAAATCACAACATTACCCACACAATTTCCACGCACAAAACACCATACACCACCACACTCACCACACTCTACAACACATACACCACCCCTCACCTCATCCACACCACCCCATGGCACCCCAAAGACACCCCAGGTTCTCTGACGCAGAACTCAGGGTCATGGTGGAGGAAATAGTTTGTGTAGAGCCCCAGCTCTTCGGGGCACAGGTGCAGCACACCACCATTGCCAGGAAGATGGAGCTATGGAGCAGAATAGTGGACAGGGTCAACGCTGTGGGACAGCATCCACGCAATCGGGACGACATCAGGAAGCGGTGGAACGACCTACGGGGGAAGGTGCGTTCCATGGTATCAAGGCACAACATTGCGGTGCAGAAGACTGGCGGCGGACCCCCACCTACTCCCCCAGAATTCACAGCATGGGAGGAGGAAGTCTTGCACATCCTGCATCCTGAGGGCCTCGCAGGAGTAGGCGGAGGAATGGACTCTGGTAAGTCAAATCTTCACTACTCCATTCCCCCCACCCCACCTGCATGCCAAATCATACCCCCACCCTCACCCCCACCCCCATCACACCATCTCCTTGAAAATGGCTCACCATCACATCCCACCCATCCCAAAACCTAGCCCTGCGTGCATCCCCAAAGCATGGACACCCATCCCCAAAGCATGCCCACTGCACACACCCATCACCCCCACAAGCCACCGTCACAAAAGCCCCCTCAAGGGAATGCCAGCACTGGGGTACACGGCCACCCACCCATAACACGAAATGCCACACACAGAAGCAATAACCATACTCTTATACCCCTGCAGGACCCGAACGCCACCACACCGCCACGGAGGGTCCAGAGATGTCCATCCCACCCCCAGAAGAGGCCCCCAGTGATGACAGCAGCTCTGTCTCCCTGGACCCTGATGACCAGCCCGGCCCATCGGGGACCTCGGGACAGTCGGTTCCCCACAGACAGCCACAGGCTACACCAGACCTAACCCCCTCTGGGAACACCAGCACAGCTCCCACCCAGCGGGCCCATGCCTCTGTCCCCAGGACACGTCAATCAGCGGTGTGTCCACCACTACAGGGCACCCAGGTTGACCCACCACCCCAACAACAACAGGGACCTGGGGGCAGTGGTAGTGGGCACACCGTCCAGGGGACAGAGGCCCAGGGAAACAGGGGAACTGGGAGGGCTGCTGTGCGACGGGGGGGACAGGCCCAGGGAACCGACTCTCCAAGAGGCCCTCTCCTCCATCATGGGAGCATACCACCACTCCCAGGAGACGATGGCTACGGTACTGGCCAGGTTCCAGGAGATCCAGGTAATGCAGGAGCAACAGTACATGGGGTTCAGAGAGGAACTGAGGAACATTAGTTCCGCAATGGGGACCATCGTCGTGGCCCTCAACCAGATAGTCACCACATTGCGGGACCATGTGGCACCACAAAGGGCCCCTGTCACTAGCCTGGACCAGGAACAGCCTACCACCTCCGCCGGCGCTAGTGGACAGGAGGCCCCCACACAACAACAGGCCACCAGAACCCCACCTCCTGCAGAAGAACCACCCCGCAAGCGGAACCTGAGATCTCACAAGAAGACAGAGTAGGATGCCAAGACCCCCGCCAGCAAACGATACCCCCTGATGTCATCCCACTGTCCCACATTGTCACCCTGTCCAACCTTGAACTGCCCCTGATCCATCCTTCCACAGGCATATGGACAATGCACCTGTGCGACTGAGAACTGGACTCTGTCATGGACATTACTCCACCATCACCCATCCCCGTTTTACAATCATGTTCCTTAAATTGAGCACTTTAATTAAATCACTTCTTGCACAAAAAAAATCTGGAGTCTGCTTGTATTTTGAACAAATGTATTAGACATAACGGTGCCAAAATGTTCAGTTTCATTGTGATGACAACATACAGCTGTAGTCCATGGGCAAACAAAGCAGAGGTCACGCAGTGGGGCCCACAGCTCTGAAAACGGAAGGGAAAGTCACAACTCAGTTAACAGGAACTGGGGGGGAACTCAGACAGTAGAGAGGCAGGAGACTTTAAGTAAATGTAAAATGGCGTGGTTGATTCGTACTTGTGTGCTACTGAAAATACTGTTGTATCACTGTGTCCCTGTTGTCTGTGTCGTCCCCGTCGTCCTCCTCCTCTTCAATCTCCACAGGCTCCACAGCTGCTACAACACCACCATCTGGACCATCCTCCTGCAGGAAAGGCACCTGGCGTCGCAAAGCCAGGTTGTGAAGCATACAGCTGGCCACGATGATATGGCACACCTTCTTTGGTGAGTACATTAGGGATCCCCCTGTCATATGCAGGCACCTAAACCTGGCCTTCAGGAGGCCGAAGGTTCTTTCTATAATCCTCCTAGTTCGCCCATGGGCCTCATTGTAGCGTTCCTCTGCCCTTGTCCTGGGATTCCTCACTGGGGTAAGTAGCCACGACAGGTTGGGGTAACCAGAGTCACCTATTAGCCACACACGGTGTCTCTGTAGCTGTTCCATCACATAAGGGCTGCTGCTATTTCGCATGATGTACGCGTCATGCACTGACCCAGGGAACTTGGCATTTACATGGGAGATGTACATCAGCCAAACAGACCACCTGGACATTCATAGAATGATAACTTTTTCTGTTCCTGTACACCTGCTCACTTCCACTGGGGGGAACCAAGGCCACATGGGTCCCATCAATGGCACCAATGATGTTGGGGATATGTCCAAGGGCATAGAAATCACCCTTCACTGTAGCCAAATCGGCCACCTCAGGGAAAACAATGTAGCTCCGCATGTATTTCATCAGGGCAGACAACACTCTGGACAAAACCTTAGAAAACATAGGTTGAGACATCCCTGATGATATGGCCACTGTTGTTTGGAATGATCCACTTGCCAAAAAATGGAGTACTGACAGAACCTGCACCAGAGGGGGAATCCCTGTGGGTTGGCGAATGGGGGACATCAGGTCTGGCTCCAGCTGGGCACACAGTTCCTGTATAGTGGCTCGGTCAAGTCTGTATGTAAGTATGACATGTCTTCCTTCCATTGTCGACAGGTCCACCAGCGGTCTGTACACGGGAGGATTCCTCCATCTCCTCGCAAGTCCCAGCGGACGGTGCCTAGGAAGGACAACATGGAGCACAGAGTCAAGCAACCCACAGGTACGTAACCACAGCTTGCACAGTACACGATTCGCTATGCATTGAATGGCTTGTATGAGTGGCAATGCAAGGCCTAGGCCTGTGTGACGCCGTGGAAATTCAGCCATGTGGGCCCTTGAAATGGTGGCTGCCTGACCTGTGAAGTGTGACAATGGGATGTGAGGTCAATGCGCTGGCGTGGCACACCGTGTCGGTAGGCGGTCGAAGACCGCGGCGCAAAGCAGCATTGGTTAACATTGAACCCTATGGGTCTCAGGAGCCAATGACGATGTGCGCCGGTGGTCGCGGTACGCCCCGCCGCGGTACGCACCGCCGCGGGCGTGACCATTATTTTCTACTTGCTTAATCACTCGAGACCTGATCATCCACAGGAGAGGACCTATACTGCAAGTGCTGCTGTGAACTCGGTCTGGAAGAGACAATGGCTGCTGCGACTGGGGAAAGGGCCCCTGCCTTCACATCTGAGGAATTGGATAAACTTGTTGATGGGGTCCTTCCCCAGTATGTGCTAATCTACCGTCCTCCAGACCAACAGGTAAGTACACTGGGAGCACGTAGTATGGGCTATGCCTGTGTTGAGTGGGGTGGATGTAAGATGGTGGGGAGGGGAGCGAATGAGGAGTGCAACGCACAACAGATGAGAGCATGTGCCACATGGCAAGGTTGGGGAGGGGGGGCCGCGCACATCGACCATGCAGAAAAGTAATGATATTTCTTTTTCCACCCTGTACATGTCACATAGGTCAGCGCCCATCAGAAGATCGACATTTGGCGTGCCATCGCCAACGACGTCCGGGCCCTGGGACCCACTGCCGCAAGAGGTGGGAGGACATCCGCCGCGGGAGCAGAAAGACCGCCGAGGCTCTGCTGGGGATGGCCTCCCAACGTAGGAGGGGTGCCAGTCGTCAATTGACCCCCCTGATGTCCTGGATCCTGGCGGTGGCCTACCCCGATTTGGATGGGTGCATGAGGACATCACAGCAGACACAAGGGGGTGAGTATCAGCACATTCCGCTATATTAGCACACAGTGGAGGCGTCTGGGTGGGGGAGGAAGGCTGTGGCTATCTCTAGGCCAGGGCGGTTTCTGTAGGCTAGGCGCCTCCGTTAAACATGGCCCTGTGCCCCCGCCCCCCACCTCTGTAGGGTGCTAAGTACAGCTATCCATGGCCCGGGCTCACCTATGTGTGCATTTGTCGTCCATAGACTTGTAGGCCAAGTCACTATAATTGAGTAGTGTACCCCGAGTGCGCGGCGTAGTGCAGGGGGCTTCTGTGTCTGTCCTCTCCGCCAACGGTGCCGCCAATGCATGCACTCAACATGTCTTTCTTTCTTCTCCCCCCCCCTTTTTTTGTTTTTCCTGTTCATGTGTGCATTAGCATCATCAGGCGGAGGAGAAGTGGCATCGGCGCACGAGGGAGCTGCATCTCACATGGCCCCGGAGGGCCCTGCAACCGACTCGGAGTTAACCAGTGAGACGGAGGGCGAGGGGGGCTCCACAACGGGGACCCGTGGAGACGTCAGCGACACAGACACGTCCTCGGAAGGGAGCTCCCTTGTGGTGGCGGCAACATCCGTGCCCACTGCAACAACAGGTACAGCCGCCACCCAGCGCACCAGCTCCGCCCTCCCAGCAGCCCCTCAGCTTCCGCCCCCTGCCCGCTCGGGCAGGAAGCCGGCCATCTCCTTCGCCCCTGGCACCTCAGGTCCTGCCCCAGTTACCCCTGCTGCCCTCAGTGCGGAGATCATTGACCTCCTCCAGACGCTCATTGTTGGGCAGTCTACCCTTTTGAATGCCATCCAGGGGGTAGAAAGGGAGGTGCATCGGAGCAATGCATACCTGGAGGGCATTCATTCGGGTCAGGCTGCCCATCAGCGATCGTTCAACGCTCTGGCCTCAGCACTGACGGCAGCAATTGTTCCTGTCTCTAGCCTCCCCCCTCCAACTTCCTCAACCCAGTCCCACTCCCCTGTTCCTCTGCCTATCCCAGACACACCTACAGACCAGCCTGCACACACCTCAACACCCAAGGCAGCTCATCCAGACATAAGCACCACAGATCACACAAGCATTCACCCAAGCAACATCCACATGCAGACATGCCAACAGCCACTGCCTCCTCTGTGTCCCCCTCCTCCTCGTCTCCCTCCTCCCTCCCTGTGACGTCTCCACTCACACCTGCATGCACACCACCATCAGCCACTACGTCCATCACCACCACACCCACCGGAACAGTCCGCACACGTGCAGTCACCACCCCCACTGCCATTTACACGTCCCCTGTGTCCTCTCCCAGTGTGTCTGTCACTCCCTCTTCCAAGCCAAACAAACGCCGGCAGCCACCCAACAGCCATCCACCTCACCACAGCCTCCAGCACAAGCACCTGCACCCAAAGACAGCACACTTGACTCTCCTACAACCACATCCTCTTCCTCCACTCCACATACCCACTGCACCTACCCTTCCCATTGCTCCTAAAAAGTTGTTCCTCTCCAAAATTAACCTCTTTGCATCACCTGACCCACCCCCTCCATCTCGTAAGAGTCCAAACAGCACCTCAGCCACCACAAGCCCTGCACCTACTAGGACCATCGTTCAGGGCTATTGGAGTCCACCAGCTCCTAGGGCAGGAACATCGGCCAGCAGCAAGGGGACAGCCAGCCCACCCCCTGGGAAAAGAACCAAAAAAGGGAAGGGCCGGCGCGACAGGCCTAAGACGGCTGCCCCCAAGGACACCACCCTTGCACCGTCACCTGGCCCATCCACAAAGGGAGGCAAGGGCCCCAGAGATTCGGCCAAGGGGGGGCAAGGGCAGCAGGGCGGACAAGTCCGGCAGCAGGTGAGCTGCCCAGGAGGGCCCCACCAGCCCCATTTGGGGTGTGACGGAGGACACCCACGGGCCCAGGAGTCCAGCACAGGAGGGCCCCGCAAGCGATAGGTCGGATGGTGACTGAGCGGGAATAATTGCCCAGATCTGGTTCCCTAGGAACACAAGACAAGCACCGCTGAACAGGGCCCCGCCGTGAGAAGCACCGCTGAACAGGGCCCCGCCGTGAGAAGCACCGCTGAACAGGGCCCCGCCAAGAGAAGCACCGCTGAACAGGGCCCCGCCAAGAGAAGCACCGCTGAACAGGGCCCGCCGTCTCTGCACTGCTCCGCTGGGCCCTTCCTGTCAAGCACCGCTCCGCTGGGCCCTTCCTGTCAAGCACCGCTCTGCTGGGCCCCGCCGTCTAAGCACCGCTCCGCTGGGCCCTTCCTGTCAAGCACCGCTCCGCTGGGCCCCGCCGTCTCTGCACCGCTCCGCTGGGCCCCTCCTGTCAGGCACCGCTCCGCTGGGCCCTTCATCTCAAGCACCGCTCCGCTGGGCCCTTCCTGTCAAGCACCGCTCCGCTGGGCCCGCCGTCTCTGCACCGCTCCGCTGGGCCCTTCCTGTCAAGCACCGCTCCGCTGGGCCCTTCCTGTCAAGCACCGCTCCGCTGGGCCCTTCCTGTCAAGCACCGCTCTGCTGGGCCCTTCATCTCAAGCACCGCTCCGCTGGGCCCCGCCGTCTCTGCACCGCTCCGCTGGGCCCCTCCTGTCAGGCACCGCTCCGCTGGGCCCTTCCTGTCAAGCAACGCTCCGCTGGGCCCTTCATCTCAAGCACCGCTCCGCTGGGCCCCGCCGTCTCTGCACCGCTCCGCTGGGCCCCTCCTGTCAGGCACCGCTCCGCTGGGCCCTTCCTGTCAAGCACCGCTCCGCTGGGCCCTTCATCTCAAGCACCGCTCCGCTGGGCCCCGCCGTCTCTGCACCGCTCCGCTGGGCCCCTCCTGTCAGGCACCACTCGGCTGGGCCCCTCCTGTCAGGCACCACTCGGCTGGGCCCTTCATCTCAAGCACCGCTCCGCTGGGCCCTTCCTGTCAAGCACCGCTCCGCTGGGCCCTTCCTGTCAAGCACCGCTCCGCTGGGCCCCGCCATCTCTGCACCGCTCCGCTGGGCCCCTCCTGTCAAGCACCGCTCCGCTGGGCCCTTCATCTCAAGCACCGCTGGCCCATTGGCAGGGCCGGATCTGTGTCGGGCAGGGCTTCACGAAGCACTCTGGGCACCATGCCTCCTCCATAACCAGTGGAGTCTGTAATCCACCTGATGGACTGTGGCTTTGCACTCCCCAGGATGGTACAGTGGGCATGGAGGCCCCTCGTGGATCTGGCGTCGTGGACTCATGTGGCTGAGGTGTCCCCCCTTCCCTTCCCCCTGAGGTGCCTGTGGTTTTATTATCTGATGCCCCAGCAGTGTTCTCTCCAATGGAATCGGGTCTCGTGTGTGGGCTTTGCCCATGTGTTTATGCACATTGGCCCACGAACAATGGCATGTAGCCAATATGTGCCGGACTTTTGGACTATGTATACATTGTTCATGTTGTGATTTATTTATTTTATAAATTTCATATTTCACTTAAGTTCAAATATGCTTTAATATACTTCTATTTTAATGATCATTTTATTTTGTCTTTGAATTATTCCGGGGGGTTTGTGGGGTGTAACTCAGACTTGTTGCTCTGTATTGGTGTGTGGGGATTTGGTGGGGGGGGGTGTCGCGTATGTGTGTGCCCGTAATCTTTTCTCCTCCCCCTCCCCTGTGTCGTAGGTGCAGTACTCACCGTTGTCTCCTGCGGCGGCGTTCGTGCTCCTGGTAGAGTAGCAGGTAGACAATCGCTGGTAGGATGTTTAATTCGGGTTCCATGCTGTCCAGATTCCTCGTGGAGTGTATAGAGGTGAGCGTTTTCCCGTTCGTGGTCTGTTTCTGCCGTGTTTTTATCGGCGGGGCTCCCGCCCCGGAAAAGGTGGCGGATTGGTGGGTCGTGATAGGGTGGGCGGTACATTGTCTGCCGCCTGTCTGTTGGCAGTGACCGCCGCGCTGTTTGTTTGCCCCGCCGTGGCGGTCGGAGTGTTAAAGTGGCTGCCTGTGTTGGCGGTTCCCGCCAGGGTCAGAATTCCATTTTTTTTACCGCCTGCCTGCTTTAACACCGACCGCCAGGGTTGGAATGACCCCCATAGTGTTGTTAGGGGGGCGATAAGGAGGGCAAGAAGTGCAGCGCCACTTTTCTTAAATATGCCCCTAAATTTATTATTTTTTAGTATTCACAAACTGCAAGTTTAATTTTATTTATATCAATTTTCTGACTATGGAGACCCATACATAAGAAGACAGGCCTCTCCTTTCTATGGTGGGATTTCTCTGTGAAAAAAAGAAAAAGTTCCATTGCACAAACGTTATGGCATTTCAGTCATTGCTCAATGCGCTGCTAAAATGTAAATAGAAGTTCCCAAAAGTTTCCTTAAAGTACGCCTGAAAATCTGGAAAGCTTTTGAATACCCAAAAGTTACAAATCTGAATCTATGTGCTGATGCAGATCTGTGCCATTTTTTAAAATCGATGACCAGAGATGGTAGACTCTACACTCCTCATTTCTCTTTCTCATCTTCGCTCTAGCAGAGATGAAGTGACCCTCAACTCAGTATCGGAATCTCAGCTTCTGTAGGCAATCTTTCACAACTGCTTCTAAAAATAAGCTCTCTTCATACCATGGGCTGCTATAAATCAATAGGAATAACCAGAAATGTTCTGGTTTTTCTGTCTCCCTTTGCCATGCTTTACCAGGAACCCTGGCTGAGCCTGGTCCCCTTCCTGGTATCCTCTTTAGTCTCCTACAGCCGATGTGGGCTGAGAAGGCTGTGGCGGGATCAGACTGAGATACACTTTTTGTTGAACACACTCCTTGAGGACCCATGTCCTGAAAGTCTCAGGTTGAGCATTTAGTGGAGGAAGTCTCCCCTAGCCAGAGAGGCAGAAGTATTACTCATAACATGACAAGAGAGTCAGGGCCTGATTAAGACCTTTCATGTTTGTGACAGAGTATCCCATCCGCCAAGATCGCAATCAGGTCCTCATGATCTTATGGATTTTTCTTGTGCATCATTCTCCATTCTGCCTCACGCTTTTCCCACAAACACATTTTTACAACTTTCCTGAGGCAGTTACTGCAATAAAGTGCTGCCCTTCCATGTAAAAGTATAACAATAACATATATTGTAACCCAATGGAAATTACATCCTCTTTAAATATTGCACCAGGAAATATATTGCACTTCATTTATTTTTCTTACACCGGACAATATGCCATCAAAATGGTTGTGTCAACAAATAAATTATCCTAAGTATTTATGCATTTATTTATTTATTTTCGTGTTTTGTAAAATGTCCCAAAACCCACTTCCATACTCTACAGAGCACTGGCCAGTTTGTGGAACCATTAACAGGCAGGGGTACTGACCGAATGTAAGAGTGTTCTCCAGTTGTTTTGGGCAGTCTTTCAACAGATGGAGTCATGTTACCATACAATCAGCCAGAGAGTGTGACCAATGTCTCAGTGGCCATATCTGTATAAACCAAGAGTTCTTACAAGGAATCTAAGCTGCCAGGAGTGCTAAATAATCACTTAAAAGTTTCATATTTTCCAAGGTAGATGTACCAAGTGATCTACCTTTCTTCTGAAGTATAGTTCCTGAATATTGACTCTAAAATCTCGATTGACCATAATATTGTGCTCAAAATATCATGACCGCCAAAACAGCATGGGGCACGAACAGAAAGGAGATGGGAGCACACTGCCTCATGTTACAGCACAGTTCGCCCCTTTGCATTGTGGTAAAAGCAGTGCAAAGTTTGTAGTTACTTGAATATTAGCTGTACTTTTTTACCAGAGTTGGTGCAGATAGTGCTGTACATCTCCAGTCTCGGGTGCCTGGATTTTATCTTTCATCAGTAAAGATCAAAAAACAAATTTCCTCATGGGTTGATAAAAAGCTGCCACAGTCCTCTCAGGTCTCAATAACTCTCACTGGCACACAGGTGCATCTCCAAAAGCTTGTCAGTTTGTTGGCTCAAGGGAGCCTTTTTAAACAGAAGGGGGAAGGGAGAGCACTGCCTCGCATCAACAAACAGTTCGCCCCTTTGAATTGTGGTAAATGCAATACAAAGTTTGTGCTTACCTGAATATTAGCTAATGTTTTTCACCAGAGTTGGTGTAGATAGTTCTGTACATCTCTGGACACATGATTCTGGATTTTAGCCTTCATCATCAGAGAGCAAAAAACGAATTTCATCCAGGGCTGCTGAGAATGCTGCTACAGTCCTCTCAGGTCTCAGTACCTCTCACCAGTGCACAGGTGCAGCTCAAAAATCTTCTCAGCTTGTTGGCTCAAGGGAGCCCTTTTAAACAGATGGGGGATGGGAGCATACTGCCTCACATCTTAGCACCGTTTACTCCTTTTCATTGTGTAAATGCAGGACAAAGTTTGAGCTTACTTGAATATTAGCTGTAATTTTTCCCACGAGTTGGTGCAGATAGTGCTGTACATCTCTAGATACACGTTTCTGGATTTTATTCTTCATGAGTAGAGATCAAAAAACGAATTTCATCAGGGTTTGCTGAGAATGCTGCCACAGTCCTCTCAGGTCTCAGTACCTCTCACTGGTGCACAGGTGCATCTCCAATAGCTCGTCAGCTTCTTGGCTCAAGTGAGCCTTTTTAAATAGAAGGAGGATGGGCGCACACTGCCTCACATAACAGCACAGTTTGCCTCTTTGCATTGTGGTAAATACAGTACAAAGTTTGCCCTTGAATATAAGCTATAGTTTTTCACTAGAGTTGGTGCACATAGTGTTGTACATTTCTAGATACAATATACAGTACACATTGCATTGTTCCACATGATGCAAAGCCCTAGGGCCCAGCTAACTGAGTTCCTCCAGTCTCCTTCCCAGATCCCACTGATGTTGTTCTGTGGCTTTACAAACATCTGACCTTATAATAAAGATATACCCATTACTAGAAAAAGGGCCATTTTTTTAGTGCACTTATTAAGAAGAGTTCTTTCATTGTGTATGAGCAGAAATTGACCAGGATCTTTCTGGAATTCTGCTGGTTCCCATTCATCTTGAATGGGTCTCTACGTACTCGCTGTACCTCCAGCTCCAGATTCACTTGAGCTCTACCCTTGAGAGTTGTATCCTTAAGGATTGACATAATGAAACCCTTTAAATCCTCCTTCTGCTCTGACTCTGGTATATTGAGAATGCAGATGTTATTTTGACAGGCATGGTTCTCAACCCTTTCTAGGTCATCAATGTGCTCTCATCCCCCTTCTGTTTAAAAAGTCTCCCTTGAGCCAACAGGCTGACAAGCTTTGGGACATGTACTTTTGCACCAGTGAGGGAAACTGAGACCTGAGAGGACTGTGGCAGCATTCTCAGCAACCTCTGATGAAATTCATTTCTTGATCTCTACTGACAAAGATTAAAATCCAGAAGCACATATGGCTAGACATTTACAGCACTACCTGCGCAAGCTCTGGTGAAAAACTACAGCTAATACTTAAGTAAGTGCAACTTTTGTACTGCATTTACCACAAAGCAAAGGGGCAAAATGTGCTGTGATGTGAGGCCGTATGTTCCCATCCCCCTTCTGTTTAAAAAGGATCCCTTGAGCCAAAAAGCTGACGAGCTGAGCATTGGCCTGGCAGTTCGGGCTGGACTCTTCCTATGGGGATCAGGGTCAAGACTGATTTGCATATGGCTGGGTCCGAACTGGGGTGGCATGTTGGGCAAAAGAACGACAGATTTAACCCAGATCTGTCTCTAGGAGTGAATGTTTGAAAAGTTTCTGCACTCCGTCCATCATCTTTTTGTGTTGCTGAAGCTGCCTTAAGTGGCCGGGGCATGCTCAGACATGGGCCACTTGCTCACTGTGCCACTGGATTCAAGCTAGCCTGACTGATAAAGGGTGATACCCTGAAACCAATCCCAGGATGCTGGTTTCCGGTCCAGGGTGGATCTGCCCTGGCAGTTCGTGCTGGACTGTTCCCATGGGGAGTAGGGTAAAGACTGATTTGCATATGGCTGGTTCCAAACCAGGGTGGCCTGGTGAGCAAAAGAATGGTGGATTTAACCTAGATCTGTGACTGGGGGTGAGTGTTTGAAACGTTTCAGCACTCTGTCCATCATCCTTTTGTATTAGTTATATCCTCAAACGTTTTGGACAAATAGGTGTTACTTTGGGTTCTTTTCTAGTTCTACTATAAGTCTTTTTAAATTGCAAATTGCAGGGAGCTGTCCGGAATTATAGTCAGGAACGGTGAGTATTATATATTTTTTAATTTCATTAGTAGACACTAGTGAGCTTGAACTAGCTTCTTTGAGGTCTTGCTGTATAGTCATTGTTTTAGTTTCTGCAATACTAGGAGAATGCTTTTGTTTTCATTTTCAACTATTTTATGTGCTGTCCCATAACATGCATTAGAAAATTATTTTGTGCATTTCCAGTTTGTCCTTTCACTGCTCATACTTTCTTTTCTGTATTTGTATCCAATGCAGTTTATTAATAACTTTTCTGTCTGAGATCTTGTGTCAGACTTTTTGTCTGTGGGTTGTACAATATTAAATTAATGATAAATTAATAACTGTATTTTATAGTATGTAATTATTTATGCATTTGTAAACCTGCATGTACATTTATACTTATGAATTAGATGTTATTGATGATTTCTAGAAATATTACTTTAATTGTTTGCTAATATAGATTTTTTCTATATGGGTTTCTTTTGAACTGCTAAAAATTGTAGAACTATTACATTGCAAACAATAAATTCAGTTTTAATATTTCAGTCTTGTTCATGTTAGTTTTAAAAGCGAAGTACTTATTTATTTATAAATATTTTAATAAACTGTACTTACTTTTTATTTGTCGCATGTGTCTAACTTTATTTTCAGTTTTTTTTTTTTACTTTGGATCACTTTCATTGATCTGTTTTCAGGGAACATGAAAAACCAAAGCTATATTTTGTTTATTGTAATTAAGAATGTTTAGTTTTTGTTTATTTGACTTAATATAAGTTTAAGTTAATTTATTTAACGTATTTTCTAAATACGTTGGTTGTTTTCTTTGGATTTGTGTTTTTCTCTTGTGGTGTGTCTCAGTAAGCTGACAGAATTTCCTCTTCTTGAAGTGCAGAGTTTGTCTGGAACAATTTCTTGAATGTATGTGCTACTTTTTTATATTTTTATTTGATTATGTAGGCACGCAATTAGTTAACTGTTTCTAAAGTTTAATGTTATTGGTTTGTTGGTTTCTTTGCTGATAGTTTTTTTTTACTTCCTAGAGTTACAAGTTAATGTTTGTTGGGGCAAGTTCTATCAATGTTTTATAAATGTACTGATTTGACATATTTTGCTGTTTAAATGTTTTTGCTTTTACTTTTAATAATGGCATTATTGATCGTCAATGGTTCATTGATTCTGGCCACTTATACTCCTGTTAACACCAAATTCTTTCTTGCTTAATTATGTTATCTGCCTGTTCTTCCCTAACGATGGACATTAGCCGTTTTACACCTGAAACCTACTGCGTGCCTCCTGATTTTTCTATTTCATCCGTCCCTGAGAAATGCATCCCGTTGTAACAAATGAATAGTTTTTACCTTGATTGCATTTTGATGTGTATAATCTATTCTATAGTGCAATCCGGATTAATACAACAGAATGAAATAGCACTACGGTCATAAATAACATGAAAACCCAAGCCACATGTAATTCACTGTGTTTTGTTATAGATAATTTGCTAGGCAGGGAAGGGAAGGAGAAATGTGGTGAGTGGTGACAGAGAAGGCAAGAAAAATACTTTAAGAAAGGTCGAGAAGAGAAAGGAGATAAGCTGGAAAGCAAGGAGGAACTGGAGAGGGGTCACATATTTTTACCTTTGGCCTCTAACAAGTGAAGTAGAAGTGCTCAACACCTAACTTTATTCTGGTGATGCAGTGTCTTGGTAGGTATTGTAGGGTAGCTAGCAGAAGGCTACAAGGTAGTGGTGGACTGGACAGCAGTTGTAGTGTCTGATTCGCTTCACTTCTGTTCTACCTTAGTCTCTTATAGTTCCATACTACATTAAAAATGATTAACCTTCATGGCATAACATGCACAAACAAGTGTAATAGCAGAAACTTGAGTATTAGAAATGGCCCTTTATGCAGGGTTAAACCCAATTTTTTTACTTTCTTCTCCTATTTGTCTGACTTTCTTTGTGTTGGCTTTAGGACTCTGGGCACTTTACCACTGCTAATAAGTGCTAAAGTGCATTTGCTCTCGTCTCTAAAACATGGTATGTTTGGCTTACACCTGTTTGGCATATTTAATTTACCTGTAAGTCCCTTGTAAAGTTGTATTCTATATACCCAGGGCCTGTAAATTATTTTTAAAAATGCCTCTTTATGAGCCTGCAGCGCTGATTGTGCCACCCACATAAGTAGCCTTTCAAACCTGTCTCAGGCCTGCCACTGCAGGGCCTGCATGTGCAGTTTACTGCCATAATGATTTGGCATTTCAAACTACTTGCCAAGACCTAAACTACCCTTTTACTACATCTAAGGCATCTGTAAGGTAGGCCCTAGATAGCCCAACGGGCAAGGTGCTTTGTATGTAAATGGTAGGAAATGTAATTTTGTGTCCTTCAGGTCCTAGTAGTGACAAAAAGCCTATTTGGTTTTTTACTACTGTAAGGGTTGCTCCTCTCATACATTAGCATTGAGATTATATATTTTTAAGTGGTAATTTCTGATCTGAAAGAAGTAGTGTTGGCATGTTTGGTATGTTTGGAATAGTAGTGAAAAATCCTGCTTAGTGGTGTAGTTTGATTTTACATTACTATTTTACAAATACCACTTTTAGAAAGTGAGTATTTTTCTGTACTTATAACGCTGGTGATTCGCAGCCTGACTCCAATCCACATCTAGGGCAGAGTGACAGCTACACTTTGTGTATACTTTCCAGACAGCCACAACACAATGGTGGCTGGTTGTGACAGGAGAGGCATCTGCATCCATGTGCATACTGATAGTGTTCCTGGGCTGGGAGAGGGAAAGGTCGGTCACACCTTACATGTCAATAGGCTGTGTCTTGCCTCCACACAAAGGGCTGATTTACCCCCTACTGGTGTCTGGATCCAGGGCTGGGTTGAAAGGGTGTTACACTTGAAAGGGTTCCTTTAAAGTCATCCCTTACATCAAAAATATTTGGTGGTATAAGTACGGGGCTCTGACCCCATATTTGTAGAGCACTTTTGGAACTGAGGCTGAACCTCTGTCAGAAGGACTGCTGCACTGCACAAAGGACTCATCTGGATTGCTCTTCTGCTGTTGCCCTGCTGCCTGCTACCGGTTGGGTGGCCTAAAGGGCTCACTGGATTGCTTTTCTGTTTGTTTCCCTGCTGCCAGTTTCCCTGCTGCCAGCTGCCAGGCACTGTAGTGTTGTGAGGATAAACTGCCATCCCTGCCTTCTACTTGCTTGGATGAGCTGGCCAGCCACCCTGCTTTGTGCCTCAAGTGCACATGGGACTGGACTGCCCATAATTGGCCTTGGAACTCCGAGTCCGGACCCCACAGTCCTCACATCAAGAGCATGGTGAGCACCTTCTACTTGAATTTCGTTTTCACCACTAAGTATGTGGTCAGCGCTTCATCTTTCTCTTCATTTGGTGAAACCAGCACTTGGTGATCGCTTCATTTGTCCTTTCATTGGTGAAACTAGTGCTCTGTGAATGCTCTGTGCTTTCCCCTGGTGTTTCTTGGTGAAGTCAGTGTGTGGCTGACTAACGTGAAGCTCTCCCTCAGCCCTGTGCTCCGTACTGCTCCAAACCAAGAGCAGGCTGCTAGCAGGAGAGCGAGTTCAGGAGCTGTGCTTGACAACCTAAGGTGGCGGATGCGTGAACACACCCCCGGGCATGATGTCTCACCTCATCAGCTGGCTGGATCAATGCCTTCATCTGAGGGCCGTAGAGCAGCGTGGGGTGCTAATTTGCTACAGAGGAGACACAGTCGGCCAGGAGAGGCCAAGGGAGGGCTCCTGTGCCCACACCTGGCCGTGGCCCCTGTGCTTCTCGCAGCTGAACCATGTGTTTGTGGGCCTGCGCCCTTTTGTCACTTCACCCACAGAGGACCAAGTTGGGTCCCCGCTACTGCCTACGAGGTGTGGCTTCTCTTCCCATATGGGGCAGCCTACCTTGGAGGGCATTTGTTTGCACCAAGTGAACCCCAATCACAATTTAAACCCTTGCAGCATCCAAGAAGGCGCAGTGGGGCGTTTCTACTGGAATCCACCATATTTCCCCTAGTATGGGGACAGGTGTGCTGAATCCGAGGGGTATTCATGTTATTTGTACTATCCTGAACTAACGTTTCAGCTTATGAGCTGGTCATTGGCATTATTGGAACTGATTTGCTTGACAAGATAAGTTATTCGGTGGCATTGCTTGCAGTGACTATATCACTCATGTTATTTTCTGTATGAGCCTTCCATTAAGCCTGCAGGATATTACATTAAGTGTATAATTTGTAAACTTTGCATTATGAGAATACAGAGCCTTATTACAATGATTGCATACTATACACAGTACTTACGATCATGACGTTTTTGGTCTCATGGCACATGTTTAAAATATGAAAAGCATTTTTATATAACCATGTATGAAATCTCTTTAGTGATGTATTTATTGTGTCACCTGTGTGTATGTTGCGCAAACGCTTTACACATTGCCTCTGGGCATAGGACTGACTGTTCTGTGCCAAGCTACCAAGGTAGTGAGCATAGGTTATCTTTGGTGTGTAACTTACTTGCGCTGACTAGAGTGGTTGATTCTGCCTGGCTTAGGTGCATACACAAGCCAACTGGAAACTCCATTTGTAACATTAAACAATACGCACATTTTTTTAATATTGGTAAGAATGTTTTACACAAGTTATCGAAAAAAAAGGTATCAACTAAAACATATGACAAAGGCAGTGAGCAGGGTGGGGGGTTGGGTGGTTAGGGGAGTTGGCCGCAGGGACTGGCCACAGGCCAGACCCCAAGGCCAACCTCCGCCATGCATGGTGCATGGCGGTAGTTGAATGAATGGACAGTAATGAAAATTGCTTTAAAAAACACAGAAATTCACTAAAAAAACAACGTCACAGGGACGTTATATGAAGGAAATGTAATTTCAAATATCTTAGAAATTCACTTAATAAACAAAGGTTACAGGGATGGTATAGTTAGGTTCTGAATTTACTCGCACAAACCAGAGAAATTCAGCAGCTATAGTTAGAGTTATTTCAAGTAACTATAACTCGTGGCCTAAGGTAACTATATCTTGCACCCTCACCATGCACTGCTAATTACCCCAGTTATTACAGCTCTCATGACAACTTTTATAACATCAATAAAAATATCAATAAGACATTAGAAGTCAAATTTTTGAAGAAAAAACTATGCATGGCAGGGGTGCAAGTTTCAGTTACTGTAGGCTGCGAGTTATAGTTACTTGAAATAATTCTTACTATAACTGCTGAATTTCTCTGGTTTTCTGCGTGTAAATTCAGAACCTTACTATAACGTCCCTGTAATATCTGTTTCTTTATGTGAATATATATATTTATACAGATATAAATATATATATTATATATATATTATTAATCGTTGTCTTCAAGTGGTCTGGATGTAGGCCAGTGAGAAATATACCCAGCTCAAAGCCATCTGGGTTAGATATATAGATGAGTTGTTTCTGATCTGGGATGGTGAGATCACACTGGCTCCGGAATTTATTGAGATTTTGGGACATAATAATATCAACCTGGCATTCACTCACAAGATAAGTGACACTGACTGTGAGTTTTTGGAAATTGCTTCACGCATAGAAGACATTGGGATAATGACATCATTACATTGGAAAGATACCGCTGGTAACACAATTCTTCATGTCATCCCAGCTCACTCAAATGGAGTATCCCCTACGAGGAACTCCTCAGGGCCAGGCGTAATTGTAACGGTGAGGAGGATTTTGCAAGGAAAAAAATCCCATCTTAGAGAGAGGGGTTATCCATTTGAAATATTAAAACAAGCCACAGAAAAAAACCAAATCTGTTACACAGGAGCAGGCATTGTTTCACAATACATCCAGAAAAGAAAAATTGCAATCTGAAACCACTCACAGATTTACCACCACCTTCAATAAAAGATTACTAAAAGTAAGAAATTGCATTAAAAACATTGGAAACTCATTAAGGCTGACCTGATTATAGCCCAGTCAATGAGGAATATCCCTGCTGTCACATACAAGAAGTCACACTCTATAAAAGACACATTAGTGCAGAGCTATATCTTTCCACAAAAAAAGTCTTGGTTAATTCCGAAATCTGAATTTTACAAGTTCAGGGCATGCAAAGCCTGTAGCGGTAGTAGAAATTGCAATTCCATTTTTGTTACTCACAGGCAAGAAATGGTTGATTACGAAACACATAACCTGCAATACAGATCATGTTATACGTACTAGAGTGTCCATGCAATTTGAGATATGTGGGTAGCACCAGGCTACAAGTGAAAAAGAGGATCTTGGAACAGAAACGCGCCATCAATAATAATGATCCTCATTACCCTGTAGGCAGGCACTCCTGCAGGCATCATGAGAGCAAAAGTGACCGTTTAACACATTTTGGTGTTGACAGGGTACCGTAAAATGTCTGAGGTGGTTACTGTGAAAAAATACTGGGAGTAATGGAGTTACAGTGTATAATTAGGTTAAATTCGAAATTTCTGTTTGGGTTGAATGGCCAGTACATATAGGCAGTCAAGCCATTCACTGAACCCTTTGCATTTTGGTTTCAGGGATTTGTAAATTTAATTTGTTGTATTTTAAAAATGTATTTATGTTTTTAATAGCACCACATCACTTTTTTCAACCGAACATGTGTATTGGTGTTGTGTGGGATTAGGAATTATGTGAAGAGTGTAGCGATACATATGAAATAAAGTCCTGGAATTGAAGATCAGTTGCCATAAATGTTACTATCAAGCACATACTTTTGTGATTGTTAGATGAGGAGGCTGAGCTCCCCACTCTTTTGCCTTCCTTTGTGCCATATCGAAGAACACTGGGTTAGGTGGGTTGTCTCATGCACTGTAACGCTTTCACACACGGGGCTACAAACAGGACACTGCGAATATGGAATTGGTTATTGTAACATGGAGAGATTTCCATTTAGAGATGGTTATCTATGTATGCATTGAAGTCAGGATTATTATTGTAGACATTTGATGAATTGTTCAAAATTGTCTCATTTCCTTAATTTTTTCTAGATTTTGGTAACAGTCATTGGAAATCATAGTATTTCTTTATTTTCTATGAACTGTTAGTGTAGTCATTGCAGGAAAGTCCGAGTGTCCGTTGAACTTGACAAAGGCTACATAGTAGCCAAAACGTGTTGTGTGCAGTAAAGGTTTGAAGCAAAAATTGGTGTGCCTGCTTCTTTATTCTCTCTCTGGAGAGTTGAAGACAATGATTAATAATATAGTGCGTGTGAAGGCGTGCAGTGGACCCACGTCGACAGGTGGGGGCAGATTTTTCACAAATCGGAGGGAAATTTTATATATATACTGTATATATATACACAAATATATCTATTGTTTTTTAATATGTGTAACTAGTATATTTGTACGCAATATGCTTGATTGTGATATTGTGACTTTTGTTTATTAATGTTGAGTTTAGACAATATTTTTGTGATTGAAGTTTTTGTACCCAATTTTATTATCACAATATTTTTGCAGATGGTATTACAGTCAATATTTTTGTTTTTACACACACTAATAAAATGTTGATTTTTTTTTTTTAAAGAAGTGATATTTGTGTATCACACAATAGTTTTGTTGTCGATGTTGTGATGGTTGTACCTGGCCTACACAGGGTCACCAGCAGCTGGATTCTCTAAGGAAGTTAACTGGATGATCCTAGGGACTTAATGAGGATGACTTCAGTCTTAGTGTTCTCACTGTACCAAGCCCAATCGTGATTTCATCTATCTGATATACAATCTTGCAAATAAATTAGTAGATTGTAGTGGTAGGGTAAGTCAAATTCACCATTCCATTTAATGAGGGTTTATACAGCTGTAAACTCCACGAAAATATTGTAATAATTTTATCTTCTTGATAATTCCTATTTATTTTATCACAGGGAATGCGTTATCTTAGACGTCCTCTGAATATAAACTGCGTTTATTGCATTAATCTCCAATATAAATAATCCATCATACTTAAACACTAGGCAATTATTTCCTTGAAAAGTTGACTTCTTATATGTTTGTTGATAAAATCCTAATAAATATATTTAAAAAAAATAGTTTTCAACCTTTGTTATGAGAGTTTGAAGATACAGGGAGTGCAGAATTATTAGGCAAATGAGTATTTTGACCACATCATCCTCTTTATGCATGTTGTCTTACTCCAAGCTGTATAGGCTCGAAAGCCTACTACCAATTAAGCATATTAGGTGATGTGCATCTCTGTAATGAGAAGGGGTGTGGTCTAATGACATCAACACCCTATATCAGGTGTGCATAATTATTAGGCAACTTCCTTTCCTTTGGCAAAATGGGTCAAAAGAAGGACTTGACAGGCTCAGAAAAGTCAAAAATAGTGAGATATCTTGCAGAGGGATGCAGCACTCTTAAAATTGCAAAGCTTCTGAAGCGTGATCATCGAACAATCAAGCGTTTCATTCAAAATAGTCAACAGGGTCGCAAGAAGCGTGTGGAAAAACCAAGGCGCAAAATAACTGCCCATGAACTGAGAAAAGTCAAGCGTGCAGCTGCCACGATGCCACTTGCCACCAGTTTGGCCATATTTCAGAGCTGCAACATCACTGGAGTGCCCAAAAGCACAAGGTGTGCAATACTCAGAGACATGGCCAAGGTAAGAAAGGCTGAAAGACGACCACCACTGAACAAGACACGCAAGCTGAAACGTCAAGACTGGGCCAAGAAATATCTCAAGACTGATTTTTCTTAGGTTTTATGGACTGATGAAATGAGAGTGAGTCTTGATGGGCCAGATGGATGGGCCCGTGGCTGGATTGGTAAAGGGCAGAGAGCTCCAGTCCGACTCAGACGCCAGCAAGGTGGAGGTGGAGTACTGGTTTGGGCTGGTATCATCAAAGATGAGCTTGTGGGGCCTTTTCGGGTTGAGGATGGAGTCAAGCTCAACTCCCAGTCCTACTGCCAGTTCCTGGAAGACACCTTCTTCAAGCAGTGGTACAGGAAGAAGTCTGCATCCTTCAAGAAAAACATGATTTTCATGCAGGACAATGCTCCATCACACGCGTCCAAGTACTCCACAGCGTGGCTGGCAAGAAAGGGTATAAAAGAAGGAAATCTAATGACATGGCCTCCTTGTTCACCTGATCTGAACCCCATTGAGAACCTGTGGTCCATCATCAAATGTGAGATTTACAAGGAGGGAAAACAGTACACCTCTCTGAACAGTGTCTGGGAGGCTGTGGTTGCTGCTGCACGCAATGTTGATGGTGAACAGATCAAAACACTGACAGAATCCATGGATGGCAGGCTTTTGAGTGTCCTTGCAAAGAAAGGTGGCTATATTGGTCACTGATTTGTTTTTGTTTTGTTTTTGAATGTCAGAAATGTATATTTGTGAATGTTGAGATGTTATATTGGTTTCACTGGTAATAATAAATAATTGAAATGGGTATATATATTTTTTTTGTTAAGTTGCCTAATAATTATGCACAGTAATAGTCACCTGCACACACAGATATCCCCCTAACATAGCTAAAACTAAAAACAAACTAAAAACTACTTCCAAAAATATTCAGCTTTGATATTAATGAGTTTTTTGGGTTCATTGAGAACATGGTTGTTGTTCAATAATAAAATTAATCCTCAAAAATACAACTTGCCTAATAATTCTGCACTCCCTGTATATTTTCCCAACAACTGTCTAAACTCTAGTTTTTATCTATTTATCCCTGTATGTCGTTGACATTGGGCGATAAGAGCTGTTTTTTATGAGGCATGGGTTATTTTATTGCAGAAATGCCATAATGTTCACCAGTCACACGTTGTTTACCATGGATCTAAGCTGTGAGTTGAGCGAAACAGCATTTTTTGTGCTATGGCTACTGATGGCATCACCAGCAGGTGATGACTTGTAAATCTGGTTGTGCGCAGCTATTTATCATTTGTGCAATGCAGGGCCGCTAATTGTCAAGCAGCACTCCTTTGAATGAAGAGTAGTACATTTGGTCCAGCATGTCAAAGGGAACACGGAGGAGCTGTTAAAAGATAAACCATCATCTAAGGTCCTTTCCCTAGTTCACCTCGGAGAGTGATTTTTGAGAATGCTATACATTGGGGAGAATGTTAAGACAATTCATGATACTCCTCACAAGGTGGGAGCTACGGGTCAATAAGTGAAAACAGGAATGGACTCTACATTATCGCTCACTGGAAAAGGAAAAAGGAAGGATTAGGCCACACAACCCCAACAAGACTTCACCGTTAGGCAGAATGTGGAATAGTAAATCGAAATCGAAATGACCCTCGTTTGTGCAAAAGGGGAGCAAAATATGGAAGAACTGAACGAGAAGGCCAGAGGAGAGGAAATTCATTTAGTGAAAATCAGTGAAATAACTTGATAGATGAGAACCCTTGTCTTCTGTTCAGGAGCGCAAAAGGTGGCAAGGGAGTTCTAGAAGTTAAGACTTGAGAGGTTGTGGAAGTTAATGCTCCTCAAACCTCAAATTAGGATAAAGTAGATACAGTGGTATGTGCATGAGGTCATCACAACAGGATGCGAAGGTACCCAAATGGCTTTACCGCGTTGGTTGTTACTGGGTTAAAAAAGGGACCATATGGGCAGCCAATTGATTTTCATGCAGGTTGCAGGTGGAATGAGAAATACACCGCTGGTTTGCTATATATAATGTTAAAGATATAATAAAGATCATAAAGATCCACAATGGGTTTGTAAATGGGGAAAGGCTTTACTCATCTGCAGGATGTGTGAGCTAAGTGAATAGTGGCTACAGATAGAGTAGATGAAATATGAGACTAGATATGTCTCCTGGGTGACCCACTCATTGGGTCAGAGTTGGATCCCATGTTTTTTCAGTCTCCCCTGCACCTAGATGTGATACATGAACAGTTTGAGTTACTAATCCCTAACAGGGTGTAAAAAGGGGGCCACAGTGCTATTTTGGCCAGGGACTACTGGTCCCAGGGACACACAAGGCAGGAGGAGGAGCACTGCATTGTTCACTCATGAGGCGCTACAAAAGCGTTCTTCCAGTCCCGTGGCTCAGGGTGTGTGTGGGACGTGCCCGGGCAAAAGACAGGCCTGTCATGCACCTGTCAGCTCCCGAAAGAGCCGAGGCTCAATCACCCCCCTGATGTTTGTGCCAGGGGGGTTTCTGCCTCCAGACCAGGGACCTGGGCCGTCCAAGGACTGGTAGGCTGCGACCTGGTCATTTTCAGCTGGCTGTTTTTGTTTTTTTGTGATGGTTGATACATTGACACATTGACTGAACGTGTAATCCCGTCTTAAGCCTCTTGGGGTGTCATGTGCCAATGTTTTTTCCTGTAGAAGTCTGGGGCCTCTGCCCCAAGTGCACCTGAAAGGCCACCTGAGACCTGTAGTTCTTAGTGGGGCAGATAGTATTTCCTCTCATCTCTCTTTCATCTGGGGAGAGTCGTCTTCTGTGGCTCTAACCTGCATGTGGAAAAGGACTATAGATAAAAAGAAGGCACTTGCTCTGAAACCAGTGTCTGCGTTGGTGGCCGAACATACCACTATTGATGGCTTCCTGGCACATGCTGTGAGGGTAGTGTCAAAGAAAATTGAATTGGCAGAAAGATGATTATCCTACCATTGTGTGCACTTCTTACTAGGTGGTTGACACTTACCTGCAAGGAACACACAATTTGGCCACAGAGTCTGTCACATCAAATACCCTGCCCAAGGCATCAGCATCACCCTGCCTTCCTGGAAGGGTGCACATTAGACCACATTTGTCACTGGAACCTGCCTTAATTGATGCAAGTCTGGCCAGAAAATGAAGGAAATGGGACCCTGCTTTAAGGGGTCCTACTCCTAGAGGCGGTTCGTTTTATATCAATGTGGGCATGCAAACAGAACATTTGATCCTCCTTCTCCCAAGGAGAATACATGGCTGACTGCCTCGCTGGACAGGCGTAGCAAAGGCATCAATGACATCATGGACTGATCACGCGTCAGAAACTTGATAAGTAAACTTACAAGGAGACACGTCTTAGGCCAATGAACCTTTTGACCACGTTTGGGGACTTCCCAGAACGAGATATGCGATTAGCATTGCAGTTAATAGATCAATAACCTCGCCAATATTCCCAATAACTAATCACTCAAGCCAACCAATAACGTTAATATAGATCAATACAGCGGACACACCATGACCTTTCAGCCATGAATAACCACAGCAAATCTAGTAAGAGTTAGGATATTTATTCCCTATTAGTTACAATCTAATATCATGTTTATTCGTCTCAACAATAGCAAGCACATCAAAACCACTATAATTTGGCAACTCAAACAAAACTTTATCAAATCAAAGATCATGAACATTAGAACACAGCCCGACGTTAACATGAATCAACTTTAGCAGAGCATCATTAGTACATTATTCAACAAAGCAAGAATTCAGTCATTTGTCTATTCGCATCCGACATTAATGAACTCCTTAACTAACCTCGAATTAGCATCAGCATATTGGGCTTCATGCAAAATAATTTGGCAACATGAATTTGGAAAACATCTAACTATGGTCTCTACCAAAAGAGCAGTTGGTACCTAGAAAGAAAAGGCAAACAAACAATTACAATTTCATCAGATAGTTACCCATCCGAATGAGTCAGCAAGCAGCATCAGTCTTCGTCCTCAGGACATCAGTCGATTCGCCATCAGCCAGGGCAGACAGGTAAGTCTCAGTAGGGCATAGTAAGAAAAGGCTCTTCCCTGATAAGGAGGAGAAGTGCATAACGGACAAGAGATAAGGTGTGTATGGTTTAAAGTATAAGACAGCCAAAGACAAAGGGGGTCATTCAGACCCCGGCGGGCGGCGGGAGCCGCCCGCCTGGCGGGAACCGCCGAATGACCGCACCGCGGTCAAAAGACCGCGGCGGCCATTCTGTGTTTCCCGCTGGGCTGGCGGGCGACCGCCAGAAGGCCTCCCGCCAGCCCAGCGGAAAACCCCTTCCCACGAGGACGCCGGCTCCAAATGGAGCCGGCGGAGTGGGAAGGGTGCGACGGGTGCAGTTGCACCCGTCGCGAATTTCAGTGTCTGCAATGCAGACACTGAAATTCTAAGTGGGGCCCGCTTACGAGGGCCCCTGCAGTGCCCATGCCATTGGCATGGGCACTGCAGGGGCCCCCAGGGGCCCCACGACACCCCTCACCGCCATCCTGTTCCTGGCGGTCGGAACCGCCAGGAACAGGATGGCGGTGAGGGGGTCGGAATCCCCCATGGCGGCGGAAAGTCGGCGGTACACCACCGACTTTCCGTTTCTGACCGCGGCTGTACCGCCGCAGTCAGAATGCCCAAAGGAGCACCGCCAGCCTGTTGGCGGTGCTCCTGCGGACCCCGGCCCTGGCGGAATTTACCGCCAGGGTCGGAATCAGGGCCAAAGTCTCTCAGAATGGCAAGGGAGGATGAAGAATGGTGAAGGATGGCAAAGTAATGGCTCAATAATGGCTGATTTCTCCTTGGGTCACGCTGTTATATCAAAGCTGTCGAACAAGTCTCTAATTTCCCATTGGGCAATATTTGGTGCATCGTTATCTCTGTCCAATAATCCTCTGCGCACCTTACTAGAATTTACACCTAACACAGTTCTCATGCAGTTGTTTGGCTCCTGTGATTGACGTCTTCAACTGGTGGAATGTCAGGTAAGAAAAGTTACACTTGTCACTTCAATCAGTAGTTCCATTGTCTTCTCTTAGTCCAGGCGACCTTGCACCTGTTGCGAATTACACTGTTGCACTTGGCAAGAATGTCTCCTTGAGCAAGTCGGGTCCCATGAGAAAGAATTTACTACGGCTACACACATATCTATAACTTCTGGAAAAGTACAGCTTTGTGTCCTTCAGGAAAGCAGCACATTGCACGTTAGAAAAACACAGTTAATATGAGACCAGGCAGCTAGGCCCAGACCCTTGCTAACTAAGGCCTAGTGATTAACTTAGAAAAACCCTAATACACAACTCTTAATGCTAATACAAAATCATACATTAGTACATCGTTAATTCATTATTAGTCAGTTTCATTAATCATCGTATACATTGGTGGCCACTCCCCATGGGCACATTTCAAACGCCTACATTATTTCTACATTAACACATTTCCATGCAGTTTCACTACACATTATATTGCGAGCTTTTCATGTGAATATTAATTCTAAAAGTCACACTCCAACAGGACCAAATCTGTGAGAGACTTGCACAGATAGAGGTAATATTGGTTCAGGGTATAGTTGGTCCTATTAGGGTTGAGGTTGTGCCTGCAGTACCCAGTACAAGCCCTACTATCAGAATAAATATGACTTTATTGGTTGCTTTAAGGGCTGGGGAAACAGGAGACTTTGGACAGGTGTCCCTTCGCAAACCACACACCCCATGCACCTTCTGCTCCTACCAGGCATTCTGCTCTCTAGACCCTCGGCTGGACTCTGGCCCTTAAAATTTATCATTGATTTTATATTTGCTCTTCTCATGTGTTGTTAAGTTTGATATTGTTCATAGTGCTTTTAGTGACCATAATCCCCTTACACTGGTCTTGCATGGGTCATGGATGGGCACCAGGAGCTTGCATATCACTTCAGGGGTGTTCCCTCAGCAAGATCAGGAAATGCAATTGGGCCCAAGTGAAGCCCATGCAGTTTAAAAATATATTATTTCTGAATGTCAAGCCCATTTTCTGACTTGCTTGAATCTAGATGCCTGAAGTGGGTTAATTTTGAGTGCCTTTGAGGCCATTTCCCAGAGAGTGTCTTCCCTGTTGAAGGCCCCTCCAAGGCAGGCTGTGCATTGTGAGAACAAATGGTTCGATAATATGTTCCCTAGAGCAAAAGGTCATATTCGTGCCTGTCGAAGGATTTATAAAATGGAACTTGCTTCCCAAAGGACAGACTAAGAAAGAAAGCGTGGGAGGTCTTACCTCAGGCTTGTGAGGTAAGGGAAAGTAGACTGTTTTGGCAGGTGATTAATTGACCAGAATTTAGGTTGTGAGAATGACCCTAGTATATGCCATCATATCACTCAGGTACAGTGGGTGTCCCATTTTGAGGAGATGTATAATGGGGTTGTGATGGGCAATGAGGTTTCATTGGCAATCTTCTTCTCGGGCCACCAGACATTTCCTCCACACTTAAGGAAGAGAGCAATGGCATTCAAACTCCCTCATCTGCTAAGGTGCCTGGGCCGGACGGGATTCCACCAGACCTGTTTCCAGGTAACATTGGTTTATGGTCTCCTATACTACTGATGCTCCATAATTCTGCTATCAAAGAGGGCATGCCACCTTCTTGGGCCTCAGCTATAATTGCTCCAATTTTCAAGAAGGGGGTTGGGGATAGTCCCCAATGCTATCATCCTATCTCCCTGGTAAATTTCACGGCAGAAGTCCTGGGCAGGGTGGTGCCCTATAGACTGACATGCTGGGCAGAGGACTATGATATCATTTCTGACATTCAGTATGGGTTTAGGCAGAGCAAATCTACTATAGACCAGTTCCTCAACCTATATCTGATTATTAATAAGTAAACTGTGGCCAGGCCTGAAGCTATCCATTTTGCCTTTATGGACCTGCATCCGCATTTGACAGGGTCAATCAGGTAAAGCTGTGACACTTGCTACTCACATTGGGGATTGATCATAACATTGTGCATCTGCTGAGTGACACACCTCACCTCAGCCTCGGTTCAGTATTCTCGGTAGGGGCTTGTACAGGACCATTTGACATGAGTAGAGGTGTGCAACAAGGTTGCATCCTTGTCCCTTTCTGTTTATGTTATATGTAAATGGCTTGGAGAAGGCCGTTTTGTCTGTGGGAGCTGATTGTCCAAGCGTGGGTACCAGGTCACTACCTGTACTACTCTATGCAGACGATGCAGTCCTGATGGCAGGGACCTCATTGGGACTACAACACTTGGTGGATAAGTTTGTTAATTTTCTAGCTACTTTGGATTTGGTATAAAACAATCACATGTGATGGTTGTGGGCACCAGAAACACCAGTTTGAAAATGTTCAAGGTGGGGTCTAATATACTAACTAACGTTTCAGTATTCCCATATATCGGGGTTTTGTTTGACCATCAGAGTAAGAGGAAACCGCTGGTGGAATAAAAAAAACACTTGAGTTTTCAAAGACATTAGCTGGTTTCCAGACATTTGTACAGGGCACCGGGTCCCGCCCTCCTCTGGTATTAACCAAGATGTACAAGGCTAAGTGTGTCACGTACTGCGTTGGACTTTTCACCTCTGGATTTCGGATTGGCGAATACACCAAGCTTCTACAGGTCCTGGATACTCCCAGATAAGGCCGACCCCTTCTAGTAGCCAAGGTGCCGCTTGACAGGCTACGCCAAAGCAGACCGTACCCTCCAGAAGGAGTCCCAGAGGGAAAAAAACCCAACACTGGGGAAAAAACCTCTAACAGGAACTCCTGAAGGAAAACAAGAAAAAACAGGACTTGACAACAGGAAACAAAAATAGGCAATATCCAGGGTAAAAGGCAGGAAAAAAGGAACAGGTAAAAATATCCCAAGGCAAAAGCAGGAACAAAGAACAGGCAAAAATCTCCAAAGGCAAAAGCAGGCACAAAGAACAGGCAAAACTCTCCCAAGGCAAAAAAGCAGGAACAAAGAACAGGAGCAAACAGCACAACCAGAAGGAAGTGTTTGCAACACAAGGAGGAACAAGACTGACTGACTTATATACTGAGAAAAGGGAAGTGACATCACAGGAAAGGGAAGTAACACCATCTTGGATTGGGAAAAGCCCATAGACCAGTATAGGAAAAAGGCAGTAGTATAAAAGAAAAACAGAGCATGCTGGGACAAAAACACAAAAAAGACAAGATGGACACAACATGGATAGAGACAGGCAAAAGGACCAACAAAAAACCCACCACCAACAACAAAAGAAGAAAAAAGGCTACAAGTAAGTGTAGCGCGACCGGAAGCGAAATATATGCTTCCCAGAAAGCATAGTCAAAAAACGCGGGGAACGGCACTCCGAATATCGGTAGCGCGTTCCACCCGCGAGGACAGAAAGAGACGCCGCGTCAGAGCGCGGCGCTACAAAGTGTGTTTTTAATTGTTTTATGGGTATGAAGCGTGGGGATGCAAAAAAGCTCTTCGTATTCAGGTGATTGAAAACTCGTTTCTTAAGTGAGTATTGCAGGCCCACCAAAGCACTCCAACATTTACTGTACACGAGGAATTGGGGATGCAGTATCTAATAGTCAAGATTACCTTGCGGCCATTAATTTGTTGGATCAAAATATGGTAAAGAAGCGAATCACAGTTAAATAAGTTGATCTTGAGAGACTGCCTTTCCATGGTGCATGCTACAAAGATCCCTTGGATTGGGTACATTAGGAGAGCTTTGAGCAATCTGGGGAGAGAGGAGTTATTCTCGAGACCAGACTCTATGAGTCTCACTGAGATAAAAGGGGTCAAACATACCTTTTTTCAGCAAAAGGCATGTAGCAGCGAACAAGTGGAGAATTTGAAACCTTCAATCAGGGGTTTCTTGCTGCTTAAAATTGTACCTAGCGTGAAACCATACTTATGCAATCTGGAAAACGACAGGATGGATTTTTATTGGGCAGATTTAAATTAAATATGATACACCATCTTCTGGCCATCCTGAAGGGTTGAGCCCCCTGGGCACTTTGGGTCCCTGTGACTGTGACTTTATCCCTTCACTGACAGGCCTTTTCCCCCTCAGGTGCCAAGCCTTTTTTTGGCTGTTTGGGGCAGTTCGCGCTTAGGCCCTCATAACTTTTTGTCCACATAAACTACCCACGCCAAATTTGCATCCTTTTTTTCCAACATCAGAGGGATTCTAGTGGTACCCAGACTTTGTGGGTTCCCCTGAATGAGACCAAGAAATTAGCCAAAAAGGCAGCGAAAATTTCGTTTTTTTTCAAATGGGAAAAAAGTGTGGCAGAAGAAGGTTTGTTGTTTTTTCCCTGCAAATGGCATCAACAAAGGGTTTGCAGTGCTAATATCACCATCTTCCCAGCTTTCAGGAACAGGCAGACTTGAATCAGAAATCCCAATTTTTCAACACAATTTTGACATTTTACTGGGACATACCCCATTTTTACTATTTTTACAATAAAGGAGCTGCATCTTGTAATGGGTTTTCATTCTAAAACGGGTATACAGCAATTCATTTGCTGAAAAATAAAAAGTGAAAAATAGGTATCTAGAAAACCTTTGTATTTCCAAAATGGGCATAAGATAAGGTGTTGAGAGGCAGCGGTTATTTGCACATCTCTGAATTCCGGGGTGCTCATACTAGCATGTGAATTACAAGGCATTTCTCAAATAGACGTCTTTTTTACACACTGTCTTACATTTGTAAGGACAAAATGTAAAGAAAGACAAGGGGCAATAACACTTGTTTTGCTATTCTGTATTCCTTCAAGTCTCCCGATAAAAATGCTACCTCACTTGTGTGGGTAGGCCTAATGCTCACGATAGGTAACGCAATATGGACACATCACATTTTTACATTGAAATCGGACGTGTTTTTTGCAAAGTGCCAAGCTGTAGATTTAGGCCTCTACCTTAGCCGGCACCTATGGAAACCTACTAAACCTGCACATTTTTTAAAACTAGGCACATAGGGGAATCCAAGATGGGGTGACCTGTGGGGCTCTCACCAGATTGTGTTACCCAGAATCCTTTGCAAACCTCAACATTTGACCAAAAAAACACTTTTTCCTCTCATTTCGGTGACAGATTGTTCTGGAATCTGAGAGGAGCCACAAATTTCCTTCCACCCAGGGTTCCCTCAGGTCTCACAATAAAAATGTTACCTCACTTGTGTAGTTAGGCCTAGCGCCTGCGACAAGAAATGCCCCAAAACACAACATGGACACATCACATTTTCTTAAAGAAAACAGACCTGTTTTTTGCAAAGTGCCTAGCTGTGGATTTTGGCCTCTAGCTCCGCCGGCACCTAGGGAAATCTACCAAACTTGCACATTTTTTAAAACTAGACACCTAGGGGAATACAAGATAGGGTGACTTGTGGGGCTCTCATTAAATTCTGTTATCCAGAATCCTTTGCAAACCTCAAAATGTGACCAAAAAAACACTTTGTCCTTCTTCTCATTTCGGTGACAGAAAGTTCTGGAATTTGAGAGGAGCCACAAATTTCCTTCCACCCAGCATTCCCCCAAGTCTCCCGATAAAAATGGTACCTCACTTGTGTGCGTAGGCCTTGCGTCTGCGACAGGGAATGCCCCAAAATACACCATGGACACATCACATTTTCCCAAAGAAAACAGACCAGTTTTTTGCAAAGTGCCTAGCTGTGAATTTTGGCCTCTAGCTCAGCCGGCACGTAGGGAAACCTACCAACCTGTGCATTTTTTAAAACTAGACACTTAGGGGAATCCAAGATGGGGTGACTTGTGGGGCTCTCACCAGGTTCTGTTACCCAGAATCCTTTGCAAACCTCAACATTTGGCCAAAAAAACCACTTTTGTTCCTCACATTTCGGTGACAGAAAGTTCTGGAATCTGAGAGGAGCCACAAATTTCCTTCCACCCAGTGTTCCCCCAAGTCTTCCGATAGAAATGGTACCTCACTTGTATGGGTAGACCTAGTGCCCACGAAAGGAAATGCCCCAAAACACTATCTGGACACATCAAAATGATCAAATACAAAACTATCTGTTTTTGCTGGGGGGACAGCTGTGTTTTTGGCCCTGGGCTCAGCAGCCATTTGGGGAAACCTACCAAACCCAGACATTTCTGAAAATTAGACACCCGAGGGAGTCCAGGGAGGTGTGACTTGCATGGATCCCTCAATGTTTTCTTACCCAGAATCCTCAGCAAACCTCAAATGTAACTAAAAAAATCTAATTTTCCCACATTTCTGTGTGGGATCACTGCACTGGGACAAATTGCCTACCACCCAACGTTCGTCTCAGTCCCCCTGTAAAAATGATACCTCACTTGTGTAGGTGGGCCAAGTGCCTGTGACAGAGAAGAGCCAAAAAACATGTCGAAATTGAGGGGGAACAAAAGCGGGTCCAAAAGGGCAGTTTGAAACAACACATTTTTAGGCTGACAAGTGCAGCAGAATTTTTATCGGTATAGATGAGACAATGCTAGGTGGTAGGAATTTTGTGGATTCCTGCAGATTCCTGAAAGTTCCATCACAAAAATGTGGGGAAAATGTGTGATTTCCAGCAAAGTTGGAGGTTTGCAGGGCATTGTGGGTAAGAAAATAGTGCGGGTGCATGTGAAGCACACCTCGCTCGAATCAACCAGATGTTTAGTCTTCAGATGTGTCTAGGTCTTGTGGATTTTTCTACATGGCAGCGTCCCAAAGTCTAAAAAGTGCAAGCCTCACTATTCCAAGTAGGACGATTTTGAGAGTTAGCCAAGCTCTCATGGCCCAAATGTAAAACCAAAACCCATAATAAAACAAAATGTTCTCTTTCTTGCCGTGGGATAAGATGTTTTAGTGTGTGGGGGAGAGCTGAAAGGCTGCTACCCTATTCAGTTGGGGTGGGGGCATAACCAGGCCCATACTGGTTAGTAGCCACCACCCCACTATTCTTTTTTTTAATTCCCTGGCATCTAGCAGACTTTCTACCCTCCCCGGGGTGTGGACCTGGGGTAATTGCCCCATCTGCCTACTAGTGGGCAGAACAACTTGGGCCCCATTTATTTGGGGTGGGGTATGGCCGTACCCCACCCTCTTATTTTAAAATAAAAATCTTCCCTGGTCTCTGGTGGGCAGATGGGCCTTCCAAAAATAGGCCGATCTGCCCCCAAGGGGGGCAGATATGGCCAACAGTAATGTGCACCCATGGGGAGCTACCCTTGCCCAAGGGGCTGCCCCCCAAAGAAAGCACACACATACACACACACCAATCCCTGGTGCCTAAGTGGTTTGTGCCTAATAGAAATAGGGCGATCTGCCACCAAGGGGAGCAGAAATGGCCTAAAATAAATTTGCCCTCCCAGGGGAGCGACCCTTGTCTAAGGGATCGCTCCTCTTGTGTCAAATTGCCGCAAAAAATAAATCCCCAGTGCCTAGTGGTTTCTGCCCCCATGGGGGCAGATCGGCCTAATAAAAATAGGCCGATCGGGCAGAAATTCCCTTAATACAATTTGCCCCCCAGGGGAGCGACCCTTGCCTAAGGGGTCACTCCCCATATATAAAAAACAAAAGTAAACATAAAGAAATATATATCCCTGGTGCCTAGAGGTTTCTGCCCTCCCTGGGGGCAGATCAGCCTAATTATATTAGGCCAATCTGCCTAAAAATATTTTGGCCCCCTGGGGAGCGACCCTTGCCCAAAGGGCCACTCCCCTACTGCGTAAGTATCACAAAAAAAATGTCCCTGGTGTCTAGTGGGCTTGCAGAGCCATGAAAGGAAAGGAAAGGCCTTTCCTTTTATGCCTCTGCCTTCCCCCTCCCACTGATCGGAAGAGAAATGCTGAGCATTTTTCTTCCACATCGGGAGGTGACCTCTGATGAGGTCAGCACGCGATTGCGTGCAGACATCATCAGATGTCACTCGGGGGGGTCAGGGTAGAAGGGGAAGCGATTCCCTTTCCAGCCCTGCCCTTGGGGGTGGAGGAGGCCCTCGGGGGGAGCACCAGCGCTTCCCCCAAGGGCCTATTCCAGGATGTAGTGGTTACGTCTGTGGAGCCTCAGCACCGCGCCACTGGACGTAACCACTAAGTCCTTGGCGGAGAAGGGGTTAAAGTCTCCTCAGGATACTCTTCATTTTATTCTGTTCTGCAGATGATTTACAGGCCTGAGGAATATGTATATTAAACCTTTACTGTGATTTTTGAATTTCAAACAAGCTTGCCCATCCCTGCTGTTTTTGCAATTGTTATCTGATACCCATGTCATTTTCAGCGTGTGCTGTTTCCTTAGAGCTGCCACAAGAGTAAGAGACTCTGGGCCAGAATTGCAAGGCCCTTGTGCCCCTTAGAGCGGCATTTGTGTCAAAATTATTTCCGCAAATGTGACTCTAACGGGCTACTACCATAGTGCCATATTTACAAGGTGGCACAAACTAGGTATGCCCCACCTTGTAAACCCTTTAAGCCACATCATGCATAATATATACATGATGTATGCAAAGGAGGCTTTCCTTCGTTAGAGGGTTGCTAAAAATGGCTCAATGGCATCGACAAGATTCCATTGCTCCATTTCTAGCGACATTTTTAATGCCTGCTTAAAGCAGGCGTTAAAATGAGGCTCCCATTGATTTCAATGGGCCTCTTAACACTATAATGGATTAGCGTCATTTTTTATGCTAATCCGGTGTAGCATTACAATAGCATTGAAAAAATGACTTTATTTCCCCTAACATGCGCCATGGTGCGCCGTATTGTAAATACGGCACTATCATTGTGGTTTTAGGGGACGCAAGGGAGCCACAAGAAAAGTGGTGCATCACTAGTGATGCGCCACTCACTTGTAAATATGGCCCATTATGTCTGAGTTATAGCGCAATTACTGTTGTCCCTTTTTATATCATGTGAGTTGCTGTACGATTATGCTCCGTTTGTGTTGCTGGATAATTTGTGGACCATTTATTTATTTTACTTGTTTTTATGGAATGTAGTATTTTAATATTTTTTGTATATTGTGTTTGTTAACTTTATTTATTTTGCTTGTGCTTTCATTGTTTCAATTGAACCGAATAAAGTTTATTTGATTGATTGTAAAAAGCGAGAATCCCTCTTTGTGTTTACTACATGCAGTTCCATGTCAGTGGCTAGGGCATATATCCAAGCAGGGAAACAGTTGATTCTTAGCTTGTCATGGTAGTTACCTGTTGCAATTTTATTTACGTTATTTTTTGTTGACTAAGTATAAATATGTAAATGCTCACAAGAGTCATAGTTACCCTCTGGGGGCCACCTTCAAAGACAAGAATTGGGGCAGACTGTGACAGGTCATCCTCCTTCCCTCTTTTCAAATTGCTATTATCATCCTGGTGACATCTCCCTCGCTCTCACAAATGTCCTCTGAGAAGTAGTTTCTGGAACATTTTTTCTCAATTTGGGCACATTAGGAACCAGTTTTTGTAATGGTCAATGTTTGCTGGGACCGTAATGTCTTGAACAAGTGTCTCAGCTCCCAGTTTCAATACTGAGCGGTCCGTGGAGGTATGGTGTTTGGAGAAATGGGAAGACTGGGGTTATTTAGTCCATTAAGAATATCCTCTTGGGTGAACCAAAGTTAATTTGTTGAATCTTAATGAACTACAAAGGTTATGTTATGTTATAAGTTTGTAAAGCGCACTATCACCCACAAGGGAATTCTGGCGCTGGGCAGGCATGTGTGCCTAGTACTGCCTATGGTAATGTAAGAGATCACAAACTTAATTAATTTACTGGCCTTCACCCTCTTGTTACATCCAGGATTGTTTCACTCCTGGGGCAGGGTAGTACAGCACTGCTTCAATGGAGAAAATGTTGTTAAAGGGCCTATGGGCCCGTGATAGGTTTGTTGAATCAGGTATGAATTAGGTATTGGGAGTGTTGCTCCTGCACCTGCTGGGCTACTGTAATGCCATTGGTAGCTGAGAGTTAGGGCAAATAGGGCCTGCCCAGCCCAGGATGGGGAAGAGAGGTGAGTACAACAGCAACACAGAATAAGTAAAGCTGAGAGTTCAAAGGGTGTGAGTGGGTTCCACATTTTGTGGCAGATTTCTGCCAGAAATAATTGGTAGAACGTGGCTGGGATGTCTTTCTAATAATTTAGGAGATGTCAAAAGCAGATTGAGATCTCACTCAGGTCTGAGGTAGACACAAGGAAGTAAACATAGTGTTAGGGAGATAGAGACATAGGCCCTAATTATAACATTGGTGGTACATACCACCAACCGCTGCGGTGACGGCCACCAACGTACCGCCACCGCGGCTTCTATCCATCCGCCATATTATGAGCACTGCCTGACTTCCGCCACAATAATGGCAGAAATCTTACGGTGCTCATGGTGGTGGACGGTGGTAAGTTGGCGCTTCTAACACCAGCACCGCCACGCCAGTAGAACGCCGCCAGCCGTATTATGACCAGTAATACGACCTGGCGGTGTTTTGCTGGCGGGCGCTGCTGGCGGTAGCAGTGCCCCTTCCCATTCCCTGTCAGAGGACCTCCTCACCTAAGGTAAGTCGGACTTTTGACAGGGGAGGGGGGTGCGTTTAACCTTCAAGAAACAATTAAAATGTCAAGATACCTCTTGTGATTAATGTTCCTGCTAGAGAAAGAGATAGGAGTTTTGCCAATGGAAGCGTTCTTTTAATGCCTGCTCTGAGCAGACGTTAAAAGTGCCGGAAACAAATGACGTAAAGAAATCTGACAGACTTCTTTGCGTCATTTATTTGGCCCCCTAAAGGGGGATGCCCCGTTTTCATAAATTGTGCCTGGCACAGACATAATGTAGCGCAAAGGGTTACAAAGTGATGCATTGCGCCACTCTGTAAATATGGCACAGCGTTTCTGGACTTCTAACACCACATTACCTTAAAGAAATGACATTAATGTGGTGTTAGAATTGCACTAGGGGCTCTTAAATTTGCCCCTATGGCAGTGCTTGATTTGTGCTTATTGTTTCCGGTGTGGAGCACCTGCACTTATTTTTGAGGGCCGGCGCTTATTTTTCTGCCTCAAGAATTTACTGCAAGAAAAAGACACATATGGGAAAGATGGAGGAAGAGAAAAACGAAAAAGCCTCACAATGGGAAAAAACAGAAATCCGCAAGAGTGAGCTGAAGGGGCAGAGAGTGCCTGTAAATGGATTGAAGAGGCCCGAGATGGCTTCAGGAATACGCTGCCTCAGCATTTTGGCACCTTTTTTTATACAAATTAAGCACTTCCCTTTGGGGCATATTTGAAAAAAGTTGCGTTGCACACAGTGCTGCGCCACTTTTCTTGCACCACTTAGCACCCCCCTAATGCCACCATGTGTGCGTCATATTTAAAATACGGCGCACCATGGCAGTAGTTAGGGGACTAGCGTCAGCATTTTTGATGCTGGTCCAGCACTTTGCAGGATTAGCATAAAAAATGTTGATGCTAATCCTGCAAAGCACCCAGAGGCCCATTGTAACCAACAGAAGCCTCCTTTTAACGCCTGCTCTGAGCAGGCGTTAAAAGTGCCAGAAAAAAATGACGCAACGAAATCTGTCAGATTTCTTTGCGCCATTTTTTGGCCCCCCTAATGGGGGAATGTCACCTTTGCATACATTATGACTGCCGCAGGCCTAATGTAGCGCAAAGGGATACAAAGTGGTGCAATGCATGCATTGGGCCACTTTGTAAAGATGGCATGGTGTTTTTGGCCTTGTAACGCCACATTAGAGTAAAAAGATGATGCTAATGTGGCGTTAGAATGGCGCTAGGGGCTCTTAAATATGCCCCTATATTTTTAATGGCTAGCTGAGTGGATTAGTAAAGCCAGCCTTTAAAAGTGCTTTAAAACACATGAATGTATGTGAAAGGGGAGCGATGAAGAGATGAGGGGCACATTCGCTGGGTGGCTGTGAGTGACACTGAGGAGGAGGTCATGGAGTTGGGGGCGCCACAATAAACTGTCCCACAGGGCGCCAGCAGTCCTAAAGCTGGCCCTGCTGAACAGTATTGTCCATAGCTCCAAAATTCTGCAAATCTCTGCAGACAATGGTATTTGAAGAATGGAAGATAAGCGTGCACTGGCTCGAAAACTACTTATTCGTGAGCGGAGTGTTTGGAATGTCCGGAGTCCCCGATTTATGATGAAAGAGTGGGAGTGGATAAGTCAGGAAGTGCGTTCCTTGAGGCAGCATGTGTTCCTCCTCAATGTCTGAACATAAACATAACAAGCATTTGTAATGCAATGGGTCTCACGTTTTCTCGAGTTAGAGCTATTAGCGTTGTAAATTCCTGACCGGACTTTTATTGACACTTATATTGTAAAATGAAAAGTAAAACAGTTGACACACAGACGTGCAGCAAAGAGGAGGGACTGTGCAGAAATAAGACAGTACAGAATGGCCATGCAGACGGGGGAGAGGGCCACATCTCGGCACTTTGTCCTGAGCTCTTCACCTACAAATCATTACGTTCAGGTGTGGGTAGTAGTCTAGTGGAAGAAAACACAATTACAGTACTCACAATGCACCAGGTTAGGTCATGAAAACTCATGACTGGGAAACGTCTGTGATGGCATGGAGTGACCTGGTCCCCCCAAGAGGGACAGAAAACGTACAGTGCGTACAGCGGATACCTTGACATAGAACACTCCGTTAAGAGTAGGGCTCCAAGGGGACATTGAGAAGCCATCAGGGAAAGGCAGCAGTGGGGCATGTAGGGGCAGGGGCCGGGGCTCAGGGGACGGAGTGTGTCGGTGAACGGGGCCGGCCACGTGGTGGCAGAACAGGCAGAGAATGCCGAGGGCGGGCCTGTGCGTGCATACAGGCCCAGAGGGGGTACAACGGAGGCACACATGGCGCAGAGGAGGCACGAAGGGACGGGGTTGGGGGCATGATGATAATACAGAAGCCATAAGGCAGGGAGGGCAGATATATGTGGATCATGGGAGTGAAATCCCAGGGGCAAAGGGAAAGAGGAATTAAGGAGGCGGTGATGTGAATGAGAGAGGGCCCGAAGTGGCAGTGGGTGAGAGGAGGATGAGAGGAGGAACTGGTGGCAGATACAAGGCACATAGTATACAGGGGCTCAGCTTGGTCTGTAAAATTGGAGGTGGCGAACTTCAGATTTTACAATAATCACGCTGGCACATCATTTTAAAATAACTTAAATGAGAAGCACGGCATGAGGGAGACTTAAGGGGTAGTGGAAAGGGAGAAGAGTGGGGATTGCTAGGGGGACTTAACACTCATTATTTTGTAAAATTACCAACATGTTTTAAGACCTGCAGAATAGAGACACGGGTGTGCGTGTGTAGAAATCCAAGGTGAATTCCGACAGACACTTTTTTATACCCGACAGAAAGTCCCCTTAGCCAACTATTTATTAGAGAATACATTTTTTAGAGGGGAATAACACCCCCCCCCACACACACACACACACCCGCCTTCAGCTAAGCCCCTGATACAGTGGGCATGGACTGGAGGGATATTTGACTCAGACAGGAGGCGCAATGTAGGTAAGAGGCAACAAGGATACACATAAGGCACAGCAGCGCAGCAAGGAGGCCCATGCGGCAGAGGGAAACCACGCAGAAAGGGCACTCGTTACAGAAAAGAGGCATTAAAAGCACAGATGAGTCACGGGGCAAAGAGAAGGCCTGGGCAGGATGGTGCAACCAAGGGCTTCAGAAAGGCACGGAGTGCAGGGTGGAGGCATCAAAGGCAGCTGAGAGGCACAGGGGTGAAATTATGCAGGGGGTGAGGAAGGACTCATCAAGGACAGAAATGAGGCAGGTGGTGAAAGGATGCGCGTGGTTCAGAAAGGCACAGGGGTGAAGCATACACGAGGTACAAGCAGGAGACATCAAGGGCAGCAGGAAGGCACATGAGTGAAGGATACACAAGGTACAAGAAGGAGGCAGCAGGGAGGCGCATGAAATAAAGGATGCACCTGGTACAGGAAGGAGGCATCAAGGGCAGCAGGGAGACGCAGAGGTGAAAAGATGCACGGGGTTCAGGAAGTACGCATCAAGAGCAGCAGGGAGGCGTGTGGTGAAAGGATGCACGAGGTTCAGGAAGTACGCATCAAGGGCAGCAGGGAGGCGCAGCAACGGAAGGATGCACAGGGTACAAGAAGAAAGAATTGGAGGTAGCAGGGAGGCATAGGAATGAAAGGATGCACGGGGTTCAAATCAAATGCAGCAGGGAGGCACAGGAGTGAAGGGATGCGCGGGGTTCAGGAAGTACGCATCAAGGGGAGCAGGGAGGCGCAGGAATGAAAGGATGCACGGGGTACAGGAAGGAAGTATCGGGGCAGCAGGGAGGCATAGGAATGAAGGGATGCATGGGATTCAGGAATGATGCATCAAGGGCAGCAGGGAGGCAGAGGGGTGAAAGGATTTCGGGGTGCAGGAAAGACTCAGCAAGGGCAGCAGGAGTGAAAGGATGCACAGAGTTAAGGAAGGGGGAATCAAGGGGAGCAGGGAGGCACAGGAATTAAAGTTGTACGGGGTACAGGAAGGAGGCATGAACAGCAGCAGGGAGGCACAGGGGTGAAAGGATGTGCAGGGTACACAAAGGAAGCATCAAGGGCAGCAGGGAGGCACAGGGGTGAAAGGATACATGGGCATGGGCGTAGGAAGTGTGGGGGACGCGGGGATGTATTCCCCCCAGATTTTGGAGGGTGGGGGACACGGGGGACGAAGGTGGGGGGGACAAGGGGACACAATAATTTCCCCTCTCACATCTTTCATTCAGAGGGACATTAGCGCACAAGAGCGCTACTTAGGATAGCCCTGTACAGACAAATCCTCCAAGCTGATGGTAACCAAATGAAGGTGAGTCAGGGGGCCCCCTGCGCCCTCTGCCCTGTTCTAAGGGTGCTCATAAGAACAAAGGGCACAGGAGGAGAAAAGAGTTTTGGATGATTACTGTCACCTGCTGCTTTGAAGAGGAGCACTGCAGGATGCCCTCAAGAGGAGCTGCAAAACAATGAGGAAGATCTAAAGAGAGAACAGAGTCCCACTCACCGTGATGCCAGCAGGCTAGAAAGGAGACTCTGTGAAACACAATATTTGTATTTGCCTAAGATCACACCAGTTGGTGAAACAGTGAAGTCGAGACTGAGCCCAGATTTTACATTTTTACACAACAATTTAGCTATTAGAAGGGTATATTTTTCTAACATTTATGTTTAATGTTTTGTTTTCTAGGTAATGAAGTGCTTGATTACAGCGTGGCTAACAGGGAGAAGCCATATTTCATTTTGGGACGTTATGCCTAGCGTTATTATTTATGTTGTTGATATCGTTACATACTTCAGCATATTGAAGTATATTATCTTTTCTCTATCTTTTCTTCACTCTACTCTGAAACAATCTACCCTATGCCACTGCACCCTACACCACTTTTCTCCACTCTGTGCCACTCTACGCCACTGCAATCTATGCTGTACCACTCCACTCTACACCACTGCAATCTATGCTATTCTACTCTAACCACTGTACACTACACCCCTGCACTCTGCCAGTGCACTATTCACCACTTTACTCAAAACCAATGCACTCTATCCCACTGCCAATCTACTCTGCACCACAGCACTCTATTCCACTGCTTTCAATGCCACTGTACTCTGCACCACAGCACTCTATGCAACTGCACTCTCTGTCACTCTACAATACACCACTGTACTCTGCGACCCTCTAATCTGCAACATTGCACTTTCTGCCACTGAACTTCACGCCACTCTACTCTGCACCACTGCACTCAATGCCACTGTGCTCTGTCCCACTGCACTCTTTTCTGCACCACTGCACTGTAATCTACTCTACACCACTCCACTGTAGGGCACTTCACTCTACTTTGAAATCATCTCCTCTATGCCACTGCAATCTACGCAACTCTACTCTATGCTATGCCAGTCTAATCTATCTTGCACCACACCAATGTACCCTGACTACTCCAATCTGCTCTGCACCACTCTATGCTACTGCACTCTACATCACTATGCTCCACTCTGCAACAATCTACTCTTCACCACTATACTGTACTCTGCAGCAATCTACTCTATGCCACGGCACTCTATGCAACTCTAATCTACTCTGCACCTCTGTACTCTAAGCCACTCTTCTCTACTCTGCATCACTGCAGTCTACACCAATGCATTCTGTGCCACTCTACTCTACACCACTGCCCTTTATGACACTCTACTCTGCAACACTGCACTCTGCCACTGAACTATACTCCTCTCTACTCTGCACCACAGCACTCTACTCTGCACCGCTCAACTATATGCCACTCTACTGCACTCTACACCAGCGTACTATATGCCACTACACTCTATGCCACTCTACTCTGCATCACTGCACTCCACCACTGCACTCTACACTAGTCTACTCTACCTTGCACCACTCCACTCTACCATGCACCGCATCACTCTATGACACAGTACTCTGAACCACTGCAATCTATGCTGTGCCACTCCACTCTGTGCCCCTCTACTCTTCACCACTCTACGCTACTGCACTGTACGCTAAACCAGTGCAGTATTCGCCAATGCACTCTACACCACTTTACTCAAAACCAATGCACTCTATACAACTACATTCTGCACCAATCTAGTTTGCATCACTGTACTCTATGCCACTTCACTCTAGACCACCCAACTCCACTCTATGACACTTCACTATGACATTACACTCCATGATATTAGACTCTGACACTCTATTCCATTAAACTCTAACACTTTCTCCTCTCTGTAACTCCCTACGCAACTCCCTATACGCCACTCCATTCCACTTTACTCCACTGTATGCCACTCCACACCACTCTATGCCACTTCAATCTACGATACTCTGCTCAATGCCACTGCACAACCCTCTACGCCACTCCAATATACAACAATGTACTGTGCTCAACAACACTCTACCCAACTTTCTCTATGCGTGTTCACGTTACTTTACTTCACTCTACTCCAGTTCACTCTTCTTTATGCCTTTCCACTCTACGACACTCTGCCACTCCACTCTATGACACTCTATTACACTGTGACACTACTCCACTCTACTGCTACTTTATGGCATTGCCGCTTGATTAGAGATTCAGATCTCCATTGATTGCCTTCTCGCTCATATGAGACGTGAGTCCGATTTATCTTCGCCGTTATGGTTACAAGCACTCTGTAACCCTTTTAACTCAAGCTTAACGAAGGCTTAGGATGATCCTGATACTTGACTAGGGGATCAAAATATTGTCGGCCAAAGTACCTTGACTTGAATTTGTGATATTGTACATAAGTTGGCATTAGCATAGGTACTATGAGCTAATGACTTCTTGATTCACTATTTGAGTCATTCATGTAAAAGTCGGTGTATAAAAGCTTGTAAATCATTGTTGTGGATGCTAACCTTGTAGGAAAGTAGCCTCTTTCTAGCTTGGTTACCCCCACATTTGGCCTGTTTGCCAGTGTGTTTGCATGTGTCTACTGGGATCCTGCTAATCAGGACCCCAGTAGTTATGCTCTCTCCCTTAAATTATGTTTTTTGCATACTGGTAACCCAGTATTTCACCCAAAATTGGCATATTGGTGCCCCCTTATAAGTCCCTAGTATATGGTACTTAGGTACCCAGGGCATTGGGGTTCCAGGAGATCCATATGGGCTGCAGCATTTCTTTTGCCACCCATAGGGAGCCCATGCAAAGGCTTCTGCAGGACTGCTATTGCAGCCTGCGTGAAAATGTGCATGCACCCTTTCACTGCCAGTTGCACTGCACCAGGTCACTTATAAGTCACCCTTATATCAGGCCCTTCAGCCCAGAGGGCAGGGTGCAGAGTAACTGTGTGTGAGGGCACCCCTGCACTAGCAGAGGTGCCCCCACGACCATTTTCCCAGACTTCCGGAGTGCGGGATGCCATTTTACACATGTACTTGAAATAGGTCACTACCTATTCCCAGCTACATAATGGTAACTTGGAACATAGGTATGTTTAGTATCAAACATGTTGGAATCATAACCCAAGGCTTTTGCAAGCATTGGTTGTATGATTTTATGCACTCTGGGGGCTCCTTAGAGGACCCCCAGTATTGCCATTCCAGCCTTCTGAGGTTTTCCAGGCAGGCCCAGCTGCTGCCACCTCTCAGACAGGTTTCTGCCCTCCTGTTGCTTGAGAAGCTCAAGCCCATGAAGGCAGAACAAAGGATTTCCTTTGGGGGAGGGGTGTTACACCCTCTCCCTTTGGAAATAGGAGTTACAGGCTTGGGAGGGGTAGCTTCCTTCCCCAGGCCACTGGAAATGCTTTGAAGGGCACATTTGGTGCCCTCCTTGCATAATCCAGTCTACACCGGTTCAGGTACCCCCTGTCCCTGCTCTGGCACGAAACTGGACAAAGGAAAGGGGAGTGACCACTCCCCTGTCCATCACCACCCCAGGTGTGGTGCTCAGAGCTCCTCCAGAGGGTCCCTGTGTTTTGCCATCTTGGATTCCAAGTTGGCAGCAAACTCTGGGAGCATCTGAGTGGGCAGTGCCAGCAGGTGGTGTCTGAGCCGTCCCCTGATAGGTGCTTACATGTTTAGCTGACCAATCCCCCTTTCATGGCTATTTAGGGTCTCTTCTTAGGGAGGTTCTTCAGATTCGGATTGCAAGACTCCAGCAGGAATCCTCTGCATCCTTTACTTCACCCTCTCACTGAAGAAACTGCATCTGGACCCTCCAGGAACTCCACAAACTGCAACAACGAAGCAAAGACGACTTCTGCAACATTGTATCTTCAGCTCTTGCCAGCATATGCAACTGTTTCCCGGTCGTGCATCCTCAGAGGACAGCCTGTCTTCAGCCTGCACCAGAAGAATGAACAAATCTCCCTTGGAGTGAAGGAGTCACTCCACTGCTTCAGCAGGCACCTCTCTTCAACGACGACCATCTGCTTGGGTCCCCTCTCCTGTTGAGTTGCATGGATCCTACATCACGGGTGGTGGACTGAAGTGGTCCCGATGGTCCTGACATCCTACTGTCCAACTTTGGTGGAGGTAAGAGCTTGCCTTCCCACGCAAGACAGTAACCCTGTTCACCACGTGTTTTTCAGTTGCCAAGGCTTTTTGGCATCCTTCTATGAAATTCTTTGTGCACAATGTAACTCTGGCCCCCAGCACTCCTTCCGGCAATGCACAGCTTCCTGAGCGGTTCTCTGGCGGTGTGGGATCCTTTGTTTTTGTGCTGCGTGGGCCTCCTTTTGCAACTCCTTTGTCCCTGTGCTAGAGGACTCCTGTGTGCACTGGCTGGTCTTCTGTGAGCTCTCTGAGTTGCTGAGAGCCCCATCTGACTCCTCCTCCTGGGTAGAGTCCACCAGGTCCCTCCTGGTCCCAGGCAGTGCCATTTTCCGCTAACCGTGAGCTTTGCGTGTGCCAAGGGTTGTTGGCAGAATCCAGCGACGCAACCAGACTGCAATCATCCATCCGGTGTGGGATATCATCTGCACCAATCAGGAACCCGCATCCATCTTCTTGGGTGCAGTATTGACTGTTGTTCTTCACCAGTGGTTCTTCTTTTGCACCTTGATTCGGGTTAGCAGGGGCTCCTGTCCTCCCTGGACTCTTCTGTGCTTCTTGGACCTAGTCCCATTCTTCCACAGGTCTTTAGGTCCAGGAATCCACCCTTTGTGTCTTGAAGTATCTTCTGGTTCTTGCATTATCTTCTTTCTCGTGTTCTTGTGTGTTCTAGGAAAGTTACTGTCATTTACTCCTGCTTTCCTGGGCTCTGAGGTGGGTTCTATTACTTACCTTTGGTGTTTTCTAATACTCCCAGCGCCCCTCTACACACCACACTTGTCTAGGTGGGAAACCGACATTCGCATTCTACTTTCTTAGTATATGGTTTGTGTTTACCCTAGGCCCATTTCTAACCATTGTGATTTTCACTAATTGCACTTTTCTAACTTTTTATTTCTATTGCTGCATACTAGTGTATATAATTGGTGTATTACTTACCTCCTAAGGGAGTATTGTCTCTATGGTATTTTTGGCATTTGTGTCACTAAAATAAAGTATCTTTATTTTTGTAACACTGAGTATTTTCTTTCATGTGTGTGAGTGCTGTGTGACTACAGTGGTATTGCATGAGCTTTGCACGTCTCCTAGATAAGCCTTGGCTACAGCTACCCCTAGAGAGCCTGGCTTCCAGACACTGCCTACATTTCACTAATAAGGGATAACTGGACCTGGTATAAGGTATAAGTACCATAGGTACCCAATACAAACCAGGCCAGCCTCCTCTAAACCACTGTACTATATAGGTTACTTTTTACATTTTTCTTGTAATTGGTGACATTGGGTCATCCAGATAACTTGTGTAATGCCCGAATACCAGTCTTTCTCGATTTCCCCTGTTGATGTTTTCCCACTACATTTGATCTTTTATATTGTGATTGAATAAATGTATGAAACAATCCATTTGCATACTACTTTAATATCATTGTTTATGGGAGTGGTATTGCATTTTATTCAAGGGACCCCTGTTCCTTTAAAGTTAGTTTACTGCTCCATTTTAGGACACTCTACTTACTCCATGACACTGCACCACACCAGTCGATGACACATCATTCTCCTTTATGCCATTAACTTTGAGCCATGCTGAATAGTAGTCTCACTAGTGTACAGCATGGCTAAAACACATTGGCAAAGGCAATAGAACTTGCATAGGCGAGACCTATTGGCTTTGCCAATGCTTGTTTATAAGGTATGAACTTCAAGGTGACTTGCAATATCCTTATGTACGCAGGGGGTATTTTACCCCATAAAATACATGGTCACACCACCAACTTTCCCACAAACCACTTAAAACCTTAGTGCATAGCTTCTGACATTCAAAGCTATGAAAGTAGAGCAGAAGAAAGAAAAGCAACATTCCATTTTTTGCTTTAAACAGCTGCATTAATTATGCTCTGTGACCTGGTCTGCCTTTTACCTTGGCTGCTAGCTCTGGCAGAAGGCATTGTAATGTCAGAACTCGACTGTAATAACCCTATCATAGTCATTTTCCGATGTCTTTTCTTTATAATCAGTGAATGTCTTTTCTTTACACGCAGTGACTTGGTGCATCACAAACAGCCGTTTCTAGAGAAATTAGTGACTGCAGTTTATACAGAGATTAGAGAATCCATGTTTATATAGCCTGTAACTGCAAGAGCTTCTTCAGTTGAAATGCTTCTAGTTATGACTGATGTGGAGCTGAGCTGCCCAAGATCACACACAGGAGTAGAAGTGTTATTAGAACTATGGTTTCCGAGCACAGTTTACAACTCTTGTACGTAATCGCTTTTGATATCTCCAGTGCGGTTCCAATTGGCATGAGGCGAAGAGCATGGTGGGTGTGGGGCGCAAAGGGTATGTTCTTCCTTTTTACCCTCCTACCTTTGTTTGCTTGGTGCATGAAGATGCAAGGTTAATCAACATGTTATTTTCACATTTTAGCTAATTACTTTGTGAATGTAAATAACAATTAAAGATACTTTCAGACTGTGAAAACATGCCTTCTTTTCTCCCTATTTCACTTCCAATATATATGATTGTGTATATTTATCGGAGCCTGCAGTTCGTAAACAACGAGCGATTTGTATAGGGTTGATTGAAAGTCCCCAAGGCTGTCCCTGTCCCCCCCAGAAATGTATTGTCTCCTACGCCCCTGTACATGGGGTCCAGGAAGGAAGCATTGGGAGCAGCCGCGAGGCACAGTGTGAATGATGCAGTGGGTTCAGGAAAGAAGCATCAAAGGCAGCAGGGAAGGGCAGGAATGTAAGGGTGCAGGGGTACAGGAAAGTCTCATTAAGGGCAGCAGGGAGGCTCAGGAATGAAAGGATGAACGGGGTACAGGAAGGAGGCATGAACAGCAGCAGGGAGTAGTAGAGGTGAAAGGATGTACAGGGTACACAAAGGTAGCATCAAGGGCAGCAGGGAGGCACAGGGGTGAAAGGATGCAGGTGGTACAGGAAGGAAACATCAAGGGCAGCAGGGAGGCACAGGGGTGAAAGTATGCAGGAGGTACAGAAAGGAAGCATCAAGGGCAGCAGGGAGGCACAGGGGTGAAAGTATGCAGGGGGTACAGGAAGGAAGCATCAAGGCCAGCAGGGAGGCACAGGGTTGAAAGGACACCGAAGCAGGGAGAGCCATCATGGGCAATGGGTATACACAAGGGACAGAGATGGCACACGGGCACGGATGAATTGTCAAGGGCATTGAGGAGGCATAGAGGGGCAGAAAAGATGCATGGACTCATAAAATGGGCAGAGGAGTGGAAAGACGGTGAGGTTGCCCAGGGGTCGTAGAGCGCAAATAGGAATCACAATTAATTGATCAAATAATACCTGTCCCTGGATCCAGTAAATGTCACGTGGGTTTCTGGAGATCCACCCAACTGCTATGGTGACAGCGCCTGTTGAGACTGAAAGCGCTTACTGGTGCCACCTGGCATCCGTCGGTCTCAGTTGGCATTTTTATTTTAACAGAAAAAAATTCCCCTGTTTTGTTCTGCTGAGCATAGGTAGTCCTGTATTAAAAACTCATCTGTCCTGACGGATTCAACGAACCGTCAAATGGAACTTTCATCGGGAGGAAGGCCTGGGGACGAGCGGTAGCACAGGGGCCACATACTAATAGAACCAGGCAGTAGATGACCATCAGATGAAAAATGGTGTTGGGGGAGTGGTGGAGAGTCACAAATAAAGAGAAAGAATGTCAGAAACAAAATAGTAGGATGTTTAGGGGGTCAGGGCATAAGGTAACAGGTCGATCGGAGGTACAGAGAGGCCTGAGATTAACGAGCAATTGGTTCAGAGGGTAACACACAGTTCTACTCTAGGCTTGTTTAGTAGGCCAAGTGCGACCAATTTAAACTGGGAAGGGGCGTTCTGTCAGGTATTCAAGACAACCAAGAGATGTCTAAATGATTCATATTAAGGATATACTAAAAATGAGACACCGCCCGGCCCTCCTGGACCAGCATTGGACACACATGTCTTACAGAGGAGAGGAATATGGCTGATTTTATTCGAAAAAACAAAAAAGCAGCATTAGACTTTGCAAGTCTGAAAGACTAAGGCACAAATTTGGGTGATGGTTTATAAAACCATATAGGTCCACTCCCGTGCCAGTGGTGGTCTGCAAGCAAAGCTGCGCGTGCCCTGAAAAATAACTCAAATACAGCACTCACTAGTGATGGCTGCACAGAGAGGCACATGTGGAGGAATGCTGGCCTTGTAAAGAGCTGTTAAATTACAGTATGTCTACTCCGCAGGCTGCAGGAACTGAACTAATCATATGCTTTAACCTCAGTGGTTTTGTTAATTCTCATTTGATTTCCAAGCTGCTGTTTCGGAAGTTAGACGGACATTATGATTTTAGTCTGCCGTGTCAGCATGTAGTTATAAATGCTTAAAATATTTTAAAGGTTTAATTAACAACATGTGTAACATATAACGTAATAAGATAGACTCAGTCTAAATAATGCTTCTAGTAAAGCTAGGACCTAACTACTGTTGTATTTACTGTGAATGAATCATACGACAACGTTGACACTTTAAAAAAAAGCATTTTTGCCTCGCATTTCAACAAAGTCCTAATGAAGTTAGCAAGGCAGCCTGAGAAGATGTATGGCCCTTTTAAAGGAGATAAGCAATGCCCTGTGTGGATGTCATGAGGGCTGGCAGGGAGAGGCCTTACTGAGAGAGACTCTGTAATGCATGTGATGGGAGGACTTATGGCGTTTGTTTAGAGAAATAAGCTTATTTTAGGAGGTAAACAAGGACAGCACTGGAATGAAGCCAAAACAAATGTCAGCAACATGGGAGGTGGTAGGAGGAATGGAATGCTGCAGTAAAACGCGGACAGCTACCAGTCTAAAATAAAAACACGCACAGTGAAAGGGGACCTTTAAAGAAATGTAGCCAATCACAGCAACAGATAAAGAACCCAAAGTGGAACAATACGTTAGTTGGTCACTCCTCTGAAACAGAAAAAAGGAGAGAAAAAAAGGCAGAACTGACCACTAGCGAGAAAGAATTTTTAAAGGACACTGCAACCAACAAATGAAATCTCTTTAACCCACAGTAAAAGTATACTTAAGTATACACCAGGTCAAGGGCTTACCCTCGTCCTAAAAACCATTAGGAACAAGAGACGGATTAATCTTTTATTTATCCAGTGGCCATAATGAAAGTAAAACAACATATTTTACAACCGTACATGTTTAGCTCTGAATTAGGGAATTGTACTAGGGCTGAAAGGATATGTGTTTTACATGAAAACCGTGACATAAAATTGCACTTCTTCCAGAGAGGCTTAAAACAGAAGCCAGACTTAAATGTGGTTTTCTTGCGTTTGGCTATTGCCATTTCTTTGCATGCAATTTAGGCTTTGTTTTGTTCATTTGCAATTTTGCAGTTTTTGCAAGTTTCTAGGCTTTTTACAGTGCATTGCAAAAGTTTTTTAGTGGGCACATCTATTGATTTGAATTTGTGCCACATTTCTTTATTTGGAGTCGTATAAAATGTAAGACCTCCAAGATAGGCTAGAGATCAGATACCCCCTCCTGGCCATTCTTAGTTTTGCCCCATGGGATCCCTTCCTTTTTCCACCAACAAAGCAAAAGGAGACGTTGCTGGGATGCAAATGGCTGCAGTTTATTCAATGTACAACATACACATAAAACAGCTCATGCAGGTTGTAAGATCAGTTCACTCATAATGATACTGCATTTCGTGATTATGTTGCTAGTCGCTAGTGTTCCAGTACAGCCTTTCCTCCCCAGGGCCCTTAGTCAGTGCTTCTGTGGCTAGGCTTTCCTTGCTACCAATTGCAGTGGGCAGCCGACCGCTGCTAACCCTTGTTGGCCTCTGTCTGCTTTCTCATATCCCTGCTTTGAGGCATCTCAAAGACACTACCTGTGTAGCTCTTGTTCTTTAGGTTAATGTGCTTCCTCACACATCCTGTGGCTGATGCTTTTCTTCCCTGCTACATCCCTGGGACTGCTTGCCCCTTTTGCACGCAAGACTGCAGAACTACAATTGCAGCAGCAATTCTCACTCAGGATCTCATATTCCCTGGCAAGTGCCTTACCAATAAGGCCACAGTGCCACCTGGAATTTCCACCTTGTTGAGGGATTGTTGTTCTATTTTCTGCAGCTGCCCTATGCAGGTCGGTTTGCGTTGCTCTTTTAAAGTTGCTCCTATGGGGACTGCAGATCGACTGGCATTACCCCTTTAAGGCTGCTCCAGTAGTAGGTCGAGTGGCGTTGCCCCTATAAGGAACTGTTGTTCCTACCCAAAAATGTTGTGGTAGTCACAGAGAGTGTTGCCCTTTTAAGCAAGCTTCTGTCTTTGCTTCCTGCAAGAGATCGAGGAGAGGTATCTCGCTGACCCTTCACCGGGCCTCAGACAGCTCCAGATGGTGCACTGCAGCACCTCTTTTGCATCCTTAAGGGGAGAAGGGGCTGATGGCAGGATAAAGAGGGAGCTACCAGCTCTCCCGAGTGCCCTTTAGCGGCATAGTTCACCTAGCAAATAAAGACACTTGTGGGAAGTCTTCTTTGTAAGCCTTCCCCAAAGGTCCAAAGTCAGCGGCATTGATGTGGTGATCCAAAGTTGGTGATCGCAGTGAACTGCTGACCTGAACCCAATTATGTGCAGCTGAACCCATCACTTGCCTGCTTGATTGGGTGGTTTAAAACATACTGGCCATTCAGCGTGCTTAGAATTTTCTGGCTCAGACCTCCTGAGGGCATCTGGTCGTGCCCTCGGGAGCCATTCGTCGCAGGACCCTAACTGGTGTGCTGTGCTGGCTGGCCTGCAAACTTAGGAAACCTATTTACAAAATGTCTTTTTATATTTTCTAACACAAAATGTTTATTTATTTAATGACAGAGTGCATACATACATCGTGTCATTTAGTTAGTGATGGAAAAATTGAAAATGTTGGAAAACCAATTTCTGCTTAAGAACACAAAAGTCAGCACAAATGTTGCCTAACAAAATGTAAGAAGCGTGTTTATGGTAAATGCCTATCTGAATTTGATTTTACTCCAGATTGGCTCAACAAGGAGGCATCATTGGCATGTTTGATCACACTAAGGTGTATCTGAAGACATGTAACATTAAAAAGACTTTAATTCCATCCTTGGTGAGGTTTCTGGAAGTGCTATATTTTACTGCAACTGGTGCCTTTAAGGGGATTATCATAATGGCATTCTATATTTCACTGTCCACTTTCTGCCAGAATGTGGACCAAGTATTGCATACTGTGCTTAGTGATATGCCTCGTACATCGACTTTCTTAGGGACAGTGCTTTGTTGAATGCTTAAAGGCAGTTTTTGAGTGACAGCATCCTTTCCAAATGTGATGATGTTCATCGATTATACCCATGTATTGACTGTTCTCATGTCCTTATTGCACCTCTAACAGTAAGGTAGAAGATATTCCTAATTAAGATTCAACAAAAAAGAAATTGACTAGTTGTTGAGATTCATATGTTTTGGCATTTTGTCATTTATTGGTTAGTAACAGCTTTAGAGTGTAGATTATATTTGAATTATGTTTGAAATTATGTTAAGTCTATCGTGGAGGGCGCTGCTTACACACTAAAACCATGGTTGTTCCTATTCTGAATCCAAAAATGTATGCTAAAATTAGATATCACCACATACAATTACACACTTTACTCAAACTACCAAGCATTTGACCTGCTAAATACTTGATTCCACCCTCTTAATGCGGCTGAGGTGATCTTCTCTGCAAAAAAGTCTTTAAAATAATTGCGTTGTCCTGCATGTTTCGCAGTGCAGCCATGTTGAACATGTACCATGTACAACAGGGCTAGTAAATTTGCAAATAGAGGATAAACAAAATGAAAGGAGTAAAGCCAGAAAAATGATGGTGGAAAGTGTACTTTCCTTAGTTGGAAACTAGAAAAAAGAAAAGAAAAAATGATACCACAGTTGTTCATCTTCCAAGTGAAAGAACCATTGATGTTAGTACAGCGCTATGATTGAAAACAGTGAGAAAATCCCCCACTTTTTGCCTGGTATTTGATGTAGTCTCAAATGTGTTAGTGCCCAGGGCAACTGCAAACTAGGTTCCCTGGGGCATATCTCTTTCCCTAAAACTGTTGTGATGCATTGGCGCAATTAGCACAACCTTTAACTGCCACTATGATTCCTAGTAAATGGTACTAAAGGTACCCAGGGCCTGGGGTACTAAGGTTAGGCCCCTGAGGGCAGCAGCACAGATTGTGGAACCCTCTAGGGCAGGGGTCTTGAAACTGGGAGGAGTTGGGCCCCCATAGGGGAACCTCAAGTGATCCGGGGGGGGGTGGGGAGGGGGGGAATAACCAGGCTCTGCTCTGGCCAAAAGAGGCATTATACGGATAACAGTGCTTTGTCTTTGTAGAATAATTGTGAAAAAATATGAGCGGGCCAGATGATCATTTTTTTCCTACGGGGCGGGGGAGATGCAACATTAAAGAGTTTGAAAACCACTGCTCTAGGGCCATGCATCCAGAAGTACCCAACACTCCCTTTGCAGGCTGAGTGTTCTGATGCATTCCTAAAAGACATATTCATCATGGCACACAGCTTCTGTGCTCTTTCCACTACACATTGCATGCACTTTAGGTAAGTCACCCCTCTAGCAGGCCTTCCAGCCCTAAGGCAAAGTGCGCCTTACTGTATATATGCGCATAGATGCATGAGCAGTATGCCCCTCCTGTGCCCTTGCCAAAACTGGGACATAGTACGTGAACAGAGCAGCCATTTTAATACACGTTCTGGGCACTGGTCAGTATGAGTTTTACAGGTACATGATGGCTACTCTGAACCCTGGGTTGTTTGGTATGAAACAATTCAGAATGATAAATCCACACCATTACCAGTATTGTATTTATTACAAAATATACCCATGGGCTACCTTACTGATCCCCCTTCAAAAGCAAACTACCCTGGCATGGTTGCTGGACGGTCACAACCAAGCTGCCATCACCAGCCAAAATTCTGGAACCCTGGGGTGAGAGATCCTGCTCTCCGGGTCCCAGAACAAAGCCCTTCCTCGGTGGGGCTACAAACATCCCCCTCCCCCAGGAATGTGCACTGCCCTGCTAGCAAGCTTCAAAGGGCTTACTGCCCTTGAAACTCGATCCCCAAGCCGGCTGCTAGCAGCAGATGGCTACCCCGGTTGCAAACCCCCAATTTTGGTGGGAGCAATGGTGGGAAACCACACAAAGGACAAGCGGAGCGGTCATCCCCAGCTTGCACCACCCCTAAGGTGTTGTATGCAATGTGACCCCCTCCATTTCCTTTTCTTCCATCTTGCATGGAAGGAAAATGGCAAATCAGTTTTAGGTAAGTGACAACCTGCCCACAGGAAGTGGTCAGTTAGTGGGTGTAGCCACCATAATGTAGATGAACCATTAGTCACTACAAGGTAATCCTCCTAAACATCCACTAAATACAGTATTTAGTGGGCATCCCTAGACTAAGAAAATTGGATTCCAAGGACAAAAGAAGACCAGCAACAAAGAAGACCCAAGGCTCGAGAACTGAAGTCCTGCTGCACCAAGAAAAGGCGCCAAACCCTGCCTGCTGCACCCAGGACTTGACAATCGCCGCTGAGGGGTTGCTTGAACATTGGATGGACTCTACAAACCCCCCGAGGCCCTCCAGTCTTCACAAATCACCAAAGACCTCCATCCAGAGTGAAGGTATCGCTCTACTACAACAAGGACCAAACGACTCAGTGATGGCCCCTTCATTGACTGTCTGCTGACCAAGGAACCGGATGCCGCAGCTGGACCAAACTATACCCAGTGGACCATCCAGACAAACTCTGCAACAGTGCCAAGTTTGGAGACACTGCACCCTCCAGTGGCCAAAACGTGTGATAGTCCTAGGCACTGGTCACCTCACGTCAGACACCAAGAAGGACAGTCCATTCCGGATTATAAAAGGACCAGGAGGAAGCCCTAGTTGAGGGACTATATAAACCACCAGGACCTCCCACCAGAGTGCCCCTTCTGACCTGCAAGCAACCATCAACACGACCTACCTCTTGCTTCCAAGGGCACCTTTGTGCACAGCTCCTGGTCAAGAGCACATCACAGAACACCTAAAAAACCTTCACTGGCACACCATCGAGCAGAGGATCAACTTTAAACTCCTCGTGCACGCCTACAGAGCCCTCCACAACAGCGGACCCAGCCACCTCAACCACCCCATCACGTGGTACTCCCCTTCCAGGCCTCTCCGATTGTCCCAGCATTCACTCGCCAACGTACCCCGCATAAAGAAGTCCTTGGCTGGAGGAAGATCTTTCACATACCTGGCAGCAAAAGGTTGGACACCTTACCCCTTCATCTCAGACAGTCACCACTGCTACCTTAGCTCAGGAAGAACCTCAAGACCTGGCTCTTCAACTGATCCCCCCAGCATCTTGAGACCTTATAGGTGAGTAGTGCGCCTTAAAACATCTGATTGATTGATTGAGCTCCTGGCTCACCGATTTGTTCTGCACCCGGCCACCCTGTCCCCTGCACCGAAGATCCAGCTGTACCCTAAGGGTCCCCCACCCCTTGCAACCTCGACACTCAAAGGAAACTCACCAGACTTACTTTTAAGTCCACATGTGCATAGCTTTACCAAGTGGTCCCACGTAATGGCATTGCACCAGCTCTAACGATTTTCTTCAGCTGCTCCTGCTGAAACCAGGAGCCACCTGAACTTCTCCAGCTGGTCCTTAGTGTCCACCAACATCCTCGAAATAACTGCAAAAGGAGACATTGGCAAATGCACAGCCTCATTTTATATGCATTTTCAAAGTATTTTCTCCATTGATTCCTATGGTGCGTAATTACGCACAAACAGACTATTTTTATTAAAACTTCAAAAGTTCATAACTTAAAAGTACTTACTTGATTTTGATGATCTTGGTCGTATAATTTATAGAAAAATCTGAAGTATTTCTGTTAATTTGTCTCGATGTATTCTTTTGAGTGCGTGGTCGTATTTATGGATACTGTGGGTACAACAAATGCTTTGCACTTCTCACAGATTAGCCTAACTGCTCGACCACACTACCATAAAAATTGGAGCATTAGGTGGTGTAGTTTTCACCTCTGTAAACCAATGTGTGCTTGTCTGGACCCCCTGCACAGTGTGCCTAGTTTTGCACACTACATAGAGGGCCAGGCTCCTACAAAGACAAAACTTCCTCTTTTCACTGGTCTCATTAAACAAAAACATTTCAAGAAGTATAATTTCTGAAATATGGTTGTGGACATTTTTAGGGCTCAGCGGGGACAGCGTAAGTGCTCTTGCTTGTTAGACAGTGTGTTGACTAAAAGGGTCTTGGGAGCTTGGAGCCTGCCCATTGCTTACCATTTGTTGGCTTCATTGTCACTCTTGCGTGCGTTTCACTTCCTCTTCTTTTGTTTCTCCCATCCGTGGAGCATGATCCTAGTCCTCATTAATTCATTTTGTTTAGTATCCTTCCACTGCTCTTGCTGTGATTGAGGTACTATTTTTTGCTTTCATATTCCTCTGTCATTGTTGCTTGGCCAGCGCCGGCCGGTCATAGCATTTTTCATTCTAACTTTTAGCTATGCTGCATAACAGCAATGTTACTGTGCAACATGGCGAAAAGACATTACCATGGCCATTAGCTCTCACATAGGGGAGACTTTTGGCATGGCAATGCTTGTTACTATGAAGTGTACTTTCACAATATAAAATGTTCAAGAATTTCTAGTAATGAATTGTTGTAGATTTATAGCAGTAAGTTGGGATAACAAAAACAATTATAATATTAATTTGTTGGAAGTTAATTTCATTTATCAGTTAGTTCTTCTGGGGCAACATTGTGCTCAAGGGACGTGTTAAAAACATCAAATGTAATCTAGTCAAATACAGGAATAACTTGCACATTGTTGTAGCATCATCCCCAGCCTGGTAGCCGCTGACTGACTAGGCAACACTCAGAGCTGTAAATCACATTCCTTTATTCCCCTGTGTGTACCTGTGAATTCCAAGATTTCAAACCAAGCTTTCATTACATTCTGTTCTAGCGACTACGTGACTCTGATATAGAGTCCTCGGGAGCCAGCAGGTTTCATTCTCAATCATGCAAGTTACTACATCCATCATTCTGTGTCCCAGGAATTGCATCTTCCTGTTCTCCTTAAAGTGGTTCATCATGCTTATGCGAGCAATGCAAGCGTAACCACGCTTGCCAGAACAACGGGTGCCTTTTTCCCTGCCTTAACCACGCATTTGCCGAACAACGCAAATGCATGGTTAAGGCAGGGAAAAAGGCAGAGTGGATCGGCAGGTGAGTGGGGTTGAGGCAGGGTTGGGGGGCGGTTTTTAGGGGTGGATATCGGGGTAGTTCTGGTTTCTAGGGTGGGGGATCGGGTTAGTTCTGTTTTAAGGGGCAGGGGTGGGGGGTCTGGGTAGTTTTGTTTTGGGGGGTCAAGGTACTTTTGTTTTTGGTAGTTTGATTTTTGGAGGTGGGGGATCGGGGTACATTTGTTTTTGGAGGCGGGGGCATTGAGGTAGTTTGGTTTTTGGGGTTGGGGTGGGGGCATTGGGTAGTTTTGTTTCTGGTGATGTGGGTGGGGGGATCGGAGTAGTTAGGATTTTGGGGGTGGGGGTTGGGGTAGTTTTGTTTTTGGAGGGGGGGATCGGGGTAGTTTTGTTTTTAGGGGCAGTAAGGGTAGTTTTGTTTTTGCGGGTGGGGGATCGGGGTATTTTAGTTTTTGGGGTTGGAGATCGGGGTAGTTAGGTTTTTAGGGGTGGGGTCGGGGGTCAGGGTAGTTTGGTTTTTGGGGGTGGGGGAATCAGGGTAGTCTGGTTTTTGGTGGTGGGGGATCGGGGTAGTTAGGTTTTTTGGGGAGTGGGGAATCGGGGTAGTTAGGTTTTTAGATGCGGTGTCAGGGTAGTTAGGTTTATAGGGTTGGGGTGGGGGTGTTGGAGTAGTTTAGTTTTTGGGGGTCGAGGTAGTTTGGTTGTTGGGGGTGGTGGAATTGGGGTTGTTTGGTATTTGGGGGTAGGAGGTGGGGGAATTGGGGAAGTTTGTTTTTTGGGTGTGGTGGTGAGGGGAATCTGGGGAGTTAGGTTTTATGGGAGGGGATGGGGGTCAGGGTAGTTAGGTTTATAGGGGCTGGGGTGGGGGTCTGGGTAGTTTGGTTTTTGGTAGTAGGGTCGAGGTAGTTTGTTTTTTGGGGGTGGGGGAATCGGGTCCTTTGTTTTTTGGGGAGTGGAGGGAATCGGGGTTGGCATATGGGGGGATTGGGGTAGTTTGTTTTTGGGGGTGGGAGATGGGGGAATTGGGGTAGTTTGATTTTTGGGGGTGGGGGAATCGGGGTAATTTGTTTTTTGGGGTGGGGGAATCAGGGTAGTCTGGTTTTTGGTGGTGGGGGATCGGGGTAGTTAGGTTTTTTGGGGTGGGGGGATCGGGGTAGTTAGGTTTTTAGGGGTGGGGTCGGGGTAGTTTGGTTTTTGGGGGTGGGGTGGGGGATCGAGGTCATTTGGTTTTTACTGGTGGGGTGGGGGAATCGGGGTAGTTTGTTTTTTGTTTTTTGTAAGGTTGGGGGATCAGGGTAGTTTTGTTTTTAGGGGCGGGGAGGGGGGTTGGGGTAGTTTGTTTTTTGGGGAGTGGGGAATCGGAGTAGTTAGGTTTTTAGATGCGGTGTCAGGGTAGTTAGGTTTATAGGGTTGGGGTGGGGGTGTTGGAGTAGTTTAGTTTTTGGGGGTCGAGGTAGTTTGGTTGTTGGGGGTGGTGGAATTGGGGTTGTTTGGTATTTGGGGGTAGGAGGTGGGGGAATTGGGGAAGTTTGTTTTTTGGGTGTGGTGGTGAGGGGAATCTGGGGAGTTAGGTTTTATGGGAGGGGATGGGGTCAGGGTAGTTAGGTTTATAGGGGCTGGGGTGGGGGTCTGGGTAGTTTGGTTTTTGGTAGTAGGGTCGAGGTAGTTTGTTTTTTGGGGGTGGGGGAATCGGGTCCTTTGTTTTTTGGGGAGTGGAGGGAATCGGGGTTGGCATATGGGGGGATTGGGGTAGTTTGTTTTTGGGGGTGGGAGATGGGGGAATTGGGGTAGTTTGATTTTTGGGGGTGGGGGAATCGGGGTAATTTGTTTTTTGGGGTGGGGGAATCAGGGTAGTTTGTTTTTAGGAGCGGGTGGGGGATCTGGTAGTTTTGTTTTTAGGGGCAGGTGAGAGTTTGTTGTTTTTAGGGTGGGTGGGGGAGGTCAGGGAAGGGTTTAGGGCTCAGGGTGGGTGTGCGGTATCCGGAGTGGTTTTGTTTTAGGGATGTAGGGTCGAGGTAATTTTAGTATTAGGGGTGGGGTACTTCTGGGCCTTAGGCAAGGTGGGGAAGTGGCATGCTAGAACCACACATGCTGTTCCCACACATGCCTTTAGTAGGCACGCTTTCACAACTAAAAATCGTTGTAAAGGCATGCATGGAAAAAGCATTTGTGGTAACAATGCAGTTGTTGTTCCGACCGCGTTGTTCAGGCATGCGTGGTTTCAGCATTCATTGTTCCATCATACATTTGTTTTAGATTCCTCTGTGTCGCCATAGCAAAGAGGCGCAATGTAATCATAACAGGTGTGGCTTAGTGAATGATATTTCATGACTGAGAATTAAGCAAGTGCCGTCCTCTACATTTTTACCAGTATACACTTACTCTGCTGTATAAAGACCTCATAAACCTTCCAGACTACCAACGTCTATTATGGAGTGGACATGCTCCAGTAGAGGTGTGAGTTACAAGCCATGTGAAGAGCTTCCTTCAGTGTCTCGGAAGGGCTGTTTTGTTTAAAGCCTTTCCCATACCAGCTTGCATGTCATCAATGACGTTATTATTTATGGTAAGGCAGTGTAACTCCATACCAATAAAAGACAACTTTGATACAAAACATAGCATCTGTTAATTGATGCAGGCTCTACACTATCGATTAAATGATTATGAAACAAAAAATAGTTACTGCTCAGGGTTGCAGCTAACAGTGGGGCAGCCAATGCAAAGCACCGGTGTCCAGAGGGGGAAGGAGGGAAACTACAACAGTCCCTTTAGCACTTGAGGAAAGTGAGCACTGGACACAGGTGTGAGGGTGGTGCTGCAGCATCCCTAAAATTACCATGATGGAGTTTTGCATGTAAATGAGCATTAAATATGATTTTACATTTTATTTTTATCTTGTCACATTTGCTGTGTGTTTAAAGACAGAGGTCAAATGCCAGGATATGTCTTCTAACAAATTTCTGCCTTTTCTTTTAACAAGAAGACGGTGTTTACTTTTCTTTCTCTTACAACAAACTGTGAGTGAAATATGTGACAATCTTGCCGGCATGAAAGGAAAGACTGTTCGATGTTGTTTTCTACTAACACAACAAAAGTTAAATACATATACATGAACTGTACAAACATTTAAAAATAAAGAAACAGAAAAGCACAAATGGGGTGTTTTTTTCTAATTCTGAAGTGTGATGGAACCAAATATTTTAATAGAATCAAAACAAATCAAGACCCTTTACTTGGTGATGGACAAATATTTACTGAAATCTACTATCCACACATTATTGCCTGTGCACCATATAGTTAAGAGAAATTGGGTTACTGATTGATGGGGGTGAAACCCTATTCAAGCAGCAACCAAAATCCTTGTAAGGGTGAGGCACAAGCAACCTCAAATTAACCTGTGTTCAACCCCTGTAGTGGCTTGTCAAAGAGCAGTAAGGCTTAACATAGAGGAAATGTTTAAAGTATTTATGCAGCACTTCAAACAGTAATAAAGTGAGAACAAAACAAAAGAAAAATCCCACACAATGTGGAAATAGAGGGGAATTCAATAAATCAAGCCCAAAATGGCAAAAATCCAATCAGTAGACACAGGAGTTATGCCATTTTAAAGATTCAAGTGAAATTACTGCCAAAAAGTCCAAAGCACCACTCGCGGTTATCTGGTCATGCAAGGGAGGGAGAAAGTCACAAGTTCAGGTCAACTGCCATGTAGCGTGTGTCAGATACAGGGACCAGGATAGTCCTGCTATAAAGCTAACTTCTTAGTCCAGCACAAAGAGTCTGGTTTGCGGTATTGATGGGGGGGCACGAGGAGCAGGGAAGCGCTGTGGATGGTCACTGATGTAACATGAAGAGCAGACCTGGCATTGTAAATGGGTGTCACTGTAGTATGAAGATCCTGTTGTGTCACGAAGGGTTGGGCCAGAGCTTCACAGTGGTGCCCCACCTGAGCAGTTGATGCTGTAACACAAAGAATCAGGTTGACAGAACTTTGCGCTGGCAGTCAGTGTGAACGACAAGTTTTTGGTGCCAGCGGTCCCATTCATGGTTGGGAAGAACCCAAAAACTTCAATTCAGCTCCACTGAGGCCACACCAAGGGTTTGGGACCTGAGGGACACTGCTTGAGGGCCAGAGGCTTACTCAAGCTGGATGGGGCTGCTGGTTCAGGAGGTTGGGAGACTGCTATGTCCCTATGGCTCTGAACAGGAGGCCAAAAGACTAGCCCTTGAAGTAGTTCTGGGACTTCTAGGTTCAGATGCAGGCCCAAATCCTGCTGACTCAAGTAGGAAGATAGCAGGGCAGCAATCCAGCAAGGCAGCAGTCCTTTCAGGTCCTTCTTCCTGGCAGAGTCTCCACATGTCCAGAAGTGTATTCAATCAATCAATCATTGCATTTGTAGAGAGCGTTACTCACCCATGAGGGTCTCAAGGCAAGGTCGGTGGAATGGAGCTGACGGTTTGGGGTGTAGAAGGTGAGTCGATCATTGAGGTATGCTGGTCTGGCGTTGTGGAGTGTTTTGTGGGCGTGGGTTAGGAGTTTGAAAGTGATCCTTTAGTTGACGGGGAGCCAGTGTAGGTCTCTCAGGTGGGCTGTGATATGGTTGTGGTGGGGGATGTCGAGGATGAGGCGTGCGGAGGCGTTCTGTATCCGTTGCAGTCTTTACTGGAGAATGGCCGTGGTTCCCACGTAGAGAGCATTGCCATATTCTAGTCTGTTGCTGACAAGGGCCTGGGTGACCGTCCTTCTGGTTTTGGTAGGGATCCACCTGTAAATTTTCCGGAGCATGCGGAGGGTGTTGAAGCAAAGGATGAGACAACGCTGACTTGTTGGGTCATTGAGAGCGATGAGTCAAGGATGAAACCCAGGTTGTGTGCGTGGTTGGTGGGCGTTGTTGCGGCTCCCAGCGTGGACGGCCACCAGGAGGCGTCCCAGGTGGAGGTGGCGGGCTGAGGATGAGTACCTCTGTCTTTACTGAGTTCAGCTTTAGGTGACTGTTCTTCATCCAGCTGGCAACGGCCTTCATACCTTCGTGGAAGTTGGTTTTGGGGGTGGCGGGGTCCTTGGTGAGGGAGAGGATCAGCTGGGTGTCGTTGGCGTATGAGACAATGTTGAGGTTGTGAGATTGGACGATGTTGGTGAGCGGTGCCATGTAGACGTTGAAGAGTGTCGGGCTGAGGGAGGAGCCCTGTGGTATGCCGCAGATGGTCTTGGTGGCTTCTGATCAGAATGGAGGGAGGCAGACTCTCTGGGTTCTGTCGGAGAGGAAGGAGGAGATCCATTCCAGGGCTTTGTCGCGGATCCCTACAGCGTGAAGGCGCATGCGTAGGGTGTGGTGGTAGATGGTGTCAAAGGCACCCCAGAGGTCAAGGAGGATGAGGGCTGCGGTTTTGCCTTTGTCCAGGAAGGTCCTGATATTGTTGGTGGCAGCGATGAGGGCAGTCTTGGTGCTGTGATTGCTGCGAAAGCCGGATTGGGACAGGTCCACAGTGTTGTTTTCCTCAAGGTGGTGGATCAGTTGCCTGTTGACAATCTTCTCGATAACCTTCGCCGGGAACGGAAGCAGGGAGATGGGCCGGCAGTTTTTGAGGTCGTGGGGGACCGCCTTGGGTTTCTTGAGTAAGGCGCTCATCTCGGCGTGCTTCCAGCTTTCCGGGAAGGTGGCGGTCTCGAAGGAGCTGGTGATGATCATACGGAGTTGGGGGGCAATGATGGAGCTCGCTCTGTTGTAGATGTAGTGTGGGCAGGAGTCAGATGGAGAGCAGGAATAAATGGTGTTCATTACTTTGAAGAGTTGGTGTGTAAAGTCCAATATTTATATCGGGGGCCTCCTTTGAAGTGGTGGATGCGTCTAGAGATTTCCCTTTGAACTGCGCAGGTGTCCTTCAGCCCTTGCCCTTGCTTCAGACTAACTACAAGAGGTATGCAGCCCTTTGTGTGGAGTCATGGCACAGCCTTTTTAAGTGTCAGCTCTGCCTTCCCATCCTGCCAGGGATGGCCCATCCAGACACACCTAAGCTCTCTGTTGTGTGTGGCTCTCTGGGAGGAATACACAAATGTCAACTGTAAGCTACACCGAGTCATGTGACCCAGAAACAGTCTGCAGCCACTAAATAGCTAAGGCAGGAAAATGCCAAGTTTCTAAAAGTGGCATTTTGAAATTTGTCATTTAAAATCTGACTTTACCATAACAGAGGATTTTTCATTACAATTCCAAACACACCAAACATGAACTGATTATCTGTTCCCATTTGGAAGTTACAGCTTATTAAATGGCACAAGGTCACTTCTATGTTATCCTACAGGAGAGTCAGGCCTTGCAGTAGTAAAAACACATTTAAGAGTTTTTCACTACCAGGACATGTAGAACTTAGGAGTACATGACTAAATGTAAAGAAAAATACACTGCACCCTGCTCTCTGGACTGTTCAGGGCCTACCCTAGGGATGACCTACATGTATTACAAAGGAAAGTTTGGGCCTGGCAAGAGGTTTATCTTGTGAGGTCAAAATGGCAGTTGAAATCTGTGCACAAAGTCTGCAGTGGCAGACGTGAAACAATTTTGAAGGGCTACTTAATGCAAAGCCCCTGGAAACAGATAGTGCCACTTTACTAGAGACTTACCATTTAATTAAATATGTTGATTAGGTATAAGCCAATTCTGTCAGGTTTTAAGGAAACAACACAAACACTTTAACACTGGTTATCAATGGTAAAGTGCGCAGAATCATAAAGCCAGCAAAAACAAAGTCAGCAAAACAGAAGGATTGAAGGCAAAAGTTAGGGAGACAATCTCTCCAAGAATGCCATGTCTAACAATAGTTTGTCTGTGCAAATACAGTGGTAATTTCAATGGAAAATGTGACGTCTGTAAATGACAGTGTGTTACCAAATAGATCTGTGACAGTGTGCTCCTAAATGCTGAGTTCCACTTTCTCACCACTCTTGCTGAATGGCGTGGCTTGTTCGCAACACTTGTCATTGTGTGATACTTGAATTTTTCACAATCCTTATGACTTCAGTAATGTAACATTGATGGCAGCACCCCTAGTTTGAAAATCCTTCCAGCGCCACTGCATACTAGAGCGATAGGAGCTCTTACAGCACTGGGAACTTGCTGTTAGCTCTGTCGGATTTCCTCAGCTGCAGTAGTGAGATTCTTAATAGCAGAATCCAATGAAGCACTTGTGGAGACACTGTGAAGGCCTAATTCCGCGCACACTGAATGACCAAGCAGTGTGCATGCTTTCATTTGTAAATTCAGAGTATGCCATTCAACTCTGGCTGCCTGTCTCCAGCAGAGGTCAAAGAAGAAGTTATGCCCATTCTTCTGTGTTGCTTCTGAGGACAATACAGTCACATTAACTACTGCATTCAGCCTGACGGGTAGAGGACAGGTGATGGTGGTTGATAAAATAACCTAGATTTACTTAGGACAGAGTGCAAGAACTGGGAAAAGGAATTATTTGAGTGTGATTTCATTTTAGCTAAAAAAAAGATAACTTTAAGATAACTTCATGGGGCTGTAATATACAATTCTTCCTTATGAACACCAGAAGTAGGAATAGTTATCCTTCTGACATCTGTGGAAACTGGCCAGAATCTCAGAAAACAGGCTGTTGCTCCTTAGAGCGACATACTAAGAGAGGGGGAACTCGAGTAACTCTTATGCACAGTATTATAGTAGAGCTGAGCAAGTTAACGAATTAACAAGGAGAGCTGAGCCTAGGGTCTCTCTTGGCTCCAAGAGCCAGTCTTGGCTCCAATAGCCCAGGCATACGGTGAGTCATTGGAACATTTGGCATGGAGATCGTACAACAAATATTAGGTATGATAAAGTGTCTTCAAAATTCAAAACAGTATATTTTTGTTCCAGCTTAGTGTATTTGATTATGTCATTGTATTGAGAGACATTTATTAAAAGTGACAATTTTTAAGTTTGAACTTAGAAACATTCATACTCATCTGCCACCCTTACAACAATACTATTAGTGAACTAAGAGGCAAGTCATTTGTCATGTGCATCCTATATGTGAGCTACATTCTTATTTTACACAGAGCAACATTGTAGTCAAACAGAACAGAGGTTTTTGTATAGCACACATCCTCACATTTTTTAAGATTATCTCACATGCAAAAAGTGAACAATAGGAGGCGGGTTACAATTAAGTAATTCCCTGGGATCAGACAATTTGGTCAAGTGGCCAATTCAACATTTATTCTAGGTTTTCTGGTTTCACATTGTATAATTCAGCCACTAGATTGGTATCCCTTTTTCACTGCTGTTTGACATCTAAGTTAAATGCTTTGCCTTTCATTCTTGGTGCATGAGGTTTTAGTGTGGATAGCAAATAGAAGCCACATGAAAGCTCAGCTTATTTCTGGCTTGAGGGCTCAAAGGAACCTCAAGTTGAATCAGAGCCTTGCTTCTGGTTCAAACTTTCAGTGGTTCATCCATCTCTCATTTTTACTCTGGGTATTTTGTGCCTGGAATAAACCAAGGTGCTGCTGCTAGTGTGACATCTATGCTGTATGTGAGGATATCTTAGCATACTTGTTCCATGTTTTTGAAGGAAACTTGCCCTGGTCCTGCAATACTACAATTGTTCTGTGACTTTCAGACAAGACTGTGATGCTCTTGCCAGTGCAGTATGTCTTATGCATGTGAGGCAAGGACCCCCTGCACTCCTGCTCCCTGTGCTGAATGTGTTTCTGTTTGTTTTAGGTCTGATCAAAAGACTGTTTTAGCTGTCTCACCAGCCTAATATTTTCTCAAAAATAATACAAAATCTTGCTATGAAAAAATGTGCTTTGGGTAAGATTTCTTCAGGTATTCCTACGACAGAGTGTCATTCACATATTGTTTCAGCTCTTCAGGACAGCATACGTACAATTGGGCAGTGGATCAACCCTCTTCAGCCACTGGCTTTGTTGCCAAATGTCTGGCGCTGCCTACTAGACAATATCTGGCTTTAGGGTGTGTAGGAAAGTACCATCTTGCCTGGCATGTTACCCCCATTTTTCACTGTATATATGTTGTTTTAGTTGTATGTGTCACTGGGACCCTGGTAACCCAGGGCCCCAGTGCTCATAAGTGTGCCTGAATGTGTTACCTGTGTAGTGACTAACTGTCTCACTGAGGCTCTGCTAATCAGAACCTCAGTGGTTATGCTCTCTCATTTCTTTCCAAATTGTCACTAACAGGCTAGTGACCATTTTTACCAATTTACATTGGCTTACTGGAACACCCTTATAATTCCCTAGTATATGGTACTGAGGTACCAAGGGTATTGGGGTTCCAGGAGATCCCTATGGGCTGCAGCATTTCTTTTGCCACCCACAGGGAGCTCTGACAATTCTTACACAGGCCTGCCACTGCAGCCTGAGTGAAATAACGTCCACGTTATTTCACAGCCATTTTACACTGCACTTAAGTAACTTATAAGTCACCTATATGTCTAACCTTTACCTGGTAAAGGTTAGGTGCAAAGTTACTTAGTGTGAGGGCACCCTGGCACTAGCCAAGGTGCCCCCACATTGTTCAGAGCCAATTCCCTGAACTTTGTGAGTGCGGGGACACCATTACACGCGTGCACTACATATAGGTCACTACCTATATGTAGCTTCACAATGGTAACTCCGAATATGGCCATGTAACATGTCTATGATCATGGAATTGCCCCCTCTATGCCATCCTAGCATAGTTGGCACAATCCCATGATCCCAGTGGTCTGTAGCACAGACCCTGGTACTGCCAAACTGCCCTTCCTGGGGTTTCACTGCAGTTGCTGCTGCTGCCAACCCCTCAGACAGGCATCTGCCCTCCTGGGGTCCAGCCAGGCCTGGCCCAGGATGGCAGAACAAAGAACTTCCTCTGAGAGAGGGTGTGACACCCTCTCCCTTTGGAAAATGGTGTGAAGGCAGGGGAGGAGTAGCCTCCCCCAGCCTCTGGAAATGCTTTCTTGGGCACAGATGTGCCCAATTCTGCATAAGCCAGTCTACACCGGTTCAGGGACCCCTTAGCCCCTGCTCTGGCGCGAAACTGGACAAAGGAAAGGGGAGTGACCACTCCCCTGACCTGCACCTCCCCTGGGAGGTGTCCAGAGCTCCTCCAGTGTGCTCCAGACCTCTGCCATCTTGGAAACAGAGGTGCTGCTGGCACACTGGACTGCTCTGAGTGGCCAGTGCCACCAGGTGACGTCAGAGACTCCTGCTGATAGGCTCCTTCAGGTGTTAGTAGCCTATCCTCTCTCCTAGGTAGCCAAACCCTCTTTTCTGGCTATTTAGGGTCTCTGTCTCTGGGGAAACTTTAGATAACGAATGCAAGAGCTCATCCGAGTTCCTCTGCATCTCCCTCTTCACCTTCTGATAAGGAATCGACTGCTGACCGCGCTGGAAGCCTGCAAACCTGCAACATAGTAGCAAAGACGACTACTGCAACTCTGTAACGCTGATCCTGCCGCCTTCTCGACTGTTTTCCTGCTTGTGCATGCTGTGGGGGTAGCCTGCCTCCTCTCTGCACCAGAAGCTCCGAAGAAATCTCCCGTGGGTCGACGGAATCTTCCCCCTGCAACCGCAGGCACCAAAAAGCTGCATTACCGGTCCCTTGGGTCTCCTCTCAGCACGACGAGCGAGTTCCCTCGAATCCAGCGACTCTGTCCAAGTGACCCCCACAGTCCAGTGACTCTTCAGTCCAAGTTTGGTGGAGGTAAGTCCTTGCCTCACCTCGCTGGGCTGCATTGCTGGGAACCGCGACTTTTGCAGCTACTCCGGCCCCTGTGCACTTCCGGCGGAAATCCTTTGTGCACAGCCAAGCCTGGGTCCACGGCACTCTAACCTGCGTTGCACGACTTTCTAAGTTGGTCTCCAGCGACGTGGGACTCCTTTGTGCAACTTCGGCGAGCACCGTTTCACGCATCCTCGTAGTGCCTGTTTCTGGCACTTCTCCGGGTGCTATCTGTTTCAGTGAGGGCTCTTTGTCTTGCTCGACGTCCCCTCTCTCTTCAGGTCCGATTTGTGACCTCCTGGTCCCTCCTGGGCCCCAGCAGCGTCCAAAAACGCCAAACACACGATTTGCAACTAGCAAGGCTTGTTGGCTTCCTTTCGGCGGGAAAACACTTCTGCACGACTCTCCAAGGCAAGAGGGATCCGTCCACCAAAGGGGAAGTCTCTAGCCCTTTTCGTTCCTGCAGAAACCTCAGCTTCTTCTGTCCAGTAGAGGCTTCTTTGCACCCGCAGCTGGCATTTCCTGGGCATCTGCCCATCTCCGACTTGCTTGTGACTTTTGGACTTGGTCCCCTTGTTCCACAGGTACCCTAGATTGGAAATCCACAGTTGTTGCATTGCTGGTTTGTGTCTTTCCTGCATTATTCCTCTAACACGACTTCTTTGTCCTTAGGGGAACTTTAGTGCACTTTGCACTCACTTTTCAGGGTCTTGGGGAGGGTTATTTTTCTAACTCTCACTATTTTCTAATAGTCCCAGCGACCCTCTACAAGGTCACATAGGTTTGGGGTCCATTCGTGGTTCACATTCCACTTTTGGAGTATATGGTTTGTGTTGCCCCTATCCCTATGTTTCCCCATTGCATCCTATTGTAACTATACATTGTTTGCACTGTTTTCTAAGACTATACTGCATATTTTTGCTATTGTGAATATATATCTTGTGTATATTTCCTATCCTCTCACTGAGGGTACACTCTAAGATACTTTGGCATATTGTCATAAAAATAAAGTACCTTTATTTTTAGTATAACTGTGTATTGTGTTTTCTTATGATATTGTGCATATGACACTAAGTGGTACTGTAGTAGCTTCACACGTCTCCTAGTTCAGCCTAAGCTGCTCTGCTAAGCTACCATTATCTATCAGCCTAAGCTGCTAGACACCCTATACACTAATAAGGGATAACTGGGCCTGGTGCAAGGTGCAAGTACCCCTTGGTACTCACTACAAGCCAGTCCAGCCTCCTACATTGGTTGTGCAGTGGTGGGATAAGTGCTTGAGACTTCTTACCACTCTTGTCATTGTACTTTTCATAAGAGAAAAATATACAAAACAAGGTCAGTGTATATACACATAGCCAAAAAGTTTTGCATTTCCTCTTTTCACTCTTTTCTAAGTGCTGAAAAGTACTTCTAAACTTTCAAAAAGTTCTTAAAAGTTTAAAAAGTTTTTTTTCTGTCTTTCCAAAAAGTTCTGAAAACTTTTTTCTCTTTTTCTATCACTTTAACTCTCTCTAAAAATGTCTGGCACAGGCCAAAATGTTGATCTGTCCAAACTTGCATATGACAACCTTAGCTGGAAAAGAGCAAGGAGTCTCTGTATAGAGAGAGGTTTGAGTGTAGGGAAGAATCCTTCCTTGGAACTGTTACTTAATATGCTTAGAGAACAGGATAAGGCCATAGGTGCCTCATCTGTTGAAAAAGTACCTAATAGTTCCCAATCTGATTCAGGGACTCCCCCAGGAAAAGATTCAGGAAAGAAAATTCCTAGCCTGCCCATTACTAGGCAGTCTAGCATAGTTGGGAATGATGATGAGCCACACCATACAAATAGTGTTGTCTCACATCATAGCAAGAGCATTTATTCTCACCATACTGGTAGTAATGTTTCTGTTAACCAAGCTGTTAGGGTGGCTTCTGTAAGGGACAGGTCTCCTTCTGTTCATTCCCATCATAGCTCTGTTTCTAGGAATGTCCCTCCCACCAACCCTGATGACAGAATGTTAGAGAGGGAACTCAATAAGTTGAGGGTGGAACAAACCAGACTGAAGCTTAAAAAGCAACAGCTGGATTTGGATAGACAGTCTTATGAATTAGAGAAGGAAAGACAGAAGTTGGGTTTAGATACCCATGGTGGCAGCAGCAGTATTCCCCATAGTCATCCTGCAAAAGAGCATGATTCCAGGAATCTGCACAAGATAGTTCCCCCTTATAAGGAGGGGGATGACATTAACAAGTGGTTTGCTGCACTTGAGAGGGCCTGTGTTGTACAGGATGTCCCTCAAAGGCAGTGGGCTGCTATCCTATGGCTATCATTTAGTGGAAAAGGTAGGGATAGGCTCCTTACTGTGAAAGAAAATGATGCTAATAATTTCCAAGTTCTTAAGAATGCACTCCTGGATGGTTATGGCTTAACCACTGAACAGTACAGGATAAAGTTCAGAGAGACCAAAAAGGAGTCTTCACAAGACTGGGTTGATTTCATTGACCATTCAGTGAAGGCCTTGGAGGGGTGGTTACATGGCAGTAAAGTTACTGATTATGACAGCCTGTATAACTTAATCCTGAGAGAGCATATTCTTAATAATTGTGTGTCTGATTTGTTGCACCAGTACTTGGTGAACTCTGATCTGACCTCTCCCCAAGAATTGGGAAAGAAGGCAGACAAATGGGTCAGAACAAGAGTGAACAGAAAAGTTCATACAGGGGGTGACAAAGATGGCAACAAAAAGAAGGATGGTAAGTCTTCTGACAAGGGTGGGGACAAATCTAAAAATGAGTCTTCATCAGGCCCACAAAAACACTCTGGTGGGGGTGGTGGGTCCAAATCCTCCTTTAATCAGAACAAGGAAAAGAAACCATGGTGCTATTTATGTAAAATAAAAGGCCATTGGACAACAGATCCCAGTTGTCCAAAGAAAGGCACCACTGCTCCTACCACTACAACCCCTACTGCTACACCTAGTGTCCCTACTAATAGCAGTGGTGGTGGGAGCAAACCTACTAATAGCCAATCCAAGGGAGTAGCTGGGCTCACTTTTGGTAACTTAGTTGGGGTTGGTCTGATTAGGGAGACCACAGAGGCTACTTTAGTCTCTGAAGGGGCTATTGATTTAGCCACTTTGGTTGCTTGCCCCCATAACTTGGAGAAGTACAAGCAACTAACCCTAATAAATGGTGTTGAGGTCCAGGCCTACAGGGACACAGGTGCCAGTGTCACAATGGTGATTGAGAAACTGGTGCACCCTAAACAACACATACTTGGACACCAGTACCAAGTAACCGATGCTCACAACATAACACAAAGCCACCCCATGGCTGTTGTAAATCTCAACTGGGGGGGGTAACTGGTCCAAAGAAAGTTGTGGTAGCTTCAGAATTACCTGTAGACTGTCTACTAGGGAATGATTTGGAGACATCAGCTTGGTCAGATGTGGAGTTGGAGGCCCATGCAGCAATGCTGGGCATCCCAGGGCATATTTTTGCTTTGACAAGGGCTCAGGCCAAAAAGCAAAAATGACAGGGAAGCTTGGATCCTGGAACAATGGACCAAGTGCTCCCTAAAGCTAGGGCTAGTAGAAGCAAACCACTTCCTACTATCCCTCCCTCTACAGTGGATTCTACTTCTGAGGAAGAAGAATTCCCTCCCTGTGCAGAACCTACACCAGAGGAGCTGGAAGCAGACACTGCTGAGCTTTTGGGTGAAGGGGGGCCTGCCAGAGAGGAGCTGAGTGTGGCACAGCAAACCTGTCCCACATTAGAGGGTCTCAGACAGCAAGCTGTCAAACAGGCTAATGGGGATATCAGTGACTCTCACAGAGTTTACTGGGAGGACAACCTCTTGTACACTGAGCATAGGGATCCTAAACCTGGAGCTGCCAGGAGATTAGTGATTCCTCAGGAGTACAGAAAGTTCCTCCTAACACTGGCACATGACATTCCCCTAGCTGGGCACCTGGGTCAAATGAAAACTTGGGACAGATTGGTTCCATTGTTTCATTGGCCTAGGATGTCTGAGGACACAAAAGAATTTTGTAAGTCCTGTGAAACCTGTCAAGCCAGTGGCAAGACAGGTGGCACCCCAAAGGCACCCCTTATCCCACTGCCTGTGGTTGGGGTTCCCTTTGAGAGGGTAGGGGTTGACATAGTTGGCCCCCTTGACCCTCCTACTGCTTCAGGAAATAGGTTTATCTTGGTGGTAGTGGACCATGCCACAAGATATCCTGAAGCTATTCCTTTAAGGACCACTACAGCTCCTGCAGTGGCAAATGCCCTCCTGGGAATATTTTCCAGGGTGGGCTTCCCAAAGGAAGTAGTATCAGACAGGGGAAGCAATTTCATGTCTGCATACTTAAAGGCCATGTGGAAGGAGTGTGGTGTAACGTACAAGTTCACAACACCCTATCATCCACAAACAAATGGACTGGTGGAGAGATTTAATAAAACTCTCAAAGGCATGATTATGGGTCTCCCTGAAAAACTCCGCAGGAGATGGGATATCCTTCTACCATGCCTCCTTTTTGCCTACAGGGAGGTACCCCAGAAAGGAGTGGGCTTAAGCCCCTTTGAACTTCTTTTTGGACACCCTGTTAGGGGCCCACTCACACTTGTAAAGGAGGGTTGGGAACAACCTTTAAAAGCTCCTAAGCAGGATATTGTGGATTATGTACTTGGCCTCAGATCAAGGATGGCTGAGTACATGAAAAAGGCCAGTAAAAACCTTCAGGCCAGCCAAGAGCTCCAGAAGCAATGGCATGATCAGAAGGCTGTTTTGGTTCAGTACCAACCAGGGCAGAAAGTGTGGGTCTTGGAGCCTGTGGCCCCAAGAGCACTCCAAGATAAATGGAGTGGACCCCACACAATTGTTGAAAAAAATGGTGAAGTCACCTACTTGGTTGACTTGGGCACTGCCAGGAGTCGCCTTAGGGTGCTCCATGTCAACCGCCTGAAACCCTACTATGACAGGGCTGATCTCACCCTGCTCATGGCAACTGATGAGGGACAGGAAGAAGACAGTGATCCTCTACCTGATCTCTTCTCTTCCACAGAACAAGATGCTCTTGTGGAAGGTGTAGTTTTGGCTGATTGTCTTACTGCTGAGCAGAAAGATAATTGCATAAATCTCCTAGATCAATTCTCTGAACTCTTCTCTACTGTGCCAGGTACCACTTCTTGGTGTGAGCACACTATAGATACTGGAGACAGTTTACCTGTCAAAAGTAAGATCTATAGGCAGCCTGACCATGTCAGGGACTGCATAAAGCAAGAGGTCCAGAAAATGTTGGAACTAGGAGTGGTTGAGCACTCTGACAGTCCATGGGCTTCTCCTGTGGTACTGGTACCAAAACCCCATTCCAAAGATGGAAAGAAGGAAATGCGGTTTTGTGTAGACTATAGAGGTCTCAACTTGGTAACCAAAACTGATGCTCACCCTATACCCAGGGCAGATGAGCTCATAGATACACTGGCATCTGCCAAGTATCTAAGCACTTTTGATTTGACTGCAGGGTATTGGCAGATCAAATTGTCAGAAGATGCTAAACCTAAGACTGCATTTTCTACCATTGGAGGACATTACCAGTTTACTGTAATGCCTTTTGGTTTGAAAAATGCACCTGCCACTTTTCAGAGGTTGGTGAACATAGTCCTGCAAGGGCTGGAAGCTTTCAGTGCAGCATATTTGGACGATATAGCTGTCTTTAGCTCCAGCTGGGATGATCACCTGGTCCACCTATGGAAAGTTTTGGAGGCCCTGCAAAAGGCAGGCCTCACTATCAAGGCTTCAAAGTGCCAGATAGGGCAGGGTAAGGTGGTTTATCTGGGACACCTTGTTGGTGGGTAACAGATTGCACCACTTCAGGGGAAAATCCAAACAATTATTGATTGGGTTCCCCCTACCACTCAGACTCAGGTGAGAGCCTTCCTAGGCCTCACTGGGTATTACAGGAGGTTCATTAAGAACTATGGCTCCATTGCAGCCCCTCTTAATGACCTCACATCCAAGAAAATGCCTAAAAAGGTATTATGGACAGCAAACTGTCAGAAAGCTTTTGAGGAGCTGAAGCAGGCCATGTGCTCTGCACCTGTCCTGAAAAGCCCTTGTTACTCTAAAAACTTCTATGTCCAAACTGATGCATCTGAATTAGGAGTAGGGGCAGTCCTATCACAACTTAATTCTGAGGGCCAGGATCAACCTGTTGCTTTTATTAGTAGAAGGTTGACCCCTAGAGAAAAGCGATGGTCTGCCATTGAGAGAGAGGCCTTTGCTGTGGTCTGGGCTCTGAAGAAGTTGAGGCCATACCTGTTTGGCACTCACTTAATTGTTCAGACAGACCACAAACCTCTACTTTGGCTAAAACAAATGAAAGGTGAAAATCCTAAATTGTTGAGGTGGTCCATATCCCTACAGGGAATGGACTATACAGTGGAACATAGACCTGGGAGTAGCCACTCCAATGCAGATGGACTCTCCAGATATTTCCACTTAGACAATGAAGACTCATCAGGTCATGGCTAGTCTTATTGTCCTTCGTTTGGGGGGGGGTTGTGTAGGAAAGTACCATCTTGCCTGGCATGTTTCCCCCATTTTTCACTGTATATATGTTGTTTTAGTTGTATGTGTCACTGGGACCCTGGTAAACCAGGGCCCCAGTGCTCATAAGTGTGCCTGAATGTGTTACCTGTGTAGTGACTAACTGTCTCACTGAGGCTCTGCTAATCAGAACCTCAGTGGTTATGCTCTCTCATTTCTTTCCAAATTATCACTAACAGGCTAGTGACCATTTTTACCAATTTACATTGGCTTACTGGAACACCCTTATAATTCCCTAGTATATGGTACTGAGGTACCCAGGGTATTGGGGTTCCAGGAGATCCCTATGGGCTGCAGCATTTCTTTTGCCACCCACAGGGAGCTCTGACAATTCTTACACAGGCCTGCCACTGCAGCCTGAGTGAAATAACGTCCACGTTATTTCACAGCCATTTTACACTGCACTTAAGTAACTTATAAGTCACCTATATGTCTAACCTTTACCTGGTAAAGGTTAGGTGCAAAGTTACTTAGTGTGAGGGCACCCTGGCACTAGCCAAGGTGCCCCCACATTGTTCAGAGCCAATTCCCTGAACTTTGTGAGTGCGGGGACACCATTACACGCGTGCACTACATATAGGTCACTACCTATATGTAGCTTCACAATGGTAACTCCGAATATGGCCATGTAACATGTCTATGATCATGGAATTGCCCCCTCTATGCCATCCTAGCATAGTTGGCACAATCCCATGATCCCAGTGGTCTGTAGCACAGACCCTGGTACTGCCAAACTGCCCTTCCTGGGGTTTCACTGCAGCTGCTGCTGCTGCCAACCCCTCAGACAGGCATCTGCCCTCCTGGGGTCCAGCCAGGCCTGGCCCAGGATGGCAGAACAAAGAACTTCCTCTGAGAGAGGGTGTGACACCCTCTCCCTTTGGAAAATGGTGTGAAGGCAGGGGAGGAGTAGCCTCCCCCAGCCTCTGGAAATGCTTTCTTGGGCACAGATGTGCCCAATTCTGCATAAGCCAGTCTACACCGGTTCAGGGACCCCTTAGCCCCTGCTCTGGCGCGAAACTGGACAAAGGAAAGGGGAGTGACCACTCCCCTGACCTGCACCTCCCCTGGGAGGTGTCCAGAGCTCCTCCAGTGTGCTCCAGACCTCTGCCATCTTGGAAACAGAGGTGCTGCTGGCACACTGGACTGCTCTGAGTGGCCAGTGCCACCAGGTGACGTCAGAGACTCCTGCTGATAGGCTCCTTCAGGTGTTAGTAGCCTATCCTCTCTCCTAGGTAGCCAAACCCTCTTTTCTGGCTATTTAGGGTCTCTGTCTCTGGGGAAACTTTAGATAACGAATGCAAGAGCTCATCCGAGTTCCTCTGCATCTCCCTCTTCACCTTCTGATAAGGAATCGACTGCTGACCGCGCTGGAAGCCTGCAAACCTGCAACATAGTAGCAAAGACGACTACTGCAACTCTGTAACGCTGATCCTGCCGCCTTCTCGACTGTTTTCCTGCTTGTGCATGCTGTGGGGGTAGCCTGCCTCCTCTCTGCACCAGAAGCTCCGAAGAAATCTCCCGTGGGTCGACGGAATCTTCCCCCTGCAACCGCAGGCACCAAAAAGCTGCATTACCGGTCCCTTGGGTCTCCTCTCAGCACGACGAGCGAGGTCCCTCGAATCCAGAGACTCTGTCCAAGTGACCCCCACAGTCCAGTGACTCTTCAGTCCAAGTTTGGTGGAGGTAAGTCCTTGCCTCACCTCGCTGGGCTGCATTGCTGGGAACCGCAACTTTTGCAGCTACTCCGGCCTCTGTGCACTTCCGGCGGAAATCCTTTGTGCACAGCCAAGCCTGGGTCCACGGCACTCTAACCTGCATTGCACGACTTTCTAAGTTGGTCTCCGGCGACGTGGGACTCCTTCGTGCAACTTCGGCGAGCACCGTTTCACGCATCCTTGTAGTGCCTGTTTCTGGCACTTCTCCGGGTGCTACCTGCTTCAGTGAGGGCTCTTTGTCTTGCTCGACGTCCCTTCTCTCTTCAGGTCCGATTTGCGACCTCCTGGTCCCTCCTGGGCCCCAGCAGCGTCCAAAAACGCCAAACGCACGATTTGCGACTAGCAAGGCTTGTTGGCGTCCTTTTGGCGGGAAAACACTTTTGCACGACTCTCCAAGGCGAGAGGGATCCGTCCACCAAAGGGGAAGTCTCTAGCCCTTTTCGTTCCTGCAGAAACCTCAGCTTCTTCTGTCCAGTAGAAGCTTCTTTGCACCCGCAGCTGGCATTTCCTGGGCATCTGCCCATCTCCGACTTGCTTGTGACTTTTGGACTTGGTCCCCTTGTTCCACAGGTACCCTAGATTGGAAATCCACAGTTGTTGCATTGCTGGTTTGTGTCTTTCCTGCATTATTCCTCTAACACGACTTCTTTGTCCTTAGGGGAACTTTAGTGCACTTTGCACTCACTTTTCAGGGTCTTGGGGAGGGTTATTTTTCTAACTCTCACTATTTTCTAATAGTCCCAGCGACCCTCTACAAGGTCACATAGGTTTGGGGTCCATTCGTGGTTCACATTCCACTTTTGGAGTATATGGTTTGTGTTGCCCCTATCCCTATGTTTCCCCATTGCATCCTATTGTAACTATACATTGTTTGCACTGTTTTCTAAGACTATACTGCATATTTTTGCTATTGTGAATATATATCTTGTGTATATTTCCTATCCTCTCACTGAGGGTACACTCTAAGATACTTTGGCATATTGTCATAAAAATAAAGTACCTTTATTTTTAGTATAACTGTGTATTGTGTTTTCTTATGATATTGTGCATATGACACTAAGTGGTACTGTAGTAGCTTCACACGTCTCCTAGTTCAGCCTAAGCTGCTCTGCTAAGCTACCATTATCTATCAGCCTAAGCTGCTAGACACCCTATACACTAATAAGGGATAACTGGGCCTGGTGCAAGGTGCAAGTACCCCTTGGTACTCACTACAAGCCAGTCCAGCCTCCTACAGGGTGGCAAGTAGTCTAAGTAACAGTATTCTGGCTGCTTACTCTGTGTTACTCTGCATCCATAGTAGTCCGACCTCAGAAGATATTTCCTTTAGGTCATTCCGCAGCTCCTCACCTGCAACTGCAAACTAATACTAAATTAGTAATTAGAGTATCAGCAGCTCCGCTGCCTTTGATACTGGACTACAGCTTTCTTATGCAAAATGCCAGGCATCTCTGCTGCAATCTTCAAAACAATGCCATCATCTTGAAAGGGTATTCTGCATTCTCAATCATTTTTCGGTGTTCCAAGATTGCAGACCAGTGCTTCACTTTTTATTTTTTTTACTGAAGAACATGCCTCCACATTTAGTTGATATATTTTTTTTGTTTGTTCTTCTTTTTTTATTTATTTTATCGTATGCTTCCACTATAAAGAAAACCATCATCTTGCATTTTAAAATGGAAGTGGAACTATTTTTGATGCTAAGACCCTTCCCCGCAAAAGTCTACAAAGATCAGACTTCCATATCCTGCAGTGCGGGTCCAAGTATGGCTGATAGGAGATCAAGGGCCACATGTACGAAGCCTTTTGCACATCACAAACGGCGAATCGGGCTGTTTACAACGTGCAAAATGCAATTTGGGATGTACAGACCCCATTTTGTGATTCGGTAATCTATTTGCTGAATCGCAAAAAGGGTTTGCGAGTCGCAATTAGGAAGGGGTGTTCCCTTCCTAATTGCGAGTCATAGTCCCATGTATAATCGTTTTGTGACCGCGAATCCGGTCACAAAACAATCGCAGTTAGTACTAATTTCATACTGGTGCTAACCCATTCGCAAACGGGATTGTGAATGGCAGGGAAAACATTTTTTCAGAGCAGGCAGTGGTCCTATGGACCACTGCCTGTTCTGAAAATATGAAAAGAAAACTTTTCATTTTTTGATTTTGAAATGCACCTCATTTTCCTTTAAGGAAAATGGGCTGCATTTAAAAAAACAAAAACTGCTTTATTCAAAAGCAGTCACAGACATGATGGTCTTCTGTCTCCAGCAGGCCAGCATCCCTGTGAGGGCTGCCATTCCCAATTGGGTCGCAAATTGCGACCTACCTCATGAATATTCATGTCATTGACACTGTTGTACATAAGGTTTCGCAACTCGCAAATTGCGAGTTGCTCTGACTCGCAATTTGCAAGTCGCAAAACCTGTATTTCGTGCATGTGGCCCCAAATACCTACAGGAGACATTCAGGTGTGAGTGTAGCTAACTCAACAATTTTGAATTGCATTAATGGACTATTTTACCAGCTACTCAATCGGTGCCTTCTATACCACCATGTAAATCTGCTCCTTCCTAGTGAGCGGTGTACCTGTGTGTGAGCAGTGTGCTTGTGTTAGTGCAGGATAGCAGTGTTTTGTGAGCACATTGTGCTTGTGTGCATGCAGGAATAACATTGGCCCATATTTATACTTTTTTTGCGCCGCATTTGTGTCATTTGTTTGACACAACAATGGCCCATGCTTACAAAATACAATTATATTTTGTAAGCTTGTGCTGCTTTTGCATCAAAAAATGATTCAAATGTGGCGCAAAAAAAATATAAATATGGGCCATTGTATTTTGTGAGTGCAGGGTAAGTGGTCTACAGGTTAAAACTGGGGCCTGTGGGAATGAAGCATGAGGAGTATGTGTATGTGAAGGCAGCAGTGTGAGCGTGGGGTCCCTACTTATTATGTCTTGCATTTTACAAGGGTCAAACTTACTGGCTTTGGTAATACTTTCAAGGGTTATGACTTTGACTTGAAGAAATGCAGTGCCGGGAGTGGAAATACAATAGTGTGTGTATGACAATGGTAGTGAGTTTTGATATGGAAGACTAAGACTATTTCGAAGGAGGTTAAAAAGTGCCTGGGGTATTGGACAGACTGAGAGGTCACCTTAATAAGGAACCCCAGTTACTTTGCTTGAACTGCAACCCATGACTACCTAGCTATGCCACTGCTTTATCAGGTCCTCTATGCATTTTTCAAAAAACATTGGAGCTGGGTACAAGTTTAGCAACTGGATCCTTCTGTTCATTGGTCATTGACTAGCTTTGTTTCTGCCATTTGGTCTTTTTAATTTTTCTTTTGGAGCCCAGTCAGGTTTCTGTCCAAGATACCAAACCTTGTACGGGATGCTAGATGTGAGTGGAATACTTAACAATAGCACGCCCAGGTCCAGTTTTATCTTCTGGACCTAGCCCTTGAGTTTGTCTCAACCCTTTTTTATCAAAGATTGCCTTGGAGTTTAAAAATAGTTGAAAATAAGTTATTTAAAAGTGATGATATACGTTTTCAGTTTTCAATCCTTTATTGTCGGCAGTACATAAAATACAATCACATTTCACAGCTATCTCATTTAACTGTCAATGACTAATGTACAGTAATTTGGATAGTACTGATAAATGTCTTGCACAAGATAAAAAAGTACATAGAATATTATACTTCATAAACGTCAGCAATTGTGTGTTCACCTTTATGTCACTTTTTCCTTGTGGTTAACACTCTGGGGTCTTCTTTCTCACCCTACATTCCATTTTTTAGCTTTCTTACCATACTTTCTAAATCTTATCTAACTTCTTTCAACAGCCCTGAACAGAGGAGTTTGAATTTTCGATTGCTACGTGCCATGCACCTTTGCCTATAGGACCACGCCCCATTTTCTGCAACTCCAACCCCGAATCCATCGCCCCACTCACCATCGACTCCAGGCACTACATCTTCCTCAGTGACCTCAACTTTCACCTCAACAACCCCAAAGACACAAATACTCCCAACCTCCTGTAAAGCATGAGCAACATTGGCCTCACCCAACTAGTCACCAACCCTACACACAGCAGAGGACGCACGCTGGACCTGATCTCTACTGCCAGTGACAGACTCACATACAGTCATGCCACCAAACTCACTTGGACTGACCATGTCATTGCCACGTCACTATCGCAGAATCACCAGGCACAACAACCAGGCCCCCCAGCAACTCCCATCGCAGCTGGAACAAAGTGACAGATACCCAATGGCCGGATGCCGTCAACACCACCCAGCCCGACTTCTCAACCAAGCTTGAACACGCCATCAAGAATTATTCCGGATGGATCACAGACACAGAGTTGCCCCAGTCAAGCCAGCCAAGGCCAACATTTATACCAAACAAGCCAGTCTGTACACACCAGAACTCAGGACTATGAAATGCAACTTCAAATGGCTAGAAAGGCGGTGGCACACCAGCAGTGACCCCACACACAAGTCAGCCTTCAACAAATACCAAAAACAGCTAAAAAAACATAAAGGGGTGCCCTGGCAACCGCATCAAAGCAAGTTCCAACTACAACAAAGAACTCTTCAATATTGTGAGAGTTCTCCTGCCTATTAGCCACCAGGAACATGATCTCCCTTTCCCAGGAACTCTATAGCACCCTGGCGGACTACCTCCACAACAAGATATCCACCATCTACAGTAACTGCCCCTTGACAGGGGGAAACAGCTGCCCTGATCCTCCTCAACCTCTCAGCAGCATTCAACATTGTATCCCACCCCGCACTCATCAAGAGACTCCACACTTCAGGATCCAGGGAGACACCCACAAGTGGATAGCATTCTTCCTCACAAGACGACCTTAGAGACTGTGCCTACCGCCCTTCAAGTCGGATTCCAAGAGCACCATCTGTGGCATCCCTCAAGGTTCATCCTTCAGTCCCATCCTGTTCAACACTTACATGACGCACCTTGCCAACATCCTCAGAACCCATGGTCTCAACATCATTTCCTATGCAGACAACACCCAGCTCATCCTCTTGCTCTCAGAAGACCCCTCCACCGCTAGGACCAACTTCCACAATTGCATGAAGAGTCTCACCGACTGGATGAAGACCAACTGCCTGAAACTCAACATGGAAATGCTGATGTTTGGGAACAGCACCTCCCCGTGCAGTGACACCTGGAGGTCCTCTGAATTCTGACCCACACCAGCACCGACAGACTGCACCCGCAACCTTTTGCATCATCCAGGACAGGACACTCATAGTCAGATGGAAGATCAACACATTCGCCTCCTTCTGCTTTCACACCATCCGCATGCTTTGAAAGATCTACAGATGGCTTCCCGTCAGTCCCAGGAAAACAGTTAGACAAACCCTAGTCACCAGTCGGCTAGACTTTGGCAATGCGCTCTACGCAGGAATCACCACCTGACTCCTGAAGAGACTCCAAACTATTAAGAATTCAGCTGTCAGACTCCTCCTTGACCTCCCCTAATATACCCACATCACCCCCAGCTAAGGAACCTCCACTGCCAATTCAAGATTCTGATAAACACCTATAAGGCCATCCATGACCAAGGACCTGCATACATTAACCGCCTCCTGAAGTTCCACCAATCCACAGATATCTATGCTCCAACTCCCTCTCTCTCAGGCACACTCCCAGCATCGAACATAGCTACAGGGGAGGACGTTTTTCTTCTACCTCACAGCCAAGTCTTGGATAGACTTCACCTCCGAACAACACCCTCTCTCCTGGAATTCAGTAAGGCACTAAAGACCTGGCTTTGTGATTGATCCTAGCAACAACCTGGTGCCTGATGATTAGCAGCACTCTGTAAATCCAAGTTGATTGATTGAGTCCATTGTCCATTTATGTACTGCAGGTAAAGCATCACAACCCCACTGACTGGCAATGTCCATGTGAGCAGTCAGCAAACATCTGTTGTACAGATACATTTGCATCGACTGTGGACCAGATGTACTTCTAGTCCCAGTATTGGCAGCCTGAGGTTTCAGTCAAATTGAAAGGCTGCAAAGTTTACTGAGTGTGTTTAAAAAATAATTGATTTCTGGGGCATCCCTCAAGTGAATGAAAAAAAGTGTCTGGCTACCTTTGGCATCTAAGATATATTGACTCAGTCGCTAGACCCATTTGTTGAAGCAGTGTTCTGTTTTAAATTATATATATGTAATATCTTAATCTGAATCAATACCAAGCTAGATTACTTTACATTCTCATCCCAGTACTCCTCTTCAAATCAGATCAGTTGCTCACCTGTCTTCAGTCCTCTAAGTGTGTCCAACAAACTGTGAATGATGGCTTTGTATATCCCAAAATCTGCCTCTTTCCAGAGATCATCCTTTAATACCTTAGTCTCTGAGGGCAGGGGAGGTTGTCCAGTAATGTGTCCTAGCATAGGGCATAGACTCTGGGTTGTATTGTACATTTCACCTGTGAGTTATGATGGAATTTCGTTGCAGCTAATTCAAATTCTGTCAGCAGGCACGGAATGGTTTCAAGACTGATAGTATCACATATGCCTGTTAACTTAGCACTCCCTATAAGGCCCTAAGGTATGAGATGTTTAACAATTGCTATTGTCTTTAGCGCTGTACCACAATATTAAAACATTCCTTTAGTAATTATCCCTGCCCACTTTGTGGCTTTTAATCCAGTTTTCCAGGCTATGTTGACTGTGGTACATGCCCATAGACTATGGGGGTCATTATGACCTCGGCGGTCCTTTCGCAAGACCGCCGAGGTACCGCCGTGCTGAAGACCGCCAGTGGTGGCGGTCTTCCGCGCCGCATATTATGACCGCTGGCAGCCCGCCATCCTTTTTCATACGGAAAGCCGCCAGCAGCCATACTGGTGGACGGCGGGAAAGTGGAGGTTGCTCAACCTCCACCGCCACGTCAACAGAACACCGCCCACTCAATCACGTCTCATGATTCGGTGTGGCAGTGTTCTGGTGACGGTGTTCTGGTGACGGAGCTGCCCCCATGGATACCGTCCCCTCCCGGAGGATCAACGGACAAGGTAAGTTGATCGGCCGTTAGGGAAGGGGGCGTGGGGTGTTGTGTGCGTGCATGGGGTGTGCGTGTGAGAGTGTAGAGGGGGTGAGTGAGTGAGTGTATGCGTGCAGGGGGGTGTTGTGTGTTTGGGAAATGTGTGCGGGTCGGACAGTGTGCATGTCTGTTTGTATGTGTGCGGGTATGTGTTGTCGGGGTGTATGTGTGCGTGTAGGGGTGTGTACATGTGCATGTTGGGGGGGTGTGCGTGTAGAGGTGTGTACATGTGCATGTTCGGGGTCGGGTGGGGAGGGGGGTTGTGGCACCTTTGGGGGGTGGCAGGGGGTGGGAGTGTGGGGGGAGGATTCGTGGGGGGTAGCGGGGGTGGGGGAGACCCCTATCAGTGCCAGGGAAGGAATTCCCTGGCACTGATAGTGCCTACCACCATGGATCTCATGGCGGTTCCCAACAACCCGAGATACATGGTAGTATGCAGGGTCCTGATACAGTCGGTGGTCTAGTGTCGACTGCCGGGCTGGAGACCGCAATCTCCAGCCCACCGGTCTTCACCACCATGGCGGTCGGAATGGTGAAGTGGCAGATTTTGCCGCCGGCCTGTTTGCGGTCTTACTGCCGCTTTACCACCGACCGCCAGGGTCGTAATGACCCCCTATTTTTAGAAGAAGGTCAAGTCTTGACAGTAAAAACCCTGCTGTGTTGTTTTTTCTGTAGTAAGGATAGTAGCCCCATTGGCTGATTTAGTTTCAAGCTGACAATTCAGCAGTGCTAAGTTTTAAATTAGACTACCAAATCTGATACTTCAAAGCATCAAAAAAATCATTGAATTTCATTCGACTTGTTACCCAAGTCAAATTTAATGTAACTATTTTAGAGATGGCAACTATTTACCATTAAATGTCTATTTAAAGATAAAAATACTCTCTATTTTTATAAATTTGGTGTGAGATTTGTATTGTGCTGTATTTACTTCTTATTTGCTGTTTTTGGTGATTGTTAAAGCTTTATAATTGTTCCTTAGATAAACCCCGACTGCTCTGTGCCAAAAGTACCCAGGGCTCACTAAAGTTTTACAAATGAACGGAACTGAACCTTATATAGAACCGATTATTGCACAGTGGGGTCACACAACCACACCATACACTAATGCACATTCTCACAAACTCCAAGTTGTGTTTGTTTCTCTGCAGGAATTAGACTTTTCTAGCCTCTCTAGTGAAGCATATATTTAATTACATGATGAAAGTAAAACATTTTCTGCACAACATTTTCCGAGTGAATGTTGTGCACTTTGAAAAGCCCCACTGCGCCTGCGTCAGTATGTGGCTGAAAGCTGCACAGTAGGGCTGACAGGGCTTGCCCACGCAAGGCCATTACGTTTTCTCAAAACGCAGTGACGTCCCTGGCTCATCTCCTCCTCCACCAGAAGCCCTGATAGTAAACAGCCTGGAGCGTTTTTTGTTCAGCCCGAGTTTCTGAAAACTTCATGTCACTCCGATATTATTCTCCACCCTTTCCTATTTACTCAAATGGTGGGGTGTGATCAGAAGGGTCTACGTACCAGAGGTCACATTTTATTGAAAGAATGTGGCATTGCGCAAAGAAAATCAAATTTTCCTGCATTACAAGCAGTCTGTGGCAGAGAAATGGAATAAATACATTAAATAACTCCATCCAGGGCTCTTTGGGAGACAGGAGTGTGACCTGAAGACCTCAAGTCATAAATATGCCAAAGACAACCCTGCACACAAGTAAGTTGGAGCTCTATCTGTTTAACAGACAATAAGAAAAAAATCTGTTCTCTCAGCTCTCCTCTCACTGCCTCTGTAGGTGATTTCGTCTCTCAAAGGCAGTAATGGTTTCAGTAATTTATCATGGCTAGTTATTGTTTTATTTCTTCTGCAGACTAATGAGTGATATGTCATATTAAACATGTAATCTGCAGCTCAAATAAACGTGTACCTTTTATCACTGAAACTGCTGGATACTGGATGGGTGAGGCAATGTGTGTTTGAATGTGTTTGCAGGGCTTGACTGAGTGGCTGAGAAAGTGTGGGTGTCTGTGTATAAGAGTTGTGTGAATGGCAGTGGATGACAATGTGAATGAGTAAATGGGTAGGTGACCAAAGGCAGTGGGTGAGTAGGTGAATGGAAATACGTAGGTAGTGAGGCTCTCTCACAAGGTGCAATTCCGTCTTGTATTTGTGCCCCACCACTGCTTTCAGTCACCAGCCACCACTGCAAGCCAGGATAATTTCCCTATCTAAATTTCCTAGCCGTTGTTGTATCTACTTCCATTTCAGATCTGGGCTTCACGTAAAAAAAACTATTCATGCCCGGCAGTTCAATTTAGGGAGACTGATGGGGCAACAAGCCAGCCCATGGGCCACCATTAATAGAAACATTGGCATAGGTTTCATCTGCAAGGCTTGGGGGTCTGCTTTGAATTTCCTTCAGTGGTGACACCCTTCACCCCACTCTTTGGTTCCTAAGTGGTGTACAGATGTGGGGCTATTGCCCAACCCCCTGAGGCTTTCTTCTCTATCCCAACCCAGCTACAGTTTATTAGACTGGGCTACAGGACCTGGAAGATCTCTGCCACCTCAGGTTTCCTTTTTCAGACCTGCTTACCTTTCCTTGTAAGTCCCTGTGTGCATTTGTGGTATCTGTCTTCCAAGTCTGCATGGGTTTTCTTCACTGGGGTCCTAGGTCTGATACTTTCTGGGATCCTAGGTTTGATTCCTTCGGCACGTCACTCTACATTATCTGCAGTCCCTGATTAACACATATATTTCCCCAGTGCCATCTCTTATCCCATTCACCCCTACCTAACCTTCACCATTCTTCTACGATGAAGGGGCAATCCAGAGCTTTCCTGCTTTCAATGGCAGCAAAGAACATCCTCCAAGAACCCTAATTCTCCCACACTTAGATTCACTTGCTTTGTGGATAATTGGGTGTAGCCATTAGGTGATAGGATGTTTCAGTATACTATTGCCAGGCAGGTCAGAACTCGATTCTCAACAGCCATCATCTTGAACAATTGGCAACTCTCCTCATTATAAAATATTTTGACATTGGGAGAGAATTTATGAAAGTGTTGGGTTGTTTGTGCACAACACAACGGGGTGCAGAAGCGACACAACCCTTAAAATGTGATTTGTTAAGCCACACAAGGCCACTTTGCAAGCTTCTGACTGGCTTGATAAATCCAGAATAAAGCAGCAAAGAGCAAATCACTGCATTACATTACTCTGCCCCAGGGAGGCATTCGATGGGTGATGCTTGGGTGTTCCCAAGCAACACCCATGGATTTTGACGCATTCCCAGATTTACCAAAAGTGGTAGACCTGGAAATGTGCCAAAACTGCTACGCATCCCCAAGTGAGGTGTATCAAGGAAAAATATGTTTAATGCTCCTCATTTTTTCCTCTTTCTACATGTGCTGCATTTTGCAGCACACATAGAAAGACAAAATTGTCTTGGGGATTGTTTTTGTGCAGGACGGGGCAGTTCATCTGAAATAATATTAAGCCCAGGGTACACGTCTCATTAGCAACCCTTCCTACCGAGGAAGAGAGGTGAGTTAGCTGAAATAGATCTTAGATTTAAGGGACCTTCTTTAGGATAAGCATGAAAGTTCGCTCATGGGTCATCTATGTAAAGGCATCTCTCAGGGTTACCATGAACTCTCAAACATTAACTCCATCTCTGGGTGCCCTACTAACTTGTGTTGATCATTTACCAATATTTTAGAAGGGTGTATCATGGCCCTAATGAATTTGTTTTTATTGCAAGCATTTAATACAAAAAACTCAGCAAGGGTAAAGCTAACATATTTCACCTTTCAATGACATTACCTGAACTTTTGGCTTTGTCACTGGTTTTTATGGCGCTGTTCTGTTTTTGCAAAACGAAAAAATGCTTATTTGCCGATGTTGAACAGCATGGACCAAACAAAAGGGAAAAAAGTGCTATGATGAATATGGTAATTTAAATCATAACACATGCATTATGACTCGACAACGACCCTAGCTTCATATCCTGTACATGTGCATGGGTCGCCATGCATGCACACATTTGCATGATTGTGCAATGCTTATTTTGATTTTGTTTTAATTTACCTCCCCTCATGGAGTGATAGCTCCAAAAAAGTAAAAACTGTGCCAAACTGCATTGTTTGAAAAGAAGCAGCCAGCCACCCAGAAGTAAGTTTCAACTGGCAGGCCAACCAAAATTTTAAAACCAAAAACATTTTGTAAAATACATGCTGGAGAGGTGAAGGGAGCAATTGTGGAGTGGCTAAGGAGGAAAAAATAAATTCCAATGAGCTATGGAAGGAGAGGGGGCAGGAGTTGTGTCAGTGAAGTTTGTAAATGAAACAAAAAAACAAGTGAGACAGGAAGATGGGACGAGCAACAAACAAGCAGAGATGCAAGAGCAAAACAGCACACACTCCGGAGAGAGCAGAAGAAAGTGTGCACTCCCATGGAGTGCCTGAAGGAAAAGAAAAATGTTGTACCCTGATATCCAATCTAAAAATGGTAAAGAAGCTTTGGGCAATGGGAGGACAAACACAACAAGAGGGAGAAAGCCATTGATTTGACAAGAAAGCCAACCAACAGTAAGTGATGGGCATTGTAAGTATTAGTGTTGTCCACAATAGGTCAAAAACAGGGAGCTACAAGCTTTCTGTAGATAAGACCAAAAAATGGAAAAGAGAAAAACATTCTGCTCCCTAAATATAATGGCGATATCTCTGTTATAAAATATGCACATTGCAAAACAGACCAGTGATTCCCAACCTTTTGATTTCTGTGGACCCCCACTTTAACATTAATGGAACTCAGGGACCCCCACTGAATCATCATTGGAATCCGGGGACCCCCGCCTGAGTCATTACTGGAAGGTGGGGACCTAATTTGTTAATATTTTTTAATTTTCTAGCCTCTCGTGGACCCCCTGAGAAGGCTTCATGGACCCCCAGGGGTCCCCGGACCACAGGTTGGGAACCACTGAAATAGACCATAACTTACAATTTTAATAACACAGGCAGGGTATTAAGAACCGCTTTAGAATTTTTTTGTTGCAATGCAAATAAAAGGAAAATATGATTATTACCGGTGCAAACTAAAGGTACTATCGGCTTTGAATTACAGAAACATAACAATATTGTTTAAGCACACAGGATGATTTTAAAAAGTGTAAAGGACGAAAAGAAAAAAGCGCTGGCAAAGAAATGTGTAACTTCATAAACCCTTGCATTGTAGTGCACTTCTTTTAATATGCATGTGCATATGACGAGGAAAAATGTCATCACTCAAAGTGCAAGAGAACTAATGGCAAAAGTGGGTTGACCCATTGTCCTATGCAATACGCCGTGGTGGATGAAATCAAAGTGTGAATGACGGCTGACCAGACCAATGGATCCTAACATGAAACGAGGGGCATATTTATTATTATTACACTCAACACAGCTCAGCAAGGGAATTTGCTGTGCTGCATTGCTTGAAAGGGAGACAACAGAAATGCTCCATATACACAAAGATATGGAGCAAAACTGCTCTCTCCCTGCACTGGCACACTGTGTGCTGCCTAGTGTCAACACATGCACCCTTGCACCATAGTGCAAGGTTCCTGCGTTACAGGCAGGATTGTTTTTGTGCAGAAAGGGACACCTTCCTGTACAAAACCAATCCTCATAGGAATATTCCTCTTTCTATGTGTGCTGCAGAATACAGCTCACAGGGAAAGAGATAGTAACCAAGATACATACAAATATTTCTCCTCATTCTGGAAGGTGCACCATATTGGCGCAAAATCAGTTTTACAAATGTTTGTAAGAGTAGGTTTACATCAAAATACATAGGTGGATGTATGGGAACACCCTTGCAAACCCATGCAATGCCTACCCGACACAAAGCCAGGCAAAGCAGCACTTTGCAATGCCTTGTATTACATCTATTTCCTAAGCCACGAAAAGCCACGCAAAGTGGCTTTTATGTGGCTTAGTAAATGTAAAAAAAAAAATTGCGCCACAAAAGTGATGCACCCCCTAATGCAAATTCATAGGAAATTTATGCATGATACTTTGGTAAAAAATCTATGATGTCCAGACTAGACAGAGTCACTCAAAAGCTTCTTTACCCATGTGATGCCTTCCCAATGCAAGGGGTCATGCAGGGCAGAGCTATGGGCTGCTCTACTTTACTTTGTACTTACTAAACCAAGCAAAGTGAAGCAGAGAGTCTTTGGGTGTGTTAGTAAATAACAAAAATTATTTTGCTTCAGTTAAACCGATTGCACATAAATGTCTTTAGAAAAAAAACTATCAATCTCACATAAAACATATTTTGTAAAGTGCACAGTCATCTTTTGGTGCTGAATAATAGGTGTTCATTGTTACCCAAAAGGGTATTCATTTTGTTGACCTCCGAAAGATGAAAATTCTTCTGGCATCCGCCAGGATTCGAAGTTGTAGCCAAGAGGTAAAAAATAAGATTGAAAAATTTCCTAGCTTACGTGAAGGAAAGTTTCAATTCTATTAGGGACACTGAGGCGAGGATTATGCAGTCCTTTTTTCACTTTATTTATACAGCAAGTTCAAAAATTCAAACAATAAAACATTAAAGAAACTCCCATGATGTCCATGAACGTAACCATAACAACCAATAAACCAATCCAGTGTTCATTTGAATGTCCATATAAATGGTAGACAGGAGCAGTCCTTCCTCTTCTTCACTGTATGAAGTTAAGTTCACACGATCTCAATCACCCTTGGAATCGCCTCCTAAAAAATAAGGGAGATATCAGAGGTACAGAACAAAACCCATGTAAGTGTAACAATATGACGAATCTTGAACGTTAGCCAATAAAACTAACAGGAAACAAATTATTACAACCTTATGACATACTAACCAATAGTTGTCAAAAACCAGACATGTCAGAATCAAAACACATGATAAAACACATCAAAGAGAAATCCTAATAAAACCAGAACATCATAAAATCACCTGCTTATAAAAGATTGGAAGTCGTAACCAACCTGTAAAAATAATCTTTCCAAGCAACTTGTCAAGTATGGGCATACGAACTGAGAAGAAAAACCCCTTGGGCGGGTAATACTGGATCAGTATGAGGGAGGGATAATCCTCGCCTCTGTGTCCTTAATAGAACTGAAACTTTCCTTCACATAAGCTAGGAAAAGTTTCATTCTGTGTCAGGACCGGAGACAAGGATTATGCAAGTTCAAAGCTTACTCACCACCAACGATGTGTCGTCATGTATAGTTTTGAAGTAGAACCTCTTGAAGACCAATTCAGATGACCAATTTGCTGCATTCATAATGTCCTCCAATCTACCACCTACCTGTATGGCTTTGGAAGCCATTGCCCCTCTGTTAGAATGAGCCCCAAAGAGGTGAACATCTATTCCTGCCTCCATCATGATCCATCTTACCCACCTGGCTATAGTGGGAGGCGCAACCGCCCTAAATGGCTTCTTGATAGTAATCAGTAACTGTCTCTCTCCTGGAGGTCTAGATTCCTCCGTCCATTCCTCATAAGTTTTAAGGCATCTTACCACACATAGTTTAGGATGTGAGTCAAAACTGGGATACGATACCCACCTTGTACTCATTTTAGTCCTCCTGAAAATGGTAAATGTAACCCCTTTTGGTGTGAAAACCCTTGCCGAGATATCCAAGGCGCACACACCTGAAACCCTCTTGCAGGAAATCAGGCACAATAGCAATGCCAATTTGGCTGAGATTTGTTTTCTGGACAGAAACTGATTATCCTGCCATGAAGCAATAAGGTTGAGTGCCTTATTGACATCCCATAAGCCCGAGTATCTGGGTTCTGGAGGTCTCGACATTCTAACTCTTTTGAGTAGTTTACTCACCCAAGGATTTTCACGGACCGGCAAATTATTGACCTGGTTGTGGCCCGCAGAAATGGCCGATAAGAAAGAGTTGATTGTGCAATATGCCAAGCCAGAATTATACAATTTCTGCTAGGAAGTTGAGTACGAGAGTAACAGTGGGCCCCACGGGATTCACCTTCCTCTCCACACACCAACGAGCCCATCGGTTCCAGGGTGACTTGTATCGTTTGATCGTGCCCGGAGCCCACAACTGTCTGACTAGTGCATTAGCGTCTGGTAAAAGTTGGATGTTTTGCCAATATCCCCAGAAATCCTCCAAGCCATGAGGCTGAGATGACTATGAGTCACTAACGAGTGTGGACGTCCAGCTGGATCCTGAAGGATTCCCATGGAATTCAGAAGTTTGAGGGGTGACATCCACGACAATTCCAAAAAGGTAGGGAACCACGTTTGAGCTTTCCAGATTGGTGAGATCAAAATCAATGATGCCCTCTGATGTCTGACTTGAGCCACCAACCTGAGGATCAACAGAAATAAAGGGAAAGCATAGCCCTGACTTACGGACCAATCCTGCAAAAAAGCATCCACGCCCGTCGCTCCCGGATCCAGTCTCCAACTGAAGTACTAGGGAAGCTGAGTGTTCAGTCATGATGCAAACAGATCCACCCCACAGGATCCCGAACAATCCATCAGAGATCGAAAAATCTCAGAATCCAGTTGCCAGTCACTGAAGTCCCTGAGATAGCTGGAATTCTAGTCTGTCACCTTGTTCTGTGTTCCCGGGAAATATTTGGCCATTACCGAGATCTGTTTCTATAGGCAATAATGCCAGTTCTTTGCAAGTTCCAGAGCTCTGGAGCGAGTGCCCCCAAACCTGTTTATGTACTGGGCGGCGGAGATGTTGTCCATACGTAACAGGATGCAGCAGGATACCTTGTCTTGTGTTAGTGACCGCATCGCGAACGAACCCGCTAGGAGTTCAAGGCAGTTGATGTGTAGATTCAGGTCCTCCGGAGTCCAAAGATCGCCATGGATATTTGACCACACCTGGCCCCACAGCCCAGTCTGCTGGCATCTGACTCTATCACTAAGTTGGGAAGGGACCCAAAGATCGCTCTCCCATTCCATGCCTCCATATGGTCCAACCACCACTGCATCTCCGATCTGGCTTCTAATGACAGCTCCACCAGTTCTGAGTGCGTTTGTCCTTTCCTGAGGCGTGAAGCCTTCAATCACTGGAGGCCCCTGTAATGTAAAGGGCCCGGTAAGATAGCCTGTATTGACAAAGACAGAAGGCCCACTATCCTGGCTAGCTGGCGGAGGGAGATCCTGTTCCTCCCGAGCACTTTGGATAGTTCTTTCTTTCTTCTTCTCTGGGAGTTTCAGCATCCCTGACGTAGTGTCCACCACAAACCCCAGAAAGGATTATGACAGAAGGAGCATAGCCTTCTCCCCGTTGATAACAAATCTGAGATCCTGAAGCAAGGCAATAGTCATGTTCACATAAACCACCAGCTGAGTACGTGATTGATCCATAAAAAGTACATCGTCAAGATAAATTATTAGTCTGATGCCCTGAGTTCTCAGGTACTCCACCACAGTTTTCAACAACTTAGTGGAGCACCATGTTGCTGACGATAGGCCGAAGGGTAGACACCGGAATTCGTAAAGTAGGTCCCGCCATTGAAATTGCAGAAATCGCTGGTGAGGCAGAAAGATCGGGACCGTGAGATAAGCATCCTTGAGGTCCAGATGGACCAACCAGTCCCCTTGGCACAGAAGGTCCCTGAGAAAATGGTTACCCTCCATCTTGAAGTGCCAATAGATCACCCATTTGTTGAACTCCTTGAGGTTTATCATGAGTTGAAATCCCTTGTCCTTCTTCTTGACCAAGAAAATATTGCTCAAGAAACCCCCCATTTGGGCAATGGCTTCTTTGCCAAGAAGATGTACTTCTGCGTCTATCAGTTGAGACTCCTGAAAATTGAATTGGATGGGGCGAGGCCTCACACGTTGCATCGGGGTCCCATAGAATTCTATGTGGAAACCTTCCACCATCTCCAAAACCCAAGGGTCAGATGTAATCCGTGCCCAGTTCTCTAAGTTTTGACTGATTCTCCCTCCCAGACTTTGAGGGGAAAAAAAGGGGTTGCTTACTGCCTCAATGGAGCCTCCTCTGGTGAAGCGAGAGGGAAGGCTTCTACCAGAACCATGGCTGGGGAAGAAGGCACCTTGTCTCCCATCGTTCCAGCCATTGTTGCGGCGCGCTTGAGATCTGGAGGGGCCTGGTTGCGAGGAGTGGCCGGAGGAGCAACCCCTGACTCTTCTGGCCCCATGCAAAACCTTCCCTGGAAAAATCTTACGCATAGACGGTTGCACTTTGTCCAGAGCTGAAAAAGTAGCCACAAACTTCCCCAACTCTTTTACAAAAGGGTCCCCAAGCAGATTGTCTTGTGCGATCGCACCTGCCTCAGAGCTAGCTAACTCCCCCAATTTGGGATCATTTTTTTATGATGAGGGAGTGGCGTCTCTCTGCAGAGATGGCGCAATTCGTGTTCCCGAGCAGACAAACTGCCATTTGAGCCCATCCTGCGACAACATCGGTTGTCATGGGCACTCCTGATAGCCTGGCCGACTCTGCCAGTTCAATTATTTTTGTCAATGGCCGCAGGAGGTCCAAAATTTTATCCTGGCAAGCCCGCCAGGAGCAATCGATCCCTTTCCTGGGATCACGCATGTACTTGGAAAAAAAGTGCACAATTTGGGGTCGATGGATGGAGTGACCGCTAGTTTGTCTTCAAGCACTGGTCTGGGGCATTCTGCACAAAAACCGGCTCTAACCTCCTTCTCTAAAGGGTGCCGAATTGCCTTGGCCACATAGGCTGCCACGTTGGGGTCAGGGACCCAATCCGAGGACCTTGGATGATATGTTTTTTCAGGGCCCCTCCTCCTCTAGGCTAGAGGTGATCACGGATGGGCACCAAGGACTGCCCAAAACACGCCCCTCGTCCGATGAGCCCTCATCATCCGTTTCACCCCCCGGTACAGGGAGATCCCATGAAGGGGTCCATCTCTAGGACAGCTGCGCTGCCATGCTCTCCGGGTGTAGCATCCTCCCGGCAGGGTATGTTTGAGAGCGTCTGTACACTCTTACAGAAGGTCTCTCTCAACTTGTTGAAACCTTCCAGGTGACCCAGGTCACGCTTTCTAGAGGAGGAGAAACTACTAGAGGTACTGGCCCCTGTACTTGAGTCCCCAAAAATTCAAGACACCTGGTCCATTAATCTGTCCACCCTTTCCTGAAGGGGTTGCTAAATCCTTAGACACTGCCTGCGAAAGGAGTTTCCTCCAGCCGGTAATTGGCGATGAGGGGGCCACACTTCCTCCGCCACTAAGGAAGGAGCATAGGAATGGTTCTCAAAGGACTCCATCCGAAACTAACTCAGGGCCGTAGGGCCAGAAAAAAAAAAAAAATTATATATATATATATATATATGGTACTCCCTTAGTGGAGTGTAATGTTTATAGGGGTGAGAGCACCAGATGTCACCCAAATCCTAATTTATTTAAGGGCAGCCCCCTCGTCGTGCTCCACAGTTAAATGGTGGCTGTGCATTACACTATTGTGATCCCCCAGCAAGGAAGGATTTTTAGCAGACCCAGCCTGCACCTACCGCGAGCGCGGTGTCAGCGAGGGTTGTGGGGGCAATAAACTGTTCAAAACCCTGAGGGCAGAGTTTGAAGAGGCCCCACACACGTCCACAGGCCGCGAATGCGCTAATGAAGCGCTGAAGCGCGATCTGGCAAACGTTCCCCAGAGTGCAAAACGGCGTGCAAGCACGCCCATAGCGGCTCTGGACATTACCTCACTGAGTGCTTGGGCCGCAGAATGCAAAATATGCACGTAACATCAAACACAGTTAAAGCGCTCAGCACAATATGCTTAAACAAGGCAATCCCCGACAACCCCTGTAAAAGAGCTAGAAGGATGCGAGGACTTAACTGACGGGCAGCAGTGAAGAAAGAGGAAGGACTGCTCCCATCTACCATTTATATGGACATTTGAATGGACACTGGATTGGTTTACTGGTTGTTATGATTACGTTCATGGACATCATGGGAGTTGGAGTTTCTTTAATGTTTTATTGTTTAAACTTTGAACTTGCTGTATTAATAAAGTGAAGAAAGGACTGCATAATCCTCGCCTCTGGTCCTGACATAGAATATAACTTGTAGGCAGTCAACTGAGCCGCCAGATCGTCTGTAGATCTCGTTTCAACCGGACTGGTTAATTATTAGTGAAGGTGTGAATGTGAAGCCCACAAAGGAAAACTACAGGGAAATTCGTTTTAAAAATGGAACAAAGATAATTATACATAACCATGCCATATTGTGCGCAATTTTCATACCCCTAAATGGAAGTGCAAATAAACAATCTTAAACTAGAAATGCATACATTGTGCTGATTCATTGTAGCCAGTTGATTGTGGACGCTGGATTTAAGCATATCAACATATCTGTTACTCAGAGAAAAAACGTGGCTTGAGTGTTGTATCAAATTGTTGTGAATTACATCTAGACAATGCTTGGCATACAGCCGTTTTATGATTTTTGCTGAAGAACAGAAGAAATTACTTTGTAAACCTCCATTCTTTCCAAAACGTTCGTGGAATTGCAATGAAATTATCAAAACATCTGGGAGGGCAATGTGTGTTTAGCTTTATAACTTTTACTTCAATGTTTTTTTGCATGGATGTTTGTGTACACAAGTTATCCCAACCGCTTTCCTGCTCTATGAATGAACATTATTTCAGGGTAATCTCGTCCTCCTCTTCTGCAGCTCTGATTTGGATTAAAGAAAAGGTGAGCATGGTCATTCACAAAACGAAAGACCGGTAAAAATGTCCTTTAATCAGTTTATGGAATGTTTTATCAGAATCTTGTTACTGACGATTGCTCCTCCTCTTTACTACTAAATTGCTGGGGCTACTGGAATTAGCAGTGGAGGACCAAATTATGCAAAAGGGCTGACTGAATTATGCGGCAGGAGAAGGCAAATTATGTGGCACATTTTGTGATGCTTTTACCCCATATTGGCATTTTAACACGTTAACTCTATCTAGGCAAAGGGTTCATTTCATTAGTACCAGTTTGATACCCAAATCGAGCAATAAGCAACAGAAAGGTGCCAAGACAACCTTTGCAAATGGCCTTCCACTGTTCAGCAATAGGCGTTGCTGCGGTTTTAGTAATTTTTGATCCGTATGAGCTTGAGCTTTAAATCTGCAGATTATGCAGCAGATGTGGCAAATGTAGAACATCCATAACTGTGCGGAACATGCCACAGCTACATAATCCCAGTGGCCTGTAAATAGCTAAATCTGGTGCTAATAACTTGTGGAACTTGTCCAAACGTCTGTGGTCATTACTGCCATATTTATAGTGGGATCCGCAAATCACCCCTCCTCAGGAGTGGCACAGCTTATAAGGCAGCATTGCTAATATGTTTGTAGGAACAGGAGGAAGAGCGGGAACATGAGAGAGGCTAGAGGCATAATGCACTCTAGCTGAGCCCCGATCACAACTACATTAATTTACCAACCGCGCTAGGCCAGTGTTCTCTCGAAGTCCCTTTAGATCACATTAGGTAGTGCAAGAAGAGCTCAAGAACCAACACAATCTGCGATGCTGAAACATTTAGGAATCAACAAGTGCAATTACAATTCAGCTACGAGTTGTTACATTCATAATAATAGTACCCTTTATTCAAGAGAGATCACAGAAATGCTTCGGTGAAAACTGCAGAAATAGCAGTATGAAGGTTCTCTTTGGGGTTTTAACAAATGTCGAAGAAGGGTTTGTTATAATGAAATTCAATGGGGACCCATTTAAGTTAGCGCAGAGGTTCTTAGGCTGTGGTCCGTAGACAGCTACTCATGGGATTTACGACTGTTTAGAAAATGAAATCATTTTAGCATATTAGTAATGTATGTACTCTTAAAAAAATAAAATGTTAAATTGACATTTTTGAAACCATTTGTAGATGTGAAGGAATTAGATATCAGAAGCGGACAGTAAAGGCCATATTTATGAGTGGGGTTACATCGCTCTTGCACCACGCAACATGGTGCATGTGTGACGCAAACCTAAAATGTGGTTTATCAAGCCATGCCTGGCCACCTTGAGTGGCTTGATAAATCCAGAGTAATATAAGAGTGCAAATCACTGTGTTGCATTACTTTGCCAGAGGGAGCCGTCCATGAGTGTTCCCTGGGTATTCCCACACAACACCAATGGATTTTGATGCATTCCTAGATTTACCAAAAGTGTTAGACCTGGGAATGCATCAGAATACTACGCCTTCCCAGGTGAGGCATAATGGAAAGAAATATCTGTATTTCTTGTAGTTTTTTCCTCGTTCTGTGTGTGCTGCAGAAAGAGGAAAATGCCTTAGGGAATTGTTTTTGTGCAGGCAGGTGCCTCTTCCAGCACAAAAACAATCCTCCTTGCAATGCAGGCACCCTTGCACCATGGTGCAAGGGACCCTGTGTTGGCGCTAGGCAGCTTAAACAGTGCCAGAGCAGGGACAAAGGCAGGAATGTGCTGTATTCTTTTAAATGCGGTGCATTCCTGCCCATTCCTGTCATGCAGGGCAGCTCAGCAAGGTGACTTACTGCACTGCATCATTTTCTAGTAAATAAGGCACACAGTTGGTATCCTTAGCTTGATTTATGAGAGTAATGCAAGTAAAGCAAACTGTATCTAGGGCCATAATTATCAAGGGATGGCATTGCTCTTGCATCACGCATGGTGCTGCAAGGGAAACACAACCCTTAAGTCAGATTTACTGAGAAATACAAGGCCACCTTGTGTGGCCCTGCGTTTGCTTGGTAAATCTGGAGTGACGCAAGGCAGTGCAAGTTGCTGCCTTGCTTTACTCTGCCCTGCCAGTCGTTCCATGTGTGGAGAGTGGGTGTTCCAATGCATCCTCCCATGGATGTTTGATGCTGTCCCAAATTTAGCAAGACAGGTAAATCTGGGAATGCATCAAAATGCTATGCCTTAGCTATAGCGATGCAATAAGGAGAAATATCTTTATTGCTGCTCATTACTTCCTCTTTCTAAGTGTGCTGCGCACTTGGAAAGAGGAAAACACCTCCAAGGATTATTTGTGTGCAGGAAGGTGTCAAATCCTGCACAAAAAAATCCTGCCTGCAACGCAAGAACCCTTGTACCATTATACAAGGATGTCTGCATTGGCATTAGGCTGCACTGAGTGTGCCAATGAAAGGAGACAGCAGGAATACGCCATATCTTGATAGATGTGGCACATTCCTGCCCTCTCCATTTGACGCAGCACAACAGAGAAAGTTGTCTTGCTGTGCTGTACTACATCAAAGTTTGAAAAATGTGGGCCCAAGTTTGGATGATTTTTAGACTCAAATGCAGTACTAGCATGCGCTGGCAAAAAGAGATTACATTGTCTAATGGCTTGGAGTATACTTGTTTCTGTATTTGTTTTCTATTGTTTCAAGGTTCAAGCTGTAGAAATTGCTCAGACAGGAATCCCTGACTTCCAGTAAAAATTCACTGGAGGTCCACAGTCAATCAATCAACCAATCAATCAAAATTGATAAGGTGCGGCCTATCACCTATGGGGTCTCAAGGCAGAAGTCATAAGGTTAAGAACCGCCTGCTTAGGGGATGCTAGACAAAATCAAGGATCTTCATCTTCAATAGCATCGCAAAATACAGTGTCAAAGACCGTTTCATCAAAGCATGGGTACAGAGTAAATATCTTATCAAAGAAATGCAAACGTAGAAAGAAGTTAATATTGTTGAATGGATTCTTAAGCTGTCTACCCTTGCAGTATTGTTAACAGTCATCTTTTCACTGAGAGGAAAGGTGGAGAATGTCAGTGGCATCTTTAGACATGATTTTTAGGAGGCGGACAGAAGTGGCCACATATAAAACTGGTCAGCCACCTGCAATGGGAAATCGTGAATAAACTGGGGCCTATTCAAAAGTAGCTTTTTGTACTATGTGAAGTAGTACTACAATAGTACTACTCAGGTACTACAAAGAGCTATTTTCTAATTTATGACTGGAGACTTTTGCCGTTGCCGCCTCTGTCTTCTCTATGCTGAGCAATCCACCGTCATAGTGGAGATCTCTGCCAACGTAAGTCTATGTTTAGATAGAAAATGTAGAAGGCACAAGGAGATGGGCTGGGAAATGGGAAATATTTACTACAAAATGGAAAAGTTTAGGGAAAAGAAAGGAAGGGTTTAGGAAGTGCTACAAACATCCACTCACACGAAACTAAATGCATTGCTATTCACAAACTACACATCTAAAATGAATACAGCCCTAAAGGTGACAAAACAATTGTAAATGTACTTCAGTTTATAGTTTGAGTAAGTCACGCACCACATGTAGCCACTCACAGGTACAGCAAAACACTCCCACAGAAAATAATCCTAGGGGCTTAAAAAACACCCCATACAAAATAATGCTGAATAAATACAATTATTTTGACTTTTAAAATTATATAGAGTTTAATGCTAAAAATTATCCTCAGTAATATAATATTCATTGTATTATTTAAAGATGTTATAACAAAATAAAAATAAATCAATCTTTGGACCTTTTTTTAAAAACTAATAGAACAATAATTTAATTGACTACTACACATAACATGTAAAAAAAATTATTTCAGTGTTAAAAATAAAGACATTGCTGTGGGTGGGAGGGAAATATTATTTAAGAAATCTGATTTGTAATTACAAAAATATATTTCAATTAGTTAATTATATATATTTAATTTGAATAAATGAATGTACTGTAACGTTCAACTTTTTAGTTCTAGTTTTGTAATAACAGTTTAAATTATTTTTCACTCATATTTTATAATTAAATGTTGAAAAATATTGTATTAAAGAATAATAAACTTTAGTTATTTTCCCTAAGCAGTTCCACCTTGGTGACGGAGATTTCCATCAACAAGTTAAAAGTTACTAGCTGAAACATTACATTCATAAATCCTGTTGGAGGAAGTTCCACTAGGGTTTGGGATATGGAAGTCTACATTTAGGTGTAAATCTACCTCCAGTAATTATTATTAGCAAAAGAAAATATGGATTTACCCATAGATGTAGTAATAGATAGTATTAGTATTGATTCCCATCAATGACCACAATTGGAGTATATCACAAGATTACAAGTGCCTGCAAGAGGAAACTCAGGATTGTTGTGACATGCGGTCCTCAGGTAACTGTATAATGGAAGTGATAACATATAAGCTTTACCAGGAGGAGTACCAACGTATGGAGAACTTGAATGCATGAAGTCAAATGTGCAACATTTCAAAATAGGAAGTGCTCATCATTCAAAATCCCACAGCAAGTCTGAAGTATAGTGCTGTTATTATTTTTATACAACAGCATCTCTTTTCAGGTTCATTCGTCAGTACCCATGCATTTCGCTACTGTCACATCTCACTATATCCAATGCAACTCTTCACTGTCCTATGCGTCCACAGACCTGTCATCCATTCACTGCCTTTTCCCAAACCAACCCTAACATCACTCTGTGTCCTCTTAATTCCTCCAGATCCCCTACATCATATCACTTTCACATCTCTTTAGAGCAGTGGTTTCCAACCTTTGGACTTGTGCAGACCCCACTGTATCATTACTGGAGCCCAGAGACCCCCACTGAGTAGTTACCGGAAGCCGGGGACCCAGGCCTAAACAATGTTGATGATTTGAACCACAAACTAATACACAAACAATACAGAAACAAGAATTCCATCAAACACATACACAAATTATAGCACATTTTACTTATTTGCAAACAATTAAAATACAAATTTTAATTTTAATAGGAAGGTTGGAGCTTTTCTAAATTCAACTGAAGCCACACGTCATCCGTACTATATTCTGTTTGATGCACCTGCACTGCTCCCACCAATCAATCTGAGGATACTAGCTTTATTTTTAGCCTCCAATTTCAGATTTCTTGACATTTAGAGCACGTTTAACATTTTTCAATTATACATTTAGTCACTTTATTTATATACACTTTATTCATCTGTTAAAATTAGTTAATTTTCTAAGCAGTCTCGGACCCCCTGAGGAGGCATTATGGATCACCTGGGGTCCCCAGACACCAGGTTGGAAACCACTGCTCTAGAGCATCAGCATCTATTCACTATCTCATCTCTCCACTCTCCCATCTATATGCAGTCTTAGCATCAGTGTGCAAAAGTACAGGGAAAGTATGATTTGCCCAAGATCAAACAGTTAAAGTTGGAAACACATACTACTTTCCCCAAAGGCTATAATTTTACCACCATTTTAGGGTGTTAAAAGTAAAAATAGACCATGAGACTGGGAACTGTCCTCCCTGCCCCAGGTAATATTAAGTCCAGTTTTATACACAATTAGAACAAGCATTGGCAAAGCCAATAGGTTGTGCCAATGTTTTTTTTGCATTCTATCTTACTAACTTGATTATACATTTTAGAAAAAGGTTATAATGATGTTTGTTTTACATTAGATAAACCATTAATAGTTGTTAATCTTGTGATGTATGTTGAATTAATATTCTAGGGTTCCAAATTTGTAATTTGCACCTTATTTACTATAGCATTGTATTAGAGTATACTAATGTGTAGTTAGTAAGGTGTCACTGCAACTACAGCACCATTTAAATCATGCCCCTTTTAACTGCAAGGTAACCACAATTGTGACTGCCTGTTTAGTAGTAAAAGATAGCAATATTTGGTGTTCAGAAGAGTTATTACATGTTTTGGCCCCAGTGCCACTGCACCTGCTGCACCATTCAAATCATGACCTTAATGCCTGCAAGATAACTGCACTTGTGACTGTCTGTTTAGAAGTAGAATTTAGTAATAATTTGTGTTTAGTGGGGTTCCTAGATGTTTTGGGCACTGTGCCACTGCACCTGCTGCACCATTCAAATCATGACCCTAATGCTTGCAAGGTAACTGCACTTGTGACTGCCTGTTCAGCAATATCATTTATCAATAATCTGTATTTAGAGGGCTTCTGACACCTGGTAGCACCAGTGCCACAGCACCTGCTGCACCATTAAAAGCATGACTCTAATGCCTGAAAGATAACTGCACTTGTGAGTTCCTGTTTAGAAATAGAATGTAGTAATAATTTGTGTTTAGTGGGGTTCCTAGAGCTTTTGGGCATGGTGCCACTGCACCTGCTGAACCATTTAAACCATGACCCTAGTGCTTGCAAGATAACTTCACTTGTGACTGCCTGTGTAGTGGTAACATATTGCAATATTTGGTGATTTGAGGTCTAATGACAACTTTGGTCTCAGGTGCCCCTGCACCGGCTGCATCATTCAAATCATAACCTTGTGGCCTGCAAGGCAACTGCACGTGTGACTGGCCTGTGTAGTAGTAAAATATAGCAATATTTGTTGTTTAGAGAGATTCCTAGAGCTTGTGGCCCAAGTATCAATGCACCTGCTGCGCCCCTAAAATCATGACCCTAGTGCCTGCAAGGTAACTGACCTTGTGACTGCCTGCTTAGTAGAAAAAAATTGCAATAGTCTGCATTTAGAGTGGTTCTGACACCTTGTAGCACTGGTGCAACAGCACCTGCTGCACCATTAAACCCATGACCCTAGTGCCTGCAAGATCATTGCACTTGTGACTGTTTGTTTAGTAGTAAAACATAGCACAATTTGGTGTTTAGATGAGCTCTGGCAACTTATGGGCCTGATGCCACTGTACTTGCTGCACCATGCAAACCATAACCCTAATGCCTGCACGATAACTGTACTTGTGACTGCCTGTTTAGTAGTAAAATATTGTAATATTTGATGCTTCGAGGAGTTATGACAACTTTTGGCTTTGGTGCCACTGCACCTGCTGCACTATTCAAATAATGACCCTATTGCCTGCAAAGTAACAGCACTTGTGACTGTCTGTTTAGTGGTAAAATATAGCAATATTTGGTGTTTAACGGGTTTCTGACAACCTTTAGCCCTGGTGCCACTGCACCTTCCTCACCATTCAAATCATGACCCTAGTGCCTGCAAGATACCTGCGCTTGTGACTTCCAGTTTACTTGAAAATATGGCAATGATAAGTGTTTACTGGGGTGCCTAGAGCTTTTGCTCCCAGTGCCACTGCACCTGTTGCACCATTAAAATCATGACCCTAGCAGCTGCTAAATAACTGCAATTGTGACAGCCTGTTCAGTAGTAAAATTTACCAATGATCTGTGTTTAGAGGGGTTCTAACACCCTGTGGTCCCAGTGCCACTGCACCTGCTGCAGCATTAAAATCATGACCCTAATAACTGCAAGGGAACTGCCCTTGTGACTGCCTGTTTAGAAGTAAAATATAGAAATATTTGGTGTTTGGAGGTGCTTTTTGCCTTGGTGGCACTGCACCTGCTTCAGCATTCAAATCATGATCCTAGTGCCAGCAAGATAACTGCACTTGCAACTGCCTTTTAGTAAGTAACTGAGAGAATAACAATTTGAAATAAAAAGTAGCCAAATTATACAAATTACTTTTCTATGAAAATGACTGAGTGGTAATTTAAGAAACAAACACACAAATAATTTTAATATTGACAACTGTTATTCATCAGAAATGTAATTATTAAGCAATGAAAAACACAACAAAATGAGCCCACTCGCTGCTTGCTTCACGTCTGCACTCAATACTCCATTGCCAGATGGCCAATGTGTTTACACACATTTCAACGCGAATTGACTTTCGTTCAGTTAACCTTTTTGCATATAAACACTAACAAGTAACCATTCACCAAAACCCAGAAAGTGTACTTCGGCCACACTCCACACAATGGCAAAAGCAGAACAGACGAGCGTGAAAGCAGGAAGTGACTTGCTAGCCAAAAAAAAGCAAGTAAACTTAAGCGACTTTGGAGTGACTTTTCAATGAACAAACGGGAAGTTTGGGTAAGTAAGGGGCGAAGTAGGGGTAGGTTCTTAGTCCCTCTAATGATTTTTTAAAATAAAATAAGACTTTGCAAGCACAGCGCAAGTGCTGTGCAGGCAAAACCCAAAAAGGTAGGCTGAGCAAGAAGACACCTTCAGTGTAATCAGTCATATGGTAAATCCTCGATGTGCTCTAACTTGTGAGAAGGGAAGCCACTTTAAACCATTCAAGATACTGGTATAAGAGTCTAAAGCTGATTCAGGAATCACTGTGGACACCATAGAGGAACTGCTGTTAAATGTGTTAAAATCGTTATTCTTTATTATCTTGAAATCAGAAAAATCAATAGCCAACACATGTTTCGTAAGGCCCATATACCTTGAACTTTTTCATATCTGAAAATAATCTATTCATTTGAATACCAATGCGTGCAGCCATTGTGTGGGCCAATCTATCAAAAGAGTCACAAAGTTATCCATGTATTCAGTTGCCACATTGTTTTTCCTTATTTTGGATGAACACTGTAATGAAGTTGTAGTTGTGACCCAGAGCTTGGTTTTGTGGAGCACTCCCCTTTAGTACAATACACTTCTATTTTTCAGATAAAGGCAAGTTAGTAAGCATGTGCATTTTAATTAGACTATCGAATAAGTTGGTGTGAGGTCCTTCATGTCAACGGTCTTGTGACATCCCTTCCTGGCATGGCATCACTTCCTCTGTATTCTCGAATATGTCTTGCAGGCCTGGTAGTTGACAATAAAATTGCAACTCAGCCCCCAACTCAAAACGCTGGACTCGTTTAGTTTTAATGCTTCCTTTATAATAGACCCCAAGTTTTCAAGCCTATCATGTACCTACTAACCATCAGTTTTATAAGTGCCAGATACCAAGGATGTTTACAAAGTATGTGAGTGGGAATGTGACTGACGTCTCATGGTAATGAAATATTAGAGAGAGATTTAATCAGTTTCTCGTTAATCTTGGTGTCTGATTCCTGGTTATAATAGATTACCAGAATTTACACCCTCGCTCGTACTGGAAAAGTCAGTAGATTATGCACTACAAATGTACATAGTTGTATAACTGCACTTATCAGCGTTGTAATTCTTGCTGATCCAAGCACAGTATTTAGTAGTTGGCCATGTACCTATTTCAAGTCTTTGGAGTTTTAATATAAGATCTGTTGTCCCTGGGAGATGGCTCCAAAGACGTCTGCCTGCAACTGCTGGAGGTTCTGGAGAGAAAGGATGAGACTCTTTCGGCAGAACTGGTAGAGCCTGACTGAAAGAAAACATCCCAGAACTGTGCCAGCTTGGCATATGCTTTTCTAGAAGGTAGCTCCAACGTGGAGTAAAACAGTAAAAAAGTCCCTGTGTACTGTTAATGAAGTGAAGAATTGGTAGCAAGGTGGATCTAAGATGAGTCCTTCCAAGCTTCATAAAATAAGGAAATAAGTGAGGCACAAATATGGATGGCACTGTCAACCTCTTGGTGTCACAGCTTATAAACTTGTGAGGGACAAGATTTTATTCCAGACAGAAAGGTACTAGTAGGCTTACAAAGGTTGAGAATAGAGACCAGTTGGGCATAAAAGTACACAAAGGACATGTAAGAACCCACAACTCACAATTATGCGGTGCAATAAATTCCCTGGAATAAGTAACTGTTGCTCATATCTTTGCACCTTAGTGCAAAAGTGTGTCTGATGTTTACCATCGTTTTGTACTGGAAAGTTACCCTTCCAGTGTAAACTACTTTGTACAAACTATTATGCCTAGACTAACTTTTGAACTTTTCCTACCTTGTATGTACAGTGCAGCACACATGCAAGTCTGGAAAAGATCTGACAAATAGAAGCATTTCTACTCAATAACGCCAATGTCAAAAGAGCATTATGTTTGAACACAAAGCCCTGTCTACTTTTTGTCGTACATAGTGTTTTGTGTCAAACACCATGGTTCGTTTTATGGGAACGCCCAAGTGCCATCCAACTACCACCTGTTGGAGTGCAAACATTATAAGTAACAATGGTGTCATTAAAATATAATGTGAAATAACGTTTAGTAAAAGGCCTAACTGAAATTATGTATTAGTGAATAAAAACGTGTAAGTGCTATGGTGGACACCATAAACAACATGTATTAATATGAGAAAATAGTGTCTAACGAAAATGTATTTTGCTTAATAATATTTGGATATACTGAAAGAATGAATATTAATATGTACTAAAAGGAATACTAGTTTAAATTCTGTGAAATGTTTTATTCTTCATGTGTTAGCATTAGTTTAAAAGGCCTCACGTTTTAGTAATTTTCCAGAGGCAATGTTTTAAAGGTGTTATCATTGCAAAATAATGTTTTCTTCCAGCATCCTGTGTAACTTACTCACTGTGGAAAAGTTATGTTCATTGGTTGTAGTATTGGTTTCCTGAGATGAGATAATAATGTTCAACTAAACAATAGACTTCAGTGCTCAATGTTGTGTTTCATGTTACAATATTTGTACTTGCTTGAGTTTTAGTTTTTGCCAGGAAGCACATGTAATGTTTTTCTACACTGCTTAAATGTAATTATTGAGAGGAAACTGGTGATCAGAAGTGAGAGACGATGAGCCAATCATGGGTGCAGACAATTAAGAAAGATACTTCTGAAAACGTGGATCAGAGGTTATTGGCTGAAACTATAACACCCCATAGTCTGACTAATAGAAACTCGGTTAGTTGGCTCCTAGGAGTTTAATATAGCAAAGTTTAGATGATGTGTGCTCAGATTCTTTCTTTAAAAGCTAGAGCATTGACATGTTTCTGTTTTCTTAGCTCTTTGCCTATGATTCTGTCAGTTCAGATACATTAAACCCAAATTTTACTGAACTGTCTCCCCATTCATCATACTGATACTGTACAATGAAGACCAGATGCTCAACTGATGAAGACATTGCTGCTTGCTGATCCATTAAGGAGACGTTTAACTAAATGTGCATTTGTTTTTATTGCAGATTTTTAAGTTTACTCTTTTTAGAAAACCCAACTGCTATTGTTTTAGTTAGCGCCATCAACAGATGTTTCACAAATTATTTTTGTCTACTTTTCCTTTTTGCATGGAGCCCAAACATGCTTACGGAATCAGAGTAATAGTTAAGGATGTCAAAATCTAATTTCAACTGTTTCAAATACTTTGATTGTAAATGATTTATCTGTGATAACTAAATGTATTCGCTTTCCATCATTCATCTATTATTGTTGTTATTCTGCATTGTGGTTCTTGAATGTTTAATGATAAATATTCTGTCTAGGTTAAGATTTTTCTGACAATTTGGTCAGCCCGTATTGTTTCTGTATTTTTATCATTTGGTCTTGCATTTGATTTACGTGATCTTAGCACTGTTAATCTAAAGGGCAATAAATGTTTGAACTTTATTAAACTGATGTGGTGGTTCATGGCCACAGAGATCATGGTGCGCATAAATTACTGACTCCAAATAATGAAATTGATGTTTATTAATTTTAAATTACTAATGTTAATTGTTAGGACGTTATGACACTCCTATCTGAGTCCAAAGATTTGTGTCAACCTCTAAGGGTAATTGATGGTTACTCTATATGTGTTAATTGATGGTTACTCTATATGTGTCATCTTTTAAATAATATATAAAAAGAGTAGAGAATGGTTCCATCTCATTGGGAGGGAAACGTCCTGTTTTTATTAGTTACATGTCATTTAGAAAGAATTTGGAGTTTTGGTTTTACCAGTGCTTATTGAAATTCTGAAATTTGGTTTTGCCAGTGCTTGTGTGGATGAAATTTGTTTTTGCCAATGCCTGTTCGGAGATGTTCCCAGTGTTCCTAGTCTAATTTGTGTTTGGGAAAGGGAAAATCGCATGTGAATTGTGATGTTTGTGAGAAATAAGGAGTTTGCGTACTCCAATGTAGTTTGTTGGAGTGTGCATACTCCAAAGGGTGTATGTAGGGAAGTTGTCATACTTCATTTGGGTGTGGTGCTTTGTGCTAAAAAATTGCCCATGTGGTTGTTGGTATACAGACCTTATGCAGTCTAAGACCCCGGACTGTTGTACAAGTGTAGGACACTTGGTTGTTGCTGTTGTAACTTGTCTGCTTAGTTGGTCAATCGGGCATGATTGACAAATAGTATTCCTAGAGTGTATGTCAAAAGAAGTGGTAGTTTGACAGATATTGGCGATTCCTGAGTTGACAAGGAGAGGATCTAGTATTAGTCAGGGGTGAAATTTGCTGGTCAAATTTTAATTGTGAATCAGAGAAAGCAAAGATAGAATGAACAGTTGTCAGAGCTAAAAGCCGCAGTCAAAATATTTGTGAAGCTTCCAAAGTGATTGTGTTCCCTACCTGCAGTAAGCAGATAAGAAGTTGGTGTGCTGATTTTTCTTTGGTGTTTGCAATATTTTGCATTTAGTTTGTGTGAATCGAGTTTGGAGAACAAGCTGCAAGACTTTGTCAGCCACTGTGCGTGTGAGTGTGACGTCACTAGGTCTGCGCTGGGATTGGTCAGTTGGTGAGAAGGAGCCGCAACCTGATTGGTGGACGACTGTGAAGCGTTATTGGTTGACAGAGGCAAGCAAAAAGGATTCTGGGATTGAATTACTTCCTGTTTTGAATTTAAATTGTAGTTTTAAGCCTGATTAAAGTAAAAATAAATGTATTCAAAGCGTATACTTAAGGGAGGTGCTTTTCTTCCAGTTAGAGTAAGACAAATTGCCCCGCCAGAAGGTAGGCCTGCAATATATCGTAATTGAAGAGAAAGGTACCACAGCATGTATTTGGTTAAAACAGTGGTGCAAAATTACAGAGAAGGAAGGGAGCTTAGCGTTTCCTTCCTAAGGAGCTTTTAACATGAGAATTTTGTAGAAGTTGAGAAATGTGCTGTATGAATTAAAACCTCCTCCAAAACTAGCACAATTTGAAGCTTTAGCTTGTTGCAAGTTAGTGACCAGACAACAAGAGAAATTAAAATTTGAGAGGTGAATGAGGAAAGTTGAGAAGACATTATTTTTTTTTTAATCTGTTTTTATTTTCCAATGAAAACATTACAGACTTGTATAATAACTCAACACAGTGCAGGTATAACAGAGCAGTAGTTTACCCACATAGAATGATGTCCGAAAAGAGTACACAGCATTGTATCCTCAGGGAAGACAGAGCCACACCACTGATGCCACCCTGAATCCCCAAAAGCCCCCGTCTTACATCCCAATGAGACCAGACATTTCAAAGCATAACCAAACAAGGTAACTAAATTCCGCATTTGGTCGTCATGAGTGCGGAGAGGAAGATCCTGTGTCCCCATCCCTCACCGTCCCACTGCTATTCACAGAACCTACGTCCCCCTCTTCAGTGAACTTTTCCAGCAGAGTGCCCCAAGCAGCCACATCAGTGAGTGCCCTATCATCACTGCATGTCATACTCCAGCAAATCCTGCAACCAATCACAAGTCGCAGGGGTCGGCACACTCATCCAGCCAATCGCTACTGTACGCTTAGCCAATACTAATGCTAACTGTAGCAACCTATAGACCACCCGTTTGCTCCACGACCTGCGCACCAACCCCAGGAAACAAGACAAAGGAGTAACCTCCAACTTTATCTCCGTAGCCTCAGATATTGACTCTACTACCTCCTGCCAGAATGCACAAAAAAACACTACAAGACCAAGCCATATGCAGAAATGAAGCATTAAGCACAAGGGTTCCCCATAATCTGTTAGATAAAAGGGACAAAGGTGATGAATCAAAAAACACAAGCAATCCCCCTAGGCAAAAAAAGCAAAAATAACTAAATTAAGAGAGGTCATATAGACGGAATCCCTAAAAAACACACAAAACAAAACAAACAGCACCAATCGTCCTGACTAGAAATGTGGGTTACATAATGCATGTGTTTTAATAAGTCACATATGTAGTATATTTAGATAATCACAAAAATACCTTTATTGCTAATCCACTCAAAAAATTCTCAAATTGATGACCCTCCCTAGTAAAAAAGAATAAATGAAAAATTACATACACAATCACTCTAATACATTCACACCAATCCTAAAAAGATAGAAAACCATAGATACAAAAAGGACAAATTAATCAATAATAGCAAAGGTAAACCCCCAAAAACACAGCCAGATCAATGTTGTCAAAATAAACCATCATTCGCACAGAGAACAGATTCACATTATTCAACAATATAGCAATGTCCAATTTTCATGACCCTCCTGGTCTCATGTTTCCTGTCAAATATTAATGACGTCTTACAGCTTGATAATTATTTCATTCATGGTCCTGGAACGTCCATATCTGTCCTTCAAATAGTACCCACTGGGCTGTGTAGCGTATCAGGTAAGTCCAAACCAATGTCCTTGATGTATATGCCTGCGCTGACGTACGTTTCGGTGAATTCACGACCTGTTAGAGTCGTTCACCTGCCTCAGGACACATCATAGAGTAGTTAAAAAGTAATGCTTTCCTAGGGACATATTTAGTGGTCCTATATTTAATAATTCTGCAACAGAGACAAAAACAATATTTGCAATAGCAATATTCAAAATAGAAAAGAAACCATACAGAGACCCATCACACATAAAGACACGGAATAAATAAAGAAAGCACAGACAAACACCAACAATGAAAGACACAACATAAAGAAAAAGAGAGGGAAGAAAAAAGAAAAAAGAGAAAAAGGAAAGAAAGAAAAGAAAATGGAACATGTAAGGCTCCCCAAAAAGAATTGTAATCAACATATAGAATGGTGAAAAGAGATATCCTATCTCTATTACAAGAAGGGAAAAAAACTGAATAATATCTGTCTACAATAGAATATACATCTTTAGATAATATGTATACTCTCTCTCTCACCCTCCTAAAACACAAAAGTGATGTCAATGCATTAAACTGATCAGTGAAAAAGAACCGAAGCCAATGTGGAACACTACCAACAGTGCAAGTGCTTCCAAACACAATTACGCAGAGTGAGTTAACTTAACACTGTGAATACGAGTGAAGAAAATACTTGATGCCACCCCAATCAATAGTGCAGTCACCATCAGGTCTCAAAGACTACTAGAGAAATCAATGATACAAGGCTCCCGAATTCACATGATTAAACTCCTGAACAATAAATAAACTGATAAGGTCTAAAAATCTGTAACAAAAGAATGCTCTTAAGCCAGCAAAATCAATGACTGCTATAACAAATGCTACAGCGTAATATATCACACATTAGAATACCTGGGCAGATTGAAAGCATTTTACTTCTCAGAACTGGCTGGTAGCTGCAAACTCCGAAAGATGTAATCAAACGGGTCTCTACGCAAACAAAGCACAACTGGTGCAGAAATAAGACCCCATCTTGATGTGGAAATTATGAACGGCCGAAAAATAACTCCATTGTAACAGGCCACCTACTGAAATGGTTGAGAAATATCTCTGTTATATTTTGCAAGTCGGGGCCAAGACGCCGGCAAAACCACTCCTGCAATAGGAGCCCGAAATGCGTGTCCAGACGTAGCAGGGACGGACCTAGAAATCAAAAACGGACTACTCGAGCCAGAAGGCGGAATAGAAAACCAAAGGACTGCATCGTCGCCATCTTGAAACACTACTATGTACAAGGAAAGCACTACTGGTAAAGAAAAATAGAATAAAGACCAAATACTCGAGAAACAGGAAAATCGCAATCTATAAAGTGTTCCTAATTCAAATATAAAAAGTGAAAAAAGCAAAGATCAACAAATAATAAAAAAATGAAAAAAATAAAACACGAAAACTATTATAAAAAAAGCCAAACTTATCACTATAGTAACTGATATGTATCCTTAGGTGTGGTAGCGGATGCACAGTATAACCATCGCACCCTTCCATATGACAAACATGATAGTAAAACAATGATGAGTAGTATAAATATGTAAGCAATCTAATGAATTGAACAATGAAAGTCCATTTATAGGAATTAATTTTCCCAAGGGATTTTGTCGTTCAATCCACATTCCACTGTGCTGAAGAAATAAATCCAGAATACTTCTCTTTTCTTCCTGTATTTCTCAAAGTTCGCCTCTGCTGTGGAAATCTTTTCTAAGATAATCCATTGAAGATCTTCCTCGTGATGAAGTTTGTCCAGACAATGTTCAACTAAGGGGGCTTGAAAGCGTTTGTTTCTAATTGCTGACTTATGTTCACTAAGGGGGTTATTCTAACTTTGGAGGAGTGTTAATCCGTCCCAAAAGTGACGGTAAAGTGACGGATATACCACCAGCCGTATTACGAGTTCCATAGGATATAATGGACTCGTAATACGGCTAGTGGTAAATCCGTCACTTTTCCGTCACTTTTGGGACGGATTAACACCTCCTCCAAAGTTAGAATAACCCCCTAAATCTGGTTCTAAATTGACGTCCCGTTTCCCCTATGCATCCAAAGTGACAAGGACATATACAGTAAATGACATTGGCACTTTGACAACTAGTCATCATTTTAAGGTGTACAGTTTTCTTATTAAGATGAAATGTGTCAGACACTAAAGCTTGAGCACAGGCATGACAAGTGCCACATAGATGGTTACCTAACACCGGCTGAGTCCCTGTGATGCTTTTTTGAATAAATGTGTTCTCATTTTTTATATATGTCTGTACCAATTTATCTCTCAAATTGGCATTTCTTTTAAAAGCAAACATAGGCTTCGGGAGAGGAATACAATCATCATCTTTATTCAGGATGTTCCAATAAGTGTTAATGATACCCTGTATTTTATTGTTAATGTTCGAATGTCTGATAACGCATACCATTTTAGACTGTTCCATCCTCTTACGTGGTTCTAAAAGAGCATCCCAAATATAATACTTCACCCTTTTGTAGGCGTCCCGTACTACTCTATACGGGTATCCTCTCTGCAAAAAGCTCTCCTTCATTTTAATGGCCTTCTTGTCATATTCTAGAAGGTTACTACAGTTCTTTCTGATTCTAAGAAACTGACTGAAAGGAATACTCTGTCTCTGACTGATAGGAAGGTAACTATTAAAATGGAGCAGAGTGTTTCTTGCTGTAGGTTTAGTGGAGAGAGTAATCTGAAGTTTCCCCCTTTCCTCAAAAATGAGGGTATCTAGAAACTCAATCTTACATCTGCTGTAATGAGAGGTAAATTTGAGGTTATTATTACACAGATTAATCCATTCTATAAATTCATGTAGTTGCTGCTCGTTTGCTTGCCAAGTAAAAAAAATATCATCTATATAGCGACTCGGGGGGGCGTGGCTAGCGGCTGATGGAGCCGCACGCTTAGGGAAGAGCTCCGGGCCTGCAAACGGGGCCCGGCCTGCTTAAAACCCCTGATCGATGCCTGAAAACCGGGGCTGACCGCAGGCAATAGTACCACAGGGCAGCGGGAGCGCAAAGAAACTCCCATGGACTCAGAACCTGCCTTAAACACAGCGTAGAACGATCTTCCACACAGCGGCCGCCCGAGACAAAATGGCGGCCGCAACTAACTGAGTGAGCAGCGATCCTGTGGCAGGGAGCGGAGTGGCCGGAGCAAGTGCTACAGGGCCCGGAAGCCTGCGATCGACCGAGCGGGACCATCGGAATCGGACGATCCTCCAGCTGGGCAGAAGAGGAACCGGTAAGTGGGAAAGGCGGCCGCCCAGGAGGAGCTGCGGCCACCCCACCCCGGTCGCGAACCACGATCGGGCCCTGCACCCAGAGGCCTCACGAAACGCGGTGAGTAGAGTGGGGATGTCCCCCGCCCAGAGGAGGGCGGCGTGAGGAGAGGGAGACCCCACCCCGGAGGAGACGCGCTCCCCGGGAGAACCCAGGCCAGCAACCAGGGGCTTCCGAATGGCTCAGGGGACCGGAGACAATTTAACTATTAACCCCCCCACCAACCGACAGTGCCGGCGAGACACCTATCCCACAACGCTGTAATCAAAGAGAGGAAGAGACCAGAAATCCAGGTATGCAAGCTAGCGAGGGAGGCGCAGAGGCCTGGGAACATAAGCCCATCCCCATAACGACTACCTGCTGGTCTGGACCTTGTGAGGAGGGACCCCCGGTGCTGAGGGCTCCTGACCTGGCTTGGGGGGGAAAAGTTACAGGGGGCGCCCCAGGCTCTGCTCCTATCCTCCGTTCTTTTTGCGGCCTCGGCCTCCCCGCCACGCCCTCTCCCTGAAAAAAGTCGACGAATACTAAAGTTTCTGAAGAACCCCCCCGAAACCCCAACAGAAAGTAACCACCCCACTACCAACATAGTACTCCAACATCTGATCTAACGACTCCTTCAACAATGGGGAAAATCAAAAAACGCGAAGAACAGAGCCAGGGTGAGGCCGCAAGCACTAAACCCACTACCCACCCCACAAAATCACACTCCACAGATGATCTGTCACTACAGGAAACTACATTGGACATGGTTCTCCTGGCCATTAGAGAGTCCCGCGAAGCACTGGAGAAGAAAATAGATAACTTAGCAACGGACCTCACACTACTGAGAGATGACCATCGCAAATTAAAGGAGAGAGTAGGAACCAAGTAGGAACCATTGCTCAGCGCAGTGACTTCAACACAATAAGCAACAACTGCTGAGCTCACAGCTCTCACCTCCCGCATCAAAATCTTAGAAACCAGAGCAGAAGATGCTGAAAATCGCGCTCGCAGGAGTAACCTTAGGCTGGTTGGGATCCCTGAGCAAACCGAAATGTCTGCAGACAGTATGGAGTCCTTCTTAAAAAACTGGATTAAGACCACAGTTCCCCGGAGGGCCTCTCAGCTTTCTTTGCAATAGAAAGAGCACATAGGGTACCTAGCAGAATCCCATCCCCAGGAGCTAGACCACGTCCAATAGTGGCTAAATTACTACACCACAGAGACAGAGACTATAGTCTCTCACAAACACGTCAACTTGGAGAGATCACTTTCAACAACCAATGGATCATGATCTTTCCAGATTTCACCAGGGAAACGCAAGCATAAAGGGCCTCCTTTAAACTCTCCAAACGCGCATTGCGCGAGAACGGCATAAAATATGCAATGCTCTTCCCAGCCAAACTCAGGGTGGAACACGACGGTAAAACGCACTTCTTCACCTCGCTGCAACTGGTTTGGGAGTGGCTGGAAGCTCGGAATATGTCCACTTTGATCCACTCCGCTGGGACCCCACACAAACCGGGTGGGAAACACAACAGATCCTCCAAACAAACCACAGAGGCGGCCCCTCCCAGGCACCAATCCCTCTGTGAGATGAGGAACGCGGTGGAAACAGCGGCAGCCCTAAGCGGGCGAATGAGCCCTCGCCCGCAACCTCCGGAAAATACCTCGGATCTTGACTCGGACTGCGGGAGCTCCTCAATGTCGCAGGACACCTTAACAAGCCTGCCTAAAATCACGCCAGGCACTGCTGAGGAGATTATCTAATCACTAGCTTCAAAGATCATGCCCTGTATGCATACTGGCATGACCCTTACCATCACATATAGGTCTTCAGGTAGAGACCCTTGCGACCCTGCCACTAGGCTAGATTTATTAAGTACCCCCTTCTGGGTCCTAGATTTGACACAGCCGGGCCCCGGGAGCGACTCGGAACGGAGACTCTCGGCCACTGCCACGCCACCCACCTATAGGACTTTAAATTAAGAATGTTCATGGTTTGGACGGGGAAAGTTTTGGCTACCGGTCCTGGGGTATGGGAGTTGGGATTTAAATTTGTTCTTATAGTTAGAGGGGTCCACATCGCATTAATCATCCACGAACCTAACAACTCTCGTCATCACTCCTCAACAAATTCACATAACAGAAGGCCTGTCCAGCGGCCCATTCCCGCGCATAGTCACCAACTTACAATTCATAACACATGGCTGTAGCCTACAAAATGATAACATGGAACGTCAGAGGCTTAAATAACATGTCCAAATGATATAAAGTACACAGCTACCTTAAACCCTTAAACGTAGAGGAGCACATATAGCCCTGCTCCAAGAAACACACCTACTAGAGCAGGAAGTCACAGCGCTCAAAAAAAGATGGAGAGGCCAAATATATGCCACTAACTACTCCGCTTATGCCAGGGGGGTATTAATATGGATCCGCCCAGGGGTCCCATTCCAGGCACTACTAACATCGATAGATAAAGAAGGGAGATATGTGGTAGTCAGGGAAAGGCTGGATGGAAAAGAAGTGACAATAGGAGGCCTCTATGCGCCGAACTCAGACAAAAAAGTGTTCCTGAATAAGTTATCACGAGACCTAGGTCCGACCCTTACAGGCCCAAAAATACTCGGTGGGGACTTCAACTGCATAACCAATACACAGTTAGATAGATCACACCCCCCCTTACAACACATGCAAATTCAAAAAACTGCCAAATACTTCGCGGAGTGGCAACAACACTGGCAACTTGAAGACTGTTGGAGACAACACAATCCACAAGGCAGAGATAACTCCTATTACACATGATCTACACGTTAGACTAGATACCTTCCTGGTCTCCCAGGAACTGCAACATATTGTAGCAACAGCCGAATACCTAAGCCGCACTATATCGGACCATAATCCCCTGATGATTTCACTGGCATGGGGCGGGGAAATACCAGCAATCCCCACTTGGCGATTGAGAGCTGAGGCACTCGAAGACGAGGCGTTCAAACACACTCTACACCAAAGCATTGAGGAATTCTTCTCTCTAAACGCAGGGTCAACTCCTTCTAGAACCCTGGAATGGGAAACCTTCAAAGTAGTAACAAAGGGTAACTGCATTGGCGAGAGCACTGGCGTTCGAAAATCTATCGAAACTGAACTCAAAAACCTGGAGGACTCCCTCAGAGAAACCGAGCGAAAGCTCCCAACACATCCCAAACTAATGCCCCTCCTGAACGAAACGAAAGCTAAAATAATCGAAGCTGGCTCAAGTTTGTCCCGCCTTGACTACAAACAGCACTTAAACAGACAACATTCAGAGGGCGATAAAGCAGGAGCCCTGCTAGCATGGCTTGCCAGACCCCATAAAAAACAAACTCCCATAGTTGAGATCAAGACACTCGCAAGGGGCAGTATACACGGTCAAAAGGAAATAAACATATGTTTCCTCGAGTACTACTCAACTCTTTACGCCCCTCCAGCGGACATTATCTGTAATACCCAGATTCAGGAATTAGAGTCACTCACTCGCCCAACATTGGGCGCAGAGGACAGTCAGGCACTAGCTGCGCCTATCTCAATCACAGAGATTAAAGCAGCTGTACAGGGTATGTCTAGAAGAAAAGTCCCTGGAATGGACGGACTCCCAATGGAGTTTTATTTGATGTACCAAGACCTGTTAGCTCCAAGACTATGCGAACTATACGCAGAAGCCTGGCATAACAATAAACTGCCCCAATCAACTAATGAGGCCGTAAAGATCCCCCTACTAAAACCCGATAAACCTCCCACAGACGTTCGCTCACACCGCCCACTTTCCATGTTAAACCTAGATTATAAAATATTAAGCAGAATACTGGCAAATAGACTATTACCCCACATGAAGTCACTAATCCATCAAGACCAGGCAGGATTCATACCCTAACGCAGCACAGCGCAAAATATTAGACGCTTAGTTTCAATATTACACGCCATGCCATCAACTACAACGCTATCCCAAGCAGCGATAATCTCAATAGACATAGAAAAAGCCTTTAATAGCCTAAGGTGGGACTACCTGGAACTGGTTATGCTAAAACTAGGGCTTGGAGAGGGTTTTACGCGCTGGACAAGGCTACTCTATACCAACCCCACAGCGAGAGTGCGCACAGGTGGCACTATTTCCGACTCTTTCCCAGTGAGCAGGGGGACCAGACAGGGCTGCCCCCTGTCTCCCCTCCTGTTCGCTATGGCAGTGGAACCCCTTGCACAAACAGCGAGATCAGGGAGGTACTTTGAGGGTATATCGATCAACGATCAAGCACACCACATAGCACTATACGCAGACGACATGCTATTGTTTCTCAAAAAGCTAGACACTGGCCTACCAGGGACAATAGACATGCTCGAAAATTTCGGTAGGGCTTCTGGCCTCCGAATCAACTGGAGAAAGTCCACCATCTTTCCACTGACTACAGACACTCCTGAGCCTGCAGATACTAGAGGTCTTCCCTGGTCCCCGAATACATTTAAATACTTGGGGGTCAATATATACCATAAAGTAGAAGACCTCCTAGAAGGAAATGTACAGAGAGCTATTAATGGACTCAAAACTAATATGCAATTCTGGAATACACTCCCCCTGACGGTCTTTGGGAGGGTTGCCCTGATAAAAATGATAGCACTGCCCAGGCTACTATACTACTTCTCTACCATCCCTCTAATAATCCCAAAAAGAGTATTCAAAAACATAGACTCCCTAATTGTGAATTTTATATGGGGATCGAACAGACTCAGAATCGCGCTTAACACACTCCAGAGGCCTACCTCACATATAGGTCTTCAGGTAGAGACCCTTGCGACCCTGCCACTAGGCTAGATTTATTAAGTACCCCCTTCTGGGTCCTAGATTTGACACAGCCGGGCCCCGGGAGCGACTCGGAACGGAGACTCTCGGCCACTGCCACGCCACCCACCTATAGGACTTTAAATTAAGAATGTTCATGGTTTGGACGGGGAAAGTTTTGGCTACCGGTCCTGGGGTATGGGAGTTGGGATTTAAATTTGTTCTTATAGTTAGAGGGGTCCACATCGCATTAATCATCCACGAACCTAACAACTCTCGTCATCACTCCTCAACAAATTCACATAACAGAAGGCCTGTCCAGCGGCCCATTCCCGCGCATAGTCACCAACTTACAATTCATAACACATGGCTGTAGCCTACAAAATGATAACATGGAACGTCAGAGGCTTAAATAACATGTCCAAATGATATAAAGTACACAGCTACCTTAAACCCTTAAACGTAGAGGAGCACATATAGCCCTGCTCCAAGAAACACACCTACTAGAGCAGGAAGTCACAGCGCTCAAAAAAAGATGGAGAGGCCAAATATATGCCACTAACTACTCCGCTTATGCCAGGGGGGTATTAATATGGATCCGCCCAGGGGTCCCATTCCAGGCACTACTAACATCGATAGATAAAGAAGGGAGATATGTGGTAGTCAGGGAAAGGCTGGATGGAAAAGAAGTGACAATAGGAGGCCTCTATGTGCCGAACTCAGACCAAAAAATGTTCCTGAATAAGTTATCACGAGACCTAGGTCCGACCCTTACAGGCCCAAAAATACTCGGTGGGGACTTCAACTGCATAACCAATACACAGTTAGATAGATCACACCCCCCCTTACAACACATGCAAACTCAAAAAACTGCCAAATACTTCGCGGAGTGGCAACAACACTGGCAACTTGAAGACTGTTGGAGACAACAAAATCCACAAGGCAGAGATAACTCCTATTATTCGACAACATACGATCTTCACGTTAGACTAGATACCTTCCTGGTCTCCCAGGAACTGCAACATATTGTAGCAACAGCCGAATACCTAAGCCGCACTATATCGGACCATAATCCCCTGATGATTTCACTGGCATGGGGCGGGGAAATACCAGCAATCCCCACTTGGCGATTGAGAGCTGAGGCACTCGAAGACGAGGCGTTCAAACACACTCTACACCAAAGCATTGAGGAATTCTTCTCTCTAAACGCAGGGTCAACTCCTTCTAGAACCCTGGAATGGGAAACCTTCAAAGTAGTAACAAAGGGTAACTGCATTGGCGAGAGCACTGGCGTTCGAAAATCTATCGAAACTGAACTCAAAAACCTGGAGGACTCCCTCAGAGAAACCGAGCGAAAGCTCCCAACACATCCCAAACTAATGCCCCTCCTGAACGAAACGAAAGCTAAAATAATCGAAGCTGGCTCAAGATTGTCCCGCTTTGACTACAAACAGCACTTAAACAGACAACATTCAGAGGGCGATAAAGCAGGAGCCCTGCTAGCATGGCTTGCCAGACCCCATAAAAAACAAACTCCCATAGTTGAGATCAAGACACTCGCAAGGGGCAGTATACACGGTCAAAAGGAAATAAACATATGTTTCCTCGAGTACTACTCAACTCTTTACGCCCCTCCAGCGGACATTATCTGTAATACCCAGATTCAGGAATTAGAGTCACTCACTCGCGCAACATTGGGCGCAGAGGACAGTCAGGCACTAGCTGCGCCTATCTCAATCACAGAGATTAAAGCAGCTGTACAGGGTATGGCTAGAAGAAAAGTCCCTGGGATGGAAGGACTCCCAATGGAGTTTTATTTGATGTTCCAAGACCTGTTAGCTCCAAGACTATGCGAACTATACGCAGAAGCCTGGCATAACAATAAACTGCCCCAATCAACTAATGAGGCCGTAATGATCCCCCTACTAAAACCCGATAAACCTCCCACAGACGTTCGCTCATGCCGCCCACTTTCCATGTTAAACCTAGATTATAAAATATTAAGCAGAATACTGGCAAATAGACTATTACCCCACATGAAGTCACTAATCCATCAAGACCAGGCAGGATTCATACCCCAACGCAGCACAGCGCAAAATATTAGACGCTTAGTTTCAATATTACACGCCATGCCATCAACTACAACGCTATCCCAAGCAGCGATAATCTCAATAGACATAGAAAAAGCCTTAAATAGCCTAAGGTGGGACTACCAGGAACTGGTTATGCTAAAACTAGGGCTTGGAGAGGGTTTTACGCGCTGGACAAGGCTACTCTATACCAACCCCACAGCGAGAGTGCGCACAGGTGGCATTATTTCCGACTCTTTCCCAGTGAGCAGGGGGACCAGACAGGGCTGCCCCCTGTCTCCCCTCCTGTTCGCTATGGCAGTGGAACCCCTTGCACAAACAGCGAGATCAGGGAGGTACTTTGAGGGTATATCGATCAACGATCAAGCACACCACATAGCACTATACGCAGACGACATGCTATTGTTTCTCGAAAAAGCTAGACACTGGCCTACCAGGGACAATAGACATGCTCGAAAATTTCGGTAGGGCTTCTGGCCTCCGAATCAACTGGAGAAAGTCCACCATCTTTCCACTGACTACAGACACTCCTGAGCCTGCAGATACTAGAGGTCTTCCCTGGTCCCCGAATACATTTAAATACTTGGGGGTCAATATATACCATAAAGTAGAAGACCTCCTAGAAGGAAATGTACAGAGAGCTATTAATGGACTCAAAACTAATATGCAATTCTGGAATACACTCCCCCTGACGGTCTTTGGGAGGGTTGCCCTGATAAAAATGATAGAACTGCCCAGGCTACTATACTACTTCTCTACCATCCCTCTAATAATCCCAAAAAGAGTATTCAAAAACATAGACTCCCTAATTGTGAATTTTATATGGGGATCGAACAGACTCAGAATCGCGCTTAACACACTCCAGAGGCCTACCTCAGAGGGAGGATTAGCTTCACCAAACCTAGAGATTTACTATTGGGCAGGGCAACTACAATGGATAGCAAGGGTGAGCAGCGAGTTCCTAAACAATAACAACTCACGAATCTCATTAAACTGTCCTCTAGAAAACATTTTAAACATCTTACTGAACCCCAAAAAACCAACACAACAGCTCACATTAAAATGGGAGGCGCCTAGAAATTGTTGGGACCAATTCCTAAAACGCACGTGCACAAGAACCCCCTATTCACCCGAGATCCCCCTAATAGCTCTAAACCTCATCCCGAAGGGACACATCATAGTGCACTCTAACAAAATGATAAAGTATAATATCTCGAAAATGGGAGACTTATTTAACATTGGTAAACTTTGCAAATATATAGAATTACAAGAACGGTTAAACCTACCTTCTGGCTTATTCCTCACCCATTCTGCCTTAATAAATACTATCCAAAAACTATGGGGCACAAAATCAAGTGAACCTGACATACACGACAGCTGCCACCTCCTATGCACAACGGGAGACCAGAGGGGGGTAGTATCGAGAATATATAAGTCCCTACAAAACACCACCTGTCTTCCACTGAACAAACTTAGATCCAAATGGCAGTCCGATCTAGATTGTACTCTAGAGGATACTCAATGGGCCAGAATCACCTCCCACATTTACTCTGGATCCAGGAACGCAAGGTTCAAATTGATAAACTCATACATTTACCATAGAGCTTACCTGACTCCACAATTACTAACCACATTTTTTAACACAAATAATTCTAAATGCCCCAGATGCGAAGAACTATCCGTGGACCTTCTGCACATGTTATGGAATTGCCCAAGAATAAACTTGCTCTGGACCGAAGTGTTCAGGAAACTAACCTCCAGCACAGAAAGAACAATCTCGCCCACTCCGTTGGTTGCTCTACTGGGAGATTTTCCTCGCCCCTCTGCAAAAAAAATATCCAACAGATTCATAGATCTGGCACTAATACTAGCCAAGAGGGAAATAACTTCCCACTGGAAAGACCCAGGAGGTCCTCTGGGGGACAGATGGCAAAATGCACTAGTGAAATGGGCAGAAATCGAAAGCACAGCACTACTGAAAGAAGCGCTACTAGGTCAAAGACCTATAGACAGCGCCAAACACTGGGACACACTGCTGGACAATCTAAAGGCGATGGATGCCTCCACCTCAGAGGATAGCACATCTGACTCGGAATCAGACTCTGTACAGTCAACAACTACTACTACATAACATACAATAAGGATCACCGATTAATATTCTGGCAGTAAGGAGAGTTGTAATTAGAATAATAGATGACGGACAAAATGCAAGATGGGGGGAGGGGGTCAGAACACACAGTTGGGAATAATTTAGTATCTGTATTTGTTATGAGACATAATCCTTTGTTAAAAGCAATAAAAGATATTTAAAAAAAAAAAAATCTATATACCGACTCAAATGGGAGATATTTTCAAAAAACGGGGCAATTTCATTGTATATATATTGTCTTTCAAACAGACCCATATAAATATTTGCTACACTTGGAGCACATGTGGCTCCCATGCTGACTCCCTTAACCTGTCTGAATATTTCCCATCAAATTCAAAAACATAATTGGTCAACACTACATCAAGACAACTCATAATAAAATCCTCAGGGGCATCAACGGTTCCCTCAAGCAGCATCTGTTGAACCGCATCATAGGCAGCTTCCTGTGGAATATTAGTGTATAATGCCTCAATGTCGAAAGTGACCAAAAAAGCCATCTCCGAATTGAAACTATGGGCCAAATTAATTACATTTTTTTGCACTCGCAAACGGTGCGAATTGCAAAATCCAGCCATTTGCGAGTGCAAAAAAGTGGTCTGCGATGCATGAAAGGCATTCGCAGACCAAAAATAAGAAATTGCAAACATTGCGATTTCTTGCTTTGCGACCTGGTTTTGCGAGTCGCAATTTGCGATTCGGTATTTCCAGTAGGAAATTGTGAGGCGCAAATTGCGAGTCGCAAAATCCAAGTCGCAAAGAGATGCATCAAAAAATCGCAAATTGCGATTTTTCGCAAAATGGCATTTTGCACATGCAAAATACCATTAACTGAAACCAGGTGGTAACCAAGTGCAAAATTAAAAAATGCATTTAAAATGCATTTTTAAATTGTACATGTAAAGCACACATGCCCTTTTGGCATGTGTGCACCTTACATGTCCCCAATTTTTTTTGGGGGTGCAGCAGAGGGGGCCTTAACCCCCCAGCACCCTGGGGTTTTGCATTCCAAAATTGCGATTTCTGGTTCAGAAATCGCAATTTTGGAAATGCAAAAAATTTGCAGATATGGGCCAGCAGGCCCATATCTGCGAATGGGGCCAGTATCGCAATTTGCGATTCGGTAATAGCATTTGTGATTTTTAAGAAATCGCTATTACAGATTCGCAAATGTGATACATGGCACTTTGCGAGTCGGAAATAACGATTTCTTAAAAATCGCTATTTCCGACTCGCAAAGGGCCGGGATGATACATCTGGCCCTAAGTCCTTCCGTCCTTAGTATCATCTGTCCTGTGTCTTTTATGTAGGAAGGGAATTTTGAAATCAGGGGTTGGAGAAAGTGATCAACATATTTAGATAAGGGTTCTGTCAATGAGCCTATTGTAGAAACTTTGGGCCTAAGGGGGGGTCATTGATCTGTTTGTGTGTTTTAGACACTCCATAAATTACAGGAAATTTCGAATTATCAATCATCAGAAAATCAGCTACAGGCGTCGTTGTAATCCTGTTTTGGATGCCCTTCTCACAGATAGTTTGTATCTTTGAGCAAATATTAGCTATCAGGTTCCCTCTTACTCTTTGATAATGTGTGGTAACAGACAACATAGCTTTCATCTTCTGTTTGTACATCTCTGTGCTCATCAAGACAATACCCCCACCTTTGTCACATGGCTTCACTACAATTTCTTTGTTAAATTGAAGATCTCTCTTAGCTTCTCTCTGTTGTATGGTTAGGTTTGATATTGGGGCAGGAACATATTTGAGTATTTTATTAATTTTCTCAGAGACCATTTTTTCAAAAACCCTTACTTCAGGCCCCACAGCGTTCAAATTGGGGGTGAATCTGGATTTTGGCCTAAAAATCTCTACCATCCGATCGGAATTGCTGATTTTTCGAAAAAAGGCTTCAATATCTGTCATAATTTCAAATTTGTTTACTTTCTGACTAGGGACAAAGGAAAGACCCTTATCCAGAAGTTCCAAAGTAGCCTCCTTCAAATGGAAGCTGGTCAAATTAAAAATAGGGAAAGCAGATCCCGAACTTAAGTTTTCCAGTATTGCTGTTTCCTCGTTTGCAGATACTGATGCGATTGGTCCATCTGATGGTACGGTCCTGATCTGTGTTCGTCCACGGGAGCTGAGCCATCTCCCCCGACCTTCTAAAAAAGTATTAGATCCCATATCCTTATCTTGTATTAGGTCATGCCTGCTAGATCCTCCTTCCCCATCGGACTCAAAAGTATCAGAGAACGTGACCCGCTGCTTTCTATATCCTACATTGGTAGCATCATTATATCCCTGACTCGTCTGTTCTGTATAGAAATTGGGTTTTAAATAAGGATAGATTCTTTCTTGGGAAAAAAGACACAAATCCTTTTTTAGTTTGTCTTTCTTTCTTTTAATTAGATATTCAAGATATGTTTCAACCTCCGTATTTATCTTCTCCAGAATTTTTATTTAGCTTCTTCTAATGCTTCTTTTTGTTTGATCTTAGTTTCAAGAGCCATCATCTCATTTTCAAGGGAGCTCAACATCTCCTTTGCTGTTTCTATGATGAGAATCATCCAGTCCCTTGAACAGCGATTAGTTCTCAGGGACCATTTCTCCAAAAATAGACGGATATCCACAAAAGGTCTAGGGATATTTCTTACCCTTAGACACATGGGAATAACTCCCGCTTTTAAATATTCCAAAATAAACTGAGCATGGGCCTCCACTCTTTTCATTTTCTTTTTCAAATGTATAAGCATAAAATTATCCTGATCGTATTCTTTTAGCACTGATCGGTTTAATGCATTGACATCACTTTTGTGTTTTAGGAGGGCGAGAGAGAGAGAGTATACAAATTATCCAAAGATGTATATTCTATCATAGACGGATATTATTCATTTTTTTTCCTTTTTGTAATGGAGATAGGATATCTCTTTTCACCATCCGACATGTTGATTACAATTCTTTTTGGGGAGCCTTACATGTTCTATCTTCTTTTCTTTCTTTCCTTTTTCTCTTTTTTCTTTTTTCTTCCTTCTCTTTTTCTTTATGTTGTGTGTTTCATTGTTGGTTTTTGTCTGTGTTTTCTTTATTTATTCTGTGTCTTTATGTGTGATGGGTCTCTGTATGGTTTCTTTTCTATTTTGAATATTGCTATTGCAAATATTGTTTTTGTGTCTGTTGCAGAATTATTAAATATAGGACTACTAAATATGTCCCTAGGAAAGTATTACTTTTTAACTACTCTATGATGTGCCCTGAGGAAGGTGAACTACCCTAACAGGTCGTGAATTCACCGAAACGTACGTCGGCACAGGCATATACATCAAGGACATTGCTTTGGACTTACCTGATATGCTACACAGCCCAGAGGGTACTATTTGAAGGACAGATATGGACGTTCCAGGACCATGAATGAAATCATTATCAAGCTGTAAGACGTCATAAATATTTGACAGAAAACATGAGACAAGGAGGGTCATGAAAATTGGACATTGCTATATTATTGAATAATGTGAATCCGGTCTCTTTGCGAATGATGGTTTATTTTGACAACATTGATCTGGCTGTGTTTTGGGGGGTTTACCTTTGCTATTATTGATTAATTTGTCCTTTTTTGTATCTATGGTTTTCTATCTTTTTAGGATTGGTGTGAATGTATTGGAGTGATTGTGTATGTAATTTTTTATTTATTCTTTTTTCCTAGGGAGGGTCATCAATTCGAGAATTTTTTGAGTGGATTAGCAATAAAGGTATTTTTGTGACTATCTAAATATACTACATATGCAAATTATCAAAACATAAGCATTATGTAACCCACATTTCTAGTGAGGACGATTGGTGTTGTTTTGTTTTGTGTGTTTTTTAGGGATACCGTCTATGGGAACCCCTTTTAATTTAGTTATTTTGCTTTTTCGGCTTAGAGGGATTGCTTGTGTTTTTTAAATGAAGCGTTAAGCTCACCACATTGAGGACAACAAGCCCCTCAACCTGGGTCTATCTTGTTTAGCTTGCTGGGTGTTATATACGTTCTGTGGACAAAGTTAAAATGCAAAAGTTTAAATCTGTGATTGCGGTAGAATGTTCAAACCAAAGACAAGGCAGCATCCCAATCATCGTCCTCAATAGGCATCCCCAAGTCCACTTCCCATGCCTTACGTCCCATGCTAAGCACCCCCGGTCGATCCTCCTGTAGAGCCTTATAGAACCGAGCGATCAAGTGCTTATCTTCATCCCAGTTAAGAAGACTGTTCAATACCGAAGAAGTCCTGGGGCTATTGGGAACCCATCCCAGATTTTGCGGGTTACACTTTCAAGTTTGGCATATTGCAGAAACTGGCCAGAGCCCAACTCAAAGAGCTCCTGGGTGTCGGGGAATGAAATAAATTCACCATTAGGGTACAAATCACCAACCACCTCACAACCACCCGATCACCAGGCATCCATTGACATTGTCCTTACTATATCCCGAAACGGAGACAGGTCCCATATCCTTAGTTCCCTGTCAAAAAGAGCCCGTCTAAGCACCTGTTTAACCACCTGCTCCCAGATCCCTGCAGTGGTTCTCACCAGATAAGGTGCAGCGGGTCCGATCTGCCCCCAGACATGAGAATATGCACCAAAGACTGCCCATCGCACATACCAGTATACAACCTCTTTTCCCAATTATAAGCCTCTGACATCTGTTTTGCGGCACACAACAGCTGCACTGCAAAATAATAATATCTTATGTTAGGGATTGCCAGTCCCGAATACCTTCATTCTCTGCAGCAGTTCCGGCACGACACACGGTGATCCCGCACATATACCAAAGCGTCAGCTGCTTACATAGAAATTACATGCACGGCCCGACCCACCGGGATCCCCCACTGCACCAACTTCTCACAAAGCCATATCACCAAGGGCTCCGCAGCCAGGGCAAATAAGAGTAGCGAAAGCGGGCACCCCTGTCGTGTACCCCTACTGATCTCCCAATCAGCAGACATCTCTCCCCCAACACGCACACGTGCTGACGCAGCAGTATCCAATAGTCAAACCCAAGCACGAAAGCCGGATCCAAAACTCATTCCCCGCAGCACTTTCAATAAATATTCCCACTCAATGGTGTCAAACGCTTTCTCCAAATCAAGAGACACCAACGCCATTTCCGACTCCAATCCCTGGGTTTCATGCAGGACATCCACCAATTGATGTAGGTTAAGGGACATACTGCGACCCGGTATGAACCCACATTGGTCTTCATGCACCAGCCCCGGATCACTCCCCTAAGCCGAGTAGCCAAAATTTGACAAAGTACGTTGATATCACTGTTCAACACGGTGAGCGGTCGCTACCAAGATGGATCCCTAGCATCCCCCCGGCTCAAGCAACAAACACACTATTACTTGACGCATGGTGTCTGGCAACTTACCACACCCCGCGCTTCCTCAAACACCTCCAACAAACTTTCCCCGAGTGTAGAGGAAAAAGCATGGTACAACTCCACAGGAAATCCGTCACTACCAGGAGATTTAGATTTCGCCATAGCCGTCACAGCTTCTCCCACCTCCTCTACTGTGATCGGAAGTTCAAGCGCGTCCCTGCTCTCAGGGTTCAACCTCGGCAATCTCAACTGCTGCATAAACTGTTCCACACCCCCTTCCAATGGTACCATGCCAGCCCCAGACACCCTTTGAAAGTGGGATGCCAATTCCCTGAGAATGTCCCTACTCCCCGTGAAGAGCACGCCCTCAGTATTCCTTATGCTCCGAATCAGCGGGGCCTCCACCTTCCTTTTCAGAATCCACGCTAAGAGTTTGCCTGACTTATCACCTTCAAGGTCTAACTGCTGCCTATACCGTTTGAGAGTTATTCTACTTAGTGTGTCCCAACATGCATTCACCTCCTTATACAACCTGAGCTCCTCCCGCTTGGCTGCGCTCGGCTCAGGTGGCTGCCGCTGCACCTCCCCAAGTACCCCCTCCAATACCGTAAGGTCCTGCTCCAGTTGTCTGCCCACCCCTCTCACCATGCTTATACATTCCCCAGGGATGACGGCCTTCATAGCCTCCCATTCCAAAACGCGAGATGCAGTCGTGTTCCAATTTAAGCCCAGATACTGTTTTATGGCAGCGCCTACTCGTTCTCAACATCCCTGATCAACCAACAAGTCCATGGGCGTACGGCAACCTCAAGCCACACAGGGAAGAGTCTTACCCCACCGCAACTGAAGCCAAACCGGCGCGTGATCTGATAAAAACTGACCCAGATGAGTAACATCCTGAACCTGCGAACCATCAATGCCCCCCAACAGAAACCTGTCCAGTCCAGAATAAGTATCATGTGTTCTTGAATGACAAGTGTATTCCTTACCCTCCAGGTGTCGTTCCCTCCAACCATCCTAGAGACCCAAGTGCCCCATCACATCTCTGAGAGATTGCACCTTTAGGGGTTTGGTTTCCAACTTTGGCGGGTGACGATCCAGCCCTCCATTTATCACACAATTATAGTCCCCTTCCCAGACCAAGGGCTTATCCTGACTGTCCCCTAAGATCTCGGGTATCCTAGAGTAGAAGACAGAATCATCCATCTTAGGAGCATAAATATTAAGGATCACAATGGGTAAACCATCCAATATGCCCTCCACCATTACATAACGACCCTCCACATCCACCTCACTGGACACATGGGTAAAGGGAACCCCGGGAGCCACCCACATAGATACCCCCATGCAAAGGAAGAAAAGGAGTATGAAAACATCTGCCCCTGACACTACTTAGACAATTTATGTGCTTCCTCAACCGTCATATGAGTCTCCTGAAGACAAGCAATATGAACCTTGTGCCTGCAAAGGAAAGAGTGCACCCTATAACGTTTTGTATAACTTTTCAGGCCTCGGACATTCCAAGTCAGCATATTAATAAGATGACCCATGTCAGTAAGAATGGAAGCCCCCACCCACAGGATACCACACACCATGCGTTACCCTCCCCAGGACAACACAGAAAAGGACAACCTACATACCCCGCTTCACCACCCGCACTGTTGAATAAACTGTAAACATGAAAATGAACATACCCCCCCAACCCACACCGGAAATACAGTAAAATATACCATACTGTAAGTCCAGTCCATGAGTGCTGCCAGGACAGCAGCCTAAACCCCACCCTACCACAACAAATGGCCTACCACAACTGTGGAGTGACCACCCCCCCGGCATCAAATCAAGACATAACCAGTACCCCCCTAACCCGAGGGCTAAAGCACCAAGAGCGGCCCGAGGGGCCAATCCCATCCCAGTCTCACATCAGCTCTCCAACCGACAGCAGACAGCAAGAAAAACAGTCAGGTCATCTCGGCATCTCCACCCGCCTCCAAGATCTGCTCCAAATCTGTGCCCCCATCCGACTCTACAGGCACCACTGCCATTGTTCCATCTCGCTGTATCTCCAATCTGTGGCAATATTCCACCAGCCGCCCTGAACCATGTGATCGTCAGTCTGGGCTTCCGGAGCCCGATGCCCGTTGGGTGGTGCCTCCAGATCCCTCCGGTCTGCCAGGGGCCTCTTCGTCCCACATCTCCAGCCAGCGCCACACTTCCTCAGGTCGCTCAAAAAAGTGTGATTTGCCCCCCGACAACACCTTCAAACGGGCCGGATACAGGAGCATGTATCTGATATTCATGGCTCTGAGCTTCGCCTTAACCTCCATAAAGCCTTTACGAGAGTTCTGCACCTTATTGGTGTAGTCAGGATAAATTGAGATCGTGCAGTTCTCGTATATCGCCTTATCTGACGTAGATGTAGCTTGCGCCACCTGTGATCGCAGTGTCCCCACCTCATACTGCAGCGCCACAATGGAACCCTCCGCCACCTTCACCTTGTCTGACACCTTCGAAGATCCGCTCTCAGCAAATTGACCTCCACTGCGACTGTCTCAAAACCTCCCGGACCGGCCGCAGGTGCAGCTTCTCAAATACTTAGGAGGGGGGTCCACACCTCTCCAGCCCCCCCTAACGACCGCTCAAAACACTCCCGGAAATGGTAAAGGGCCATGCGGACAAAAAAGCTCAGCCGCGGCCCGGCAGGATCGTGCGTGCGCCGCCTTCTTTTATGTGACGTCGATCTCCGAAAATGGGTTCCTGTAGTGCCGGAACCCACCAGCCTTCCTCCTGATCTGAGGAATCGGCTCTCCCAGCCCAGGGGAGCTGCAGGATCACGGAAGGATTTCACCAAGGCGGGAGCGCACTCGAAGGGCGTTCTGTCGGCCATGTTCCTTGTCCACGCCCCCTGAGAAGACATTATTAGAGGCAAGGTGGGATAATGAGCAAAACATTTGGAGAACTGAAACTTTACAGGGTTTTTAAATGTTTCCTTCAGTTAAACAAGAGAAAGAGAGCAGCGTCAGACAAAAGACAAAAAACAGAATGAGCACTCCTATGAAGAAGGTGAGACAAAGTCAGATGAAGTTAGGAAATCATTGACTTATGATGAGGGCTCAGATGATTATGAATTTATAATGCAGTTACTGAGAAGGCCTCCTCCTCCATATGCAGCACAAGAGACAAGTCTAGGTACTAGTACTGGTCTGAGTGCACCAGTACCAGTTGTAATAACACAAAGTCAAGTACAGGTTGCAACTAACGTTCTTATTATTACTGTAACTCAGACACCTATGACTCAGGTTGAGCTACATACCTGTAGTCTATCCTACAATTCCTGTCATAAATTCTGCACTGAGCATGACAGTATCAGTGGGCAATCATAACAGATACCACAGATTTACCAGAAACCAATGATGGTTGAGATGGAGTCTACACCTAGTTAAATGGCTCCAGTGCAAGTTCAGACAATGCTGTGGTATACACCTGTAACATGATGACAGTCACATTTTTCAATGCTGTCAGGTCAGAGTTCTGGAGTAATTTACTCGAGAAATCAGAATGTTCAATCAAGTCCAGAAGCATTATCAGTAACTGTTACTATTGGTCCTGTTGTACCATAGTTTGCCCAGGGAAATAATGAGAATAATGTACAGAATATTTTTAATTCAAATTCAGAAATGTAGAGACTGAATGTTACTGCGGGAGTCATGTCTCCAGTGAATCCGACTTTTGACAAGACAGGTCTTCTGATTGACTTAAGTTATGCTAGGACTTCACAGAAGTTGGGAAAGTCATATTTTAACTCAAACTCATTTCTGATGACTCCTGAGACTCCATGTATTACTCCACGGAGTGTGCCCAATGTAAACAGTAATGTCTCATTACAAGGATTGACATCTCAACAGATACCAGACTGGTTGGAAAAAATGAGGGGCGCAAAAAAAAAATGATGAAGAGAAAATTAATTGAACCTGGCAAGACTTAAATAAATTTAGATAAAGTGATTGAGGGAACACTGAAGTTAAATGCAATTGACTCATATAATGAAGATGAGTTACGCTTCATGTGTAACAATGTTACAAACAGAGCAGGATTGGCACACCAGAAATTATAAGAACTTGCTTTGCTGAGAAATATGAAATAGAAATTGAGAAATCAAAGCCACTGAAAAGGAGTTATAGATTAGAATTAGATTCAAAAGGTATTGAGAACATGAGAATAGCGGGAATGAAAATGCATATTAAGAAATTAATTCAAAATATTCAAACGTTGGGAGCATTAGAAAAATGAGAAGGCAGATGGGTAAAGAAAAGAGATCAGGAGAAAAGAGAGACTGCAAATTCAAATGCTGATGTGCAGTAGACTGATAATCCAGTAAGGATATTACCTAAGAGAGAAATTCCTGGAGGGAATTCCATACATGTCCCTTGGAGCAGGAGTGATATTTTGTCATTTACAAATGACTACCCAGGATTGAGAGAAACTAGTGGAATGGTACCAGCAGACAGATAGATTTATGAAGCTTGCAAAATGTCTGTGGGAGGATTTGAATACCTTGTTAGAAATAGGGTTTCTAGCTGATTTGTGGGTTGAATGCAAAAGGAGTGTTGACTGGCCAACAAGAGAGCCTCCACGAGATCCAGTTACAGGTGCACCATATCCTGATGTTGTGAAATACTATTACAAAGTGACTGAATTTTTTAAAACAAGAATTTCTCCTAAAGGTGTTGATTGGCGGGAATTGACAGCACAGGAAGCAAAGGGGTCAACAAATGCATATTATGAGAGATTGCTACACGCATTTAAACATTACAGTGGTACAGAAACAATTTAGCCCAAAGGCATAATTCATTTTGTGTTCAGATCTCTTGAAGGGTTGAGACCTGAAATAGACCAGATGCTTAACAGTTATTTGATTTGCCTACAAGCAAAACCGGTTGATGAAGAATTACCGTTTGCTAAATACTGTAGTGACGAGACTGAAATAAAGCAAAAGAAATTGAAGGAAAAGGCAATGGTGATGCAGATTAAAGTTGCACAATCAGGTATGCAGGGAGTTTTTCCACAACAGGGAAACATTCAGGTGTTTCAAAAATAGGGTCAGGCAAGAGTTAGAAATCATGGTGGAAATTGAAACCGTGGTGTTGATTTGAATGCTAATGTTAATCTAGGTGATATGCAGACAATGAAAAGGATGTCACCTTGTCACGCTAGCGGGAGCCTCGGGCACTAAAACAGGAGTGTCCAATGATGTTACACAGATGAATGAAAACAATCTTTTTTCAAATTTGAGAGGACCGACAATAATGGATCCTAATTTAAATGTCCAAAATATGAATAATCAAATGCAGATTCCACAGCAAATGCAAAGTCCTCACCTGATACAACGGATACAGGAGCCACGTTTTCAGGTGCCACAATCACTACAAATGCAGCCCCAAATGCAAAAACAAATGTGGATACCTCGAGCTTGAATGGCACAGGAACAGATGATGGTTCTGCAGGAGAACACAGGTCAAAAGTTAAATCAAAGTAATCAGATGGTACAACAATTTACACTTCACAGTGAGGATGAATTGAATGATGAATTGATGAGTGAGAATTTGGATGAAGAAGAATGTGTGCTAGCAGCTTCATTTCAAGTGGATCAAAAGGGTCCATATAATATGTAAATGGAAAAGTAATGGGTCATCAAGTTTCATTCCTAGTTGATACAGGATCTACACGCTCTTCAGTGAGAACTGCAGAAGTTCCTAACGTGCCACTTTCTGGAAAAACAGTGCAAATTGTAGGAGTTGCAAATCAATTCCTGACAAATCCAATTACTAAACCGGTTCCTGTTAAAACTGGCAATTTTGAAAGTTTGCACAAATTTGTAGTCTGTGACTCAAATCAAGTTTCCTTACTGGAACGAGATTTGCTGTGCAAAACAAAATGTTGGATTACCTGTACAAATTATGGAATTGCTATTCAGACAAATAGTGATGATGAAGATGATTTATCTATGCCAATTGAATGTGATTCAGTTAATGGAGTGTTCCACTGATTAGTTTCTATCCTGCACGTACAGTACAAGATTTGCCAGTTGACCTACAAGTTACATTTACTTGAAATGTTTGGGATCTTACTGGAAAAGACATTGGTCTGATCAGAGGAGATGAACCAGTGAAAGTCACAGTGTCAAAACTAATGCAGTTTTACTGAAGACTCCTCAATACCATATGGCACCAGACGTAACTGAAGGAGTTACTCCTATAATTACAGATTTTGTGAAGCAGGGTGTTCTAAAAGAGGTGCTGATTCGCTCATGTAATCCTCCTATTATGGGGTTGCCAAATCGAAGTGGGAAATTTAGATCTGTTCAAGATTTGAGGAAAATTAATGACATAGTGGTTAAATGTTGTCCAGTGGTACCAAATCCAGCAGTGATTTTGTTTCAGATTCCATGTGATGCAGAATGGTTCACGGTGGTGGACTTGTCACAAGCATTTTTCTCAGTGCCTCTGCATGAAGATAGCCAATTTCTTTTCTGTTTTAAATTCTGTAATCGTGTGTATTGTTGGTGTAGGATGCCACAAGGCTTTTCAGAGTGTCTGCCAAATATTCAATCAGGTATTGAAAAAGAGTTTGGAATCATTGGAAATGCCTTTCCAATCAGCATTAGTTCAGTACATTGATAATGTTTTTGTTGCTTCAAAGACGAAGGAAGCATGCAGACAAGATATTATTGCTTTATTGAATCATTTGGGTCAAAATGGACAAAGAGGCCCTCATTATGAGTTTGGCGGGCGACGCGGCCGCACGCCAAACTTAAACCACTGAGAGACCTATCTGGAGTTCACAGCAGGGCCGGAAGGTGGAAACAGCGTTTCTACCCGCCGGCCCTGTGGTGACCAGGGCCTTATCATTGCAGCCGGCTTGTAATTGAGCCGGTGGCAAGGTAGCGGTGCAGTGGCACTGCCCTGGTGGATTACAACTGCTGGGACTGCCAGGCTGCCAGCTGGTGGCAACCTGGCGGTGTCGGCGGTCTGACCGTGGCAGCTCCACTGTCGTATTGTGGCGGTCGGACCGCCATGACCGGTCCACCCGCCACCGTGAGTGTGGCGGTCTCAAGAAAGCCAGACTCATAATGAGGGCCAAAGTGTCCCCAGCAAAATTACAGAACTGTCCTTTTTCAAATGAATCCTCCAGTTACACAGAAGAGGCGTCAGGGTGTTTTTCGGAATGGTGAGTTACTGCTGTCAATAGATTCTAAATTTTTGTGTTATTTCAAAGTCATTGCAGAGGCTGACCCACAAACACGTAACTGATCCAGTGCCCTTTGATGAAGCCTGTATGAAAGCTTTTACTGAGCTCAGAGAGAATCTATGCAGAGCACCAGTTGTGGGAATGCCTGACTACATTAAACCATTTTTGTTGTTTTGTCATGAACGTGATTGTTGTGCACGTTTTGTCCTTACACAGGTACATGGTGGTGTAAACCGCCCTGTAGCATATTTCTCTGCTACTTTGGACCCAGTTGCAGCAGCTTTACCTGGTTGTTTGCAAACTGTGGCTGCGGTTGGATTGAGCCTCACTCAGCGCCTTATTAAGAGTTTGGCTACAACATTAACCTCAGCTTGTAATTGAGCCAGCGGCAATGTTGCGGTGTGTCGGGTGCGACAGTACCCATCGCCCTGTCACTGCCTGTAATTCAGGCAGTTAAAAGCAAGACGTGGCTGTCCATGAGGGTCCTGCACAGCCGATACCAAGTGCATGGGCAGTGCAGGGGCTATGTTTCCTGAGATGAGATAATTGTACTAATTAAACAATAGACTTCAGTGCTCAATGTTGTATTTCATGTTATAATATTTGTCCTTGCTTCAGTTTTATTTTTTGCCAGGAAGCAAATGAAATGTTTTTCTACACCTCTTAAATGTAATAAGAGGAAACTGGTGATCAGCAGAGAGAGAAGATGAGCCTATCGAGGGTGCAGAAAATGAATAACGGTACTTCTGAAACATGGATCAGATGTTATTGGCTGAAACTAAAACACCCCATAGTCTGATCAATAGACTTAGGTAGTTGCTTTCTAGGATTTTAATATAGCAAAGTTTAGATGATGTAAACTCAGATTCTTTCATTCTAAGCCAGAGAAATGACGTGTTTCTCTTTTCTTAGCTCTTTGCTTATGATTCTGTCAGTTCAGATACATTAGGCCCAAATTTTACTGAACTGTTTCCCCATTCATCATACTGATACTGTACAATGAAGACCAGATGCTCAACTCATGAAGACGTCGCTTCTTGCACATCCATCGAGAGGTATAACTAAATGTGCATTTGTTTTTATGGCAGATTTTTATGTTTTCTCTTTTTAGAAATTCCAACCACTTTTTGTTTAGTTAGCGCCATAGACAGACATTTTCAAAATTAATTTTTCTCTACTTTTCCTTTTTGCATAGAGCCCAAACATGCTTATCGAATCAGAGTAATGGTTAAGGATGTCAAAATCTAAATTTGTCTGTTTCATATAATTTGATTGAAAGAATACTTCATCTGCGATGACTAAATATATTCTGTTTCAATCATTCATCCATTATTGTTTTTATTCTGCAATGTGGTTCTTAAATGTTTAATGATAAATATTCTGTCTAGGTTAAAAAATTTCAAATGAATTGGTCAGCCTGTATTGTTTCTGTATTTTTATCATTTGGTCTTGCGTTGGATTTACGTGATCTTAGCATTGTCGATCTAGAGAGCAGTAAATGTTTGAACTTTATTATTTATTTGAAATCACTAATGTTGATTGTTAAGATGTTATCACACTCCTATCTAAGTCCAAAGATGTGTGTCGACCTCTAAGGGTAATTGATGGTTACCTTATATCTGCCACCTTCTAAATAAGATATCAAAAGAAATATAAGGCTGGACATGCCCACACCCCCCTGGGATGTCCCGTTAATGCTTCAGAATGCAAAACAGGGCTTTGCAATATATTCAGGCAACTTTCCAGCACAAAGAAAATTTCGAATGAACATTTTGATCCGTTTTATGTCACTTTTGTGACGCAAACCCAGTGCAAAATGTTGGTAAATATACCCCGAGCATCTTTCGTGACAAACACCCAATAAGCAGTAGTATGCTGAAAGTTGGGTATTTACCCCTCAGGCACACCGTGGCCTCACCTTGTGGTTTCAGATACGAGTTGCCTCATCTCACCTCAGATTCTTTGGCCCAGATTTATATTTTTTGCTGCAAAACTGCGCAAATGCAGTTTTGCAGCAAAAAGTACACCGCTGGCTTCTGCCATTCCACAGCGCCAGCAAGGTGCCATATTAAAGGAATGGCGCAAGCCAATGCTAAACTTGGGCTAGTGTCTTAAAAGAAGATGCTACCCGGGTGGGGGTGGAGGTATGGAAGGAGAGGGTTGTACCTCAATTGTTTTTACAAAATTACGCTAGCCTGGTTAGAGGCAAAAAAAATGCCTCTAACTAGACTAGCACCATTTCCTGGTGCACAACCACCAAAAACATGACTACTATGTTAGGAAAGACAGGAGTCAAGCCCACCACCCCACTGGCCAGCACAGGAGACAAGTGTCTCCTGGGCATGGCCATTGCACCCTGTGCCATGCAGGGAGCCCCAAGTTAGGGCCCCAGATGGCAAAAAACAATAAATAAAAAAAATACTTACCTAGACTTACCTGGGATGGGGTCGCCATCCTCCGGTGTCCCTCTGGTGGGGATGTTGGTGTTCCTGGGGCTAGGAGAGGGCACCTGTGGACCAATCCATGGTGCTTAACCATGGAAATGGGTCCACAGGTTCCCTAATGCCTGGTCTGACCCAGGCATTAAATAATGGTGCAAAGCACGCTTTGCACCATTATTTGGTCCCTCCTCCCACCTGTGCGTCTTTAGCACAGGGGAATGACTATGGGGCTATGGGGATAGTACCATTTATTAGATGGGAATGCCTACCTTGCATCTCATTGACGCAAGGTAGGTGCACGCACCCCAAATGTTGAGCAAATTCCTATATTTTGATGTTAGACATGTCTAACATCAAAATATAAATATGGAATTAGGTTTGCGCCGAATTTGCGTAAAAAAGTGATGCAAATTCGGTGCAAACAGAGTATAAATATGCCCCTTTATGTTTTATTAGTACTTTCCTTCCAAATCACCACGTACTTGGGTGCTTATTTACCCAGGCCATTATGTCCATGAAGGTGGTCACAGCACAGTGTTCTACACTGCTAATTAATTCAAGTGCGATCTGCAGCGAGAGTAACGTATTAGAGAAAATATTGAAAAGCATGCAGCTATCTTGTTTTCACTAATTAGGAAATTGTACTAAGATTACAAGCAGAAAATAATTTGATGCATAACATGTACATTTTTATTTTAAAATATAATAAAAATAATACAAACTGAGCAATTGAGTCTCTCTTTTACTTCAACCGCTCCAGTCCAATTGCATTTTGATTCTCGAATGTTCTCTTTTAGAGAGATATGCCTAATAAATATCAGATCTGACATGGACATTGGACTGTGGCTATAACCCTGGTTTTTACTGTTTTCCCGCTCCTTCTCCTCACCGCATGTCTGGGCCAGTGAGTACTACCACGATCTGTCAGTTTTGTAATAAACAAATGCACTAAAACTTAGCCAGATGAAGATTTCCTTCCCCCGCAGTCTCTGCTTTGTGACCTACAGCAGGATTCAATTAGGGGAATGTTCAAATGCATCAGAGGCTTTTGAAGGTCGGAGATCAAAGGTCAGGCTGTAGAGGGGGAACAGCATGTGTGTTTCATTTCTTAAATGTATTCGAGAACATTTAACTCTATCATTGATGATGTGGACCCCAAGTCTGGTGGTTTGTGTTTCAGCATTCCGTCACCCGGTCCAAATGGCCAACAGTCTCTCAAACCAGCGATGCCTCTTGTTTTTTTAGACGTTTTTTTAGAATATTTTACAGCTCCAGCTCCACACAGACAGTAAGACTGTGGACTGCACTTTAAAAATACCCAACTTTTAGCCATTTTCCCCTTATGATTGTAGAGTGGAGTTGTCAACCTTGCCCACTAATATCTCATGATATTTCCTTTATTAGGTGTGTCTTTAAAAAAAATTGCCAGCCACTGTCTTGCGAACCAGCCCCATGGACAAAGAAACGATCAAATAAATGCATTCTTTATGCAACGTATAAACGTACGTCTATGCATAGACAGAACATACACGGGGACAAAAAACCCTTACGTAAATTGTGTAAATCACAACAACAGTTCAGCAAACTCTGAAAAGGTACCTAACAATGTGGTGTGAATTGCAGCTCCTCGCTACCCAGTGAGGGGCATGAAGCGCTATATAAATGATACAATACAAAATCCCACACATTATGCACACGTATTTAATTATTTACTATTTGTAAAGCGCTAGTGTCATTTTCTGGTTATTTCGATTGTGTCGGAAAAGATGTTGGGCGTGATGCGTGCAATGACATAAAGCGAGGCAGGTACATGTATCTGGCAGGGGATTTAGAATCCGGTGCATAATTGCTGGCTCCTCCTGCCTCGTGCAGTATGCTCCCCCTCTCTCTCTTGCTCAGCGATTGGCTGCTAGCCACACAAAATCTTATTGCTGAACTCTTCAGTGCTCCTGTTGATCCAATTTCCATTATTCTTTTTACCTACATCCATGGTCTCTGCTGTTTTTTCATTTGAAAGGCTCTGACCCATATTAGTATAGGCGCGATATATAAAAAGGTAAAAATAAATAAAATGAAAGCCCAGAAAGGTGCAGGGAATCCCTATGTGGCATCTTCCACTGTTACCCATGCAGATGTGCTTACATGAAGGCCAGGTTAAACACTTCCACGTTCAGTAGTTTCCTCCAATGCAGGTGATTGGCTTCTGCAGTGGCGTATTCTAGAGTTGGCGCATAGTACACCCAAGGACCTTCCTTCATGTTTTAAACGTTTAAAACATTCTGGCATAAACAAATTTGAAGGAAGCTAGATAGAGGACTTTTACCAGGAAATAGGAAAGTGAAAATTTTCAGAGATAGTTTGGGATTGTACCGCAGTAGGCCTTGTGAATGGTGCAGAAAGTTTTTAATCTAATTATTGCTTCAAACAGAATTCAGTGGGGTGATTCAGCGCAAGTTTCACGTGGTCTTGTTTTCTGAGAATACAAAATCCTGCCACTTCGTATTGAACTCTCTAGCCTGTCTGTAGGTTTCTTTGGAACTCCAGAATATAGGATGTTGTACCAGTCCATCATTGCCATCTTTAAGGTTCACAATAACTCCTCTGCTGTGGGCGAGCCGATGCAACATCGGTGGGCGAAGGTTGAGGAAGCAGAAAAAGAGAGACTAACAAACATTCATATATCATGTAACAAAATCATATAAGAACATGTGATTTTAGCAAAGAAAAATAATGTATGTAGAAAATGTTCCCACAAAGTAGTTCTCCATTATTATAAACAAGCTTAATTAATCATGAAAAATTGACAACATAGTAATCCGTCATAATTGCAGATGTATTTTATGATTTTCTCATTAAACTGTTATATGCTTAGCCTAAATTTAGCAGAGGCTTTGGCCTATTTGCCTGGTCTCAATTTTAACTGTGTGGTTTTCACTTGTATTAACAAAGACATGTTTTATATCTTTAAAGCTGTATTTTTCCAGTAGAATGACTAATACACTTATCTTAAAGTTGCGTGCTAGGCAAGTTTCATCCCCTTTGAAGCAAGGTCAGTTTCTGCAGGTGCAGACAATAAGGACACTGATACAGAATTAATTGGCAACTTTGTTGCTACTTGTGTTCCAAAACTCCAAGGACACCTTATGCATAAATGAGTACTAGGAGAAAGACACTATTGATTGGTCAAAGAGAAACCACCCCATGAACTCTCCAATGGAAGACCCTGAAGAATTTGGAACGTTTTCTTACTTAAACCCACCGGACAAAGAGAAGTCAGCCATTTTCCTTGATGCCATTTTGAAGCCAGATCTGAGAAGCCATTTTGATGACACTCTGATGCTTTTTCTCTATCCCAGAGAGAGAGAGATACTTGAAAGAATTCTCACCCTAGAGACTTTAACTTTAACGTTACCCCGTCTTGCACATGCAATAACTTTTGCCCCTCCACTTTCCTTGCTGCTGCAAGGAAAACTTGCCTTAAACTTTGCCCCTTTGAAATCTGCCCCATGCTAATCGAATCGGTACCTGAAGACGAAGACTTACCTTGAGTGCTGATTGTATTTGGTAATTATGAAAGGATAAATGTATTATTCATTGTATTTTCCTTCTTAGGTACCAACTGCTTATTTTGACAGAGCCCAAGCTAGAAGTTTTCTAAATTTATGTTGATTAAATTCTTTTGCATGAAGCCCCACATGCCAATGCTAATCAGAGGATAGTTGAGGTATTCACTTGATGCACCATGCTGAATTGAAATCTTGTGATGCTGACCAATGTATGCAATTAGTCAAATTCAGTTACTCTTATTAGTGATTTGCACTGCTATAACCGAGTGCATTATAATCCAAATCTTGCGTAGATTGCGTTTCTTCCGTCGTTATGGACAGCTAGTAATGTTTGTATATGTATACCATTTGATTTTGAGACTTACTTATATAGCGCCAGCTTTGTTAATATAGGGAAATAAACTCATTAACTTTTAATAAACAGGTGTGGTTATTCATGACTGAAAGGTCATGGTGTGTCTAATTTCTGATTTTCCGTTTAACTAATTTGTTGATTGATTTCTAATCGAGTATTGGTTAATGACTATAAATGATTATTGATTATTGATTTGAGGGATCCGACAATTCTTTGGATGAGGAGAACTCAACCCGGTCAAAAGGTTCACCGACCTCCGGCGTGTCCAAACATAAGTAATTTATAAGTACTGGACGCGCTATCAGTAGATGGTAGCAGAGATTGATGGTTTGGCCCTTTGGGACCCCATCCGTACAATAGACGGATTCAAGTTAGAATTTTCTTTAATAAAACAAGTTGGAGAGATGATGATGCCCTAAATCCCCAATGACTTTCCCGGAATCTCGGAGCTTGCGAATGGAGGAAATGGAGGTGTGAGAATATTTTAGGCGTTTCTAGTGATGGTATGAGTGAAGTTAGGTTTTTTGCGCTTGCATAGCTTATGCCGCAGATAAATTGGGAAGTTTGTGAGGATTTTTAGGGGGTTACGAACTCCAATTAAAATTTTAGTGGAGTGGTACTCCAAAGTGTGAAAGTAGGGAAGTTGTCGAACTTCATATGTGTGTAGCGCTTTGTGAAGGAAAAATTGTCCACGTGGTTGATGATCTTGAGACGGGCCCTGCGAGGTCAAGAGACTCCGGAGTATGTTGAAAAGTGTATGAGACACTTGATTGATGTTGTAATTTGTTCGGTTTAATAGGTTGATCGAGCGTGGTCAACAAGTCAGCACGAATGTTGAGGAATAAAAGAACATTTTCGACTTTGAGATTTGACGAATTCTAAGGTGCACTAGAATAGTTCATTGATCAGTTGAGAGTAAAGTTTGCAGGTCAAAATTTGCTTGCGAAAGTGGGAAACCGAGAAAGATGGAATAACTGCTGAGGCTAGTGAAAAATCCCTAAGGTTTCTGAAGCGATTGTATTACCTTTCCTGTAGTAAACCCACAGATTGCAATATATTGCAGAAATTAGTTTTGAGTGAGGCTGAATGAAGGAGGACAAGCCGCAAGACTTTGTCAGCCGCAGTGTGTGAGTGTGATGTCACTAGGAACCGCGCTGGGATAGGTTGGTTGGTGAGAAGGGTCGCGCACGGATTGGACGCAGTCCTTGAAGCGCAATTGGCGGGGAAAGGCAAGCGAAGAGTATTCTGGGAATTAAAGTCACTTATTGATTACATTTTGAGAAAATAAAAGACGGAAAGATGAAATTTTTCAAAGCACTTAAGAGTGCCTTGAAGGGGGGTTGTATATATTAAAGCAAATGTAGGAGAAGAAACACCGCCTGATGTACACCAGCTTACATCGTAATCGAAGAAAAGGGTATTGCACCATGTCTTTGGTTAAAGAAATGGTGTAATTTGACAGAAAAGCATGGAACTGTAGCGTTTCCTATCCATTGGACGTTTAATTTAAGAATATTGGAGAATTTGAGATTTGCGCTATACAACATGAAAATACCTCCAAGACCAGCACAGTTTGAAGCATTAGCAATTTGGGAACAAATGGCTAGAAGGCAATTACAAAAGAAATTTGAGACAAGAGTGAGAAAAGTAGAAAAGACACTAGCGGATGCTGGATGGGATAGTACTCAGAAGGTTTGGAGATCAGACATATTGCAGGGAATTAAATTGTTTCCAGCAATTACTGACGAAGCAGAGATGGAAGGAAGGAAAGCTACTCATAAAACAAACGGGAGTCAGTCCAGAGATAGAGAAAACAAGAGAAACTCGAAAAGGTCAGACAAATCAGATGATGAGGAGTTCATTCAGCAATTGCTAAATGACCGTCCACCACCACTTGTGGAAAACGAAAATGGCCCAAGCACTAGTACTGCCCCTCCAGAACCAATACAGGGTACTGTGAGCCCAAATTTGAGAATGTTGCAGAGGCAAAGTAGTCCCATTATGCCTTTTACACCAGAAATACCACAAGTTCAGAGAATATATCCTGACATTACTAAACTGAAACCTGTTAATGATTATCAGCCACAGGTCCAAAGACGCTATTATGATGAGCATAATTTGGAAATGACCTCTAATTCAATGGTGCAGGGAGGACAGAACAACCAAAGACCGACATTGATTCAAACCGAACCAACACAAATTTTGATGTCTCAAAAGCAGATGCAAGACATGCCGAAGTACATTCAAAGTGTAGAAACACAGTTAGACATGCCAGCAATGATGAACCACAATGTGGGAGTTAACGTGCCACAGAATTTGGGTAACAGACAGAATCCGGACGCAATATCTTTGCCTATCACTGTAGGTCCGCCGGTACCATTATATATACAAGCAAAGCCAAGTGTATGCGATCAAGGTGTAATGACACAGAATGAGACAGGAAGAAGATACATAGAAAATACCCAAGAAACGACTTCTGTAGGAACACTGTCAAACAGATCTGGGTCTTTGTTGGAATTTAGTCCAATTCCAATTTGTGTTCCATCAACTGTGGTAACGTCAAGTCCACCATTAGTAGTACCGCTAACTTCAAAAACAGAAATATTACAGAAACCATCAGTAGCAGTAGACGTAGATGCCACATTAATGGGACTAAACGCACAGCAGTTAACACAATGGTTGAACAGTCTGAATTCCCCACAGACTACACCTAAGGGGAAAGGAGAAGAATATTTGAATCAAATAAGATTGGGCATGGAAGCAAGTGAACTCGTAGATGGAACAATGGATTTGAATAGGTTAGAATCATACACAGAAGAAGAGCTGAGATACATTTGCCCTAGAATTACAAGAGAAGTAAGCAGCATTCATAAGAGGTTACAAGAAATTGCAGACAGACACAAAATAGACATAAATAAAACCAAGCATTTAAGCAGAAGTTACAGGTTAGACTTTGAGACAAAAGATTTTGAACACATGAGGTCTGCAGGAATGAAAACACACCTTAAAGAAATATTGCAAAGCGCGCAGGTTTGGAGATGTTTAGACAAGAGGGAGAGTAGGTGGGTTAAGAAAAAGGATAAGAAGAAAGAAAATACCCCAGACCGGAATGAGAAAGTACAACAGAATGATGATCTTATAACCATGTTACCAATGAGAGAAAAAGCAGGGGGAAAACTTATCCGTGTACCATGGCACAGGTGTGACATTCAATCTTTTATGGATGATTACCCCAAGTTAAGAGAGAAACCGATCGAATGGTATCAACAAACAGATAGATTCGTGAAACTCGCAAAATGTCTTTAGGAAGACCTGAATACTTTATTTGAAATAGTAGTTCTGGCAGATTTGTGGGAAGATTGTAAAAGGGCTGTAGATTGGCCAACAAGTGAACCAGAAAGAGATAGGGACACAGGTGCACCATCGCCTAGGGTAATGAGTTTATACCATAGGGTGATTGAGCATTTGAAAACAAAAGTTGCGTAAAAAAATGTAGATTGGCAGAAAATTGACAGAACAGCACAAGAAGTTAAAGAGTCGATACATGCATACTATGAGGGATTGTTGAAAGCATTTAAAAATTACAGTGGCACAGAAACAATTGAGGCAAAGGACATGCTCCATTTTGTATTCAGATTTGTGGAAGGATTGAGACCCGAAATTAGCCAGATGATTAAAATGCATTTGATTTGTTGGCAGTCAAAATCGATCGATGAAGTGTTGAACTATGCACAATACTGCAGTGATGAGATTGAGACAAAGCAGAAAAGGTTGAAAGAAAAAGTGATGGTGATGCAGATTAGAACAGCTCAGTCAGGTTTGCAAGGTTTCCAACAACAGTTGCCACAGCAGCAACAGCAGGGAAATGCTATGTTTCAGCCACAGATGAGAGGCGGAGGCCGAGGAGGTTTTGTGAATAATGGTCCTGATTTAAATACTGTTGTGATTCCTAATGGTATACAGGCAATGAAGAAAGTGATGCCATGTCACACGTGCGGAATCGTCGGACGTTGGAAACGGGAGTGCCCAATGTTGGTGTAGGAAGGTGTAGGTCAGCAGAACAATTATGTCAATACTTTTCAGAATGTGAGAGGACCAAAATTGAGAGGTCCAAAACCAAATTTCCAAAATAATGTAAATCAGATGCAGGGTCTACAACCTATACAACAACAGCAGGTGCATATGCCCCGTGTACAAATGGTACAGTTACAGCCAATGCAACAGCAGTTTCCTATGGTACCTAATCAGCAAATGCAAGTACCCTTAGCATCAATGAATCAGCAACAAGTAATGCTTCCTCAACAGGTCACAGGTCAAGGAATGAATCAAAGTGACACAGTACACCAATTCCCGTTACACAGTGAGAATGGAATAAACAATGTATGGGAGAGTGAAAGCTCAGATGAGGAGGGAAATTGTATGCTTGCAGCATCTTTGGAAGTTGATCAAAAGGGACCACATGTGGAAGGGAGAGTTATGGGTCACAGCGTTTCATTTTTGGTTGACACAGGAGCTACACGCTCTACAGTTAGAAGTATCGAAGTACCAAATTTGCCACTTTCGGGGAGAACAGTTCAAGTAGTGGGAGTAGCAAATCGGTATCTGACAAACCCAATTACAGATCCAGTGCAAGTCAAAATTGGTAACTTTCAAGGGTTACATAAATTTGTGGTATGACTCAAGCCCGATATCACTATTAGGAAGAGATTTATTATGCAAACTAGGATGCTTGATTATGTGCTCACATAATGGAATTAAAATTCAGAAAAACAGTGATGAGGAAGAAGACGACAGTTTAGAAGAAGACGAAATGGAAACTGTCGATGAAGAATATTCCCTGATTACTCTTTATCCTATGCTCACTGAAGCAGATATTCCAGCTGATTTACAAGAAACAGTTGAAAATGAAGTGTGGGATATGACAGGGAAAGAAGTAGGATTGGTCAAAGGAGCAGAACCAGTGAAAGTGATTGTAAAACCTAATGTAAATTTTCCTCAGACTCCGCAATACCATATGTCACAAGACACTCTCATGAAAGTCGCCCAGCTCATTGACGAATTTCTGAAACAGGGAGTACTGAAAGAAGTACTAAGTAGTCCATGTAATTCACCAATCATGGGACTAATAAAACCAAGTGGAAAGGTCCGAATTGTTCAAGATTTGAGAAAAATAAATGACATAATAGTCAAATGTTGTCCCATAGTACCAAATCCAGCTGTAATAATGTTTCAAATTCCCTGTGATGCAGAGTGGGTCTCAGTCATCGATTTGTCACAAGCATTCTTTTCTGTGCCTCTTCATGACGACAGCCAATTTCTCTTTTGGTTTAAATTCCTGGACAGAGTCTACAGCTGGTGTCGAATTCCTCAAGGGTTTTCGGAGTCACCATCAATTTTCAATCAGATTTTAAAGAAAAATCTGGAATCATTGGAATTACCTTTTGAATCAACCTTAGTACAGTATATTGACGATTTACGGATTGCATCCAAAACAGAAAATGACTGTACAGTTGACACTATAGCCTTAGTGAACCATTTGGGAAAGAATGGACACAAAGGGGGTTATTCTAACTTTGGAGGAGTGTTAATCCATCCCAAAAGTGACGGTAAAGTGACGGATATACCACCAGCCGTATTACGAGTTCCATAGGATATAATGGACTCGTAATACGGCTGGTGGTAAATCCGTCACTTTTCCGTCACTTTTGGGATGGATTAACACCTCCTCCAAAGTTAGAATAACCCCCAAAGTGTCTCCTTCGAAATTGCAATACTGCCAAAAGAAAGTGAAATATTTGGGTCACCAAATAGAAAAAGGGTAGAGAAAAATAATGAAAGAAAGAATAACGAGTGTACTTCAAATGAGTCCACCAAAAATGAGAAAAGAGGTGAGAAAGTTTTTGGGAATGGTAGGCTACTGTCGCCAATGGATTCCCAATTTCTCAACTCTAGCCAAACCTTTACTGAAACTGACCCAGAAAGATGCGCAGGATGAAATAGTGTTGAAAAGAGATGAAATGGATGCCTTTATTGAATTAAAGGAATGCATGTGCAGAGCTCCAGCTTTAGGTATGCCTGATTACACAAAGCCTTTCACATTGTTTTGTTATGAACGTGATTCATGTTCCTTGTCTGTCTTGACTCAAGCCCATGGTGGTGTAAAAAGACCGGTAGCCTATTTTTCAGCTACTTTGGATCCAGTCGCAGCAGCCTTACCAGGATGCTTGCGTGCTGTAGCAGCAGTTGGTATGAGCCTGAATCAAAGTGAAGGAATAGTGATGGGACATCCTTTAACAGTTATGGTCCCTCACTCAGTCGAAATACTTTTGACACGTTCCCGAACACAGCACATGACTGGTGCTAGGCTTTCAAGGTACGAGACAATAATTTTGGGATCACCTAATGTGCAATTAAAAAGGTGCACTACATTGAATCCAGCAACTTTGTTTCCCAGTGAAAATGTTGAAATTGAACACGCTGATGATATTGAACACGACTGACTTCAAGTGACTGAATTTTGTACCAAACCAAGACCTGATATCAAAGATACTTGATTGGAAGAAAATTATCAAATTATTTTTGTTGATGGTTCATGTTTAAGAGACGCACTAGGAATATTGAAAGCAGGATATGCTGTATGTACAATAAATGGTGTTCTAGAAGCATCTTGGCTTCAAGGAATTTACTCTGCGCAAGTAGTAGAACTAGTAGCCCTTACTAGAGCTTGCCAACTCTCGGCATTAATGAAAGTCACCATTTACACTGACAGTCAGTATGGATTTGGAATAGTGCATGACTTTGGACAACTGTGGTCACAAAGAGGCTTTATGACGTCTTCAGGATCACCTGTGAAAAATGGTGAAAGAATAAGAGAATTGTTACAGGCTATTCAGTTACCAGGAGAAGTAGCAGTGGTAAAATGCAGTGCACAATCAAAATCACAAGACTTTGTTTCTGTGGGAAATGGATAGGCAGATCAAGTCGCAAGGTTTTGTGCACTGAACTGTATATTGCTCAGAGACTAATGGAATTTGATAAATGAGCCAGAACTTGAACCAAGTGAAGCCTTTGCTCTAAAAGTTGTAGACACAATGGAAGAATTGAAATTCCTACAAAATAATGTTAGTAAGGATGAAAAACTCTCATGGAGTAAATTACAATGTGTAAAGAAACCAGATGATTTGTGGGTTTCAAGTGAAGGGAGATTAGTTTTGCCAGACAGTCTTCTTACACAAATAGCTAGGCTGTACCATGGACAGGCACACATTGGAAGAGATGCCATGATTAGATTATTCAAAATTGATTGGTTTAACACCAAATTTCGCCAGGTTGCTGAAGCAGTTTGCCATTGTTGCGTCATTTGCCAACAAATGATCGCAGGGAAGGGAACCGTAGTAAATTTGAGCCACATTGGAAGAGAAGGTGGGCCATTCAGCAGGATGCAAATGGATTTAATTGAGATGCCTATGCATGCAGGCTTGAAATATGTGTTGGTGATTGTGTGTATTTTTAGTCACTGGATTGAAGCATACCCTACACGCAGAAATGACAGTCTCACAGTTGCAAAACTACTCTTGAGAGAAATAATACCACGTTTCAGATTCCCGATCTCTTTAGAATCAGATAGGGGAAGTCACTTCAATAACGAAGTAATCAAATTACTATGTGCAGCATTGAACATTGAGCAAAAATTGCATTGTAGCTACCGCCCTGAAGCATCAGGACTAGTGGAGCAAATGAATGGCACGCTGAAATCAAGAATGGCGAAAATATGCGCAACCACAAATTTGAAATGGCCTGAAGCGTTGTCTTTGGTGTTAATGTCAATGAGAAACACACCTGATAGAAAAACTGGACTATCACCATACGAAATTCTCATGGGCAGAGCCATGAGACTTCCAGCAGTTCCTGCGAATGCTCTTGTAAATATTACAGAAATGTATGGTATTGGACTACTGCAAAGGTCTGGCTGATGTGGTCCGCTCTTTTTCTCACCAGGTGAAGGCAACCACGTTGCCACCGATCCAAGGTCCAGGACACGCCCTGAAAGCAGGTGACTGGGTGGTGATAAAGAAGCATGTGAGGAAGTCATACTTGGAACCCCGTTGGAAAGGACCTTTTCAAGTGATTCTGACAACTACCACCGCTGTGAAGTGTGCGGGAGTTCCCAACTGGATACACGCCAGTCACACAAAAAGGATGACGTGTCCCACAGAAGAGGAAATTGAAGCACTGAAATCATCAACAGCTGACAGGAAAGTACCAGGCACTGAGACAGAATGAAGAGAGCCTGAAAGCGAACAAGAAGAAATTGAAACAGAAGAAATATTCTCTGCAGAAGACGATGTCGATCCTTTTGGGACAACAGAGAAGAAGCCTCAGGAGGTGACAAAGATCCTATCTCAGGTGAAGAAGCAGGAGAGCCTGATAAGAGGAGGGCTTTCCCAGAAGCAGACGATACAGGAAAAGAAGGAGAAAACCTGATTGACCTCCTCGAGGAAGGAGACAAGACAGAGCAAAGCAAAATTGTTCCAAATCTTCCAGAACTGGTTGCAGGTCCATCAGGTGAAAGCAACGTGAAACGGAGACAAAGCATATCGCCAGTGAAATCAAAGACTAAAGAAACATTTAACGAAAATGAAGGGCCAAAGTTGAAGGAGAAAAGAAAGAAAGTATCTTTCATAACAACATTGAACGAAGAAAAAGACACAGTCAAAGAACAAGACATAAGCGAAAGGGAATCGAAAGGAGATGCAAAATTGAAAAGGAAAAGAATACCGAGCAGAAGGTACTCTGGTCCAGAATGGGCATACACAGCCATTAACGATTGGTCAGACGAATTTCTATCTCTTAGTCTTGAAAACGAAGAAGCAGAACGACACTTTGGTACCTGAAAAGTGAATTTCATGAACTTTACCGAATAAGACATTGATAACCTGATTGACTTTTAACCGATTTTGAGACAAAGCTGCTAAACCGATAAGAGACTAAGCTGCTAAAGAAAACCGTGTGAACTTTGACCTCATTGACCCTACATATATATATATATCTGCAGATTTGATTTGATAAAGTATCTTCAACTTTCTGATTCTATATAGATCATGGCAGACAATACTACACAAGGACACAAAATGAAATATTGTAAATACATGTGTATTGGTCTAATAATTGCATGTGTACTAATAATTATGGCAATAATTCTTGGAATGCATGGAGGGAATGAAAGAGACGCGAATGATGCTTCTACTTTTAAAACTACTACTGAATTAATTCCTTTGAAGAAACTCGAACAAGACGAAAAATATTTACATGACAAGAAAGAACTTTCGCCTAATGTTTTCTATCGCTTGCTGAATGAGAATGTTGAGACAATGGACGCAAAAGACTGTTATGTATGTACACAAATGCCTACCTCAGTAATAAAAGGAGTGACATATCATAGCATGCCTCTTACGTATGGAATAACATGTAGTTTGTTACTAACCAGATTTTATGGCCAGGAGAATATTCAATACTTCTATTCTAATCATGATGCCGTATTTTCATATGTCCCCATAATTGAGTACTTGAGTAAAGTAGCAAGAGATTACTATATAAAGTTAGTTAGAGGTTTCTTTGAACCATTATCACCTTTTTCCACAGTTCACGCTCATAAGGAAAACCTTACATGCTTGCTTTCACCCGTAGAGAAAAGTTTTTTAGATCACACTGAAGATAGAAGGAAAATGGTAAAGGAAAAATTTGAAAAAGAATTACACAAAAGTACATCTGTAGATAACTATGCTTTTGCCGCAATAAAGACACAAGGGAAACTAGCTTTAAACGCAATACATAAAGGGAAGCTTTGTATATATAGACCTAAATCGTACTATGACACAATCTTAGTAGGAACAAGTGAATGTAAACACGTGTTTTTGTTCCAGAGCAAATGGACGTTCATGTTAAATGGCCTAGATCCAGCTACTCCAGGGGTATATTATATTTGTGGACTCAATGCCTATTATCGTCTTCCAAAAGGATGGTATGGGAGATGTTATTTGGGAATAGTATTTTCAAAGATTTATCAGCTAGATGACTTAAAGACATTTCCAAAGCTGTCTGAATTATATCGTATTCAGAAAAGGGAGACAGCTTCTGGTGTGGTAGGAGATATATTTGGAGCAAAGATTCCTTCAGTAGGAGTTATATTGAATTCAATCAAAATACGAAAGTTGTCTACTATTGTGGATAACATGCTGACAAAATTCTCAGGAGCAATGATCCTTATGGATACTGAACTTGCTGCAGAAAGAGCTATGACTCTTCAAAACCGGCTTGCTTTAGACATTCTTTTAGCAAAGAATGGCGGCGTTTGCAAAATGCTTAGTGCACGTCACTGTTGTTCGTATATACCAGACAACAGTAGACAAATTAGAAATATGCTTACAAATTTAACTAACGATAGTGCAGATTTGAAAGAATTGAAAGAACCAGGAATATGGGAAAAGGTTGGAAAGGGATTTGCTTCAGTGGGAAATTGGCTCAGCAACATTTGGAACGGATTATTACTGAAAAAAATAAAAGGAGTATTAATAATATTAATTTGCTTAATAGGTATTTGGGGAATATGGAAGGCTATTAAAATATTAAAATCAAGAAACAAGAGAAGAATAGAAAAGAAAGAACAAAAGAGAATGGTAGAAATATACAGGGAAAAATCAAAGGGAGTGAAGAGAAAAAGGAAATTGACTGAAACCTCAAATTATTAAAACAGAATTTTAATGAAATAAAATTTGTGGTGAAAGATTTAATGTGATGACATAATTAGTCATCAGAGGAGGGATTGATGAAGCAGAAAAAGAGAGACTAACAAACATTCATATATCATGTAACAAAACCGTATAAGAAAATGTGCCCACGAAGTAGTTCGCCATTATTATAAACAAGTTTAATTAATCATAAAAAATCGACAACATAGAAATCCGTCATAATTGCAGATGTATTTTATGATTTTCTTGTTAAACTGTTATATGCTTAGCCTAAATTTAGCAGAGGCTTTGGCCTAGCCGCCTGGTCTCAACTTTAACTGCGTGGTTTTCACTTGTATTAACAAAGACATGTTTTATATCTTTAAAGCTGTATTTTTCCAGTAGAATGACTAATACACTTATCTTAAAGTTGCGTGCTAGGCAAGTTTCATCCCCTTTGAAGCAAGGTCAGTTTCTGCAGGTGCAGACAATAAGGACGCTAATACAGAATTAATTGGCAACTTTGTTGCTACTTGTGTTCCAAAACTCCAAGGACACCTTATGCATAAATGAGTACTAAGAGAAAGACACTATTCTTTGGTCAAAGAGAAACCACCCCATGAACCCTCCAAAGGAAGACCCTGAAGAATTTGGAACGTTTTCTTACTTAAACCCACCGGACAAAGAGAAGTCAGCCATTTTCCTTGATGCCATTTTGAAGCCAGATCTGAGAAGCCATTTTGATGACACTCTGATGCTTTTTCTCTATCCCAGGGAGAGAGAGAGACTTGAAAGAATTCTCACCCTAGAGACTTTAACTTTAACGTTACCCCGTCTTGCCCATGCAATAACTTTTGCCCCTCCACTTTCCTTGCTGCTGCTAGGAAAACTTGCCTTAAACTTTGCCCCTTTGAAATCTGCCCCATGCTGATCGAACCGGTACCTGAAGGATGAAGACTTACCTTGAGTGCTGATTGTATTTGGTAATTATGAAAGGATGAATGTATTATTCATTGTATTTTCCTTCTTAGGTACCAGCTGCTTATTTTGACAGAGCCCAAGCTAGAAGTTTTCTAAATTTATGTTGATTAAATTCTTTTGCATGAAGCCCCACATGCCAATGCTAATCAGAGGATAGTTGAGGCATTCACTTGATGCACCATGCTGAATTGAAATCTTGTATGCAATTAGTCAAATTAGTCAAATTCAGTTACTCTTATTAGTGATTTGCATTGCTATAACCCAGTGCATTATAATCCAAATCTTGCGTAGATTGCGTTTCTTCCATCGTTATGGACAGCTAGTAATGTTCGTATATGTATACCATTTGATTTTGAGACTTACTTATATTGTGCTAGCTTTGTTAATATAGGGAAATAAACTCATTAACTTTTAAGAAACAGGTGTGGTTATTCATGACTGAAAGGTCATGGTGTGTCTAATTACTGATTTTCTGTTTAACTAATTTGTTGATTGATTACTAATCGAGTATTGGTTAATGATTATAAACGATTATTGATTATTGATTTGAGGGATCCGACAATTCTTTGGATGAGGAGATCTCAACCCGGTCAAAAGGTTCACCGACCTCCGGCGTGACCAAACATAAGTAATTTATAAGGACTGGACGCGCTATCAAGGTTCAAACGGAGACCTTTGTGGATGGCTGCCATCAATGGCTCCTAGACTGCATCAGTAAATGGGAAGCTCAACTGTGTTTTAAGAGAAAAAAAGAAACACTGTTCATGGATGATCCTGAGCGTAGCTGATTCGCCTGTGAAACAATGCAGGCTCGCTAAAGAACCTTCATTAAAGTGTTACTCTGCAAATGAACAAAACAAAGGTGCGCAAGGACAAGCAACATCTAAATTTCTGTCATCCTAGATTGTTAAAATGGTGAAAAAAAACAATATCAGCTAGTATTGTTTACTCAAGGATTGGGGTTGTTTCGACACGAACGTGTTTCAGCTCACACCTGACAGTTCTGGATCTCCCTACCCCTTCAGCAAACCTAAGAGAAGTCGATTGACAATCCAGTAGACTCAGTGAAGGAGCTAACCTACTCGTGCAGCAACCAAACCCTGTAGTAGCTACTCTACCTCTACCTGATCCAAGGGGAACAAGTCTGTGACAAAAAGAAAAAGGTCGCACACAACTTTCTGAGGTAGAGGTGACTAAGAGATGTGATCCAACCAGTCACAAAAGTGGGCTAAATCCTAGTCCAGAGAATATGATGAAAGTGTTATCCTGGAATGTAGAAGGGGTAGGAGCAAAGCTAAATGACCCCGAACTGGGCTCTTTTATAGACCAGCACCCAATTGTGCATCTCCAGGAGATGTGGGCAAAAGATCCGGGATTTAGGTCAGGGTATATCTCCTTCTCCTCTAATGCTAGACCATCAACAGTGGGCAGAGCCTCTAGTGGCTTACAGATCAGGAAAAAGATGGATCTACCTAATACTGACTGATAATAGAGACATACTGGGTATAGTATCTCCAAACACTACCTGACAGAGGCCAGGCACATAGGCATTTTTAACATTTATATACAGACTCCACCTGCACATCTACCTGCTGTTGACCAACTTTCTTATCTGATCAACCAGTTGCATCATTGGCCCAAACTAATTGCAGGTGGCTGTAATACACAAATATAGGCAGGGGTCTCATCTTCAGCCACTTCTAATGAAGCATATGTACTTTGGGTGGTGACTTCTGCTGCTGTGGACATAGCCCACAACCTACGGTTGAAGAACAAATTGCTGACCTGATTGCCTTGCATGGGTTGAGGCCACTGAATTGCTGTACACCAGCTGATTCTCTGCCCCAGCCAATCGTTAAAAGAGGCCTGAACAGAAGCAATATTGGTTATATTTTTTTGGGATATTCAACTCTGGTCTTATATGATTAACATAGAGATGGTTCCTAGAATGGACTGCTACCATGATGCGCTTAGTGCTTAGTGCAGACACTTTAGAAACTTATGTCTGTCGCACAACATTCCATCATATACAGCTGCTACCACTAACAACAGAGGAAATGTTAAATGGACCTCAATTGCAAGAATACTTCCACATTGTCCCAGATTACCTACCTGTTTGTGGAAACACTCAGCCCATATGAGCCAGTTGACAAAAAGTTGATTAGTTTTGTAGGTGTCCATTTTGAATTGATGAATTAGCTGAAACAATACTTCATAAGAGAGGATTGGAGGGGTCACACACAGAGGAGCAACCCTAGATGGTACACAGGCAAACGTAGATCAGACAAAGCAGCTATGCTTAAAGTAGTGAAAAAGGTGAGCATAGAGAAATCCTCAAGGTAAGAAGAGTCTATAAGGACATTTTGGGCAAATGTAAATGTCAATGGGAGGAAGCTCAATGGGATGAACTTACGGAATCACTATCCAATAGGAACTATCCAATAGGAACATGAAGGCTTTTTGGAATTTAATAGTTAGTGGGAACTGCATCATTGACAATCACTTGGAAGCAGTTGCACAGGCAGAAGCACGGGCCGCCCATTTCTGGGAACTATATGGCAAGTGGCCCAATGACCCTCTACCTTGTAATGGAATCTCCATAGCCCTGTGTGCAGGGCCTTAACCTGAGGTTGAGGTTAGCCCCAACCTAGAATTTGGGTTCACAGAAATGTCATAAGCCCTACATCAAATGAAGGGGGAGAAAGCACCAGGCCCTGACATCCCAGATAACCTTCAACAAAAGGGCACCCAGAGCAGAACCATGCCAATCACCAGTCAATGAAAGAGAAACCAGTAAATCCAGTCCAGACTTCAGAAACAGGGAACAAATTTGATCTTTAATCCTTAATGAACAGGCATCCGCCACGTGTTTTGTCTTTGATTACTTTTTCAAGGCTGCAGAGATAAAATGTTATATCACAAGTATAAACAAAAAGATCTAAAAACTAAAATAGCAGAATAGATCCAGAGACCAAAACTGTAAAGGTGTAGCACTTGTTCAAGCTTAAGAGAAATATCCACTGCGGAGAGAGATCTATTGTGAATCAAAATTCAAGGAAACCAGAGATATATTGTCATGTATAACACACGCAGTATTTAAATAGTGAAAACGATGCAAACCAACACCAATACTTCTTGTGAAAACAAATTGTGAAAAATAGCAAATTCATTTTCGTAAAGAGAGAGGAAAATAACAACAAAATACAAGGATAGCAAAGTGAAATTACCTAAAATAATAGTTGTTGATTGGAACTTGATATTGTAATCAAATGAGCTATAGTAGTCATAGCAAGAGAAACCGTCAAGAAGCACTTGAGCCAAGTTGTTGGCTACTGTTCGTATTTCAAGTCTATCTGGAAATGGTCAAAACCAAGAAAAAATGCAATGTAAGGAGATCGAGCACGGTAGTAAAATTTAATGGAATCCCAATTAAGAGTTGGGGAAAACACTGCTGCATTGCATACCTGCAAACACGTTATGGTGCGTCGGGATGGGTTCAGATGAAAAAATGGACCGGAGAGACCATGATAAGTGCTCCTGTTGCCCTTGTAGGAGGAGTGAGAAAGAGTGGGGCACCACAATGTAAGGAATGCCGTCAAGAGGTAAAAGCTCTATCATCGCAATAAAAACATACTTATACGGCATTTCTGGCTAACCTAGTAACATGGTAACGGGGAAAAAGTCAGTGCGGACGCCAACAAGCACGTTGCCTCCCTCGTCCATTAGCAGTCTAAGTCATGGAAGTAGAAAGCGACAAGTGAACAATAGAGCATAGCGGAGAGGGCTTGGGGGAAAACATACACCATCTTACGATCCTTACCTAAACAGCAGGAATGCAGTACCTATTAAATTGAGTGGTTTAAAGAACAATAAAGGCAACAGCCTATATATGCAAAGTTGCCAAGTGTGGAAAAATGACAATGACACATAACAAAAGTGGGTAAATATCATAACTGAGAATGGAATCAAAGTCATAGGTTAGACTGTCAAGAGGCCTGGAGTCTAAAATCAAAGTAAAATTGTTAAATTTTGTTCGCAGAATGTCAAGGGGATTGTAGTTTCTTGATAAAATGTATTAATATGAGGAAGAAGTCATAGTAAACAGACCAAATCCTAGTTGTGACCGGTACAGTGTGAAAGGGTCAAGGACAGTCCAGAGGTAAGATTACAAGGAAACTGGCTCAGACAGGTAGAAGCACCATGAACATGTGGCATTAATAAGTCATTGTGAGTACAGCAAAAAGACACAGAGGGAGCCATGAAAAAAGGGAGAAAGGCCAGTTTGAGTAGTACAACATACATAACATTAACATGTGCCATAACAATAACTGTCAAGACAGAGGGGATAAGATACCGTAATATCGATAGAACCTGGAAACCAAAAAATATTAGAACCTAAATATGATTTTCATATATACATGTCCATTATAGGGTTGCATTTAGAACCATGTTATGAGAGATGGAACAGTGTTAGGGATTATCCAAGATGTGCAGTTTACGATCTGCATTAAGTCCCCCGTCCACAGCTCTCAGTTTCGTAATCCAGATTGTTTCCCTCCTGCGTAGTGCCTGTCTTTTGTCACCTCCTCTAGTATCTTCTACTGCTACCTCAATGGCGTGATATTTTAAATTCACCAGTTCACAGATTTTATTGTGTATTAATGTGTACCGCAAGGGGGTCATTTTCATTTTGATTCCTAATGGCACAAATATGTTCCCGTATTTTCTCCTTTAATGGTCTTATTGTGCTCCCTACATAGATCTTTTGACATATACATACAATGTAGTAGATCACAAACCGAGTTACAGTTCCTAAAACATTAATGGTGTGTGTTACAGATGTATTGTACTGGAATTGTTTCAATTTGTCCTCCATGTACTGACACATATCACAGTGGCCACTTTTGTAAAAACCTAGGGGTAAAGGTTTCGACCATCCAGACGATGGTTGAGCTTTTTCTGGTTTTAGAAAGCTAGGACAAAAGAGGTTGTGTAAGGTTTTACCCCTGCTATACGTGATGCATGGTTTGTTCTTGACAAAATCCTTCAATGAAGCATCTAGTTTTAGTACATACCAATGTCTACAGAGAATCTTGTGAAACACATGTCTGTGTGGTACAGTGTGGTGGGTGCTAATCTGGGTGATTCCTTTCGTCATTTAGACATGTATTTAAGTAAAGATGCACATTTTACCTTTTTGATCCTACATTTAGCTTTTGCGACAACTGTAACGGGGTACCCTCTGGCTTAGAAACTGTTTTCCAAAAGCTTCATTTCAGCTTAAAAATGCATTAATCACTGTAGGTACATTTCACTCTAATCATCTCTCCATAGGGGATCGATTGTACTTTTGTTCTGGGGTGTGAACTACCACTTCAGGAAGTGTACAAATTTGGAAAGAGATTCAGTGTCACTGACAATATCATGAGTATGTCGTCTATGTATCTACCCCCAAAAAACACATTTTCAATTAGTTCTGCAGGACAACAGAGCCAAACAAATGTTTTTTATCCACCCCATGTATAAGTTGTCAAAAGATGGAGAAAATTTCGAACCCATCGCCACACACTGGCATTGTCAAAACCAGCCTCCACTGTGCATAAAAACATTGAGGCATATGTAAGAGCCCCAAGCTCCATTCTAACACTACATTTGCATCATTTGTTTGACGCTAAACTGGAGTTAGAATGCTAAAAACGCCGCACCATTTTTACAAAGTGGCACAATGCATGCATTGCGCCACTTTGTTACCCTTTGCGCTACATTATGCCTGCTCCAGGCATAACGTATGCAAAGGGTGCATTCCCCCGTTAGGGGCGCTGAAAAAATCATGCAAAGAAATCTAAGAGAATTCTTTGCATCATTTTTGTTCAGCACTTTTAATGCCTGCACAGAGCAGGCATTAAAAGGAGGCTTCCATTGGTTACAATGGGCCTCTGGGTGCTTTGCAGGATTAGCGTCAAAAGTTTTGATGCTAATCCTGCAAAGCGCCAGACTAGCATAAACATTCTGATGCTATTCCCGATAACTACTGCCATGGTGTGCCATTTTTTAAATATGGCAAACATATGGTGCCGTTGGGGGGGGCTAAGGGGCGCAAGAAAAGTGGAGCTGCACTGCGTGCAGAGACGCTTTTTTTAAATATGCCCCTTTGTTCTCAAGAACCAATGTAATCATATCCATGCGCATGTTAGTATGTGCTTTTAGGGTTGCATCGCTGGATGCAAGGAAAAAACTTACAGCCCATAAGCCCATTGACTGAGGGATAGAAGTATAAAGAGTAACCACATCCAGTGTTACAAAAAGGCAGTCCTCTGTCCAAACAAAGTAAGAAAGTTAGTTTGAAAATCTCGGTGGTGTTCCGTACGAAAGACGGCAGGTTGACAACATGTGGTTGAAGAAAAATATCAATGTACTCTGACACTCGTTCTGTTGGAGAATCAATACCCAAGATAATTGGTCTACCTGGGGGAAAAAGTCCTGATTTGTGAATTTTGGGAAGGACATATATGCAGGGGGCCATGGGTCGTGGGTTAAATAAATATCTAAACTCTAAGGGGCCTATTTAAGAGCCCCTACCGTCACCGCAGTGTCACTTTTCATGACGCTCCAGTGGCACTATGCCCTGTGTCGTATTTACAAGGTGGCTGCATTGGCGCATGGCAGCAAATTTAGCACTGGCGCAGCGGGAAACACAGGGGTGCGCCGTATTCTAGTAAATACGGCACATCCCTGCGTTTTGAAAATGACAGTGCACGACACTGTCAAATTTGGCGCAGTGCCATGCTCTGTCATTTTCCATTAAATCTGGCCCTACGTCAGAGATAAGGCACAGATCCCTCCACCCCTTCAATTTCTCTTCCAGTAGGTCAGTGATATCTTTGAGGGTGTCACCACCCAACTTTATATAGGCAGTTGTGCCAGAGAGTTGTCTGTCAATCACGGCAATTTAATCACATTTATTCATAATGACAATATTGCCCCCTTTATCCGCCTCCTTGATAATGATGTCAGGAGCTACAAGGAGCTGTTTAGGAGCTTGTCTCTCTTCCATGGAGAGATTCATAATGGGACCTGGATGAGTCCTCCCACATATATAAGTCATTGGTCACCAATTTGCAGAAGGTCTCGATCACAGCGTCACTCTGCGTCGGTGGTTGAGAGGTTGACCTAAGTCTAAGGCCACTGTCCAAGGAAAGGTCAGAAAGATGCCTAAGTCTGACAGGATACTAGGGAGGGACGGGGAGTTTGAACCAGTCATGTTAAGTGACAGTAATAAGTGTAATTCCTCAATGTCCCTTATGGTCTTGTGAAAAGAACCTGTGTGTGTTGACCCAACTGGTGTCATTGCTTTGTAGCAAAGTATCTCTTAAGTTTAAACTTCCGTATGTATTTAAACAAGTCTATATGCATCTGAGTAAAGTTATGTTTCAAACTGGGACAGAAACCAAGTCCCTTAGAGAGCAAATGGATCTGTGCAGAGCTCACTGTGTGATGTTAAAGATTGACTACAGTAATACCAGAAGGTAAAGCCTCTTTATTGGTATGTATACATGTGGTATTGGACAAAGTGGGATTCGGGTTGATCAATTCTTCTGAAATCTGGCTCCTGATCTTTTGGTCATTCCTTCTCTTTTTGTTTGATCTGTTTCTCCCCTTCCCCATCCTGTTTTCCTAAAAGGATCTGTTGTTTAATCTGGTTGTGTCTAGAGCCCCTACGGCATCGTTCCATTTCCTTTAAAAAGCTTCAGGAGGTAGACTGATTATTTATTACAGGCATGTGTGAGGTTGTTGTGGGATACTGTTCCTGTTCACTCCTCATACTAGAGACGTCTGATTCGCTGTTAGGGGCTAGGCTTAAGGGTAGAGGCTAGGCTGGACTTCTCACCTGAGTTCGATATAGGTGCACACTGGCTAATTTGAATGTTGTCAAACTTATGTGCAAAAGTACTCAGAGTCATTTGCGTCCCTAATACGTTTACGTGTCTTTTTGTCTTTCAGACACAACTGGCTTTAACCAAAACTTCCTCTAAAATTCTGTAATTCTTTCGGTACCGCTTCAACTAGATTAATGCGTGTTATTTCTTCCTCCAATTTGGAAATTTCCTGTAGGACAGATTCCCTTTTAATTTCTGCATGTCTAATCAGGATGGTCATCATACCATGGGATGATTGTACCAATAGCAAATCCTCCACTGGGTCATCAACGGTAGGAAACATTATAATTCTAATGCTTCTAGGTATTTGTTTGATTTCGAGATAATTTTTGAGAATGGTGGCATCTCACCATGAGAAAGTTTCTGCTTTTGTATTTTTCCCAGTTTAATACATTTCTATCTCAAAACTTCACTATTGCTATTAGTCTTGGTTTTGGTGTGAGTAACACTCTGGTTCCTAAACAAATCTTCTACTAATTTATCTCTATCATCATTGAACATCCCAGGTTACCTATTCATATCTCATCCTGAAATCTTGTTTCTCTATCTAATCACCTTGGCTGATACCATTGTGAGAGGGGAGGACATCCCATCTATAAGAAGGGAAGGCTGAATGTCAACTCCAACTACAGACCAATCAGCCTGATCAATAACAGCCAGAAGATCTTTTGTAGACAGGTACTGTCCAGACTTCTCCAGTGGATAAACAGTCACAATATTCTACCACATTGCCAGGCAGGATTTAGGCGTAAGGTTAGTACTGTGGACAGGTGCTCTGCTTCAAAGCAATATGTTGGAAGTACACCGTCCTGAAGCAAGGACACTTATATGTGGCCTTCATGGATTTGAGGGAGCTTTTGACCTGGTCTCAAGGGACAGCCTATGGAGACTCCTGGAGAGCTACAGTATCTCTGGAAACCTTTTTAGAATTCTGAGGGTTCTACACTCTGAGACCTTTGCGCAGGTTAGGTGGAACATGGTGGGCAACCTTACGCCCAGGATACCAATTAACCGGGGGATTAGGCAACGATGTGTGCTTGCCTCCACATTGTTAAAACTATACATTAACAGGGTAGTGGAGTGGTTGGGAGACTGTAAACATGATGCACCAAAATCTGCAGATATTAGCACTCCAATTCTCATGTTTGCTGATGACACGCTCCTTCTTTCTAGAGCTCCGATGGGTCTCCAATCCCTATTGGCTAGGTTTTCCTCTTTCGTCACATCTTGAGTTAAACTCTACAAAATCTAAATTAACGGAACTAGGGGCCTCATTTATGAGGAACTGGGGCAGCGCAGCTCGGCATGGCAGGAGGACATCCCATCTCCTTCTGAGTTTTTTTCAGAGAGTCCCATGATCATACCTTTGAGAGTTTTTGTTAAATCTCTCAAACAATCCATTTGTTTGTGGATGATAGGGTGTGGTGAATTTGTAGGTTACATCACACTCCTTCCACACAGCTTTCAAGTATGCAGACATTAAGTTACTACTCCTGTCTGATACAACCTCTTTAGGAAAGCCCACCCTCAAAAATATCCCTAAGAGGGCCTTTGCCACTGCAGGTGCTGTAGTGGTCCTTAAGGGGATGGCGTCTGGATATCTTGTGGCATGGTCCACTACCACCAAGATGAACCTACTAGCAGAAGCAGTTGGAGGGTCAAGGGGGCCAACAATGTCAACCCCTACCCTTTCAAAGGACACCCCAACCACTGGCAGTGGGATTAAGCGGGCCTTTGAGGTGCCACCAGTCTTGCCACTGGCTTGGGAAGTCACACAAGAGCGATAAAACTCTTTTGTGTCCTCTGACATATGAGGCCAGTGAAAGTGAAGGACAAGTCTGCCCCAGGTTTTGTTTTGCCCCTGATGTCCAGCCAAGGGAATTTAATGTGCCAAAGGTAGGAGGAATTTCCTATACTGCAAGGGAATGACCAGTCTCCTGGTAGCACCAGGTTTAGGGTCCCTTGCCTCAGTATAAAGGAGATTGTTCTCCCAGTAAACTCTGTGTGAGTCACTGATATCCCCATTTTGCTGTTTGACAGCTTGCTGTCTTAGACCCTCTAGTGTGGGACAGGTATGCTGTGTCACACTCAGTTCCTCCCTGGCAGGTCCCCCTGCACCCAAGAGCTCAGCTGTGTCAGCTTGAAGCACCTCTGGTGTAAGATCTACCCAAGGCGTTGACTCCTCCTCATCAAAAGGGGAATCTTCTATGGAGGAAGGGATAGTGGACAAGGGTTTGCCCTTTCTACACCTAGTTTTTGGGAGCACTTTGTCCATTGTTCTAGGATCCAAGTTTCCCTGTCCTCTTTGCTTCTTGGCCTGAGCCCTGGTAAGAGCAAAGATGTGCCCTGGAATGCCCAGCATGGCTGCATGGGCCTTCAACTCCACTTCAGCCCAAACTGATGTTTCCAAATCATTGCTCAATAGACACTCTACAAGTAAGTCAGTGGATACCACAACCTTTTTAGGACCAGTAACCCCCGCCAGTTGAGATTCACAACAGCCATGGGGTGGCTAACAGTGTTGTTATGGGCGTCAGTAACTTGGTTCTGATGACCAAGTAGGTGTTGCTCAGGGGTAACCAGTTTCTCCATCACCATGGTGACACTGGCACCTGTGTCCCTGTAGGCCTCAACCAGAACACCATTTAGGGGTTGTTGCTTTTACTTATCCATATTAAGAGGACAAGCAACTAAGGTGGCAAGGTCATTGGGACCATCAGAGACTAAAGCAGCCTCAGTGGTCTCCCTAACTAGACCAACCCCCACTACATTACCAAAAGTGAGACCAGCTACACCCTTTGTTTGGCTATTTGTAGAGTTTTTCCCAGCACCACTGCTATCACTAGGGACACTAATGGAAGCAGTGGGGGTTGTGGTGGTGGGAGGCTTGGTGTTTCTCTTGGGACAAGTGAGGGTCACTAGCCCAATGGACTTTGTTCTTGCACAAATAACACCAAGGCCTTTTCTGATGATTAGAAGAGGATTTGGACCCACCGCCCACAGAGGATTTTTGTGGGCCTGATGGAGACTCTGATGACTTTTTATCTTTGCCCCCCACCTTGTCATGTGACTTACCATCCTCCTGCTTGCGGTCTTTGTTACCTCCTGTATAAGCTTTTCTGCTCACCCTTGTTCTGACCCATTTGTCTGCCTTCTTTCCCAATTCTTGGGGAGCGGTCAGATCTACGTCCACAAGATATTGGTGCAACAAATCAGACACCCAATTGTTAAGAATATGCTCTCTCAAAATCAGATTGTATAAGCTTTCATAGTCAGGCACCTTAATGCCATGCAACCAACCTTCTAAGGCCTTCACCGAACAGTCTACAAAATCTATCCAATCCTGTAAGGACTCTCTTCCGGTTTCTCTGAACTTGATTCTATATTGTTCAGTGGTTATGCCAAATCCATCCAAGAGTGCAGTTTTCAGAACATTGTAGTTGTCTGAATCATCTTCTCTAACAGTAAGGAGTCTATCTCTCCCCTTGCCAGACAAAGACAACCACAGGACAGCTGCCCAATGTACCTGAGGGACCCTCTGACCTTTATAGGCCCTCTCAAGTGCAGCAAACCACTTGTAAATGTCATCCCCCTCTTTGTAAGGATGGACAATCTTGTGCAGGTTTCTAGAATCAAATGTGTTTTCTCTAACACTGGAACTTCTGAAACTACTGCTGCTGCTGCCACCATGGGGAACTAACCCCAACCCCTGTCTTTCTCTTTCCACAGCCAGGGATTCCCTGTCTAAGGCCAACTGTTGCTGCTGCAGCCTCAGTCTGGCCTCCTCCAACCTCAGCTTTCTGAGTTCCCTATCTGGGATTGATCCTCAGGGTTGGATATGTGGACACTTCTGATACACAAGTTACATGGGAATGAGCAGAGGTTGACCTTTCCCTAACTTGAGTTACTATAGTGACCAGGCCTCTAGGTGTGAAGGGTTCCCTACCTGTGTGTGACCCCCTCCCACTACAAACTACACTAAGAGGTTTGTTAAGGGAAAGTTCTGTGGAAGGACCCTCCCCTGGATCTTCAGGACCCTCTCCTGAATCTACCTGGGTGGAATCTCCCTCTACCTCCCCTTCTGACTGTACCTGACCAATAGGATGTCCCTGGTCATCTTGCAATAGGAGATTCAAGAGAAATTCCTTATTGGGGTTCTTCCCAATCCCTAAGCTTCTTTCCAAGCAGAGACCCCTCAGACCTTTGAAATTCAGGCTTTCATAAGTGGTCTTAACAACCCTGGGGGTAGCCTCTACAACAGACCTAGTGAAAGAAAAAGATTAGGGAGAAGAGTGAAAGGTTAGCAAACTATTTGACCTAACTTTTTAGAGGAAAAGAAAAACTTTTCAGAACTTTTGAAAACCTTTAGAAAGTTTGAAATAACTTCTTGAAAGTGAAAAAATGACTGCTAGGTACAATTGTATATATCTCTAAGTATTGGAGTACACTTTTCTTGTGAAAAGCACTAGTAACAAAGTGGTAAAGCAATTGCAAGTACTTATCCCACTAATGGATCACCAATGTGGCTGTTGAGAGACACGTCTGTCCAAAATGCATGTAGGACTAGCACTGTCAGGAACTGACATTATATTTGTCACTCTTCATGTCAGGGACAAGTGTGATGATACTCATTTATTTTGGTGGCACAATGGGGAACCAATAATGGGATCCATGTCAAGGGATTAGGGCCATCCATTTTTTCTGGACAGTGTCATCTGCCTCACACCACCCTTTTAGAAACACAGACACACTTAATGGCCCTAATAGTGCTGCCAAACATATTTGTATTGGATAGAAAGAACATTGTATCCTATGTCTCCTATGGCTCGTTACTTTCACCAGGCTCCCCAGGCTAGCTGTCTCCTAGTCTCCACAGCAGTGGTTGCCAACCCGTGGTCTGGGGACTCCAGTGGGTCTGCAAAGCTTCTTTAGGGGTTCCTTGAATGCTTAGATAATTAAATATTTTTAACAGATTAATAAAGTGTATATAATAAAAGTGGCTAAATGTACAACTGAACATTTTAAAACATACTGTAAATGTCAAGGAATTTGAAATTGGAGGCTCAAAATGAAGTCAGTATTCTCAGATGTATTCGTGGGAGCAGTGCAGGTACATCAAATAGAATATTGTATGAATAATGTGTGGCTTCAACTGAAAAGTTCCAGCTTTCCTATTAAAATTATTATTTTTATTTTTTTATTTAAATTTGTTTGTAAATTGAATAAAATGTGTTATCATGTGTATATGTTTGGTGAATGCTTGTTTCTGTATTTTCTGTGTATTGTTTTGCAGTTCAAATAATCAAAGATGCTCAGGCCGAGGTCCCCAGCTTCCAGTATTGACTCAGTGGATGGTCCCTGGGTTCCAATAATGATTCAGTGGGGGTCCCTGAGTTCCAGCAATGGTAAAGTGGGGTCCACAGAAGTCAAAAGGTTGGGAACCACTGTTCTACAGCATCTCTAAATCTATATGCATCCGCAATCTGTCAAAAACAAGAGCAGGTTTGAAGGACAGCCATTCAGTGCAGAGCCATTACCACAATAAGGTGAGGTAAGAGAGAAGCATTAGAATGTCAGGGCAAGGTGAAGCTAAAAAACAAGGAAAGGCCCAAAGAACTGCCTATTCCTTAGTGGATGGAGGCTACTCAAACAGAAACAATACTTTTTATCTACAGCCAGCCATCAACGAATCCTTATCAAGGAAGTGTCCTTCCTGACTTCTTCTTCCCATGTTACTAACATGGAGAATGTATCGCCCAGGACATCCATGTCAAGAACATCAATGCTAGTGCCTGGCTGAGCCTGTCCGACCATGTGACTCAGGTCAGAACCCATCCAGGCAAGAGGGTGAAGCTTGGATAGGGCCCTGTCCACCCACTGTCTTAGTGACCATGACGGTGTCTTCCGTGTCAGGCTCTTTTACACTGCAGTGCGCTACTGACAACTGGTGTTTTCCTCACACAACCGTGTATATTTATAAGATATGCAGATGTGCAGGTAAGCAAGAAGGAAGGTAGAACTGCCGGGAAGGTAGAATGCAGTCGTACGGTGGCAACCTTTGAAGACAGAAAGGAGGCACACAGACATGGACCCAGATAAGTTGCCGTCCTAACAGATAAAACCAAGACTGACAGACAGACAAGTAAAGATAAAGGCAGGCAGTGATACAGATAAACAGGTATGAAGGTAGATAGACACTGAAGCAGACTACGTAATTTTTACACAGACAAGTTAGCAGACAGGTGGACACGCGTCAGGCAGACAGACAGACAAGAGCCAGGCAGGCGAACAGAGTGAAACAGATCCGAGAGAGAGAGTGACAGATATACATAAATGGCAACTAAAAAAACAAAAGATAAGATCCAAAAATAGAAGGAAAATAAAATATATTTTTTCAAGGCATTGTCAATTACACGACACTGGTGTTTATTAAAATTACTTTTCTTCTTCATGTAATTGTTTCCGCAGATTTACTGTACCATGAATTGTAATTCTCCCTAGCTGGACAGTCTGCCAAACATGTCCAGGCAAAGAGTTCAGTGCTGTTCGCAGCATTGCCCCTCCAAACGATTTGTCATGGTGTCTGAGATTCTTTTACAAGACCCGGACATTCCAGAAAGTCTGAGGGTAGGGCTGTGTATTTGCCAAGCCAAGGGGGTCTGTTCTCTGACCGGAAAGACAAGCAGAGTGCCTGCAATATGCACATGGGGAAACATTTATACAAAGTGATACACAAGGTCAGGACAAGGGCTACAAAATGTTGCCAGATGGGATTTTTTCAGGGTTGTTAGTTTCTCGTGATCAGTTCTGTTGCTGGGGTATAGCCAGCCACTTTCTCTTCGTGCAGTCCAGCATATTTCTCTAAGAACTAATATTTCATAAGCGTATCGCAGTATTATATAAAAATATGACCAAAAGACTGCTGTTTCGAATGTCTTGAATTTATCTCTTGGCTCCTTTATGTCTTGGCTCCTTTCTGATCGCAGTATATGTATGCACTATAAAGCTATCACTGTCACTTAAATACCAGAAAAGAAATTCTATTCTTCCCCTATGAATATATAAAGTTATGGACGACATAAATAAATTAGTAGCAGCTGATTAAATCAAAAGTCTGTTCACTTGGCAGCATCAATGGGCAAGGTGCCACTTGCCGTATGACTGGCGCCCCTCAATTCGGATGTAGACCATCCTGTGGTGATGTGGTGCTGTGTAATTATATGTTGTTTAATTATATGTGTTTGGTGATTTATAAAGCACAAACAAAGCTACACAGCAGCAGAGCAGTTCATAGGTCAGAGGCGCCTGAGAGGAGGTTGAGGTAAGAGATACAGGCAGGCCAAAGGGAGGGTTCCAGCTGGTGGTCATCAAATGGAGGGCTACAAATAGGTGAGGTGTTGTTTGAAGAGGAGGGTTCTTCGGTTCCTTCCAGCGCTGTCATAATGGGAGATGGCAGAAGGGACATTTCCTCATCCTTTCTGGGGCTCCGCTCTCCTTCAACAACAGTTATTTATAGAATTTTGCCCAGGGAGTTCTAGATCCCAGCACCATATTAGGAAAAGTGTCAGTATAGATACCACTACTGCACAATAAACTGGAATGCTGTGTCACTGTGCTGAATGGGTGTATGACACTATGGCCCTCATTACAACCCTGGCGGTCGGCGATAAATCGGTGGTAATACCGCCAACAGACCAGTGGTAAAATAAAAATGGAATTATGACCAGGGCGGAAACTGCCAACACAAACAGCCACTTTAACACACCGACCGCCACGGCGGTAGCAACAAGCACCCCAGCAGTAACCGCCAACAGCCAGGTGGAAGACAATGTACCGCCCACGGCATTACAACTGGCCTATCCGCCACCTTTTCCGGGGCGGTACCAACGACATCCAAAGCACGGCGGAAACAGTACACAGAAGGCAAAGGACTCACCTCTGGAGACTCAAGGAAGAACGACAACGCCATTGAGCCCGAGTTGCACATTTTCCCCATGCTGTTCTACCTCCTCCTACACCAGGAATACCAATGCCGGCGACGACGACCACAGTGAGTACTGCCGCCTAGCACACAGGGGAGGGGGAGGAAAAAGAAAGTGACACACACACACGCAACATGCAACACCCCCACCCCCAACAACATACACACAAACAGATGCAACAATATAACACATCCACCCCGTACCCCTCAGGAATAAAGCAAGGACAAAAGGAAGTGATTAAAGTGAGTGTAATAAGATAAAATACTATAAATACGTCCTCAAAAATCAAAACAGTATTTACATGTATACAAACGGAGGGACACTGCCCTGTCCATAATGTCCTTGGGCCACAGGGCCACGTCACATAGGCCAAGGCCCCGCTTGACTCCTGCCTCAAAACGGAGAGAACACTGCTGGGGCATCAGGTCGAAAATACACAGGCAACTCAGGGGAAAGTGGAATGGCGGGGCACCTCGGTCGGAAGATTGTACAACGCCACTGGTCCTGGAGGTGGCCACATGCCCTCTGCGATATCCTGGAGTGCAAAGCCACAGTCTCTCATGTGGGTGGTTTGCCCACTGCTTGGTCCTGGGGAGTGCAAGGCCACAGCCTCTTAAGTGGGTGGTCTGCCCACTGCTTGGCCCTGGGGAGTGCAAGGCCACAGTCTCTCTACTGGGTGGTTTGCCGACTGCTTGGTCCTAGGGAGTGCAAGGCCACAGTCTCTCTACTGGGTGGTTTGCCCACTGCTTGGTCCTGGGGAATGCAAGGCCACAGTCTCTCAAGTGGGTGGTCTGCCCACTGCTTGGTCCTGGGGAGTGCAAGGCCACAGTCTCTCAAGTGGGTGGGTTGCCCACTGCTTGGTCCTGGGGTGTGCAAGGCCATAGTCTCTCTACTGGGTGGTTTGCCCACTGCTTGGTCCTGGGGAGTGCAAGGCCACAGTCTCTTGTAGATGCCTGCATCCACTGGTTATGGAGGGGGCCATGTGCCCAGTGTGCTTCATCCTGGCAAGGAGGGGGTGAGTGGATGCCTTCTTTTACTGTTCTGGAGGGGGCCTTGTGCCCAGTGTGCTTCATCCTGGCAAAGAGGGGGTGAGTGGATGCCTTCTTTCACTGGTTATGGAGGGGACCTTGTGGCCAGTGTGCTTCATCCTGGCAAGGAGGGGGTGAGTGGATGCCTTCGTCCACTGGTTCTGGAGGGAGCTCTGTGCGCTGCGATGCAGCACTTGAGGAGTGCAAGGTCACCTGTGTGTCATACCCACAAGATTTGCAGTGGGCTGGATGCATAACACTCCATGGAGGCAGGACTACAGTCCATCCGCCGGTGGCGACGGCTGCACAGTGGTGGCAGTGCCGGTGCTGGTGTCGGTGCTGCCAGTTGTGGGGGGAGGCTCCAGCCCTTCCCCTGCAGCCTCGGACAGCTGCCCACTGGGCTGCTGCTGCTGCCAGTGGTGCTGGTGGCGGTGCTGGTGGCGGTTCAGGTGATGGTGCTGGTGGTGGTGCTGGTGGTGGTGGTGGGGGAAGTTCCAGCCCTTCCCTTGCAGCCTTGGACGGCTGCCCACTGGGGCTGCTGCTGCTGCCAGTGGTGCTGGTGGCGGTGCAGGTGGCGATGCTGGTGGCAGTGGGCGGAGGCTCCAGCCTTGAATGGCTGAAGCACCATGGTTGGTGGTGGGTAATCAGATCCTGTCACAGCACCAGGCCTCCTGTCCTTCCTGTCTGCAGGGGCAGGCCCTTTGCCCTTGCCCTTGGCAGCTGGTGGTGCCTCCTTGCTCTTGGCAGGTGGTGGTGCCTCCTTGCCCTTGCCCTTGGCAACTGGTGGTGCCTCCTTGCCCTTGGCAGCTGGTGGTGCCTCCTTGCCCTTGGCAACTGCTGGTGCCTCCTTGCCCTTGGCAGCTGGTGGTGCCTCCTTGCCCTTGACAACTGGTGGTGCCTCCTTGCCCTTGGCAGCTGGTGGTGCCTCCTTGCCCTTCCCCTTGGCAGCTGGTGCAGGCACACTGCCAGTGCTGATGGGTGTCTCCTTGGAGCCTCTCACAGTTGAAGTAGCTGCCGAAACTACAGTGGCCATGGACTGGGTGGCTGAGCTGCTGGCCTGGGTTCTGCCCACCCCGGCCTGAAGTGTAGGACCGGGGGGTAGGGAAGAGGTCAAGGGTGGAGAGGAAAAGCTTCTTATGGACACTGGGGCAGAAAGAGGGTGACGGTTTGGGAGTGGAGGAAGAGGGAGTGGTTGTAGGAGGTGTCTGTCTGCTGTGTTTAGGTGCATGGGCTGGATGCTGTTGTGAGGTGGATGGCTGCCATCATGGAGGATGCCAGAGCCTAGAAAGATCTCTGTTGTGCTGCCATGCAAGAGTGAATGCCCTCCAGGAATACATTTGTTTGTTGCAAATGCCCTGCCAACCCCTGGATGGCATTCACTATGATTGACTGCCCAACAGAGATGGATCATAGGAGGTCAATAGCCTCCTCAGTCAGGGCAGCAGGACTAACTGGGGCAGGGCCTGAGGTGCCTGGGGCGAAGGAGATGCCCACCCTCCTGGGTGAGCAGGCACGGGAAACTCGATGAGGGGCTGCTGGGAGGGCAGTGCTGGTACGGCGGGTGGCGGCTGTACCTGTAGTTGAGGTGGCCATAGAGGTGTCCGCCACCACTAGGGTATCACTTTCAGAACTATCCCCTCCAGTCTTTGCCGTGGTGCTCCCCTCACCCTCCGTCCCACTGGTGCCCTCACCGTCGGTGGATTTGGTCTCCTGGTCCCTGTGGAATGCAGCTCCCTCCGTCGCTGGTGCCTCTGCTCCTCCGCCAGATGATGCTAGTGCACAGAAGAACAGGGTGACAAAACAAAAGGGGGGGGAGAGACAGAGGGTTAATGCCAGCAACAACACCACTGTTGGCGTACACAACACACAGAGGACAGCCCTACGCACTAGGTGATGCACTACCAGTCAAAATGCTAGTCACCAGGCCATGGACAGTAATACCTAGCGCCAGTTGCAGCATACCTGAGACCCACAGATCCCTGCCCAGTAGTGGATGACCACTAGCTTGTTTGGGGGTGGAGTGCATCAGGCCCTGCCCAATATGGAACCTACCCTGCAATGTCCGGCCTGGCCTGGGGGCATCAACAGGTGCACATTCCCCACCCAGAGACCACCTCTCCACGTGCAAGTAGTATATTGGGAACTGTACTCTCCCCCTTGTGGCTGCTGTGATTGCCTCAAGTGCCCATCCAGCTCCGGATAGGCCACTGCCAGAAGGCGGAACATCAGGGGGGGGTCAGGGTTTGACAGGCGCCCCTTCCTCATTGGGAGGCCATCCCCAGCTGGGCCTCTGCCGTCTTCCTTGCCCAGCGTCTCAGGTCCTCCCACCATTTGCGACAGTGGGTGCTCCGCCAGGACCCCTCAACCACCCCTTACACGAGGCCTTCACACACAGCACTCCATGCATTCATGCCCCATGCATCGTGCACACAGTGTACTCACCTGTTGGTCTGGAGGCCCATAAGCAATCGGTACTGGGGTAGGACCCCATCCACCAGTCTCTCGAACTCTGCAGCTGTGAAGGCAGGGGCCCTTTCCCCAGTGACTCGAGCCATGGTCACTACCAGACACAGATCACAGCAGCACTTGCAGTGTAGGTCCTCTCCTGTTGAAGGTCAGGTAGCAAGTGAGTGAACAGATAGAAAATGGCGGTCAAGTCCACGGCGGTGCGTACCGTCACCACCGGTTTACATCACCATTGGCTACTGTAAACCGATAGGGCCCAATGATAACCAATGAGGAGTTGCATGGCGGTACTCGACCGCCTCCCGCAACGGCGCAAAACATCAGCGGCATAACCTCATTTCCACCTGTCCCTCCACACAGGACAGGCGTCCCCCATTTCAGGGGGGCAGGCCATGGCACCTAACAGCAGACATAAGCACATTTAGGGAATAAACTGTTTCTGTCACAACATGTTATGCATTGTACATTAAGGAAATGTTGGACACTGACCAGTTGCTCATCGTTTTGTACCTAGATTACAACCGCTGAGGATGAATAGGAGATGGAGACATCACCCTGTGTATAGGCCCCTGGTGGACTTGGCAACAATGGAGGACAGGCACAATATCCTCACCTACAGACTTGATAGGGCCACAATCCAAGAGCTGTGTGCTCAATTCTAGCCAGACCTGATCTAAGCTATCCGTCAGCCCACTGGGATCCCCCCTCTTGTGCAAGTCCTATCTGTGCTCCATTTCTTGGCAAGTGGCTCCTTCCATGTGACAGTGGCCTTGGCAGCAGGAATGTCACAGGAATGTCACAGCCAATGTTCTCAAACGTGCCGACCAGAGTGTTGTCTGCCCTGATGAAACACATGAGCAGCTACATCGTATTCCCGCAGGTGGAGGATTTGGCCACAGTGAAAGCTGACTTCTATGCAATGGGACATATCCCCAACATTGTTGGGGCAATTGATGGTACACATATTGCTTTTGTCCCCCCCAGAGAAATGAACAGGTGTTCAGAAATCGAAAGAGCTTTCACTCAAATGTGCAGATAGTGTGGCTGGTGGACCAGTACATCTCCCATGTGAATGCAAAGTATCCTGGGTCTGTGCATGATGCCTCTATCCTGAGGAATAGCAGCATCCTATTTGTGATGGCCCAACTACAGAGGCACCAGGTGTGGCTAATAGGTGAGCCCATGGTCCCCACCCAGTGTATGTTGGTATATGGGTGTGGGGTTGGCCCTAAGAGTGAGTGTCTGGCTAACAGGTATCCCTCGATATTTGCAGGTGACTCTGGTTACCCCAATCTCTCATGGCTACTGACCCCAGAGAGGAATCCCAGGACAAGGGCAGAGGAACGTTACAATGAGGCACATGGGCGAACAAGAATAATTATCGAACAAACCTTTGGCCTCCTGAAGGCCAGGTTTAGGTGCCTCCATCTAACAGGTGGTTTCCTGTGCTACTCACCCAAGAAGGTGTGCCAGATTATCATGCATGTTGCACAACCTTGCCTTATGTCGCCAGGTGCCTTTTCTGCAGGAGAATGAGGCTGGAGATGGGCATGTGGCAGCAGTGGAGCCTGTGGACAGTGACGAAGAGGAGGCAGAAGATGAGGACGAGGACAACAGAACATCTATCATTCGACAGTACTTCCAGTGACACACAGGTAAGACACTGTAACTTCACCTTCCATTGCAGTTTTGTCTTGTAAATTTCAACTGGCAGGCTGCTGTTCCCACTACTATGGCCACTTACTGTACCCTTTGACATGTCTATTCACAGATATCTGTGCCCTACTCTGGCTCCTGGTGTATTGACTGCAGCACAAGACAGGTCATACCTATGTATACATTACTGTACAGTCTAATTGCAATGTCTACAGATTGTTAAAGGTATACATACTTAAATCATTTGACATACTACATCTATTTTTTCAAAGGGTGTTTATTTAATTGCTGAAAAGTTAATGGGGATGTGCAGTGGGCTTGGGTGATGGTGGAGGAGAGTTGAGGATAGAGCCCATTCTCTTTGCATCACTGGTGCATTGTCCAAGGGGGCATTGGAAGGGGAGCAATGTCAGTTCAAGGCGGACAAAGTGACAGAGTGGGACACAAGGGTGACACTCAGAAGAGTCTTATTTCCTGGTGGGGGTCTTGGCAATGTTCTCTGGCTTCTGCCTGGATCGCAGGGCCCGTTTACAGGGTGGTTCTCCTTCTGCAGGGGGTGGGGTGCTGGTGGCCTGTTGTTCCTGTGGCGGTGCCTCCTGTCCACTAGCATCAGCGGAGGTGGAGGGCTGTTCATCGGTGTGGCTCGTGTCAGGGACCTGTTGGTGTGCCACTGCCTCCCTCATGGGGTTGGCCATGTCTGCCAGCACCCCTGCAATGGTGACCAGGGTGGTGTGGATGTCCCTCAGGTCCTCCCTGATCCCCAGGTACTGTCCCTCCTGCAGGTCTCCTGAAATTTGGCCAGTATCTGGCCCATCGTCTCCTGGGAGTGGTGGTATGCTCCCAGGATGTTGGTGAGTGCATCATGGAGAGTCGGTTCCCTGGGCCTGTCCTCCCCCTGTCGCACAGCAGTCCTCCCAGCTTCCCTGTTGTCCTGTGCCTCTGTCCCCTGAACTGTGTGCCCACTGCCACTGACCCCAGGTCCCTGATTGTCTTGGGTTTGTGGTGTGCCTTGGGGTCCCTGTAGTACCTCTGTCCCCAGGACACACTGCTGATTGACGTGTCCTGGGGACAGAGGTATGGGCACGCTAGGTGGGTGCTGTGATGGTGTTTCCTGAGGTGGGAGACTCTGTGGTGGTGTGTGACTGTGCCTCGGTAACCGACTGTCCGGAGGTCCCTGATAGGCCAAGTTGGACATCCAGATCCAGGTGAGCAGAGTCGCTGTCATCACTGTGGGTCTCTTCTGTGGGGGGACTGGATGTTGCTGGCACCTCTTCTCCGGTGACATTGGCTGGGATACCTGTGGGGATGTAAATGCAGTGTCATTGTTTCTGTGTGTGACAAATTGTGCATGGGTGGTTGCCCTCTATGGTTGTTATTGCCCTGCAGCTTTCACTTGTTTATGTTGGTGTATGGTGGGATGATTACTTCTCTCTAGGGTGCATGCTATAGTGATAGGTGTCCATGCAGGTCTGTGAGGGGTGTCCCTGCATTGGTGGTGCATGCAGGGCTTGTCATTGGGATGAATGAGATGTGATGGTGCGGTGTGTGGGAAGTGGTGGAGTGATGGGAGTGAGGGTGGGGTATGTGTGTGGCATGCAGGTAGGGGTTGAAAGTAGTAAAGAGTTGACTTACCAGAGTTCAGTCCTCCTGCTACTCCTGCCAGGCCCTCAGGATGCATGATTGCCAAGACTTGCTCCTCCCATGTTGTTAGTTGTTGGGGTCCACCGCCAGTCCTCTGTTCTGCGAGCTGATGGCTTGCTGCAGTGGAACATACCTTCCCCGTAGGTCGTTCTACCTCTTCCCAATGTCATCCCTTGTTCCTGGGTGCTGTCCCACGATTCTCCGCCATAGCTCCATCTTCCTTGCAATTGACGTCTGCTGCACCTGTGATCCGAATAGCTGTGGCTCTACCCGGATGATTTCCTCCACCATGACCCTTAGCTCCTTCTCTGAGAACCTGGGGTGTCTTTGTGGTGCCATGGGTGTAGTGTGTGTGGTGTGTGTGAGGGTGTGTGGGGTGATGTGTTGGGGTGTGTGCTGTGAGGTGCGTGGATGGTGTATGGGTGATGGTGTTCTGTGGCTCTGGTTCTGTGGGCACTCTTGGTATGTCTCTTTCTCAGTTGTCAAATTCTTTGAGTTGTAAAGGGTTGTGGGTAATGTGTGTTTTATAGTGTTGTGGGTGTGTGGGTGTGGTGTGTGTATGAGTGTCAGGTGTGTGTTGTTTGAATTTTCCAATGTGGTGTTGTTTTGTATGTGTGTGTGTATTTTGATCGCGGCGGTATGTACCCACAATGGTTTACCGCAGTTAAATTTCCGCCGCAGTGATTCGTGGGTCATAATGCTGTGGGCATAGTACTGTTGGTGTAACGGTGTGGGTTTTGGTATCGCCATTTTATCACTGAGCTTTGGCTGGCGGACTTGTGTTTGTGTCTGTATAGTGACGGATTGCTACCTGTGTGTCTTAATATGGGTAGCGGCATACCGCTGCGGTCGCAGTATGTTGGCAGCAGTCCCATGGCGGTAAGCAGGACTTACCACCAATGTCATAATGAGGGCCTATATCAAGAAAAAAATATCGAAGTACACAAATTTTGGCAAAAAGATATTGAAAACATTTAAATATTATGACCCCATACCTAAACAATTTGAATACAATATCGGTTTCAAATAATATTGTGGGAAAAAATGTAACATACAATAACATTGTAAACAAAAATGAAGAAATTATAAATATTGCCTACACACTAAAACAAAGTAAACAAAAATCACAAAACCAAAATATCAAACACCGGAAAATAAACACTAATATATTAAAAATATATAAAAACAACATATAAGAATAAGTGAAAATAATATACACTACCTATATTGCAAAAAAATTGTTGTATTTTACCATATATGCAGAAAAATAATGTAAACCAGTCTTCCACCAGCCTATCAAATTAACAAATAGAAATACTATTCCATTTAAAAATACTATGAGGCTGTAAAATGCACAAAAATGCCTCCTGAAAAACAATTACAACAAAAAAGTGTCGCTCTGTTGGTTTGCAAACCTAAAAAATGACCTCAACACTTCAATAGACCACTAAATACTACAAACAAAGTAACACTGACAATAAATGAAAGGTTAAAAAGTAACAAATAACTAAAAAATGCCAACATGGCAAATAATTAAAGCTATGCCACATATTTATTACTTCAAAATAAAAGTACATCCTCTATAAAGAGGGAAAAACGATAAACAGAAAGAAAATAAAGCTGCAGAGTCCAAATAACTCGAAATAAAAAATACCACTTCGAAAGTAAGCATTGTAACTGATGCATTAAACCAAAAATTAAAGTTAAAACTATGCTGTAACATTTAGAAAAATAAAGCAAAACTAACAACTCTTAACTAAATTTCACATTAGTAAAATCTACAGACACAACAAAGAAATCTCTTCCTCTCACCAGACTACAATAGAAGAAAACTGTGACAAAATAAAGACAAAGAGGCCAACAAAGCAAAAAATCTGCAACCATAACATAGTAAAGACAACATCCAGAAGGTGAATTAAAATGCACACCAGTAGTGTAAAAATGCTAGAATAAATATAATATCACATAGTTTTCTTTAAAAATGAATAAATATTTTCTAAGGAGAGAACCACCAGTGAGAAAACACACTGAAAAAGTACCAGATGTTATTCAAATGCATGATATCGCATGACTACCACAAAAATAAAATAGGTGAAAGCTTTAGGGAACATACCCACCCCCTAACGTTACTGAAATAAAAGTCAGAAATGTCTGACAGAACCTGAAAGAGGCCAGTGCGAGTTCACACGAGCCAACAGGAATGATACTTAAAAATATTATAACAAGTGTTCCAAGACAAGCAACAGGTCAACTCCCTGGCACGCCTGGCCAGCTGCTTTCCTGCTTTTGTGGCCAAGATCCCCTTCGCCTGCTCCAGAAGATGCAGAGAAGACAGATACAGCATTGTTATTGTATCTGTGGAAAGACAAATGATCATGAGTTTAAAACAAAATACTAATTTTCAAATTTCACCTGCTTTAAGCCTTTCAAATTTACGTTTAATTTACCATTACCCCATGCCTGTAGTGAACATCTTGAGGACCCATTTGTTCACAGTTTTGTAATTTTTCATCATTACCCTCATTACATCTCTAATCATTTCTCTTAAACATTTCACATTTCAGCTGGAATAGTTTTACACATCTGAATGGCACAGATTGGTTGTTTTGTATAGTGAAGTCATGTCACAAAAAAAATATGTACCAAGAAACGTTTCTACTATGTACATTGTCCATTTGCAAATGCCCCTGTTAATACATCTTTTTCATAAATATTGGTTTATCATCTGGACATAACAAAGGACACAAAAATATTGCTTTTGGCTATGTGTTACTTTGTCACCAATGTGTACACATTCCTGTCTTTTATTTAATAAGGTTTGTCTACCACATTCATGTTTGTAAAAACAGACTGACTTACATGCACATTTGTGAAGGAGTAAGACATCATGCCAATCTACAACTGTGAACAGGAACTGACTTGAATTTTGAAGTGAAAACATATTTGTCATATTTTTGAAAAAACATTTTGGCATTGTTCTCATGTTTCTAGTCATTTAGGATCATATGCTCACTATTGTTTGTTTATCATACCAACTCACCAATGTGAAGTTTGGAACATCCACTGTATCATAAGTGCATTGTATGCTCTGTCACCTGTAATACAGCCAATATAACCTCCTCAGAAATGTGATGTAATGGAGCATCACACCGGACACAATCATGAATTGTGGCCTGTTTGGTACAATTGTCCTTGATAGCAATAGTAAAATACAGGTGCATCTTTGTTTTAGGAAGGCATGTGTCTGTCAAAGTAGTCCTTTGGGAGTGATCAGAAATCTAGTCGTATCATTTTCCAGAAATCAATACACAATACACATCATCATACACCTTGTGCAAAACGTATAGCTTCCAGAACTCTTCTTGTGCTTTGGATTTGTGTCAACCTTTATGCTTATGCCATAATTTGTTGCTGTATGCAAGGAAAATTTATCTAACCATAAGAAATCTAAAAAAATAACTTACCCCCTTTATGCTGCTGTTGGGCTCTCAACTGCCGATCAAGCTCGGGATAGGCCACCGAAAGTATGCAAACCGTTAGGGGGGTAAGGGTGCGGTGCACGCGCTTCCCAAGTTGGGAGGGCTGGCCAAGTTGGACTTCTGATCACTTCCCGGACCAGCGTCATAGGTCCTAGCACCTCTTCCAACCGTGGGCCTCATTACGAGTTTGGAGGTCGGACGCCATGTTGCTGGTCTCAAAAAGACTGCCTTGTTGTAGGTCTTCCAGACCACCGTACTACAAGTTATACATGCAGGACTGCTGACTGCCAAACAAAAATAGCAGACCACCAGTGGCGCCAGGGCCTGGAAATAGGCGGTCCGACCTCCAGTACTGACAACACCGCAACCAACTACTGAGCATATTACAAGCACACAGTCGCTGGGGTTAGGGTGCGTGGGAGGGATGCTGTGGGCCAGTGGGGTGAGGCCACTGGGGCTGCTCCTGGCCAGCACACCATCGGCCATGTCTTGCGGGTCTATTTGGAGTCCCAAGGCGTGATGGGCCAGGTCTTGGCCTCCTTAACGGAGGTGCTGGGGGACAGTCACACCACCTTGAGCAGGGATTTTCAACATTGTATAAATTCACCCATCACAAACTCATTGTCAGTTTGCTTAATTTTCAACGTTTTGCTATGTTGAGATGTGAGACCATGTGAACCATATGCTGAAGTCACAAGCTACTTGTGCAAGGAGGGATATGTTACAGGTACACAATGTTCAGCTCAAGATTACAACCCTTACACACCAACACATTAGTACAAGTGCTAGTCACACCAAACATTTAATTCCAGTAAACAGCACATAGGCTGTCAATATGTCAGGACTTTTAGAAACAAGAATTTGAGACATACTGAGTCAAAGTACATATTTCAAGGTAAAGAACCCCAGATCACCAGAGGAAGGGATTTGTCAGACATTTTCCTGTAGAATAGACAAACATTAAAGTGGTTGATGTCACCAGCTTGAGCCTTATTGTTGGAAATGGCCTTTCTGCAGGGTCACCACCAAACTTTTTGCCTTCCTCCTCCTATTTTTCTGACCTAATTTTTGCTGGCTTTAGGACTCTGCGCACTTTACCACTGCTAATCAATGCTAAAGTGCATATGCCCTCTCCCTTAAAACATGGCTCATACCCAATTGACATATTCAATTTACTAGTAAGTCCCTAGTAAAGTGCACTGCATGTACCCAGGGACTGTATATTAAATGCTACGAGTGGGCTTGCTGCACTGGTTGTGCCACCCACATAAATAGCCCCTTAACCATGTCTCAGGCCTGCCAGTGCAAGGCCTGTGTGTGCAGTTTGACTGCCACTTCAACTTGGCATTTAAAAGTACTTGCCAAAGCCTTAAACTCCCCCTTTTCTACATATAAGTCACCTCTGAGGTAGGCCCTAGGTACCCCATAGGCAGGGTGCTATGTGGGTAAAAGGCAAGACATAAACCTGTGAGTTCTATATATCCTGGTAGTGTAAAACTACTGCATTCATTTTCCACTACTGTGAGGCCTGTCCTTTCATGGGCTAACATTAGGGCTACCCTCATAAACTGTTTGAGTGGTAGATTCTGATTAGAAAGAGGTAAACAGGTTATTTTATATTTAGTATGCCCAGAATAGTAATACAAAATCCTGCTGACTGGTGAGGTTGGATTTAATATTACTATTTTAGAAATGCCACTTTTAGAAAGTGAGCATTTCTCCACACTTAAAATCCTTCTGTGCCTTACAGCCTGTCTCCCATCCACGTCTGAGTAGGATAGTTGACAGCTCCCTTGTGCATTTCACCCAGACAGCCACAAACACAAGATGCTCAGCCACACCTGCACACATCTGCATACTGAATGGGTCATCCTGGGCTGGAAGGGTGGAGGGCCTGACACTTACATTTCAAAAGACAGTGGCCTGCTCTCACACAATGGACTGCCAAACCCCGACTGGGACCCTGGCAGACAAGATTGTACTGAAAGGGGACCTTGTGCCTTTCTAAGCCACTGTTTGAAGTCTGCCCCACTTCAAAGGCACATTTGGATATATAAACTGGGTCCCTGACCCTACCAACTCAGAAATTTCTAGGGAAGACATTCTGCCCCAGAATCTGCACCCTGGCAAGAGAAGCTGTCTGGCTGCACAAAGGACTCACTGGGACTGCTTTGCTGGAAAGGACTGCTGCTTTGCTGTTGCACTGTTGCCTTGCTGGCCTCTGGCTCTGCTGAGAAGTGCTCTCCAAGGGCTTGGATTGAGTTTGACTCCTGTTTCCTGAAGACTCAGGGCCAAAAAACCTTAATCTCTGCACAAAAACTCCTTGTGCAACGGAAATTGACACACAGCCTGCAGGAACCGATGCACAGCCTGCCCAGCGGTGGGAAAATCACCACATCGCCAAACCAGAACGACGCACCCCGGCTCCCAGAGTGGAGATCGACGCAGCACCAGCGTGGCAACTGGAACTTCGAGCTACAGACTACCGGATCGACGCATTGCTGAGCTGGAACAACGCAGCCCGACTCCCTGCGAGAGGAATCAACGCAGTGCCAGCCGTGCGACAGAAACTTCCCTGCATCGCCCACCGGATTGGCGCAGCACCTGTGACTTTCGCCACCACGCCCAGAATTTCCATTCATCGGCCCTAGGTGTCAAAAGACCCTGCATCATCAAGAGGATTCAAGCCTGCATGCCGGAATTCGACGCAAAGCCCTTGCCGCGTGGAAAGGAATCGACGCCTTGTCTGTGTGCGCCCGGAATATAGTTGCACGCCCTTCGTTTTCCAGGCATTTCCTCCTCTGTGGTGTTCGTTCATGTAATTTTGATGCAAACCAGGTACTTTGTGCTTGCAAGAGACCATCATTGCTTTTAAGAACTAAAGACTCGTTTTATAATTTCAAAAGTGATATTTTAACGTGTGCTTATCAAATCTTGATCGTTTTGACCTGCATTTAATCAGATAAATATCTTATATTTTTCTAAACCTGTGTGGTGTTTTTCTGTGGTGTTCTCACTGTGTTATTACATGATTTATTGCACAAGTGCTTTACACATTGCCTTTTAAGTTAAGCCTGACTGCTCAGTGCCAAGCTACCAGAGGGTGGGCATTGTATAATTCGGATTATGTGTGATTTACCCTGTCTAGGACTGTGGTCCCTACTTGGACAATGGTGTATACCTCTGCCAACTAGAGACCCCAATTCGAACACTTATCATATACCACACAAAAGTAATCCAACATTATATTATCCAAGATACAGACAGATGTCAGTACAACAATCCGTGATCACAAGCCCATCATAATCCAACAATCATGCATATGGTGGTATGACACAAACATATGTCAGTGTTGCGGCACAGGCAATGTGGCCCACTTCGACAGCTACATACAGGTCAGAGAGAAAAATAGTGTTTAGGCATTGTGAAGGTAAAATGTATTGGTCAAAAGCTAGGACTACATACCTTACGGCCATGTGATGACACAAATGATGCATCAGGCCCACCACAAGACACAAAACAAGTCTAATATGCACTTCTGTACCTACACCCAAACACTGTGCAAACTCTCTTGGTAGAGATCTCATACATACAAACTCTGCAACCTACATTACCTGGAACAATCCATGACCTCTTTGTATGTAAGAACATCATCAGATACCTGCTACTCTCACAACTCTGATGTGCACATGAAGATGCCATGGTGAAGGTACCTGTACAAAGAACAGAACAAGGAGTATAGGCATGAAACCATACTTATGACACAAGTCACATAGCAAGCAACTGGAAAACAAAGTATATCGCAAGGAAACTGACACAAACAAAACAACATCATCAAGGTGGGGATGTATCAAAAGCTATTTTATCAAGCAGCCTTTGGCTGAATATTACAGAGTATCAGCTCCCTAGCTGTTTCCAAAACAATTAAATCCACATATTTTCACATCTACAGTTCATTGTACAGTCACAGTCATGACATCACATAAAAATACTTACACTCATGAAAAGTAGCTGTTGATGAGATCTTTCCGCAAGTCAGCTCCTTCCTCTTCACCACTGTCATCCTCTTTTGGCTTTTCAGGAGTCTCACTCGGTGGCGCTGCAGGCTCCCCCTCCTCTGGGAAGTATGAGATATTCCTACGCAGGGTGATGTTATGTAGCATAAGCATGCCACAGTGATCTGACACATTTTACCAGGTGAGTTGAGAAGGGCTCCACCAATCCAGTCAAAACAGCAACATCTGGCCTCTGTGTTCCTTCATGGGCCTCATTGAAGCTGACTTCCCTTGGCGTAGTTGGATTCCTCCTTGGTGTCAATAACCAAGGACGGTTTGGATATGCTGAGTCTTCTGTCCAGGAATGAGACATAAGTGCAACAATGAGTCACTCACTTCATGATTGTAGCACCTGACATTGCTCACACTCAATCAGGACAGACATGACTCATCAACCAGCCAGACCCTCTCTAGGTTCAATTGTGATTCCAGCTGGGGTTTGGTGCATTTTTGCATAATGAAGGAATCATGGGCTGAACCTAGATAATGGGCACAGACATGTTAAATGTAAAGATCCACCAAACAGACAATGTGCACGTTGATGAAATATAAGTTATTTCTGTTAGGATAGACTTGTTCAGTGGCCTGGGGGGGCATCAGTCCAACATGTATGCCAGCAATGGCCTCCACAACATGTGGAAGGTGGCCAAAATCATAGAAGTCTGTCCTCACATTGGCTAACACCTCACTTCGGGGGGACCTGATATAGCTATCAATGTGTTTCAACATTGCTGAAAGGAAATCCTTCAACACCAGACTGAACATAGGTGGGGAGGACATACCAGCAGATAGGGCCACTGCATGTTGGAAGGACCCTGTGGCTAGAAAGTGCAATACTGACATGACCTGTATAATTGTTGGGATGCTGGTTGGATAACTAATAGCTAGCATCAGATCTGGCTCCAACTGACAGCATAGGTCCACTATTGTTTGCCTATCAAGGCAGTAGTACATGATGATATGGCATTCTTCCATGGTCTGAAGTTCTGGCAGTGGATGGTAGACAGAAGGTTGTCACCATCTCCCAGGGTACCTATGTAGGACAAGACATGAGTTGTGACATTCGTTGTGCTTTAGAAATGTTCTTTACATTAGTCAGTGTGTCCACAGCAACATACATGATGCATGCCAATGATATCATGTGACAAATCATTTCTGACTGGATAGGCATGACACCCAATGCACATCACAGCTGCAAACTACACAAGGGTCACATGTGACCCCCACAGTTTTCAGCAAGTGTCCAAAACATGGATTTGAACAAACTCCATAGATGTGCAACATAATTGCCCCTCAAAATGTGACTACATATTCTGACTGCCAAAATGACTGTCAGCGATGGTGGATCATGCACCACTGTAAAATGCCATCTATGCCCTTCAACATACTACAATGGTGGTTGAATAGAAGGACCTACATGATAAGACATGATTAGGATGTTTGTGATGCAACAAAATAGATACTGTAGGTGTGATGCACCGTAGGAAGGCCAATACAGCATTTCAGGCCACCAAAATGGTGGATGTCTGACCTACTCCACTGGACATTAGGAACTACCAGCGACCGCCGGCGGAAGTCGTCATGTCGGTATGGGGATGCAACTGTTGCGGACACAGCCATAGGCTAACATTGTTGCCAGTGGCGGTTTCGGCCAAATGGCTGTGTTCGCCGGTGGTGACGACATGACCGCCATGTTGTGCACATTCACTCACTTGACTCCTGACACTAATGCCAACAACACCTCAACGACCTGCCATATGCTGCCTCTGGGAGCAATTATGCCATGTTCAGCAGGTGATATGGCCCCTGCCTTCTCTCAAGAGAAGCTGGAGAGGCTTGTCAATGAGGTCCTACCCCTGTATGGACAGTTCCATGGCTCACCAGAGGAGCAGGTAAGTACTTCATGTGCACAATTTTGTCTGTATTTCACAATCCTTTCACTCCTCATAAGCTACAGTGTGCCCCTGTGTGCCAGTTAGGCTTCTTGTGTACCTGTTGTTACAGTCTGTGTGGCATCAATGGGATGTACAATGTGCAGGTATTGGTAGCCAGTATGATATGTTAAGTTCAGTGACATTGTGTTGTGTGAGGTTGTTGGGGTCCTAGATCCTCCTTGTGTTGATTTCACATAACTAGGTAAGGAGACTTTACTGCAATCCAGTGACATCTCTTTCTTCATGATTGTTGTAAATGTTGGATAACATATATGTGCATGACAGCATGAGCTGTGTATGCATCCTATATGAGCCATTTGAGAATCTTGTAAGCAATTTGTACAGTACCACAGGTCTTTCAACCCACATCTGGCATTGCCTAACTGTTGTCTGGAATCCATATCCTGCAATGGCGTCCCTGGATGCATCAGAAGACACCATTAGTCCTTTGGATGTTGGAGAGGCCCAGAGATTTGCAAGTACTTGTAGAAGGCCTTCAACATGCTGCCCAATGGGAAGCTACATCACTGTCTCTATTTTGGTCATGCAAACCCAGATTTCTGTGGATGAATGGTTGTACCCAACCACATGTGATTCCAACATAATTGCAAGTTACTCCATGATGCATGCCAACAGTCGGGTTACAAACGTTCCCCATTACTCATGTGCAGAGCACTTTGCTACATGATGCCAGCGGCAGAAGATGTGTGATGGTCTTCATGACAACACAGCACATGTAAGGCTGCCTGCAGGTGAGCTTCTCCCTTCATACTCTCTGTTTCCGCCTGCTGAGAAGTGGTGGTTGGACTGCCATGTTCACATTGGCGGTGTGCAACCTCATAATGTGTCCGACGGAAACACAGGCTCCACCGGCCTGTTTGTGCTGCCTTCTGACCATTACGGTCTGTGTTGCCTGACGGTGCTGGCAGGACCACGGCTATTTGCTCCAAAGGCCTGCATGACTCATAATACAGTGGTCTAACCACCAAGCCAATGACGGTCAGACTGCCACGGCTGCCATGGCTGTGCATGGACTGCTAAACTTGTAATGAGGCCCAGTGAATGCTGCGCTGCTTATAGACCCCCAGGGACCACATCTTCTTGGCGATGGCCTCCATATGGTCTTCTTTTGATGGGCATTGAGCTGTGTGGATACAAAAAAATGTTTTGTTTGTTTGTATTGCTGTAGCACAATTTTGGTAAATCTCTCACAAGTATTTCTAAACAGATAGTAGAGCACATTTTTCAAACAATATTATTTACTTGAAACTTCAAATTTGTAGTGACATGTTGACTACCCCTCTTCCTTTTCTTGTACTTATTTTACAAATCCAGGCCACTAACGTCATCTAGGCCAAGGGTCTGAAACATTTCCTGTAGTGAGAGCTACTGATCAGTGCAAATCATTGTTAGTTACTGAAGGCTAATAAACTTGTGCATTGTTACGACTAACCCCCACGTCCAGCTGCATTGACTTAATGCTGAATGTCCAAAGAACCAGATACTATGGTTAGAACCATATACTTTGACTAAGGGCACTATGGAAGGGTTGACATGTGTGTCAGTAGGAGCACAGTCTTTGCTGATGTATGAACATGCGCATGTAGGAATGGGATATTTGTGTATGTAAGACTGACAGCCTGTGTCGGATGTACTTGAAGCACAAGACAAACCTTTTCCCATGTATGACACCATTACAAGTATAACAGACACTCAACATTCAGAAACTGGGATAGATTTAAAGGGCAAAAATGAATTATTCAGACAAGTTCATAACTTGTATTTTTTCAGCTATTTCCATTTCTCTCATTTCAACATATGGTTGTTTTTGTGACTTATGCTTATGGTACAGTTATTACTGTCCACTGGATGTAAGAGGCATGCAGTTTATAAATGGAAAACATTGAAATTTGAGTAAAGTGAAATTAAAAGTTACCTTAAAGATCAAGATACATTTTAATTTCAATTTACAGACATTTAAAAACATTGTTAAACATGATTTTGTTCACAGCCAAATTATTGAGTTAACTTCACTACAATCACAACACTTCACTCATGAACTAAAAGGGATTTTAAAACAGTAACAAGTTAGAAATACATTTTCCTTTCAAACATGCACCTGCTTCTCTGGTGTCCTATACAGCTGGCTGTACAGGGACAGGACCTCCATGGTAAAAAATTCCAAATCCTCTGTTGACAAGTTAGGGGCCCTGTCACCTACTTTGTTGGGCAACGTGGCTCCCAGAGGTTGGTAACAGCAGCAAAAGTAGAGGAGGAGTTGTTGGCTGCAGTTTTAGGAGGTAATTTAGCTTTTTTTGTAACGGTGCACACAACATACGCGATTGTCAATGGAGAGGGACACATCCATTGGCTTTCGTATATTGCTGTCACACATGTTAGCCGAGTTTTACACCCACTACGCAGTCAACTTCTGCAGACAGCCGTCAGATTGCAAATGTCCTGACGGCAAGGTCAGGCAGCCACCATTTTAGAATGTGAGCCAGTGTATTTTCAAATATTAAGTACGTCACCACCACTCAAAAGGTGGCTAGTTTATTTACATATACAAAACGCAAACATAACTTTTTTTTTTACATTTAAAACAGTACCATGTAATGTGTTATTTTGGTTAAATGCGATAGTTGCATGGTTTATTTATACTTCCATTGATAGAATTTTGGAAGAAAATAAATCAAAATGGTGTAAATAATACACTAAAAATGTACTATTTACACACTATTCTTTTTAATGAGATGTCTGTTGAATACAAAGAAATGTTTGGGCATTTAAAGATATATTGCTCATCTTCAATGCAGACATAGGAACCCAGGGACAGGTAGAGGACGACACCATCAAGTGCTTAGACAATTGACAAACCTTGCCACAATGGAAGAATAGGAAATTATAAACAAATTCAGATTGAATAGGCAAACTATTATTGATTTAGGTCATAATATCTTCTGCCTCACAATAGGAATCCCAAAGCAATAACACAAATATAACAAATCATGGCAATACTCCATTTTGCGACCACATTCTCATTCTCATTCCAATACACTGTGCCAGTATCTGGTGGCATGTCATAACCAACTTTAAGTGGTGTGCTACATAAAGTTCTTTCTACAATAATGAGACACATCAACACCTTCATGTACTTAACACAAAATGAGGATTTTTCAAACTTGAAGGGAGAGGAGCATGCTTTGGGTGGCATGCCATATGTATGTGATGGCACACATATTGCCTTAGTTCCACCACACAACAGAGAACAGGTCCGCCACAATCAGAAGAACTTCCATTCAATCAATGTTCAAGTTGTCTGCTTACCTGATTTGAACACCTCAAGCGTGTGTGCCTGTTTCCCAGGACCAACACATGATTCCTTTGTACTACAGAACAGCAGCATACCCCTGCAAATGTTAAAACTTGGACCTGAAAGGGGCTGGCTTGTTGGTAAGTACAATCTATCATTATTTCTTTCGCATATTTCTCATATTTCTTTTATTAATTGTGCAAGTAAACACTATTACAACATGACATACCCTCTTCCCATCACCCACAGACCCAGATGGATAGGTGGCCCTTCATTGACATGTTTGCATAAAACCAGAGCACAATGTCCAACAAACATTTGTATAACCGTACATGTCACACAGGGAAGTGTTAATGCCCAGCATAGGCCTCCCTCTTCAAGGGCTCTATCATCAATGTTGAATTACTCATCACCCAAATCTAGTACACTCTAGGTATGAGGACCTTCCATCACTTGCTGTAACCGGTATTTCCAACATCTCCCATTCTGTTCTACCGCCAATGTATATCAATCTATGAAGTACTCCATCTGCTTGTACCCATCATGTCAGATCCCACAACCATTGCTTCCTGGTAGGAGACCAATTGATCATCCAACACAGTGCAGTGCATTTCCTTGCAAACGCTAAACCTAATTCCATCATTCTTTCAGCATATTTAATATGCAAATACTGCATATTATGCAAGTGTATTGGAAGGATCCTGAGGCCACAAAATTGAGTACTACCATGGTTTTGATTATTTGTGTGTTTGATGTATTGTATTGTAATAGTATTTATATAGCGCTTACTACCCCTGATGAGGCGTCAATGAGCTTTTCGGTGAGTAGCACGCTACTCTGGAACCCAACAAGAATTAGTGATGGATTAGTATCGGGAAATATGAGTACAGTTTTAGTATTATTATGAGTTAATTTGAGCCGCGGATATGAGAGTTTGTTAGTTAGAATGACTGGAGTAATGGATGGGTGGAGGAAGAAAGAAATCCAGAAGTGTTAATTGAGAGTATATCCCTCATTTACACAACCCAAAGGCTTGGGATGAGTAAAGGGGGATGGAGGAGGGAGGAGTCTGTGGAAGGGTTAGGGAGAGCATAGTAGCAGGGTAAGATAAATGAGGGAGAATTTAGTAGGGTTGTGTGGGAGGTCATGGTAGTAGAGTGCGGTTTGGTGAGTTAGATGTGGAAGCAGAGGGAAGAGCATAGGCAGAGTTATTTAGGAGATGAAAGTAGTAGAAAGGATTTGGGATGAGTCAGAGTGGGAATGGAGGATAGTTTGATAGAGACATGAAATATGATGATGGGTAGATAAGTGTGATAAGATGAGAGCAGGGATTCATAGATATCTAGTATAACAACCCACCCAGGAGCCATGCAATGAACCACGAACATGCCAAGCACAGAAACAACATATACACACACACACATACATACATATATATATATATATACATACACACATACACACACACATACAAACACACATGAATACACACACATATGCACACATATATGTACATACAATACATAATTAGAACAATGGGTAAATATACTTAGTCAAACAGGTTTAAAGAGTGTGTGTGTATTTTATTGTTATGACATAGTAGCAATACATATTTTCTAAAGAACTATACATAACTAGAAATATACACATAATCAGAAAATATATTTATCAACATAGGCATATGCAGTCCATAGTTGTTTGAATATGGTGGTTATGAAGGAAAGAGCCAACTCTTGAGTAGTTTTCTGAAGACAAGAAAGTTATCTGTGGCTCTTATAGTTGGGGGTAAAGTATTCCATAGTTTGGCTGCTTGAACGGAGAAGGATGTACCACCTGTAGTCTTTTTTTTGTATGGTGGTGTTCTAAGGCGGGGTGCCACTGGGTAATGTGGGAGTACTATTGTGAGGCAGGAAGTCTGACTACAGTTGATGACATAAATGAATAATAGTTTGCCTACTGAATCTGATTTTTATAATTAAATCCCGTTCTGAAATGGTGTCAAGGTCTGGGACAGTAAAAATAAAATTGACACAGACTATTTTGGTTATGCATGGGTTCTCTCTTTTTTTTAATTTGACAAACAATATATACTTACTAATGTATGAAACTAACACATTCATTTTTGTGTTGTTTGTTGCATTTTCCTTTTTTGTAAATGGGAAAAACATTACCTCGAAGCAACATTTTTTGGGGGACATTCTTTAGATTATTTGCATTTTTAAAATAATGATGGAAGGAAGAAATAAAAAAGTAAATACCACAAGAAATGCAACACCAGTATTTAGCTTTGTAGTTTTAGAATTTAGTTTACAAACACAAACAAACTGATACAGGACAAAAACCAAAACAAAGGAAAATACCAAAAAAGTCAAATAATGGTGAATGAAACTATTACTGTAGAAGCAAAAATGTTTGAAGCCCAATGTACAAAATACAACTGGCTTCAAAAAGGTTAATGCGTAAAGAATATAGTTCACAGAGTGAATTGTAGTCACACACTGGAGGAGGTTAGGTTCTTTGTCTCTTACTGGTGGTGGTGGTGTTGGAGATTTTGCCATCCTCTCCTGGTGGTCCGGATGAATGTCCCCACCTTAGGGGGAGGGGAGATCCACAGTTGGAGGGACTGAGGTGGTTGCAGGTATTTCTGCTTGTAGCAGGGCATCCCTTTCAGAGTCCGAGGCAGGCATTGAGGGCCCAGATGTTGTATGGCCACAGAAAGGGGTAGATTTTGCTGGGAAAGCCCTGGGCATATGGTGGTAAATGTTAAACCACACCCCAGTCTGGGAGCTAAAATTTGAGTTTAGAGTCTACATCTATAGATTATGCTCCCTCTGTAACTGCTTAATGTGCCAGAGCTCTGTAAGGACGTGGGCCATCATGTCTTGGGACTGATGTAGGGTTCCCAAGACTTGGTCAGTAATGGCGTGATTGATAGTGAACCCAAGGCCTCACTTTGCTAGACCACAGTTTCCCTCCCACTAACCCTACCCCCACTACCCTGTGCCCTTGAGCCAGTGTGCCCCATCCCACTGGGTCCTGGCTGAACTGGAGGTGGTGGTGGTGTTTGTGTTGGCTCAACAGCAGCCATAACTGGGGGCCACAAAATGGCGTGATGTTCCTTTAGACACAGGAAGTAGAGGTATTATCAGGCTGGGGTGTGGTAACATCTGGGGTAGGAGATGCAGGTGTGGGCCGAGTTAGACTCATTGGAGCTGTGTGCCCAGAGAGGCCAGATGGACCAGCCAGCTCCTCATAATCCAGAATTGCAGGAGTAGAGTCCTCAGTGAAGGATTGATCCTGGTGCGAAGTGGAGGTATCGTCAGTAGCAGATGGTTGGATACGTACTCTGGGTGTTGGACCTCATGTGGATTACATGAAAACTAAAATGTAAAAGTCTGGATTATGCATCAAATGTGTTTTGAGCTACAAGTAAAGCAACCTAAAATAAAAAAAAATAGAATTAATAGTACATTTAGACCTTTCAGTGTTTTTTGCTGATTACCCAGACATTATAAATTATGCATATGCAAACTTCAAAAAGAGACATGTGAAGAGATGTGCTTAAAAGAAAAAGATTACTCAAGAACTGTACATAAAATATACCACCCATTCAACCCAACTTGATGTAGAGAAGAAGTGAGAAGTTAACCATTCCAAGGTTTAGCAGGTTAACAAGAACTTTGTTAAGTAAATTTATGATCATTACAATTAATATTCTGTATACAACATAAAATTAAAAAAAATGTTTAAGGCAAGATACTTTCATCTGTGAAACCAATTACATCACTTCAATGAAATGACAAGAATGTGACAACATACACAATTACATAAAATAATCCAATTGTTATTCATTGCATAAAATGGGAACTTAGAAATGCCTGGCATTTTGACATATGTGCATATATGGAAGCAAAGAGTGAATGACCAATATCACATTGCAAACATATTTTCCGTACACAAAAACAAGGCATGATGGTAGTTGTAGTCCTTTCAATTTGACATTGCCAACACTTGGGAAATTGTAAGGAGAAAATTTCTAGTAAAATATATGCAGTGATGATGTGCACATATTTACCACATTGTGACATATGTGAAATATTTTTAAAAAAGGTGAAAAAAGCATTTCAAGCACCATACTTTGTTTGTATAACAGATGGTGCTTTGAACCTGTTATCTTAACTACAATAAAATACATTCAAACAAACAAATAAGCAAATAAAATAAATGATCAATGAAGAACAACGCACATATTGACCACACATATTGCCCAGTAGTAAAAGGAGTGATGACATCAAAATGCTACTAATTTGATGATAACAATAGATTTGTGATTTTTTAAAATTGTGTTTATATGTTTTACAAACGTGAAAAAACACATTCTAAGAAGCTAATTTAGGAGCCAAAATAACATTTATATTTAGTGAGACATACATAAGTCTAACTTACCAGTCATCACTTCACCAGGGATTTGTGTCAAACCTTCAGAATGTAGGATCTGCAAGACCTTCTCCTCCCAGGGAAATAGTTGTAATGGGGGGTTGGAAGGACCACCACCAGTCCTCTAGGCTTTCAGGTGACGCTTGGAAGCCAGGGCATGCACGCTCCCCTGCAGGTCATTCCACCTCTTCCTAATTTCCTCCTATGTGGGCTGGTTGTTGGCTACAGCATTCACTCTGTCAACTATTCTAGACCACATTTGCCTTTTCTGAGATATGGTGGCATTTTGTACTTGGGCTCCAAGCAATTGTGGCTCTACTCTAATGATTTCATCCACCATGCCTGACAATTCTCTGTCTGTAAAATAGGGATTTCTTCTCCCTGCCATTATGAGTAAATAAAATTGAATATAATAGAGGACCCACAAGTAAAAGAAAAAAAATAAACAAGTGAAAAAAGGAAATTGTGTGCCAAATTTAGCAGCAAAATGGTGTTGTGCAGTGAAATGGCAAAGGATCATGGTCTGAAATAGAGTGTGGTTTATAGTGTGGTATGCAGGTGTTCACAATTAGCCAACAGACATCAGGTGTGTGCTGCTAGCATCCATCCAATAGCCACAGCCATAGTATAATGTTGAGCAGGTCCCACGGCAGACTCCCGCCCTCAGGAAGCCAGCGTTAGTACAACCCCAGCACAATGGTTTAATCTAAATATGCCCAGCACAATCCCACCATCCTGAAGGCGACGGAGTAATGTTAGCCAGCATGGGAGTGTGCCGCATGGGCAGCGGGAAACCACTTACACGACGGACTATACTCGGTCTACGCGGACAGAGGTTCAGCCACCAAGCATCTAAATAAGCTGGTCAGAACTTCGTCAGCTTGACAGAGTGCTTTGAACCACTGTACACAGAGGAAGGAGGAAACTCCAGTCAAGAATTAAATCAGGCCCTTGGTCTTATTGCTTGCAGTCGAAATCCTTCAGGGGGTGAAGATTCAGACTGTATCCGAGGAGGGTTTCACAATGTCAGATAGACATTGAATGAGGTCTCAGCACAGCCACTGGTTTTGGCAGGAAAAGCTCTGAGTGGGAGCATTCAAATTTGGCACCCAGGGAAGTCCTCTTGCTGGCTGGATACTTTTGGCGGCATCGCCCAGTCAAGATTTTCACCTTAGTTTCTTTTTTAGAGCCTCTGATTCTCCAGTGGGGCAAAGCTGTGAGCTGTATCCAAAAAAGGTCTCCACGAAGCTAGATTCTTTCCCAGCGAGGTCCTGCTGAATCAGATTTGGTGCTGTAGAGAAGCTCCGAGCAGTGTAAACCTGTTTCTTCAGCCCAGGGACAACACACTTTTGGTGGATTGCTTTAGCAGGTTTGTCTCAGTCGTTAGTACATTGTCAAGTCAAAAAAGTTTCTAAGTTCTCAGGGATCTTAGAAGAAGTCCAGGAAGACACAGCTAAGGGTCCCAGGATCTCAGGAACAGTATTTGAATCCAAGTCTCACTCAAGCAGCAGCCACAAGCAGAATCCAGGTCAGGTCCAGTTGGTACTGGTCAGATGGGCACTTCAAGAAAAGGTCTCTTGCAGCTTATGGTGGCCCTGTAGCTGACAAAAAAGGTCAAAAAGTGGCCCTTGGAGTCCACATCTTTGTCCTGGGTGCAAGAGAGAGCAGGTCTAGCTCTTCAGGTCTCCTCACAGGTCCCAAACTGGAGGTTCAGTCCTTTTTCTGTTTTTCCACTGGATAGTAGTGTTCTGAGAAGGGTGCCATGGATTGCCACATTTCTTGTTTGTGTGAGTGGGGGACTCCTGACCCCTCCCTAACCAATAGGCAGGGGCCCCAGAATCATGCAGCAGGGGAGGACCAAATTATACAGCAGGGTTGACTAATTTATGCAGCGACAAAAAAACTATTTATGTGGCGTAATGTGTTTATTCATTATTTTGACATTTTTATTTGTGGTAACATTGTTTGGGCAAATATTTCACTTCATTAGTAACAGTTTAAACACCAAATACAGCAATACAGAACTGAAATGTGACCAGTCAACTTGTACAAAGAGCCTTATACTGTGCTGGAACATATGTTGTGAAGTTTTTAGTACAGTTTGATCGGTTTGATCTAGAAACAATTTTTTGTTAAGATCTGCATATTATGCAGCAGGTGATAGATAATGTGGCACATGTGGCAAATCTATAATTGAGTGGCAAACGCTATGGCCTCTGAATCGTATAATTCTAATGGCCCTGCTGATAGGGTAAAGGTTCCCATGGGTAATCTTACCAACGTTTGTGCCAGATTCTGTCTGTCCTACTGCAAACAATCCCACAGTGCTCCACATTCATTAAATTCAACCTGAAGAAGTCTTTATCCCCCATCTGCAGAGCCGGCGTGCCCACTCAGGGGGGTGGCCATGGTAATGGGCAGTCCCCTCTTCCTTGGTTACTCCAAGCCAGAGCTTCGTACAGCCTTTCCCCACTGGATTTGGTGTCTGTCTGACTGGTTGGACAAAAGAGAGGGCCTGTTCAGGTGTGAGTTACATTTGTGACATGGGAGGCCCCTTTTAAGTAAATTAAGCTTCTGGCCTTTGAGCTACTGGTCTTCCTGCCAGAGGAACAAAACGCCACCCTACACAGAGGCCATTGTCTCTGCTTTAGGAACAGTTTTCACACTTCATCAGGGCCATATACCACCTGGGTGACAGTTGGAGGGTAATACAAATTAGCCCCCAGTAGCTTCAGGGAGTCAAAAGTTAACTTTCTAAAAGTCTCTTTTCCTTAAAAGTTCATAAAACTCCAACTTCACCATTGAGTTGGGATATTGATGAATATTAAAAACAGTCCTTGAATTATTTTTCCCAGCTGGTCCCTAGATGTAGATAGCAGAATTATTATTTATTATTGCTTCCCAGTTTTTGTCTGTGGGCCAGCCAGCTTTGCTACAGTGAAAATACCTTTCGTGTTCTAGTCACTGTCTGAACATGTTAACTTTAAATTATTACATGTTCTACATTTAAATCCCAAGCCGCCTACCTTGTGGGCTGCAAGGCCTGCACGGGGTTTATTTTGACAGGCTGGGCCACCATCTTGAACTCCAGCTGCCAGGTTGCAGTGGCAGGTCTGGAGGCATGTTTTCCTGGTCACAGTAGAGGGTGAAACAGTAGTACTGTGACCCATATGTGACATTTAACTTTCCATACCATGGGTGTATTTTGGGACACCATAAACTATGGTCCCATAGGAAAGTTAGAAAGGCCAATTACAATTTAGCCTATTTTGACTTGCTTTAGGTGCCACAGCACATGCACTGGGCACTAGTCAACAGTGCCCAAGCATGCAAAGTCTCGAAACCAACAGTAAAGTTCACCAAAAGAATTTGGTGGCCAGGCAAAAAAGTCACTTTCTCACACAAAGTAAGAATCTTTTAAAAAAAGGAGACCTTAGGTATTATCATTAAAGCAAATTTAGAATACGAATCTAAGTAACATTATTACTAAAAACAACTTTAGAAAACCAATCTAAGTGCAAAATAATTCAAAAACAAAAATTGAGATTGATAACTAAAATGTACTATAATAACTATTTAAAAATAAATAACTCTACGATGCAAAGTAACCAACATTATTTCAAATGAACAAACACTTTTCTGTCACCTGTAAAATATGCTAACATCATAAAATATAATTTATATAAACAATAAATAAACAAGCTAACATCAAAAAAATGAACATTGCCCAACCAATACTATAAATAAATCGAATAAGATAACAAGCTTGATTTCCTAGCTGAAGTCCTGGTCAGTTAAATGGTAATCCAAAAAATGCAATCTCTAATACATATGGATAGAAAAGAGCACAAAAATGCAACAATAAACCTGAGAAAATAGAATATCCAATACAACTTCAGTAATCCAAAGAAAAGTCTAACATCCAAAATTAATACCTGCAAAAGAACCTGTAAAAGAAAACATATATAAACTCACTAGCAGCTCCAGTTGGTGGCGGGAGGGGAAGCAGAGGGCACCAGAAGGAGCTGCATGCTTTGGGAGTGAAGGGAAACCAAGATGCTCCTTCCTCACCTCCTCTCAGAGTGGGATGGGATAAGTGAGAGTTGATGACCCCACCCTCCTCTGTGAAGAGACGTCATGCTAGACATCTTTTGGACCTTCAGGGCTTAAAATTAAAACTCATAGGTCTGAGGCTATCAGTGATGTTCCCAATTATCGAGAGGGGGAGGACCTCACATCCCTTTGGTAGGCTGAGGAGGTCACTCCCTCAAGGCTGTGAAATCTTCAGCCCGGTAAAGCTTTGCTCAGGCTGCCAGGCACCTATGCATTTAGCACTAGTACAGGGCCTGGCTGTCTGACCATGAAAGTGTGTCTGTCAGGTTACCTTTGCCCAGCCTGTTATGCTTTGCAAAAGGCACCAGCAGAGCCCTCTGCCCTTAATGATGGGCCGCTACTGATCGGCAGCTATGCATAGCAATCTTTGACATCTCTAAGCTATGCAGCAACACTCAAGCAGCTTCCTCATACCTTTTCTCACAGTAGGGAGGATGCTTGCACCATTAACAAGTTGGGGATTAGGCACACAATCGGGTTAGGGACGCGCTGAAGGGATGAAAGCCAGAAAGACCTTAGAGGTGGCCTTCAGGAGGCCATGGGAGACTTTAAGAACCTCCATTTTCAGACAAATAAAGACTGTGCTGAAAACACATCAACAACACTTGGACATTTACACACAGAATTTTTTTTTCACACCCTCAAGCAGCTAACACACCCCTAAAAGCAATGGCATACCCAAATGGTTCCAACAGCTCAGTAGAATTATCCTAACATGACATGTCTGCTACCACATGTAACATCTCTGCACCAATGGTGTACTGACAAATTTTCAATTGAAACATTTTACAGAAGTGATAACTTTAATGGCACAAAACAGCATATACCGCATCTATATTTTCAAAACCATTTATTCTCATTAAAACCCTTTTCCTTCAAGTGACCCATATTAATAAATACCAATGTCCACACCTGCCCCTTATAATGAGAACTCCAGATACGCTTAAAGCACCAAAATGACAAACATTGTCAAATGTCTCATTTGACACTTCGATTGTACCTGCGAGAATTTCTGAATACATTGAATGTTATTTCTTCTCCTTTCAACCTACAAAGGATTTGTTAAGCCATGCAAAATCAAAGGAATATTATAAAAGAATACTGGCTTTTCCCAGTCTTGTCGATAGCTTGTTTGGACATCTTTGAAAATCATAATCTGGATCTCCTACTTTGTTTGGTGTTCTAACATCATAATACTCTCATATATGCATGGTTGTATAGCATTGTATTTGCATTAATATAGTGCTTTCTACCTGTGACAAACCACTCAAGTGGTTTGAAGACTTGGACTATGCTTCTGCGTGGGATACCTAGAACATTAGAGACATTTCTTCTGCATATGGAACATGTCATGAAAAGTTTATGCAATCTATCATGCAGCAGGTCATGAAGGTGATTGTGCGTGCAGTTGTGTAGCGTTCATGCAAGTGGTCAAGAATGGGCTGTGCAAGGGTCATACGAGCGCTCATGCACAGGCCACGCAAGTGTGTACTTAAAAACTGGCAGTAGTGGTAGCAGTGAACTCCTGTGTGGAGTTAACCCAGGAGAGGCAGAAGAGTAATCCATTGACGACACTGTTAAAGCACCAAGCACTATAATGTGGAGTCTGTCTAGGAATGATAGAGGTTCCATCTCTGGCTACTAGGGAATTGCTATACAGAGGGGGCGGAGGAGTGGTGTGACCGCATACACAATCTGCCATAGTATAGGCTTGAAGAAGTACATTCAGTATTGAACAAGCAGATAAATAGAAATATTAGATTCCCCTGGTATACAGCAGCTCTGAGATTAATTTGTGAGAATATTAGTATAGTGTCTAGATGTGGGTTGTGCTCAGCACAGACTAGGAAGACACTTGTTTACGTTACATAAACAGGGTAGGTGGAAGGGATGAAATGGTGAGGAAATTGAGCATGGGGCTGACCCTAGCCCAGCCTCAATCTAGGCCCCCCTAGGCTTAGCACGGCAGGTGAGTAATGGCTGAAGGGGATAAGTGAGGCAGAGCAAAAGGAAAGGAGACGGGTAGAGGCAAAGAGGGACAGAGAAGAGAACCAGGCAAACAAAGCCTATAGAGTTGAATGGGCTTTAGCCCTCCCTCTCCACCCCTCCCCCACTTATGTGCCTTTGCCTGCGCTGACGCTGCTTCCAGGACACATGGTATCAAACAACAATGACTCACCAGGTATTGATAACACAATCAATTTGTGTAGTATAACTTAATTGGGAAGAAAAAGGAAATCAAATGGCACCAATGGTTTGATTATGCAGATATATTTTTTTTTAAATGAATTACAGGGACGTGGGAGCAGCATCAATGTTATTTAACAACTGTTTTTTATGTGCAAAAGCCAACACATAGGGCCAGATTTATACTTTTTGACGCAAAACTGTGCTAACACAGTTTTGTCTCAAAACGTTTCGCACTGTCTAGCGCCATTTCTTGACGCCACCCATAAGTCATATTTATACTTTGACGCTGGGTGGCGCTAAGAAGAGGTTAGAGTCATTTTTCCTGACGCTAACCATTGCGCCTTGTTGTAAAGCAAAATGACGTTAACGCAGCAAAAATTACTCTAATCCAGTTTTCGTCATGTAAACACGTTGCAAAACGGATATGTGCCATTTTTCCCAGCAATAGCGTCAAAAAGTGACACAAACGGTGAAAACAGTGCAAAGGAGCCCCAAAATGGATCCCAGAAGCCAGGAGAGACCCCCGGAAGACCCCAGACAACTAGGAACCAGCCAGGAGGACACAGACAAGACCCAGGGGAGAGACAAGAAGAAAAGGAAGTGTCGCTTCAGCGTAGAGGAGTATGAAATACTGGTGAAAGAGGTGACAGAGCACCAGCATCAACTCTTCATCACCTCTAAATTGCCAATTGGAAAAAGAGAGGCAATTAGGCAACAGATTGTGGACAAGATTAACAGTGTGGCAGAGGTCAGTAGAACTGTCACTGAGTGCAAGAAACGCTGGCATGACTGCAAGCGGAGGACAAAGGAAAAAATGGCAAGGAACAGGAAGGCAGCACTGCAGACCAGAGGTGGGAATCCAGCACCGCAAGAGGACTTGGACGAGATGGAGGAGATGGTTGCAGCCGTCATCCCAGAGGAAATCATCACTGGTATTGCAGGACAGCGCAGACTACCAGGAAACAACACATATGCAGGGTAAGTTGCATGGGGGACCAAAATGCCAAAATGTGAAGTGCAAGAAGGAGGAGGCACATGCCTACTACACAACGCATGCCAGCCCTGCAAATCAGGCAGTGGAAAGGGCAAAGAGGCACGGCATGGGACTCCCTGCACTGCCCATGCCAGGTGCATGGGCTGTGCAGAGGCATCCAGGGGCACAGCACAAAACAACACCAACAACCTTTGCATGGGGATACACCGCCATGCCAAGGCTGCTGAAAATGCTGAAGCAGACCAGGAGGGTAGGGTAGAATGTAAAACTGGTCTGGTGTCACAGGACAGCTGGTATTGTCAGAATGTAAACTAGAGGACAATGCTCAGTCTCAGGCCATTGGCTTAAGAGGCATTCCCCATTGACAACACTTGCCACAACTACCTGTGCTGCGTGCGCTGGTCAATTAGGAAATGCCAGTTAGGTGCCCATGGAACAAACACACACAAAATGAGGGTTCAGTATGACCACGTGATCGATCCCCATCAATCCCTATCCAAATGCAACTCCTGCCAACTGGTCATGTCCATAGACTCAATAACCATCAGACACTGTCACATACATATTGATGTACACAGCAGTAATCTCATACCCATGCTGCCCATCCCTGGGTTTACCCCTGTGCCTGTGTCACAATCGCTGCAATGCCACCATGCAACATCTCAGGTATCATAGTGCTAAGACAACTGCTCTGAGGGGGAGTACATATGTGTGTAGGAAGGCAAACACACCCGCACAGTCACAAGAGGAAATGGAACTCTGCCAGGTCCATCAGTGCTATGCAATGTAGCAAACATACGCAAATATAAACATGAGAAACTACCAATGGTAACACATGCATTGTCTCATGGAAATGCCATGCATGGTGTGGTGCTAGGTCTCAGCACCGCATAGGTGTATGTGAAAAATGATAGACTGGTACAGGGCCATATTATTATGTGTGGTGCTGTGGCATCAGCACACCAACAATCAATGCAAGGCCTCACCATGCAAATTGAAGCAGAGGAGGGTTGATGAGGACTAGAAGGTGGCAAGCCACAATTTGGACATAACCTACACCTAGAAGATGTGACGCAGACAATTGCCCAAACTGCCCACACTACATGTGACATGCAGGTGGGGCATAGGGCTGAGAGACTGCAAACATTAATGACAGGAACAATGCATGGGAACCAACATGACAATTTACCACCAATAGGAAGTCAGTGACATCACATTACAACTGGCACAACACAGACACATTAATTGTACAATATCTCGTTGCAGAGGACGATGGCTCTCCTGTGGATCTGCCTGTCCTGGACTACCCTGATGACCTGGATGACCAGCTGACAACCATCAGCCAGGAAACCCTCCAAGATGTTCTGGGAACCCTCCAGACACCACCTCCAGTCGCAAGGAGGAGTATTCATGTAGCAGCCATTGCAGAGGACCCACCCACCACCCCAATAGTACGACCTGATAGCTATAACACAGCTGAGGACTCTGATGACACAGGGACCACCTTTGAGAAGACAGTAGTGGGAGTACAGCAGGAGCTGGCCAAGGAGGTGCGGTGGGGATGCAAACTATGGCAGTCAGCCATTAGGGGATGCGCATGTGCATGATGACGTCTGCAGAACAGGCAGCAGCCAAACAAGACACATAGGGGGTCATTCTGACCCTGGTGGTCCATGACCGCCATGGCGGAGGGCGGTGGAAGCACCGCCAACAGGCTGGCGGTGCTTCCTGGGCGATTCTGACCGCGGCGGTAAAGCCGCGGTCATAAAAGGGGAGCCGGCGGTTTCCCGCCGGCCCAGGGAATCCGCCATGGCGGCACTGCTTGCAGCACCGCCATGGAGATTCCGACCGCCTTCCCGCCAGCCTGTTTCTGGCGGTGTCCACCGCCAGAACCAGGATGGCGGGAACGGGTGCCGTGGGGCCCCCTAACATGGCCCCACAAAGATTTTCACTGTCTGCTTTGCAGACAGTGAAAATCGCGACGGGTGCCACTGCACCCGTCGCACCCCTGCAACTCCGCCGGCTCCATTCCGAGCCGGCTTCATTGTTGAAGGGGCATTCCCGCTGGGCCGGCCGGCGGTCTTCTGGCGGTCACCCGCCGGCCCAGCGGGAAAGCCGGAATGGCCGCCGCGGTCTTTTGACCACGGAGCGGTCTTTCAGCGGGAACCGCTTGGCGGGCAGCGACCGCCGACCGTCGCGGTCAGAATGACCGCCATAATCCCTACTGCATGGAGGGACCTAACCACTGCCATGAGGGAGTTTCCACAACACCTACCCTCCCAATCTTGCTGCTGCATGCATGACAACAAGCAGGACTCCATGCACCAGGAACTGGCCTCCCTCAGGGCAGACATGGCTGCCTACCACAGGGATGCTGCTGCCATACTCAATAATCAGCAACTCCTCCTTGCTTCAGTGATGCCATATGTAGTTCAACCGATAGCAGCTGCCAGGAATTTGGTGTCCACTTCTCCAACCACTGAAGTGTGTGTGGCCCCCTCAAACCCACCATCAAGGGCAGGGGAGACGACACACACATCAGAGGATGAAGATGTGGAACAGATCATCTTCACCCGTCAGAGTACCCGGTGGCACCAGCCCATCCCACATGGGCAGTGATTTCCCTTTGTCCTGTGCTTGACAACATGCCAGTGCTGCTACAGTTTGTGACATCCACTCTTCACCCACACACTGTTAACCTGTCCACTATGGACTACAATTGTCTCTCACTACTCAATTGGCAATTCATGTTCCCCTGCACTGAACAACACTTCACCTCAGCATGTCCAATGACATGTCCCTCAACCTTGCACTTGTGTTGCGTCACAATAGAATGCTTTTCACTAATGGAGTCATAGATATGGACTATGTAAATATTGCACTACAGCACTATAAAATAAACAGCACCTACACACCCACATTGTCTCTGTGTAATGTGACACATCTACTTTGCTGGAGATTTGTGATGCGTGTAACATGTCTATGGTCACAGAGTGTCAATACCAGAGTGAAGAAATAATGTGGGCAGAAATCTATGCACAAGGTATCTACAAGATGAATGTCAATGCTGGCCACATCTCCTACAAGCAAGTCACTGTGTCTGTGACATTTGCTTTAAAACATACATGCCTCACCCACAACATACAGCAGGAATGGCTGTGTAAGAGTTCTCGGCAAATAACGTCAGCTGGGAGTACAAGTAAAACACATTGGCGTGTAATTTGTATACTTGACCTCATCTGAAATTGGCACTACTCAGTTTAGCAGTGTTGACAAGAACCTCAGGCTGCAGGCAGACGTCCCACAGTGCCCAACATCACAACACAGGATCAAAACAATCACAGCTTAAAAAACACACCACCTGTCCAATACATGTGAAACATAGTCACATTGAGTGGTGGGTACAATGGATGGCAGATGCATTGAGATTTAGATTTGTTGTAGCTGCCAATGTGACAGCTCTGTTGGAAGTGGGAATTGACATGTCAAGAAGTGATGTGGATGCAGGACGGAATTCACAGGCCTACAGACAATTGACACTGTATACTCATGGAAAGACCGTGTGCCCCAAGCATATGACACGTGCAGTAAGGGAGTACCTACATTTTTATTAATTATGTACGGAACAGAACTTAAAACTATGTAACACACCTATACTAACCTAATCTATACTAACTATATATTACCCACAACTGGCCCTAACTACCCTATGCTAAGCTTACTTACCACATTTAACAACACACTCTAAACATTTGCCCCCAACACCCTAATGTGACGAGACACATGCAGGACAACATATACTAACCTAAACATATACTTCCTAATACTAAACAAATATATATTTTTTTATTTTTTAAACAATTTTTTAAATATATATATATATATATATTTTAAATACACATTGCACTGGCTTGCTTCCCAGCAGGAAATGACAATCAACAAATGCCCAATTTTTAGGTCAAGCCTGCATCAGTGCATGCGCTTTCGCTTTCAAGTCACATAGTTCCATTGTACTACATGCCACTCCATGACACACAATCCCACTCCACATAATTCCATCACACTCAATACTTCATAATTACTAGCCACATAATTCCAATATACACCATGCCACATAATTCCATTGCACCTAGCACCACATAATTCCATGCTACACAATTCCACAACAAACTGTTGCACTTCAACCCACATAATTCCACTCCACACCACTTATATCCACTCAACTCCATAACACATAGCTAAAAGACATTAACATTGACAAAGCATATAGCTCTCAGATTCCAAGACTGGCAAAGTTGGCAAACACATTTCTGTTAAATGTGGGTCCTTTGTCAGTCTTAACCATCTCTGGAATGCTACAAATGTCTAACCCAGCTTTGGGATGACTGGTTTGCACTTGTGAACTTATCTGTTGTGCCATGGGAAATCTCAAAAATGTGTCTATTACTGCGATTTCTTATTTACCTGACTGTGAGCTAAAAAAAGAAGTGGTGTACCAGACATCTTATGGTAGTGAGGACATTTGTAGTAGTGATGTAGTGTGCCCATCATTTATAAGCTGTCACTGATGACAATTTCTTAGAGTGTCCTCAGCAATTTGGTAAAGTCCTGGAAATGACCTGTGGCATGAAAGGGCTCTTGGATGTCACCATCCTCACTGTCCTTCATGGGCCAGGTCTTTAATTTGTGCTCAGAGCAGAGTTGGGATTAATATTCAGGTGTCTCTCAGTAACATGACTTGTGCGGTAAAGGTCAACTCTTTGAGGACATGCCAAAATGCAGATAGGTCTTTGTGGCTTACTCTTCCTTTGAGTGAGCTTTCTTTGATGGGTCTCCACTGTCCCAGTTTGCCATCTGCTTGTCTGTGAGGCTTTTTCGATGATTTCTAGCAACATTGATGGTGGCACTGCTTGACCCATTACAAAGTTTAAGTGCTCCTCGACTGGAGATGACATTCTCATCTTGACATTGAGTGGATGCCTGGTTATGCAATCTGCTGGATTGTTGTTATTTCAGATTTTGTGCTGAATTGAGTAAAAGTACTCTTGCAGGTAAATTCTCCATTGCTCGATTCTGGTGACATTTCTGCTCTGGAATTCCCAAACATTGTTGTGAGTGCCTCGTGGTCGGTCACTCTGTTGAAGTGTTTCCTAAATACAAATATGTGACAGTGTTCACAATTCCACACTTTTGGCAAGCTTTCTTTCTATGCTTAAGAGTATGATCTTTCAACATTTGAAAGGCTGCAGCTGATGTGGGATATTATTCGGCAGCATACTTCATCGTCGAGATGTTGTGCTAGGATGGCTCCCTGACCTGATGGACTGACATCCACAGTGAGTTTGGTGCACCAAAGTTGGGTCAAAGTATAGTATGTTGGTGGCTCTGTTCATTTTCCTTTTGATTTACTGGAATGCTTGTTCACATGCTGAGGTACATCCAAATTTCTGTCCTTGTTTTATCAGTTCTCACAAGGCAGTACTGATGGTCACATAGGCCCATATGTACTAACACTTTTTCCCATAGACACAGAATGGATAAAACCCTTTGGTACATCTGGCCCATAGTCCCTTATGTATAAAGCACAATAGCTTGCCATCCCTAGGAATTATCAAATGTCACATATGTCGTTTAAGGCTGGTGTCTTATTTAAGATTTTGATTTTATCTGTGTCCAATTTCATGCCTTGACTCAAGAAGATGTATTCATAGGATTTCATTTTTGTGTTTTGTGAAACTTGGATGTAGCTTGGTTCAGGGTTAGACTGGTTCTTCGGAGTGCTCTGCTTACTTGTTTTGGAATGCAGTCATGTTCTTATGTTGTGGTTCTGAATACCAGGATGTCAGCACTGTAATTTAATGCATGCATAATGGGACTGATGACCTATTGAATGGCCTCTTGAAACATTTCTGCTGTTGACAACACCCCAAATATGAGTTGTTTGTAGCAGAAAAGTCCCAGATGTGTAGTGAATGTTGTAATCTATCTTGAGTCTTCATGTAGTTCCAGTTAGTTGTATCCTTTGTTTAGGTCTAGTTTGGAGACTACTCAAGCCCCGTTGAGGAGTGCAATCATGTCAGACAGTTACAGCCTTTTGGATGGCCATGTTAGGAAGCCTTATGTCAATGCATATGTGCACCTGGTCTTCCCGAGTTGGGCATTGGCACTTCTACCAGCAGGAATACCCAGGGTGTTGGATCTTAGGTACATTCTAGGACAACTTATTTTGGGAGGTCTTAGATTCCTTATCCCTCCACCTTCTGAATGTGAAATTGTATCCTTCAATGTTGTTGACCCACTGGTAGGATGTGTTCATTTATTTGTAGTTGTACTCAAAGTCCTTAATTTTTTCTAGTTCTGTGAATAGCTTTGGATGGCAACTTGCTCTCGGTAAAAATTCTTCTACCATACATAAAATAAGGATCAACTTCAGCTACTGTGTGGTTGGTAAGTTGAGGAGACAGTCAGTCAGACCTGGCCTATCCATAACTTGTTTTTCTCCTTCCATAGTTTGAGCCTTGTGTAGGTGAGCATTGTTAAAAATTTGCCAATACTAGGAAGTGACCTCTTGGCTAGCCCGGTGTACACCTATACCTTGGCTGGCTATAGTTTGGGTTTAGGGTTCATCTTGTTATATTCCGTAACACAGATGTAGTTCAACGATGCTCCACTGTCAAGTATGAAGCAGGTAGGATTGTCGCACTGCAGCCCGCTGCGACCCGAGATGAGCGATCGGCTCGGGGCGCGGCTGGAACCGCGGTTCATGTTCTCGGCAGACGGGCGGGCCGTGCTCCATCTGTTTTGTATTTCCTCGCACGGGGTCACCAAAGTGGGCATGGGGCCTCAGCGAGTTCTGGGCATGGCACGCCCTCGACATTAGGAGTGGGCACCCCCTGCCCCTGACCCCTCCCTTACCTGGTTCAGCCTGTTCCTTTCTTCTTTTCTTCTTTTTCTCTTCTCTTCTTTCTCCTTTTCTTTTTTCTTTCCTTGTTTTTACTTTTAGAAGCCATGTTCTTCTTTATCCCAGCATGCCTTGCTCCTACCCTTCTTTTTCCCTGCATGCTTTAGGACCCTTTTCCAAAATGTCGCCTTTCTCTATATTCTCCTATGGTTCTTTCCCAATCCAACATGGTGTCTTTTTTCTTCCTGTTGGTCATTTCCGGTTTTAAGGTCTAAGGAGTTTGATTCTTGTTCTCCTTGCGCTGCAACACTTCCTTTGGTGGTGATCATCGCTCTGGTTGTCTTTCTCCATCTTTTTCCTTCGCTTGTTCCAGTTTCTTCCAGTGTTTGTTTTCTTGCTGGAAGACTTACCTTTTTGTTTTGTTTGTTCCAGGGAGTTCCTGCCATAGAGGTTTTTCCCTTTGGAGTTTTTTACTCTGGGACTCCTTCTGGAGGGCACAGACCGCCTTTGGCGTTCCATCATCAGCAGCACCGTGGCTACTAGAAAGGCCCGCCCTTACCTTGGTCAAGGCAGAACCTACAAAGATCAAAACCACTCTGCAGTTCCCGTTGGCCAGAGTCATAAACGACGAGTAGCCCGTGACAAGGGTGGCTTTTCATCATGAGATGTAGACAAGTGTACTTCCTTATTTCGGTCTCCTTGAAGGCACTGTAAGCAGATATTTGTCACTTTCTAAGTAGTGTGAGGATTTTGAGCTATCCGTTAAGAACCTGGACGATGACATCCTCAGCTTTGTTGTGATCTGTAAAGTTGTGCTGGACCTGAATGAGCTTCTGCTTTTGTCTCCTACAAATTCACTTAATATGTATGAAAAGAAAATAATGCAATATTCATTATTAGCAAGAAACAGAAAGCAATGTTCACATTTATTATGTATGAAAGCCAGATCCAAACACATCATTAATAAAGTCTTTACATGTGGCACATATCCAATTAATTTCCAAAGACTGTATTGACTGAACTTGAGTCCTTTAGATACAGGCAGAAAATATAAACTTGTCAATGTTTCCACCTACTGTGAAAAGACGTTAGTTGTGCATCTAAAAGGGGTCTTCTTCAGGACTGTAAAAAGCAACACCCTGCATATTAAATAAACAGTAATCAATCACATGAATTTGCTAAAAGAATTACCATATCATGGGAAAACACTGAGGACTCATGGAGCAGTCTGACAGTATCTCTTAATTAAAGTTATTATTGGGTCAGAAGATATCCTGAAAATGTTAGCACAACTGACACGCTTTTCCAGAGGGTCGAAACATTGACAAGTTCATATTTTCTCAATGTTGCTGTAGGAAACTGGCACTTGTTGCAGTTACCCCCCCCCCCCCCCCCTTATTGCCTGATATTGATAGTGACTTGACTGAGAGTGTGCTGAGATCCTGCTAACCAAGCCCCAGCACCAGTGTTCTTTCCCTAAAAATGTACCATTGTTTCCACAATTGGCACACCTCTGGCACACAGATAAGTCCCTTGTAAAAGGTACCAGTAGTACCAAGGGCCCTGTGACCAGGGAGTGTCCCTAAGGGCTGCAGCATGTGTTGTGCCACCCTAAGGGACCCCTCACCTAGCACATGCACACTGCCATTGCAGATTGTGTGTGTTGGTGGGGAGAAAAAGGCAAAGTCGACATGCCATCCCCCTCAGGGTGCCATGCTCACAAAACACTGCCTGTGGCATAGGTAAGTCACCCCTCTAGCAGGCCTTACAGCTCTTAGGCAGGGTGCACTATCCAACTGGTGAAGGCATAGCTACATGAGCAATATGTCCTGCCAGTGTCTAAGTCTATTCTTAGACATTGTAAGTGCAGTGTGGACATATTAAGTATATATTGTCTGGGAGTTTGTCATTACAAATTCCATAATGGCTTCATTGAATATTGGGAAGTTTGGTATAAACTTCTCAGCACAATAAACCTCCACTGATGCCAGTGTGGGATTTATTAAAAAATACACACAGAGGACATCTTAGAGATGCCCCCTGTTTTTTACCCAATCCTCTAGTGTAGAACTGACTGGTCTGTGCCAGACTGCCACTAGCAGATGAGTTTCTGACCCCCTGGGGTGAGGAAATGTGTGCTCTCTGAGGCCAGAAATAAAGCATACTCTGGGTGGAGGTGCTTCACACCTCCCTACTGCAGGAACTGTAACACCTGGTGGTGAGCCTCAAAGGCTCAGGCCTAGTTTTACAGTGCCCCAGGGCACTCCCCGGACAAGTCCCCATTTTTGGCGGTCAGTTCGGTGGGAACCTTAAGAAACAAGGAGGAGTGACCACTTCAGCTGGGACCACCCCTAAGGTGTCCAGAACTGAAGTGACCCCCTCCCTGCATAATCCTCCATCTTGGTTTGGAGGACAGGGACCAATAGGGATAGGAATGTGCCCCCTCCCCAAAGGGAGTGGACACAAGGAGGGTGTAGCCACCCTCAGGGACAGTAGCCATTGGCTACTGCCCCGTGACCCCTGTAACGCCCCTAAATCTTGTATTTAAGGGCTTCCCTTAAACATGCTCCCCAGATTCCTGGCAACCTACAAGAAGAAAAAGGACTGCTAAGCTGAAACCCCCAGCAGAGAAGAAGGAAGACGACAACTGCTTCGGCCCCAGCCCTACCGGCATGTGTCCTGCTTCAAAGAACCTGTTACAAGACCAGCGACGCGTCTAGCGGACCCAGCGACCTCTGCCAACTTCAGAGGACTGCCCTGCACCCAAAAGGACCAAGAACTCGAGAGGACAGCGGCTCTGTCTAAAGAAACCTACAACCAAGGACTCCCACCTCCCTCCGGATGCGTGGGTCTCGACCCCTGTGCCCGCGATGCCCACGGCCTGTGTCGAGGCACCCAGCAAGAGAGGGCCCCCAGGCGATTGCAAGTATCTGCCCACCCTACGTCGACCTCTCCACCCCTCCACGACGACGCCTGCAGAGGGAATCCCGAGGACCCCCCTGACTGCGAAGCTCCGGGCGAAGATATCTGACGCCCAAAGACACACTGCACCCGCAGCCCCCAGGCCTTGGAGAAACTGACCCCCTGTGCCTCTGCATCAAGCAGTTGTCCCTCCTCCCTGTCCAACCAGTGGTGTGCCCGAGACCCCCCTGGACCTCGCCTGCAGCCTCTGAGTGACCCCCGGGGGTCTCCTCATAGACCAGCAATGGAAACCCGACATCCTGTTTGCACCCTGCACCCAGCCACCCCTGTGCCACTGAGGGTGTGTGTTTGGTGCCTACTTGCAGCCCCTCCAGTGCTCTTCTAATCCCCCTGGTCTGCCCTCTGAGTCACGGGTACTCACCTGCTGGCGGACCTGATTCCGAGTACACCCTGTCTCCAGAGGAGCCCACGTTAAATTTGCTCAACTTTGACCTCTGCACCCGGCCGGCCCGTGTTGCTGGTGGTGGGTGTTTGGGGTTAACTTGAACCCCGACCGGTGGACTTCCTAAAACCCAGAGACTGAAACTGTAAGTGTGGTACTTACCTGTAACACGACCTAACATTTCTCCCCCCAGGAATTGTTTCTGATAATTGCCGTGTCCATTTTAAAAACAGATTATTGTCAATATGTCAAAAACTGTATTAGCCATTTCAAACAAAGTACTGTTGATACCTCTGTGAAATACAAAACTTTTAAGGTACTTACTTGCAACCTGAATTTTGTGGTTATAAAAATAAATTAAGAAAATTATATTTTTGCAAAATAAAAACCATTGGTCTGGAGTTAAGTCATTGAGTGTGTGCTTCTTCTATTTTCTGTGTGTGTACAACAAATGCCTTGCACTACCCTCTGATAAGCCTAACTGCTCGACCACACTACCACAAAAAAGAGCATTAGTGTTATCTACTTTAGCCTCTGTTAAGCCTCTGGGGAACCCCTGGACTCTGTGCACACTATGGGCCTCATTACGACCCTGGCGGCCGGCGATAAGCTGGCGGTAACACCGCCAACAGACTGGCGGTGTTCCGCCAGCTATTATGACTGTGGCGCTATAGCCACGGCCATACCGCCGGCCCCTACAACATACCGCCAGGCAGAAATCACCAGGGCAGCGGTGCAAGCACCTCTGCCCTGGGGATAATGAGTCCCCAACCGCCAGCCTGGCCACAGCGGTAAACACAGCCATGGAAAGGCTGGCAGTAATAGGGACTCGGGGTGCCCCTGGGGGCCCCTGCACTGCCCATGCACCAGGCATGGGCAGTGCAGGGGCCCCCAGGCAGAGCCCCATCGCGCATTTCACTGCCCGAATTTCGGGCAGTGAAATGTGTGATGGGTGCTACTGCACCCGCTGCACATCAGCATTGCAGACGGCTCTATTACGAGCCGGCTGCAATGTTGATGTGACTTTTCCGCTGGGCCAGCGGACAGAAACACTGTTACCGTCCGCTTGGCCAGTGGAAAAGTCGAAATAGGGAGCCAGAGATACCATCAGCACTGGTGGTATACTGGCGCCCGCAGCTTCGGCAGGCTTTGGCCAAGACCACCGAAGGTGTAATGAGGGCCTATATCTCACTTTAATATAGTATATACAGAGCCAGCTACATGAGCACTTTTGCATTTGGAGCACCTTAGCAGAAACCATTGTAGACTTGATTGGTGATGTTGGAGTGTGACTTTATAATCAATATTAACATGAAAAGCTTGCAATGAAATGTCTAATGAAACCGCATAAAATGTGTTAATGTAATACTAATGCACACGTTTGAAATGTGCCCACGGGGAGTGGCCACTAATGTATACGATGATTAATGAAACTGACTAATAATGAATTAATAATGAACTCATGTATGATTCGTATTAACGTATCCTAATTAAGAGTTATGTATTAAGGTTTTGCTAAGTTACGCCCTAGGCCTTAGTTAGCAAGGGTCTGGGCCTAGCTGCCTGGTCTCATATTAACTGTGCTTTTCTAACGTGCAATGTGCTGCCTTCCTGAAGGACATGAAGCTGTACTTTTCCAGAAGCTAGAGATATGTGTGTAGCTGTAGTAAATTCTTTCTCATGAGACCCGACTTGCTTAAGGAAACATTCTTGCCAAATGCAACAGTGTAATTTGCAACAGGTGCAAGGTCGCCTAGACTAGGAGAAGACAATGGAACTACTGACTGAAGCGACAAGTGTAATTTTTCTTACCTGACATTCTACCCGTTGAAGACGTCAATCACAGGAGCCAATAAACTGTATGAGAACGGTCTTAGGTGAAAATTCTAGTAAGGTTTGTGATGGATTATTGGACAAAGATAACGATGCACCAAATATTGCCCAATGGGAAATTAGAGACTTGTTCGTCAACTTCAATATAACGGCGTGACACAAGGAGAAATCAGTCATTACGGAGCCATTCTTCGCCATCCTTCCTCACCCTTTGCCATTCTGAGAGACTTTGGGGGTCATTCTGACCTCGGCGGTAAAGGCCCTTACCGCCGGTCAGAAGACCGCCATAACACCGCCGCAGCCGCGGTTAACTGCCACGGTCATTCAGACCCACAACGGCCAAACCTCCAAAAATCCGTCCTCCACTGCAGCCCACCACATCAGCGGGCAGCGATAAACTGGAGATGACCAAACCTCCACCGTCACGCCAACAGAAATACGCCCATGCCATTACGACCCACGAATCCACACGGCGGTCATTCAAACGCGGTATTCCATTGGCGCTACACGCCGCCGCGGTCAGAATACACACACATCACCAAAACACAGCCACATTGGACAATTTGAAATACACACACCTGATACACATACACACACCACTCCCACACAATCAACCAACTATAAAACACACACCCACATCACCCACAAACCCCTGCGACCATAATTACTGAGAGAAGAAGAGAGAGACACAGCAGACAATCCATAGCAAGACACACTGAGGCACACTACACCATCACACACACCACATAGTAGCACAAAGCACCACTCACCAACATACTCCTCATCACATACACCACCCCACACCTCACCCACACCACCCCATGGCACCCCAAAGGCACCCACGCTTTTCGGACCAAGAACTCCGGGTCATGGTGGAGGAAATCCTAAGAGTGGAACCCCAGCTCTTCGGCTCGCAGGTGCAGCACACCAGTATAGCCAGGAAGGCGGAGCTATGGCAGCGGATCGTGGACAGGGTCAACGCGGTGGGACAGCATCCCAGGAATAGGGAGGACATCCGCAAAAGATGGAACGACCTACGGGGGAAGGTCCGATCGATGGTCTCCAGGCACAACATCGCAGTCCAGAAGACTGGCGGCGGACCCCCACCCACCCCTCCCGAATTTACATCGTGGGAGCAAGACGTCTTGAACATCCTGCATCCTCAGGGCCTCGCTGGAGTAGCCGGAGGAATGGACTCTGGTAAGTCCAATCTCAACTACTATATCCCCCCCACCCCACCAGCATGCCAACCCACACCCCCACCCTCACCCCCAACCCCCCAGCACACATCCTCCCTGACAATGTCTCACCAGCACAACCCACCCATCCCAACACCAACTCCTGCATGCCAACACAAATCATGGGCACCCATCACCTAAGCATGACCACTGCACTAACCCCCCCCCCCCCCCCCCACTAACTACCCTCACAATACCTCCCTCAAGGGAATGCCTGCACTGGGGGACAAGGGCACCCATAACACGCACGTTATTGCACACACAGAAACAATAACCAAACTCTCTTACCCCATGCAGGACCCGAACGACAACACACCAGCCAGGAGGGTCCAGAAGTGTCCATCCCACCACCGGAACAGGCCCACACTGAGGATAGCAGCTCTGTCGACAGTGAACCTGATGACCAGCCCGGACCATCGGGGACCTCTGGGCAGTCGGTTCCCCTCAGGCAGCCACAGGCCACACCAGACCCGACCCCCTCTGCCAACACCAGCACAGCTCCCACCCAGCGGGCCCATGCCTCTGTCTCTAGGACAGCTCAATCAGCGGTGTGTCTGCCACTACAGGGCCTCAGGCTAACCCAACACCCCAACAACAACAGGGACCTGGGGGCAGTGGTAGCAGGCACACCGTCCAGGGGACAGAGGCCGGGGGAAACCGGGCAGCTCGGAGGGCTGCTGTGCGACAGGGGGGGGAGGAGAGGCCCAGGGAACCCACTCTCCAAGAGGCCCTCACCACCCTCATGGGGGCCTACCACCACTCCCAAGAAACGATGGCGACGGTACTGGCCAGGTTCACTGAGATCCAGGCACAGCAGGAGGAACGCTACATGGGGTTCAGGGAGGAGCTGAGAATCATCGGGACCGCAATGGGGACCATCGTCCTGGCCCTCAACAGGATAGAGGACGCGTTGCGGGACCATGGTGCACCACACAGGGCCCCTGTCACTAGCCCGGACCAGGAACAGCCTACCACCTCCGCCGGCGCTAGTGGACAGGAGGTCCCAACACCTCGACAGCCCCCCAGAACCCCACCTCCTGCTGAAGAACAACCACCCCGTAAGAGGAGCCTGAGACCAAAAAAAAAGACAGAGTAGGATGTCAAGACCCCCGCCAGCAGGACATACCCCCTCAAGTCTTCCCACTGTCCCACATTGCCACCCTGTCCAACCATGAACTGCCTATGCTCCATCCTTCCACAGGCAAAAGGACAATGCACCTGTGAGACTGAGAACTGGACTCTGCCATGGATATTCCTCCACCCCCACCCATCACCCTTAGAATCACATGTACCGATATCTAGCACTGTAAATAAATCACATTTTGCACACAAATCTGTTTTGAGTCATGCTGTATTATTAACAAATGTATTACATATTACTGTTCAATTTCTGTTCTGTCAATTAGTCATGACAACATACCAATGTCAATACGCTGTATTTCATGGGCGAACCAAGCAGAAGTCAGGTACTGAGTCAGACAGCACTGAGAAGGGAAGGGAAAGGCAAAAATTAATGAAAAACATCTGTGGGGAACTACAGAAAGTACAGATGCAGGAGGCTATAAGCAATTGTGAAATGGCGTGGGTGATTCTTACCTGTGTGTTACTGGAAATACTGTTGTATCACTCTGTCCCTATTGTCTGTGTCGTCCTCAGAGTCTTCCTCCTCTTCACTCTCCACAGGCTCCACGGCTTCTACAACACCACCATCTGGACCATCCTCCTGCAGGAAAGGCACCTGGCGTCGCAAAGCCAGGTTGTGAAGCATACAACACGCCACGATGATATGGCACACCTTCTTTGGTGAGTACATTAGGGATCCACCTGTCATATGCAGGTACCTAAATCTGGCCTTCAGGAGCCCAAAGGTTCGCTCAATCACCCTCCTAGTACGCCCATGGGCCTCATTGTACCGTTCCTCTGCCCTGGTCCTGGGATTCCTCACTGGGGTCAATAGCCACGGCAGGTTGGGGTAACCAGAGTCACCTATTAGCCACACACGCTGTCTCTGTAGCTGGTCCATCACATAGGGAATGCTGCTATTTCGCATAACATACGCGTCATGCACTGACCCTGGGAACTTGGCATTTACATGGGAGATGTACTGGTCAGCCAAACAGACCACCTGGATATTCATTGAATGGTAATTCTTCCTGTTCCTGTACACCTGTTCATCGTCATTTGGGGTGACTAAAGCCACATGGGTCCCATCAATTGCACCAATGATGTTGGGGATGTGTCCAAGGGCATAGAAATCAGCTTTCACTGTAGGCAAATCACCCTCCTCTGGGAAAATGATGTAGCTCCGCATGAGTTTCATCAGGGCAGACAACACTCTGGATAAGATCTTGGAAAGCATAGGCTGAGACATCCCAGATGACATGGCCACTGTTGTCTGGAATGAGCCAGTTGCAAAGAAATGGAGGACAGACAGAACCTGCACTAGAGGGGGAATTCCTGTGGGTTGGCGGATGGGGGACATCAGGGCTGGCTCCAGCTGGGCACACAGTTCATGGATGGAGGCTCGGTCAAGTCGGTATCGTAGTATTATATGGCGTTCTTCCATTGTCGACAGGTCCACCAGCGGCCAGTACACGCGAGGATTCCTCCTTCTCATCGCTAGTCCCAGCGGACGGTGCCTAGGAAGGAGAATATGGAGTACAGAGTCAATCCACTCACAGGTACGTACAACACAGCTTGCACAGTACAGGTAAATGTATGGTTTGATATGTTTGTATGTGTGCCATTGCAAGGCCTAGGCCTGTGTGACGCATTAGAAATTAAGCCATGTGGGCCCTTGAAATGGCCGATGCCTGACCTGTGAAGTGGGACAATGGGATGTGAGGTCACTGCGCTGGCGGGGCACACCGTGGCGGTAGGCGGTCGAAGACCGCTGTGCGAAGACGCATTGGTTAACATTGAAGCCTATGGGTTTCAGGAGCCAATGACGATGTGCGCCGGCGGTCGCGGTACGCACCGCCGCGGTACGCACCGCCGCGGGCGTGACCGCCATTTTCTATCTGCTCAATCATTCGAGACCTGATCATCCACAGGAGAGGACCTATACTGCAAGTGCTGCTGTGAACTCGGTCTGGAAGTGACAATGGCTGCTGCTACTGGTGAAAGGGCCCCCGCCTTCAGTTCAGAAGAGTTGGAGAAGCTCGTGGACGGGGTCCTCCCCCAGTATGCGCTACTCTACGGTCCTCCAGACCAACAGGTGAGTACACTCAGTGCACATTGAATGGGTTATGCCTGTGTGGAGTGGGGGGGATGTAAGTTGGTGGGGTGTGGAGGGAATGAGGAGTGCAACGCACGACAGATGAGAGAATGGGAACCATGGCAAGGTTGGGGAGGGGGAGGCATGTACTCCAAACATGCAGATATGTGACGGTTTCTCTTTCCCACCCTGTACATGTCAAACAGGTGAGCGCCCATCAGAAAATCAATATTTGGCGTGCCATCGCCAAGGAAGTCCGGAACTTGGGGGTCTACAACAGACGGGGCACCCACTGCCGCAAGAGGTGGGAGGACATCCGCCGCGGAACGAGGAAGACCGCAGAAACACTGCTGGGGATGGCCTCCCGACCTAGGAGGGGTGCCAGTCGCACCATGACCCCCCTGATGTCCCGGATCCTGGCGGTGGCCTACCCTAATTTGGATGGGCGCTTGAGGACAGCACAGCAGACACAAGGGGGTGAGTATCTGCACATTCTCCTATCTGTATGCGCAGTGGAGGCGTCTGGGTGGGGGAGGAGGGCTGTGGGTGACATTAGGCCAGGGCGCTCTCTGTAGTGTAGTCCTCTCCCTTAGGCATGGCCCTGTGCCCCCGCCCCCCACCTCTGTAGGGTGCCAAGTGCAGCTACCCATGCTCCAGCATCACACATGTGCGCGTCTGTTGTCCCTAGACCTGTTTGCCTAGTCAGAAGTACTGAGTAGTGTACCCCAAGTTCGCGACTTAGTGCACGAGCCACCTGTGTCTGTCCTCTCCGCAAAGGGTATTGCTAAGGCATGCACTCAACTTTGTTTAATTTCTCTCCCCACCCTAAATCTTTGTCTTCTTGTGTTTTAGCATCATCAGGCGGAGGAGATTTGGCGTCGGAGCAGGAGGGAGCTGCAGGTCACCAGGCCCCGGTGGGCACTGACACAGACACCGAGGGCACCAGTGATCCGGAGGGCGAGGGGAGCACCACAACGGGGTCCGTTGGAGACACCAGCGACAGGGACACGTCCTCGTTTGGGAGCTCCCTAGCGGTGGCGGCACCATCTGTGCCCCCCGCAACAACAGGTACAGCCGCCACCCAGCGCACCAGCACCGCCCTCCCAGCAGCCCCTCAGTCTTCGCTCGGTGGCCGCTCGGCCAGGAAGGCGCGCGTCTCCTTCGCCCCAGGCACCTCAGCCCCTGCCTCTGTTACCCCTGCTGCCCTCAGTGCGGAGCTCATTGACCTGGTGAGGACGGTCATTGTTGGGCAGACTACCCTTCTGAATGCCATCCAGGGGGTGGAAAGGGAGGTGCATCGGAGCAATGCCTACCTGGAGGGCATTCATTCGGGTCAGGCTGCCCATCAACGAGCGTTCACTGCTCTGGCCTCAGCACTGACGGCAGCCATTGTCCCTGTCTCCAGTCTCCCTCTTCTATCTGCCTCCACCCTTTCTCTGTCTCCTGTACCTCAACCTATCCCATCCACACCATCAGACCAGCCTGCACACACCTCAACACCCAAGGCCAGCTCATCCAAACATAAGCACCACAGAAACCACAAGCATTCACCCAAGCAACACACAGATGCAGACATATCAACAGTCACTACCACCTCTGTGTCCCCGTCCTCCTCGTCTCCCTCCTCCCTCCCTGTGACGTCTACACTCACACCTGCATGCACCCCAACATCAGCCAGTTCTTCCACCACCAGCAAACCCTCCACTACAGTCCGCACACCTGCAGTCACCACCCCCACTGGCATTTACACGTCCCCTGTGTCCTCTCCCACTGTGTCTGTCACCCCCTCTTCCAAGACACATAAACGCAGGCAGACACCCAAACAACAGCCAACCACCTCACCACAGCCTACGTACCAGTCACCTGCACCCAAGGACAGCACACCTGGCTCTCATACAACCACATCTTCTTCCTCCACTTCTCTCACCACTACTCCTACCCCTTACCTTGGTCCCAAGAAATATTACCTCTCCAATTATGACCTCTTTCCCTCCCCCGACCCACCCCCTCCAACTGGGAAAAGTCCCAAGGGCACCTCAGCCACCACCAGCCCAACTTCTACAGTGCAAGTGGTGCATGGCATGTGGAGTCCACCCTTTGGCGGCAGTAACACTTCGGTGAGCAGCAAGGGGACAGCCAGCCCCCCCCCAGGCAAGAGGACCCGGAAATTGAAGGGCCGCCGTGAGCGGACAGAGACGGCTGCCCCCAAGGAGGTGACTCCGGCCACTTCACCGGCCACAGCAGCCAGGGGAGGCAAGGGGCCGAGAGCCCCATCTAAGGAGCGGAAGGACAGCAGGGCGGAGAGGACAACCACCAGGAGCGCGGAGCAGGAGGGCCCCACAAGCCCCATCCCGGCTGCAAGAGACGACACCAAAGAGCCCAGGACTCACTCCCCGAAGGGGCCTGACACAGCACGGTCGGAGGGCGAGTGAGCAGGGTGTCCAGGCCAGGTCTGACTCTCTTGACATACTGCAAGAGCACCGCTGAACAGGGCCCCGCCGTGAAGACAGGTACCGCTGAAGAGGGCCCCGCCGTGCAGAAGAGCGCCGCTGAACAGGGCCCCGCCATGAAGACAGGTACCGCTGAACAGGGCCCCGCCGTGAAGACAGGTACCGCTGAAGAGGGCCCCGCCGTGCAGAAGAGCGCCGCTGAACAGGGCCCCGCCGTGAAGACAGGTACCGCTGAAGAGGGCCCCGCCGTGCAGAAGAGCACCGCTGAACAGGGCCCCGCCGTGAAGACAGGTACCGCTGAACAGGGCCCCGCCGTGCAGAAGAGCACCGCTGAACAGGGCCCCGCCGTGAAGACAGGTACCGCTGAACAGGGCCCGCCGTGCAGAAGAGCACCGCTGAACAGGGCCCCGCCGTGAAGACAGGTACCGCTGAACAGGGCCCCGCCGTGAAGACAGGTACCGCTGAACAGGGCCCCGCCGTGCAGAAGAGCACCGCTGAACAGGGCCCCGCCGTCTCAAGCACCGCTCCGCTGGGCCCTTCCTCTCAAGCACCGCTCCGCTGGGCCCTTCATCTCAAGCACCGCTCCGCTGGGCCCTTCATCTCAAGCACCGCTCCGCTGGGCCCTTCCTCTCAGGCACCGCTCCGCTGGCCCCTTCCTGTCAAGCACCGCTCCGCTGGGCCCTTCCTCTCAAGCACCGCTCCGCTGGGCCCTTCATCTCAAGCACCGCTCCGCTGGGCCCTTCATCTCAAGCACCGCTCCGCTGGGCCCTTCATCTCAAGCACCGCTCCGCTGGGCCCTTCATCTCAAGCACCGCTCCGCTGGGCCCTTCCTGTCAAGCACCGCTCCGCTGGGCCCTTCCTCTCAAGCACCGCTCCGCTGGGCCCTTCATCTCAAGCACCGCTCCGCTGGGCCCTTCATCTCAAGCACCGCTCCGCTGGGCCCTTCCTCTCAGGCACCGCTCCGCTGGGCCCTTCCTGTCAAGCACCGCTCCGCTGGGCCCTTCATCTCAAGCACCGCTCCGCTGGGCCCTTCCTCTCAGGCACCGCTCCGCTGGACATCGCCATGTCATGCACCGCTGCGCTGGGTCCCGCCGTCTCAGGCACTGTTTATGGTTCACTGTGCCCACCATGCCTCCTCCTTGACCAGTGGAGACTGTCATCCACCGGATGGACTGTGGCTTTGCACTCCCCAGGATGGTGCAGTGGGCAGCCCACCCACTGTAGAGACATTGAGAGACTGTGGCTTTGCACTCCCCAGGATGGTGCAGTGGGCAGCCCAACCAATGTAGAGACATTGAGAGACTGTGGCTTTGCACTCCCCAGGATGGTGCAGTGGGCAGCCCACCCACTGTAGAGACATTGAGAGACTGTGGCTTTGCACTCCCCAGGATGGTGCAGTGGGCAGCCCACCCACTGTAGAGACATTGAGAGACTGTGGCTTTGCACTCCCCAGGATGGTGCAGTGGGCAGCCCACCCACTGTAGAGACATTGAGAGACTGTGGCTTTGCACTCCCCAGGATGGTGCAGTGGGCATGGTGGCTCCTCGTGGATCTGGAGTCGTGGACTCATGTGGCTGTGGTGGCCCCCCCTTCCCTTCCCCCTGAGGTGCCTGTAGTTTTAACATCAGATGCCCCTGCAGTGTTCTCTCCAAAGGACTCAGGTCTCGTGTGTGGGCTTTGCCCTTGTTTCACAGAACATTGGCCCACGGACATGTTAGATTCGTAGGATGTGCAGGACTTGTTACTTCAGTGATACACTGATGTGTATATATTTTTGGTTTTTGTAAATATTTTTCACGGTTGCTCAATTATTTCCAGGTGCTTTTTTTGTACATAAATATTTATTCCAAATTTGGTTGTGTCATTGTATTTTTAAAGGGTGTTTGTGTGGTGTCACTGTGACTTCCTGCTCTGCATTGGTGTGTACATATTGGGGGGGTCGCATATGTGTATGCCCGTAACCTTTCGTCCTCCCCCCTCCCGTGTGTCGTAGGTGCAGTACTCACCGTTGACCTCTGCGCCGGAGTTCGTACTCGTGGTAGATGAGCAGGTAGACGAGAGCAGGTATGATGTTCAATTCGGGTTCCATGCTGTCCGGATTCCGCGTGGAGTGTCTCGAGGTGAGCGTTTTCCATTGAAAATGTCTGTTTCCGCCGTGTTTTTATCGGCGGGGCTCCCGCCCCGGAAAAGGTGGCGGATTGGTGGGTCGTGATAGGGTGGGCGGTACATTGTCTGCCGCCTGGCTGTTGGCGGTGACCGCCGCGCTGTTTGTTTGTTCCGCCGTGGCGGTCGGAGTGTTAATGCGGCGGGCTGTGTTGGCGGTTCCCGCCAGGGTCAGAATTGCATTTTTTTGACCGCCGGCCTGTTGGCGGGTTGGCCGCCGCTTTATCACCGACCGCCAGGGTTACAATCACCCCCTTTGTCTTTAGCTGTCTGATACTTCAATCCATCCTCGCCTTACCCCTTTGCCTGTTATGCACTTCTCCTCCTTATGAAAGAAGAGCCTTCTGCTAAACCTTGCTGAGTCTTACCTGCTTATCCTGGCTGATGGCGAACCGACTGATGTCCTGAGGGCGAAGACTGACACCATATGCTGCCCCATTTGGATGGGTAACTATCTGATGATATATTGTAATTGTCTGTTTGCCTTTTCTTTCTAGGTACCAACTGCTCTTTTGACAGAGGCCATAGTTAGATGTTTTTCTAAATTCATGTTGCTAACTTGTTTTGCATGAAGCCCAACATGCTGATGCTAATCAGAGGTTAGTGAAGGAGTTCACTAATATCGGGTGCAAATAGACAATTGACTGAATCCTTGCTTTGTTGAATAATGTACTAATGATACTCTGCTAAAGTTGATTCATGTTGACGTCGTGCTTTATTCTAATGTTCATGACCTATGCTTTGATAAAGTCTTATTCGAGTTGCCAAATAATAGTATGGATGTGCTTATTGATGTTGCGACTAATAAATATGATATTAGAGTGTAACTAATAGGGAATAAATATCACAACTCTTACTAGATTCATGTGGTTATTCATTGGCTGAAAGGTCATGGTGTGTTTCATTCTTGTCAAACGTTATTGATTATTATGATTGATTTGTTATTCTGAATATTGATTAGGTTATTGATCTATTGATTGGAATGCTAGACAGATATATCTTCTGGGAAGTCCCCAAACGTGGTCAAAAGATTCATTGGCCTGAAACAAGTCCCCTTGTAAGTTAAATTAACAAGGTCTGGATGCGTTATCAGTTCAATGCCTTTATAAAATGATATATGTTTTTTTAACTCCTGTATGTGTTTTTGTAATATGTTTTGCATTATTTTCTTTTCACACATATTAAATAAATTCAACACAACCATTCTATGTGATACTATATCTAGAGCCTAGTTTCTGACGAACCCAGGGTAACCCCACAATAGATACCAGCTTTTGTCTCTTATGGAATGTGCACGGTGTTGTATCCCTTGTTCCTTTGAGTCCATGTGTTTTTGTTGACAATATCCGTTGCGCATCATTTCAAGGTGATTGTTTTTGCCCCCTTTGTGACATTCTTGTCCCATTGCGAGGCGTGTGCTCCCTCATGGCTCTGATTGCCCACAATGACAGCATTCTCGTTTTTTGTCCTACTGCATTGTTTATCCTTACATTGATGACAGAACAGTGACCTTGAGTTTTTGGGGTAACTTTGTCCGGCTTTTTTTTAGTGTGATTTTGTGGTTAGAAGCTTTGTTCTCTGTTTGGCAACTTCCGAGCTTTGCTTTTTCTGCTTGAGTTTGGCTTGACCAATTACGTGAGTTAATTCTTTGATCCCATCCATCATATAACACTCCTCCTTTAGGCGATGTCTAAGCGGAACCAATTGACATTTTTCTGTAAAGTACAGCTGGATGTAGTATTTATCTGTGAACTTGCTGAATTTACAGTGCTTGCCTGGGTGATGCAGTCTTGTAATGAATTAACCCATGAGCTCTCCCTTTTCTTGAAATGCTAGGTTGAAAGTATATCATTCACAGTCAATGTTCTTTTTTGGTATGAATTTCTCATTTAATGCTTCTCATACTTTTGCGTCAGTCGCTGCTTGTTCTGTTGGCAGCTCCATGATGATTTCCTGGACTTCTTTTCCTATAACAGTCTTCATTGTGGATTATAATTGCTTTTCATGTTTTTCTTCTGATGCGTCAATGAAATTACCAAACTTCAAAGTGATAGCTGCAATATTTCCAATGGGATGCTTGACTTTAAAATGGCAGTCTCTATGGTGTCAAATGGGGCACCTGACTTCAAAATGGCTGCTCTTATGTATTCATTGACTGGAGATGCCTGACCTTAAGATGGTGAATTCTTCAGTTGCTTCTCCCACAATCTTGTGCTACATGGGGTGAGCCTGCTCAGACTCCTGTAGTTGTTTTGGCTTCCTGAGTGACCTCTTTTATTTTTCACTGTGTGCTGAATATCCATTCATTCAATACAGCTGCTTTGCCTTGCTCCCCTCAAAGTGCTCTTTAGAGCCTTGAAAAACTTAATTTTTGGGTCTCTTATTTCATTTATAACTGAATCAGGAAGTGACTTTAATTCCCAGAACTCCCTTTTTCAACCATTTGTCTCTCATAGATGGCTGTCAATCCGTGCGCGACCCTTCTCACTAACTGACCTATACCAGCGCGGCTCCAATGACGTCACACTCACATACACTGCAGCTGACAAAGTCTTGCGTCTTGTCTTTCTCACTCTCTATTCATGCAAAACTAATGCAATAGATTGCGAGCACCTTATGATGTCCCAATGTAAGTCCTCTTCCAATTGTGATGGCCCAGCAGCTGGTGGTTGCAAAACTGGTGCGGGGGTGGCGACTGGTGCGGCAGATGTGGATGGAGTGGGAGCAGCTGGGAGCCCCTGCATTGTAGAGATTCCTGCTTCATCCTTTGTCTTGGGTAGGTGAGTGGGTCCCCCGTGTGGGAATGCATGCCATTCCCCAGATGCTTTCTCTGAACTGAAACGGCGTGCCATGCGGCGGTAACCTTGTGTGCACCTCCAGGATGTGGCAGTAGTGTTCTGACCTCCTGTTGAACTTATGCCTTTCCTAATTGGTCATGTTGGCAGCTGCAAAATGAGGACAAGCAACCATCCGTATCAGCATTGGGTGGAGTATGTATAGATTTGTAACTTGCACTGCTACAGCTGATTACACATACAGTCCTACAAACATGCCTCAGAAGAATTGTATTGCACCTCATCTACTTCTATATCCAACCATACATCACCAGTACCTTGTACATGTCAGTGGAATGATGTCAATCCATTGTAAATCATGAGGGGCCACAGCTGATAGGAACTAACAATGGACAGTTCAACATCACCCTCCTCTACACTTTGAGCATCAGATGTCTCGACAAGTATGGATTTCCTATCTCCTTGAGCTGAAGGGGGGTTAGGCATGCAATCTATTAGCTCAACTCCCCTGGTGATGCCCTAAGGCCTGAGCACTCATCATGGCGTGTAGGAGTGGGCCAATTGTTAGAGGGCTGCCAACTACAAAACTGGTATTCTGTGTTGTAGTACAGCTACTTTCATGTGTCCAGGTGTAAACCCTGCCCTCGGCCTACATAACTGGGGTTCAGCTGCATTTCCAATGCTGTGGCCACATGTACAACTGATGCTACCTTGATATGAGAAAGGTTGGGCAAACCCTGATCTTCACAATCACTGTTGTCAAGACATTACAGCACTGTAGCCCCCTCCCCTGTGCCATGTAGTGCTACGTGTGTTCAACTGCACGCACATGGTGGCTGTATGGATGTCCTGAAGGCCACAGCAATTGTGTCACAGCTTTTTGTGCTGCAACTGTATCCGGGAGCGTCTCATGTCATCAGCAATATGCATGTCAGATATCCTCACAGCACCAGCTACACACACAGCATTACCTTCTTATGCATCTGTGATGTGACCTACATCAGTCGCAATTTACATGGTAATTTACATGGTGGCTGCACCATATTGTTTGCACTGCTGACATCTGGTGTTAGGAGATTAATAGACTTTGACCTGAAACATCTTGAGTGGAGTTGTCCGCACATTGTGTACACTGATTACTGCAGTTCAGGACATTATGGCTCCTTGCTGTACACTACCTCATCCTCTCTGGAGGGTACTGTGGCACCTGTGGTGTGTGTATGTCTCCCAGAGAATTCCCCTAGAGAGTAATGCAGTTTGAAACCAACATCTGTGCCATCTTGTCATCAAGTGTGAGCTATGTGTGGCACACACTGCGGATCATGGTGCAGTGACAAGGTTGTTAACAACAGGCATGCTATGTACATCTACAGCTGGCCTCTGACCTCTGATGGCAGACATCCATAAATATGTGGTCAGCCATTACTGATCCTATTACCCACAATTCCATGCCAGCACACATTGCCCTCAGAACTACATGCAAGCCAATCTCATTGCACAACCCCACAACATACATGATGGGAATGTGTTGGAGCACCATGCTGATGGACAATTGGCAGCGCAGCACTCCGACAAATTCACAACTCAGGGATGTGACGTATCGAATAGGAGAGGGCACATCACTGTGTTGTCACCTATGCCGGCTCTAATCTTGCTTACAGTACTCGACCCAGCCACCCTCATGCCATGGTGCTTAGCTGGCTGCTTTGCGGGGGAGATACTCATTGTGCATGGAGAGACATCTTCCTACACAAACAAAATCTACAAAGGGACCTTGCACTTTTGGTGTGTGCTGCCAAATGCAGTACCCATTGAAAGAGCATAATATAGAAGGCACAGCAACATATACGTTAGCTCGTTGTGGCCTAATAAAGCCACACCTTGGTGTGTTTTCAGGATTTGCTACAGCCTCTAGTGTAAGGAAATGTGTAGGTCTGGGACACCGTCTAATTGGTATGGGTGTTGCTATGGCACAGCCACTGCAACACCCATTGCACGCTCCTTCCATGCAAAGTTCTGCATGTGAAGGGGCTGTATTGACAAGTTAATGTGAAGCCACAAAATGTGTACTAAGCCCAACATATATACACAGTGCAGGGCATAGCACCCCTGAGTCTCTCAAATATAGAAGCTCTGGTGGTGCTTGGGCCTCTTACACATGCCCCATGATGTCCCCATCCATCCTCCTATGATTTCTCATCATTGGTCCAGAAAACTCCATCACTCATTGCATTCCACTCTTCTGACTGACTTACACCAAACCATGGAGTCGCTAACAGGAGGCACAATATGGCACTTACTGGATGCATCGGGGTCTTCAAATCTCGCCACCTCTCCGATGGTGTAAGGGGAAGGTCCACCTGTAAGACATGAATGTAAAACATTGATTAGTGTAAATCCTAGTTAATGCAAATGGACAACATAGTTCAGTGTATTAGGCTGACTCTGACACACTGTGCACAGGTCGAATGGAACTGCTAGTATTCTGGACCCAGCGAATGGTCAGGCTCCCTAACATGGCCTTGCATAATGACACCAAAAGGCCGATAGGACTACAGTATTGCAGCACTTATTGCATCTATACTGTCCTTGTGGGCCTTAGTGCACCCCTTACTCATATCCATTTGCATGCGTAGTCATTATTACATCAGAGCATGCTGGCAGTGTGGGCCAACATCATGTTTACATGTGAAGGCCAATGATGGACTCAGCAGGAGATGCTACAAATTACAGAAACTCCTGCCGAATACATGGTGGCCCTTCTCAAACATTTCTATGCACAAATTTCACACCTTCACTCAGGAGCCCTACAGAGTGTTTGGAATTCATACTTTGGAACATGTGTTGTGGCACTGATGTCTGGATTTTGCCCTCCCTAACTAATTTTTACACATTCTTTCATACCTGTTGTTAGAAATGGGGTTTTTGGTTGGCAGTCAGGTTACCCCCTGTCCAAGCAAAAGCCCTCACTCTAGTCAGGGTAAGTCACACACAATCCAAGATTATCCTGTGCCCACCCTCTGGTAGCTTGGCACGAGCAGTCAGGCTTAACTTAGAAGGCAATGTGTAAAGTATTTGTGCAATAAATCATACAATACCACCATATAGCACCACAAACATACACCACACAGTGTTTAGAAAAATATATAATATTTATCAGGATAATTGTAGGTCAAAAAGAATAAAGTTGCAATGTGAATTTGTAGAGATATCACTGGAAAGTGATATCAGAATGTCTTAAGTCTTTAAAAAGCAAACAAAGGGGGTCATTCCGACCCTGGCGGTCATAGACCCCCAGGGCCGGGGACCGCGGATGCACCGCCAACAGGCTGGCGGTGCATTCAGGCCAATTCTGACCGCGGCGGTAAAGCTGCGGTCAGAAAAGGGAAACCAGCGGTTTGCCGCCGGTTTTCCCCTGGCCTGAGGAGTCCTCCATGACGGCGCTGCAGGCAGCGCCGCCATGGGGATTCTGACCCCCTTCCCGCCAGCCTGGTTCTTGCGGTTTTGACCGCCAGAACCTTGCTGGCGGGAACGGGTGTTGTGCGGCCCCCTAACAGGGCCCCACAAAGATTTTCAGTGTCTGCATAGCAGACACTGAAAATCGCGACGGGTGCAACTGCACCCGTCGCACCCTTTTCACTCCGCCGGCTCCATTCGGAGCCGGCATCCTCGTGGAAAGAGGTTTTCTGCTGGGCGGGCGGGTGGCCTTCTGGCGGTCGCCCGCCGGCCCAGCGGGAAACTCAGAATTACCGCAGCGGTCTTTTGACCGCGCTGCGGTATTCTGTCGGGGAAACTTTGGCGGGCGGCCTCCGCCGCCCGCCGAAGTCAGAATGACCCCCAAAGTCTCTTTTAGCACAAAGTACCTGGTTTGGAGCGGGAAATCTCCTCAGAGGGCCACAGAAGGAGAGATGCGTGGAAAAAGGGTGTGTGCGTCAATTTCTCCCCAGCACACACGGACTTGCGTCGTTATTTTTCACGCGGGAAGTCGTGCGTCGTTTTCCGGCGCGCGGACAGTCTCTTTTCTGTGGATCGCGGGGATTACCAGATGTCCCGGGTCTGTGCGTGGATTTTCCTGCTTGTTTTCCGGCTGCGCGTCGTTCTGCGGGGCTGTGCGTGAAAGTTTCGATCTCACGGCAGGCGTCGCGTCGATTTCTCCTTGGAAGTCGGGCGGCGTTGTCCTTGCGAGGCCGTGCGTCAAAGTTTCGGTCGTCCCGAAGGCGTCGCGTCGATCAGCGTCGGTGTGCAGCGTTTTTCTTGCCGCTGAACAAGCTGTGCGTCTAAAATTTCGGCGCACGGAGCGTCCAAGTGAAAAAGAGAAGTCTTTTTGGTCCTGAGACTTCAGGGAACAGGAGGCAAGCTCTATCCAAGCCCTTGGAGAGCACTTTGACAACCAGACAAGAGTTCAGCAAGGCAGCAGGCCAACAGCAAGGCAGCAGTCCTTTGTAGAAAAGCAGACAGGTGAGTCCTTTGAGCAGCCAGGCAGTTCTTCTGGGCAGGTTGTAGTTTCTGGTTCAGGTTTCTTCTCCAGCAAGTGTCTGATGAGGTAGGGCAGAGGCCCTGTTTTATACCCAAATGTGCCTTTGAAGTGGGGGAGACTTCAAAGAGTGGCTAAGAAGTGCACCAGGTCCCTTTTCAATTCAATCCTGTCTGCCAGGGTCCCAGTAGGGGGTGTGGCAGTCCTTTGTGTGAGAGCAGGCCCTCCACCCTCCCAGCCCAGGAAGACCCATTCAAAATGCAGATGTATGCAAGTGAGGCTGAGTACCCTGTGTTTGGGGTGTGTCTGAGTGAATGCACAAGGAGCTGTCAACCAAGCCCAGCCAGACGTGGATTGTAAGGCACAGAAAGATTTAAGTGCAAAGGAATGCTCACTTTCTAAAAGTGGCATTTCTAGAATAGTAATATTAAATCCGACTTCACCAGTCAGCAGGATTTTGTATTACCATTCTGGCCATACTAAATATGACCTTCCTGCTCCTTTCAGATCAGCAACTGCCACTTCAACAATGTATGAGGGCAGCCCCAATGTTAGCCTATGAAGGGAGCAGGCCTCACAGTAGTGTAAAAACGAATTTAGGAGTTTTACACTACCAGGACATATAACTACACAGGTACATGTCCTGCCTTTTACGTACACAGCACCCTGCTCTGGGGGGTACCTAGGGCACACATTAGGGGTGACTTATATGTAGAAAAAGGGGAGTTCTAGGCTTGGCAAGTACTTTTAAATGCCAAGTCGAAGTGGCAGTGAAACTGCACACACAGGCCTTGCATTGGCAAGCCTGAGACAAGGTTAAGGGGGCTACTTAAGTGGGTGGCACAACCAGTGCTGCAGGTCCACTAGTAGCCTTTAATCTACAGGCCCTAGGCACATATAGTGCACATTACTAGGGACTTATAAGTATATTAAATAGTCCAATCAGGTATGATCCAAAGTTACCATGTTTAAAAAGGGAGAGAGCATATGCACTTTAGCACTGGTTAGCAGTGGTAAAGTGCGCAGAGTCTAAGGCCAGCAAAAATGAGGTCAGAAAAAGAGAAGGAGGAAGGCAAAAAGTTTGGGGATGACCCTGTCAAAAAGCCAGGTCCAACATGACCCCCTTCCAGCCTAAAGCCAGGGTAGACTAATCAACACTCTGATGGACTTCCCTGCTTAAGGCGATAGAACATGGACAATGGCCCACTACTGCAGGGGCACTCGCCAGTTCTATGCCTTTCTGAACTCAGTGAGGCTTCTTTGTCTATACTCTCTGGGGCCACTGATCTGGCCCATGGGAAACCCTTCTCATCACCTGAGGACCCCATCTGTAAAGCTCCTAACTTTAATTTGCCTACAGATGCATCCCAGTATGCAGACAGTACCACCATGGCCAACAAAGTGATGTGGCCCATTCCATTCCTTGGGTCGGACTTCTGCCCCCCACCCAGGGAAAACTCTGCCCATAAGGACAGAAACCAACAGATGCCACTGACAGTTGTCGGTGTTATGAGCCAGGCCCCCGACCATCCACTGCTAGGTGGAGACCCTGAGGGGGGCCGTTGGCTGAGCTTTTCCTCCAACTGGGGGGCTGGTAGGGAGCTCCCAAGGGATTCCTGTAGCATCCCAGAAGGGGGGGCAGTAACCCCAGGGGTCTTGCACCCCTTCTCCACTCTCACCAGGTCAGGGGTGGGTCCCTGCTACTGGTCCCTCAGCCCAGGGTCTGTACCCTGAGGCTGAACAGAGGACAGAGGTGAGTCTTTCCTCACCGTGCCTCCCCATCTGGGCTTACATACCCTCCTCTGGGGAGTGGTACTGCCAGACATCTGAACTGTCAGGGCACCCTTGGGGGTCGACCCTCTCAGCTCTCCTGACACTAAGGGAAACTCATTCCCCAGAATGCAGTCAATGGGCAGCTGGGGACTAACTATGACCCGCCTCTGGGTCACCTCCCCACCCCACTCTAGGAACACCCGGGCCATGGGGCGGAAGAAATCTTCCCCAAGGGCTGGAGTCACTCTACACACCTGTCCGGTGTACTGCTCTGGTGACACTAGTCTCTCCAGAATCATGGCAAGACTAGCCCCTGTGTCTCTCAGAGCGGTGACTGGGACCCCATTCACTCCCACCTGGTGGAAGTGACGACTTCCACCCTCAGGGATCACCAGTTTACCCTCTGAGTCCACCTCCCAACTAAAGGAGATGAAGGCATGGTCTATGACCTGCCCCTGGGGACTACATTCCCCTAAGGCCACATGGGCCACCCCTGTAGAGGTCCCAATGTTGGATGAGTTCTTTGGACAGACAGAGTCCCCCTTCCTGTGTCCTAGCTGTGAACACTCAAAGCAGCGGGGTTGGGAATGGGATGCTTTGGGCCACTGCCCACCAGAACCCCCACCCTGTTTCTCAGATGGGGTATGGGAACCCTTTCCTCCCCCCTTACTCTGGGACTCGTCTGGGTCATCTCTAACCTCCCCCTCACTTTGTCGGAGGGGACCGGAACTACACTTCTCGGGGTCACTCCCAGATACCTTTTTGGACACTCTGGTACTTGCCCAGAGGTCCGCCTCCTCAGCAAGCTTCCTGGGATCAGTCAGCTTACTGTCTACCAAGTGCTGGCGCAACTCTGTAAAAGTAGTATTGAGCATATGCTCTCTCGGAATCAGGTCATATAACCCTTTATAATTATCTACTTTGTTGCCTCGCACCCATCCATTCAGTGCCTTACTGGAAAAGTCAAATAAATCTACCCAGGTTTGTGTGGTTTGTTTGGTGCTGTCCCTGAACCTCTGACGGTATCCCTCAGGGGTCAGCCCAAACTTGGCAAGTAAAGTGGCTTTTTGGAGTGGGTATGTGTTTTGATCAAGTTGATCCAATGTGAGGAGTGTATCCCTCCCCAATGGCGGTACATAACCCCACATAGCTACCCCCATTGCCCTTCAGGAACCTCATGAGCCCTTAGTGCAACTTCATAAGCAGCTAACCATTTATCTATGTCATCTCCCACCACAAAACTGGGCACCACATTTTTGGGTATACGAACCTTCTTTTCTCCAGCAGGTCCTGTCAGTATGCTGCCACCATTATTGTTGGATTCAGACTGTTTTGCCTTGAGGTCCAGCTCCTTGAGACTCAGTTCATGAGCCAATAACAGTTTCTTTTCAGCCAAGGCTCTCTCAGCTGCAATCTGTTGGGCTGCTCTTTCAGCCTCAGCTTGCTTGGCTTCTCTTTCTGCCCTTCTCTCCTCCTGTTGAGCCTCAAATTTCAGTTTTGCCATTTGCAATTGGAACTCCCTTTCCTCTCTCCTTTCCTCTGCGGTCAGGCTTTGCACAGAGACACTGGTCCCTGGTCTGGAAGGGGGTACAATTGCAGTGGTAACACCATCCACAGATAGTGAAAAATCCTCTGAGGGGCCATTTTCTGGCTCCTCTTCTTCATCATCCTATAAATGGGCTTCTGCCCAGGCCCTCACCGCCACTTGAAAGTCCTCCTTTTTGGAGGCCCCTTGGGTGGATACCCTCATTGCCCTGCAGAATCCTCTTAGTTGTTTGACCGTATATGTATCCAACCGGACTAGGTCAAAGTCTCCTATCTGAGACCCAGTCAGAGACATGTTGAGTGAGGATTTAGTTTTTGAAAATTGTCAGGAAAAAACGAATTTGCAAAAAGAGATAAAAATCAAGTTGACCTTCAACTGTGGGTAGGTAGTGAAATACTTAGCTACTGTATATCACTGCACAAATACAAGTCCTATCCCACCGCTGCCACCAATGTTAGAAATGGGGTTTTTGGTTGGCAGTCAGGTTACCCCTTGTCCAAGCAAAAGCCCTCACTCTAGTCAGGGTAAGTCACACACAATCCAAGATTATCCTGTGCCCACCCTCTGGTAGCTTGGCACGAGCAGTCAGGCTTAACTTAGAAGGCAATGTGTAAAGTATTTGTGCAATAAATCATGCAATACCACCATATAGCACCACAAAAATACACCACACAGTGTTTAGAAAAATATATAATATTTATCAGGATAATTGTAGGTCAAAAAGAATAAAGTTGCAATGTGAATTTGTAGAGATATCTATGATGTCTTAAGTCTTTAAAAAGCAAACAAAGTCTCTTTCAGCACAAAGTACCTGGTTTGGAGCGGGAAATCTCCTCAGAGGGCCACAGAAGGAGAGATACGTGGAAAAAGGGTGTGTGCGTCGATTTCTCCCCAGCACACACGGACTTGCGTCGTTATTTTTCACGCGGGAAGTCGTGCGTCGTTTTCCGGCGCGCGGACAGTCTCTTTTCTGTGGATCGCGGGGATTACCAGATGTCCCTGGTCTGTGCGTGGATTTTCCTGCTTGTTTTCCAGCTGCGCGTCGTTCTGCGGGGCTGTGCGTCGAAGTTTCGATCTCACGGCAGGCGTTGTGTCGATTTCTCCCTGGAAGTCGGGCGGCGTTGTCCTTGCGAGGCCGTGCGTCAAAGTTTCGATCTCACGGCAGGCATCGCGTCGATTTCTCCTTGGAAGTCGGCCGGCGTTGTCCTTGCGAGGCCGCGCGTCAAAGTTTTGGTCGTCCCGAAGGCGTTGTGTCGATCAGCGTCGGTGTGCGGGATTATCATCATTACTTATTTTCCCGAGTTCTGCAAAGCATCCAGGGGCCCATTGATCATGATGGGAGCATATGTTTAACAAGCTGTGCGTCGAAAATTTCGGCGCACGGAGCGTCCAAGTGAAAAAGAGAAGTCTTTTTGGTCCTGAGACTTCAAGGAACAGGAGGCAAGCTCTATCCAAGCCCTTGGAGAGCACTTTCACAGCCAGACAAGAGTTCAGCAAGGCAGCAGGCCAACAGCAAGGCAGCAGTCCTTTGTAGAAAAGCAGACAGGTGAGTCCTTTGAGCAGCCAGGCAGTTCTTCTTGGCAGGATGTAGTTTCTGGTTCAGGTTTCTTCTCCAGCAAGTGTCTGATGAGGTAGGGCAGAGGCCCTGTTTTATACCCAAATGTGCCTTTGAAGTGGGGGAGACTTCAAAGAGTGGCTAAGAAGTGCACCAGGTCCCCTTTCAGTTCAATCCTGTCTGCCAGGGTCCCAGTAGGGGGTGTGGCAGTCCTTTGTGTGAGAGCAGGCCCTCCACCCTCCCAGCCCAGGAAGACCCATTCAAAATGCAGATGTATGCAAGTGAGGCTGAGTACCCTGTGTTTGGGGTGTGTCTGAGTGAATGCACAAGGAGCTGTCAACCAAGCCCAGCCAGACGTGGATTGTAAGGCACAGAAAGATTTAAGTGCAAAGGAATGCTCACTTTCTAAAAGTGGCATTTCTAGAATAGTAATATTAAATCCGACTTCACCAGTCAGCAGGATTTTGTATTACCATTCTGGCCATACTAAATATGACCTTCCTGCTCCTTTCAGATCAGCAGCTGCCACTTCAACAATGTATGAGGGCAGCCCCAATGTTAGCCTATGAAGGGAGCAGGCCTCACAGTAGTGTAAAAATGAATTTAGGAGTTTTACACTACCAGGACATATAACTACACAGGTACATGTCCTGCCTTTTACCTACACAGCACCCTGCTCTGGGGGTTACCTAGGGCACACATTAGGGGTGACTTATATGTAGAAAAAGGGGAGTTCTAGGCTTGGCAAGTACTTTTAAATGCCAAGTCGAAGTGGCAGTGAAACTACACACACAGGCCTTGCATTGGCAAGCCTGAGACAAGGTTAAGGGGGCTACTTAAGTGGGTGGCACAACCAGTGCTGCAGGTCCACTAGTAGCCTTTAATCTACAGGCCCTAGGCACATATAGTGCACATTACTAGGGACTTATAAGTAAATTAAATAGTCCAATCAGGTATGATCCAAAGTTACCATGTTTAAAAAGGGAGAGAGCATATGCACTTTAGCACTGGTTAGCAGTGGTAAAGTGCGCAGAGTCTAAGGCCAGCAAAAATGAGGTCAGAAAAGGAGAAGGAGGAAGGCAAAAAGTTTGGGGATGACCCTGTCAAAAAGCCAGGTCCAACACCTGTTTAATGGCACAGGCATCATTCCTAGCAATATAATTAGAAAGTTGTGCATGCATCACTACACTTGGGGCCATAGATATGGAAGTGGCTCAGCACCTGGTGCTGGGCCTGTTGTAGTGCAGGCCCTAGTGCACTCCTGATACTAGCATGTGTGCGCCATCTCCAATAGACTGTGCACCATGGTAGTAGTTAGGGGGAGTACGGTCAAAATTGTTTGGCAGTAGTCTGGCGCTTTGCAGGATTATCATCATTACTTATTTTCCCGAGTTCTGCAAAGCATCCAGGGGCCCATTGATCATGATGGGAGCATATGTTTAACGGCTGCACAGAGCAGGCATTAGGAAATCCACCACAAATGGGGTGCAGCAGTCTCATTTACTTCTTTTTGCTAATATGGAGGACCCCTTTGCGCCAGAACAGCCCCTTTGCATACATTGTGGCTGTATGTGTGTCAAGCCTTGCAAAAGTGGTGTAATGCATGCATTGTGCCACTTTGTACAGACTACACGGGGCAAATGGCAGGTTAGTGCCACCTTACCATCAATCACATGATACTATGGCAGCGCCAAAGTTGCGCTAAGGGCACTTACATATGCCCCTTCATGATGGTTATGCAGGGTTCATCATACATGTGTCCTGCATTGTCTAAACTGTATGACATTTGATCGGCAGGCCTCAAGTGGGGCAGAGACTCCTCATACAGGTTGCATACAACATGTTCACAACCATTATAAGCAACACTCAGACTTATCTGCTACTGTCAAGCAGATGCTAAATGCAGTTGATTGTATGGCAATGGGAGACTTACCAACAGTTCTGCCGATTTCGATTCCCAAATGATCCAGCAGATCCTGCTCTCTTGCCACCAGATCTGCCCACAAATGCTTGAGCTGGTGCTCGTTGCGTCTGGCCTTGAATATCCTCACCAGATGATAAACGACCTAGCCTCACCGCAGCCGCCTTGTCTCGGTGGGGTAGCCTAGGATCACCCGGCTAGTAGTGGGCCACCAACCAGATGAACCCCCCATGTTCATCAGGAGACATTCTCCCCATCCTACCCTTCCCAGACATTACAAAAGGGTACAGGATGTCACCCAAAATAAATATAATAAAGGAAACTTAAACCCAACACCTACCCCAAACACTCAAAACTACCCCAACAAATAAACTACCCCAGATAGATACAGAATGACAATAAACAGTACACCAGTAATACAAATGACAAGTAAATAGACAACTTATTCACCAAAAACACAGGACACAGCACAAGGGACACAACAAGACCTCCAAACACACCACAAATACACCAGCACCTCCAAAACACAACCAGACACAGTCACAGGGGAACAGACTGTGAAGTGAAAATGAAACTATACTTACTGTACCATGCTTGCAGGCAGGATATCATTGTACATCACTTCCTGGGCATGTGTGTCACGTTTTTAGCATCATGCATGTATTTATTTGACGCATGAGAGTCATGCATCGATTTTTCTTCATGGTGCACTGAGAGTAGTGGTAATGTTGAATTGCCGCTCAGGGCCCATCATTTTCGCAACATTGAGGTGAGGTGTTGATGCATTAGCGTCATTTTTTTGACGCATATCGAAATAGCGTCATTTTTGTCCATTGTAGCCCTTGAATGCACCCTGAGTCATTTCACATGTTACATGGCCTGTTTTACTATGTGGTATACGTATTTTTGGCTACATGTGCTTGTCTATCCATGAATGTCATTGCGCTGTCATTGGTATGTAAAACCAATACATGTTTTCATGACTCAGCTGTAGGCAAACACTCATACTTTGTGCATATGTGCATGTGTCCTATACTGTGTCCACACGTATGTTGGCACATGTGTGCTATGTGTTAACATATATGTATGACTAGTGAGTAGCAGGTGGAGTACATAGTTATGTCTGTGGGCAATATATGTTTGCATACCTACAAACCTAATTTTATTTAGGCCCTGTGTCATACACATGCTAGGGCATGTGTCAACCTTTACATTTTGTACTCAGAGTATGCAGTGGACCGGGACTGCATTGACATCACATATCTCCTGTCAAGTTGAGTGTGCATGTGTGTCTACTCACTAGTTACTTCTCGTTGTTAACTAGTTATAGGACAGCTACACATGTGCAATGTATTTTCCTATGCATCTTAGTTGCTGCAGATGTTATGGACATGTGTGTTGGTGAAGAATGCTATATGCCATGAGTCTGTATGGACATGTGTTGTGTTGTTTGTGTCATATGCCACGACATTGCTGTGTCAAGGGAATGTGCAAGCTCGCATTGACATCTTCCTGAATAGACAGAAGTTGTCCTTTTAACTATTGCCTGTGTAGTCACATCACTGGCACATATGTACTGTATGTCAGTACACAATTGATAGGTACATTCATACTCGCACAGGTTTTGTGACACCTATGCCATTATGTTGCTGCTAGGTTAGCTTTTGTACTGAATCCATTCACATTAGCATGACTGGCCCATTATGGTGGTACATGTGTGCAGAGATCTTTGGGATATGTGTGCCTGCCTCCATATGTGTTTTCTTATCTGTCAACATCATGTCAGTCATGACTGTCACATACAATGCGGTACCACTGTGTTGCAGTGTTGCAGTGTAGCATAGATGGCAGGACTACCCATCTACATCAATATGTGAGTTTGTGTGGCAACATAAACCCATGGTTGCATGTGAAGGGCACGTTAATGGTGGTCCACTTCACTCTGCCCCTGAGCACATGCATCAAGCATCTAACATTATTATACATTGATGTTGTCAGAGCAGTGGTGCATGGGTTTATTGAGCTGGTATCTCTCCCATTTTTTATAGCTAATTTCCAGCCAGTGCACATTCCCTAGTAGATGGAGACATGCACAAATGTGGACATACAGACCTGGTTGTGATTAATTCCAATGCAGTAAGATATGCCAGCCTTCCCCTTTCAGTTACAGAGGCCGTGTGCTTACACATGTAGGACATGTATGGATGTTTAGGAGTCCAAAGTTATGTCCATGTTCAGGACAATTACCATGGTATGGTGGTAGCAAACATGTCTGGGCCATGTACTAACGTGCCCACCCTCTCTGTGCATCAGTTACAGTTTGACATGTAGACATTGGTTTCTTGGAGTGTCTGTTTTGGTGTTTGTCTGGTGAGGTATGTTTGTGTCCTCCATTGCTCCCAGTCTTTTGTCTGCTAGCACCTTGTACACATCTTCTACAGCAACATTGTCAGCTGATATTGGGACAGGATACTACATGTGACTTGTGTAATGGGGAAATATTCCCTTCTCCTACAACTGTCAACTCAGTAGTCAATGTCCCATTGGTGATATTAGTGAGATGGAATGAGTGCCAGACACACATGGCATTGCACATGCCTCAGCATGAATTTGTGGGTATCTCAGAGCTGTCCATCTACATCCACTGTTAAACATGGCAATACAATTTTCCCAGCATGCCACAACCTAACTGACTCTTACCATGACTGACTGATGTTGAGGTGTATAATCTCCTTAGTGCTGTATTCATCCTTTGCCAGATGCTAACGATATGGCTGTGTCTACTCCCCCTCAGTGTGATGTGGGTCCCTGACTGTATATGGAGAATGCTGCACATGTTCACACATGCCACACATGATTATGATATTGGAGGCCCTTACATGTATGAGCGATTTAGTTACATTTAGTACTATGCAATTGATCTGTCATATAAGTGACAATGAGTGGTTTGTATTGCTATGTGCTGGGTAATAATATTATACAGGGCATACTGTGTAGACATGCTGACACAGGTCAATCATTGTTGATAATGGCATACCCATTGCTACCTAGGATGGACACCCATACATAAGTCTACATGTATTCCTCATTACTAACAGTGGCATGTGTGAATCAAACCTATTTGGTAGACAGGTATGCAACCTGGGTATATGGGTGTGTCACACATTCCAGCCAGACTATCATTTGACAAATGCATTCTCCCATTGAAAATCATAGACCGTACAGTCTGTAATGTGTAAGTATATGGATTCAACACCCCTAGCTGCTTATGTCACTGCCAAGCCATTGACTATTCCCCAGCCAATGTATATGTGCCATACATGATTTACAGTCCTCCATGTGTCAGGGATGTGGACTATTGTAGTGCCAATACATATTCCAATTGGACACACTGTGCAGGCTCAGCTTCCAACATTGACTGATTACCATGGGAAATTACTGTACAAGTCCCTATGATGCCCCCCCCACCCTTGATACACATGTACGGTGCAGGCCAAGCTACTCTCACACAGAGTTATGACAGTGTTCAGTTCTGACATTACTTAACCTCCATTTCCAGACAGCCCCTACCTTATGTGTGGCCCCCTTGAATGCTACCTGTTAGGGATGGTGGTGTGTTGGTGAATTGCACATTGCCCACATGATATGTAGTGGTGCATGGATCTTGGCCTTCAGAAGTCACATGCCAGGGATTTGGGTGTCACTGAACTGTCTGTAGAACCCCCTACATCACAAACGATGTGTGTACCATACTTGTTGTTTCTCTGTTTCTGAAACACTCCCTGAGGTTAGATTTACATTCCAAAGGTATATGTATATTTACATTCCAAAGGTATATGTATTGGACAATGAGTAGACCAAGGATTATGTTGTTGAACAAAATTTATTTGAGGTATTTACAGAGTACTTTTTGTTAGACTCTGTATAAAAGTTGTCAACAATTGCCTATTTCCTGTGGACTCCTGCCGCTGTGTTTGGTTGGCCCCCCTCAAGGTTCTCAGCCCCATCATCCTTCTTCTCCTCATTGTGGACATCTTCTTGTCCATCCCAGGGGGATATTGTTTCTGACACACATGTTGTGCAGGATAGTACATACCTGTATGATCTTGCATACTAGCAGGGGAGCATAGAGGAGCATTCCTCGTGTCATGTCCAGGCACCTGAACCGGGATTTGAGAAGGCCAAAGCTCCTCTCCACCACATTGCATGTTTTCCAGTGTGCTTCATTGTAGACATGCTATGCATTGGTATCTGGATTTCCAAATGGGGTCATGACCCACGGCTGTATGCCATAACCTTGGTCAGCTACAAAGATAAGACATAGAAATTTAGTGAAGAGTTGAGAGGGACCATGAATATTCCATGGCAGTAGTTGGTTGCAGTTTGAGAGGTGTATGTGGTGTTGTGTATGTTGCAGGTCTTGTAATATGGTTCAATTTGACTGTGCTGATGAACATGTCATTCGTGGGTACTGACTCAAGGACCTGTATGTGACCATCTGGATTCCAATATGTGTGCTCATCATGTATGGAACATGTTTTGTGCAGTCCATTTTAGAAGCAGGGTCCTCATATTAGATGGAGGCTACCACCTACTTGCAGCACAATAGTGTCAGATGTGTGGCCAACATAGTTGCTCTACAAAGCCAGTCTATTCTGTCGATGTAGGCATGTGGCATTACACATGCAGTGCAACACTTAGTGGACCTTAGTGGCAGATGATGGTTGTGTCAACCATCTTGGCCCTCATTACAAATCTAGTGGTCTCAACAATGCTAGACTCACAGTGGCAGTTGGACCGCTGCGGTTGTGGCTGTATGACCCCCCACATTATGACCGTGGTGAACCCACCACGGTTGGACCTCCAACATTGCCAGGTTGCCACCAGCCAGCTGTCTGGCAGTCCCAGAGGTCTTAATCTGCCAGGGCAGAGCCCTCTGGATTTGGGCTCCCAAATCTGCCAGCCTTTGCATGGCAGTTCCACTTCCATGCATGGGCTGGCGGAATGGGGGTGTCAGGGGGAGGCCCCTGCACTGGCCATGCACTTGACATGGGCAGTGCCGGGGCCCACATGGACAGACCTGTGGCACTTTCCAATGCACAAATTACATACAGTAATAACCACTACCGGTGCTGCTGCACCTGCCACAACGCCACATTGCTGCTGGATCACTTACAAACCGGCTGCAATGTTTTGACCCTCTTCCCAGCTGGGCCTGCGTACTCCTAATTGGGCCAGCAGGGTTTAGACCACAATGGAGGTCTAACTGTGGTGGAAGTTTACCAATCAGCCTATGCCGGACTACAAACTCATGATGAGTGTCTAGGTGTCTAAGGGTGTGTGTCATATGTTAGCATGATGATCACATTCGGTACGGTGTATGTCCTAGCTTCTTAGTAATTGGATTTTCAGCCAGACTTACTAAACATGCATAGTGCAGATTTTAGGAGGGGGCTCAGCTATATTTCTGAAAGGTCACTTAGTACAGTGCATGTGTGGCCAGTCATGTCCACCATATTCCTATACGGGTCTACTGTGGCATCCATGTACATTCCAGTTTAGCAGTAAATCTGAGTCATGGTGTACTATTGTTAGTCTACTGTACAGGCATGATGGTGTTATGGGCGCTAAGTGGGGCATGTGAGGCTTTAGTTGAGTAGCTGTGGCACTATTTCTCATGATTCTGCCCCATTGTCTATAATGGCAGGTACATTAGTCTTCCTATGTGTGCAACACAATGCATTTGACAGATGTATGTGCAACCTACAGGTATGTCAGGCATGTGTAGATGGGATGTAGTTGTGGTTGGCACCACTTGGGTGGCATTTGATGTGGATTGTTCCTCAGTCTTGCACATCATGAATGAGTTCGGGATGTGCCTAGGTGTGACTATCTATACATCCTCATGCCATAGGCCAGTGACTTGGCGGAGCTATTGTTGGTTTGGTCTAATGTGTGTGAAGTATACTTAGTAGTCAACCAGCGGACACTTAAAGTGATTTGTGGTCTTATTCTGTATGCAAAGATAACATAGCTCTTCCTGTACTTCACTTGGTGTGGCTGTTAGTTTGTGGCTTTGTTAGATACATGTGTGTGTCTGCACTTGTGATGTCTAATCATTGTGGTGTACTGCAGCATGTTGCATATGTGTTGTTGCCAGTACATCTGTGGTCCCATGCCCATGTGTCTTTGTTGTGGTGTATATGTTGTTTGTCCTACAGGGTTGGTGTGTTGTGTGTGTATTGATTGGTGGTTTGACTTACCGACAAGTAGGCCATTGCCATATTGTCCATCCTGGAACTGCTTGTTGATGGTGGAGTGCCGGAATATGTAAGCATCATGGACGCTGCCAGGGTACTTGGCTGAGATGTTGGTGAAGAGCCCACAGTGGTCCACAATGGCCTGCATATTTATCAAATGTGTGGGTTGCGGTTCCTGTATAGGTGTTCAATAGCTGCAGGTGGCACCAGTCGTACATGGGTGCAGTCCATTGCACCTAACACATGCAGAAACCCAGCAATCAGATAGAATCCTTGTTTGTTCTCCTGCTGCCGTTGCTGGGTGTTTTGTAAGCAGATGTGGTGGGGTGTGAGGCAGATGATAGCAGCTAGGACCCTAGGCAGGTAAACAGATATTGATGGCTGGGAAACACCAGCCACTAGTGCTCCTGTTGTCTGAATTGATCCAGAAGCCAGAATATGTAGAACAGTGAGAAGCTTTGTGTTGGGTCGTATGTTGTAGAGAGTTTGCAGCCTTGCTGTAATATCTGGTGCAATCTGGTTCAGCAAGTGTAAAATGGACTCTTGGTTGAGATGGTAAGTCTTGATGATGTCTTGCTCCCTGAGGCCAAGGAGGCTTGTCATCTGCCAAAACATCCTCTCCTGCCTCCTGCGTTGCCTTTGTGGGTGCCGTTGTGGTATTTTGGGTTGCTGTTGGGGAGGTGGAGGGGTCAGCTGTTGTTGCGGATGTCTACGGTGTGTGCCTAGCTGGAGCAGTATGATTTCCATGTTGTCCTGAAGGTAGCAAATGTTCCTTCTGTTAATTTTCCTTATATAGTAGTGTATGTGCCTCATTTTAAATCCTGGTCAGACCCAGGCATTAAAATTTGACGTAAGATGGGCTTAACCTCATTTTTTTTGGTCCGCTTTCCACCCATGCATCATTTCTGCACGGGGGATAAATATGTCGCTAGCGGCTTAGACTAATCTTTTGGACAGGAACGCCTACCTTGCATCTCATTAATGCAAGGTGGTTTCACGCATCCAAAAAATGATGTTAACTCCTATATTTTGATGCTAGACGGGTCTAACGTCAAAATATAAATATGGAGTTAAGTTTGCACTGAATTTGCATTTAAAAAATTATGCTAATTCAGCGCCAACAGAGTATAAATGTGCCCCTAAATTCTAGAGGGGGCCCCCATGGGCCCTGCTGGCTACATTAAAGCATTTGCACCCTGTAGCCACATCATCCAGACCGGATGATGAATCACAGTAGCAGACCGGCTTGGAATTGACTTGGACACAGAATCCACATCTTCCATCCTGTCCAGGACAATGGTGTCGGCTTGAGTCCACTCAGCGTTACTTGAGGCAGAAACATAGTGGCATAATTAAGAGACCATAGCACCACCTTAGCGTCGCCATAACATAATTTTTTTATGCTAAGGCGGCGCTAAAGTGGTTTGCTGCTGCACCATATTTACAAAGTGGCGCAATGCATTGCGCCACTTTGTAACCCCTTAGACCACATTATGCTTGTGCCAAGCATTATGCATGCAAAGGGGGGTGTTCCGGCACTAGGAGGCCCGCAAAAATGGCGCAGTGAAACTTAAAAGATTTCACAGCACCATTTTTGGCGTCATTTTTAACGCCTTCTAAGAGCAGAGTTAAAATGATGCTCCCACAATGACCTATGGGTCTGCTTGCACTTTGCTGCACTAGAGTCAACATTTTTGACGTTAGTGTAGCAAGGCCCCACAATAGCATCAAATATGTTGACGATATTGTGCTTATGACCACCATGGTATGCCGTATTATGAATACGGCACAACCATGGTGTCTTTAGATACCGGTGGTCAGAGGGGTCAAGAGAAAAGTGGAGCATCATAGATGATGCACCACTTTTTCTTAAAAATGGGCCACAATGTCAGTCTGAAGCCTGTGATTTTGTTCAAAGAACAGAGCTGTCTGCTGCTATTTTTATGTTGCCTAATGTGGGAGACAGTTTCACACATAATCTAAGGCTTTTGTGTCATAGGTCTTGATTGAACAGCAAACAGTAAATCAAGAACTTAGCTTTTGCTTGAACTGACAAAAATGAACTTTGAGACAGTGCTACCAATTGCCACATGTTATGTGTACAAAAAAGGCATAGCTAGAATGCTTGAATTTATCTCAGCCACTGTTAATTACTCAGGACCGCATCCCAATCTATCACTATTTTGCACACCATGGCCCTCATTACAACCCTGGTGGTAAATCCCGCTTTCCGCAATGCAGAAGACCGCCAACATACCGCTGCAGCTGCGGAATTCCGCTACAGGTATTATGACCCACAGCTCGGAATCCGCCACAATACAGACACCTACACAAGTCTGCCACACCAAATGTCAGTGATAAACTGGTGATAACAAAACCAACACCGTCACGCCAACAGGAATGCGCCCACAGTATCACAACCCACAAATCAACGCAGCGGTCTTTCAACCGCGTTATTCCATTGGCGGTACACACTGCAGTGCTCAAAATACACACACATTTACAAGACACAACTACACTGGACAATTTGAAATAGACACACCTGATATACATACACACACCACTCCCACACACCCAATCCAATATAAAGCACACACCCACATCACCCACAAACCCTTACTACCAAATTTTTGAAAGAAGGAGACACTACCTAAAACAACACCAGCACCCACAGACACACAACACCATCACTTACACAACATCCACGCACCTCAAACAACACACTCCAACACATCCTCTCACACATCACAACAGACACCACCTCACACATCACCCACACCACATCATGGCACCTCAACGACACCCCAGGTTTTCTGAGGAGGAGCTCAGGGTCATGGTGGAGGAAATCGTCCGGGTAGAGCCACAGCTATTCGGAACACAGGTGCAGCAGGGGGCAGTGGCAGTGGGCACACGGTTCAGGGGACAGATGCACAGGATAACAGGGAAGCTGGGAGGACTGCTGTGCGACAGGGGGAGGACAGGCCCAGGGAACCCACTCTCCACGAGGCACTCTCCAACATCATGGGAGCATACCACCATTCCCAGGAAACCATGGGCACGGTACTGGCCAAGTTTCAGGAGACCCAGCTGATGCAGGAGGAACACTACCATGGAATCAGGGAGGACTTGAAGTCCATTAACACCACCCTGGTCACCATTGCAGGGGTGCTGGCAGACCTTGTCAACACCATGAGGGACACAGTGGCACACCAACAGACCCCTGACAGTAGACTGGATGATGAACTGCCCTCTACCTCCGCCGGCGCTAGTGGACAGGAGGCACTGCCACAGGACCAACAGTCCACCAGCACCCCACCCCCTGCAGAAGGAGAACCACCCCACAAACGGTCCCTGAGATCCAGGAACAAGACAGAGAACATTGCCAAGACCCCCGCCAGGAAATAAGACCCTCCTGAATGTTACCCTTCTGTCCCAATTTGTCACCCTGTCCACCTTTACCCGCCATTGCTCCCTTTCCTATGCCCCATTGGACAATGAACCGGTGAGACCAAGAGACTGGACTCTGCCATGGACATACCTCCACCATCACCCCAGCCCATTTTACAACCCCCTCCACTTAATTGCACAGGAATAAACACACTTCAATCACAAAACAATAAGGAGTCAGTCTGTGCTTTCACAAATGTGTAATTGCAATATCTATGGAATATAGCAATGTCAATTTACTTGTTCACATACCAATGTAACACAGCTGTAGGCCATGAGTAAATATAGCAGAGGGAACAAAGTGGGCTGTGAAATGGATATCAAAGTGACAAGTCAGTGTCCATACACTGAGTGAAAATGCCAGACGTATGCTAGCTCCAACAATAGTATGAGATGTGGGAAACAGTCACTTCTTCTTACCTGTGTCTCACTGGAAGTATTTCATGATGATGTTGTTTGGGTTGTCAATATCCTCTTCTTCTGCCTCCTCTTCTTCAGTGTCCACAGGTTCCACAGCTGCCACAAGACCACCATCTGGCCCATCCTCCTGCAGAAAAGGCACCTGGCGTTGCAAAGCCAGGTTGTGCAGCATACAGCAGGCCACGATTATCTGGCACACCTTCTTCGGTGAGTAGTATAGAGAACCACCTGTCAGATGGAGGCACCAGAATCTGCCCTTCAGGAGGCCGAAGGTGCGTTCGATTATCCTCGTAGTTCGCCCATGTGCCAAAATTGTAGAGTTCCTCTGCCCTTGTCCTGGGATTCCTCACTGGGGTCAGTAGCCATGACAGGTTGGGGTAACCAGAGTCACCTGCAAATGTCAAGGGACAACTGTTAGACACACACTAACCCTTCGGGACAACCCCAGACCCAGACACCTATGTCAACTGTATTGGGACCTTGGCCTCACCTGTTAGCCACACACGGTGCCTTAGGAGTTGCCCCATCACATAAGGGATACTGCTATTCCTCAAAATGTAAGCGTCATGCACAGAGCCTGGATACTTGACATTGACATGGGAGATGTACTGATCTGCCAAACACCCCATCTGCACATTCATCGAATGGTAGCTCTTCTAGTTTCTGTACACCTGTTGATTCCTGCGGGGGGGACAAATGCCACATGTGTCCCATCAATGGCACCAATGATGTTGGGGATATGTCCCAGGGCATAGAAGTCACCTTTCACTGTGGGCAAATCATCCACCTGAGGGAAAACGATGTAGCTGCACATGTGTTTCAGCAGGGCAGACAACACTCTGGACAACACGTTAGAGAACATTGGCTGGGACATCCCTGATGCCATGGCCACTGTTGTTTGAAAAGACCCACTGGCCAGGAAATGGAGTACAGACAGGACCTGCACTAGAGGGGGTATCCCTGTGGGATGGCGGATAGCTGACATCAGGTCTGGCTCCAACTGGGCACACAGTTCCTGGATTGTTGCACAATCAAGTCTGTATGTGATAATTATGTGTCTCTCTTCCATTGTCGACAGGTCCACCAGGGGTCTGTACACCGGAGGATGCCGCCATCTCATCACCTGCCCCAACAGAAGTGCCCTATGGAGGAGAACAGCGAGCAGAGAGTAATCCAACACTGAGGTATCACAATGTGTTATTTGCAGAAACGTTAGTAATCCGCTATGTGCCGGTATCTGTCTGTTTTCCCGGCCTAGATAGGTGTGACGCAGTTTATTTCCATGCCATGTGGCCCCCTGAAATGGCGGCTGTCTGACCTGTAAGGTGGGACAAGGGGATATGAGGTAACTGCGCTGGCGTTGTACACCATCGCGGTGGGCGGTTAAAGACCGCAGCGCTATTCTGCATTGGTTAACATTGGTCCCTCTGGGTCCCAGGAGCCAATGACGATGTACTCCGGCGGTGACGGCATGCACCGCCGCGGACGTGACCGCCATTTTCTGTCTGTTCACTCACTTGATACCTGACCTTCAACAGGAGAGGACCTACACTGCAAGTGCTGCTGTGACCTGTGTCTGGAAGTGACGATGGCTACAGTGTCTGGGGAAAGGGCCCCTGCCTTCACTTCGGAGGAGTTGGAGAAACTAGTGGATGGGGTCCCCCCCAGTATACGCAACTGTACGGTCCTCCAGACAAACAGGTGAGTACACTGTGAGCATGCTGCATGGGCAATGCCTGCTTTGAGTGGTGTGGATGGAAGATACATGGGGGGGCTGAGGCCTGCATGTGCGGATGGGCAGTGTATGTGCGCCAGGGCATGGGTGGGAACTGGTGGGCAATGACTATGACGGGCTGGACGGGTGAGTAATTTCCTTTCCCCCTGTACCATTCCTCTAGGTCAGCGCCCACCAGAAGAAGGGTATTTGGCGTGCCATCACCAAGGACGTCCGGACCCTTGGGTCTACCACAGACGGAGCACCCACTGCCGTAAAAGATGGGAGGACCTGCGTGGCTGGATTAGAAAGACGGCGGAGGCCCAGCTGGGGATGGCCTCCCAATGTGGAAAGGGTGCCCGTCGCACCATGACCCCCCTGATATCCCTATCCTGGTGGTGGCGTGTCCGGAGTTGGATGTGCGCTTGAGGGCATCACAGCAGCCACAAGGAGGAGAAGTGTGGCACAATGGTTAGAGTGGCAGACCCTGAGGCAGAGATCTGGCCCGGGACCAGAGTTCAATTCTCGCCTCGGCGGGTCTTGGGCTCAATTCCCTTGGACCAGTTAATTCTCGCCTCAATGCCTAATCTAATTAATGGGTCCCACTCTGTAGCTCTGGGCAATAGCTTGCTTAATCTCCACAACGGCCCTCACAGCGCTTGGATGCCTGGCTTCACCCTGGGGTTGTCCAGGAGTGGGTGCCTCAATCAATCAAAAAAGTTATAGAGCGCGCTACTCACCCGTGAGGGTCTCAAGGCGCTGGGGGGGGGTCAAAAAAAGGTGGGGGGGGGCAGGGAGGGTTACTGTTCGAACAGCCATGTCTTGAGGCTCTTTCTGAAGAGCAGGAGGTCTTTGGTTTTGGGAAGGGAGTTCCAGGTTTTGGGGGCGAGGTAGGAGAAGGACCTGCCTCCTGTGGTGGTGCGTTGGATGCGGGGGACTGTGGCTAGGGCGAGGTTGGCTGATCGGAGGTTGTGTGTGGGAGTGTGGAAGTTCACTCTTTTGTTGAGGTAGGTTTGGCCGGTGTTGTGGAGGGATTTGTGAGCGTGGATGAGTATCTTGAATGTGATTCTCTTGTCTATGGGGAGCCAGTGAAGGGATTTGAGGTGTGGTGAGATTCGTTCGTGGCGGGGGAGGCCAAGGACGAGGCGTGCGGCTGTGTTCTGGATTCTCTGGAGTTTGCGTTTGAGTTTGAGTGTGGTGTCGGCGTAGAGGGCGTTACCGTAGTCTAGTCTGCTGCTGATGAGTGCATGGGTGATGGTCTTCCTGGTCTCTGGGGGAATCCATTTGAAGGATTATTTTAGAGTGCGGAGTGTGTGGAAGCAGGAAGAGGTTAGGGCATTGATTTGCTGTGTCATGGAGAGAGAGGAGTCTCGGATGATGCCGAGGTTGCGTGTGTGGTTTGCATGGGTGGGTGCGGGGCCTAGGGCGGTGGGCCACCAGGAGTCGTCCCATGTGGTTTTGTTGGGGCCGAAGATGATGATCTTGGTTTTGTTGGAGTTAAGCTTGAGGTGGTTAGTAGTCATCCAGTTAGCGGTGTCGAGGAGAGCAGCGTGTAGGTTGGTTTTGGCGGTGTTGGGGTTGCGGGTGAGGGAAAGGATGAGTTGGGTGTCATCTGCGTAGGAGAGGATAGTGATTCCGTGTGCTCGGAGGATGTTGGCTGGGGGGATCATGTAGATGTTGAAGAGTGTGGGGCTGACGGAGGACCCTTGGGGGACTCCGCAAATGATCTTGGAAGTGGAGGAGTGGAAAGGTGGGAGGCGGACTCTCTGGGTCCGGTTGGTGAGGATGGAGGTGAGCCAGTCTAAGGCTTTGTGGTGAATTCCTATGTTGTGGAGGCGTGTGTGGAGTGTGTGGTGGCAGACTGTGTCAAAGGCTGCGGAGAGGTCTAGGAGGATGAGTGCGACGGTCTCGCCCTTGTCGACTTTGGTCCAGATGTCATCAGTGCCTGCGATGAGAGCGGTTTCCGTGCTGTGGTTCTTGCGGAACCCGGATTGTGAGGGGTCAAGAGTGTTGTTTGCTTCGAGGAAGTGGGATAGGCGGGCGTTGACTAGTTTCTCGGCAACCTTGGCGGGGAAAGGGAGGAGGGAGATGGGGCGATAGTTGGAGAGGATCTCCGGGTCGGCTTTGTTTTTTTTTAGGAGAGCGGTGATTTCCGCGTGCTTCTAGGGGTCTGGGTAGGTGGCGGAGTCGAAAGAGGAGTTGATTATGTCGCGGAGTATGGGGGCGATGGTTGGGCTGGCTTTGTTGTATATGCGGTGTGGACAGGGGTCGGAGGGGGATCTGGAGTGGATGAAGTTCACGTTTTTTTCGGTTTCTTCGTGTGTGGTGGGGGTCCGTGTGGTGGGGGGGTCATGAGTGGGGGTTGGGTTGGGTGAGTGAGGGGTGTGTGCAGTGGGTGGGTGTGGTATGAAGCTGTTGTGGATGTCCAGGATTTTGTGGTGGAAGTGGTTGGAGAGGGAGTCACATAGGGGCTGTGTGTGTGAGGGGTCTATGTTTCTGGCTTTGGGTTTGACAAGTTCATTAACGATGGTGAAGAGTTCTTTGCTGTTTTAAGAGTTGTTGTCAAGTCGTGTCTTGTAGTGATCTCTTTTGGCGGTGCGTATGAGTTGGTGATGGGTGCGAATGGTGGTTTTGTGGGTGGAGAAGTTGGTTGTGGAGGGTTCTAGTCGCCATATTTTCTCCGCTTGGCGGCATTTGTGCTTGGAGTCTTGGAGTTCGGGGGTGAACCATGGGGCGTTCTTGATGTTGCGGGTGGCGATGTGTTTTCTGAGGGGGGCTAGTGTGTCTGTGCAGGTGGTGATCCAAATGGAGAGGTTGTGTGCTCCTATGTTGGGGTCGTTGGCGTGGGGGGGGTTGTTAGCCAGTTGGGAGTTTAGTCGTTCTGTGGGGATCTTGTCCCACATGCGGTAGGGTGTGGTGTGTTGATGGTGGTGTGTGGGGGGTTTGGTGAAGGAGAAGTGGACGCAGTGGTGGTCAGTCCAGAGGAGTTCGGTGGTGTGGGTGTAGTCTGTGTGTTGGCTTGATGTGAAAATTGCATCAAGCGTGTGTCCTGCTGAGTGGGTGGGTGCGGTGACCAGTTGTTTGAGTCCGAGGTTGGTGAGGTTGTCTATGAGGGAGGTAGAGTTGTGGTCTTGTAGATTTTCCAAGTGAAAGTTGAAATCACTGAGGAGGATGTAGTCTGTGGAGGTGAGGGCGTGCGAGCTGATGGTGTCGGCGATGGTGTCGCAGAAGGCGGGGCGTGGTCCTGGTGGTCTGTAGATTAAAGTACCTCTGAGGGTGGAGTTGTTGTTAATGTGGATCAGGAAGTGCAAGTGTTCTGTGTTGTCGATAGTGTCTTGGGAGCTGGTGGTGACTTTGATGGTGCCCCTGTGTAGGATGGCGATGCCACCCCCTGGCCTGTTGAGGCGGTCTTTGCGTTGGAATTTGTATCCCTTGGGGGTGGCGATGGCTCTGTTGGGTTCTGAGGAGGGGTTGGTCCAGGTTTCCGTGAGGAAGGAGATGTCAGGTGAGTCTGATGTGATGAGGTCCCAGAGTTCTATGGCATGTTTGTGAAGGGAGCGGGTGTTGAGGAGCAGGCAGTTGAGGTGGTTGTGGTGGGTAGTATTGGTGTGGTGCATGAGGGTGTTGTTGCAGGGTGTGTTCTGGTTGTGGGCTGGTGTGCGGCGGGGTTGGTTGGTGGGGTGGGGGCAGAGCAGGTGAGTATTGCATTGGGGGTGTTGTATTTGTTGAAAGGGGGGGTCGCTATGGTTGGTGTGTGGTGTGAGGGATGTGGAGCAGGAGAAATGACAGGTGTGGCAGGTGAAGGGGCCAAGAGTGTGTGTGGGGCTGGAAGGGGTGCACATGGGGCTGGGGCCTGGGTTGAGTGAGTGGGGAGTGAGGGGGGAGTAGGTTTGTCTGAGGGGGCCAGGGAGACTGGTGCAGGTAAAAGCCAGGAGAGGTTCCACAGCGGTATGCGTACAGCACCTTCAGACCCTAACGGGTAAGTAGTGCGCTATACAAGTGCTTAAGTTTAAGTTTACAGTTTAAGGAGGTGAGTACACTCTCCTTCAGCTGACTGCGCGCATAATGAGGTGTCTGGGTGGGGGAGGTGGACAGTGGGTTCCCCTAGGCCAGGGCGAACTTGGTAGGCAAGGTCCCTTGTGAGGCAGGCTATGTGGCACTCCAACTCCACTAGTGGTAAGAGCCATCTAAACCTAGTCAGGCTCCTGTGACTTCCAGGTGTGCAGCAATTGGGCTTAGGCCCCGTACCCCATGGTCATGTGAAATTTCTAGGAACTGATAGTGCATGGCGTAGTGCAGAGGGCTGCTCCCTGTGTGTTGTGTCCGCCAACGGTAGTGGTGTTGCATGCACTGAACATGTTTTTCTTCTGTCTTCCCTTTTTGTGGTCTCCCTGTTCTTGTGAGCAATAGCATCATCAGGCGGAGGAGCATTGGCACCGGAGCAGTAGGGAGCTGCAACCCACTTGGCCCTAGAGGGTGAAGCAATGGATTCTGAAGCCACCAGTGGGACGGAGGGCGAGGGGAGCTCCACGGCGGGGACAGGAGCAGACATCAGTGACAGCGACTCCTCCTCTGATGAGAGCTCCCTTGCGGGGGCAGGCACCTCTGTGCCCACCGCATCAACAGGTACAGCCGCCATCCCCCTCCCAGCAGCCCCTTAGCGTGTGTCCCGTGCCCGCTCACCCTGGAGGGTGGGCATCTCCTTCGCCCCAGGCACCTCAGGCCCTGCCCCAGTAAGCCCTGCTACCCTCAGTGAGGAGGCTATTGACCTCCTGAGATCCCTCACTGTTGGGCAATCTACCATTTTGAATGCCATCCATGGTGTTGAGAGGCATTTGCAACAAACAAATGCGTACCTGGAGGGCATTCATTCTGGGCAGGCAGCCCAACAGAGAGCATTTCAGGCTCTGGCCCTCAGCACTGATGGCAGCCATTTTCCCTGTGTCCAGCCTCCCCCCTCCAACTTCCTCCACCCAGACCCAATCCCCTCTACCTCAGCCTATCCCAAGCACACCATCAGACCAGCATGCACACACATCAACATACAAGAGTGGCTCAGGCAAACATAAGCACCACACATCCCACAGGCACTCACAAAAGCACCATCACCATGCAGACACACCAACATCCACTGTCTCCACTGTGTCCCCCCCTCCAAGTCCTCCTCCTCCCTCCCTGTCTCATCTCCACTCACACCTGCATGCACTACATCCTCAGCCACTACCTCCATCACCAGCACGCCCATCACCACACACCGCTCACGTGCAATCACCACCCCCACTACCATTCACACATCCCCAGTGTCCTCTCCCAGTGTGTCTGTGAGCCCTCCTCCCAAAGTACACAAACGCAGGCACACACCCACCCAACAGCCATCCACCTCACAACAGCCTCCGGCCCATGCACCTTCATCCAAATTCAGCAGACGTACACCTCCTACAACCACTACCTCTTCCTCCACTCCCAAACCCCCTCCATCTTCCCGTCCCAGTGTGTCTAAAAAACTTTTCCTGGCAAACTTTGACCTCTTCCCTTCACCTCCACCCCCCCTGTCCTTCCCCTAGGGCCAAGCTTTCCATGTCCCAGCCCAGCACCTCAGCCACCAAATCCCCAGGCACAGTTGGGTCATCGAGTGCGCCACCGATCGGGGCTGCCAGTGTGCCACGTAGTGAGGGCAAGGAAATTCCACCACCTGCCAAGGTGAAAAAGGTGCCCACATCCCAGAGGGAGAAGCCGAAACAACCAGCCAACAAGGGCTGAGCAAAAATAAAAGGGGATAGGGGCAAGACAACTGCGGCACCATCAAAGGTGGGGAAGGGCCAAAAGCAGAAGAGCAAGTCAGGAGAGGGCATGGTGGCACCAACTGAGGGACCAGTGTCACACCTTCTGTCCATGACCACACCAACGTGTACGGCGGCGAACACCGCTAGCTGCCCGCCACCACAACCGCCACCTGCACCGCCAACTGCACCACCACTACAGCCTCAGCGACAGTCCCCAGCCTCTTCCCCAGTGGGCAGGCGTCCGAGGCTGTAGGAGACATCCTGCTGTGTCCCTCATCAGGTGCTGACCCATGCACCACCACCAGAACCGCCCCCACAGACACCGCCGCAAGCACCGCTGCCAAAGACACCCCTGCAAGCACCGCTACCGGCCCCGCGACGTACTCGGACAGTGGCACCACCGCTGCCATGTCTACCATCCCCAGTGGTCAGTCGTCCGAGGCTGGAGGAGAGTATCTGGATCCTGGGCAGCTTCCATGAGGCATGACTTCCATCACTGTTTGCACCCTCAGGTGGAAGTCAAATCCGCAGCAGTGTGGGGTATGTCTCTGCCTCCATGGCGTATCATGCTACCTGTACCTCGCCAATCTTGTGGCACACACACCCATATGAGGGAACTGTACCGGCCACACTGCCCATGGAGCACTCTGGGCACCAAGCCCCCTCCAGAACCAGTAGAGATTCACATCCACTGCCTCAGTCCTTGGCAGGATGAAGCACTCTGGGCAGAAAGCCCCCTCCAGAACCAGTGGAGAGATATATCCACTACCTCAGACCTTGGCAGGATGAAGCACTCTGGGCACAAAGCCCCCTCCAGAACCAGTGGAGATTCACATCCACTACCTCAGTCCTTGGCAGGATGAAGCACTCTGGGCACAATGCCCCCTCCAGAACCAGTGGAGATTCACATCCACTACCTCAGTCCTTGGCAGGATGAAGCACTCTGGGCACAAAGCCCCCTCCAGAACCAGTGGAGAGATACATCCACTACCTCAGTCCTTGGCAGGATGAAGCACTCCGGGCACAAAGCCCCCTCCAGAACCAGTAGAGATTCACATCCACTACCTCAGTCCTTGGCAGGATGAAGCACTCTGGGCACAAAGCCCCCTCCAGAACCAGTGGAGACTGTTATCCACTTGAAAGACTGTGGCTTTGCACTCCCCAGGACCAATCAGTGGGCAACCTACCCACTTGAGAGACTTGAGAGACTGTGGCTTTGCACTCCCCAGGACCAATCAGTGGGCAACCCACCCACTTGAGAGACTTGAGAGACTGTGGCTTTGCACTCCCCAGGATAAAGCAGTGGGCAAACCACCCACTTGAGAGACTTGAGAGACTGTGGCTTTGCACTCCCCAGGATACAGCAGTGGGCAAACCACCCACTTGAGAGACTTGAGAGACTGTGGCTTTGCACTCCCCAGAATAAAGCAGTTGGCAAACCACCCACTTGAGAGACTTGAGAGACTGTGGCTTTGAGACTTGATAGACTGTGGCTTTGCACTCCCCATGATAAAGCAGTGGGCAAACCACCCACTTAAGAGACTTGAGAGACTGTGGCTTTGCACTCCCCAGGATACAGCAATGGGCATGGAGCCCCCTCGTGCAGCAGTGGTGTTGTGATTTCATCTGGCTGAGGTGCCCCCCCTCCCCTTCCCCCTGAGGTGTCTGTATATTTTCGGTGTGATGCCCCTGCAGTGTTCTCTCCGTTTCGAGTCAGGTATCATGTGTGGGCTTCGCCCATGCATTTTGGGCCCAGTGGTCAATGGACAATGATTGGTACACTATCTGGACTTGTTTATTTGGTGTACATATTTGTATATACTGAATTTTGAATTTTGACTATCTGATTTTTCATGATTACACTGGTTACAATCATTTACTTTTGTCCTTGCGTTCTTCCAGGGGGTCGGGGGGTGTATATGTAATGTTGCTGCATGTATTTGTGTGTATGGTGTTGTAGGTGAGAGTGGGGGTGGGGGTATTGCGTGTCGACTGTGTGTTTCACTCTCTTTCCCCCTCCCCTGTGTTGTAGGTGCAGTACTCACTGTGGTCGTCACCGCCGCCGTTCGTACTCCTGGCAGATGAGAAGATACACCAGCATGGGCAGTACGTGTAACTCGGTCTCCATGGCGTCCTGGTTCCTTGTTGGGTGTCGAGAGGTGAGTGTTATCCCTCCTGTGTACTGTTTCCGCCATGCTTTTGATCGTGTTGGTACCGCCCCGGAAAAGTGGCGGATAGGCGTCTTGAAATACAATGGGCGGTACTTTGTCTTCCACCTGTCTGTTGGCGGTGGCCGCTGCTGTGTTTGTTTCTACCGCCGTGGCGGTCGGAGTGTTAAAGTGGCTGTCTATGTTGGCAGTTTCCGCCATGGTCGTGATTCCATTTTTTGCCAGTGTTGTAATGAGGGCCCATGTCACCTCAGTTTGAACTCAGCTATATGAAATCAGTCTTGCTCCTATTCCAATAGGAACAGTCCAGCCCAAACAGCCAGGAAAGGTCTGTTCTGAACCGGGACGCAACAACTCAGGACCTGTTTTGCACTACCTATGGCTTATCAGTCACTTATGGCTTGGTTAGAGTGACACAGTGTACGTAGGACCCAAATCTGAGCATACCTGACACACTAAAGTATACAAAAAAGTGATGGATGAAATTCTTGAACTAATCTTAGCCATTGGTAATTTCTCAGGCTGAGTTTGGACCCAGCCATATGCAAATCAGTCAGATCAATACCAACTTATCCTCTCTCCATCAAGTCTGAGTTACAGGAGTTGACCACTATGATCCTAGAGAGCCCCTCAGGAAAGACCCCAGTCTAAACTTGGTCCCTACGGACCTTTGTAAACATAACATAAACATCACCCTGATTTCTGGGCCCTTGTTATCACCTATGCCATTAATTCTGCCTGTAACTCGATTATTCCATCCTCAAGGCACACAGGTGTAATTGTACCAATGTTTAAAAAAGGGTCAGGTTGTTACAGACTTAGGGAGATATTTATACTGTTTGACGCTAAACTGCGCTAACGCAGTTTAACGTCAAAAAATATAGCGTCATCTAGCACCATCCTAAGACACCGGCCGGGTGTCATAATTATGGTATGACGGTAGCCGGCAGTAAGGCCCGGCCAGCGTCATAAAACAGGACGCTAGCCGGGTCGGGGAAGCGTAGAGGGAAAAGATGGTTTAGCGTCAAAGGATGACGCTAGTATTGGCAGAGGCATAAATAATGCCTCTAATCAGACTAGCGTCATTTTCTGACGTTAAAACCCCATGGACATGACTCCAGTCTTACTTAAGACAGGGGTCATGCCCTCCACCCTGATGGCCATGCCCAGGGGACGTATGTCCTCTGGGCATGGCCATTGGGCACAGTGCCATGTGGGAGGGCCCAAGTTAGGCCCCCTATGGCACTTAAAAATATATATATATACTCACCTCTACTTACCTCTCCTTACCTGGGATGGGTCCCCCCGTCCTTAGGTGTCTTCCTGGTGTGGGTGGGGGTGTCCCTGGGGCCAGGGAAGGGCACCTGGGGGCTCTTTCTATGGTCTCTGACCATAGAAATAGGCCTGCAGGTCCCCTAACGTCTGCCCATACCAGGGCGATTAATAATGGCACTAAGCAAGCTTAGCGCCAATATTTAAGGCCCCCATCCCCCTGTGCATGATTTTAGCACGGGAGGGGGATAAATATGGCGCAAGGGCCATACCGTCATTTTCTGCACTGGAACGGCTGCCTCGCATCTCGTTGATGCAAGATACGTTTCCATGTCTAGAAAATGACGCTAACTCCATAACTTTGGCGCTAGATGTGTCTAGCGCCAAAGTATAAATATGGAGTTAGGTTTGCACTGAATTAACGTAAATAAATGACGCTATTTCGGCGTAAACCGAGTATAAATATGCCCCTTATTTCTTTGTTGGACTCAATGGTTAAAGTCATCGACAGGGTCACCTTAAAAGGATTCAGTATGGGTAGGGGACAATAATGCCCTATCTATGACCCAATACGGTTTTAGAACCAGCCTAAGCACAACTGAAAAAATGCCTGAGCCTACATCTACTACTCAGTAAATATACTGTTGCTAAGCAGGGGCCAGCAGTTTTATCTTTTAGGGGATCTTAGCAGTGCCTTTGTTGGAGTGAATGAGCAAAACTCTAGGGCATTTTATCAAGCATGGGGATGGGCAAGGCTCTATTATTATTTTTACATATTTTAGAGAATAATGTCACAGTTTCAATAAGATGCCGCTCACGGGATGAATATGCTGATCCATTTTTGCTTTGGAGGGGGTTTATTAACACACATTTCATTATGCCTATCTGTTTCGAGTAATCCTCATGCTTCACCGAACTGCTCTGTTATTGAAGACTGGGTAGCCTATAACTATAGGCTTTCGATACCTTGGCACAGGCCCGGCTTTTGGGCACTGACCTCAGGGGTGTGCTGCGTTCAGAAATAACTTCAGAAACTTGCGATTTAAAAGCACCTGCTGAAAAGTTACTTGTACGCGGAGCCTTCAGGAAACAATTCAAATGTCAAGATACCTCTTGTGATTAATGTTCCTGATAGGGAGAGAGATGGGAGTTTTGCCTAGTGGCAGTTATGACTCAACATAAAGTAGCACAGAGGGTTAATATGCCTGCTGCAAAAAAAAGAACTATGGGGCATATTTAAGAAAAGTGGCGCTGCACACAGTGCTGCACCACTTTTCTTGCGCCCCTTAGCGCCCCCCTAACGTCACCATGTGTGCGTCATATTTAAAATGCGGCGCACCATGGCAGTCATTAGGGAACTAGCGTCAGAATTGTTTACGCAAGTCTGGTGCTTTGTAGGATTAGCATCAAAAATGTTGACGCTAATCCTGCAAAGCACCCAGAGGCTCTCTGTAACCAATGGAATCTTCCTTTTTAATGCCTGCTCTGAGCAAAATAAAATGACTCAAAGAAATTTGTCAGATTTCTTTGCGCCATTTATTTGGCCCCCCTAACGGGGGGAATGCCACCTTTGCATATATTATGCATGGCACAGGCATAATGTAGCTGAAAGGGTTACAAAGTGGCGCAAAGCATGCATTGTGCCACTCTGTAAATATGGCACAACGTTTTTGGCCTTCTAATGCTACATTAGCGTTAAAAAAAAATCATCTACTGTGGCACTAGAATGGCAATAGGGGCTTTTAAATATGCCCCTATATTTTATGTGGATAGCTGAGTGGACTAGTAAAGCCAGCCTTTACAAGTGCTTTATAACACATGAATGTATGTGAAAGGGGAGCGATGGAGAGATGAGGGGCACATTTGCCGGGTGGTAGTTAGTGAGATCGAGGAAGAGGTCATGGGGTGGGGGGTGCCAAAATAAACTGTCGCACAGGGTGCCACTAGTCCTAAAGCCGGCCCTGCCTAGGCACATCACTTTAAACAAATAATAAAGCTAGAATTATTTACTAGCCCACACGGTATTATAGGAGCAGATAAATCATGGGCTAAACAGAACTTAATTGACCATGCTAAACTATCTAGAGAGGGAGCATAGCTGATTAAACTCTCTGTGTGGGAATATGCAATAATTCAAACTACACCAGGACTGGAGCTGTACCTGACTCTTGTTACTAATCCATGGGAAAGATCTCTGCTTACCAGATTTCGTTTAGGCTCTATTTGAAGCCTTTTATGCTTTACTTTAGGCCAATACAATGAGGTAGCAATCCTAATTTGCACATTTGGCGAATCCTCAATCCAAACACTCAAACGTTCCCTTTTTTTTGCATATTTCATAATAATTTTAGAGACCTGTATCTGATACCTGTACTTAGAGGCAAGTGTGTTTTTTTTCAAATGTGACCCAGCTTTCTTTTATTTAAAGACAATAGTTTCCCGAAGGGTAGGTAAAGCTGTAGGGAGCTTTTTAAAATTATCCATAAGATACCATGGGGGATATTTATACTCCATTTGCACCGAATTTGCGTAATTGTTTATGCAAATTCGGCACAAAACGAACTCTATATTTATGTTTTGATGTTAGACACCTCTAACTTCAAAATATTGGAGTTTGGACCATTTTTTAAATGCGTGAACATACCTTGCGTCAATGAGATGCGAGGTAGGCGTTCCCATCTAAAAAATTATGCTAACCCCATAGCCCCATACTTATCCCCTGTGCTCAAATGACACACGTGTGGGAGGAGGGGCTAAGTAATGGTGCAAAGCTTGCTTTGCACCATTATTTAACGCCTGGGTCAGACCAGGTGTTAGAGGACCTGTGGACCCATTTCCATGGTTAAACACCATAGAATGGGTCCACAGGTGCCTTCCTCAAGCCCCAAGATCACCCACACCAGAGGGACACCGGAGGATGGGGGACCCCATCCCAGGTAAGTTGAGTAAGTATAGGTAAGAATATATATTTTTTTAATCAAAGTGCCATCGGGGGCCAAACTTGGGGCCCCCTACATGGCACAGGGTGCAATGGCCATGCCCAGGGGGACACTGGTCCCCTGTGCTGGCCATTGGGGTGGTGGGCATGACTCCTGTCGTTCCTAAGACAGGAGTCATGTGATATGGATGGTTTCACATCAGAAAATGACGCTCGGCTGGTTAGAGGCATTTTGTTTGCCTCTAACCAGCCTAATGTCATTTTTTCGTGCAAAAGCCCCTTCTCCCATACCGCCACCCACACCCAGCTAATGTAATTTTTTTTTACGCTAGCCCACCCTTTGCACTGGCTTGCGCCATCCCATAAATATGGTGCTTGGCTGGCGCTCAGGAATGGCGCAAGCTGGTGCTAAACGTTTTGATGCAAAACTGCGTTAGTGCAGTTTTGCATCAAAAGTATAAGTATGCCCACATAAATCCTTGCTTTGTCGCTTTTTAATACATTTCCGGATTGGGCCTTGTTGCACAATTTTCTTGTATTGTTATCTTTTATTTGTCTTTTCCATATCAGAGCTCAGTGTTAAACAGTTGTACTTTTGTGATTATGTTTTAATAATTGAATAAAGATTTGTCTGTTTGTCTCTCACAACACTTCACTCACTTTATCACTCACAGGGTGTTATGTTGGTGTTTTTTCTTAGTTTATATCATATTACTGTTATATTTGTTTGCCTAATATTGCTTTTGTAACTTTCAAATGGCAAAAAAGATAGGGAAAAAGGTCAACCTATTTTAGATCAATCTGAATTGTTTTTGGTTTTGGAGGCCTGGCATAAGAAAACTTCAAAGTCCCCCATCCTTAAGGAAGGCATTGAGGCAAATGAGCGAAGAGGTTTAAGCTGAGGAATTTGGACTGGGATATCTACAGAAGTGCACAAAAGTGATGGTTTAACCAGTAAATATATAAGTTTGACCACCTAAATACATTTTTCTCTTTTAGCAAATAATCTGAAACTATACTTAAACCACTGCTATCAAAACAGCTCCCAGTAAGACACATTGAGGCTCTTGTCTTCTGCCATATGTTGTAATTACTTAAATTATTGAAAAGAAATTGTGCTATTTTACTAATAAATGCGTTTCCCAATAAATGAGTCTTCAATATGGCTCTGCTCAGTTTGTGCACTTTCAGAAAAATAAAGACCTTGTTCCTTGAAGGATTCTGGTGAAAGAAGCATTGCTTATACATGTAATACTGTTTAACAAATTCAGTATTTAAGTATTTTGTTTGATGTTACATACTTGGCAGCCTTCAGTGAGATTTGGATGGAACAATAGAGCGTTCTTATTTTTCCAACAAGAAGAGTAACATTTCATAGTGCTGTAAATAATAGTTCTGGCTAGTATCCATTGGTACTCATTCTGTTCATCTTGGAAGCTAATGGAGTCAATGCTGTGAGGTCGGATTTTGTTTATTTATTCTATGTCATGTCTTTGCTTTTATCTGTAACTAAAGTTCAACAAACTTGTTAAAAAAAAAGAAGAGAAGCTGGAGAGAAGTATAGAGGTAAGAAACAACCGAAGGGTAACAAATCGGAGAGGAATTTTCAGTTATCTATCACATTAACACAGTGCCAGCACTTAAGCCCACACTTTGCTTGTCTTTGACCACCCCCTCCCTTCTTGACCGCGCTGTGACAGTCTAATGCGGTCCCTCCATAGGCCACTGCCTTGAAAGGTTCAGTCGGGATTCAAAAATGGTAGCAAGATTGCCCAGCAAGTTTAGCACTGGCTGTTAACTTTGAGTGTGAATGAAAGGTACTTGTTCAAATCATGGCCATCTTAACTATTCATCCTTTCGAAGTGGATACATTGAGTATCATTAGATTGGTCAATGTTAACATCTTATATTTACAGTGATTAGAAACGACAAAACTGTTGCCTGGAGTGCTATACAAAATTTGTGTTTTTAAAGAATCAATTTCGTGAGGTAGTTGCTCACATTGAGTCTTTAAGAGGACTCTGCCTGTCAGAAAATCTCTCAGGTTTCCTTTAGGCCAATCTGCGCGTGCAAGAGTGAGGTAATAATAATCAGCTAGCTGTTTTGGGATGCCAGACATAAAAAGTCACAGCTCATTCATTTAATCTGCTGGGTTAATATTAACATGTTGGCTGCATATTGAATAATGATATGAACATTGGTAACATGTCGTAAGGTTTCCTTCTTTAATTACATTGTCAACTGAATCATTTTGCGTTTGTAACTTGGTAATCACGATTTTGGGAAAATGAAAAATAGATTTGAAGCATTTCCAGGGAAATAGAAAGGCATCTATTTGATGTATAACAATATGGTATATGATGCGGGATCACCACCCACACCAATGCTTGAGAAACCAACAAAAAATCCCAACCTTTTACTGCAACAACTGATGTAGATCTCAAGGAAGGTGGGGTGAAGATGCAGCCTGTCCAATACCAGGACTGCTTAAAAATCTCTTCCATTAGAGACTACTGCATATGTACCTTTATAGCTCTTACATAAGATTCTTGAATATTTCGGCGTAATTGAGTTCCACACCAATATTGGATCCAGCGTACAGCTTGTTGGAAGGTTCTTTCAAATCAAGGAAGCAGAAACTTTTGGGCCAGATTTATGCTGGCCTTGCGCTGTTCCAACTCCACGTTAGCATCATATTTTTTATGCTAATGTGCGTTGGAAGTGGAAAAATGCTGCACCATATTCACAAAGTGGCGCAATGCCTGCATTGCGCCACTTTGTAACCCCTTGAGCCGCATTATGCCTGCGCCAGGCATAATGTAGGCAAGGGCGGCATTCCGGTGCTGGGACGGGCCATAAAATGGCGCAAAAAAATCTATGAGATTCCTTTGCTCCCTTTATATTGGCATTTTTTAACGCCTGCTAAGTGCAGGGGTTAAACAGAGGCTAACATTAATTACAATGGGTGCCTGGGTGCTTTGCAGGATTAGCGTCAGAATGTTTTACGCTAATCCTGAAAAGCGCCAGACTAGTGTAAAAAATTATGATACTAGTCACCCTAACTACCACCATGCAGTGCTTAATTTGTGTTTGTTGTTTCCGGTGCTTAGCAAAAGCACTTATTTTTGAGGGCCAGGGCTTATTCTTCTGTCTCAAGCACTTGCTGCGAGCAAAAGACACATATGGGAAAGACGGAAGAAGGGAAAAACGAAACAGCGTCACAATGGGAGAAAGTAAAACGCTGCAAGAGTGAGCTGAAGGGGCAGGGAGTGGCTTTATATGGATTGAAGAGGTCGGAGATGGCTTCAGGATTAGGCTGCCTCAGTATTCCGTATTCCCACATTTAATTGCAGCAGCCGCATGTTTAAGAGGAGGGCTTTGGGCACTGACACCTTTTTATTTGCAAATAAAGCACTGCCACCATGGTGTGCAGTATTTTAAATACGGCTCTACTATGGTGCCGTTAGGGGGCGCTAAAGGGCGCAAGAAAAGTGGCGCTGTACCTTTCATAGATCTGCCACTTTGTTCTTTCATTTCATAGAACATTTCTTAAGTCAAAACATACTCCTGCACCATGTATACAAACCTCTGTCTAGAGGAATTTTTTGGCACGTAGCCACATTTCTTAACTTGGACAACATAGCAAATATCAGTGCCATTGGCTTACATTTTTCCCACTTTGTTGAGTGCACTTGCTGGTGCGGGCTGTGTTTGAGCTTGTGGCTTCCTGGACTAATACATTCAACCTACGTTTAGTGCTTGCCCTCATGATCACAGTTTTGAATCCTAGGGGTAATTACTCAGCCTTTCTTCCTTCCTATGTCGATAGCCAACAAAAACATCTTTCACCCCCCTAGGGGTTCACGTGTGTTACACAAATGTTATGGAATTTAAGAGCCAGCACAAGCGAGTGGACATATAGGTGCTTAGTTTGGAGTATTGTATGTTATAAAGCGGGGTAAGGCACAGACCCATTATTAAACCGACAGTTGACTTCAGTTCTCACCAATTGTACTGTGTGCGGCAGTGATTTAACCTCATTGTCTAGAATGAACTGCAACCAAATGCTGCAGAAGTTAACTTTGGCAACGGCTAAATATCATCTTGGACTGTCTATCTAGTCTTAAGAGCAAAACCAGGCAAGCTGATTGCATTAAAAAGAGACAGCAACATTTTTAAACAACTCTAATCTGTCTTTATTGTACCAAGAAGCCTTGAAAATTAACCAAAAGCTCTTCAAGGGAATCAGGGAAAAAGAGCTGGAAGCAGCAGGAGCTAAAGATCTGGTGTTCTTTGCATTTAGACAACAGCTGACAAAATGAAGACATAGAAAACACACAAAGGGTGATATGAGGAATGCTTGCAATTTGTCTAACCACTGGCAACTGCTCGGGGTGGCATCCCAACCCATCATTCTTTTGCCCACCAAGTCACCTCAGTTTGAACCCTGCCATATGCAAATCAGGTTTTATTCTACTCCCACAATCCAGACCAAACTGCCAAACCAGGTACTGCCTGAACCAGAACACAAGGGCCCCAAGACTGTTTTCCCTGATTGTGGCTCATCAGTCAGATATAGCTTGGTTTCAGTGTCACAGAGAGCACAGGTCCCATCCCTGACCGTACCCTTACTACTTAGAATGTACGTCAAACACACATAAGGTGATGAAAGGAATGCTTGAAATGTGTCTAACTTCTGGCAATCACTCAGGGAAGCATCACAACCCATCATTCTTTTGCTCACCATGCAATTTCAGTTTGGACCCTGCCACACACAAATCATTATTGACCCTGCTCCATTAGGAACAGTCCAAGCCAAATTGCCAGGCCAGATTCTCCCTGAACCAGAATGCAAGCAACCCAAGAGTGATTTCACCATGATTAGGACTCATCAGTCGGATACAGCTTCGTACCAGCGGCACAGTGAGCGTGGGACCTATGCTTAGACATACCCTTGCCACTTAGGGCACACATCAAAACACACAAAAGGTGATGGAAGGAATGCTTGGAATTTGTCTAACCACTGGCAATCACTCAGGGTAGCATTCCAGACCATTTCTTTTGCTCACCAATCCATCTCAGTTTGGACTCTGCCATTTACTAATTAGTATTCATACTGCTCTAGTAGTAACAGTCCGACCATAATTCCCAGGCCAGGTACTTCCTGAGCCCTAACACAAGAAACCAGAGATGTTTTAGCCTTTTTAGAGCTCTTCAGTCAGGTGTAGCTTTATTCCAGTGGCACAGGGAGCACAGGACCCACATCTGGACATACCCTTGCCAGTTCGGACAGTATGTCAAACATATAAATGTGATGGAAGGAATACTTGCAATTTGTCCAACCACTGGCAACTACACAGGGTACCATTTCAACCCATTGCTCTTTTGTTCACCATGCTATCTCAGTTTGGACCCAGCCATATGCCACCAGCTTAACTTAAGCACCGACCATAATTTACCTGGTAACCATATATGACATGCTTGTTATGAGACAGTAAGCTTCAAAATGCAGCTAACAATGGACACTGATTGGAAATCAGGCTTTTTCTTTCTTGAATAAATTGTTCATAAAACAATTGGCAATTGTGAGAGTCATTGGTTTTAGATGATATTGTGGCTGCAGCATTTATCATATACTTATGTATTTACTGCATTTGCCACAAAATTTGCACAATTTGCAGATTTCACCAAAACCTTTTCTAACTCAAATAGACAAACATAATACTGTGAGAGAATCTACTGTATACTTTGCATGTTCGCCACATAATTTAAACAATCTTGCCACATGATTTAGTGCTTCATGTCACATAATTCCAGGACCCCTGACAATGTTAAACATCTCCAGAGAGGTTTGAGGGTTGACATTCTGATGATAAAATCTGTATTTCACAGAAAAACTGTTAAACATTTCTCATATTTCACAATTCCCTGTGAAATATAGGTTTTTATATCACTGTATTTTGTGCAATAAAAACGCAAAAATATGAACTATAGAAAGTGAATACACTTAGAATATATAAATATATGCATATGTATATATTATATGAAAAAAGCAAGGCTTAAAGTAATGTACTAGTTAGGCGTTGGATGATATAAGCTCTAATGTTTAAAAAACAAAAACCTCAGATATTCACCAGTTATCGTTTAGTGAACTAACTACAAGTTGCACCTTGTCATGTACTGCTTATGACCCTACATATTTCATCATGTATGACATATTAAATTACATCTCAAATTCCATCATTGATGACATTGCTGATAACATCTCAAATGACATTATCTGTGATACTGCTATTCACATTACTCCATATTATCTTATATTATTTTTAAAAATAAAGTTGTTAGCAACTGCCCTATAGTGACATACAGCTTAGAGTTACTCAGTGTACACAAGTGGGTGCATAGAACAGAAATAGTTTAAGCCCAGAAGGCAAGTGTTGTTGTGCATGTTTAAAGTTATGTAGTGCAAGTTATATGGAGTAAAGTTTACAAAGTGGTAACGTTTGGGGTGCAAGTAGTGCTTCATGTTAAATAAGGTAAAGGCTGAGCACACCTGATGTGGGTTGCAGAGGCATGTTATAAAGCAGGTTTTGTAAAACCAAAGACTTTTAAGTCATTGCTTCTATTGACAATAGACTACCAGTAGTGGCTGGACACATGACCATGTTAAATAGTTGTAATGCAGTGCTATTGTTTTGTTCTATGTAACAAGCATGTTTAAGTCTAGAACTTCACTGAAGTCTTTGTGGGACCCCAGATTGCTAAATAACAGAAAATGTCAGGCTGACCCACTTAGAATTGGTTTACTGTACACTGGGGTTGAAAGCATGGCTCTACAGTTGTATTCATGTATGCTCCTCTCAGGAATGTGTGTAGTGTATTTTACCAAACTACCAGTCCTGTCCCTATGCCTTGGCAGAAGATGTCTTATCAGTGGCAAATGCATCCCCATGTTGGCTTTTGCTAGAGATACAGCTATTGGAATTTTAAATGGCAACGTTTTTGGAGGGCGGAGCTTGCCGAGCAAAGAGATGGACACGGGTTACCTCTTCTCCCGCGGCCGCTACACAATCCTGCATAATTCTACAGCCCTAATATGACTTTGTACCCTAAAAAGACATGGTATGTCCCTGAAGTATTGCGGCACGATTGGGAATGCAGATTGCTGCCGGCTGCTTGGTGAGTGAGCGGCGAAGGAGACACGGCCTACGAGAGAGGAGGGCAGCCAGCCACCCGCAATGGCAGGGAGGCCCATGCTGTTTGGGCTCTGCCGATCCAGGACATGCCGTAACCCGGAGGACCTCTCTGGCTGGGGAAGTGAATGGGGACGACGCAGAGGAAGGCCGGTTGCTGTGGCTGTGGGCTGGTATTGCCGTGCAGCGTTGGAGGGGTGGAGGCCTGATATGGGTACGGCCTGCCTGCCTGCAGAGGACCTGATCAGAGACCGAGATATGATCAGTGAGTGCTCTATAGACTAGCTGGCACTGACCCCCGCTCCATCGCTGGATTAACTGGAGGTTGTGGGACCATCTCTGTGGGAAGCTGGTCAGAGGAAGGGGTCAGGAGTCATCCCCTTGTGGTGAGCGGGGACCCTCTAGTTAGATGAGTCAAAGGGGTGAGGCGCCCGGACCAGGTGTGCTCCCTTGGCCCTGTGTCTCAGGCATTGGGAACCCCATGGGGCCCTTCTCAGTGGGATCGGCCCTGTGGGGGCATTTGACTCCTTGCTCCACCTGTTGTTTGGCCCGCATAACACACTGGTGACTTCCCTAGTGGGGCTGCCCATACTGGGGGGACCCTCGTGAACCATAAGATCATTGTCTTTGAGGACGGGAGTGATACGGAGCCACACTTGGATATAACTGAGGGGTCTCTTGCTCCGCTACCTGCAAGATGGGGAAGATAGAGAAAATGCAGACAAAGCTGCAAAGCAGAGAAGGGTGCAGAGAGGAGATGGGAATGGTCTCAGAAGACCAGGATTCAGATGCCGAACCTGAGCTGCGTCATATCCTGGCGGCAATGCAGAGTAGTTTTGGTACGACTGACGGTACAATCGACTCACTATTGTACAGGATGGATAGGATGTTTGAACGTCTGGATAAACAGGTGGAGCGTGTGGATGAGGCAGAATGCAGAATCGCAGTGGTGGAAGATGACTAAAACGCTATGTCACTAGCACAAACAAAGATTGATAAGACAGTGGATGTGCTGCGGGCCAAGGTCGAGGATCTCAAGGCCATCTCTCGCAGAAGCAACATACGAGTGGTGGGCATAGCAGAATCAGCAGCGATTGACAATATGGAACTCTTTGTAGAGCGACTCCAAACCATGCTGCTGGGCCGTTAAATTTTTTCTGACATTTTTGTAGTAGAACACGCCCACCGCTCCTTGGCCCCAAGCCACCCCCAGGGGCACCGCCTCTCCCAGTGATAGCAAAACGACTAAATTACAGGGATCTGGATGCGGCCCTACGAAGAGCATGGAAACTTAAGACACTGCAGTATGAGGGGTCCGATATTTTCCTATACCCGGACTTTACCCAACAGGTACAGGAGGCTAGGAGACCCTTTGTGCCTGTGAAACTTTGACTCCAAGAACTTAGGCCCTGATTTATACTTTTTGGTGCAAAACTGCACCAACTCAGTTTTGCACCAAAAAGTTTAGCACTGGCTTGCACCATTTCTGTGCACCAGCCGAGCACCGTATTTATGGAATGGTGCAAGCCGGTGCAAAGGGTAGGTGAGCAGCAAAAAAAATGACTTTAGTCGAGTTGGGCTGGCAGTATGGAAGAAGGGTTTTTTGCACCAAAAAATGACATTAAGCAGGTGAGTAAAAAATTACTCTAACCTGCCTAGAGTCATTTTCTGATGCTAAACCATCCATACCACAAGACTCCTGTCTTTGGAAAGACAGGAGTGAAGCCTACCACCCCAATGGCCAGCACAAGGGACCAGGGTCCCCTGGGCATGGCCAATGCACCCAGTGCCATGTAGGGCCCCCGATAGCACTTTAAAAAATAAAATTAAATACCTGTGTTTACCTGGGATGGGGTCCCTCATCCTCTGCTGTCCCTCTAGTGTGGGTGGGGGTGTCCCTGGGGCTGGCACCTGTGGGCTTATTGCATGGTGTTCCACCATGGAAATAGGCCCACAGGTCCCCTAATGCCTGCCCTGATCCAGGCATTAAAAAATGGGGCAAAGCAAGCTTTGCACCATTTTTTTACCCTTCCACCCTCCCGTGCACCATTTTTGCATAGGAGTATAAATATGGTGTTAAGGCCATAGAGTCGTTTTTTGCACGGGAACGCCTACCTTGCATCTTATTAAGGCAAGGTAGGTTTCCACTTCCAAAAAATGAATTGAACTCCATAAATTTGGCACTAGATAGGTCTACACCAAAGTATAAATATGGAGTTAGTTTTGCACCGAATTAGAGTAAAAAAAAAAAGACACTAATTTGGTGTAAACAGAGTATAAATATGCCCCTTAATTTGGAATACCGCAAGCTTTAGCCAGCTAAACTCAGAGTCATGGTGAATGGTAAATCGCTGCTGTTTACTGACCACAAGCAGTTGCAACAATTTCTTATAACAAGAGACATGGCCGGTGAACTGCAAGATACATGTGCCCCCACGCCTTAGAAGGGCGCATGCTTATTGATTTGCCAGCCACGTATTGACGTTCTTAGATATGTGACTTCACTCTCAATGAGATGTGACCGCACTGAGATTGATCTACTACTAGTAGTTATGTATGTTATAGGTGGTCAAATGGAAATATAGCTTATGAGGCTACGCTGATCTTATGTGAGTCAAAGTTCAATGCAGATCCTTTGTTACAGCCGCAGCTGTGACCCAGCTGCAGCTGGATACAATTGGGGTACAAATAGCACCTTGTTTCCTGGGGATAATCGAGGGCTGTTAATGCTGTTGTTTGGCGACATTTGGGAGGGCTTACAATATTACTTTAAAGCAACATCTGCCCTTGTGTGTATATCACAGAATTTGATTACGTAAGTCTAGGGGGCATTAGGGTGGATTATGTACCATTCAAAATTCCAGTTGTGGGTTTGCTGTCGTGGGAGGGGGTGGGTATTCACGATTATAGTTGTCACTATGTCAGACATTGCTGGGACCATCACAACACTCGCAACTACCACATGGCAGAGGTTGAGTCAGAAGAGAGCAATGCTACTCCACATGGGTCCTTCTGATGTGGAATATCAGGGGCCTCAACGACTACAGGAAGGTGAGGGCAGTCATCACATATCTTAAACGCAATCAAGTGGATGTTGCCATACTTCAGGAAACTCATTTAGTCCCTAACAGCCCAGTGCTTACCGCTCGTAGACTGCAGAGCTGTTTTGTAGAGGCAGGCTTTACCCCACACTCCCATGGGGATTTGATATGGACCGGTAGACGGTCATGGGTACAGATTCAAGAACTTGCCCAGGACACAAATGGCAGGTGAATTATTGCCCGCAGTACAAGAAATGATTTAACTTTCATGTTAATCGGCATTTATGGGCCAAGCTATGACAACCCCCTGTTCTGTAGGGATGTGTCGACATCTGTCGACACTACTGGCAAGAATGGGGTGGCACACCACAAATTTGGGGCGGTGATTTTACCTGCGTATTGAACCCAGCAGTGGACCGTTCCACCTGGCCACCTCGACACCACTCAGCGACGGCCCGTGCATTGCATACAATAGCGACAGAGGTGAAATTGATGGATGTATGGCAATATAGACACCCTACGTTAGGCAATTACATGCACTATTCAGCAGAACACAATGTATATACATGCAATGATTACTGGCTAGTGTCCAGAAGCTTAGTCCCACGCTTGTAATGCTGGAAACAAATGGAGGCAAAGGTGGTCCATATATGTGGCAGTTCCCACCCCATTCATTACTAGAGACGGTGTTCAAACATGATCTAAAACAGGCAATAAAAGATTATTTACGCACTAATATAGGGATAGTCACTAAATTTAGTGTAGTATGGGAGGCATTTAAGGTATTCATTAGAGGAATCACCATAACTACACATGCAGGGGTCCTGAAGTCTGTACGGGGAAGGTTGCACTGCTTAGAGGAGGAAATAGCCGACCTAGAAAGGGAACATCTTAGCTCAGCAGATGTTAAAATACTGGGTTAGATTAAGGATAAAGTCTCTGAATACCATGTCACTGCTCAAGATGAAGTGAAACACATGAGCAAATATGAAGTGACTCAAACTTACGGAGAAGGTGAACGACCTTGGGTGGTGTTGGCATGCCTGATGAGACCTAATAGAGACCTTGAGGTGGTGTTGGAAGTTGAAACAGCAGAGGGGCAATGTATCAGTGACTCTCAGGGAGTCATAAACAGATTTAGGGACCACTACAAGAAACTATACCCCACTAAGCTTGTGCATAATGACCCAAACATCACCAATTATTTGGAACAAATTAATATGACATGGCTGGCTAATGAGGACAGAGGGCGCCTTATGTCTCCACTGCAACCGACCGAGATTTGAAGAGTGCTTAAGGAGTAGGCGGATGATAAGGCCCCGGGCACTGATGGGCTCACGGTTGCTTTTCATAAGGCATACCAAGAGCTTCTTATTCCTCATCTGCAAAACCTGCTTTGTGAAATCACCACTGAGGCCCTTATGCCACCAACCATGAGGGAAGCTTTAACTGACGGAGCCGTTTCCCAGACTATAGAAATTATTATGGGAACACAGCAGGGATGTCCTTTGTCCCTTTTGCTGTATGCCCTAGTGACAGAACCATTGGCATTCGCAAATGTCACAGGCAAGGAGGTATCCGCTTCCCTGGGTACACATTGTTGATTTCCACTTATGCGGATGACACTCTGTAGTGTGTACAGGACCCGGAGCGCAATCTCTCTCCTTCACTCCAGGACGTAGTCTACTTTGGAAGTTACTCCGAGTTAAAGGTAAACTGGAGGAAATCTCTTATATTCCCCCTCACTCCTGCTACGACCCCTGTGCAGATGGACTTCCCACTTGTGTGGATGGAGGATTCCGTCCAATACTTGGGGATTCAGTTGCATGTTAATTCCTCAGTGGTTCTACTGGAGAATTACAGCAGAGCGATACAGAAGCTGTCAGAGGCGGTGGACAGGAGGGTCAGACTCCCACTTTCCCTGCTTGGACGTATAGCCCTCATGAAAATGGTAGTCTTGCTGAGATTTCTTTTCCTTTTCCAAAACTTCCCTATACTGCTCCCCAAAATGACGTTTGAGATGCTGAGATCACTGCTGGAATGGTTGGCCTGGGGGGGAAACAGTTGAGAGTTCGATGGGATGTAGTCACATTACCGTATGATCTGGGGGGATTAGGGGCCTAAAATGTAGTGGTCTATTATGAAGTCACTCAGGGCATGATAGCGCACAGCTAGATACATGGCACACATGATACCCAGTATGCCTATCTTGAGTGTGATATTTCACAACCGCACCGATTGCCACAGCAATTGATCATTCTCTCCCAAGAGACGGCATGGTGTTATAGACTCTGTGAATATCATGGTGCATGCTTGGCATAAACTAATTACAAGACAGGCACTTCCTCAGTTGTACTCCCCTCAGGTGAAGATAGAGTGATGTATTTGGTTCCTACTGAGCCAAGATAGAGGTGCAATGGCAACATTTAGTAAGCTGAGCATTTATGATGTAGGCAAGTTTTTTTCCAGATGGTAGAATGCTTTCTTGGGAAGACTGTATTGCAGACACTGAGGTGAAGACCCCATTTATGGAGTACCAATATTACAGAGCTTGGCATGCTTTCCTTGAGATAGTTGGAGATGATTTCACTGACCCCACCCCTGTGCTTCCGCAGATCAAGTTTATTACACCCCCACCAGGATACTGATGTACAGACTCTGGGACTCGGCTGAGTGCCCGAGATGTGGAGCAGAGGAGGCAGACTTTGTGCCTATGGCCTGGGCCTGTCCAGGCATCCACGAGTTCTGGTCAACGGTAATCGCTGAGTTGGAGCAGATAACGGGAACAGTGCTCAGGGCTAAGCCACTGTTGGCATTGTTAGGATATGATAGAGATGTGGGAAAGGAGGTAAGGAAGCTGGTCGCTATGGGTTTGCTATTGGCGAAGCGTCGTGTGGCGATGAGGTGGGATCGAGGGCCACTGCCTACAGTGAGTGATTGGCATTGGGATATGACCTACTGCAACACCCAGACTGATACATTCAATGAACTGTCCCCACCACAACTCCGTTCAAATAACTACTGGGGCCCATATCAAATGTATTTGATTGGTAAGGAGACAGGGGAGGCAGAAGGCAGTAATTCTGAGTAACTGACATGAGCACTTTTTTGAGTCACTGGTGTCACACACTGTGGGACCCAGGGAGGGAATACGTGGATGGTGGAGGACGTCTGAGGAGGCAAAAAGTTAGGTGGATATGGTACCTTGTAAAGCTGTGGATGTGTAATACCATGGTACGCACAATTTCCCACCAGTAAAATATTGAGATAACTTTGGATAGGACTGCGATAATATAGTGTAACTACTGTACTAACTACTGATATATGTCTCATATGTAGAAGATTTGCTACTTCTATCCTATAATTGTAGGTTTGTTGTTGGAATTATAAATAAAATGTATTTTTTTAAAATGGCAAAGTTTTTTACCCATGTATTTTGGTTTGAAATGGAGTGGATGTATGTGGTGTGGTGTGGGTTATGTTATGCTATGCTATGTTGTGTTATGCTATGCTATGATGTCTTAAGTAGTGTTCTGCTATGATAGGCTATGTTGACTTATGTTGTGTTATGTTATGTTGTGTTATGTTATGCTATGATATGTTGTGTTATGGTATACTATGTTGTGTTATGGTATGCTATACTGTATGTTGTGTTATGCTATGCTGTGCAATGCTGTCTTGTGTTATGCTATGATATACTTTTTGTCTTATGTTGGATTCTGCTAGGCTATGTTGTCTTATGTTGTGTTATGTTGTGCTATGCTATGTTATGTTGTGTTATGTTATGCTATGTTGTGTTATGCTAGGCTGTCTCATGTTATGCTATGCCCTGTTGTGTTATGTATTGCTAAGTTGTGTTATGTTAAGCTATGTTTTTTTTTTTTTTTTTTGTGTAGAATGCAGTTTATTGCCATCATTACAAATTATTTCCATAAAGTACAGGTCACAGGTGAAAAGCCATGAGAAAAGAAAACCCTTGTCATCATCACTTAGCTGACTCTCCAAAGCATCCTATGCCCCTGTCCATTTAGTAATCAGTTAAATCTATTTGTACAAATAATCTACAGCCATTCTCATCCCTTCAGGAAAGTGGATTATTGTGTGGTGGTAAGACCTCACCATGCAATAACGTCACAAACCTAATGAAGTCCAGTGTTTTCTTTAAGAAAACCTTCAGCTCAGTCCTGGGTAGCTGTGGCACAGAGCAGCCAGGCTTAATCAAAGGAACAAGTGTAAAGAATTTAGGAGTGCCAAAATGGGTAAATAAGAAGCACAACACAAAATATGAGGCTTTTTTTTATTTATTTTTTTATATATTTTTATTGCTTATCAGCCAAGTGGCAACATTTAACTGAGATACATGAGGTTACATTATGTTCCATCATACATTATATTTGTGAGTTTTACGGATGCACATTTTGCGAGTCCAGTGCAAGTGCACTGTTGCCCGATTAGGGCCTAGAGGCCATGCTTTCTCACATGAAGTACATTCTACGTGTGCAAAGGTTATTCAGAAAACTAAAGAGATAGAGAAAAAGAGTTAGATAGGAGCTAAGGCGGCATCGGAGGACCCACTCCGAGGGAGGGGTGACCGGCAAGAGGAGCGGTCGACCCCAGAGAGAGGGCGAGAGCCAGTCACCAGCGAGGCCACAGCTGCCATCCATGAGCCGTGCATAGCAGTTGCACGTACATCCCTTCAATTACGTCGCCTCAGCGCTCAGTCTTGTTGTCCCCGGCCAACAGGGGGCCAGCCCCCCATTCGCCGTGTGTTGCCGAGCATGGGCAGCCGGCCGCAATAGGAGGAATCAGCAAGTTTCAAGTTCACCCGGCCCCCATGTCCTCTGGCGCACCACGGGGCTCCCACGTAGCACACAGGGGCATACACAAAGAGCACCTGAGTTTATATTAGTACAAAATTATTATTATTTTTTTTTTTTCCTCTCCCCTCCCATGTGCCCCTCTATCAAGCGATATGATTCTGTTTTATTATGGTCCTTAATGTGTCAATTATCTCATTCTCGTCTGTTTAGGGAGGGCGTTCATCGTTTTTGTTTTCTATGGCTAACAAAAATGATTGCCATACCTCTAGGCCTTTAACTAGTATACCCTTATTCAGTAAATTCTGTAATGTCTGTATTTCTGCTTTGGTCCATCGTGTTACCTCTTCTCGCCACTGGGTAACACCTGGGGCGCTAGGGGCCTTCCATTTCATGGCAATGAGGCGTCTGTACAGCACCAACGCCAAGGCAATGCATTTATATGTGCGTTTGCGTTTCTTGGGGTCGGGAGTTATACCCAACAGGCATACCTCAGGAGTGGGAGTTAGTGAGGTGTTTGTCCATTCAGCTAGCAACGTTATTATCTCTATCCATGTATTCCGAATCGGGAGGCATTCCCATGTCATGTGATAGAAAGTGGCCTCTACTGTGTCGCATCTGGGGCATGATTGCGGTGAACGGGGGAACATGCGTGTTAAGCGGTGCGGAGACAGGTAAGTCTGATGCACATAATTAAGCTGTGTGTACCGAAAGCGGGGATTACGAGAAACCTCTTGTGTCATTACCAGCACCTGCTCCCATGCAGTTATGGACAGTGGTTCCGGTAGCACTTGGTCCCACTTATTTTTTGCTTGCTCCTGTTTGTGTTCCGTCTGGGTTGTCAGGATGTTGTATATATTCGATATTCTTGATGGGGCGTTTGTACACTCCAACAGCTCATGTAGCAGAGGAGAGACATCAGGTTCGGAGTTGCCATTTCTCCAATATTCACGCATTACCTGCCGAACTGCTCCGTAGGCTATGAATCCTCCCCTACCCAACGCGTGCCTGTCGGCTAGTGCCTCGTAGGTTAGGATTTGTCCTTCCTGGAAAATATCTCCCAGTGTGTGTATGCCCCTGTTGCCCCACGTATTCAGGCCCACTTTGGCTGCTATTTTTGCTAATTTCGAGAGAGCCAACAGTGGTATCCTAGGTGAGTACTGCTGACCTTTTGCGCTTTGCATCGCATATCGGCCCCAGGCCCAGTGTGCCGTGTGCAGCAGCACATTGCCAGTGTGTGCTGGGTCGGTTCGGTTCATGAGGTATTGTATTATTTCTGTACCGCCGAGCTCCAACAGCACCTTCGGAGCTTCAGCCCCAGGTGGGTTACCGCCCCATGTGGATATCCAATGTATCTGAGCAGCCGCGTAGTACGCTTCAAATTTAGGGGCCCCCATTCCCCCCGCCCGGAGCGGTTGGAGCACTTTTGTCAATGCAACGCGTCTTCGGCCATTTCCCCATATTAAATCCGTTAATAAACTATTCAATAGTCTAAAGAATGAGCTCGGGAGTACCAAAGGCAATGACATGAAATAATAAAGTAGGCAGGGCAGCACTATCATCTTTGCTATAGCCACTCTACCCATAGGGGAAAGTGGGAGTGAGCACCAAAAGGGTAGGGAGCCCCTCGTTGATCTGATCACGTGGCCAAGGTTGCCGTCTCTGAGATCTTGACTGTCGTGGTATATATTTACACCAAGATATTTAAATGTTGTGTGGCACCATTTCAAGCCACCTAGACCCGCTGGTGTTCTAGTCGCCTCGGGGACTGGGTGCATCGGAAAAATACAGGATTTCGTCCAGTTTACTGTTAACCCGGCCACTGAGCTAAATTCCTCTAGGAGATCTAACAATCCCGGTAGGGCTACGGTATGATCCCGTAGGAAGATCAGCGCATCATCCGCATATAAGGATACTATCTGATGTGTCTGGCCATCCGTGACACCCCATGCGGGGGCCATCATTCAAAGGCGGGCGGCCAAAGGTTCAATCGCTAATGCGAATAACAATGGAGACAGCGGACATCCCTGTCTAGTGCCTCTACCAATGCTAAATTTCTCGGATATCATATCGCCTGTCTTAACCCTAGCCTTGGGGTCAGTATATAATGTTCTCACCCATCTAATGTATGTTTGCCCGAAGCCCATCCGTTTGAGTGTCTCTATTAAAAAAGGCCAGCCCAGCGTGTCAAACGCCTTTTCTATGTCCAGTGAGACTACAACCTGCAACTCATCTTCCACCGGGGGATTTCTCATTAGACGTATTAAATTCCTGATGTTGCTATATGTATTGCGACCGGGTATGAAACCTGCTTGGTCTTGATGTACTAACTCTGCCATGCGTGGGAGCAAGCGATTGGCCAGTATTTTGCCGAGTAATTTGCAGTCTGTGTTCAGTAATGATAGTGGTCTGTATGACCGGAAATCCAAAGGGTCGCGGCCTGCCTTCGGTAACACTGCTCTCAATGCTTCACGACAAGTATCAGGAAGTAGGCCTAGTTCAAGAGCTTCCTTTAGCATTGCCAGATATGGTGCTAAGATCTGCGGTTGAAACGTGCTGTAGTATTCTATGGGTATACCATCACTGCCCGGTGCTTTGCCGTTTGCCAGTTGTAGCAATGATCGTTGGATTTCAGCTATCTGTATTGGGCTGTCTAGTTCTATAGTTTGAGTAGCTGTCAGGTGGGTCAGGGTGACACCATTGAAGAAGCTGTTTAATTGAGCATTGGTGGGCGGCGGCCGAGCCTGATACAGTGAGCTATAATATTCTTTGAAAGCATTATTTATCTCTGCCTGTGTATTAACTATCCGACCTGATTCCAGTCGGATAGCACCTATGGGGGTGTTCCGGCGTTCGTTTTTTATAAGCCAAGCTAATAATTTACCGGATCTATCACCCTCCGCGTGTGTACGGGCCATGTAATGTCGATAATCAAAATGTCCGAGGCGGTTATCCGCCTCGGTCCATTTAGATCGCATGTTAGTGAGGGTGTTTGTTGTTATGGAGCCTGTAGCGTGTTCGCCTTCAGCTAACTGTATTTCGTGTTCTAATGCTCGGAGTTCGCGCGTAAGTGTTTGCCGCACTCCCACTGTGGTTGATATGCATACCCCTCTTATTACTGTCCTATGTGCATCCCATTCGATGGCCCTTGAGCTGGCCGTCCCTTCGTTCGCTGCGAAATAGGTTGAGATGTGTGTGGCAATGTCCTTCCTGAAAGGGGGATCCTGCAGTAGGAGTGTTTGCAATTGCCAGGTAGGAATACATGAGCGAGGTCTGCCCCATCTCATTTGTACTATGAGTGGGCAGTGATCTGATATTACCTTGGCGGAGTATTCCGCTCTCGTAATTTTATGTGTTAGACTCTGTGAAGTTAGGATGAGGTCTATTCGGGTATGTAATAGGTGTACTGGGGAGTAGTAGGAATACACCTTTTCGTGTGGGTGTAAGTGCCGCCATATATCAATGAGACGTCGCTCTTCCATCCATGCGCCCAGTATTTGGGCATTTTTCATTGTTGGGGCGGCCACAAGCGGGGGGTGTGATCTGTCTTCAACTATGTTTGGAACGCAGTTCATGTCCCCTCCCCATATGCATGGTGAAGTTAGGTCGTGGGTTAATTGTGAGGCCTTAGTTTGTAGAAATTCACCTTGTTTAATGTTCGGGACATACAGCCCATTTATCACGAGTTCCTCTCCATCCAGCAGTCCCCTTAATTGTATAAATCTGCCCTCCTTGTCTTTTGTACTGTGTTGTACTGTGTAAGGGACACCTGGCGCTATCCAGATCAGTACCCCTCTGGCAAAGGAAGAATCGCCAGCACTGTATATTGAGCTCTTCCAGCACTTTTCTAACCGAGCAGCCTCTGTAGACGTAATGTGCGTTTCCTGTAGTATAGCTATATGTACGTGATGTCGTTTTAGAAACGCGTGTATTCTGTGACGTTTGTTTATCCCTGCCATGCCCCTCACATTCCAGGTTATGATATTATAAATGGGTTCCCTAGTCATTTGTTATATTGAGACGTGGGGGATTACCCAAACCGCCCCGGGTACTCTCGCCCCCCGTGCCTCCCTCCGCCCCCCCCACCCCTGGCCGCCAGCCCCCCAGCCCCAACCCAAAGGCTCCGAGGAGTAAAGAGTAAGCCATAGTGGCCTAAAGATAGAAAAAAGAGAGACAGGTATAACAACAAAAAGGATATTGCAAACTGTATGCGTCCGCTAAATAACGTGGCACAACCGGTGCCTAAAGTGAATTCCGTAAAGGTCAGTTCCATTCGGATACCGTTTAGGTATGTGGGGCGTGGATTACCTGGCGTCGATCCCTTGGATGGCCCACCTACAGGATGCTTCCTGTTACTTCAGTATCATTCGTCTTGTGCAGTGATCGGTGAATCAGTCCTCTACACTCATGCCACGGCAATTGTGCATTGTGAAGCTCAGGGGCAGCGGCCCAGTGCCGGAAGCACGTCACATCTTAATTGCCGCCGCTGTCGAGGGGGGTCCGCGGATGCCAGTTCTTCGTTTTTAAAGTTCATCCGCCGATCGCGGCGTGAGATCTGGGCCCACTAACAATGGAGAGGGGGATGGACTTGTGTCTCCCCCATGTGATGCGGAGTCATTAGTATCCGTTTCGCTCCTGGCGTCTGGCATCCCACGGGCGAATGAGTTTGTGTCTTTTATTATTTGCGCACGATCCAGCGCCATTTGCGCTTTTGTGGGACGGGAGGATGTTTTGGGGTTTTTCCCCTTTTTCTTCCTGGAGTTAGCGACAGTCCATTCTTCAGATACAGCGTCTTCCTTGGCCGGATCGGCCAATCCTTTAGCATGGATCCAAGTCCATGCATCCTCTGGAGTGGGGAACATTAGGATTTTCTCGTCCATGACGATTCGTAGTCATGCTGGGAACATGAGGGAATAAGTAATGCCTTTTTCGCGCAGCAGCTGCTTAATCTTGCTATACGCGATTCTTCTGCTTTGTACCTCCATTGTGTAATCGGGGTAGGCAGTTACTCTGCTGTTCTCGAGCATAATCTGGTCAGACGTTCTGAAATGCTGAAGGACTAAGTCTCTGTCCCTATAGTTTAGGAAGCGACCTATTAGAGGACGGGGTGGAGCTCCGGGCTTTGGTGGTCTGCCCGGTATTCTGTGTGCCCTTTCGATCACTGGTAATGTGTTGGGGTATTGCTCTTTAAGTGTATTCCTCAACCAGGACTCTAAGAACTCTTCTGCCTTAGGTTGCTCGCTTCTCTCTGGGATTCCGAGGAATCTGATGTTGTTTCTTCTGGAGCGTCCTTCAGCTTCCTCTGCTCTGCGTTGAAGTAGAGTTATGTCTAGTTCCATTTTTTGCATTTTGATTTTCATTTCTGCTACCTCTGGTTGGATGATTTTCAGTGACGCTTCAGTGTCTTGAACCCTTCCGGTTAATTTGCGGTGGTCGACCCGCAGCAATGAGACTTCCTGTACTGCGGCATCAATTTTCCCTTCGAGCGAGGATTTGGTGTCCATTATAGCTTGCATAATTTTATCAAATTGGAGGGAGTGTGTGCGTTATGTTTCATGCAGCTGTAGCTGTGTGAACGATTGCGTATCTGCTTGGCCGGTCGGCTGGAGAGGGTCTCCCTCTCCGGTAGCCCCCGTTTTGGGGTATTTTGGTTTGACCATGGTTTCTTGTTGGCCTGCGCCAGTACGTTGCTCCAGGATTTGTTATTTGCCTAAAGTTTCCGCCCCCGTCCTCAGACTTCCCTAAGCGCGTCTCCAGGTGCTCTTTGTCAGTAGTTCAGAAGGGATTAGTGTATAATCGTTTTAGTGTTAGTATCTATTTTGATTTCTCTGAGTTCTTGCTCCGACTTTTTGACTTGTAGACCCAGTCTGGTACCTCTCCGATTCTCCCTGCGCTGCAGCCGCCGCTCCTGGTCACAGCAGGACTCAGTTGGGCCCCTTGTCGTGCGTGTTGTCCCTCTTCAGAAGGAGCGATCCAAAATTCAGTACTTCGCTAGATTCCCAAAGTGCGAACATTGATAGTGCCCTTGGTGATTGCAGCGGTCTGGCGAGGTGCGACGTAGTCCGGCGCTGCACAGCCCAGTAATAGCTCCGGTACTGTCAGGAAGCCGCTATTTCACTTCCCTTCCTGCACTCATATCCTCGGAGCTCTTTGCTTGAAATGGAGGAGCGTCTAGAATGCGAGGGGTTCCTTCTCCGATTAGGACTGTTGGCGCACAAGTTTAGTTTCCCGGAGTGCTATAACTGCCGTGGATCAATGGAGGGCAAACCATGACTGCCCGAGGCAATGAGGGTCAGGGACAACGCTGTGTGCCTACTCAACTGGATAATCCGGGGGTGGTGCCTTCCTCGTACCAGTTCCACTGTAGTTCCCTTTATTTACGCTGGCCTCAATGGGGAGAGATCCCTCACTCTCACATTGCGACTCGATTTGTGTCGCCGAGAGAAATGTGGGTCCACCACGCCGTGACAGTCATAAATACCCTGGGCCCAACCGGAGAACCCCTTGGCAGGCTCCCAAGTAAGCTCTAGCCCGTCGGCTGTACCTCACACGCCGGAAGCCCTCCTGGCTTCATTCGTTATAATGCTGTTGCCTCATCGCGATCGGGCCGCCGCCATGCGAGTGTAGTGTTCCAGCGCCATGGGGGGCCGTGGTGTTTACCTCTGGAGCCCTCTGATGGGGGCGCCCAACCCGTTAGCTGATCGGGGAGGGCGCACCGCGTAACGAGGAGTCCGGGCGCGGCCGCAGATCTCCGAGCCGGGCGCCCGGACGGCGTCCAATGCCGCAACGGCAGCTCCAGTGCGGGTGGGGTGCACGCTCTATCTCTTCGTAACGGCGCAGGAGCACCGCTCCTCACAGCCTCCCGCGCCCCCCAGCGCCCCGCAGGCCCTCCCCGGCACAGCCCCGAGTCTCCGATGCCCAGGGGGGAGGCCGGACCATGGCCCCGATAGGAAGACTCACCCGCCGCGGCCGCGAGCACCAACACTGTAGGCCGCCGCTCCTTCACGGCCTCCAAGGCGACCCAGGCGTCGCAAGGAGAGTCACCGACTCGGGCAGTGGTTCCGGTGAGTGAAATAGATAGCACCCGCTTTAGAGAAAGTGGTGGGTGCTGTTTACAGGATTTTCATGTGGGCCGGGCACGGAGCTGCAGTTTTATCCTGCTGCTCCGGTCGCCATGTAGGCCACGCCACATCCGGGTCCTACGTATGCTTTGTTCCAGACTTTGTTGCCTCACCCCTCCTGAGGTGAAGCGTGACTCGTTAGTAAGAGGATGATGCAGCACAAGTCCACGAATTTCGGGAGCTTAGGATTGCATACCAACTCCTGCGGCCCCATCACGCAGGGCGTGGGACCGCCACTGGACAGTTCCACTGCACGATTGTGTCCTGAAATACCTCAGTTGGGTGCCGTCAGGGTACAGTGCCACACCTTGTAGGGCGTTTCCCTTTGTTAAGCTATGTTATGTTGTATGTTGTGCTATGTTATGCTATGCTATGTTATTTTATGTTGTGTTATGCTATGATAAGCTAATTTATCCTATGATGCATTATGCTAGGCTATGTTGTGTTATGTTATGCTATGCCATGTTGAGATATGTTGTGTTAAGTTATGTTGTGTTATGTTGTATTATGTTATGGTATGTTGTCTTATGTTATGTTATGCTATGCTGTGTTGTGTGAGGTTATGCTATGCTATGTTGTGTTCTGTTGTGTTATGTTATGTTAAGCTATGTTGTGTTATATTGTGTTATGTTATGCTATGTTGTGTTATGCTATGTTGTGTTATGTTGTGTTATGTTTTGCCATGTTGTGTTATGTTATACTATGTTATATTACGCTATGTTGTGTTATGTTATGCTATGCTTTGTTGTGTTATGTTATGCTATGCTATGTTGTGTTGTAATGTGTTATGTTATGCTACGCTATATTGTGTTATTTTATGCAATGCTATATTGTGTTATGTTATGCTATGTTGTGTTAGATTATGCTATGCTATGTTGCGTTATGTAGTGTTATGTTGTGTTGTGTTATGTTCTGTTATGTTATGCCACGTTATGTTGTGTTATGTTTTGCTATGTTGTGTTATGCTATGCTATATTGTGTTATGTTATGCTATGTTATGTTATGTTGTGCTATGCTATATCGTGTTATGTTATGCTATGTTATGTAGTGTTATGTTATGCTATGCTATTTTGTGTTCTGTTATGCTATGTTGTGTTATGTCATGTTATGCAATGCTATGTTGTGTAATGGTATGCTATGCTATGTTGTGTTATACTGTGTTATGTTATGCTATGCCAAATTGTGTTATGTTGTGTTATGTTATGCTATGCTATTTTATGTTATGCAATTCTATATTTTGTTATGTTATGCTATGTTGTGTTATGTAATGCTATGCTATGTGTGTTATGTAGTGTTATGTTATGTTATGCTATGTAGTGTTGTGTTATGTTGTGTTATGTTATACTATGTTATGTTGTGATATGTTATGCTATGTTGTGTTATGCTATGCTATATTGTGTTACGCTATGCTATGTTGTGTTATGTTATGCTATGTTGTGTTATGTCATGTTATGCAATGCTATGTTGTGTAATGGTATGCTATGCTATGTTGTGTTATACTGTGTTATGTTATGCTATGCCAAATTGTGTTATGTTGTGTTATGCTATGCTATGTTGTTTTATGTTATGCAATTCTATATTGTGTTATGTTATGTTATGCTATGTTGTGTTATGCAATGCTATGCTATTTGTGGTATGTAGTGTTATGTTATGTTATGCTATGTTGTGTTGTGTTATGTTGTGTTATGTAATGCTATGCTATTTGTGATATGTAGTGTTATGTTATGTTATGCTATGTTGTGTTGTGTTATGTTGTGTTATGTTATACTATGTTATGTTGTGATATGTTATGCTATGTTGTGTTATGCTATGCTATATTGTGTTATGCTATGCTATGTTGTGTTGTTTAGTGTTATGTTATGTTTTGCTATGTTGTGTTATGTTATGCTCTGCTATTTTGTGTCATGTTGCGTTATCCCATGTTATGCTATGTTATGTTTTGCTATGCTGTGTTGTGTTATATTGTGTTATGTTATGCTATGTTGTGCTATGTTGTGTTATGTTATGATATGCTATGTTGTGTTATAATGTTATGTTATGCTATGATATGTTGTGTTATATTGTTTTATGTTATGCTATGCTGTGTTAAACTGGGTTATGTTATGCTAGGTTATGTTGTGTTATGTTATTCTATGTTGTGTTATGTTATGCTATGCTATGTTGTGTTATGTTAAGCTATGCTATTTTGTTATATTGTGTTATGTTATGCTATGCTATATTGTGTTTTATAGTGTTGTTATGCCATGCTATGTTGTGTTATGTTGTGTTATGTTATGTTATGCAAGGCTGTGTTATGTTATGCTATGCTATGCTGTTATGTTATGTTATGCTGTATATATTGCGTTATGTTATACTATGCTATGTTGTATTATATTGTGTTATGTTATGCTATGTTGTGTTATGTTATGTTATGTTAGGCTATGCTATGTTGTGTTATGTTATGCTATGTTGTGTTATGCTATGCTATGCTATGTTATGTTGTATTATGTTATGCTATGCAATGTTGTGCTATATTGTGTTATGTTATGCTATACTTTGTGTCAGCTGAATGGACAGGAAACTCAATCGGCCAAGCTAGGACGGAATATACACCAGGCAGCCAGTCCGCCAGCACTTTATTTTTTGTTTATTTTGTGAACCTCCATAACGTGCTCGAGGCCCCCCCTAGGGCAGCCTACAAGGGGTGCGACAGCATAAAAAATATACCGAAAAAAAGAAGCTTATCTTATTTTCAGGAGGGTAGGAGGAAAGTTAAAAGTGCACTGTATCTGTACTAATTATTCAGAATAAACAGGTAGGATTTATACAAAGAGTTCACACTGTTGTGCTTGTTCGCGCTGTTCAATTTTTAAAATTTAGTTCATATATCTTTCAACAACTAATTATAACATCACTTTAATCCTTGTCTTTTCAGTGAATATATATATATAGATACACACTCAAACACACACACATATATCTATTTACTGGGGGAAAACAAAGGTTAAAGGGACGCTATAGTTAGGTGAAATTTTCAGTTAAAGATACCATTTTAAACTAATAAAATTCACTGAAATACACCAGTTAAAGTTATCTCAAGTAACAATAACATGTGCCCCTGAAGTAACTATAACGTATGCTATATAAATTGCTTGCAAAAACATAGGAACCTACATTTCAGTCAATCACTGCTGACCAGCTCTGCGTTACCTAGTTATATTTATGAGGCTGGATAGAACTAGAAAGCTTTTGTTTTTGGTAACTTTTGATTGGAAACTTTTGGTTGTTTCCTAACACCTGAAAGTCGACACAAACAAAAGATTTTTGTAACGAAACATTGTTTACAGAAAAGGGCAGGCTATAAACCTTAAGAATCATTATCCATGCCTGGTATATTCATTTAGCAGCCTAGGAATTAATAAAAGTCTTATTTCACTTATTAGAATACCACTTTCCTATCGTCACACGGCCCAAGAGAACCATAGGCTTTGGGGAAAGCTACACAAATGGAATGGGATTTCATCGTCATTGCGTGAACTCCTGTTTGTTTTTGTTGGTGAGTCCTTCTTAGAACCAGAGTAATATCAGAAAGAAGCAGTGGATGTGTGCAGGCGTGCAAGACAGTACTTTATGCATATATTTGCTTGTTTGTTATTGATACATATAGGTGACTAGCGAGAACGCATATTTGGGGCCACCAACCGAGCTGCTATGTCCTTTTGTGAGATACATAAAAGAGAAACGTCATCTTTAGGTCTATGTCATGTCAGAAGGTTAATCTGTTTAGATTTCCTTGCAGTGTGCAAAAATTGGCAATTAAAGGGTAGTATTTTTTTTTCTTCCAATAATAAGGAGTTTATCTGTCATTACATGAATCTGACCCACGGAATAGTTCTAAATTCATTTTGTTGTGCATCTATTTTAGCAAACGTGCTGGAGTGTCACGCATGTGACACAGTTTTTGTGCAAAACTGTTAGGAGAACCGAGGTTCGCCACCCACAGATAAATTAGTGAGGGTGATCCAGGGCGATGTGTATATCCTTTTTATGGTTTTCCTAATGTTGTGGATTTTTTTGCAGTCACCTAATTTCAAGTATTTCAGCAAAATGTTGTTCTAACATCACTGGCCTTAGCTGCTTCTTTTTTCAGTGCCTACAAGGGATAACAAACCTATTGCCAGCCTTACACTCCATTGCCCTTATTGGCAGGGTTTGGCTAAGGCATCATCGCAAGTCATACTGTGGGGCTGAAAATGGCCTGGAAGGGAAGCCACGTGCACTGCCCTGCCCTACCCTACATATTAGATTATCCCCCCTCCCACCCTTCCGAGACCTGCCTCACCTGGGGAGCATAAAAAAAGAAAGTGGAGACCACCCTTGTTTTTTTTAAATTTTGCTGAAGATCGTCCTCTAATTTGCAACTATTTAAAAAAAAAAAATGTTGTGTCCCACCTGCGCCCCTGTGGCTGGGCTTCAGGGCGCGGGGTCAGGGAATTCCTTTCCTACCCTGCCCCCTCATGGGGTTTCGTTAGTTATTTTTTCAAACTCGGGCTGAGTCCAGAGCCCAAGATGGCTGACACCAGTTCCTGGCTGACGTGATGGAAGCCAATCACAGCTTTGCTCACTGCTCATGGATCCATGTCTCTAGATAAACATAAATCTTTTTTCTTTAATAACTCCAAAATAATTGAGCAGTTTTAGACCAAATTACAAAAACATAGCTTTCTGGACCAAGATCTAGCTTTCTGACAAATTTGGTGTTATTCCGTTCAGCTTAAGTTGTAATAGTGTGTAAAATACTTATGGAAATTGCATGGGGAATATGCATTTTGTCCTCCCCAATTTTTTGAATCGGCCAAAAATATTCCAGACAGGTGAATTGACAAGTATATTAGTTTTGAAAATTTTGTAAAGATTGATCAAATGGTGCCAAAGTTATTAGCAAAACAAAAAATGCTTTTCCTATGGAAACTAGGTCCTAACTACCGACCGCCAGTAAGTAAGACAGATAGGTAGATAGATATAGTTAGGTAAAAAGATTAAATGAAAATGGAATGTTTTAAGATAGCAGCTGAATTGGCAAGTACACTAGTTTTGAAAATTTTGTGAAGATTCGTAGATTGTCAGACTGCACCAAAGTTATTAGCAAAACAAAAATCACTTTTCCTATGGAAACTAGGTCCTAACTGTAACTACCTACAGGCAACCACGAGTAGGTTTACATATATATATATATATATATATGTATATATATATATATATATATATATATATATATATATATATATATATATATATATATACTACCTAGTGGTGGTTGCCACTAGGTAGTTATAGTTAGGACCTAGTTTTTATATCAAACGCATTTTTTTACTCGCTTACCTATAGATATCTTTAGCGCAGCAAAAAGGGCCAGGTCCAATACAGCCTATCCCTTGCAGGCAGACAACCCCCTGTACATAACGTGGGGTTGGCCGCAGGGCCTGACAGCCAACCCTTCGCCACATACAGCCTTCTAGAACATTAAAATGAGACTTTCTTTTAACAATTTTTCTGGTCCAGAAAAATCGGTCAGAAAAGCAACCACATGAGGGCCTTGCACTCCAGCTGAAGAGCATAGACCAAACTAAAAGTGCTGTAAAAAAATCTGGAACGTTCTCTTGGGGGTCATGGATCAAATGACCTAGGAGACTTAGGGGCATATTTATACTCTGTTTGCGCCGGATTTGCGTCATTTGTTTTATGCAAATACAGCGCAAACTCAACTCCATGTTTATATTTTGGCGCTAGAAATGTCTCTAAGGCCCTAGAGCCTTATTTATCCTCCCGTGCAAAAATCACACCATGGAATAAGCCCACAGGTGCCCTCCCCAGGACCCAAGGACACCCACACCCACACCAGAGGGACATCGGAGGAAGGGGGACTCCATCCCAGGTAAGTATAGGTAAGTACAGGTAAGTATTTTTTTTTAAGTGCTGGCCATTGGGGTGGTGGGCATGACTCCTGTCTTTTCTAAGACAGGAGTCATGTGGTATGGATGGTTTTGCATCAGAAAATGACTGTAGGCAGGTTAGAGTCATTTTGTTTTACTCTAACCTGCCTAACGTCATTTTTTGGTGCAAAACCCCATTCTTCCATACCGCCAGCCCCACCCAACTAACATTTTTTTTTTTTTACGTTAGCCTACCCTTTGCACCTCCTTGCACCATTCCATAAATATGGTGGCCGGAGTGTGCACATAAATGGTGCAAGCCGGTGCTAAACTTTTTGGTGCAAAACTCTGTTAGTGCAGTTTTGCACCAAAAAGTATAAATTAGGGCCTTATTGTTTTTTTCTAATATTGCTGGTGGGGTTGCAAAACTCCTTGCGGTCCACCACCACATTAAAAAAATATTGGTGATGTCCCTGCCCCTTCTAGGGACATCACCAAGCTAAAAACCCAAAATGAAAATTTAAATAGCCCTTTGGGGACCCCGGCAGCTGCCAACAAGAAGCCCCTTTTCAGGGGGTCACGCAGGAGCCAGCAATTTTCTTTTCTATTAAGGGGTGTCCCATTGCCGAACCAGGGTACAGCAGACTATTACTTTTGTTGGAGGGGTGTGTGTGGGGAACACCAGTGCCCCCAGCATCCCACCGATACCCTGCTCCTGCAGAAGCTGACATCTTTACATTTTTAAGTGGGGTGCCCTGGTACCTACCAGGGCCACCCCACAGCAGGGAAGTAGTTGGTGTCTAGGGGACATGGGACACCATCCTTGAGCTTGCCCAGTGGAGGGTGGGGTCCCAAGAGGCTTTCAATGGCTCTGTGGGCGGCATGCACCCTGGGAGTTGGGGAACCACCGGGCCTTTTCAGGTTTGGTGTGGGTGGCCACCACCCCCCTAAATATTTACATGTGCCACCCTCCACACACACCCAGCCATGGTGTTTTTTTAATTGTAGATTTTTTATCTGATTCACAGAACCTCTGCAAAGTTGCAGCAATTTTTTTATTTTTTATTTTGAGTCAAGGCCTGAGTCACTTTTACTAAAGTAACTATTAAGGGGGATAGGGTCCCCGGGGCCTCTTAGAGACTCAGTAGGGCATGTGCAATTACCACTTTATTTTTTACGGGGCCCTGGGGATCACATCGCTGGTGCCTTTTTAGGCTCAGGGAGGGGGCTGTCACGCCCCTCCCCTATATTAAAATATCAGCAATGGGAGATGGGGTCCCTCAGGCCTCTTAGAGGCACGGGGAGGGGAGGTCACATGCCCCCCTAATTGTTTACAATTGCCACCCATCACGGGCCCAGGCCCACCCCAGGAAAACATTTTTACTCCATCACCAGGCCTAAAAGGTCACTGTATCCCTACCCTTCCTCCTTATGATTTGTCCTTTTGATTTGTTTTTTTATTTTTTTCCCCACAACTCAGGACAGAGTCTGAGTCCTAGGATCGCTACCTCCACATCATTGTTGATGTGGTGGCAGCCAATCAAATCTTATCATGAGATATGTCAGCCCTGCTGATCCTCTGCAACACAAAATATACTATGTTATTGAGCATTAATTGCTCAAAAACTATTAAGCAGATTGATACCAAATCACAAAAAGCACACTTTGTGGACCAAGATCTAGCTTTCTTCCAAACTTGGTGTATTGTCCATTCAGGAGATTGGGCTGTAGCTGTGCCTAAAGCTCTTATGGAAAATGAAGGGGAGAATATGTTTTGGGACCCCTCTTTTTTCTTTTTTTCTTGGTCCTGCTTCACAAATCACCCCAAACCTTTCCATGCACGATCTAAGAAAAAAAGAACACTTTTTTGGAAAGTTTAAGGGAGATTAGTTATTATCATCGCAAAAAGGCATTTCCTATGGAAACTCTATCCTAACTATAACTACCCTGTGGTGTCTACCAAATATTATTGGGTTGTAAAAGCCCACTGAAAGTGAAGACATGCCCTTCTGTCAGTGCCCAACTGTACTGTTTTCTGGATCCTTAATACTGATTTGTTTGTCATAGACGAACACAGATCATGTGTGTGCACATTGATGTAGGCCTGTCTCACAGATTGAGGTCTTGTTGGCCTGGGAGAGGCAACCAAGTGCTACCCTCATAGTGGTAGAAAGCTACCACCTTCACCAGTAGCTAAGCAGTATGACTACGGTGGTGATCGCATACACTGCAGTGATCAGGACATTTTTAACCTGTGTCACTGAAGTGAGGCTTACAGGCTCACTCACTTTTTAAAACGTTCCACTTCTGTGTGCTTAACTCACCTTTGGCCTACGTCAGGAAGATGCGCTGCGCAGGAGTAGTGAGTCTGCGGTGGTTGTAAGTGTGGCTGGGAAGGATACCATACAGGGATGGAGCAGTACTTTAGAGTGCAAGTGTGTTTAGTACAAGTACTGGGTGTATGTATGCATGAGAGGAATAAATTACATGAGAGATGTAGTGCTGTGCAGTGCATTCCGAGATAAAGCATGTCCTGTCTGTATGTATGCTAGCGTGAAGTACAATACATGACCGGTGAAGTGTTATGCAGTACGCACATAGTAAGAGTGTGTGCTGGCAGTATGTGTGTTTTAAAATAAGCACACCTTGGCTGAATATAGGAAAGCTTCAGTACTGAACAGTGCATGCAGCCTGAGTGTGTGTGCTGAATGCATGGGTACATGCCAGGAAACAATGCATAAAGATATTAGTACTGGACAGTAAGTGTGCTGTGAGTGTACACTGAGTAAATGTGCCGGCAAGGGTGCATTATATGGAGGACCCTGGGTTCCATTTTGGGAAGCCAGGACTGCCTGATGAAACATGAGGTAGAGAGGAATTCACTCCTGGCTTCTGTGTGGATTGCTGGATTACTGTGAGCTGGGTGTGGACACACTGAAAGGAAAACGAAGAGACTCCCTTTACACTTCAAAAACTCTGCTCTTTGATTCAGTGATAGATCACAAGGAAAAGGCCTGGATACAACTCAGGAAGGACTGATAAGGGAATCATAAAAAGTAGGGCTGGGGTTCTGTGATTAACCTTTTGATGCACATATCACTGTGGCTGACATCCAGGTGTGAACTCTGGTCACTCCCATGAATTGTGTTGGAGGTCAGTCAGCTTCAGAGTCATGCCTGCTGTGACAGACATCTTTCATGAGTAGAGAAGAAAGAGAGAAGTGTCCACCTCAAAAGAAGCAGATACCCAACATAAAACTTCAAAGACTCAGACCCTAAATCACATTTGGTGTCTTGAAAAGGGCTATAAGAAAGGACGGTTGAGTCCCCAAAAACTTGTCCTCTGCCAAGCAGCCAGGCGGACTGTGTGAAAAGGGGAATCTCTGCAAGACTTTTGCCTATGACCAGGACTGGGGGCAAAAGCCTGCTAGTCTCCCTGCTGGGTGAGTAGACATCATCCAGAACACCAATATCACCTTTCCTGCAACCTGGAACACCATTTCCTGCCTGCCTTCAAGACCAGTTTGTGCTGTGAGGAAAAGGAGAGTGTTGGAGGGAGTGATGTCCAGAGGTGAGCCCTGCACGAGGATTCCTTGAGTGGGGTGTGAGGCTGTGCATTGATCAAGCCATTGCCCTGTGCAGCATCATCTCTGCAACTGTCGTATATCAGGAGAGGGTTGCATTGTTCTGAGCTGTATCAAAAGAGATCGGCAGGAAGCACCAAGCCATACCGCCATGCTGCAGTGACCCGGTATGCCTGAGGTTTGGCCCAGGAGTGCAATACTTCTGACTGCTGCAATTGGCGATCCCGTATGCAAGGAAGGGTGGCTATAGTGACAGTGATTGTATAAGGAGAGTCTGTGCCCGGGTCATGATTACCATGGCAACCCTATATGCCAGGAGGGGCTGCTGGTTCCACTTTGGCCTAGGGTTTGAGTTTTCTTCATGGAACAGAGAAGTTCCTGCGAGTCCCACAGGAGCTTGTGCTCTGATTGTATTGCCACAATGTGAAGAAATATGTTGTGGCCACCATTACATGACACAAAGATTTGGTCCACGTGTCCTAATTTGTTTTAAAACAATAAAGAATAAGGGGCAGGGTAGATGTACCCTGACCCCTGGACCTTGCAAATGGGACCCCCGTCTTCTCCCATAAATGTTCCTTGGAATTGAACAACTATTTGAAAAAAAAAAAATGGGGTGGGTGTCCTTGGGGCTAGCCAGCTCTGTGGCCAATCTATGCCACACACAGCAGATAGTTGGACGAAAACGGGAGGTCTGGCGCAGAGCCTAATTTGCACACTCCACCAAGCACTGCTGATGACCTCACATATGACCTCCCCTATTACATCACTCATGACATTTTCTATGAAATCATTGATAACATCACTGATGACATCTGAAATTACATCATTAATGATATCACTATGCATGGTGACTTCATTTAACAATAACTATAGAGTTTCCAAGTTGTTTAAGTTCAAAATGTTACGTATCAACTTAAATTAACAACTATGTTTTACAAACATAAACTCATTTTGAAAAACCATCACCTTGTATTAGAAACATAATACCCACATCCAGTTCAATCCAATATTTAGTGGAACCCTAACCACAATGGGAGCAGCACGTGCTTGTGAGATATTATAAATGGTTTGTTCACAATTTTGGTGTATTTGAATTATTTTGGTGGTGGTACATGTGCATATTTATAGGCATGTAGGATGTACACTACTTTTGTCTTGTGTAATGGTGATCTAAAGTGGACATGACCGTACCTGTACCTCTATTCAGTATTGGATATGTGACAATATTGTAACCAAGGATGTTAAGCTTATTTGGACTTTATATGATAACGTGTGTTTGAGGATTGTGTTTGTTGTAATTATAACTATTTGTTCATCTTATGGTTGGTACATGTCTAGGGCTGGGCCTCATTGTCTGGGAGGGCTCCTAATCAGGCATCTGCAGAAGTCTGACAACCAAATATATAAAATTGTAATGTATCCATACAGTCCCAAGGTAGATATAACACCAAACTTACAGTGCATCACAAAAAGTTACTGGATCATGATCAGTGCTTAATTTGAGCCAGTGGATGACGGTGGTTGCCAATGGATGCCGGTGGGGCCCACCGGAACTCAGTTTTGGGGCCCTTATTCATTCTTATCATTATCAGACAATCCCCAAGAACATGAGAAGGGAAAACACACAAACCGGAAAGAAGAAGGAAGAGAAGACAGAAACAACATCAACCAAGGAGAAAGCTAGAGCCTGCAAGAGTAAGATCAAGGAGTGTGTAGCAGTGAATTAAAGAGGCATGAGGTGGATTCAGGACCATGCAGCCTTGATATTCAGCATGGGGACATTTACTGGCACTGGCTGCTGGTTTTTGAGCAGTGATTTGGGAACCAGCACTCATTTCGTTGCAAATTAAATACTGACTGTGATTACCTTATAAATGCAAATATTACTCTAGAGCAGAGGTTTTGAACATAAGTCCAAATGGGCTGGATCCATGTCACATTTTCAAGATATTCAAATGAAGTATATTTACATACAACTGATCTAAAAGCAAGGCATTTATAAAGTCAGCAGTAATGCTGACCATTTGGTACAGTTCTAGCTGTCTCTTATACCGCATGTGAAGAGCACACCTTTATGAAAATCCACTCATATTTCGGGTTGTCAAACTGAAACTATTTCCAGCTACATGTATGCGGTTATCATGCCTCTCTAACAAGCATAGTGGAAAAAATATCAACAGGAAGGTTGTAGAAATACTGGTTGTGTCTGGATCACTACCAGACAAAGTTGGCAAACGAACACATTCTCATGAAAGTGTTAACAATGAAATTTCCTGTTATGCACCTGCTCCCACAAAGAAACAATGGAGCATATTTACAAGAAAGTGGCGCATCATAGATGATGTGCCACTTTTCTTGCGCCCCTTACCGGTACCTAACATCACCATGGTTGCGCCGTATTTATAATACGGTGCACCATGGCGGTCATTAGCACAATAGCGGCAAATTTTTTGATGCTATTGTGACGCTTTGCTACACTAGCATCATAAATTTTGACGCTAGTGCAGCAAAGCACAAGGAGGCCCATTGAATATAATGGGACCATCATGTTAACGCCTGCTCGGGCAAGCGTTAAAAATGACAGGAAAAAACGGCGCAGTGAAATGTTGTAAATTTTACTGCACCATTATTTCAGGCCTCCCGGGGCCGGAACGCCCCCTTGCATACATTTTGCCTCACACAGGCATAGTGTGGTGCAAGGGTTTACAAAGTGGTGCAATGCAAGCATTGCGCCACTTTGTAAATATATCGCACCAGAAAAGGTGGTGCAAGGGGCTTGTAAATATGAACAATGTATTTCTTCACTTAAATCCTGCAAACATTTTCTCTGCTTCTGGCATCTAACTCAACGTTGCTGCAAAGTGGGCTACTACAACTCTATGGTTGCTTACTGGGGGGTTCAATATGGCCCAGTGGCATAGAAATGTGCATTTTAAAGCCTGTGTCCTGCTTATTGTGACGAGTGAGGGATCTTAAAATCACCCATTCAGTGAAGTACAAACTACATTTCTTAATTTGTGCCAGTACTTTCAGGTAGTGGGACTGGGACATTTTCTTCATCAAACCTTTTTTCATTGAGAAGACAAAAAAGGCAAAAAAGGGAAGAAAGAAGGGCAAGAAAGGCAGAAAAGGAGACAAAATGAGGAAACGGAGGAAATAGTACTGACAAAAGTGAGCTAAAGAGACAGTGTGGTGGAAGAAAGAGTAATGAGCTGGAATCAGACTAGTCAGCCTTGCTATTCGGCAATCCCCGCTTCGGCAGTGCTTTCAGGGGACTCCTAAGAAAACGTTTTTTCAGAAATTATTACTGATAACAACCTATAGCAATTGATATTCTAAGTTCTTGTCTGCTTTCACTTACTGTCATTAGCACACGAGCTGCACGGAAGCATAATATGGTACCATAATTTTGGTTGCGCTTTTCACCACTGCCAATGATGAACTGTGTATATTTGGTCTCTGTCTCGGTGAGGAACTGTGTGTGGCAAAATTGCATTTTTAGTGCAGTGTCAGTCGACTGTTACCAGGGGCATATACTATAGATTTTGGTTGTAACTGCCTAACACTCACTCTCTGTTAAAGCATAGATGACATACAATGAGAAGAATTTTCCAAAACAATGCCTGATTTGTAATGACTGCTGTGTTTTTTCCTACTGAGGCAGAGCTTTATTGGACCTAGCCCAGAAGTCATGAGTTTGAATTGAAATTCATGCCAAGAAGCTTCTCATAAAAATCACCAGCCCAAAAATATTAGTTTAAGAATTTATTCCATGTGTTCAGTTACAAGTGGTAAAAGTTGCTGCACATTCCAGTGTCCACTGGAATGTTGTTCGGATCTAATCGCTTTGTTAAAAGTAGTTCACGACTCGTCTTATGGACTGGATGTTGGCACTCTGGCCCTGCCATTCGTTAAAGCTGCGGTAGTCTCCCCTCTCCACAATGTACATGCGCCCGCGGTAGTTGGGTTCCTCATACAGCACCCAGCTAATGGGAGAAAACAGGCAAGAATTCAACACTGATCAGACAATGTAACTGGATAGCATCAGACAAATAGCGGTTACAAATTCCAGCAAAAATCTCCCAACCAACCCCGTTTGCTATTGTCTCTGCTCACTTCACATGCATTTTAACTCTAAATCATAAGGCAATGTCATCAGACCGTGGTTAACCAACTGATAGATGCCTTTGTCAAAATTATACAAGTTAAGGTGAGACAGAGATTTTTTAAATACTGTTTCAAATATATGAGGAAGACTGTTACTAAGTGACAACCTTGTTAGGTACAGATATCATTCATTTAGCCTTATAGCCTACCATAGCGGGCCATACCGACCATCAAAAGCCTACTCCAACATTAAAAGCCTGAGCCGATAGCGTGGGCCTTTAGAAAGGGAGCGGGTCTTTAATGGCCGGTGTAGCCCACCTACGGCGGGCTATAAGGCAATTAGAACACTCTGCTCCTAGAGGGAGAATGTTGTATTTAGGAAATACAAAGGCCTCACAAAGCCCGAGAGGGGATGAAATCCCATCAGGTTATGTGAGGCCCTTGTTCACAGCAACAGCTGTGAAAGGCCAACATTGGAATGTTGATTCTCCGGGCTTATACCAGCCTTTAGAAGCCTGCAGCACTACATTGTCTTCAATGGAGCTCACAACATTCCAATGTTCTAATGTTACATTGAAATCACAGCGGGAAAATGATTGACCTAACACTGGCCAAAATTCATTCGTACCATAGGGCATTCATGAACCGGAGACATTTTGCTGGCAGTTTAAACTGCATTAACTAGTTGTGGTCTCATCCATGCCAAGTTTGTCAATTGCAGTCAGGTGTATGTAAGATCAGAGGTAACCAGATAGTGCCACATGCGTTCTTCTAGTACTTTGTTATAAACTGCTGATAAGGGCACTAAATGGTCCTTGTTTTCTTGGCATACGAGTGGCCTGAGGATTAGGAAAACCTGTTGCTGACATGGTCGTTATGTGTCACAGAATAATCATCTAAAACATATTTAACAGTCTATAACCAGTTGTGCTTAAGCAGAGCTGAGTCCTGAGAAGTGGAAATGTTAAATTTGGGAGGAATATCCTTATTTCAACATCGCTATAAGAGAGAGAAGAAGAAGAAGGCCAAGACCGCATAGAAAATGTATGATGATGTTGTGCCTGATCTTAACATGCCAACTACTCTGGAAAGGGACTTGTCTTTATGCAAAATGAATAATGCTTGACAACAGAACAATGGTTAACTGACAATATAAATATAAGCCAATATAGTAAAGGGCGACCATGGAGCAAGAACCATGCTGAAAATAGTGAAAATAGTGTTTATTAGTTTCCACAACATCCTCCATTTTCGCACTGTTCCAATGATATGAATAAATATTTGGCCTCCTTCTCTCAACTTCGGCTAAATATGCTCATGGAAAACATCTGTGAATAAGGAAATCTTGGCAGCATGGGTTTTAGTTTCACTGTTGACAACTGCTGAATCCAGAGTTTATCCAGCCCTAGTCTTTTGCATGACATCAACAACTGTTTGCCAAAATGTAAAAGAACGCAACAAAACAGAAGTCATAAACAAAATGATTTGTATGTGAAAGTATATATTACAAACTTTTTTTCCACCAGATTTTGCAGAATCCTGCACCGTGGGTGGTACTCCTCCCAACAAATACATTATTTTATGTCACTTCGTTACTTTCATTTTTTTAATCCTTCAAAATCTGTATTTGTACTACGTATTCCCATGAGAGAACACAATCCTGAATTTTTAGATACATTCATTTCCCATTCTTTTACATGCCAGTTTTCTTCTATGTTAGGCTTTCAGAATTAATTTCCTGATAAAACAGTTACTGTGTACCACACTAAGAAAATATACTGTAATACTTGTTTGAGGCAGAAATAATGAATTATACTCAGGACCACTGGAACTCTGTGATTGTGTGGCTGCGGTGATTGTCGCATAAATGTAGATTTGCTGCATTTGCCACATAATCCATCATCTGCTGAATATTCTGCAGATTTTAACAACAACAAAAGTTGTTTCTAGCTTAAACGGTTCGAATGTTGGTAAAAAGCAGCAACACTTGTTGCCTCACAGTGGAAGGCCCTTTGCAAAGGTTCAATGGTCCCCTTTCTGTAGTTTATTCCATATCTGGGTGTTAAACTGGTACTAATGAGGTACAACTAATGCCCACACAGTGTTAACAAGTTTAAAAATGACTAAATAATGAAGTAATACTGTGTAATGGGCCACATAATTTGCCTTTTCTTGCCGCTTAAATTATTAAACACTGCAGCATAATTTGACCCTCCCCTGACGCATAAATCCAGTGCCCCGGATTACACTGTTTATGAATGCTGACTGGCACATAGTGAAAAAATCCCCTTAATTATTTCTTTCTCTTGCTGTGAGTCAAACTCTAGTAACGAAAAATAAGTCCTCAGCCCCACAAAATGAGTGCTTGTGCTACCCACCTGCTTGTAGTACTTTCGCAGATTTTAAAAATAATCCATGTTTATTTATCTTGAAATCGTAACAACAGCAGAGAGAATCTTAATCACTCTGGCATTTGTGTCTTCTACTTTTAGGACCACTGCTTTTTACATGGGTTGCCTTTTTGCCTGTGAGCATTCATTTCAGTCCGCTCTGGCCAATCCGGGCGCTTCTCTCATGCTGTGTAACAAGATGAGAGAAGCGTCAGGATCTGGACTGGGTGGGGAGGGGAGCATGGCGGAAGCACTGAGGTGGTGGGGGGGAGTGATGGAGGTGAGGCCGCACAGCAGGCAAGTGTTATTAGTATTTTTTTTATTATTGCCCCCTCTCATACCCCCACTCCGCGCACTGCCCCACCAGCCCTTCTTGCCTGCAGCCGCCCATGCACACAGTATCATCGGTGTTAACTATATTGCTGTCTACTAGATGCTTCTAACTTAGTCTACCATGGAATGCATTAATACTTGCCTCCCTCTATGTTCAACTGCCCTTTCTGAAAACCGGACGTGTTAAACTCACTGAAATGTACTAGGATATATGGAGAAAAACCAGGGCTTTCAAAATCAGGGGCGCCTGGTCACAATAACCCTTCCCCATTGAACAGAATGGTTGTGTCCCAGCACTGCAAGACAGTTACTTACGCTCCATCTCCGTAGACTTTGAGCGCATTCACGCAGTTCTTGTTCCAGCCCCGCCCTTGCAGGAAGGGGCAGTCTTCACAGAACTCCATGCACTGGCCAGTAAAGTTGCAGCCTTCGAAGAGTTCAAGTCGGTAGTGCTCGCCATGCTGGAAGAAACAGGCAAGTTAATGGCTGAACTCATACTTGACTGTTCACCTCCAAATGTTTCAAACTGATAGTTTTCACGTAGTGACTTCTTTCAAAGACTGTAAGTAGCAGTTATTACTATGTTGAAACTCAATCATATTGTTTTTATCAACCATAGAAGGAAGGAAGCTCATGGACCTGCCTTTGGATTTTAATGCATTTTGAAACCTCATACCACCAGGTTTAGCTTTGTACATAGCTGACTGTGTTAACAGATTTGAGCTGACAACTTTTCATCCATTGCGAGGTTCTTTAAAAGAAGCTTTAATCGTGTAATAGTAGCAAATGACCAACTTTAATTCGGAGAACTGTATTAAGAAACAGGGATTATTTTTCCAGCAAGGCTTGTTAGAAATCACCTCTCTCACATATGCACTTTTTTCAAGGGACATGTATACAATGACTACAAAATGACTCTACTGTAGTATACAAGCCTGTAAAAACTGAGGGCAATTTTCGACTGATAGCCGTTTGTAACTGGTAAAATGTATTTTGCCATGTACAAGAGGCAAAATGCGACTCGGTAACTTGTTACCGAATCTCATTTTGCTTTTGTGATTCTGTGTTAGGAAGGGGCGTGTTTAGGGCATCCCTTCCTAATACCGAATAGCACTGCCATGTTTGATTGTTGTGTGACCATAATGCGGTGGCGAAACATTCATATTTACCAACTCCTTAGAGGAGGCGGTAACCCATTCGCAAACTGCAAGGAGTCCCCAAGGGACCCCTTCCCCTTTGTGAATGTGGGAAAAACATTTTTTAAGAGCAGGCAGTGGTCCTTCGGACCACTGTCTGCTCTTAAAAAATGAAAAGAAAACTTTTAGTTTTTTTTTTTTGTAATGCATCCTGTTTTCCTTTAAGGAAAATGGGCTGCATTACACAAAAATAAACTGATTTATTTAAAAAGCAGTCACAGACATGGTCCTCTGCAGGAGCCAAGGATGTTTTTTTTTTTTTCATATTTTTGGCGGATATGTACAGAAAATGCTTTTTAAGTCCTGGGGGCTCGGTATGGGACCCCAGCACCATACTAAGGGGTCAGGGGGATTCTACCCTGGCCCCTTTTGTTTTTTTAATCATTTTTTTCAGGGACTCTACTGAAGCCGAGACCCAACATGGCTGCAAACACTTCCTTGTTGAAGTATTGGCAATCAATCAGATGTCAACATGAGATTGCAAAGCCTTTGCGTCCCTATATATGCAAATTTGGATTTTCTTTAATTTCTCAAAAACTACTGAATGGATTTACACCAAATAACAAAACAGGCACTTTCACAACCTTTATGCCAAATTTGGTGTAATTCCGTCAAGTGATTTGGGCTGTAGACCTGTGCAATCCTGAATCGCCGTCACCTAAAGAACTGAGGGAGAGATCATTCTGAGGGTAAGGCAACATTTTGGGACAGGAGAAGGACACCCAAAGTATGGAAAATGTATCTTATATCATCTAAGGCAGTGGTTCCCAACATTTTTGACCCACAATCAACTTGTTAGCACAACAAATGTTTCTGGAACAGCTACCTTTAATGGAAATGTGTCTAAGCAATTTTTGAATGTAACTAAACTATCTTCAGGTACCACATAGTCATTTACAGACAGCACATTTTTCATTGAACTGGCAACAAATCTGCGCAGATAAATAATTTGACTGATACAGCTAAATAGCACACAAATGATGTGTGAAAATCAGGTTTCTACGAATGTTTGTTATTTGTGCATCACCAAGTGTCTTGATTTGTTTTGATGCTATTAAAATCAATCTTTCCAGCACACTTCAGAATTACAAAAAAAGTGCTTCAGCTTTGCTTTCCTAACTGCTGGATGCATAAAATTCATAGAATTCATTTACAGGTATAAACATTTTGTTGTGTGTTGTAAAAACAACATCCTACATCATCACATAATTTACTTTAAAAAGTCTGCTCGCTTTGTAGTCAAAGAGAGAAAAGTAAACACCAATCCCAATGTTAAAATAATTAAGCAGTCTGACATTTGACCTCTATCTTTGAATCACTGCAAATGTGACATGACACAGGATTTAAAGACATTTTTATTTATTACTCATACTTTCTCGGCCTACCAGTGGGTCGCAAACCACAGTTTGGGAAACCACTGATCTGGGACATTAGAACATTTTGCCAATGACAGCTGAGTTTAGCCTCTAGCAACTAACACAAACATTTCTGATAGGAGAGAGCTGAACAGAAAGAGAAGATTACCACTACTTGGAAGAATTCCCATCTGCCTCACGAAGGTCTGAGAAGAGGAATCTCCAACTTTGTCCTGCATCTCTGGGCCTGAAAATCTATTCCTATAAAAGTTGATCTCTTCATTACCAATAAAGACAAATAGGTCTAAGTCTCCCCTGAAGTAACCGGTTTACTGCTTTGCCTTTCCATCTAAGCTTGGAAAGTGTGAAAGATCCTAGGGACATAAGGAGCTGTGTTCTCATATACAAGAAAACCAGAAAGTATATGGTAACTGTGCTCACTAGAAGTGGTGAGAACCCTTTTCCCATTTGAACCTGTACCCTAGTGCTGATAAACACATCTCTGACAGTTTGAAGAATTTTGGAGCACCTGGGAAGAAGTAAAAGAACTTTTGCTAAAATGTAGGACCTTGAAAATTTCCATCTCTGGAGAATGTGCCAAACATATTAAAAAATGCACGAATTTGTACGCTATATTTTCCTGGTATGCCTTTCTTAGAGTTTTTGACTGCAAAGATTGAGGCAACTGTGGGACGGAAATAAAGATGTTTTGTTTTAAATGAGTGGAGCCCTGCTCTGCTGCAGTTTCCAGTATTGCCCCCTGAAGATTTCCAACTACAAGAAAAGTTTCAAAGTCTGAAGCTAAACCCTTTCACATACAAAGCACCCAGGGCCGCCCTGACATGCTGAATAGCCTAAACCTCACACCGCCATAAATCCTGACAGTGGTGGACAACAGCTTGTTACTAATTTCGCTCCATCACCCCATACCTGGTCAGCTTCAGAAAGAGCCTAGGTCCTGGTCAATAGCAATCCATTTTATATATATGTATTTTTGCTCCCTTTGTGTCCTATGGGTTGATTTTGTTTTTTAATACCTACTCATCTTAAAGCGAATTTTCTTCATTTTGTTCTTTTAACTAATTTCGTATGACATGTTTTTCTTATTTTTTAACTGTGTTGTTTTGGTTTACCACACACAATTTTATCTCAGGAAATCCTAGATGCTTGTGCCAATCAACCACAGAAGCTAGGGATTCCTTTCAGAAACCTGTATACTAATTATGAATTAGAATGTTTTGACTTCAAGTGGGCACAAGCTACAGCATGATTGTGACCTTTCTCTCCCATAGTTTACCAATCTGGTTTCTTACAGTGTGAGAAGCACGTTAAAGGTTATCAGATTTAATAGGTATTAATATTAGCCATTAATGGTGGTTTGAAATATAAGGACTGAAACACGATATCTAAGATTCAACACTTTTCATTGTCATTAGAAAAGTGCAGCAGTGAATTTATCACAGTTTTGAACTATTACACAATTACTATAAATTCAGAGGGGCATAGTGGCTCTACATCCAGTCAAAGAAATTATGTGAGTTAATGGTTACCACAAGCGATAGGCTAGGGAAAATAATGTAATAAAACATTCTTCACATGGAGTAGTAGATGTTATTCCTGGCTGTTCTGCACTGCGACCATAATCCTGTAATAATGTTGTGTAGTCCAGATATTACTGCTTCGTGGTATTAATCTGGAATTAACATTGGACTCTAAATGAGCCTGCAAGTGACTTACATTTAGAACTACTGAATTGCAGCATCACGCAGTCAAATGTGTATTGTAGGACATTTGGCAGAAGGACCTGAAGTGGAGGACTGCCCTCAAACAAACAGGCATACCCATGACATTTTCAATTTTCTCACTATAAGGCTCTTGATTTTCTGCCACATAGGGACACAAATCAATGCTAAAGGCCCTGTGCCTGCAGAGGAGGGGAATTTGGTATGATCTGAGAGTGTGAGTGTGTGTGTGTGTGGGTGCGCGTATGTGTGGGTGTGTGCATGTGTGTGCTTGCGTGCCCGTGTGTATGTCTGCACACACGTTTCTGTGTGTGAGTGAGTGTGTGAGAAAGGAGAGAGAGAGAGAGAGAGACTTGGCTCTGAAATCCTCTGTGCAAGAAACATAGATGACGAGCAAAGCGCAGAAATACTTACCATTCTGACGGGTCGTGCGGATCCCATGTGGTCATTATGCCCGTTCCAGCGGTGAAAGTCAGGATATTCCCCATGCTCCAGGATATATTGCTGGCCTCGGAAATCAGGGTGGTCAAAACAGGTCCAAGCTCCGCTCTCAACACGGATTGAGTTCACTCGGTTCATGAAACCCCTGTCCTGAAAGTTGTCGCAGTCGCCAAAGACTTCCAGCTTCCTGCCTGTAAAGCATTTCCCTTCATAGAACACGATCTGGAACAAGGAAGGTACACGTATTATGGATAGAGGAATAGGCCAGCTGTGTATGTCCCATAGAGGTGCAATTAAACCTTGCAAGGTGTCAGAAGAGACCCAATATATGATTCCAAACTGCAAATCCTATGTCTAAGAACCGAAATCAAATGTACAGTTTTGTAGAACTTAAGGTGGAAAAAACAGAGAAATTATGCATCTTATGTAGATCTTTGAGTCGGAAAACATGGTTAAATAGGAAACAAATGGCATTATGCATAGAGGTTACGGTGATAGGTTTATTGTATAAAAGCGTAATAGCAGAACCAGATTTTTTGATATCACGAAGAGTCAATACAGATTTTACATTGTGCTGTATATGTGGAGACTGCCCGTAACCGAAAATGTTTTGTTTGCGCAGAAGCCAGAATGGAGACGAGATGAGGTTGGACATCCATAATCTTTAATACATGCTACATTTCTTGCTGAAATGTTATTACTGTAAGTACAGCCTTAGCGGTCTGGTACGGTATTCCAGCAGCACCCCCATCGACACTATCAGATAACATCTGAATTTAGTTAGTGATAGCTTGTTCCAGCCGAAGCAAAGCGATATCAGGCACTGTTTTTTTAACAGAAGGACAGCGGGCAGGGGTCAGCCGTAAAACCACAGGGAGAGCATGTATCTGCAACGTGACCGCTATGTGCTGTGAACAACAATCAAAGCTCCCAGGGTGATCTTTCTGGTGCCTGCTCAATAGCGACACATAATCCTCGTGAGCGAGCAAGTACCGCACTGCAACCACAAGAAGTGAAATAAAAAAATGTAATTTAAAAAAATCATTTTGTTATTAATCGACAGACACAGGTACCAGCACTCACTCCCTTCCCCAGTCAAAAAGAAACACTAGCCTTTGTGTTAGCGTGGTACAAAAAGAGTGACTACTACTCAGAAGTACTGTCTGCAGATGAGATCTGAAATATGTAAGAATTGTAGTGGGATTTCCTTTAAAAGTCCATGAAATTGACATACATTTGTGCTTCTGCAGGTATATTATGTATTATTTTTTTATTTAGCCTTGCATAATAGTATACCTCTTTGATGAAAGTTTGATACTGTTTTAAAGTACTTATGTTAGGTTTTGCAAAACAGAACAGTGGGTTCAGTATACATCAGCATCCATAAACAATTGTAAGATGTATTATCTGAGCAGGGCCCATATGAACCTTAGGTCTGGACTCTGAAATTTGCAAAGCAGCAAGGTCTGTGGCCATCCTCCCCCTGCCCCCATATGCAGCATTCTTGAGCCAGTCTGCAACCTTAGGAGCCAGGCCTTTCATCCACTTTTTTAGGAGACGGTGCTTCGAAAACATAAGCTGGACAGCCATTCGCTTAATCTCTCTGCCCCAGGAAAACCCTTGGCATGAACCAGGAGCAATTCTCTAGTGCTGCAGTCAACCATAAGGCCGGCAATATGAACAATGGTGTGCACTGTCTCAACCCAATACAGCTCTATCGGCGGCCATTCACATGCCAGGTGGGAAAACCTGATGGTCATCTTGACATCATGGGCAATAGGAGGATCCATCTGAGTCCATTCTGTGTAGCAAGGCAGGGGAGCAGTACCGTCTGTTTATGAATTTAAAATGGGGATTTACAACAACAGACGATGGAAATCTCTTTAATTTGCATGCAGCAGTATTTCTAGAACTCGTAACAGATATCTTCCACTGTATCCATTTCCAAAATCCCCAATGCCCGATTTGGGAGTACATGTTGGCTGAGAACAAACAGGCGATATAACCTAGACACCCAACTTCCACCCCCAGGATTTCTGATCATCTGTGAAAGCCAGTTTAACTGGTTTGCTGGGGGGACAGCTGCCATCTCGACCTAACAGCATAGCTACTTCTGAGGTAATCAAATCTTTCCACAGCAGTGTGTGCCCCTCCCCATATTTTTTGTAGGACAGGAACATTATGGCCACAATTAATTGCCCAAGAGTCTGCAGCCCCACTTTCTGAAGCCTAGTTTGAACCCCATTTTTTAGAGTGGTAGGTATACCTGTATTTTCCAAAAGAAGGATATCAGGACACTGTATTGGTATTGCACTGTTTGCCTTGGTCATGGTCCATTTCGACCAATTAGTGCAGCAAACCATGTTGACCAAGTGTGTCAGTCTAGGCGTTTGTAACAAAACGTAACAAACCAAGGGCCAGACTTATCAAGGGACTGAGTTGCCCTTGCATCATGCAGGGTGTTGCAAGGGCAACACAATCTCTGAGGGAGATTTACCAAGCAAAGCAAAGTCACCTTGTTGCTGCCTTGCGTTACTCTGCGCCAGGGAAGCGTTCCATGTGTGGAGCGTGGGTGTTCCCAAACATTCATCCATGGATTTTGTCATAGTCCCAGATTTACCAAGACAGGTAAACCTGAGAATACATCAAAAATGCTAATCAGGGGAGGCTCAAAAAGGAGAAATATCATTATTTCTCCTTGCTGTTTCCTCTTTCTAAGTGTGTTGCATTCTGCAGCACACTTAGAAAGAGGAAAACGTCCCTTAGGATTGTTTTTGCACATGAAGGTGTCCCTTCCTGCACAAAAACAATCCTGCCAGGAAAGCAGGCACCCTTGCACCTCACCACAAGGGTGTTTGCATTTGCACAAGGCAGCACACTGTGAGCCAGCTCAAGCAGAGGACAGGAATGCAACATATAATGTCAAATATGGTGCATTCCTGCCCACTCCCATTCACGTAGCACAGTGCAACAAAGTGCCTTGCTGCATTACGTTGCACAGGATGAAAGTATGATAAGTATGGCCCCAAGGGCATAGTTCCCCAACCGTTATTTGATCTTTTCATATAAGCAAGTGGGGCTCCCTCTTCTGTGAGTTATACCAGTATACTACACAATAGGACTGGGCTCTGTGGTAATATCTTTCCAGGTCCGGGACCTCAAACCCAACCCTGTCATACAGTAACATCAGAGTTTGCCATTCCATCCTGGGATTATGCCCCCCATACCAGTCTGATGAGCAGCGATTTAACCCTTGACAAAAAAGCAGTGACTTGGTGAACTAACAATGTTAACAAATAAATACAAGAACTGACGTAACACAATCATCTTAATGAGAGCCACCTTGCCGGCCATGGTTAGTGACAGCACGATGCAGGGCTCACGCTGGTGGCCCAGTCTGTCTAGCACAGACCATAGTTGCTCTGCAGAATCTGCTGCTTGCTTTGATTAATAAAAAATGCCCATATAGCGGACCGATGTCTCCTGCCAACACAAGGGGTGGACCAGCTGCAGATGAATCGAAGCATCATTGAGTGGAAACATCTTGAATTTCCCCCAATTGATGCAGATGCCTGATAGCTCCCCAAAGCGCATAATTACTGCAATGATGGGAGGGAGGGTAATCTCGGGTTTTTGACAAAGAGCAAAATATTGTCTGCATACAATGATAGTAGAACCCGCTTCTAGAGGGAATGCAATACCCCACTGCAGCTGAATCAACCGTAACTATGTGGCCAAAGGCTCTGTGGCAAGAGCAAACAGCAGAGGAGACAGAACTACCATGCCTGGTACCTCTCTTCATTGGAAAGGCCTATGAAGTGCACACATTAACTCTAACGCTAGCAGTAGGGTTAGTGTATGGGAGATCTCAAGATCATAGCTGATCCCTAGTCTGCACAGGACATGAAAGTGTTCTAATTAATAATAACACTGACATTCTTAACTCTTAAAAACACAACACATCTTCCCTTAATAACCAAAGATACAAACCTATAAAAATTAAAAGACAAATAGGAAATAACATAAAACAATGGAGATATGAACAGAAGAAAAACAGGCAGAGAACACTTCATAAGTTTGTTTTAGTTCTCAACCAAACCGGGGATCTGCCCAAGCTTTGAACTTGGCCTCGTAGACCTCAGTGGTCCGGAACTTAGGCATTCCCAGCCCCGTACTCCAATGCATCTCTACTGTACACAACCAAAACATAATTTCTCGTAGGAGCTAACCCCTTAACATCTCTTCATCAGTTATCATCATCCAGCCACCACGCGGATGATCACCGTCTGCCACTGGCTCATCATTCCTCTTTTTTAAATAAGGCTATAAACCTTAACTTCCACCTTTAGGCACTCTCAAGTTCTACCCATCTACCTGAAGTGCTCTTCACTTTGAAGGGGCCCCTGAACTTGAACAATGTACTCAAACTTCTCCCATACTTGATGTTGACCCATTCTCCTGTCTCAATGAACCTAGACACTACATAAGGTGCATTTGCTAATCTGCTACGACTAATTTGCACCCTGGTTCTGGGCTGCAAATGAGTTCTGTGGATGCAAATGATCAAAAGACATTTTTGTAGTCTTTGTCTGTACCCAACATGTGTAAAAACAGTTCGATGTGATGGTAGGCACGTTTAAAAATTCTTAAGCCCTCTGTTTTGAAAGTGGTACAAGCACATATGTTTCTACAGTAATAATATAGACTGCCTCTTGTCGTCAGAAATGTAATCTATAATTTAACCAATTAATAATGCAACGTTTCATCTTATCATGGTATTTTCAGTACACTCCACGAAAACTTAGAAGCCTTGCACTCTGTTTGAACCCACCATTCCATCATGAGTTGTCACACCCCAAAAGAAGGGTCAAACCAACAGTAAGGGGGCAAAAACATTCCCAGAGAAACAACAGTAAGCTTTGCATTTTCTGAAACAAACCAAAAGTCAGCCCTTGAGTGTGAAGTGTGGGCCGGGAGATATTTCCAAAGGCACTTTTGACACAAGAAAGCATTGGAATGTTGTAGGCCAAATGCAACGGCCATTGCCACCGGGAAAACCAGCCCAGCCGTTTCAGATACTCAAAAACACCTCGGCGAGTGGCTTTCTGCTCTGCTCTAAGGCCTTTAAATAGTGGTCTCGCGAGAAATAGAAAAACAATTACGGGATGAATCCCTGCCACTTTTTTGTCCAGCAGCACGGCCAGGCGTTCGCAAAGCGGTTTACTCACTTTTCCGGAATACTGAGACATGTTTCCACTGGACGCCGTCCAAGCTGCAGCCGGAGCCAACCAAATCTGACAGTCAGAAAAAGTTGGAAACCCCAATATATATGTCCGGCCGGGCACGAGCCGACCTCGCGAGGCCTACCTAACAAAGAGGCTGCCCCGGAGGCTTTGGTGCATTTGCTGGTTAGGCAGAAAGGCCATGTACCAGGCCCTGCTGATTCCAGACTTTTGGATTTGTGCACACCATTGGACAAAAGATTTGCTTGGCAGGGATTTGGGTCATTAGTGTTGCCCGCGTGGAGCCCTTCATATGTTAACATACATTGTATGGCTCCGGCTGCTCAAAATCTGGAACGAGTTGGGAGCTGCGAACAAGTTATTGTTGGACACGTTTTTTATTTTACATTCTCTGTGCATTCAAGTCGCAATGAGAATATACTTTATATAGTGGTGTCAGAGTTATCTTCCAGAACTGCGAGCAGTCTGTGGGTTCGAATGCGGGCAGAGTGTAGACGCATTCATCCGTCCATCCAAAGTTGCTAAAACAAGTAACATTGACAAGGGTGAAAATAAAACATGTCGTATGTGGTCCTTACTTTGACACTCCTCTGGTTATTACTGTGGAACAATTTTGGCTAATAATATGCTATTATTGTGCTGTGGACATAGGTAGTAGTATACTATGTTTCTGGTTATTACTAATTGTTATGACTATTTTTATAATATGTTTATGTTTATTACCAAAACAAATTCATGTGCACTGCTTAGGTTGCCCTTTCGGAGAAAAAATAAATTCGATTCTGTTTAGCATATACAAAGATAGAATATGCGACAAATTTAGCAGAATTAGTACTGAACAGTCCAAGAACAAAATAACAACACATCATTCCACAAACTGTGGTGCAGAAATACCCATGTGCTATCGTTATGTTTTTTTTATAGAAACTGAGCATTGGAGTTATCACTCACTAAAAAATTGAGGTAAAGTTAGATAGATGGAATGACCTGGTGACAGCAGATATAGGCCTCACTCTTTTAATTGTTTTTAAAATTTTATGTTTGCATTTTTAAGATATTTTTTCAATACAAAGTGTATTCGGTCTGTGTTTTCCACATCGCCCTCCCATTCAGTGAAAGGATTTACTGCTATAGCTAGTTTTAGCTAATATGTGTATTTTCTTGCTATAGAAACTGAAAACGTGCAAACGGAAGTAGGTGAAAGATAGTAAAACGTCGACAAATGAAAAGACTGGAGATGCAAAAGAATCAACAAGAGTGAGACAAACAGATAATAAAGTGTATATTAACTAATATAATTGTTGAGAAATATTACTTTTACGTGACAAACAATTCAGTTTACTTGGATAACAAATCATGTGTATATTGAGGCAAAAATATAAGCTATCAAGAAGGCACATTTGCTGAAGTGTCCCTCTAGATGGAAATTGGGGTTGATAAGAAAAAGAGGAGACCACCAACCGATAGACTATATGAGAAATCAACAATTAGACCTGAGACGTGGTCTTATGTAAACAGATGACTTTTCACAACTGGTGAGGAAGACATTTCCACGAATATTTACAGTGTATCCCCAACAAATTGACAGTAACATTATCTAAACAATCTCCTGTGGACTAAGCATCTATAGAAGAGGCGATATAGTTGACACATAGGGCAATATTTATCATTATTTCACACAACCCACCGTAGCAGGACATCTTGCTGTGCTTCGCTGTGTGAAAGGGAGAAGATATGGCGCATTCCTTCTCTCTGGCCCACCGGCGCACAAACTGCTGCCTATCGCCAACCTAGCCACCCTTGCACCATTTTCCAAGGGTACCTGCGTACCAGGCAGGATTGTTTTGTGCAGGCCAGTAAAGTTGCAGCCTTCAAGTCCATTCTTCAAGGCACTGCCTGAGAAATAGAAATGGAACCAAGTTGTCATGAACCATTGTGGCTGACAGGTAACTCCTCGTTGGGACTTTGTTGTTTGGGGACAATGAGTGTTTAATTTGTGAAATAAATATAAAAAATACGTGCACAAGCTTTCCTCCAGTGCTGCTGGACGCAGGACTGCTGAAAACTAAAGCTCCCCAGACCTGAATCTATCACATGAATCTTCCTACATTCCGACTTTTTATCTCACTTTTACAGCTTCTTTTCCTCCCTGTCTGATGATGAGAAATGTGCCTAGGTCTTACAAGTGAGTGTTGGCACCCACCACATGTACCAGTTAAACACTGGTGACACATACGTTATTTAGCAACCAAAGGTGCTGCTCCCACTGTTACATGAGAAGGCTGAGCATGTTACCATGTTTTTAAAAGGTAAACAAAGTATCACTGAAGAAAAACAACATGTTCTATATTGCATACAGCTTGTTCGAATGTAAATGTAAATGTTGCTCTGATATCTATGTAAGGTATATGTTTGAAAATGCATTGGCTTAAAAACTATGGATGTTGATTGAGAATATCTTTTTGAACTCAAAGACCAACAGTTTCATAAGATTTGACCAGGCAAGAATGCCATGTCAGTCTAAGGAATTTGCCTCTCGCTTTGATCACAACCTGCAGCTTTTTATGCCTTAAGTAATGTTATCAGCTTAGTAATTTTGAAGTCTTTCAGTTTCCGGGAAAATCTCAAGAGTTTTACCCAATTTCTATCTGTTCCAGGCAATCCTTTCTTAAAAGGATCAATTCATAGTCTATACTGGCTACTTCCTCATTAGGAGCATTACCATGAGTGACCCTCGCTGGTTCTTCAAATGACCATGCAAATACAGCTTTAACCTCTGCCTGCAAATCACTAGGAACCACAGTGTCAAATAATGAATTCAAATAAGTCTATAACATCTACGAAATGGAAGTGAGCCTGTGTACCTTTTTGTACTACTTCTCGGGTTCCTCCCACAACTTCGGAAAATTAGTAGTAAAAGCATAAAGATCATCTCTTATCTATTTCACATGTAATAGAATCATAAGGTTCCTACAAATAAATTAAGACTAATCTTTTTGGTTAACATAAATATCAGAGTATAGGGACTCAGTTCACGTATACCATCAGGATATGTTGCCACAACTCCAAGCTAGCTCACAGTGCCCCGAATGAACTCATAAACACACCAGCGTACCAGATGGGTTTTGCAACCTCGAACATGACGACTGAGATTTCCAAAGAAATCATGTAAACTGATCTACCCTTTTGTTGTAATTTAGAGTACCCAAGATTAGACTAAAGAAAACATGCAAACATGTCTTTGACAGCATTTATTGCAAGAATCGTATTCTTGTATAAAAAACATGAGCTGCGATTCTTAGGCAAACGAGACAGAGCATGGTAACCAATATTACAAAGATAGAGAAGAAGATAAACATTTCTATCATGGTTCTGTGATGTGTTGGCACCCTCTGCCAGAGCTATTGGGAAACCCAGAACCCCCTTACCTGGGTAAGAAGTACCAGTAGGCCAGGAGGCTGGTCTGGTGCAGTGCAGACTATTGGTCCTATAAAGGGTAGAAGTCAGATTCAAGATCAGCTTTAGAGTCTGACAAGGTGCATCTCAGGTGCCAAGACCCAGGATAAGCCCAGCGGAAGTGCTTCTCTGTTGCATATAAAGCAGGGTCAGGTTTTATAATTCAAGCACCCTCTGTGTCACACTGTGTCAGAGGTGCAAGCTTGATGCTGTGATATGTCTTCAAATGCAGATCTGTCTCCACAGACAATCAGAATGTTTAGGCATCGTGTTCTGTGTGCTCAGTCTTGGACTGAGTATACAGAATAGATGGCATCAGTGCTCACCAGGAACAAGCTACATGTACAATGATTTTGCAGTACATTATCACATAAATGAGAAGCCATGTAAAAGGTTACAGACAGAAAAGAAAGGCTAAGTTAAAAAACATGCATTTAAGAATGGAGGCTCTAAGCATGCTCTAGGGTGCTTTCACTATACTAGATTTCCCCATGTACTTTCCTTAGAGAAATTCTAAAACCATTTCCTGTCACAGCTTCCAAATCATTTACCTCACCCTCTGCCCTGCCTTCATGCCCCTCTTTTCTATCTTTCTGTGTACTTCTTTAAATCAATCCATTCTCTTTTTTTAAAATTAAATCTTAAATATGAGCGCTCAGAGTGATTAAACCCATTTCCTTAATTTCATCTTAAGTTAAATCCAATCATCAGCTAACGCTAAACTATTGTGTGTAACTGGTGTGTATCGTTTGCACGTCTGTCTACTTCTTTGAGCTAACATCTCATTTGATCAATATTGAAATTAATGTTATCTGTAACATTTCACCACACTCAATGTTAATTGTTTTAGAAGGCTCTTCAACCACCACTGTCCTTATAGGTGGGGTGACTTTAACCTGAGTGACAGGTTGTGCATCCCTCCAAGTTCTAGGCAATCCTGTATTGCTGCCTTAGTTGATGCACTTGGTATCGCTACTGTAGGAGCTTGCACTGTAGCATTATCTTGTACTTCACCTAAATCAAGTCCTGAACCAGAACCATTTGTCCCCATTGTTCCAGCAGTACTTGGAGGCAGTCTAGAATGCAAAATATCATTCAGGAAATTATCCTCCGCATCAGAATCATTGGTCTGCTTCCTTTCCTCGTTTGCCTTGTTTTCATCATTTATTATTTTAATTATGGCATGATAGGCTCTTACACCTTCCATCATATTCTGCCTCTAACGTTTCTCTTGTCAGTCCCACTTGCTCTTTAGCTACTGTCTAAATGAGCCCTTTACGTGCTTGCCAACCGCTTTCTTTCCTTCTCTGGTGCCAATCAAATCCATTTATTTAATGCTTCAAACTGTGTAGGTCAGGGCATCAGCTTTATGTAATTTATGGTTTGTCTGAAGAAGTTCCACTTTCTAATGTTAAAGATACATTCTACCAGAAATTGTACATTTATGTCAGATGCTGTATATTTGTGCAATTGAGAAATCCAAGTACATGTATAGATCCCAAGGTCCTTCATCATTTCATACACAGGCATTAACTCAGCAGGTAATTTCTGACCATCTGCAGGCACCACAAAAAATGTAGGCTTTTTCAAAATATTCCCTATTATTTTTGCTTAAAACAATCTAAAAAATCTATGACCTAACAAACAACAACCAATCCCCGCCCAGCTGTGTCAGAGGTCAACCTATCACAGTACTGCTCTGTCAGCAACCAACCAATGACAGCACAGCTTTGTGGTGACGTCTCACCAATCTCAGGGTGGTTCTCTTGCTTACTGATCAATCACAGTGCGACTGCTCTGTTAATAGGGACAATAATTGCAAAACCTTTCAGCTTATATTTAAATAAACCCTTGTCTGCTGAGCCTGAATAAAGGAATTCAGTAATTCAAGGCAAAGCAAAACTCTGAATTGATAGAAAACCAGAGTAATAAAATAGTACCCTTCACTTACTGCTTAAAATCTTAATTCACACTAGGTAGACCCACATCCAGCGACAGTACAGCCTGGTCAATGTGTTTACTTCTGTGCAGTTAGGAGCAATGTACACCAACCCAGATTAGACACACAATCCTGATAAGGAAAACAAATTAGTTCCAAAATCACTGTCTTTGTGTATGTGGCACCTCACATTACACATTACCTTATGCAGACAAGTAAAACTACTATATCTCAAGATGTTGGATTGTGATGAATCCAAACCCCAAACCAACCAATAAAAAGAATAGCAAATAGGATTACAGATATGAATAGTACATCAACAAAACAGTGATCAATCCTCCAATTAAACCCAACATCACTTTTGAATATCCAAATATCTCATAAAGAGCATAGCAATCCATTCTCGAAATTCATACTTCAGCACACTCCAAACATAAATACAACATCCACAAATCAATTCACCCTATTCATACTTGGACTCCAGATCATTCATGCACTGCAAGTCACCTCCTGAGGAACTAAAACCGATGGCAAAGGGTTTAAAAATCCACTATTCTCTCAGAGTGGGCATTAGGGACAGAGAAAACCTTTTAGGGATCTCTAAGAAGGAGGAGGTGTTCTTTAAAGTGCAACCATTTTCAGCTAATAATTTTGAGGGCACAGACCCATACCCCAGTATTCAGGACACCCCAAAATTTAAATCACCCAAAAATTTACTTCAGATGGTTCACCCCAGGTTTATTTTGAGCTAAAACACACCCTTTCTCGACACCAATTTAGCACAGTAATAATTATAAGCAACTAGGATCACTCAATGACTGAGTTCTAGATCAGAGGAAAGTTAAAGGGTTTTATCACAAAATGCTCAGAAATCAAGAAATAAATGCAGTGAGGGCTGAAATGCAGAATTATACTGAGTATTTAGAACCACATGGGCAGCAAAATCATAAGGGAATCGGAGAGTGTCCGTAATCGAAGTTTAAGGTTTTTTGGGTCACCCCCAAAAATCCAGGGTTTCTTATATACAATTCTTGCATAACCAATTATAGTAAACAGCAGAATCATCACGGCATGATCATAGGTATTGGTGGGCATAACACATGTGAGTCCGTGTAATGTAATCATGCAGAATTATCTAAGAATTCTTCCACATTACTTTTGAATTACGCAAGAAGAGTAATTATGGGTTAGTGCTTTCTTAGCACAAAAATACAACCTTGCTTCCAAAATGGATGTGAGAATGCATTTTGCACTAAGAAATTGGGCAAAATCTAACAGCACATGAATAGCGAGTGCGAGCAGCCGCCTGCGCTCCACTAATGTGCTGTTGGGGTAGTAATTTTCCCAAACTTAGAACTAGCATATAGTGCTATTTTTGAGTTAAAAATCCCCCTTCAATATCAAAATGGTGCAGCTCACGCTCGCTAAATGTGCTCTCATGGCAGGATCCCCCCAAATTACTCTTAATTATTTTGCTTAGTTCCACGTCAAAGAGTAAGAGAGGATTACCAAAATTACACTTATTACTTCAGCGTAATTGAAATTCCGCCCATCGCTAATCATAAATAACAATTCTATAGCCAAATCAGAATAATTCATGTCACTACTTTTTTTTTTAAACCAGATTTTATTGATTTTATAAACAATTCAAAACAGTTTACATTGTACTTCCTTCTTCACATCTCTCTGTATAACACATTAGATTTATTTATTTGCACGTTTAATCTCGTAGAGATTCATTTTTAGTAAACATTGTTTATTTGGTACCATCAAAATCCAACTCCCCCCCTCCCCATTCCCACCCTAACCCCTCGGTCCGAGTATTTATTTGATGATATTACACCTGCAATAGGAAAGCTGGAGAGTTTCAGTTATCTTAATTGAGTCTCAGGGGGTAATTTGTATGTGTAGGGGTCAGATGACTTTATCCATGGGAGAGCTATATTCTGTTTTTGAGGGCTGAATGCTTTTGTGTATTTGAATAGGCAATTTGGACTTGGCTATGGAGTATTGGGGGAGTGCTGTATGGTTAGCTCGGTTTTTAGTGAATCCATTATTAATTCCCAGTTATCTGATACTTCAGGAGGTCTGATCCCGGTTCTGGCTTCTTTTTGCAGCAGAGTACCTTCGGCAGAAGCCCATTTAAGTAGTTCATTTTTCCAGCTTATTACTTTAGGGCCCACATGATTTTTCCAGTTGCTGGCTATTTCTCTTTTCGCCAGGGTTAGGGCTAAGTCTAGAAATCTGTCTGAGGCTTTATGTTTAGTAGAATGTGTAAATGCGTGCAAGAGGCAGGTGTCAATCGAGCATTGTAGGAGGCTGGACTGGCTTGTAGTGAGTACCAAGGGGTACTTGCACCTTGCACCAGGCCCAGTTATCCCTTATTAGTGTATAGGGTGTCTAGCAGCTTAGGCTGATAGATAATGGTAGCTTAGCAGAGCAGCTTAGGCTGAACTAGGAGACGTGTGAAGCTACTACAGTACCACTTAGTGTCATATGCACAATATCATAAGAAAACACAATACACAGTTATACTAAAAATAAAGGTACTTTATTTTTATGACAATATGCCAAAGTATCTTAGAGTGTACCTTCAGTGAGAGGATAGGAAATATACACAAGATATATATACACAATAGCAAAAATATGCAGTATAGTCTTAGAAAACGGTGCAAACAATGTATAGTTACAATAGGATGCAATGGGGAAACATAGGGATAGGGGCAACACAAACCATATACTCCAAAAGTGGAATGCGAACCACGGATGGACCCCAAACCTATGTGACCTTGTAGAGGGTCGCTGGGACTATTAGAAAATAGTGAGAGTTAGAAAAATAACCCTCCCCAAGACCCTGAAAAATGAGTGCAAAGTGCACTAAAGTTCCCCTAAGGACAAAGAAGTCGTGTTAGAGGAATAATGCAGGAAAGACACAAACCAACAATGCAACAACTGTGGATTTCCAATCTAGGGTACCTGTGGAACAAGGGGACCAAGTCCAAAAGTCACAAGCAAGTCGGAGATGGGCAAATGCCCAGGAAATGCCAGCTGCGGGTGCAAAGAAGCTTCTACTGGACAGAAGAAGCTGAGGTTTCTGCAGGAAGGAAAAAGGGCTAGAGACTTCCCCTTTGGTGGACGGATCCCTCTCGCCATGGAGAGTTGTGCAGAAGTGTTTTCCCGCCGAAAGAACGCCAACAAGCCTTGCTAGCTGCAAATCGTGCGGTTAGCGTTTTTGGATGCTGCTGTGGCCCTGGAGGGACCAGGAGGTCGCAAATTGGACCAGGAGAGAGAGGGGACGTCGAACAAGACAAGGAGCCCTATCAGCAGCAGGTAGCACCCGGAGAAGTGCCAGAAACAGGCACTACAAGGATGCGTGAAACAGTGCTCACCCGAAGTCACACAAAGGTGTCCCACGTCGCCGGAGACCAACTTAGAAAGTCGTGCAATGCAGGTTAGAGTGCCGTGGACCCAGGCTTGGCTGTGCACAAAGGATTTCTGCCGGAAGTGCACAGGGGCCGGAGTAGCTGCAAAAGTCGCGGTTCCCAGCAATGCAGCCCAGCGAGGTGAGGCAAGGACTTACCTCCACCAAACTTGGACTGAAGAGTCACTGGACTGTGGGGGTCACTTGGACAGAGTCGCTGGATTCGAGGGACCTCGCTCGTCGTGCTGAGAGGAGACCCAAGGGACCGGTAATGCAGCTTTTTGGTGCCTGCGGTTGCAGGGGGAAGATTCCATCGACCCACGGGAGATTTCTTCGGAGCTTCTGGTGCAGAGAGGAGGCAGACTACCCCCACAGCATGCACAAGCAGGAAAACAGTCGGCAGGATCAGCGTTACAGAGTTGCAGTAGTCGTCTTTGCTACTATGTTGCAGGTTTGCAGGCTTCCAGCGCGGTCAGCAGTCGATTCCTTGGCAGAAGGTGAAGAGAGAGATGCAGAGGAACTCGGATGAGCTCTTGCATTCGTTATCTAAAGTTTCCCCAGAGACAGAGACCCTAAATAGCCAGAAAAGAGGGTTTGGCTACCTAGGAGAGAGGATAGGCTACTAACACCTGAAGGAGCCTATCAGAAGGAGTCTCTGACGTCACCTGGTGGCACTGGCCACTCAGAGCAGTCCAGTGTGCCAGCAGCACCTCTGTTTCCAAGATGGCAGAGGTCTGGAGCACACTGGAGGAGCTCTGGACACCTCCCAGGGGAGGTGCAGGTCAGGGGAGTGGTCACTCCCCTTTCCTTTGTCCAGTTTCGCGCCAGAGCAGGGCTAAGGGGTCCCCTGAACCGGTGTAGACTGGCTTATGCAGAATTGGGCACATCTGTGCCCAACAAAGCATTTCCAGAGGCTGGGGGAGGCTACTCCTCCCCTGCCTTCACACCATTTTCCAAAGGGAGAGGGTGTCACACCCTCTCTCAGAGGAAGTTCTTTGTTCTGCCATCCTGGGCCAGGCCTGGCTGGACCCCAGGAGGGCAGATGCCTGTCTGAGGGGTTGGCAGCAGCAGCAGCTGCAGTGAAACCCCAGGAAGGGCAGTTTGGCAGTACCAGGGTCTGTGCTACAGACCACTGGGATCATGGGATTGTGCCAACTATGCCAGGATGGCATAGAGGGGGCAATTCCATGATCATAGACATGTTACATGGCCATATTCGGAGTTACCATTGTGAAGCTACATGTAGGTAGTGACCTATATGTAGTGCACGCGTGTAATGGTGTCCCCGCACTCACAAAGTTCAGGGAATTGGCTCTGAACAATGTGGGGGCACCTTGGCTAGTGCCAGGGTGCCCTCACACTAAGTAACTTTGCACCTAACCTTTACCAGGTAAAGGTTAGACATATAGGTGACTTATAATTTACTTAAGTGCAGTGTAAAATGGCTGTGAAATAACGTGGACGTTATTTCACTCAGGCTGCAGTGGCAGGCCTGTGTAAGAATTGTCAGAGCTCCCTATGGGTGGCAAAAGAAATGCTGCAGCCCATAGGGATCTCCTGGAACCCCAATACCCTGGGTACCTCAGTACCATATACTAGGGAATTATAAGGGTGTTCCAGTAAGCCAATGTAAATTGGTAAAAATGGTCACTAGCCTGTTAGTGACAATTTGGAAAGAAATGAGAGAGCATAACCACTGAGGTTCTGATTAGCAGAGCCTCAGTGAGACAGTTAGGCATCACACAGGGAACACATACCTATAGGTCACAAACTTATGAGCACTGGGGTCCTGACTAGCAGGGTCCCAGTGACACATAACAAACATACTGAAAACATAGGGTTTTCACTATGAGCACTGGGCCCTGGCTGGCAGGATCCCAGTGAGACAGTGAAAACACCCTGACATACACTCACAAACAGGCCTAAAGTGGGGGTAACAAGGCTAGAAAGAGGCTACTTTCTCACAAGCATGACACAGTCCTACTTAATATCTGGGATAATTTTTGGCAAATCTCAGACCAGTAAGATGTCAGTGTTTGGCATTCCCAAAACATGTGGTTGAATTCTGCATCTATTATCTTACATCTTGGACAGCACTCTGCGGTTTTGTTGAAGTATTTGTTAATACGGGCGGGCGTAAGGTAGGCCTAATGTAGGACATAAAAATTAATCAGTTTAAATCTGGCGTTCCGCAAAGCTTTAGGTAAGTTCTGTAGTGTGCGTTCCCATTCTGTTTCAGAGATATCTCTGTTAAAGGTTTTTTCCCATTGTTGTTTCAGATATGGAAGGGGGACTGTATTATCTGTTCTAATCAAAGCGTATAAAGTAGAAATAACCCTAGTCTTGGGTGTTGAGGATGCCAGTTAAGTGCCCATTTCCTGTGCTGTTGGTTCAGAATTTTTCGTTCGCCAGTGATTGCCTATGCTAGCCTTTATGGTCCCGTAAGTAAAAAATGTTTCGCCGGGAAATCATATTGTGCTCTAAGGGTCTCAAAAGATTTCAACTTATTGTTCTCGAATAATGTGCCTACCGTATTAACCCCGGACTCCAGCCAGTCTCTAAGCTCAAGTTCAGCCCTTTTCAGAGATATTGCTTGCAGCGCACTGAGAGGAAGTTCCGCTGAGTAGGGGGTTTTAGTTTTAGTTTTGTGTAAGTATGATTTCCAACATTTAACTATTATTTTCACTTCTGGGCTGTCCTGCTTTCCTTATTTTGTGGATCCTAGCAGTATTTCAAACAGTCTTGCCTTCTGCGGCAAGGAGGTCTCTGCATTAGGTTGTAACAACAAGCTGCTAGAGATCCAAAGTGCCAGCCATTGTAATTGAGCCGCAATGTAATATGACTCAAAGTCAGGTGTTGCTAGGCCCCTATTTGACATCTGTCTCTGGAGCTTTGTTAGAGCCACTCTTTTCCTGCCGCTACCCCATATAAATGAGCTTACTGTTGAATTCAGATCCCTGAAGAAGGACTTAGGAATCCATATCGGAAGGGCCGCAAAATGGTATAACAGTCTTGGTAGTACTATCATTTTAAGAATCGCGATGAGACCCATCACCGAAAGAGGGAGTGTTTGCCAGAATGTCATGCAGGACTTTATGGAGCGGATGGCGCCGCCTAAATTTCCATCAAGAATGTCTCTAGTCTCATGATATATTTTTACTCCTAGATATGGAAACCCATCAGGTATCCATCTAACCATTCCTAAAGTCAGTGGGGGTTGATGATGTTTCACCAGGGGGAATAAACCCGTTTTGTCCCAGTTTACCTTTAGGCCTGAATGTTTTTTGAAGTTGGACAGCATTAGTTGAGCTACCGGGAGATCCCTCTGTATATCACCTAAAAAGATCAGGAGGTCGTCTGCGTATAAGGCTATGAAGTGTCTTACGTTTCCGATCAGTATCCCGGGTCCTCCCTGTCCCGCCCTGACCGCCTCAGCGAGAGGTTCCATTGCTAGTGCGAACAACAGGGGGGAGAGGGGGCAACCCTGTCTCGTCCCGCGTTCCACCACGTACCTGGATGATATAATACATCCTGTACGGACTCTAGCTGCGGGGTCAGTGTAAAGCAGTTTCACCCATACAATATATTCAGGGCCAACCCCCATTTGGGCCATAACCCTATAAAGGAAGTCCCATTCCAGGCTATCAAAGGCTTTTTCGATGTCTACTGCCAAGATGCCCGGAGACTCAGTCGAGGGGGTTATTCCATTCATGACTGCGAAGAGCCTGCGCATGTTTCCTGCTGTGTTACGGCCTGGGATGAAGCCTGCTTGGTCTGGGTGGATGAAAGAGGGCATTAGAGGTAGGAGTCTAGTTGCCAAGATTTTGCTGAGTATTTTATAATCGAGGTTCAGCATGGAGAGGGGCCTGTATGCCCCCATCCCAGTTGGATCCTTGCCGGGCTTGAGCAGCGGGACTATAATGGCTTCCCTAGTAGTTTCAGGCACATTTAAACATTTTTTCTAGGCGGGGTGCGAGTATTTCAGCAAAGGTTTTGTAAAATTCGGCAGGCAGGCCGTCAGTGCTGGGTGTTTTTCCTCTTGCCAGGTCTTTTACAGCCCCTTTGATCTCATCTAGTGTGATATTTCCTTCTAGTGCATCAGTGGGTGTTGGTTCCCAGGGTTTTAAGTTTATTGTTAATAAGTATTGCTCAGTTAGGTCCCTGTTTAGGTTAGATCTTTTTTGGTATAGTGCTTCATAAAAAGCCAAGAACTGGGCGTTAATCTATTCAGGGTCATGTATCTGGGTCCCGTCTCTTGCGGTCAGGTTCATTATGGGGGGGGATTTTTCTGACTGCGATATCACCCAGGCAAGCAGTTTACTCGCTTTATCTCTTTCGCCATGTACTCTTGCGAGATACTGCTTATGGTCGAAACATCTGAGGCGTTCGACACAGTTTGCTACTTTTGATCTGTTTTCTTGTATTTGGGGTTGTAATTGAGGGTTTCCAGGCCTATTTTTCTCTGTTTTTCTTAGTATAGCCTCGGCCTTCTCGGTCTCTCCTAATAAGGTCCTGCGAATTCCTACTGTTTCAGCAATACATCTTCCTCTTATTACTGTTTAAAGGCATCCCATTCTACCAGCCCGCTAGTCGTGGTGTTGTTGTTTTCTTCGAAATAATGTTCTATGGCTTGGCGAATATCATCTCGGAAGGGGGGATCTTCTAATAATTCGGGTCTAAGTCTCCATGTGGGTATACTTGGGATGGGGGACCCCCATCCTAATGTCAGCAACTGGGGGTTATGGTCAGATATTGTACGAGACAAGTATTCTGTGTTTGATACAAGTGAGTGTAAGTCTGGTGAGCATAAGAAGGAGTCTAATCTAACATGGAGCTCGTGGAGAGCAGAGAAAAAGGAGTAGTCTTTGGTATTACGATGTAGTTTACGCCAGGTATCTATGAGGCCCCAATTTGCCTGCTATGTGGTGAACTGTTGAGCTATTTTCACTAATGGAGAATGTGGTAGGGGAGGATGTGATCTATCTGCGCCGAGGTCACTTACACAGTTAAAATCACCACCCACTATTACCGCTGCTTGCAGGAATGCCGCTAGTGAGTTGGATAGTCGAGTGAAGAAGTCACCCTGTCCTGTGTTGGGGGCGTATATATTGATTAGTGCCAGGTCTTTCCCCTCCAGTCTGCCTTTGATCGCTACGAATCTCCCCTCTGGGTCTACAAGGCTATCTGTTAACTGAAAAGGGACCCCTGCTCGGATCCAAATCAGAGTGCCCCTCGAGTATGCTGAGTAAGTAGTATAGAATGCCTGACCTCTCCATCTTTTTTGTAAGGCTTTGACCTCTTTTGATGTTAAGTGCGTTTCCTGTAACATAGCTATTTGAATACCCCTTCTCTGCATATAAGAAGATATCTTATATCTCTTGACTAAAGAGTTCATACCCCTGATGTTCCAGGTAAGGACCTTATATGATTTTGGTGTAGCCATAGTAGTGTTTTTGTTGCTCTACTGAGGGGTGGTTTCTGGCAGCCTGGTATTGTGATGGGTTCCCTGGTGATTTCTTGCTCCCCGCTCCATTTTGCAATTTCTGTGGTGATTCTCGGACCGATATTAAACCCTAGAAAATTCCCCAGCATATTAACTCCCCAACTCCCCATCCCTAGGACAAAAGTCGAACCTCTCTCGCCCAAACTTGTGTGAAAAATGTTAACTGTCCAACAACGTGGGGGGTGCTTCAGATAGAAAACCGAAGCTCAGCAGGGCAACCTCTCCTCAGCCCCTGGGTGGAAGAAAGAATGAAATTCAGTGGCACCAGGGTTTCAATTATCAGATGTCAGTAGGCCAGTCTCTTCTTGCAGACTTTTAGGTCAGTTTTAGAAGCCGTAGGTGTACTCCTGGTTGTCACTGAGGTTCACATATATCATGTCTCATCTTATCTCGTCTCTTCCAGGAACTCTGTTTGTAATTCAAGAACGTACTTCAGATTATGGTGTCTGACGTCCCTGGGGTTACATCCGGGCCCTTTTGGTTAGGCGTGAGTGACAAATCTGATTTATGTCTGATTGGTTTACTGATTGGTTTACGTCACTATGTGTTTGCTTAGGTGAACTCTGTTCAGAACAGCCGAGGGACGCAGCTGCCTCCACTGCTTTTTGACGGTCGTTTAGAATCTCCAGAGGGGATGGGCTAGTGCGTCTTGTATTATTATTATTGTTAGACTTTCCTTTAAGGTTTAGTTGGTGTTTTTCAGGGTTAATTCTCTTCTCGTTGAAATGTTGCTTCTCCATCCAGTTCCAAACTTCCTCCGCCGAGTTAAAAAACTGTGAGCCTGTTGTGGTTATTATTCGGAGTTTGGCCGGGAATAGCATCCCGTATTGGACCCCTAGATTTCTGAGTCTCTGTTTGGCTTCCCTGAAAGAGGCCCTCTGCTTTAATACCTCTCGAGAGAAATCAGGGAAAATCCGAATCACTTGGTTGTCCAATAAGCAGTCCCCCTTTTTCCTGCTTTGGGTGAGTAAATGGTCTCTGTCTTTATAGTGTAATAGTTTGCCCACCACCGGTCTGGCAGGGGCGCCCGGCGAGGGAGGACGTGCCGGGACTCTGTGTGCTCTCTCCACTGCAAAAAATTGGGATAGTCCTTCATTCGCTATATTTTCCTTCAACCATTTTTCAAGGAAGTCAACCATGTTGGTTCCTTCGACTTTCTCAGGTAGTCCCATGATTCTGATGTTATTTCGTCTTGATCTGTTTTCAGCATCTGCCGCCCTCAGCTCCAAATCTTTTATTCTTTTCTCCAATTATCGTGATGCTTTGGAAGCGCCTTGAAGCTCAGGTCCCAGTTCTCTCAGCTGTTTTTCTGTCGAGGTCACTCTTTCTACTAGGCGCCGGTGATCGTCTCTGAGCACTGTGAAGCCTGACGCGAGAGAGTCTATTTTCACCTCAAGAGCGGTTCTGGAGGCAGCAATAGCCTGTATTACATCCCACGGGGTAGGCTCTTTTTTGGCTCCCTCCTCCGCAGAGGAAAATTTCCCCACAACCTCCTGTTCTGGGGGTGCATTGTCTGTTATATCGCTAGTATTATCGGCTTCTCGCCTTCTATTTGGCTTGCCCCTCTCTGGCGATGTGCAGCACTTTTGCTGGTGATCGCTTGATAGTGTAAGGGCAGTATAGTGCCGATGATAGTGTTTATCTGTTTTCCAAAAGTTACTGATTGGGCCCATCAGGGTCCAGCACCTGGGGGGTGGGGGCCTATCTTTTATTGAGCCAAGGGACCTATATACAGACTATTAAGCTGGACCGGCGAACAATCTGTAGGACCTTCCGATTTGAGCAGATGGCTATTTTTATTAGCGTGTTGGATCTTAGGGGCAACACGTGGAGCCGGGCCATATTTTGAAGTTACGCCATTGTTCTTTTCTTTATTCGATCGCTAGTTGGTTCATCTTTTAGAAAGGTCTGATTTGGATATTGTTAGGTCGGTATCTTCCCAGCGGCCGTCTCTCAGTGTTCCGGCTTGGGGGGGCGTCCCTCTGCTCTGGTTCCCCGCATTGCTGGCCCCCACCCCTTCTTTAGCGGCCTCACTGGGTTTCAGCCTCGTTACGTCGGGCCCCTTCTCACCTTCGGTTGCTTTCTCGCTATATGGGTCTCCGGATTACAGTACCCCGGGCCCGCTCCTCCCGGTGGGTTTATCAAGGTCTACTGTGTCGGATGGTTGCGCCCTCGTTCCCTGCTTGACGCCAGGCCTCCTCACCTCCTCTCGTAACGTCTCCGCTGTGCCGGGCCGTCTCTTCCAACATTGCCTGTCTGCCTGTTTCTTTCTTCTCTCTGCTCGTGTTGGATCGGTAAGGTTCGATCTAGGCCCCCGTGTTTCCCTCAGTCAGCCGAGGTGAAGCCCAAGGTTGCTCTCCCAGCCGCCCAGGTCCCGGAGTGCCTGTCAGCCGCCATCTTGTCACCTCGAGCTCTCTTCCAACTCGCATCTAGCCCGTTCGTGTCGGAGCCCGAACCAGTGGTTTCTGGGGGTCAGAAGCCGAACATCGATAGCCCGGGGGGCAGCACGCATTCCGCTCCCTCTGTGCGAAATCTGGAGCCGAATTGAGTATTATAGCCCCGGGGGTGAGGAGAGAAAGGCGGGAGCCTCAAGAAGAAGCTGCTACCGCCATGGCGCCAAGCCACGCCCCCCTTTATGTCACTACTTAAGTACAGAAGCACTATCTCATTTTTTTAAGAAAGCATCCGGCATCTTCCATGTTAGTGCGATCAGGAGATGTTCTAACTAATATGAAACATTTCACCAATGACACTTCACACAAATAGATAAGACTATGTCCAGCAACGGAACTACAGCAGAAGGATCATGAGAGTTGAAACAGTTAGGAACACTAGAAAGTTCATTCAAAGCACCATAGAAAAAATCCATAGATCAACTTGTCTTTCTGTAGAGCTTGTGGGGAGACAAGATAAGCAGGGGGACCAAATGAGAGGAATGAATACAGGAGAGAATACAGAACAGCACCCGTATTATTCAAGATGGCATTTTCATAAACTGTGGAACAACTAAACTATATTAACAAACATACTTCTATATATCATATTAAACGTGTTTCATTTGAAATCATGTTAGCTCATCATTTGCGCATTGGAAACAACATAATCATTCATCATTATTTTTTTAATGAAAAAATTAACCCAGAACGTTGTACTTAGATGTAAAAAGAGCATTCTCTAGTATCTAGTTGAATTTTCACTTTGTTTAAACCATTTCAACTGGGGGTTTAATATTGCATCCTACACTTTCACTTTTTGTTTTTGGAAGGTAGGGTGCGAAATGATAATTTGATACAGCAAGGTCCAACCTACCGAAAGTGAGATGCATTTAAACATATTCTCAACTGAAAGTGTTTCCTTCTCACTGGATACAATGCCGCAGTCTCTTCTTTGAATAATTCATTTCACAGTATGGAACACTCAGATTACTTAAGTAACTCAGACCACTAGGTAGACTTCAAAATAACTTTGTGTGCTCTTTAAATATCCAATAATTGAAACCACTCTTTATTTGTGGAAACATTGGTTTCCTACTGAATAAAGGAGGTTATGTTTATTGCTCTTGATCCAAGTCCACTCAGAACCCCTTAAGAGCACACGTTGGCAAAATCATATCTAGCTTCTCATGTGAGGTCACACTGGGACAATTCCTACTATGGAAATACAGCTAGGCTCCTTAACTCTGAGACAGAACTATTGGTCTGTAATGTATGTGTGAATGAAAGCTTAGAGCTTTAAATGTTCATATGAACTCTGTAGCTAGAGACTGCTCTTTTGGTAGTATGCTTTCTTTCGTTTCCTCTTTTGTTTATGTGCTGTTACCTTCCATCAAAGAACTACCAAGGCATCAGCAGCTCAAATATGATAGGATAGCCATGATTGTATATCCTAGTTTATATTGCAACCACAGCTTTATTAAAACAAAATTACAGCTGTCTAACTGGTGTGAGAGATAATATGTGAAATGAGTGAAATATATTTTATTATCACAGCCCTATTGTAAAATCTTTTTTAATTCCGAAGGAGTCGCTAGCATCAGTTACTAGCCTCATTAATATTATGAGAGTCATAGAAATAGGGGATCTGGTTACTTTTTCCCAAAGGAAAGTTCAACGGCAAAGGAGGTATTATTGAGGGAACTGAAACAGAAATTACTGATCCCCTTGCTAATTCATAATTTTCCTTGACCCACAATGCTCTTTAATTTAGTACCCCGGAATTGATTTGACCTATGGGATTCCTTTGCGCCATTTTTATCTGCATTTTTTAAAGCCTGCTAAGCGCAGGCGTTAAAAAGAGGCTCCCATTGTGTTCAGTGGGCCTCTGGGTGCTTTGCAGGATTATCATCAACATTTTTGATGCTAGTCCTGCAAAGCGCAGAGCTAGCATAAAAAATGATGACGCTAGCCCCCCTGACTACCGCCATGGTGCGCCGTATTTTAAATACGGCGCACAAGATTTTTTCTGACAGATTAACTTTTGAGGAAATTATTCATTTGTATACATAACAGTTGGGAAGTCCATTCCATACAGCTGTAAGAACAAGGGTGGAAGAATATATTCACATTTTAATCAGTTTATGTCCAATTCTCTGTCTGATCAGGAACTCACCTCTAATTCTGCAAGAAGCAGCAAGAGATTTAAAGAGCCCAATACCATAATGTCCGCCATGGAGTAGACTGCCAGCTTTTAGATTGAAAATAATGAACACTTGAATTAATTCTGTCCAATGTAATAACGCCATGGTTGAAAAAGGGAAAGCAATAGCATAGAAATTTGAATATTTCCTCCACTGCAAGAAAGTTCATGAACATGACCAGAAAGGTAACACTTAGGGCCATATTTATACTTTTTGACGCACAACTACGCCAACGCAGTTGTGCGTCAAAAATGTCACCGCCGGCTAACGCCATTCCAACGCGCCATGCGGGCGCCTTATTTATGGAATGACGTTAGCTGGCGCTGCGGACTGGTCTGAGTAAAAAGAAATGACTCACACCAGGCAGCGCCAGCGTATGGGAAAATGGGGGTTGTGCATCAAAAAATGTTGCACGTCAGGTCTGAGGCTAAAATCAGGCCTCAAATCGGACTTGCGCCATTGTTTTTGATGCACAATCCCCATTGACATGACTCCTGTCTTAGCAAAGACAGGAGTCATGCCCCCTTGCCCAATGGCCATGCCCAGGGGACTTATGTCCCCTGGGCATGGTCATTGGGCATAGTGACATGTAGGGGGGCCCAAATCAGGCCCCCCTATGCCACTTAAAAAAAACGTAAAAAAATACGTACCTGAAGTTACCTCTACTTCCCTGGGATGGGTCCCCCCATCCATGGGTGTCCTCCAGGGGTGGGTGAGGTGGCAGGGGGTGTCCCTGGGGGCAGGGGAGGGCACCTCTGGACTCCTTCCGAGCCCACAGATACCTTAACACCTGCCCTGACCCAGGCATTAAAAATGATGTGCGCTGTTTTTTAAGGCCCACCCCCTCCTGTGCCTCAAAATGACGCTGGGGGATAAATAAGGCGCACATGCCTTAAAGTCGTTTTTTAGACGGGAACGCCTACCTTGCATATTATTAACGCAAGGCAGTTTCCCGCTTCCAAAAAATGACGCACATGATGGAATTTTGACATCCGCGGGGTCGGGCACCAAAGTATAAATATGGGGCACGGTTTGCACTCATTCGGCGCAAACAGAAGATGGAGCTATGGCGCAGAATTGTCGGCGGGGTTAACGCAGTGGGACAGCAACCAAGAACACAGGATGACATCAGGAAGAGGTGGAACGACCTGCGGGGGAAGGTGCGTTCCGTGGTTTCAAGACAAAATGAACAAGTGATGGACGGAATGCTGAACAATGTCAAACATTCACCCCCAGTACAGAGATCTGGGCCTAAATCCATCGGTTTTTTTGCTGATGAGGAACAGGGTCAAGACTGATTTGGGAGTGGCTGGGTCCAAACTGGGGTGGCATGGTGAGCAAAAGAACCATGGATTAAACCCAGGTCTGTGACTGGGGGTGAGTGTTTGCATTGTTCAGCTCTCTGTCCATCATCCTTCCGTGGTTTCAAGACACAAGATTGCTGTACAGAGGACTGGCAGTGGACCCCCACCTCCTCCCCCACAACTAACAACATGGGAGGAGCAAGTCTTGGCAATACTGCATCCTGAGGGCCTCGCAGGAGTAGCAGGAGGACTGGACTCTGGTATATCAAATCTTAACTACCATATCCCCCCACCCCACCTGCATGTCATCACATACTCCCACCCTCACCCTCACACCCCAACACCCCACAGATACCCCACGACCACAGCCTACACATCCCAAAATCAAGCCCTGCATGTAACACCAATGCATGTACACCCATCACCAAAGAATGTCCAGTACAGAGACTCACTCATGCCCCAAAATCACCAATCACACAAGGGCCATGCCAATAATGCAAGCACAGGAGTAGAGGTTAACTCACCCATTGCACAAGATGGCACACACAGATACTAAGATCATGCATCCGCCGGCGCTAGTGGACAGGAGGCACCGCCACAGGACCAACAGGCCACCAGCACCCCAACCCCTGCAGATGGAGAACCACCCCGCAAACGGTCCCTGAGATCCAGGAACAAGACTGAGAACATTGTCAAGACTCCCGCCATGAAATAAGACCCCCCTGAATGTCACCCTTCTGTCCCACTATGTCACCCTGTCCATCCTTAAACTGCCATTGCTCCACTTCCTATGCCCCTTTGGACAATGCACCTGTGAAACAAATAGACTGGACTCTGCAATGGACATACCTCCACCATCACCCCAGCCCATTTTACAACCCCCTCCACTTATGTGCACAGGAGTAAAAACACTTCAATCACAAAACAATCTGGAGTCAGTCTGTGCTTTCACAAATGTGTTATTGCAATATCTATGGAAAATAGCAATGTCAATGTACTTGTTCACATACCAGTGTAACACAGCTGTAGGCCAGGAGTAAACATAGCAGAGGGCACAAAGTGGGACCCAGATCTGTGAAATGGAAAGTCAAAGTGGCAAGTCAGGGTCCATACACTGAGTGAAAATGACAGACTTATGCTAGCTCCAACAATAGTATGAGATGTGGGAAGCAGTGACATCTTCTTAGCTGTGTCTCACTGGAAGTATTGCAAGATGATGTTGTTTCGGTTGTCGATATCCTCTTCTTCTGCCTCCTCTTCTTCACTGTCCACAGGCTCCACAGCTGCCACAAGACCACCATCTGGCCCATCATCCTGCAGAAAAGGAACCTGGCGTCGCAAAGCTAGGTTGTGCAGCATTCAGCAGGCAACGATTATCTGGCACACCTTCTTCGGTGAGTAGTATAGGGAATTACCTGTCAGATGAAGGCACTGGAATCTGGTCTTCAGGAGGCCGAAGGTGCGTTCTATTATCCTCCTTGTTTGCCCATGTGCCTCATTGTAACATTCCTCTGCCCTTGTCCTGGCATTCCTCACTGGGGTCAGTAGCCATGAGAGGTTGGGGTAACCAGAATCACCTGCAAATATCAAGGGACAACTGTTAGACACACACTAACCACTAGGAACAGCCCCATACCCAGACACCTATGTCAACTGTATTGGGACCTTGGCCTCACCTATTAGCCACACATGGTGCCTCTGGAGTTGCCCGTCACATAAGGGATGCTGCTATTCCTCAAAATGTAAGCGTCATGCACAGAGCCAGGATACTTGGCATTCACATGGGAGATGTACTGGTCTGCCAAACTCACCATCTGCACATTCATCAAAATGGAAACGTTTCCAGTTTCTGTACACCTGTTCATTCCTGCAGTGGGGACAAATGGCACCAATGATGTTGGGGATATGTCCCAGGGCATAGAAGTCACCTTTCACTGTGGGCAAATCCTCCACCTGAGGGAAAACGATGTAGCTGCGTATGTGTTTCAGCAGGGCTGACAACACTCTGGACAACACATTAGAGAACATTGGCTGGGACATCCCTGATGGCATGGACACTGTTTGGAAAGACCCACTGGCCAGGAAATGGAGTACAGACAGGACCTGCACTAGAGGGGGTACCCTGTGGGATGGCGGATAGCTGGCATCAGGTCTGGCTCCAACTGGGCACACAGTTCATGGATTGTTGCACGATCAAGTCTGTATGTGATTATGATGTGTCTCTCTTCCATTGTCGACAGGTCCACCAGGGGTCTGTACACTGGAGGATGCCACCATCTCATCACCTGCCCCAGCAGATGTGCCCTTTGGAGAAGAACAGCGAGCAGAGAGTCATCCAACACTGAGGTATCACCATGTGTTATATTCAGAAACATTAGTAATCCGCAATGTGCTGGTATCTGTCTGTATTCCCGGCCTAGATAGGTGTGACGCAGTTTTTATGCATCCCATGTGGCCCCCTGAATGGCGGCTGCCTGACCTGTAAAGTGGGACAAGGGGATATGAGGTAACTGCGCTGGTGTTGTACACCGTCGCGGTGGGCGATTGAAGACCGAGGCGCAATTCTGCATTGGTTAACATTGGGCCCTATGGGTCCCAGGAGCCAATGACAATGTACGCCGGCGGTGACGGTACACACCGCCGCGGACGTGACCTCCATTTTCTGTCAGTTCACTCACTTGATACCTGACCTTCAACAGGAGAGGACCTACACTGCAAGTGCTGCTGTGACCTGTGCCTGGAAGCGACAATGGCTCATGTGTCTGGGGAAAAGGCCCCTGCCTTCACTTCGGAGGAGTTGGAGAAACTAGTGGAAGGGGTCCTCCCCCAGTACACGCAACTGTACGGTCCTCCAGACAAACAGGTGAGTACACTGTGAGCATGCTGCATGGGCAATGCCTGCTTTGAGTGGTGTGGATGGAAGATACATGGGGGGCTGAGGCCTGCATGTTGCATGTGCAGATGGGCATGGGTGGGAACTGGTGGGCAATGAGTATGACGGTCTGGATGGGTGAGTCATTTCCTTTCCCCGTACCATTCCTCTAGGTCCACGCCCACCAGAAGAAGGGTATTTGGCGTGCCATCGCCAAGGACGTCTGGACCCTCGGGGTCTACGACAGACGGCGCACCCACTGCCGTAAAAGATGGGAGGACCTGCGCCGCTGGAGCAAGAAGACGGCGGAGGCCCAGCTGGGGATGGCCTCCTAACGTGGAAGAGGTGCCAGTCGAACCATTACCCCCTGATGTCCGGGATCCTGGCAGTGGCCTATCTGGAGTTAGATGGGCGCTTGAGGGCATCACAGCAGCCACAAGGGGGTGAGTACACTCCCATTCAGCTGACTCTGCGTGCATTACAAGGTGTCTGCGTGGAGGAGGTGGGCAGTGTGTTCCCCTAGGCCAGGGCGAACTTGCTAGGCAAAGTCCCTTGTGAGGCAGGCTATGTGGCACCCCAAACCCACTAATGGTAAGAGCCATCTACACCTAGTCAGGCTCCTGTGACTTCCAGGTGTGCAGCAATTGGGCTTAGGCCTCGGACCCCATTGTCAGGTGAATTTTCTAGGAACTGTTAGTGTATGGCGCAATGCTGAGGACTGCTCCCTGTGTGTTGTGTCCGCCAACGGCAGTGGTGTTGCATGCACTGAACATGTGTTTCTTCTGTCTTCCCTCCCTTTTTGTGGTGTCCCTGTTCTTGTGTGCAATAGCATCATCAGGCGGAGGAGCAGTGGCACCGGAGCAGGAGGGACCTGCAACCCACTTGGCCCTGGAGGGTGAAGCAACGGAGTCTGAAGCCACCAGTGGGACGGAGGGTGAGGGGAGCTCCACAGCGGGGACAGGAGCATACATCAGTGACAGCGACTCCTCCTCTGATGGGAGCTCGCTTGCGGTGATGGGCACCTCTGTGCCCACCTCATCAACAGGTACCGCCACCACCCCCCCACCAGGCACCGCCCTCCCAGCAGCCCCTCAGCGTGCGTCCCGTGCCCACTTACCCAGGAGGGTGGGCATCTCCTTCGCCCCAGGCACCTCAGGCCCTGCCCCAGTCAGCCCTGCTGCCCTCAGTGAGGAGGCTATTGACCTCTTGAGATCCCTCACTGTTGGGCAATCTACCATTTTGAATGCCATACAAGGTGTTGAGAGGCATTTGCAACAAACAAATGCATACCTGGAGGACATTCATTCTGGGCAGGCGGCCCAACAGAGAACATTTCAGGCTCTGGCCTCAGCACTAATGGCAGCCATTGTCCCTGTGTCCAGCCTCCCCCCTCCAACTTTCTCCACCCAGACCCAATCCCCTGTACCTCAGCCTATCCCAAGCACAGCATCAGACCAGCATGCACACACATCAACACACAAGAGTGGACATGGCAAACATAAGCACCACACATCCCACAGGCACTCACACAAGCACCATCCCCATGCAGAAGACACAGCAACATCCACTGCCTCCACTGTGTCCCCCTCCTCCACATCCTCCTCCTCCCTCCCTGTCTCGTCCCACTCACACCTGCATGCACTACATCCTCAGCCACTACCTCCATCACCAGCACGCCCATCACCAAACACCGCTCGCGTGCAATCACCACCCCCACTACCATCCACACATCCCCAGTGTCCTCTTCCAGTGTGTCTGTGAGCCCTCCTCCCAAAGTACACAAACGCAGGCACACCCACCCAACAGCCATCCACCTCACAACAGCCTCCGGCCCATGCACCTTCACCCAAATTCAGCAGACTTACACCACCTACAACCACTACCTCTTCCTCCACTCCCAAACCCCCTCCAGGGCTGCCAGTGTGCCACGTAGCGAAGGCAAGGACATTCCGCCACCTGCCAAGGTGAAAAAGGTGCCCACATCTCGGAGGGAGAAGCCGCACCTACCAGCCACCAAGGGCTCAGCAAAAACAAAAGGGGATAGTGGCAAGACAACTGTGGCACCATCAAAGGTGGGGAAGGGACAAAAGCACAAGAGAAGGTCAGGAGAGGGCACGGTGGCACAGACTGAGGGACCAGTGTCACACCTTCTGTCCATGACCACACCAACCTGTACAGCAGCGAACACCACAAGCTGCCCCACCACCAAAACCACCACCTGCCCCGCCACCTGCCCCACCACCTGCACCACCACCTCCACAGCCACCGGCACGTCTACAGCCTCAGCGACCGTCCCCAGCCTCTTCCCCAGTGGGCAGCCATCCGAGGCTGCAGGAGACGTCCTGCTATGTCCCTCAGCAGGTTCTGATCCATGCACCACCGCCACCACAGACACCGCCACCAGCCCCGCGACGTGCTCGGACAGTGGCACCACCGCTGACATGCCTACCATCTCCAGTGGTCAGTCGTCCGAGGCTGGAGGAGACTTCCTGGACCCTGGCCAGCTTCCATGAGGCATGACTTCCATCACTGTTTGCACCTGCAGGTGGAATGCGAGACTGCAGCAGTGTGGGGTATGTCGCTGCTTCCATGGTGTATCATGCTGCCTGTACCTCGGTAATCTCGTGGCACACACACCCAGGTGAGGGAATTGTACAGGCCACACTGCACGTGGAGCACTCTGGGCACCAGGCCCCCTCCAGAACCAGTGGAGATTGACATCCACTACCTCAGTCCTTGGCAGGATGAAGCACTCTGGGCGCCAAGCCCCCTCCAGAACCAGTGGAGATTGACATCCACTACCTCTGTCCTTGGCAGGATGAAGCACTCTGGGCACCAGGAACCCTCCAGAACCAGTGGAGATTGACATCCACTTGAGAGACTGTGGCTTTGCACTCCCCAGGATAAAGCAGTGGGCAAACCACCCACTGGAGAGACTTGAGAGACTGTGGCTTTGCTCTCTCCAGGATAAAGCAGTGGGCAAACCACCCACTTGAGAGACTTGAGAGACTGTGGCTTTGCACTCCCCAGGATAAAGCAGTGGGCAAACCACCCACTGGGGAGACTTGAGAGACTGTGGCTTTGCACTCCCCAGGATAAAGCAGTGGGCAAACCACCCACTTGAGAGACTGTGGCTTTGCACTCCCCAGGATAAAGCAGTGGGCAAACCACCCACTTGAGAGACTTGAGAGACTTGAGAGACTGTGGCTTTGCACTCCCCAGGACCAATCAGTGGGCATGGAGCCCCCTTGTGCAGCAGTGGCGTCGTGCGTTCATCTGAGTGAGGTGCCCCCCCTCCGACTCCCACTGAGGCGCCTGTATATTTTCGATCTGATGCCCCAGCAGTGTTCTCTCCGTTTCCAGTCAGGTATCTTGTGTGGGCTTCACCCATGCATTTTCGACCCAGTGGTCCACGGACAATGATTGGTACACTATCCGGGCTTGTGTAGTTGGTGTACATATTGACTTTCAGATTTTTCATGATTACAATTGTTACAATCATTTCCTTTTGTCCTTGCGTTCTTCCAGGGGGTGATGGGGTGTATATGTAATGTTGCTGCATTTATTTGTGTGTATGTTGTTGTGGGTGAGGGTGGGTGTGGGGGTATTGCGTGTTGCGTGTGTGTGTCACTCTCTTTTCCCTGGCCCCTCCCCTGCGTTGTAGGTGCAGTACTCACCGTGGTCGTCGACGGCGTCTGTCCTGCTTCTGATAAAGCAGGAGAAATAGCAGCATTGGTAGCACCTGTAGTTCGGGCTCCATGGCGTCCTGATTCCTCGTTGGGTGTCGAGAGGTGAGTGGTTTCCCTTCTGTGTACTGTTTCCGCCGTGCTTTTGATAGTGTTGGTACCGCCCCAGAAAAGGTGGGGGATAGGCCTCTTGTAATAGTGTGGGTGGTACTTTGTCCTCCGCCTGTCTGTTGGTGGTTACCGCTGCGGTGTTTGTTTCTACCACAGTGGAGGTCGGAGTGTTAAAGTGGCTGTCTGTGTGGGCGGTTTCCGCCATGGTCGTGATTCCATTTTTTTTCCGCCGACCTCTTGGCGGTCTTACCACCGCTTTACCACCGACCGCCAGGGTTGTAATGAGGGCCAATATCTTCTGAACATTGGATTAGTTCTTGGGAAGAAATTTTGGACTCAATCTCAGAAACACCTTTCCCCAGATTTATAATTTTTGGTGCAAAACTGCACTAGTCATTCTCAGACGCATGCCGAGCGTCATATTTATTGAATGGTGCAAGCTGGCGGTAAGATCCGGCTAGCATCCTGAAAAATGACGCTAGCTGGGTGGCAGTGGCAGTAGGGAAGGAGGAAGTTGTGCCTCAAAAAATTACCTTAGCTTGGTTAGAGGCAAATAAAATGCCTCTAACCAGACTAGTGCCATTTCCTGGCGAACAACCACCAAAAGTATGACTCCTGATGGGAGTCATGCCCACCACCCCAATGTCCAGCACAGGGGACCAGTGTGCTCTGGGCATAGGCATTGCACCCTGTGCCATGCAGGGGGCCCCAAGTTCGGCCCCCGGATGGCAAAACATTTTTTATTAAAGATATTTACTTGGACTTACCTGGGATGGGGTCTCCCATCCTCCGGTGTCTTTCTGGTAGAGGTGGGGGTGTTCCTTGGGCTTGGGGAGGGCACCTGTGGACCCATTCCATGGTGTTTAACCATGGAAATGGGTCCACGGGTCCCCTAATGCCTGGTCTGACTCAGACGTTAAATAATGGTGCTAAGGAAGCTTGGCATTATTATTTAGCCCCGTCTCCCACCCGTGCATCATTTTAGCACAGGGTAAAGATATGGTGCTATGGGGATGGCACCATTTTTTGGATGGGAACGCCTTCCTTGCATCTCATTGACGCAAGGTAGGTTCACGCATCCAAAAATGTATGCAAACTCCAATATTTTGATGTTAGACGTGTGTAGCGTCAAAATATAAATATGGAGTTAAGTTTGTGCCTAATTTGCATAAACAAATGACGCAAATTTGGCGCAAACAGAGTATAAATATGCCCTCTTGATCGGGAAGAATCTGAGAAAAGGAGGTGAGCATAGCAAGTCTCCAATTTACCCAACCCTACTCACTGATCAAATGGCTACTAAGAAGATAGAGCTGGCTGACAAAAATAACAGGACTGTTGGACAGGTTAAAAAGGTGGATTTTGCAAGCTTCAAGGGGACACCTGAATATCCCAGGGAGGTACAGTGGAGTGGACTACAGGACAACATAGGACGAAGCTTCTCAGAGGATTAGAAGCCAAAGGAGGCACAGTCAAAACTTCTGAGCCTCGGAATGCTTGAATCACTGCCCATTGACTTCCTATTGTTGAGACCACTAAACCCAGCTACAAGCCAACCCTTAGAATGCAAGGATTCTACTAGGGCCACAAGAATAACAAGACCTTTAGATGTACACCTTGTGTTATATTTCCTCCAGTATCTACTATAAGAATTTAAAGTTGAGGGATGTCTCAACTATTGTATTGTCTCTGCAGCATTACTGGAGCAGCTCTGCAAAATAAAGCTTAGCCTCTCAAATGCCAGACCCCCGGACTGAGGCACTTCCACAAGGCTAGGGATAGGCACGTTTGTTTCAGAGGTGAATGATGAAGAAGAAATTGAGAGTGAGGTGCTATCAACAGCTAGAGGAGGTTCAGAAACCAAGGCTAACTGAAACAGTTTGGAACATCAAGGAGTACCTCTATATAATCCTCACTGATCTTGTTCACTACCCTTGGCATCAGATGGAATGTTGGAAAGCAATAAAGAAGACCTGAGGCCATGGAATAGAGAATGCATCTGTTGCTCATGCTCTCAGAGATGGAACCAGTAAACAGAAGCATGGGAAAGAGTATCCTTTTCTGTGGAAACAACGTTGAGCCATGGATCTCCGAACATTCTGATAGAGAAACAGATGAAACAACTGCATCCATTTTTCATTAATGCATCCAGATGTTTCAAAAGGCTGCAATCGCAGGTGTCCATGAGAAGGTAGATCTGCTGCTCCATAGAAGAAAGACTAGCCAAACATTCCTCTCCTTCATTCATCTGATCTGCCAGAGCTTGAAAGTATCTAAGAAAGGACTATATAAATGTGTGGTGTAACCGTTAAGACATACTGCGTAATTAGAGGTTGATTATGACCTTTTAACCCAGAATCTTGATCTTTTTACCCACACTTTTGGGCAGAACTGCATCTTCTGAGATGACTGTGCCTGGAAAGAAAGCCCCACTATAAAATTAGCTACCTTCACACTAGTGGAAAACTCTTCTGCAAAAAATTTCAGGCGATATCATTTTGTCAATAATCTGGTAAAAGACTGTTTCTCTAAATTCTTCCATGTGTGTGATAGCACTCACAGTACTAGGTAAAGGCAATGATTCCAGTTCCAGCATCTGGTACTGAGCAAAGAAGTCCTCCTCAGTTGCAAGCATGGGAGAAAGAAGCTTAAGGCCCTGATTTAGAATGAGATCACTTTGTCTTGGTGATGGAGTATTTTACTCTGTCCCTCTAAGGGTGTAACCAAACTCCAGCAGACATCTCTCATATTGACAGGGACCGCTGTCAGGGTGGATCATGTCAATGTATTAAAAGTGTACTGCATGGCTCCGTCAACATGACAGAGCAGTATGACACACTTTCAATTTCCTTTATAATTTTAAAAAGAAAATCCTATGATGGATTTTCTTTTTGAAAAGAAAATAAGCAATGAACCCCTCGCCTTAAGAGTTTTCTTGCTTCGAGTGAGGATCATTGGAATAATACTACTTTCACCCACCGCCAGATTGTGGATGACAGTAAGTGAAAGTAAAGCTTGCCATTTGTTCTCCCACTCCAAATAGGGCGGGAGGACAAATAGCATAACCTCGATTGCTCAATTGAATAAGGGTCATCAGAGGTGTATGTCAGGAGCTGAGATGGAGTAGTCTCTTCCGCTTACATATTGAAGGTCGGCACATCTCTAATTAAGACAGGTGGACTTTCAGTACAGCAGTGTGGGTACACAATCGAGACAGGTTACCCTCTCGGCCTCACTCTAAATAAGGCCCTAAGTTGTTTCTTAAGTGCAACAAACGTTTAAGAATATTTAAACTGTGGATAAAGTGCCCCCTGATATCCTCCTCGCTGGGATCAACAGCACCGCCATCTGTGTTTAATCTAGGCTCTTTAGGAGGTGAGGTGGCCACTCTGGCCATAAGCTTTGAATCCACAGTAGCAGAAATCGTTTGTTGCAAGACCTGCATAACGGGCATCACATTGAAGGACCTGGTCCTTTTTCCGACATGGCTTCCACACATAGCTTAGAGTGATGTTCTCATTCCATTATGGCAACAAGCAGTGAAGTCGCACACTTACTGCTTGCTGCCATTACCTAGAAAATGTTCTTACGAAAAGATGCAATGCAGCCATCTTAGTGCCAGGCCATGAAGGGTAGCACTTTGAGTGTCACACACTCACTTACATAGGTAAATATTCTCCAATAGTTCCAAAACTCCAAGGTGCATGTGTTACAGAATGTGTAAAGAAGCAGACCATCCAATAGAGAGACCACCAAGGGATTCTCAAAAATACTGGAAATGGGTTCCTCCGCCCTAGATGTCGGTCACACTGTAAATAATACAAAGAGGCTGCTATAGCAGACAACAGGGGAAATCATTGAAAAGATTAGTTTTGCAAAAAAAACTGAACTGTGAGAAGAAAGAAATACACCTTACCTCTGGCTGTGAAGAAATTAAGGGTCAGATGTAGTAAGATATGATTTTGCGACTCGGAAATTGCGAGTCGGTGCGACTCGCAATTTCCGAGTCACAAAATCATATGCAGAATGGTGTCCCAGACACCTTCTGCGAATCGCAAGGGGGTCGCAAAGACCCACCTCATTAATAATAATGAGGTGGGTTGCAATTTGCGACCCCTTTGCGATTCCCTGCACTCACAGGGATGGTGGCCTGCTGGAGACAGCAGACCTCCATGTCTGTGACTGCTTTTTTAATAAAGAAGTTTTTTTTTTTTTGTATTGCAGCCCGTTTTCCTTAAAGGAAAACGAGTTGCAATACAAAAGAAAAAATGAAACCATTTGGTTTCGTTTTTTCAGAGTAGGCAGTGGTCCACTGGACATTCACATGGGGACCCCTTCCCTTTTGCGAATGAGTTAGCACCCACTTGACATGGGTGCTAACTGCGAATTGCTTTGCGACCGCGGTCACAAAGCAATTCTGCATCGCGGTGCGAATCGCAAATAGGAAGGGAACACCACTTCCTATTTGTGAGTCGCATTCCCATTTTGCGAGTCGGAACTGACTCGCAAAATGTGACTGTGCATCACGATGCGCGTTTTGCATTGCGCAAACTGCGAATTTCGCAGTTTGCGCCATGCAAAATGCTTCGTACATCTGGCCCTAAATTTGTTACACAGAAGAAAGAAAAAGGATATGGCCATTGCAGGTTCCTGTTTTATAGCATTCTTACATACAGCGTACCATCATGGTTCTGGGCTAGGTAAGCAATACCTGTGAGGACAGAAGACTCCTTATAGTGTAAGAACTTATGAGGAAAACAGACTTGCAGGGAATGTACGAACATAGATTAATCCACATTGGTTTCCTCTGTTCTACCATTTCTTGGTCTTTATAGCACAATAGCAACTTCAACTGCTTTGTGACCAACCTGTAAACTGAGGCTATAGAAGTGATTTACTCCTAATACCATTAGATAAAGTGAACAGCTGGTATAGTACCAATACAGAACCCCTGCAACCACTGCTCTTTTTTCATGGCCAAATCATTTTGGGTTCGGAACAAAGATCACAGGCTGCTGCAGTACTGAATACTGAATGCGTGGGACCTTTCTCTGTTGAGTAACTATCTCAGGGCCAATCATTCTGTGGCTTTATTTCATTGCAGTGATTACCCATGTTTTGTTGATGCAGCCTTGGCTCGGCTCGGCTTGGCTTTACACTTCTTACTTAGGGCCTCATTCCGACCCTGGCGGTCTAAGACCGCCAGGGCCGCGGGCAACGAAAGCACCACCAACAGGCTGGCGGTGCTTCAGTGCCCATTCTGACCGCGGCAGTAAAGCCGCGGTCAGAAAAGGGGATCCGGCGGTTTCCCGCTGGATTTCCCCTGGCTGGGCTGAACCTCCATGGCGGCGCTGCATAAGGATTCCGACCCCCTTCCCGCCAGCTTGTTTCTGGCGGTTTTGACCGCCAGGAACAGGATGGCGGGAACGGGTGTCGTGGGGCTCCTGGGGGCTCCTGCACTGCCCATGCCACTGGCATGGGCAGGGCAGGGGCCCCCTAACAGGGCCCCAGCATGATTTTCACTGTCTGCATAGCAGACAGTGAAAATCGCGAACTGCACCCGTCGCACCCCTGCAACACCGCCGGCTCCATTCGGAGCCGGCCTCTGTGTTGCAGGGCCTTTCCCGCTGGGCCGGCGGGCGCTCCCTTGGCGGGCGCCCGCCGGCCCAGCGGGAAAGTCAGAATGGCCTCCACGTTCAGAATGACCCTCTTAGTCTGTATGCATTTGAGTAGGTGGTATCCTACATGATCATGAACTGACTTCATGCAGAGCTCTGCAGTGCAGGTCAGGACCAACTGTCGCTAGCATAAAAAAATACAATCAGAATCAGAATTATTTTGTATAAATTTAATTTGTTACTCTTCCTTTAAATCTCAAGATCCTACTCACCTCCCGCGGAAACAGCAGGAATAGGATGAAAAATGGCCAAAGCTTCTGTAATGCTCAATCACCTGAAAACAGGTCACATCTGGCTCAATAGATTAAATTCATTTTTCTGTAGTTTAAATTAAAAAAAAAAATTCCACATAAACTAAAAAAATACATGTTTAACACACATACATTTTTATTAAAAGTGATCTATAGAATTAAATTATTAATGTTACATTAATTTATAAATAAAAAGGTATTCTATAATGCATTGGTAATCACAAACATTTTCTCAGGGGCCGCACTGTTTGGTCTGTGATGTGACGACGGCCGCATTGATGCCAACAGGGTGGCGGTCGGAAGGCTGGGGGTAGGGCGGGGTAGTGGTAAAGTGGTTGTAGGGTAAGTGAAGCATATACATCTAGGCCCATATTTATACTTTTTTAGCGCCGCATTTGCGCCGCTTTTTAACGCAAAAACGGTGCAAACTTACAAAATACAATTGTTTGTGCCGTTTTTGCGTCAAAAAGTGACGCAAATGCGGCGCTAAAAAAGTATAAATATGGGCCCTAATGTCTGACTTGCGCAATGTGAAACCAGAAACTTGGGTATAAATCCCAGCTTCTCCACTTAACCAAATTGTGTGATACTAGGCAAATGTTTGACTTCACTTTACTTCCTTTTTTCCTTTTTCTTCATCATCACATATAAGAACTTTGAAATACGTCTTCAGGATGTATGCTGCATAATACCTTCTGTGTCTGACTTAATAAAATATACTGGCTTGCCTCTTAGTTCACATTGTTGTCAGGGTGTGAGGGGGAAAGGGGGATGAAAGTTTGTAAATTTATGTTTGAAAACTATCACTCTAAAAATACTTCTCAATGCAGTGATATAATTGTGTGTACTAAGGTGAAACAGTTCTGCAGGTCAATGAAATGCACTTTTTAAATTTCAAACAGATCATAGTTTTATAATTCTGCTGCACAATACATTCAATAATGAAGTTGTTTCTAAAGTTAAGTTCCAGGACACCCTAGTTACTCCCTTTTCAATTAGCCCCCAATTAAATACTTGCCCCTTTATTTAACAATGTTTAGTGCTGGTGCCAAGTCAAATAAATAGCAGCACAGTGCTGCTGTTGACCTGGGGGCCGCATGTAAATGTCAGGAGGGCCACATGCAGCCCCTGGGCCATACGTGAGTATCACTGCTATAATGAAACAATAGATATGTATTTTATTATATATTTTAAAATATTTAATGATAGTTATTATATTTTATTTTTTCAGTTATAGTTATTTATATTTTATTTTTCAAAAAATAATGTATATGAATTTAACATTATTTCCTATGACATTTTATTTTCAATCTTTGTCTCCAATATTTCCATGAGAGCGTATTGTAGTATCAGTGGTGTGCCATAAATGGTGCTGGACCTACTACTGTTTCTTTTTGGCAATGGTAACTTACACATGTAACTTTGGCTCTTTTTAGGGTGTGGAAAAAATGTAATACTACACATTTGAGTAACTTTACACTTGGATTGTATGAATAGCTGAAAGTAGTAGAGTTACTCAAAAGTGTAAGAGTAAATTATTCAAAAGTGTAGCTTACCTTTGTGAATAGCCCTTAATATGTTTGATGGAGAAGTGACTGACATGCATGTAGAATACCACACGTTGAAATGAATATTATGCTCTGAAATGAATACAACCTTCAATTAAATGAATGCAATGTGTGTTGAAAATAATATAGAATTAATTAAGAGGAAAATAATGCACATTGAAATTAACATGGCATGTGCTGAAATAAATAAGAGATGCAAAAAATATTCTTAAATGCTTTAAAATAAATGTGACAATTTTCTAAAATCAATATGATCTATGCTTAAATAAATAAGATATGTGTTGAAATAAAAATTACCTACATTGAAATAAATATTACATATTTTGATATACATAAGATATGTGTTGAAATGAATGAAACCTCTCTTCAAAGGAATCTGACATGCATTAAAGTAAATACTGCCATGCTGATATAATGCTAATATAAATATGATATGCTGTCAGATTAATACGGCTAATTTGAAAATAAAAGGACCCCCTTTGTAACAAATCTGACATGCCTTCAAATTAATATCATCTACACTGAATTGAATATTACAATCGTAGAAATTAATATGGCATATACCTAAATGAATATGACACACCTTGAAATTAATATAACATAACATAAAATTAATATGACATGTTTGAAATAAATATGACGCATTTTTAAATGAATATGCTAAGTGGTAATATGAATATAAGATGCACTGAAAAAAACTGTGACACACATTGAAATGAGTGTGGCCCATTTCAAAATGAATATGATAGGCATTACAACGAAAATGATGCCCGTTAAAAATAAGGCAAAACAATACAGAACCTAGTAAAAAGCAAGGCTTATTAACTAACAGTGCACAAGTTTAAATAAATCTGCCCCAGGTTTAAATAAATATGATGTGCTGAAAGCATAATGACATGCTTTGAAAATAATGTGACATGATGAAAGTTATATTTGTATTATAGTAAGTATGATTTGCAATTAAATTATTATAGCATGCATTGAAAAGAGAATACATTCTCTCAAAATGAAACACATGGACATGCACCATGAGGAGATTGTGGCACATGAATAGGCAGCATAAGGACTCTAGGGCAAAAAGACACATTATGGCCCTCAATAGAAGTTGCATGAAACAGTACTACTGTATGGTTTCACACGGTGATACCACTCAACCAATTACAAGTAATAATGGGTCTGAATTTAATTTCCTATTACCTGACAAAAAATACCACTGCAAAGTTTCACTTGATTACAGCTGGAGTATATCCTGGCAATTGACAGAAATCCACCCATAAATAACATTTGCAAGTCAAATGTACACAATAGGTACACACCACTACATTACAGGAAGAACTCTTGAAACCACAATAACCACTTTTCATGGATGCAATAGTTGATGCCTTAGCAGTATATGAGCTCTTAGTAAGCAACAGCGATCTTGCAAATGCTCAGGAACAATGGAGACTATACATTGCTGATCAGACCTCATCTCAAGCATACTCAAAAGCACCACAAGGAGGAATCACGTATGAACCATTTCTTCACATTGAAATGTTGAATGTAATTAAAATCCATGACCAGCTACTGATATAGAAGCAGAAACAGGAGGAGGCAGCACAGCACCAGGAGGCATTTCCACCCCACCAGATACAGAAGAAGGTCTAGCTTCACCTAGAGATGCCTATAGACACTTTCAAAATGTTTACAGTCAAAGTCCTTGCAATCTATTCCCTGGATATGGGTAGAATACAGCACTTGCTGGCTGCTCTGGGAATGTAATTGAACTCATTATAAACATGCTTACAGCTACTTACTACCCCCCCTCTTGAGCCTACCTCACGTTGCTACACAGTCTTGCTATAGGGGGATTCTAATCACCAATGGGAATGCTCTTGGTCTAGCCTACATTTAAAAAATCCTGGTACAGGTCTTAACTCCCCTTTCAGGTAAATGTTAAATGTTGAAGCACTTTGGCCGTCCCCTGAGACCCTGAAACAGAACATGCTCTCAAAGCTATATTCTGTGTAAGTGGAGGTTTCCTATGTCTCAGTGAACTGTACAACTGTACCCACGTGCACACTGCACTGCCAATGTCTGCTAAACAGATTTAATACAATGGAAAATACAATTCATCATCACCCTCTAGAAGATTGGTAATGAAGACTTGATCATTACTTATTGTAGGGCCTGTGTCTGAATCCACTGAGTACCCAATGATTCCTAGGAAAAGTGAGATTACATTAGAAAGAACAATACCACAGTTTATGGCTGTTCAGTGAGAACATTAAAAACTGAGCCTTCATACAATTTATTAGGGAGTTGAAATATTGATTTTATAAGGAATGTGTGAACATATTGTGATAGTGAAGAAAAAATCCTTTACCAGGTAACCCAGGAAACTAAACTAATATCTACAACACCTTTGGCAGCCCCACTCTACCTTCCACCCTGACTCCAATTATATCAATGGCAAGACAACACCATCCTAACCCTATCTAAACTCCAACCATTTCAAGGAAAGAAAGTTATAAGTACACAATTCATAACATAGCTAAATAACTCCCAATTACCATCATACACCAAGAGGGTCATTCTGACCCTGGCGGGCGGCGGGAGCCGCCCGCCTGGCGGGAACCGCCAAATGGCCGCTCCACGGTCAGAAGACCGCGGATGCCATTCAATGGAGCCGGCGGAGTTGCAGGGGTGCGACGGGTGCAGTTGCACCCGTCGCGATTTTCACTGTCTGCTAAGCAGACAGTGAAAATCTTTATGGGGCCCTGTTAGGGGGCCCCACGACACCCGTTCCCGCCATCCTGTTCCTGGCGGTAAAAACCGCCAGAAACAGGATGGCGGGAAGTGGGTCGGAATCTCCATGGCGGCGCTGCTTGCAGCGCCGCCATGGAGATTCAGCCCATGCAGGGGAAATCTGGCGGGAAACCACCGGATCCCCTTTTCTGACCGCGGCTTTACCGCCGCGGTCAGAATGGGCTGGGAAGCACCGCCAGCCTGTTGGCGGTGCTTCCGTGGTCGGAATGACCCCCTAAGTATTTAACAACACAATTGAAGAATTATTTTCTGGTCTTCTTGGAGGGGATCTGACCAGCTCCAGAAATAGTTTCAATTCCTGTGAGGTTTGATGAGTGGACTTGATGGGAGGCATGTGAAGGGGAGGAGGTGGAAGCAGTGCTCTGCTCTGGTCCAGGTAATGGTGAGTTGGTGTACATGCAATATCTGCACTTCAGTCTTCCCCACCACAAGTGGAGGGCATATGTCAAGTTACCTTGAGCAAGCTGTGTTCAGTGTTATGCATAGAGGAATCCCCAGTGAGTTCTTGGACCATTTATTGTCTGGGATTACCCTGAAAGCTGCTGCCAGGATGTCCCTGTCTGTCTCTGTCAACTAAATCCTGTGCTGCCCTGTGCTCTTGATGTTTAGACTCTTCTGTATTTTGTGCCTAAGTGCTGATCTGGCCTCTAAATGCTATACTTCTATCATGTCACCAATGCTGTCATGAATTTCTAGCAGTGCATTTACAACAACTGTTTTGGTATCATTAGTATCCACTAACGCAGTGTCCCACCAAGAAGACCTAGATAATATTATTGTTCCTTTTCCATGCTGCCAACAGAATAGACCAATTCCAAAGCAAGAATGTGTACTTCTTCCCGGTCTCCCTCAGAGTCTACGTTACATGTTTCATATTCTGCTGAGGCTTCCATGTTTTGAGTCTTACTCACCCTTACTCACTGCTCTCAGCTGTCCATCTTCTGCCTCAGAGGTAAGAAGCGTGCTTGTTGTTTGAGCTCCAAAGGGCTGATTGATTGGACTAGATGTAGTGGCCATGTATTGAGTGGTGTCTGAGACAGGGACCATGGCAACAGTGGCATATGCAGCATTTGTAATGGAAGCAGAGGTGCCGCTGTGTACAGCACAATATTTTTCCTTGTAGTTTTCTGCTACTCCTGATTGCAGTGTGCAAGAGACCCTAGTCTTCCTGTTCAGACCTGATATACTACTCTGGAAGCACCTTTCTCAATGACATGTATGATGGCACATTGTGCATGCTGCACTACTGTCATGCAAGATTGTTTTAGTACTAGGTTCAATGTGTTTGTTTGTGTGTGTGTGTGTGTGTGTGTGTTTGTGTGTGTGTGTGCATGCATCTACTATGTGCAAGTCACCTTGGCAGATGTTGTTATGTTAGCCCATACCACTGGGTAAGTGTTCAGGTTTTGGCACTTAACTGCAATCCTGGTTCAGGTCTTCCACTGTCTTCCACTGTCTGATGTAGAGACGACTGTTTCCGGAAGCCACAATCTCATCACACACTGAAATATGTGATTGGCAAGTGCCCTTGAGAAGCTGTCAACTACTACGGCAGAAAACCTCAGTTGGTGGGTAAATACTACAAAGGATTGAAGAAAACCAGGAATCTGGTATCCAACAGTGGAATTCTCCAGGAGCAAGGAGTCAGGATCAGCAAATGGAGGGATCAGGGAAACATGTAAAGGAATATGGCTATCTTACTATACACCCTCCAAACTGACAGAAGCCGTTATATAGGAAAAGAACAGGAACAGGAAATTACATTACAAAATCACACAATAGGAAACACAAAGGAGTGGGAAAACCAGAAGGGAATAAAAGAAGAAACAGCGATTTTGGCTGGTATGGGAAAGCAACATGAATGAAAACATAAATCAAGACAGCTGGAGAGCAGCTTTAAAAGGATGCTGCAATTGTTAGGCAGGTGATTGTCATTTTGGAGCTATAGGAGAAAGGAGCAGCAGCTAAGAGCCCAGCACCACAAGGAAAGGCAGACCCAGGTGAGTGAAACTCACAGCCCACTGCTGTGAACATCCTGCAGTATTTCTTGAGATCCAGGAACTGTGGAACCATGCATGGTACGATAGTTCTTTGACACCTCGGCAGCCGTGACACTGCAGTTGCAACAGTAAGGCAAATTACCTCCTCCTCATCGTTCCTCATCCCAATCATCAACATTGAGGCTCTACTCCCAGACAGCCCCTACGGATATCTGTTTGTCATTTTCAGATAGCCATACTTCCATTCCACATTCCAGACACCACATTAAGGCTCCTCCCTCTCTCTAGCACCTCTTTCTCTTTCTCTCTGGAGAGCCTCGGCGTCATTGGTGGAGATCCAGCAGGTAAAATAATAGATTGTAAAAATAAACTTTTACTTTTTGAGCATGGCTAGAAAAGTTAAGGGCATATTTATACTCTGTTTGCGCCGGATTTGCGTCGTTTTTTTTTACGCAAATCCTACGCAAAACTAATTCCATATTTATACTTTGGCGTTAGACCCGTCTAGCGCCAAAGATCTTGGAGTTTGCATCATTTTTTAGCGTGGATACCTTCCTTGCGTTAATGATATGCAAGGTAGGCGTTCCCATCTAAAAAATGACTCCGAGGCATGTGCGCCGTATTTACACTCCCGGGCAAAAATGACGCCCGGGAGTGGGCGGGTCAAAAAAAATGACGTCCAGCCGCTTTAGCGTCATTTTTTAACGCCTGGTCAGGGCAGGCGTTAAGGGACCTGTGGACTCGGAAGGAGCCCAGAGGTGCCCTCCCATGCCCCCAGGGACACCCCCTGCCACCCTTGCCCACCCCAGGAGGACGCCCAAGGATGGAGGGACCCATCCCAGGGAACTTAAGGTAAGTTCAGGTAAGTATTTTTTTGTTTTTTTGTTGTGGCACACGGGGGCCTGATTTGTGCCCCCCTACATGCCACTATGCCCAATGACCATGCCCAGGGGACATAAGTCCCCTGGGCATGGCCATTGGGCAAGGGGGCATGACTCCTGTCTTTGCTAAGACAGGAGTCATTTCAATGGGGGTTGGGAGTCCAAAAAAATGGCGCTAATCGGGTTGAGGCGAAAATTTTGCCTCAGCCTGACTTGCCCCATTTTTTGGCGCCCAAGCTCCATTTTCCCCTACGCCGGCGCTGCCTGGTGTAAGTCATTTTTTTTTACGCACATCAGGCAGCTCCGCCGGCTAACGTCATTCCATAAATAAGGCGCCCGCATGGCGCTTTGGAATGGCGTTAGCCGGCGTTAAATTTTTTGACGCACAACTGCGTTGGCGCAGTTGTGCGCCAAAAAGTATAAATACGGCCCTTCGTTTCTCCCTGGTAAAGTGGATCCTGCCGCGCTACCCACCCCTGTGCTGGTACTGAATTGGCATTGACAGCCCCATGCTGTGTGTGAGCTGCGTTTATGTCAGTTTCCAATTCGCAGGCTGCTCAGGATGAGCACACATATTGATTAAGCACACTGCCCAGGGGTGCAATTAAGCAGTTATCACTCACTCATGAGTGTCAGTAAGCCGAGTAGCTATAGCTTGGTTGACAGTCTGAGGCTTAGATGTTCATAGGGTAGTCCAATATAGCATATATGGCTCTAGTTCCTGGTGACACTTTAGAGAAATGGCAGTAGCTCCTTTTTGAGAACAGGATTTAATCCTTGCAGACTCGGGTGTTACAGATAGTGGTTGCAAACGGCAACAACCAGACATTGGTTGAAGATTCGGGTGGTAATATTGCCAACAGCAGCAGTGGTTCTGTGAGCGTGTCACCACCTGAAACCAGTAGTGACAGACAAGCTGCAGTGATGGTTAGATGAAGCAATCCAAAAAAAGAAATAGATTTCCAATATCCAGTCCCTTGCATAATACATCAGGTGCAAGTGCCTGGGGGTAGTGCCACTCTCCAGGGGTTCGGTGAAAAGGAAAAGTGGACAGTATCAGACTTTTCTCATTTCTTGGAGTGGTGGAGGGCACTGAACAAGATGGCCACTTCAGCATTTAGCTCCTGTGGCCCGAGCTATGTATCCAGTAAGCCTATCCTTTTATCCAGCTCGTAGTCAGATATGCAGACCTGATTCTTACACCAGATGGGTTGGTGAACACAATATCCGAATTGGAGGTCCCTGGCATGAGGCATTTGCTGAGCCAACAGCGAGCTAGGTGGCTGCAGCAAGCATGCACAGTGACACGCAACTGCTGTGACTGACGATTAACTTGAACTCGTCTGACTGGCTCTGTCCAGCTGGATGCCAATCCCAGGAGAGCTCTGTGATGACTTGCTAAGGAGTGCATGTGCTAGCCTGGAGCCTGCACCATGGAGAACATTACTGTAAGCCCCATGCTGTGCATTGTTACAAAGGCCAAGAGGGATTGTCACTCTGCGCATGGTGATCAGTGCTTGTTTGCAGTGAAGGAGGCCTCATCCATGATTGAAGAGTGCACTCCATCTACTGCACAGCCATTAAACTGAACTGTAATAGCTAAAAGCCGCAATCTGGTGCTTACTAAGCAGTGTCCTTGCCTCTACCTACAGGGCCGAATTCTCACTAGGCCTGCAAAGTCACTGCTGTACCTGGGATTGTCCCATAATTCTTGGCCTCTCTTTCAGATGCTTCAGTGAGCTTATTGACCCAGAAAGTGGGCCTTTCACACATGTAATTTAAAGGGTAGTGGGAGACCAAGGTCTTATTGATTTGTGCCTGTACATAGAGGATTAAGCAGGGGCGATTCACATCTCTCCACTCAATTGAGAGGCTTATGCAAATTTTCAAGTAACACAGCAGAGTGGAGGATCCAGAGAAAAATGGTCTGAATGGTTTTGGTTCTGCTTTCGGCGTGAGTTTGAGGCCAGAGCTTGGCAATCACATACAACAAAGTTTATTGTGTTGGCAGGCAAGAAAGCATAGATGAAAATTTAAACCTGGTGAAATACAGTAGTGACTATTTTGAAGCATAAGAAAAAGATCAAACAGAAGCTGATGAATGCCGAAATAAAGCAATTTGTAAGAGAATCCCAAAATCAAATAGGTTCAAATATGAATCAAATGCAAGGTGTGCAAATAAGAAATGAAGCAATGCAATTGTACAGTAGTGGAAGAGGGATGAGTAATAGTGATGGCATTAATGCTAATGTTGAAATGATGAAAAGATACACTGTTTGCCACTGCTGTTGGATGATTGAGCACTGGAAACGCGAGTGTAACCAGAAACCAAATAGAATACAGGGAGAAGCTGTTCCTCAAAAGCAGAAAAATTTGATGTTCCAAACATGACAAATTATGAACAGGGTGTGCAGAATCAGATATCATTCAGGAAGTTGATGCGTTCAACATCACAATATGAGAAATAAGATGTCATATTGTGCAGGGTACCAACAGAATCCATTGATTCTGAATGATGATTCAATGGAGAGCAAGTCACAATGACGGTCCCTGAGGTGGGAGGAGGATCGCATGCTTGGATGAGTGCTAGAGGTACGCCAGATTGGCCCATATGTTGACAGAGAAGTCAATGGCCATCTCCTTTAATTTTTATTTGATACAGTGGCTTCGCATTCTACAGTTTGTTGTGTGGATGTTCCAAACCTACCCCTCTCAGGAAGAGTCAAAGTAGTAGGGTTCACCAGTAAACAAACGGTTAAACAAGTTACAGCAGATGTCCAAGTTAAAATTGTTCAAATGGAGAACAAACACCAGCTCATTTTGTGGATGGGGACTTGCTTTGCAAAGATGAATTGTGTGATTTATTGCGTAGCAGGTAGTGTTGCAATTGAAACAAGATGAATATTTAGGGCCTGATTTAGATCTTGGTGGAGGGATTACTGCATTACAAACATGATTAATATCCTGTCCGCCGTATTAAAATTTCCATAGGCTATAATGGAATTGTAATATGGCAGACGGGAGATCTAAATCCGGCCTTTAGTGTTGCAATTTAATTCACAAAACACTTGAGTTAGGGGTGTTCCTGGATTTAACACAAGAGGACCTGCCTCTAGACTTAAGGCATGCTGTCAAAGATCAGGTATTCAGTTTTTTGGAAAAGAGATTGAATTGATTAAAAGAGCACAACCCGTTGAAGCTAAAGTAAGACCAGATGCAATATTCCCTAGAACTAAACAGTATAGCCTCAGAAAACAAGCAGAAGGGGGAATGAAGGCTGTGTTTTAAAACATTATTGCACAGGGACTCTTCTGAGAGGTACTTGGTAGTCCTTGTCACTCTCCTCTGATGAGCATAAAGAAACCAAATGAAAATGTTGCATAGTTCAGGATTTAAGAAAGATTATTAAAATTGTGATCCTATGTTGTCCTGTGGTACTGAATCCAGCAGTAATTTTACTCCAAAGTCCTTCAGATGCAGAATGGTATACAGCCGTTGACCTATTATTCTGAATTCCTCTGCACGAGGAGAGCCAATTCTCTTTTGCTCTCCAATTTTTGAATAAGGTTCTCACATGGTGTATTATCCCACAAGGGTATGCTGAAAGACCTTCAATCTTTAGCAAAGTCCTGAAGAGGGATCTAGATAGTTTAAGATTGTCCTGTTATTCAGTTGTAGTGCAGTATATCGATTATTTGCTAGTTACATCAAAGCCAAAAGAGGACTGTAAACTTGATACAATTGCCCTATTGAATTATCTAGCTGACACCTGACATAAGGTCTCTCTAACTAAATTTCAGGACTATAAAATGAAAGTAATTTATCTAGGAAACCATATGGAAAAAGGTCTCAAGAAAGTCTCAAAAGAATGTGTTTCTGTAGTTTTGAAAATGAACCCACCAACCTCTCAGAGGAAGGTTCAGATGTTTCTTGGAATTGCTGGCTAATGTTGTCAGTGGTTCCCAAACTTTTCCTTGATTGCAAAACCTTTAGATGGGTTGTCCTACAGTGATACACAAGATCTGGTACCATATGACAAAGAAGGTCCTGAAGCAACAAAAAAATGGCCATATTTATCCTTTTTTCATGCGATGCAACACAACAAGACACCTTTCTGCGCTGCACTACATGTAAGGGAGAGGTTAGGAATACACTATGTCTAACAAGCTATGGCTAATGCTGCTCTCTCTTTGTGTTGGCACACTTTTGACTACCTAGTGCCACCGCAAGCACCCTTGCACCATGGTGCAAGGGTGCCTGCATCGCAGTCAGGCTTGTTTTTGTTCAGGAAGGGATACCATCCTGCACAAAAATAATTGTTTGAGGCTCTTTCCTCTTTCTACATGTGCCGTAATATGCAGCACTTGTAGAAAGAGGAAAGAACAGGGAGAAATAAAGGCATTTCTCCTTGTTACATCTCCCCCTGGGAAGGCATATCATTTTGACACATTCCCAAGTCTACCACGTATGTTAAATCTGGGAATGTGACACAATACATTTGCGGATTCATGGTAACAGCCATGTTCCACCCACAGAATGCCTCCTTGGGCAGAGTAACACAAGACAGCGACTTGTGCTGCGATGCGTTACTCCATATTAGCGATGCTTGGCCATGCAAGGTGGCCTTGCGTGTAAATCTCATTCTAGGTTTTGTGTCACTCTGCGTCCCCTTGCCTGGCACAAGGGTGATGCAAAATAATCTGGCCATAACTTTGTTCTTATTCTGCCATGAAAGAGGTGGCTGTTCATTACAAATCCTTGCCCTGAAACATGTTGGGTTGATGCAACCAGTGACATAACTATCAGCAGTATTTGATCCAGTAACTGTAAGTCTTCCAGGTTGTTTGAAACTGGTTACAGCTGTTTGTGTTTCCATTGAACAAAGTGAAGGGGTAGTGATGTATCATACTTTACCTGTATATGTCCCACACTCGGTGCAGCACACAACAAACAGTATGCTGACGCATTATCAGCAAGTCATACTTGCGGCAGAGAATATTTCAGTTAAAAGATGTAACTCCTTAAACACAGCAACACTGCTTTCTATTTCAAGCAGGAATTGTGAAACAGGAAAATTGATGTAAACGATATAACGCAGAGCATGATTGCATTGAGGTTACTGAGCTATGTACCAAACTAAGACCAGATATTAGAGAAACTTCTTTGGAAATGGCTGATCTGACATTATTTGGTGGTGGTTCATGTTTAAGATATCAGTATGAAGAATTGAGAGCTGCCTATGCAGTATGTTCCATTTTTGAGACTTTGGAAGTATCTTTTCTACTGAATGTAACTTCAGCACAAGTGGCAGAATTGGTAGCTTTGACAAGAGGTTGCTGCTTGCAAGAGAATTTGAATGTGACAATGTACACCGGTAGGCAGCATGGTTTTGCAGTGGTTCTTGACTTAAGTCACCTGTGGTCACAGAGGTGCTTTATGACATCTTCTTGAGCTCCCATAAAAACAGTGCTTACATATTGGATTCATTGAAAGCAATACAGCAGCCCAAAGAAATTGCAGTGGTCTAGTGTGTTGGCCATAGGATTGGAAAATATTTAGTCACATTTGAAAATAAATACCAGGACAAGTGGAAAAATATTGTGGATTACAGAATAAGGCAGTTGTGCAAGAAAATGAGGTTGGTGAATCAAGAATAAATTCTATGCAAAATGCAGAAAATGTGAACTGTTTCTTTATGAATTCAATTTTAACCTCTTCTCTTAGAGTGAGTTGAGAAATCTCTTGGTAGAAGCCTCAGATGACGAGAAAAGAACTTGGAAACACTGGGATGCAAGAAAAACTACAAGCATGTGTATGTGAATTCTGAAAGTAAATATATCCATCTAGATACAATGTTGAATACAACGGCTAAATACCCTCATAATAAGTCTAATGAGGGAAGGGGCAGCATATTATGCATATTTAGAAAATACCGGGAAAATACAGGATTTACAAATGTTGCTGAGGACATTTGTAGTAGATGCATAATATGTCAAAGAAATAATCATGCCAAAAATACATTAACAGTGATGAATCAAGTTGGCAAATCTGAAGACCAATTTACAATGCCCCAAGTGGAGATGCTAGCTTGCAATGGGTTGAAATACATCTTGATCATTGTCTGCTTGTTTTCTAGATAGGTCGAAGCCTATCAGATAGACTTACAGTATCAAAATTGCTGTTGAGGGAATTGATATCGGGACTGAGAATCCCAATTTCCATTGAGAAAGATCATGGTACTCATTTTAAAAATGAGGTTTTGCAAATAATCTGAAAAGTGAGGATTCATTGTAGTTATCACACACAATCTTCAAGATTTGTGTAAAGAGCTAATGGGACTTTCAAGAATAAACTGGCCAAAGTTTGTGCTTTAACTGTTTAAAGTAGCACGACACACTACCACTTGTTTGATGAGCATGAGAAGTACTCCTGACAAAAAGACTGGTTTCTCGCCCCACGAGGTCATTATGGGAAGAGAAACTAGGCTTGCCTGTATTCCTTCATCTGCATTAGTTTCAATAACTGATGACATTGGGGGTCATTACAACATTGGCGGTAAAAGCAGCTTACCGCCGTGCAGAAGACCGGCAATACACCGCCGCGGCCGCGTAATTCCACCACAGTCATTATGTCCCACAGCCTGGAATCCACCAAAATCCAGACACCCACACATTTCTGCCACACCAAAGGTCAGTGAGAAACTGGCGATAACAAAACCTCCACCGTCACGCCAACAGGAATACGCCCACACTATCACAACCCACGAATCCATGCGGCGGTCTTTCAACCGCGGTGTTCCATTGGCGGTACACACCGCCGCGCTCAAAACACACACACATTTACAAAACACATCCACATTGGACAATTCCAAATACACACACCTGATACACATACACACACCACTCCCACACATCCAATACAATATAAAACACACACCCACATCACCCACAAACCCTTACGACCAGAATTGCGACTGAAGGCCAGAGATAGACGCCACCATCTACAAACTAGCATCCACAGGCACTCACCACCATCACGCACACAACATCCAAGCACCTCACACAACACACCTCTAAATATCACCCCACACATCACAACACACACCACCCCACACATCACCCACACCACCCTATGGCCCACAAAGACACCACAGGTTCTCTGAGGAGGAGCTCAGGGTCATGGTGGAGGAAATCATCGGGTACAGCCACAGCTGTTCGGGTCACAGGTGTAGCACACCACCATAGCTAGGAAGATGGAGCTATGGTGAAGAATCGTGGACAGGGTCAACGCAGTGGGACAGCACCCAAGAGCTAGGGATGACATCAGGAAGAGGTGGAATTACCTATGGGGGAAGGTGCGTTCCATGGTCTCAAGACACCACATTGTGGTTCAGAGGACTGCCGGCGGACCCCCACCTCCTCCCCCACAACTAACAACATGGGAGGAGCAAGTCTTGGCTATACTGCATCCTGAGGGCCTTGCAGGAATAGCTAGAGGAATGGATTATGGTAAGTCACTCTTTACTACTTTCACCCCCCCTACCTGCATGCCATCACATACCCCCACCCCCGCCCTCACCCCCATCACTCCAACTCCTCACAGATGTCCCAATAGCACAAACCACACATCCCAAGCCCTGCATGCAACAACAAAGCATGGACACCCATCACCAAAGCATGGCCACTGCACATACCCATACACCCCCCAAACCATCATCACACAAGGTCCTACACAGGAATGCAAGCACTGGAGTACACGGTCACCCAGCTATTGCACACCATGGCACACACAGATGCAATAATCATGCCTTTACACCCCTGCAGGACCCCTACCCATTGTCACCCGACAGGAGGGTCCAGATATGTCCACTCCACCCACAGAAGAGGCCCACAGTGATGACAGCAGCTCTGTCCAACTGGATCAAGATGACCAGCCCGGCCCATCTGGGACCTCGGGACAGTCGGTTCCCCTCACACACTGGCACAGGCCACTACAGAGCTTCCCCCTCTGGAAACACCAGCACAGCACCCACCCAGCGGGCCCATACCTCTGTCCCCAGGACACCTACATCAGCAGTGTGCCCACCACTACAGGGAACCCGGGCTAACCCACCACCACCTCAACAACACCAGGGACCTGGGGGCAGTGGTAGTGGGCACACAGTTCAGGGGACAGAGGCCCAGGAACACAGGGGAAATGGGAGGGCTGCTGTGCGACAGGGGGAGGACAGGCCCAGGGAACCCACTCTCCACGAGGCCCTCTCCAACATCATGTGAGCCTACCACCATTCCCAGGAGACGATGGCAACGGTACTGGCCAAGTTTCAGGAGACCCAGCGGCTGCAGGAGGAACAGTATTTGGGCTTCAGGGAGGAACTCAAATCCATCAATTCCACCCTGGGCTCCATTGTAGGGGTGCTGAAGGAACTCGTCAACACCAGGAGGGACACTGTGGCACAACAAGGGGCCCCTGACACTAGCCTGGATGATGAACTGCCCACCACCTCCATCGGCGCTAGTGGACAGGAGGCACCGCCACAGGACCAGGAAACATCCTTTTTTACGACTTCTTTTTTACGAAAGTCATGGTTAACGAAAGCGCAACAACGCTTTTTTTAACCACAACTCCGTTTTTTTGTGCCTTAACTACGTATGTTCTGAACAACAAACATGCGTGGTTAAGGTACAAAGAAGGGAGTTGGCGAAGGTAAGTGGTGGGTTTAGGTTTTGGGGAGTGGGTAGGGGGTCAGGGGGTTTTAGGTTTTAGGGTGGGGTTGGGGGGGTGGGGCGTTTTTGGTTTTGGGTAGTGGGTGGGGGGTCAGGGGGTTTTAGGTTTTGGGGTGGGGTTGGGGGGGTGAGGCATTTTTGGTTTTGGGGAGTGGGTGGGGGTCAGGGGGTTTTAGGTTTTGGGGTGGGGTTGGGGGTGGGGCGTTTTTGGTTTTGGGGAGTGGGTGGGGGGTTTTAGGTTTTGGGGTGGGGTTGGGGGGGTGGTGCGTTTTTGGTTTTGGGGAGTGGGTGGGGGGTGAGGGGGTTTTAGGTTTTAGGGTGGGGTTGGAGGGGTGGGGCGTTTTTGGTTTTGGGGAGTGGGTGGGGGGGTCAGGGGGTTTTAGGTTTTAGGGTGGGATTGGGGGAGTGGGGCGTTTTTGGTTTTGGGGAGTGGGTGGGGGGTCAGGGGGTTTTAGGTTTTGGGGTGGGGTTGGGGGTGGGGCGTTTTTGGTTTTGGGGAGTGGGTGGGGGGTTTTAGGTTTTGGGGTGGGGTTGGGGGGGTGGTGCGTTTTTGGTTTTGGGGAGTGGGTGGGGGGTGAGGGGGTTTTAGGTTTTAGGGTGGGGTTGGAGGGGTGGGGCGTTTTTGGTTTTGGGGAGTGGGTGGGGGGGTCAGGGGGTTTTAGGTTTTAGGGTGGGATTGGGGAAGTGGGGCGTTTTTGGTTTTGGGGAGTGGGTGGGGGGTCAGGGGTTTTTAGGTTTTGGGGTGGGGTTGGGGGGGTGGGGCGTTTTTAGTTTTGGGGAGTGGGTGGGGGGTCAGGGGGTTTTAGGTTTTGGGGTGGGGTGGGGTTGGGGGGGTGGGGCGTTTTTGGTTTTGAGGAGTGGGTGGGGGGTCAGGGGGTTTTAGGTTTTGGGGTGGGGTGGGGGGGTGGGGCGTTTTTGGTTTTGGGCAGTGGGTGGGGGGTCAGGGGGTTTTAGGTTTTAGGGTGGGGTTGGGGGGGTGGGGCGTTTTTGGTTTTGGGGAGTGGGTGGGGGGTCAGGGGGTTTTAGGTTTTAGGGTGGGATTGGGGGAGTGGGGCGTTTTTGGTTTTGGGGAGTGGGTGGGGGGTCAGGGGTTTTTAGGTTTTGGGGTGGGGTTGGGGGGGTGGGGCGTTTTTAGTTTTGGGGAGTAGGTGGGGGGGTCAGGGGGTTTTAGGTTTTGGGGTGGGGTTGGGGGGTGGAGCGTTTTTGGTTTTGAGGAGTGGGTGGGGGGTCAGGGGGTTTTAGGTTTTGGGGTGGGGTTGGAGGGGTGGGGTGAGGGATGTAGGGTGAATGGTGCCTATTGCTAATGATTTTATCAGGAATGCCTTTACAACGAAATATCGTTGTTAAGGCATTCGTGGTAAAATCATTAGTAGTAGCAACGAGGTCGGTGTTCCGACCTCGTTGTTAAGGCAGTAGTTGTTTTTGAAGTCGTTGTTTCGTCGTACAATCCACAGGACCACCACAACAGCACCCCACTCCCTGCAGATGGAGAACCACCCCGCAAGCAGTTCCTGAGATCCAGGACAAAGACAGAGAACAGTGCCAAGACCCCCGCCAAGAAATGAGACCACCCTGAAGGTCATCCTTCTGTCCCACTTTGTCACCCTGTCCATCCTTAAACTGCCCCAGCTCCACTTCCTATGCCCCTTTGGACAATGCACCTGTGAGACTAATAGACTGGACTCTGCCATGGACATTCCTCCACCATTACCCCTGACCATTTTACAACACCCTCCAATATTGAGCACTTAAATAAACACCCTTAAATCACAAAACAATTAGGAGTCTGTCTGTGATTTCGAAATTGTGTATTAGCAATTACAGTGGCAAAATGCTATATCAAATGTAATGTCAACATACCTATGTCACACAGCTCTAGTCCATGCGGAAACAAAGCAGATGTCACACAGTGAGACCCACATCTGTGAAATCGTAAGGGAAAGTGACAACTCAGTGACCATACACTGGGTGAAAATGACAGACAGATGAGAGGTAGTAGAATTAAATCAGATGTAGCAGGCCGTGTTGTCTTCTTACCTGTGTCTCACTGGAAGTATTTCAGGATCACTGTGTTCCTGTTGTCTATGTCTTCTTCCTTTGCTTCCTCATCTTCACTGTCCACAGGCTCCACAGCTGCCACAACACCTCCATCTGGACCATCCTCCTGCAGAAAAGGCACCTGTCGTCGCAAAGCCAAGTTGTGAAGCATACAGCAAGCCACGATGATCTGGCACACCTTCTTCGGTGAGTAGAATAGGGAACCACCTGTCATATGGAGACACCGGAACCTGGCCTTCAGGAGGACGAAGGTCTGCTCTATAATCCTCCTAGTTCGCCCATGGGCCTCATTGTAGCGTTCCTCTGCCCTTGTCCTGGGATTCCTCACTAGGGTCAGTAGCCATGACAGGTTGGGGTAACCAGAGTCACCTGCAAATGGCGAGGGACAACTGTTAGACACACACTAACTCATAGGGACATCCCCAGACCCAGACAACTATTCACACTGTATTGGGTCCATGTCCTCACCTAATAGCCACAAACAGTGCCTCTGGAGTTGCCCAATCGCATAAGGGATGCTTCTATTCCTCAGAATGTAAGCGTCATACACTGAGCCAGGGAATTTGGCATTCACATGGGAGATGTACTGGTCTGCCAAACACACCATCTGCACATTCATCGAATGGTAACTCTTCCGGTTTCTGTACACCTGTTCACTCCTGCGGGGGGGACCAAGGCCACATGTGTCCCATCAATCAAATCAAATCATTAACATTTATAAAGCGCGCTACTCACCCGTGCGGGTCTCAAGGCGCTAGGGGGGAAAGGGGGGGGTTATCGCTGCTCGAACAGCCAAGTCTTTAGGAGTCTCCGGAAAGCGGAGTGGTCCTGGGTGGTCCTGAGGCTGGTGGGGAGGGAGTTCCAGGTCTTGGCCGCCAGGAAGGAGAAAGATCTCCCACCCGCCGTGGAGCGGCGGGTGCGAGGGACGGCAGCAAGTGCGAGGCCAGCGGAGCGGAGGGGGCGGGTGGGGACGTAGAAGCTGAGGCGTCTGTTGAGGTATTCCGGTCCCTTGTTGTGGAGGGCTTTGTGTGCGTGGGTGAGAAGACGGAAGGTGATCCTTTTGCTGACTGGGAGCCAATGCAGGTGTCTCAGGTGTGCGGAGATGTGGCTGTTGCGGGGTACGTCGAGGATGAGGCGGGCCGAGGCGTTTTGGATGCGTTGCAGGCGGTTTTGGAGTTTGGCGGTGGTCCCGGCGTAGAGGGTGTTGCCGTAGTCCAGGCGACTCGTGACAAGGGCGTGGGTCACGGTTTTTCTGGTGTCGGCGGGGATCCAGCGGAAGATCTTGCGGAGCATGCGGAGAGTGAGGAAGCAGGCGGAGGACACGGCGTTGACTTGCTTGGTCATGGTGAGAAGAGGGTCCAAGATGAAGCCGAGGTTGCGGGCGTGGTCTGCGGGGGTCGGTGCGGTGCCGAGGGCCGTGGGCCACCAGGAGTCGTCCCAGGCGGACGGGGTGTTGCCGAGGATGAGGACTTCCGTTTTTTCAGAGTTCAGCTTTAGGCGGCTGAGCCTCATCCAATCTGCGACGTCCTTCATACCCTCTTGTAGGTTGGTCTTGGCGCTGGCGGGGTCCTTGGTGAGGGAGAGTACAAGTTGGGTGTCGTCGGCGTAGGAGGTGATGATGATGTCGTGCTTGCGTACGATGTCGGCGAGGGGGCTCATGTAGACATTGAAGAGTGTCGGGCTGAGCGATGAGCCTTGAGGTACGCCGCAGATGACTCAATGGCTCCTATGATGTTGGGGATATGTCCCAGGTCATAGAAATCACTTTTCACTGTAGGCAAATCCTCCACCTGAGGGAAAACGATGTAGCTCCGCATGTGTTTCAGCAGGGCAGACAACACTCTGGACAACACGTTGGAAAACATAGGCTGGGACATCCCTGATGCTATGGCCACTGTAGTTTGAAATGACCCACTTGCTAGGAAAATGAGTACTGACAGCACCTGCACTTGAGGGGGGATTCCTTTCGGATGGCAGATGGCTGACATCAGGTCTGGCTCCAACTGGGCACACAGTTCCTGGATTGTGGCACGATCAAGTCTGTAGGTGATGATCACATGTCGCTCCTCCATTGTCGACTGGTCCACCAGCGGTCTGTACACCAGAGGATGTCGCCATCTCCTCACATGCCCCAGCGGACGGTGCCTATGGAGGAGAACAGCGAGCAGAGAGTCAACCAAATCTGAGGTACGTAAGCACAGCTTACTCTGAAAATATTAGCAAATCGGCATATACCTGTATGAGTGTTTAGGCAAGGCCTAGATATGTGTGACGCAGTCCAAAATAATGCCATGTGGGCCCATGAAATGGCGGCTGCGTGACCTGTGGGACAAGGGGATATGAGGTAACTGCGCTGGCGTTGTACACCGTCGTGGTAGGCGGTTGAAGACCGCGGCGCAATCCTGCATTGGTTAACATTGGACCCTTTGGGTCCCAGGAGCCAATGACGATGTACGCCGGCGGTGACGGTACACACCGCCGCAGACGTGACCGCCATTTTCTCTCTGTTCAATCACTTGATACCTGATCTTCAACAGGAGAGGACCTACACTACAAGTGCTGCTGTGACCTCAGTCTGGAAGATACAATGGCTTGTGTGTCTGGGGAAAGGGCCCCTGCCTTCAGCACAGAGGAGTTGGAGAAACTCGTGGATGGGGTCCTCCCCCAGTACACGCTACTCTACGGTCCTCCTAACAAACAGGTAAGTACACTGTGAGCATGCTGTATGGGCAATGCCTGTGTGGAGTGGTGTGGATGAAAGATGGGGGGGGCTGAGAATGGGGCGTGCATGTAACGACGGTGAGTGCATGTGCGTCATGGCAAGAGTAGGGATGCGGGCCAATGACTGTGACGGTGCGGACTGTAATAACTTCTGTTTTTCCCCTGTACTATTCCTGTAGGTCAGCGTCAACCAGAAAAAGGACATTTGGCGTGCCATCGCCAAGGAAGTCTGGACCCTGGGGGTCTACCACAGACGGAGCTCCCACTGCCGGAAAAGATGGGAGGACATTCGCTGCTGGAGCAAGACGACGGCGGAGGCCCAGCTGGGGATGGCCTCCCAACGTGGGAGGGGTGCCCGTCGCACCATGACCCCCCTGATGTTCAGGATCCTGGTGGTGGCGTACCCGGGGTTGGATGGACGCTTGAGGGCATCACAGCAGCCCCAAGGGGGTGAGTACACACTCATTCTGCTGATTCAGCGCGCATTGTAGGTGGGGGAGGTGGGCTGTGGGTTCCCCTAGGCCAGGGAGAGTTTAGTAGGCATGGACCCTTCTTAAGAAAGGCCCTGTGGCACCCCACCCCTCCTGTGTACAGTGCCAACTACACCTAGTCAGGCTCCTGTGACGTCCATGTGTGCAGCAATCGTGCATAGCCTTGTAACCCATGTCCCTGGGATTGAATAGGGAACTCCAAGTGCACTGCGTAGTGCAGGGGGCTTCTGTGTCTGTAGTGTCCGCCAACGGTAGCAGTATTGCATGCACTCAACATTTCTTTCTTCTGTCTTCCCCCCCTTTTTGTGGTCTCCCTGTTCTTGTGTGCATTTGCATCATCGGGAGGAGGAGCAGTGGCACCGGAGCAGGAGGGAGCTGCATCCCACATGGCCCTGGAGTGCGACACTACGGAGTCTGAATTCACCAGTGGGACGGAGGGCGAGGGGAGCTCCACAGCAGGGACAGGAGCTGACACCAGCGATACTGACTCCTCCTCTGATGGGAGCTCCCTTACGGTGGCAGGCCCATCTGTGCTCCCCGCATCTACAGGTACAGCCGCCACCCCCCCTACCAGCACCGCCCTCCCAGCAGCCCCTCAGCGTGTGTCCTGTGCCCGCTCACCCAGGAGGGTGGGCATCTCCTTCGCCCCAGGCACCTCAGACCCTGCCACCCCTGCTGCCCTCAGTGAGGAGGCCATTGACCTCCTCAGGTCCCTCACTGTTGGGCAGTCTACCATTTTGAATGCCATCCAGGGTGTAGAGAGGCAGTTGCAACAAACCAATGCATACTTGGAGGGCATTCACTCTGGTCAGGCAGCCCATCAGCAAGCTTTTCAGACTCTGGCCTCAGCACTGATGGCAGCCATTGTCCCTGTCTCTAGCCTCCCCCTCCAACTTCCTCCACCCAGACCCAAACTCCTGTACCTCAGCCTATCCCAAGCACACCATCAGACCAGCATGCACACACCTCAACACACAAGGGAAGCTCTGGCAAACATAAGCACCACACATCCCACAGGCACTCACGCAAGCATCAGACATATGCAGACACACCAACATCCACTGCCTCCACTGTGTCCCCCTCCTCCTCGTCTCCCTCCTCCCTCCCTGTCTCGTTTCCACTCACACCAGCATGCACTACATCCTCACCCACCACCACACCCTGCTCAAGTGCAGTCACCACCCCCACTACCATTCACACGTCCCCTGTGTCCTCTACCAGTGTGTCTGTGAGGCCTCTTCCCAAGGTACACAAATGCAGCCACACACCCACCCAACAGCCATCCACCTCACGACAGCGTCCAGCCCATGCACCTTCACCCAAAGTCACCAAACGTACACCTCCTACAACCACTACCTCTTCATCCACTCCCAAACCCCCTCCAGCTACCCGTCCCAGTGTTCCTAAGAAACTTTTCCTGTCCAACCTTGACCTCTTTCCCTCACCTTCCCCACCCCTTCAGTCTCCTAGGGCCCGACTCTCCAGGTCCCAACCCAGCACCTCAGCCACAATATCGGCGGGACCAGTGGTGCCAGTAGTAACCGGCTTCTGGAGTGCGCCAGGCAGCAAGGCAGCCAGTGTGGCAAGGAGCCAGAGCACGGACAGTCCCCCACCTGTAAAGCATAAAAAGTTGGCCAGTGCCCGGCGGGAGAGGGGAAAGAAATCAGCCACCAAAGCCACTCCCAGGGGTACAGTGGGGAGTGTGGAGACAGCTGCACCACCATCCAAGGTGGGGAAGGGGCACAGTAAAACCAGCAAGTCTGGGAAGATCTGCACAGCGGACAAGACCGCCACCAGCCCCGCTGCCCAGGACACTGCCTCCACCAGCCCTGCTGCCCAGGACACCGCCGCCACCAGCCCCGCTGCCCAGGACACCGCCGCCAGCAGAACCGCTGTCCAGCACACCGCCGCCAGCAGCATCGCTGCCCAGGACACCGCCGCCAGCAGCACCGCAGGCAGTGAGTGCCAATGATTCCGATGCTACTGAGGCCGCCACGGGCAGGATGAAGCACTCTGGGCACAGAGCCCCCTCCAGAACCAGTGGAGATTGACATCCACTACTTCTGTCCTTGGCAGGATGAAGCACTCTGGGCACAAAGCCCCCTCCAGAACCAGTGGAGTATCACATCCACCCACACAGTCCTTGGCAGGATGAAGCACTCTGGGCACAAAGCCCCCTCCAGAAACCAGTGGAGAATGTTATCCACTTGAGAGACTGTGGCTTTGCACTCCCCAGGATGCAGCAGTGGGCAACCCACCCTCTGTAGAGACTTGAGAGACTGTGGCTTTGCACTCCCCAGGATTGAACAGTGGGCAAACCACCCACTGTAGAGACTTGAGAGACTGTGGCTTTGCACTCCCCAGGGTTGAGCAGTGGGCAACCCACCCACTGGAGAGACTTGAGAGACTGTGGCTTTGCACTCCCCAGGATTGAACAGTGGGCAAACCCCCCACTGTAGAGACTTGAGAGACTGTGGCTTTGCACTCCCCAGGATTGAACAGTGGGCAAACCACCCACTGTAGAGACTTGAGAGACTGTGGCTTTGCACTCCCCAGGATTGAACAGTGGGCAAACCACCCACTGGAGAGACTTGAGAGACTGTTGCTTTGCACTCCCCAGGTTTGAACAGTGGGCAAGGAGCCCCCTTGTGGATCTGGCGCACTCATCCGGCTGAGGTGCCCCCCCTTTCCCTTCCTCCTGAGGTGCCTGTTTTATTTCTATCTGATGCCCCAGCAGTGTTGTCTCTGTCTTGTTCGGGTATCTTGTGCCTTTTGGGCCCAGTGGTCCACGGACTATGATAGTGGAATCCCTTGGACTTCTATTCTTGGCGTATATATTTGTTTATAGTGTGAATATCTTTATATATGTATATATTTTTTATTACTGACTTTGGATATATTACAATCATTCGACTCATTTCCTTTTGTCCTTGCATTCTTCCGGGGGGGTTGGGTGGTGTAACTCTAATGTATCATGCTGTATTAGTGTGTGTGTTGTCGTGGGTGAGGGTGGGGATGGGAGTGTTGCGTATGTGTGTCACTGTTTTTGCCCTCCCCTCTCCCCTGTGTCGTAGGTGCAGTACTCACCGTGGTCTTCGCCGCCAGCGTTCGTGCTCCTGGTAGAGAAGCAGGAAGATAAAGGCTGGAAGAATCTGAAGTTCCAGTTCCATGGCGTCCTGGTTCCTCGTGGGATGTGTAGAGGTGAGCATTTGCCCTTCCAAGTCCTGTTTCCGCCGTGTTTTTTGTTCACTGTGAATCCGCCCCGGAAAAGGTGGCGGATTGGCCTGTTGTAATTCTGTGGGCGGTACATTGTCCTCCGCCTGTCTGTTGACGGTTACCGCCGCGGTGTTTGTTTGTACCGCCTTGGCGGTCGGAGTGTTAAAGTGGCTGTCTATGTTGACGGTTTCCGCCACGGTTGTAATTCGATTTTTTTTCTGCCGGCCTCTTGGTGGTTTTACCGCCGCTTTAACACCGACCGCCAGGGTTGTAATGACCACCATTGTGCTTGATTACTGCAAACGTTTGGCTGATGTGGTAAAATCTGTCTCTCATCAGTTGAATGTTGCAACAGAAGTGATATTCGATGCAACGGTCTGAATCCAGGAGACTGGGAAGTGGTCTAAAGCACATCAGGAAAAACTGGCTTGAGGAGGGGCGGGATGGGTTCTACTAGGTGATATTAACAACAAAGTGGTAAAGTGTGTTGGAGTGCCACAGTGGATCCATGATGCTGACATGAAAAGAGTAAATGAAGCAGTGGAAGAATCTGCCATTGAATAAGACAAAGATCCATAAAGTCAAGTACAGAGTCAAGTACGAGGTAAAGCTCAAGGCCAAGCTCAAGTTCGCAACGTGGATCTAGATGGGGGTGAACATTTTGAAACTACTGCAAAAAGCAATGAAGATGTGAAATTTCAGATCAGTGAAAACTCTGATGGAGAACCTGAAATGTCTGAAGTCTAGTTTCAGAGCAAGGGTCAGAGTGAAGACCTGTTACTGTGTAAAAGACAAAAACATCAGTGGCAGCATGAAGGAGTGGCCTCTGATCCAGGGCCGGCTTTAGTGCTGGTGGTGCCATGTACGACAGTTTATTGTGGCGCACCCCACCCCATGACCTCCTCCTCAGTTTCACTCACTACCACCCGGCAAATGTGCCCCACATCTCTTCATCGCTCCCCTTTCACATATATTCATGTGTTTTAAAGCACTTGTAAAGGCTGGCTTTACTAATCCACTCAGCTAGACACATAAAATATGGGGGCATATTCAAGAGCCCCCAGCGCCATTCTAACACCACATAAGCGTCATTTATTTTACGCTAATGTGGTATTAGAAGGCCAAAAACGCTGTGCTATATTCACAAAGTGGTGCAGTGCATGCATTGCACCACTTTATATCCGTTTGCACTACATTATGCCTGTGCCAGGCATAATGTACGCAAAGGTGGCATTCCCCCGTTACTGAGGGCCAACAAAATCGTGCAAACAAATCTGACAGATTTTTTTCCGTCATTTTTTTCTGACACTTTTAACATGTGCTCAGAGCAGGCGTTAAAAGGAGGCTTCTGTTGGTTACAATGGGCCTCAACATTTTTTATGCTAATCCTGCAAAGCGCCGGACAAGCGGCAAAAATCCTGACACTAGTCCCCTAACTACCGCCATGTTGTGCCATATTTTAAATACAGCGCACACATGGTGGCGTTAGGGGAGCGATAAGGGGCGTAAGAAAAGTGGTGCAGCACTGTGTGCAGCAACACTTTTTTCAAATAATCCCAATAGGGGAATATTTAAGAGCCCCTAGTGCCATTCTAATGCCACATTAGTGTAATTTTGTTTAAGCTAATGTGACGTTAGAAGGCCAAAAACGCTGCACCATATTTACAAGGTGGCTATTGCACCAATTTGTAACCCTTTGCGCTACATTATGTCTGCACCAAGCATAATGGATGCAAAGGGGGCATCCCTCCGTTGGGGGGGCCAAAAAAATGGCACGAACAAATCTGACAGATTTCTTTGTGTCATTTTTTTCTGGCACTTTTAACACCCGCTCAGAGCAGGCATTAAAAGGAGGCTTTCATTGGTTACAATGGGCCTCTGGGTGCTTTGCAGGATTAGTGTCAACATTTTTTATGCTAATCCTGCAAAGCGCTGGACTAGCATAAAAAATTCTGACACTAGTCCCCTAACTACCACCATGGTGCACCATATTATGAATATGATGCACACATGGTGGCGTTAGGAAGGTGCTAAAGGGCGCAAAAAAAGTAATGCAGCACTGTGTGCAGCGCCACTTTTTTCAAAGATGCCCCGTAGGGCAGTGCTTAATTTATAAATAAATAGGTGCTGGTGCCTTAAACATGCGGCTACTGCAATTAAATGTGTGAACACGAATACAGAGACAGCGTAATCCTGAAGCCATCTCAGGCCTCTTCAATCCATTTACAGGTACTCCCTGCCCCTTCAGCTCACTCTTGCGGATTTCTGCTTTTTCCCATTGTGACGCTTTTTCGTTTTTCTCTTCCTCCATCTTTCCCAAATGTGTCTTTTTCTCGCACTAAATGCTTGAGGCAGAAAAATAAGTGCCAGCCCTCAAAAATAAGTGCTGGTGCTCCGCACAGGAAACAACAAGCACAAATTAAGCACTGCCATAGGGGAATATTTAAGAGCCCCTGTTGACATCCTAACACCACATTAGTGACATTTCTTTACACTAATGTGGTGTTGGCCAAAAACCCTTTGCGCCACATTATGCCTACGCCATAATAATGTATGCAAAGGGGCATCGCCCCCATTAGGGGGGCCAAAAAAATGATGCAAAGAAATCTGTCATTTTTCTTTGCATCATGTTTTTTCCTGCACTTTTAACGCCTGCTCAGAGCAGGCATTAAAAGGAGGCTTCCCTTGGTTACAATGGGCCTCTGGGTGCTTTTCAAGATTAGTGTCAACATTTTTTACGCTAATCCTGCAAAGCAAGGGACTAGCGTAAAAAATTCTGACACCAGTCCCCTAACTACCGCCATGGTGCACTGTATATTAAATATGATGCACACATGGTGGCGTTAGGGGGACGCTAAGGGGTGCAAGAAAATTGGCGCTGCACTGTGTGCAGCACCACTTTTCTTAAATATGCCCCATAGTTCTGGTTTTACATCAGGCATATTAACCCTCTGTGCTACTTTATGTTGAGTCAAAGCTGCCACTGGGAAAAACTCCCATCTCTCTCCCTATCAGGAACATTAATCACAAGAGGTATCTTGACATTTTAATTGTTTCTTAAAGGCTAAACGTCCAAGGAATTTTTCAGCAGGTGCTTTTAAACCGCACGTTTTGGAAGTTATTGCTAAACACAGTGCCCCCCTGAGGTCAGTGCCCCTTGCGGTCGCACGCTCGCATCGCCCAAAAGCCAGCCCTGCTCTCATCCAATTAATGAGAAGGTGCAGTTGAAAGTATGAGTCACAAGAACCCCAGTGGGAGAAAGCAGTTCACAGTATACAATGCAGACAAGACTGATCAAAGTTTAAGTTTAAGCATAAGTCCATTGCTTAGTAAAAAAACTTTGACAAAGAAAATTGGTGAACAAAGAAAAGCTAAATAAGATAGTCCAAGGAAAAGAACTTGCAAAAGAAAGCACTACGAATCAGAAGTAAGGCCTGAGAGACAATTAGGCTCAAAATCTGGGAGAGTGAATCACCTGTGGCCAAAATATAAACGAGAAGGAAAATTCCAAATAGAAAATGTGCTTTCCCTGAATGGGTATAACTAGCAACAATATTTGAAAAAGAAGAATAAGAAGATTTGGAAACTAAAGATCAAGTTAATAATTGCTAACACAAATTTGGAACTGACTCTGTGAGTGAAGACACGGTTAAGACAAAGCTGAAGTGAAAGACAGTGTTGAAGAAGATAAGAGATTTAAAGACCGAAAGACTGAAATGAACTATTGAAAGTCACAAAGAAAAAAAAGATTATTGTTTTAAAGAAATAAGAAGAAAGGAAGAGGAAGGTTGTTATTGTTTTCCAGAAAATTCTTTGTCCTTTTGAATATTGAGCCTCACAAAAGCGTTTTTGTTTCAATTAGAAGATGTTGTAAAGTTGAGAGGTTAATGATTATATAGATAACACTCTTAGTTTTAGTTGGACTGTTAGTGTGCTTACTATCTCAGTGGGACATGGTGCTATGAACATTAGTTTAACCATTGTTAAAATATAAATTGAAACACGACATATTAGAGCATGGAGAGACAATTTATATACTGTAGTGGATTTCAATATAATATCTATACTAGAACAATACATGAGTATCTAAATATTTTGAAGTATAATGAATGCTTTGTATGTACTTTTCTTCCCACCTCTCCTTGTGAGGCCTCAGCATATGTGTAACTTCTGATGTCTCATTCTTTGTCTTGCAATGTCTATGTTGCTATATTTATTAACAATTATTTGTTTTGTCTTCATCTGATGGAGTTAAATGTGTCTTCAGAGAATCTTCCCATACAGGAGGATAATCCAGATGTTAAATATTTTACAAAATAAGCATGAAAGTTAAATTAGTAAATAAAAGAACGTGTGTAGTTTGAGTAAAGAAAATGAATGTATTGGCTAATATAATAAGTTAGAAGTGAAAGTGGTAAGAGACTGAAAAGAGGGAAACGTTTTAATGGAACAAGTAAAGAAAGAGGAACTGTTTAGATTGTCAAAAATTTAGGTTAAGGATGGAGCTGAAACGAAGGAGTGAATTGTATATGGTTACATCAGAGACCATTTTAAAATGGTAAGGCTAATTATGTGGGGGAAAGTGTGTGTGAATTTAGGAGGTGATTGGGAATTATCTCCTGGCTGGAGAGCCAATTCTGAGAGGGATTTCTTATGTTTGTGGAAAAACTGCCTATTTCTGTTTGCTGCATAACTGGGTTGGATCTTGTGATTTTGCTTTGTGTTTACTAGAGTTTATCATGAAAATGAAATGGATACTGCAATAGATCTGAAATGACACAGTAAAATCTTGAAGATTTCACTGTGTCATTCTGCGCCTTCACTGCATCAAACATTTTACGCCTGGTCATAGTCCTCCTAGTAATGGTTCTCCTTGTTCTGGTCTTCCTCAGCCCTCTGGCACTGCCCCTCCTAGTTCTCATGTTACAGAGTACTGGTTCATGCAGTACTTGTCACCCTGGCTTCTGATGCCCCTGAGTCAGACCCACATAGACCTTCTAATCTTACTCCAACTGGGCCTAGACTTCTTCATCCTGTATATACTCGCTGGCCATTCTAATCTAGGGTCACCAGGTCCTGCCAGCCCTGCTCCTTTCCCTTGGTCTTTCTTGATCTGGTCTCTGTGGTCTTGAGCTCCTGTCTCTGGTCCTTCTTTCCACTGGTTTCCTGAAACATGTTCTCTTTGGTCTGTCAACCTGAGTCTGCTACTCCTAGCCCTGGATGTCTTCATCTATCTGGTCCTGGTCAGAGCACTCAGTCCATCCTAGCCCTATTTGTTTTTGTCCAGGACCTTCTGTTCCGTCGACCCTGGTCCTTCGCTTTCTTCAGGCCATTTTCCACTAGGTCCAGATCCCCCTATTCTACATTCTCTTGGCCATCTTGATCCTTTTCACCTTGGCCCCAATATCCCTAGTCCTGTTTTTCCTTGCCCGTTCCTCATCATCTATTTCTTCCTGGTCCCCTCTGGCATTGGTAGCCCTGTTACCTGTCTATTAGATCATAGGTTTGGTTATGCATGTCCTGGTCCTTGAAGCTCTGGTCATCCTAATCATCCTGGCAGTCCACCTCTTGACCTTTATTCTCCTATTTGTCACCATCCTCTTTCTACTGATCCTACTCCTTTCTTCACCAGCCACTCTCCACAGAGACTTTTGTCAGGTACAGCTTCCTAGACTCTCACTCGGGTTTATATTTTTTATTTTTTTGGCTTCCAGATTCCTTTTTCTGAGACAGCACAGTCAAGGATAGAAATTAGGGCTCAGAAGAGATTGGGCCTTTCTCACTTAAAACACTGCTTAGCATGCTAAAAATCAAAACTACTATTCGCAAGAGGCATTGTGGAGGTGACTAAACAGTCAGTATGGCTGAAGAGGCAGCTCATGACATGGGAACAATAAGTAGCTATGCCGGAGACCCGCTCTGCTGGGTGAATAGTAGGACAACGTGTGTTTATTCACAGGCACACAGGTTTTCTGTGAATTACCTAGATGTTTTACCTAACTGTCTCCTGCTTTCACTTCCTCATTCTACAGAAGCTCCATTACTGTGTCCCACTCAATTTACCTCCTGCAAGTGTCTCAAAGCACTGTGCTCCCAAGCACCAATTACTTACTGTACAGGTCCCTCCCTCTGGGCAGATACCACCAGTCTGCATTCCCTGCTTGCAGCTGCTTGTCAACTGCTGCTGTGTTGCTGGGTTTGAAATACTTAGCAAGCACAACCCCCTTAAATAGAATCCCAAAGCTGATACAGTGCCTTCGATAAGAAGCCCAAAAACAATCATCAAAAGGTTGTACAAACTATTATACATTTGCATATTCATTTACTTTCAAATCCCTCACTCATGTTGCATCACTATTGCAAGATGGCCACCACCCTGCCATTGCCTGTTGTCCCTTTTTTTCTTCAAGGCCAGCTAAATAAAGACCTCCTTCACAGTATTTGTCCGGCCTCCGATCAAACTTTACATCATCTCTGCTAGCATGTTGCTGGCTAAACAGCAGAAAATATGTACTAATTTGCCAGCAGTTGGGTGGATAGAGGAAAGTATGTGCTTTATAACCAGTGGCCAGGTAACGCCCCACTAATGAAAATAGCTTACTTGACAAGTAAGAGGTAGGTGAGTCAGCAATTCCTAATTCGGGCCCATTTTTTTCGTGGGTTTGCGTCACCTTTGTGCCATAGCGGGGAGGGGGACTAGGGGGCGAAAGGTGACACAAAACCTAGAATGATATCTACCAACCCATGCAAGGCCACCTTGCGTGGCTCTGACTGGTTTATAAATGTGGAGAAATGCCTTGTGTTGCTTTGCCCCAGGGAAACGTTCTATTAGTGGAGCAAGGGTGCTCCCACTCACCCATCAGTGGATTTGAGTGCATGCCCAGATTTACCATTAGTGGTTAATGTGGAAATATGTGAAAATCCTACATCTTTCCAGGGGAGGCATAACAAGGAGAAACATCTTTATATCTCCTCGTTTTTTCCTCTTTATACATGTGCTGCATTCTGCAGCATACTTATAAAGGGGAAAATGCTGCTAAGGATTGTTTTTGTGTAGGAAGGTGTCTCTTCCTGCCTACAACTAGGGCCTCCATGTGCCATGACGCAAGGGAGCCTGCATTGGCACTAGGCAGCACATTGTATGCCACCCCAGGCAGAGAACAGGAATGTACCGCATAATGTGAAATACGAACATTTCTGCCCAGTCCCTTTCATGCAGCGCCGCTGCATTGCGGGAAATACTGATAAATATGCCTCCTCCCGGTGACCAGGAATAAATCCAATAAAAACCCACAGGTTTCTGATACATTGGGTAGACACATTCTACTAAAAAAAATCTCTGGAAGCTCATTAACACTCAGATTTATTGTTAATGCACCATACCTGCGGTCAGGTTCCTTTTTTTCAGTCCTGCATAAGTGCACTCACAGAAAGTGTTCTCTGCAGAGCAGAAGTCAAACATTTCTGAATGCAGAGCCAAGTTCCACATATGAAAAAGGTTCAGATTAACTTGTCATATTAGGAAATAAGAATAAAAACACAAAAGAATTGCTTGCCGAACATAATAAATGCATTTCAAGCACATAACTTGTCAGTGAGACGTTAAAAATCGTATTTTTGCCAGGATGGAGTAGCGGGCCTTTTGAGATGTCTGCTAGTGTTTACTAAATGGTTAGAAAGCTTCTCTCTAATAATGTTTAGTCATCTACTGCCACCAACAGGTTATAGCAACGAGCCAGGGTACTTTAAGCATGGGTTGGTTAGGATCATGTTATATATAAGTGCAAAAAAATGGAACTGAAAAGGATGAGGTCCCAAAGCAAAATTTAGAGAGAGGCCTTGAGTAGTAAAAATTTAAAAATAACAACATACTTTCAACAGTGTTTCATTTATAAATCAATAAGTACGGCGGCTCATAGATTTACTTAGAAGCCCTTAGATGCTTCTGAATGTCGGGTTGTGGAATAGCAAGGCTGCCTAGTCTTGATTCCAAATCACGATATTTATCTCTGCCACCCAACATGTCATGTCTCTTTATCTCACTCCTGCTGCTTCTACTTTTTTTAAAATCCCAGCTTTCTCAATTTGTCTAGTTTCTTCCTCTCTTCTACTTTTTTCACTCACTAGGGCTGATTAGGAAAATAGACGCTGTTTATCGCACCTGATAAGTAACCATACAGTGGGTACGTTATTTATCGGGTTCCATCAATAACATCTATTACGAGTTTTGGGAGAATAGCATGAAGATTGTGGTGTTTAACCCACCAAAGTCCACCACACGGTAAATACTGTATGCTTTTCCTCAGTAAAATTTTGATTGATTTGACCTGCTGAAATTGGTTGAGTTATTTAATGCATCCGATAATTATCGGATGTGTTAAATAAAACCAAACTCATAATTATGACCCGAAGTAAACAGAGGTTTACGAACAGGTCGGAATTAGCTGAGCCACTCAAACAGGGCCTCTGTTCCGAGTGAAATTCTGATTGTGAAAAAGTAACTTCTTGTCCCAAAAATGAAGGCCCTGATTTAAGAGGGCCCAGCGACACTTTAGCGCAGCAGGAGCATAATTTATTTACCGCTAAGGTGGCCTTTTTTCCCCGCGTCATATTTACAAAGTGACGCAATGCATTTGTAACCCTTTATGCTACGTTATGCCTGGAGCAGGGCATTCCCTGTTGGGGTGGGTGAATAAATGGTGCAAAGTAATGTAAGACATTTCTTTGCGTCATTTTTTTGGCACTTTTAACACCTGCTCAGAGCAGAGTTAGCACCAAAATTTTGGCACTAACCCAGAATAGTACATCTATAGCGTCAAAATTTTGATGCTATTGCCCCCTACCCTGCGTCATGGTGTGCTGTATCTTAGATACGGCACACAGATGGTAGCAGTAAGGGGGTACTAAGGGGAGCAAGGAAAGTGGCGCTGAACTGGGTTCAGTGCCACTTTCCTTAAATGTGCCCCTAAGTGCTGGTGCCTACCACTTGTACAAATTAAGCACTGGCTTTCACAGTGTTCTGATGGCACAGAAGTAGTTCAAAGTGGAATAGTAGGATTTCACATGAGAATTAAGGTTTCCTGTATAAGAATAGAACGTGTGACCCCTCCCTCTTTGATGTACGTGAGAACCACCTGACATGACCACCAGCCTGCAATTTCCTTGCTGATTCCTCCACTCAAAGCCTTAATATTGCGTTCTACAGAACATGCTCCAATAATCCTTAAGATGCTATACCTGGAAAGGAGGCTGACGCTCTGGCATAGTAGGGCCAAATTATGTAAGGTACTACAAATATGACATGGAAATCATGAAACCCTATTTGTCTGAATTATACATCGTCCTCTCTTCCAAAACGCGCACACATCACAGTAATTTCATTTGCTAATGTATCTGTCTTTCCCCAATTGGATTGGCCTATGGGACAAAGGGGACATCCTTGGTCAGCTGAGGATCAGGCACTGCTTTTAGAAACGGTCGTCTCTTGCATTCTTCCATCCCTTGTCATCCCTCCCTCACTCGTTCTTTCCGCATTATGAAACAAGCGAAAGGGACAAAGCAAAGCTTTATAAAATTTCAAAATGAAGAAATATGTAACCTACTTCCTACCATCACTCATTTATTAGTTTATTCATTCCCATCTGCCTCCCTCTTCTGTCCATTTTCCAATGTATATGTAACAATATGTAACAAATTGTAAAACTCTTCAAGTAATGTGCTGCATGTCAAGAGAACTATGTTTTATTCATCCATGGCTTGTGACCTTAAAACCATACAACTCATTTTTCTGTATTCCATAAACCCTCTCATACAATCTAGAAGCACCTCAAAGAAACTCAAATTGTCGGACCTTCCTTCCTTTCTTTTTTCCAAATGCATTAATGCAGCTGTTTATAAAAGTTTCATAGTATCTATCTATCTATCTGTATGTATATATATATATATTTATATTTCATGAATGTCAGACACCCGAGGCTACAGTAACGGTGGCGGTCCAAGCGTGGATCTGGCTCACCACAATTATTCCAAACTTTCTCCAACAATTATATTTTGAAGAATGCTCGAACACAAAAAGAAGTCCAAAAAAATTATATATTTAAATACAAAATGTCTCCTGACATTTGCTTGCTGGTAAAGGTGTTGGATATATTATCTTGTGCTCCTCACTGAAAGACACTCCAGCATTTCTTTTTACTTCGCCTGTGAGGCGACTTATTATTGGCAATATCTTTCCATCACCTGCCTCAGGAGCATAAACGATAAGGGATATATTGTTTCTTGGCACATAGTGTGAGGAGACGTTTTATATTTAAATATATTTTTTTTTTGGACTTCTTTTTGTGTTCGAGCATTCTTCGAAATATAATTGTTGGAGGAAGTTTGGAAAATATATATATATATATATATATATACTGAAATACCAAACGTTACAGGAATGTCATAGTTAGGAAATAGAATTTAAAAAAAACAATTAAAAAACATAGGAATTCACTTAAAAAAACAAAGGTTACAGGGAAGTTATAGTTAGGCTCACATTTTAAACATACAAAACCATAGAAATTTACCAGTTATAGTCAGAGTTACCTCAAGTAACTATAATTCGTGCCCTCACCATGCACAGTTTTTTTCGCAAAACGTTTACTGCAAATATTGTATTGATATCATCAATGATGTTATCAAGGATGTCCTGAGTGCGGTAATTTGTGGGGTAATTAGCATTGCATGGTGAGGGCGCGAGTTATAGTTACCTTAGGGCACGAGTCCCTATATATAAAAATTAGTATTCCTTGAATTTCTCAAAAACTACTGAACGGATTTATACCAAATAACAAAAAGGGCTCTTTCTGGACATTGAGCTACCTTCCTACCAAATTTGGTGTAATTCTGTTCAACAGTTTTGGCGCTATAACTGTTAAAAATCCCTATGGAAAAATGAATGGGGAAAACACATTTTGGGACCCCCATTCTCCTCAGCCCCCACCCCAGATGGATCACCCCAAAACTTTAGAGACAGCAACTGCTGTGAGCATGAAAGTTTTTGGGAAAGATTTGTCAACCAGCACCATAGTCATTAACAAAACAAAAATCATTTTTTTCTATATAGTCCTAACTATAACCACCTAGTAGCGACTGCCACTATGTTTTATATATATATATATATATACATATAGATATATATATATGTACATTCAGGCTTAGAGTGCAAAAAGGAGAAATAGTGAACTCTGGATTGTTCCCAAGTTTAGGTGGAGAGCAGCTCCTGTTAAGAAACTGTAACTCATGGCCTAAAGTTACTTTACAGCACAAGTTATAGTTTCTTCAAATAAGTATAACTATAACTGCGAATTTCTATGGTTTTGTGTGTGTAAAATGTGATCCTAATTATAACGTCCCTGTAACCTTTGTTTTCCCAGAGAATGTTTATGTTTTTTTTTAATGAAAGTAATAGTTAATTACTATACGTTAAACCAACTGCCACCGCGAACAGCCAAAGGCCGGGCGCAGCGGAGGATGGGCACAGGGCCTGGCCTGTGGCCTGTGGCCAGGCCTTGGGGTTGGATGTGTGTGGTGTGGGGTCGGATGCATGAGGCCAGTCCCCTGCATGCACCATACCCCACACCATGCACGGCCTTCATCTGGGGTTTGGTCTGTGAGTGGGTGTATTTTTTTCTCCATTGGGCTTTGGCTCCATGGATTCATCGCAGATTTACACCGGGGGCCACGTTGAGGTCTGCGGTGGACCCAGGTAACCCCGCATGCCCCCCAAAAGAATTTGGGCAGTTTCTTGTCTATGAGGAATCTATCAGTAAGAATGGCACAGAAATTGTTGACCGCGTTACAGCATTTGTTTTTTAACTGTAAGCCATGCTGTTGTGTAACGTGTAAAATACATTGCCAAAATCAATGGATTTCGCAAAGGTAAAACCTATTGGCTTTGCCAATGCTTGTTAAGTTCTTTTCTTTAAAGATGGCCTTGTCATTTTTATTGCTGCAGTAATACATTATGCTAAGCTCCTTTCTTCAGCACATCTTGCCTGGTGCTTTTTCTCCCGAGTGTCCCCAAAGGTGCATGACATCAGCTGGGGTCACTGTTTTACATGGTGGATAAATAATAAACAGGTGTTCACTCTGATACTACAGAGGTGTATAGAAGATTAAAAAATGCATTATTCCAGGCACCAGGAGAACTCACCAAAACAACTTTTTACACAGATCTAGAAGGAGAACAATCGTATTACCCTTAAGGAACACACCATTTTCAATACACAGGTCATCACAGAACATCTAGAAAGTTCCAACTTCACATGCACATTATGCTCTCAAGCCACCCGTGTAGCACATGCAGGGACTCAACAACTGCACTCATGACAGTGTCACACTCAATGCTATACTCCCAATACACTGTCACTGGGGATGAGTCATTATAGACTCGACTGAGCCAAACATCTCTTATAGTTGAGGCAACTCCGCATGGACAATGAGTATCACTAACTAGAATCATAGGATGAAGGTTCCAGTGATGGGAGAGTTGGAATGTTGTGCTGATGGGATTGCAGAAGGAACAGTTGCTGCTTGCTGGTAAAGGTGTTGGATATATTATCTTGTGCTCCTTACTGAAATACACTCCAGCATTTTGTTTACTTCGCCTGTGAGGCGACTTATTATTGGCAATATGTTTCCATCACCTGCCTCAGGAGCACAAACGATAAGGGATGTATTGTTTCTTGGCACCCACTACCTAAGTCATGACAGCATCAAGGAAGAGAGAAGAATCAATAAATAAACAAACTGCCAGACAACGTGTCTAAACTACTACCAAGCACCTCTTGAGTATCTTACTGGAAAGTGATGAAGCAGAAGTGTTGGGAGCACTGGGCCTTTGCCTGACTTTCATCATGAATGTATACAACGTCTAGGCCACTACGGTGGCAAAATATTACTTGAACTCTTCAGAGAAAAGAGAAACAGAAAAGATGATCGCAGCACTGTCAGTACCTCAGCGCAATGCACCATGGTGAGTACATGCATCTGCAGCGTCCTGACGACTGGCATCGTTGAAAATGTTTCTTCTTGGTGAAGTTGGAGATAAATGTGCTTCGGTGGAAGGGCACTGGCCATCGGATGCAGTACTTTGTCCAGGTTCCACTGCAGGACAAAGACTCACAGCTCAAGAGAAACAGAGAGATGAGGAGGAGGTGCTGATCAATAGGAAGCAAGGAAATAAGAGTGATGTGGGAGGCAGCTAATGATAAGTAAATGTAATTTATGAGCGGGCTCTAAACCCTTTTTAAGATTTTCTTTTTTTTATACTAGAGATTTTACTGGCTTAGTGCAGGCGAAATCTAAACAAGGTCACAGGGCTCCATGGACTGTAGAGGTGGCGGGAGGAGAGCCAATGGAATTCTTTAATTTCTCCCCCCCACATCCCATGAGGAATGTGTATACATCTGAATGGAAGTTAATCTCTCAGACGTTCTGAACATTGGCAGACATAACAGAATGTCTAAAAGATAAATATTTTTTATATAAAAAAACATGTATCCGCTGCAAATGCAGACATGGGAGCCTCATGTTGTCCGCTCAGTTCAGCAGTCACCTCCCATATTCTGACTACGTCAGTCTATGTCATCAGGACATGTCTTTCCAGCCCTCGGGTTTTCACTTACAAGTCACTGCTATCAGGTGTGTTAATTTTAATAGTTCAGTAAAGCATACAAAGATGATAACACCCAGATTGCATCGGTTGTCAATGACACATGTCCTCTCATGACTTGAAGTTAAATGCCCACTCTAAAGAACCGTACATGGTCAGGCCAAGGCACTACTCAAGGCCAGAGAACACAGGTTTCCACTGTCAGATTTGGAGACTGGAGCAATACAAGACTTACCATGTCAGACTTTGTACTCAGAGTCTCTTCTACCTGCAAAGGGTGGACGGGGTGGTGCCATGGTGGGATGCAGCCTCGGGCACTGGCAAACTAACTCAGCCCTCCTCTGCACATTTCCTTTCCACTGAGACACCAACAAATTGGGATGGAAGGAAACCCTTGAACTCCGTTCAGTCTCCACGCTCACACTCAGAACTTGGGGCCAGATGTATCAAACAAATTTGCATTCGCAAACGGTGCAATTCGCAGAAATCGGCTGTTTGCGAATGCAAAAATGTGATTTGTGATGTATGAAAGGCATTCGTAGGCCAAAAACAAGGAATCGGAAAAAATGTGAATTGTTGCGTATCGCATTTTGCGACATGAAATACCGAATCGCTATTTGCATATCCCAAATTGCGAGTCCGAATAGCGATTCGCAAATACAGATTCGGTATTTCTCGTCGCAAATTGCAATACGCACATTGTGACACGCAAAACCATGTCGCAATTCGATGCATCAAAAAATCACAAATTACAATTATTCGCAGAATGGCCTTTTGCACATGCAAATTACCATGGATTGAAACCAGCTGGTAACCAGGTGCAACCTATATAAAGAGGTCCAGAATGCCTCAACCTCTTTTCCACAATGGCTGCCCTCTACGTCATGGTGAGGAGAATGAGGATCTTGGCAGGTTTGAGGAGAGGGAGGAGGAGACAGGAGCGCATTTTCAGAGTGCGCATTACCCTTTTTGACCAGACTGAGGAGGAAATATTTGAGAAGTACAGGTTGAGCTCAGCCATGATACTTGACCTGATAGCTGAGCTACAACCCATACTGCAGCGCACAACACACAGGACCAATAGCATACCCACCCATGTGCATGTATTATGCTCCCTGCACCTACTTGCCTCAGGGAGCTATCAAGGCGTCATAGCAGCAGCTGTAGGGGTATCACAGAGTGCCCTCTCTAGATTTTTCAATGCATTTCTAAATGCCATGCTGAGCAGGATACACCAGTACATCAGATTCCCCCACACCCCACAGGAAATATAGCAGACAAAAATAGATTTCTACCAGATAGCACAGTTCCCCCACATCCTAGGTGCCATAGATGGGACACATGTTGCAATCTGTTCACCATCGGCCACAAAGTATGTGTACCGCAACCGTAAATACCAACATTCAATGAACATATCGGTGATATGCAATGCCTCCTACATCATAACTGATCTTGTGGCCATGTACCCAGGGAGCACACATGATTCGTACATCTTTCGCCACAACGGGATTCACACAAGACTGCTAGCTGGGGAATTTAGTGAAGGATATCTACTAGGTAATTTCCCACTTTACAATGGTGCATTGATGGCAGTGTGACGTCAGATGACACAGCTACTCATTATACCCTCTGTTCCTTCCAGGAGACAGTGCCTACGCAGTGCGCACCTACATGATGACACCCTACCTAAATCCTGCAACACCAGCAGAGTGGAGATACAATTCAGCACACAAGGCAACCCGCAATGTTGTGGAGTGCACCTTTGGCCTGCTGAAGAGTCGCTTCCGATGCATCCACAAAAGTGGAGTGGCACTACAGTACAGCCCGGACACGACCTGTAGAATAGTGGTCACATGTGCGATCTTGCACAATATAGCTACCACCAGGGGCATACCTGTGGAAATATCTGAGCCAGACTCAGATGAGGATGATGATCCCATACCACCCCTACAGCCAGCAGACAGGACCAGTGCAGCTGGGGGCAGGCAAAGGCGTGCTAACATCACGCACAACCATTTCAGATGTAAGTTATGACAGCAAAACCTCACTGACATGTATTCTGGTAGTTAGCACCTTTATTACCTTGACTTCAGGTAACATACGTGTCACTAGGACAAAGCAATACACATGAGTCAGACATGAGCCATTAACAGTGTCACACTATTGTCATCATAGTTTACTGTATTGCTACATGTGAAGGTAGTCCCCTGTGGCCCTCAGTGTCACTTCTTACGACCACGCATTCCACTTGAGTGCGCAGTGGCCTCGCCAGCACCTCTTGTATCAGGCTCACAGGCAACACTGTGCATGGCACTGCGACACCTAGGATCCATCATGGGGACTGCAAGACTGCTGAGGCTAGATGACTCCTCTCCTCAGTATCCCCAACTCCCAGTTCGCTGGGTGTAGCACTGCGTGCTGTCAGCATAGCATCCAGAACGTTGGTAATTTGCACCAATCCCTGGGCAACATCCCGACTGCTATGTGCTGCCTCCACCTGTG